>NC_133128.1:20281230-21779563 GCF_048418815.1 Hemitrygon akajei | reverse complement strand
TTATACGTACAGTGAAAAACTTCGCTTTGAATGCCATCTATTCAGATCATTCCATCGCATCAGTACATTAGATAGCCAAAGAGAAATCAATAACAGAATGGAGAACATAGTGATTCAGTTACAGAGAAAGTGCAGTGCAGGTAGACAATAAGGTGTAAACCATGATGAGGTAGACAGCGTGGTCAAGTGTTCATCTTAAAATATACTGTTATGTTTTGTAATTCCATAAACTAACCGGAAAGAAAAACACAGGAGGCCGGGATAAAGATGCACTCTTTGTTTTCTACTTTATTTATTTATTTATTGAGATTGACCACCATAAGGTCAGAAGTGAGGATGACTGCACAATGTTCTGCACCAGTCGTGACTCCTCAGATAGTGAAGCAGTTCATACCCAAACGCAGCAGGACCTGGACAATACCCAGGCTTGGGCTGACAACCGGCAAGAAGCATTCGAGCCACACAAGTGCCAGGCAATGACCATCTCCAACAAGAGAGGCCCTGACCATTGTCCCTTGACATTCAGTGGCATCACCATCACTGAATCCCCTACTATCAACATCCTGGGGGGTTACCGTTGACAGGAAACTGAACTGGTCTAGCCATATGAGCACCAAAGCAGGTCAAAGGCTAGGAATCCTGTGGTGTGTGACTCACCTCCTGACTCCCCAAAGCCTGTCCACCATCTACAAGGCTCAGGTCAGGAGTGTAATGGAACACTCACCACTCGCCCGGATGAGTGCAGCTCCTTCAGCACTCAAGAATCTTGACACCATCCAGTACAAGGCAGCCCACTTCCACAAGCATCCAATCCCTCCACCATTGGGAAGTGGTAGCCTCAATGTCATAAAAACAAAGGAGCTGGTTGTGTATTACAGGAGGAACAGAGACGAGCAAACCCCTATTGACATCAATGCATCTGGGGTTGAGAGGGTAAACAGCTTTAAGTTCCTCGGCATCCACATCTCCGAGGACCCCACATGGTCTGTACACACCAGCTGTGTGGTGAAAAAGGCACACAACGCCTCTTTCACCTCAGATGGTGGAGGAAGTTTGGTATGGGCCCCCAAATCCTAAGAATTTTCCACAGGGACACAACTGAGAGCACCCTGACTGGTATGGGAACTGTACCTCCCATAATCGCAGGACTCTGCAGAGAGTGGTGCGGACAGCCCGGCGCATCTGTAGTTGTGAACTTCCCATGATTCAGGATATTTACAAAGACAGGTGTGAAAAAAGGGCCTGAAGGATCATTCAGGACTCAAGTCACCCCAACCACAAACTATTCCAGCTGCTACCATCCGGGAAACCGCAGCATAAAAGCCAGGACCAACAGGTTCCAGAACAGCTTCTTCCACCAGGCCATCAGACTAACTCACGCTGATTTGAGTGTATTTCTAATTTACATTAACTGCTCTATTTATTATCAATTACTACGATTGCACATTGCACATTTAGACAGAGACATAACATAAAGATTTTTACTCCTCATATAGGTGAAGGGTGTAAGAAATAAATCCAAATTCAAAATTCAAATTCAAATTCAAATACAACTATTCATTAATGCAAATATCTTATCAGCCATCTGTGTCCAAGTCCTTTCAAGAGTTTACTACAGCAGCATAGAAGGTGAACCTGAGCCCGGTTCCAGGAACATTCTGGACTCTTGTTTCGTCTGCCTGATTGGGGGGGGGCGGGGGGGGGGGGAAGGGAGGAAGTCTAAGGAGGGGTGGTTCTTTGGTTATGGCTGATTTGTCAGGGTAGAGAGAGTTATAGGTAGAGTGCATGGAGGGGAGGGGATGTGCTAGTCTGTACACGTTCCACTCTGCAGCACAGCGCACAGTGAAATTTGCACTGCAGCACTGTATGGCGGGATCTTATGCCTGAAAGAAACACAAATGAGCAAAGGAAAGAAGAAGAGCTTAGTGACAAACACTGAGGCACCAGAAGTGTGAGAAAAATCGCTCTAACCCAGGCTAATGTGATTTTCAGCAACACAATGTAGTTTGTTTCAGAGGTGTAGATTAATTTCTAGCCCAATAGAAATGTAGCAACAAATCCCCCCTTGCCAATGAAGACATCAGCAGAGCCAGGCTAAATCAGGCTACTGTTTTTGCAAAGATTACAAGCAGAATCAAAGCTAATTCAGATTGCCATGTCAAGAGCTATGATCTATGGTGTACAGTATGTCACGGAGAAGGTTTACAATCTACTAGTTCATCTCATTAATTGCAGTACCAAGAAAGATGCTCCACAACTCACACAAACAAATTTGCACATCAGCATTCATCAGAACTCACTGCCATTTGAGATACATTGAAATATAATGTAAATTTTGTGAATCACTTTCCAAAACAGGGTTTCAGCATTTTGCTTGTACCGTAATCCAAACACTCTGCTGAAATTCAGGTGCAAAACTGAACCGTAGCAAGTTTGCATGCAGCTGATTGATTGTGTGGTGAATCAATTGAGCCTCCTACACAAAGGAGACCCTCACTTTTGGCGTGGGCTTTCGAGAGCGCATTTTCATCTCAGCTATTCAGGTTCATAGCTCCCACGCTGTATGTTGCCCAGTGTGTACTGTTACCAACATGGTAAAAAGGCTTAATCTTACTGCTCCGCTATCGTTCTTGTTCCTTACATACATAACAAAATCCATTGTAGACTAAAGGAAGATCAATGTGAACCCATGTGAAGGAGCTTAATCCTGCTCTTAACGGTAAAACAAATACACAAAAATGCCTTTCATTTAATATATAGGTGCAAGTATGATCAAGCCCATTCTGACAACAGAATAAACTGTTGCTGCATGTCAGGCTGTCATTATCCCTGGCCAAAAATATAGTTAATGATGGAATTCTTCTGGCAGTTCCAGTTGTAGGTGATGAGGCAGATTCTAGACTAGAAGACATAAGTCATAGGAGCAGAGTTAGGCCATTTGGCCCATCGAGTCTCTGCCATTCAATCATGGCTGATCCTTTTTTCCCCTCCTCAGCCCCACTACCCGGCATTCTCCCCGTAACCTTTGATGCCATGTCCAATCAAGAACCTATCAATCTCTGCCTTAAATACACCCAATAACCTGGCCTCCACAGTTGCCTGTGGTAATAAATTACACAATTCACCACCCTCTGGCTAATGAAATTGCTCCATATCTCTGTTTTAAATGGAAACTCCTCTACCCTAAGGCTGTGCCCTCTTGTCCTAGACTCCCCCACCATGGGAAATATCCTTTCCACATCTGCTCTGTCAAGGCCTTTCAACATTTGAAAGATTTCAATGGGATACCCCCTCATCTTTCTAATTCCAGCAAGTACAGACCCAGAGCTCCTTGTATGATAACTCTTTCATTCCCAGAATCATCCTTGCGAAGCTCCTCTGAACCCTCTCCAATGCCAGCGACATATTTTCTTAGACGAGGAGCCAAAAACTGTTCACAATACTCACCAGTGCCTCATAAAGCCTCAAACATCATATCCTTGCTCTTGTATACTAGACCTCTTGAAATGAATGCTAACATGGCATTTGCCTTCCTCACCACCAACTCAACCTGCAAGTTAACCTTTAGGATGTTCTGCACAAGGACTCCCAAGTCCCCTTTGCATCTCAAATTTTTGGATTGTTCTCCCCGTTTAGAAGATAGTCCGCACATTTATTTCTTCTACCAAAGTGCATGACCATGCATTTTCCAACATTGTATTTTATTTGCCACTTCCTTATCCATTCTCCTAATCTGTCCAAGTTTCTTCAGCGTGCCTGTTTCCTCAACACTACCTGACCCTCCACCAATCTTGGTATCATCTGCAAACTTGGCAACAAAGCCATTTATTCCATCATCTAAATCATTTACATACAGCATAAAAAGAAGCGGTCCCAACACCGACCCCTTCAGAACACCACTAGACACTGGCAGCCAACCAGAAAAGGATCCTTTTATTCCCACTCACTGCCTCCTACCAATCAGCACATGCTCTAACTATGCCAGCTACTTTCCTGTAATAACATGTGCTCTTAACTTTGTAAGCAGCCTCATGTGTGGCAACTTGTCAAAGGCCTTCTGTAAGTCCTAATATACAACATTGATTGCATCCCTTTTATCTATCCTACTTGTAATGTCCTCAAAGCATTCCAACAGGTCTGTCAGGCAAAATTTTCCCTTAAGGAAACTATACTGACTTTGTCCTATTTTGTCCTGTGTCACCAAATTCTCCATCACCTCATCCTTAAACATTGAACCCAACATCTTCCCAACCACTGAGGTCAGGCTAACTGGTCTATAATGTATTTTTTTCTGCTGCCTTCCTCCTTTCTTAAGGGGTGGAGAGACTTCTGCAATTTTTCAGTCCTCTGATACCATGCCAGAGTCCAAAGATTTTTGAAAGATCGTTACTAATGCCTCCACAATCTCTACCACTACCTCTTTTCAGAACCCTGGGGTGCAGTTCATCTGATCCAGGTGACTTATATACCCTTAGGTCTTTCAGCTTTTTGAGCACCTTCTCCCTTGTAATAGTAACTGCACTCACTTCCCTCGCTCCCTTCAACATCTGGATCACTGTTAATGTCTTCCACGGTGAAGACTGATGCAAAATACTCATTTAGTTCATCAGCCATCTTCTTGTCCCCCATTATTATTTCTCCAAACTCATTTTACAGCTGTCCTATATCCACTCCCACCTCTCTTTTATTTTCTACCTATTTAAAAAAGCTTTTACTATTCACATTGATATTGTTTGCTAGCTTGCTTTCATATTTCATCCTTTCCCTCCTAATGATTATTTTAGTTGCTGTCTGTAAGTTTTTAAAAGCTTCCCAATCCTCTCAATCTTCCCTGAATGCATAACATGTCGAACCTTGAAGAGGACGGCCAACAGAAACAGAAGACCACGTACAGAAGGAATCTAATAAAGTGGTCACAGAGTGTAAATCTGTGTTGAAGGGGACCTTTGGGGCCTACTGAACTAACAGCAGCGCTGACCAAAGGAAAGAGGCTCAGAACTTGAAGAATTCTCTCCACAGAGCAGTGGTGATAAAAGCTAACAAGGAGAAGACAGAAAATATGAAGAAAGGGGGATGGCACTCTCCAGTGCACCTTGTGTCCACTCCTGCCTTCACAGCCAATGGGATGGCCTGATCTTATCAACTCCTGAGATGAGCGTGCTGCAAGCTTAGGGCTGAATGGCTGACCAATGATCTCTTCTCACAGTTCAGGGAAAAGACTGGGATCGGGAAAGGGAGTTCCAGAGAATCATTTAACAGGGTTAGAACAGGAGGTAGTGGTTAGAGTTACACTATTAACATGGAAACGGAGATACATAGAAAACCTTCAGCACAATACAGCTCACTAAGCTGTGCCGAACATGCCCTTAGCTGAGAAATTACCTAAGGTTACCCGTAGCCCACTATTTTTCTGTACTCCATGTACCTGTCCAGGAGTCTCTAAAAAACCCTATCGGATCCGCCTCCACCACGATCGCTGGCAGCCCATTCCACACACTCACCACTCTCTGCATAAAAAACTTACCCCTGATATCTCCTATGTACCTACTCCCAAGCACCTTAAAACTGTGCCCTCTCGTGTTAGCCATTTCAGCCCTGGAAAAAAGCCTCTGACTATCCAAATGATCAATGCCTCTCATCATCTTATACACCTCTATCAGGTCACCTCTCATCCTTTGTCACTCCAAGGATAAAAGGCCGAGTTCACTCAACCTATTCTCATAAGGCATGCTCCCCAATCCAGGCAACATCCTTGTAAATCTCCTCTGCACCCTTTCTATAGTTTCCACATCCTTCCTGTAGTGAAGTGACCAAACCTGAGCACAGTATGCCAAGTGGGATCTGACCAGGGTCCTACATAGCTGTAACATTACCTCTCAGCTCCTAAACTTAGTCCCATGATTGATGAAGGCTAATGCACCGCATGCTTTCTTAACCAGAGTCAACCTGCGCAGCAGCTTTGAGTGTCCTATGGACTCGGACCCCAAGATCCCTTTGGTTCTCCACACTGCCAAGAGGCTTAACATTAATGCTATATTCTGCCATCATATTTGACCCACCAAAATGAACCACCTCACACTTAACTGGGTTGAACTTCATCTGCCACTTCTCAGCCCAGTTTTGCATCCTGTCAATGTCCCACAACCTCTGACAGACCTCCACACTATACACAACACCTCCAACCTTTCTGTCATCAGCAAACTTTCTAACCCATCCCTCCACTTACTCATCCAGGTCATTTATAAAAATCACAATGACTAGGGAACCCAGAACTGATCCCTGAGGCACTCTACTGGTAACCGACCTCCATGCAGCAGAATATGACCCGTCTACAACCACTCTTTGCCTTCTGTGGGCAAGCCAGTTCTAGATCGACAAAGCAATTTCCCCTTGGATCCCATGCCTCCTTACTTTCTCAATAAGCCTTGCATGGGGTCCCTTGTCAAATGCCTTGCTGAAATCTATATACAATACATCTGCTGCTCTTCCTGCATCAATGTGTTTAGTCACATCCTCAAAAAATTCAATCAGGCTCGTAAGGCACGACCTGCCCTTGACAAAGCCATGCTGACTATTCCTTATCATATTATGCCTCTCCAAATGTTCATAAATCCTGCCTCTCAGTATATTCTCCATCAACTTACCAACCACTGAAGTAAGACTCACTGGTCTATAATTTCCTGGGCTATCTCTGCGCCCGTTTTGAATAATGGAACAACATCCACAACCCTCCAATCCTCCGAACCTCTCCCATCCCCACTGATGATGCAAAATCATTGCCAGAGGCTCAGCAATCTCCTCCCTCACCTCCCACAGTAGCCTATGTTACATCTCGTCTGGTCCCTGTGACTTATCCAACTTGATGCTTTCCAAAAGCTCCTGCACATCCTCTTTCTTAATATCTACATGCTCAAGGTTTTCAGTCTGCTGTTAGTCATCCCTACAATCACCAAGATCCTTATCCGTAGTGAATTCTGAAGCAAAGTACTCATTAAGTACCTCTGCTATCTCCTCCGGTTCCATACACACTTTTCCACTGTCACACTTGACAGGTCCTATTCTCTCACGTCTTATCCTCTTGCTCATCACAAACTTGTAGAATGCTTTGGGGTTTTCCTTAATCCTGCTTGCCAAGGCCTTCTCATGGCCCCTTCTGGCTCTCCTAATTTCTTTCTTAAGCTCCTTCCTGCTAGCTTTATAATCTTTGAGCTCTCTTGTCATTACCTAGCTTTTTTACAGAGCCAGTGACCCTAGTTCAATTCCCTTTTCTGACTGCAAGGTCCGTACGTTCTCCCCGTGATCATGTGGATTTCCCCTGGGTGCTCTGGTTTCCTCCCACATTCCAAAGATGTACAGGTTAGTATGTTAATTGGTCACAGGGGTGTAACTGGGCACCATGGACTTAATGGAGTGGAAGGTTCTGTTACCATGCTGTATCTTTAAACAATAAATAAGTAAATGTGACAATGGTGATTAAGAGGTGACCAATGACACATTGCCAATGTTTTCATTGCTCAGTGGCTCCTGTACCTTGAGCAATGTGCTTTTGCCTTTTTTATGAGTTGACAGCAAAGGTCACAGCTCCGCACAAAAGCCCCAGCTTTTGGCACCAGTGGGGGAGAGATTTGCTGCTTGACCTACAACCAAACTGGCACCCCCAGGTTGGTTGTCCTCTTCTTATTAAATACACAGGATTACACCCACAGCGATACAACACCCTAGCTAATGCAACTGCTTCCTCGTGGTGCCTGAAAGCCTGACCTTCGATGCTACCTGTGACTCTGTATGTTTCCTCAAGATATTTCCGTTTTATCCCACATCTCAAAGGTGTGCAGGCTACTAGATTATCGATCACTGTAAATTTCCCCTGGCTTAACGGTGAGTGGAAAAATCTGGGAGAGTTGATGACAGTGTGGGAAGAATTTAAGAAAATGAGTTAATGTAGGTTTGGTCTAAACAGATGATTGATGATTAGCACTGAAGATCTATCTCCTGGCCGTGTCTCTCCATATGATTGCTGGATTATAACCTAGGTTTCAGATGGCGAGAAGGCAGCTCAATAATTTGCATAAATTCATCGCCTGTGGAGGAATGTCTATGAGAAACTTTCTGTTCCAAATTGGAGCAAAGAGGAGGATGAGAACATAAACAATTACCTTTAGCTCGTCAACATTCATCAATGCCCTATTATCATAGAGACTGCCTTATGTCATGTGCTGGTGATGACAGCAGAAGTTGGTCCACCAGGAACCTCATATGAACAGAAGCAGTTCAAAGTGCATTTATTAGCAAAGCGTGAATATATCACCACATATTACCCTGAGATTCATTTTCTTGCAGGCATTCACAGTAGAACAAAGAAATACAATAGAACCAATGGAAAATACTACACGTAAACAAGACAGACAAATGAACAAAGTGCAAAAGATAAACCGTGCAAACACAGTAAGAAAATAGATGGATAGATGAATTTTGGGTTTCGTGTTCATGCTACCTCTACCTGCTCATGGAAAACAGTGTCCTCTCCATGGTCTCTGTCTACACTTGTTCCCTCAGTAAAGAAGCCAGCATAATCAAAGACCTCGCTCACCCTGGACATTCTCTCTTCTCCACTCTCCCATCAGGCAGAAGATTCAAAATCCTGAAAGCAACCCCCACCAGGTTCAAAGTCAACTTCTACTCCACTGTAATAAGGCTAGTAAATGCTTCTTGGTGTGATAAGATGGGCTCCTGGCCTTACAATCAATTTCATTTTGATCTTGAACTTCATTGTTTACCTGCCGTCCAGATTCTCTTTGTTCTACTTCAATGCATTGTGTAATGGATTGATCCGTATGCACGGCATACATGACAACCCAACTTCACCCTAAATATATTCACTTTGTCCTGTCCACCTCTACCCTACCCTCCCTGCACCTTAATTTGATTTCTTACTTAGGAAACATTATTTATTTTCCCACCGATGCTCTGTGACCCGCTGAGGTTTCCCAGCACTTCTTGTTTTCATATTCCAAATATTTACTGACTCACTCGGTTTCTTAAAGACGTGAGGGAGAATTTCGCAAGCACGAGGCACAGGAGAGAGCAATAGCTGATATAAAAACCTAAGTATTCAACTCTACACATCCTGATTTGCTGGTCAGTGAACTAACTGGGAGAAAGTACAATCCGTGGCCAAGTTCTTCATTTAAAATGGAACATGAAGACTATTTGCTTTGGTGCATCTTCTCTGAATATGCTGCTCAAAGAAGTGCAAGGATTTCCTGCAGTATCTCAGCCCAAATTCCTCCTTCTGTTAATGCTACCAAAAAGCAGATATTGGCCTGCTCATCTCATTTGCTTTTAGTGGGAACGGTGCCCACGTTTCCCACATAATTATCATTGCAATTGCAAAGTGCAATTCATTTTCCGAAGTGTTTCAAGGCCCATCGGCCTACAGTAATAATTAAAAGAACTGCTGCTTATTAAGTTATAATTTAATTTTTTTATGGTTGGAATGGAAATACTGTTTGCTGGCAGTCAGAGTAACTCTTAGCACTTTACTCAAATGCATGATGCCAAATATTAAAAGGTGTGTTAGTTTATCTGAGGATAGGAATCTAAACAGCAGTTAGCAGTTAGCAGAATCCTATTACAGTACAGGGACCTGTGCTGAATTATGCTGCTGTCTGTAAGGAGTTTGTATGTTCTCCCTGTAGGTTTCCTCCGACTGCTCCAGATCCCTCCCACATTCTGAAGATCTACAGGTTAATAGGTCAGTCAGTCACATGGATATACAGGGTGGCACAGGCTCATTGGGCTAGAAGGGCCTTTTACTGTGCTGTATCTTCAAATAAAAAATAACTGGCCAACAAAAAAAATGGTGTACGTGATGATAAGAGGAATAGATCGAGTGAACAGCCAGAGATTTTTTTCCCAGGGTGGAAATAGATAATACAAGGGGCATAATTTTAAGGTGATTGGAGGAAAGTTTACGCAGGATATCAAGTAAGTTTTGTTTTACACGGAATGGTAGATGTGTGGAACGTGCTGCCAGAGGTGATGGCAGAGGCAGATACAGTAAGAGCAATTAAGAAACTTAGATAAACACATGGATGATTGAAAAATGGAGGGTGTGTAGGAGGGAAGGGTTGGATTGATCTCAGAGTAAGGCCAAAGGGCTGTACTGTGCTGTAATGATCTTCGTTCTATGTTAATACAATACTGGGTTGAACTTCCTTTATTTATCGATAATTTGTCCTGCACACGTGTTGTACACAAATGGCACCATGATTTGATTATTCCTTCCTCTATAAATTCTTCCAGCCTCGAAACCCTCAAAGGCCTCTGTGTTCCTTCATTTTTGGATTTCATTGGTGACTGATGCCTCAGTTATCCAGGCTCAAGCTATGGAATTCTCTTCCTAATCCTCTCTGCCTCCTTAAGTATGAGATTTCTTTTCCTACCCCCTCCAATTCTCTATCTCTGCTTCTTAATAGTTTTGTTAAATGTTATCTCTGATTAAGCATTTACTCTTTAGCTTATTATCCTCCTGGTGTCAAGTTTCCTTGCTAATTCTCGTTTTCAACAGTCTGCAATGGATTTGGCATCAGTAAAGGACAATAAAAAGAAGCGAGGTGTAAGCAAAGCAGCCATCGTTGGAGTGACCAATGTTGGAGTGGTGTAGTGTTAGAGTGCTCAGGAATTGACTGAACAGGTTTGGGCATGAACAGACTTGCGCAAGCATAGGCACAGGTTCTAAGTAAGTTTCTAGTAAGGTTTTTTTCCTCTTTCGTTGTCTATTAGTACATATCTAATGCAATGACAATGGGCCCAGGATTAGTGGTATGCTTTTTGTGTGAGATATGGGAACTCTCAGGGACCTCCACTTTCCCCGATAATTACATCAGCACAAAGTGTATGGAGCTTCAACTCTTTAGACACTGTGTTCAGGAACTGGAGCTGCAGCTGGATGACTTTCAGCTTGTACTGGAAACTGGAATGTTAGGTGGATTCCCTTAATGGAGAATGCCTGTGCTTGACTTTGTTTAATGCAGGAGGCTGATGCACGAGAGGCCACCACATGGTCCGTGACAAAATCGAGGTCAGGCTCCAGTGGCATGAAATGCAAGATGCCTGGAGATCCTTAAATGCTGCAGACATCCTCTAACTTCAGTGCCATTGTGATGTGTCAGAATCTTTTGCCAGCTTCAGTTGAGGTCTTGGTCAGACAGCTCCTCGCCTTGAACATTCCCCTTGACCTTACTACCATGGGTGACCCTATCTGGAGACGGCATCACTCTCAGGGTGTCAGGAACTCACAAATCTCTCCACCATGACAAGGTGATGATCCTCAGAGAAGATATAACAATATACCATTATTGTGAAAATCTTGCAGGTCAGTTACTCCATCCCTGTGATCCTGCGGCTTTTGTCCTTCGTAAAGTGCAACTACTATGGCAAAGCTGTCACTTCTCATCCATCCCTAATAGTTCCTAACCTGAGGAGGCAGTTAAATGTTAATCACATTTGTGGATGGAGTCATGCAAATCCTATACCAGAAAAGATACTCTCTTTCCCTGAAATGCATAGTCCTCCAACAGCCCATGAACTTCATAAAGACAAGAGATTCTGAAGATGGTGGAAATCCAGAGCAGAAAACACAAAAATGATGGAGGAGATCAGCAGGCCAGGAAAGGAATGAAAAGTCAACATTTGGGTCTGAGACCCTTCTTCTGGAAAGGAAGGGGGAAGAAACCTGAACAAGAAGGTAATGGGAGGGGGAGGAACACAAGCCAACAGGTGAAAGCAGAGGGGGAATGAAGTGAGAAGTTGACAGTCAATACGTGGAAGAGGTTGTAATCTGTTTGGAGATGTGAGTGGACAGTGGGAGAAAGGGAAAGAGCAGGGGCACCAGAAAGACGTGATGAGCAGATGAAGAGAAGTGGGAAGCTGGAATGGGGAATGGGAAAAATTACCAGAAGTTGATATTCATGGTTTCCTTTCCTTCAGTATCAACTTAATTTGGTTATTTGGATTGAAGTTCTCTGCCAGCCATAGTTGCATTCAAATTCCCATCTCTAATTCAGTTCTCTTTGTTGTAACCTACTCACTATGCTGCTCTTGTCTCTTGGCTTTTGTCTCTGTTGTTTGTGAGGATATTTAATCAACCTATGTGTTAAGACTTTCACTCTTTGGTGCAGAAGAAATAGTCCAATACTCACTGGGTCCTGTAGCACAGTGGTATTACAGTACTATCCAGAGGTATAAGCTGTTGTGTTGGAGAAATTAGACTGAATTGAGTAATTAAATAGACACTAAATAAATTAGTAGTGCCAGGCATTGTAACTGTGAAACTGTTGGAGTGTTGTAAAAACCAACCTGATCCTTTAAAGCAGAGGTTCATAGGTTCTTGGTTAGTAAGAGTTTCAAAGCAAATCGGAAGGAAGCAGGAGAATGGGGCTGAGAGGGATCATGAATCAGGCATTGTGGAATGGCAGAGCAATCTCGATAGGCCAAGAGCTGACCTGCCAGGCCTCCAAAAATTTGGGCTCAGAAATCTCCCTGTGACTCAGTATCCTAGCGCCGTTCATTCAGTCATCACACCTGACCTCAAAGACGCCACCAGCCTGGATGTTGTGTATTCTCCTCTTTCCCACTGGGCAGAAGGCACAAGCCTGAAGCTTTTACTGTACTACCAGGCTCAAGGACAGCTTCTTCCCTGCTGTTATCAAACTATTCAATGGTTCAGTACCATAAGATGGAATCTTGACCTCACAATCTACCTCGTATGATTTTGACCCTTATTGTCCGTCAGCACTGCACTTCAGCTCATCTAATCCATACTGAACCATTTAAACTGCCTACTCCTGTTGACCTGCACCGGGATCATTGCCCGCCATACCCTACCATCCATGTACCTATCCAAACTTCTCTTAAACATTGAAATCAAGCTTTCATGCATCACCTGTTCCACATGCTCTCAACCCTCTAAGTGAAGAGGTTTCCCTTAATGTTCTCCTTAAACCTTTCACTTTCCACCCTTAACCCATGACCTCTACTTGTTGTCCCACCCATCATCAGTGGAAAAAGCCTGCTTGCATTTACCATATCTATGCCTCTCATAATTTTGTATGCCTCTGTCAAATCCCCCTTTAATCTTCGACATTCCAAGGAACAAAGTCCTACCCTATCGATCTTTCCTTATAACTCGGGTCCTCCAGTACCAGCAACATCCTCGTAAATTTTCTCTGTACTCTTTCAACCTTATTTTCATATTCCTTGTGGAAAACTGCATACAATACTTCAAATTGGGCTTCACCAACGTCTTATACAACTTCAACATAACATCCCATCTCCTATACTTTGATTTATGAAGCCAATGTGTCAAAAGCTTTCTCTGCAGCCCTATCTACCTGTGATGATACATTCAATGAACTATGGACCTGTACTCTCAGATCCATTGTTCTGTAGCACTCCTCGGTACCCTACCATTCAGCGTGTAAGACCTACCCTGGTTGGTCCTACCAAAGTGCAAAACTTCACACTTGTCTGCAGTAAAGTCCATCTGCTAATTTTCAGTCCATTTTCCCAGCTGGTCCAGATCCCACTGCAAGCTCTGATAGCCTTCCTCACCATCCACTACATCCCCAATCTTGGTGTCATCTGCAAATCTGCTGATCCAGTTAACCACATTATCATCAAGATCATTGATATAGATGGCAAATACCTAACATCTAAACAATTCAGATTTGTGAATAATCCTACACATTTTGTAGAAAACATACCCAAATATCTTTTAATAATCTTACTGTTATTTTCCCAACAGGTAGACGGGACATGACCTTTGATACTTAGCCTACTGATCATACATGAAAGCATCATGTTAACCAAGTCATCATTACCTACCTCCAAGATATTGTTGCTCTTTTCTCCAGAACATGCATTAATCCAGTAGGGTGAAGTCAAACCTGGTCATGAAACAATATCAAGAACAGCTTACTAACAGCTTACATTGTTATATTTTCACAAGAATTTTTAATAAATTTCTCCTTTGTAACTACAATGTACGTAGTAAATGGTTACAAATTATGACTTGACTGTCATCAGTTGTTGTAATAATTGCACATTGATTGACACCAAGTTTGAATTATCCATCCTTGCAGAATACCAGTGATTCCTTGCTACCTGCAACTTTAGTTCTCCATCCCACTCATTCAGATCCAACTTTCTATGGCCATCTACACTAAGATAATGATGCCCAATGTAAGCTTGAAGAGCAGCGTCACATCTTCCATCTGGGCATGTTGCAACCTTCAGCACAAAACAGATGCTGCCTAACCTATTTCCTGTAAATTTTGTTCTTATTTCAATTTCTACAGTCTTCTAGATTATTTGTTACTGAATTATCTGTTTTGTTTTTGAAGCTTCCTTCTTATTTCATGTGTTCCTATCCAAATTTGATTGGGGTGAAAGACAAATCAGACATAACCTGTTTAAGATTAACTACTGAACACTACTGACAGCTTTCTGGTAATCAAAAAGTTAAGAAATCCGACTAAAAACATCACTAAAAATACATTTTCTGAGGTAAATTGTGTCACATTATCGCCGCAGACAGTGAAGGGGCAAGTGATGGTGAGGCAAGTTTGGGGGATGAGCCGAGATGGTGTGTTGCAGTATCAATGCAGATGGAGTTATGATGCCCATACAACTGGCCCAGGTGTGAGGTTGGATTATTCTGGGCACCAAGAGGAGAAATCAGGGCTTGGGCAGAGGAGATTTGGTGCCCATATAACTAGCTCGAGAGCTAGAGAGCCTCTTCAGGCTGGGCAGTGAAATCTGGGCCAGCAGCAAGTTGTTGGGCAGCATGATCTAGGCCCAGAGCCTTTTGATGCAGCAGCACCTGGGTCCTAGTGTGAAGTACAATACCCTGTTTAGACAAATTAAATACCGGTCCAGATTGGAAGCGAACGCCGATTTTGCTCCCTCTCTGCGATGTTCACTTCTCTCTCCAGGGTACCAGAGCCGTTCACTGTTCTGTTGGTTTGTCAACTTAAACACCAGCCCAGATAGACTAAAAAGACAAGCTGTCGGGATCTGGGCAAGGAGCTGATTTTGCTCGTTGTCCGTGATAGTCACTCCTCTCTCTTTATGCCGCTGAGGCTATAAAGACTGCCCCGTCTGTTGTCTCCGTGTCCGCTAATATGATGAACTGATAAGCAAGGCTTTGGGCCTACTCTGGGCTGCTCCTAGGTTCAGATCTGAGGACTCAATTTTTGGTTCGAATTGTTGTTCATTTTAATTGTTTGCATGATTTGTGTGTTTTTTCTCTTGCACATTAGTTGTTCATCTTTTATTTTTATTTTTTATTCATTTTTTTCACTGATTGGGTGCTTTTGGGTTTCGTGCTTTGTGGTTATCTGTGACAAATTTCTAGGTTGTATAATTTATACATTCTTTGATAATAAAGGATGGAGTTCAACCCAGAAAAATGTGAAGTGGTTCATTTTGGAAGGTCAAATTTGAAGACAGAATACAGTATTAATGGGAAGACTCTTGGCAGTGTGGAGGATGAGCGAGATCTTGGAGTTTGTGTCCATAGGGCACTCAAAGCTGCTGTGCAGGTTGACAGTGTTGTTAAGAAGGCATATGGTGTGTTGGCCTTCATCAACCATGGGATTGAATTCAAGAGCCGTGAGGTAACGTTACAGCTATACAAGACTTTAGTTAGACCCCACGTGGAGTATTAAGTTCAGTTCTGGTCACCTCACTACAAGAAGGATGTGGAGACTATAAAGAGTGCAGAGGAAATTTACAAGGATGTTGCCTGGATTGGGGAGCATGCCTTATGAGAATAGGTTAAGAGAACTTGGCCTTTTCTCCTTGGAGCGACAGAGATGAGAAGTGACCTGATAGAGGTGCATAAGATGATGAGAGGCATTGATCGTGTGGATAGTCAGAGGCTTTTTCCCAGGGCTGAAATGGCTAATGCGAGGGGGCATAGTTTTAAGGTGCTTGGAAGTAGGCACAAAGGGGATGTCAGAGGTAGGTTTTTCACACAGAGAGTGGTCGGTGCATGGAATGCACTGCCGGCAGGTGGTAGAGGCAGCTACAATGGGTCTTTTAAGAGATAGGTACATGGAGCTTAGAAAAATCAAGGGCTATGTGAAAGGAAAATTCTGGACAGCTTCTAGAGTAGGTCACATGGCCGGCACAACATGGTGGGCCGTAAATTTTCTACATTCTATGTTTTAAATGTAGTTTGAATCTTTGATTCCTTGAACCCAATCACTGTCATCTTGGAAAGCGGCCAAATGAATTGAATGAAGTCAAAGGATATTGCAGCAGAGAAGGAGACAACTTGATTCCTACTTTACCTACAGCTGTTCTTGGAAGAGCTATCTGTTGCTATGTTGTTCATCCAAAGGCATTATTTATTGGCCATCTCTATTTACCTCTCATCTGCATGGTTTTCTCTGAGGATTTTTGAAGGTGGTGTTAGGTTAATGTGTGCAATTCTGGTTGGCCCATTCAGGAAGGATGTGTGTGGTGGAGAAGGTGCTGAAGAGGTCCTTCAGGATGTTGCCTGGTCTAGAGAGCATTAGTGTTAAGGAGAGGTTGGAGAAATTGGATTTGTTTTTCCAGTGTGTCGGAGGCTGAGGGATGAACTAACAGAAGCTTAAAAAATTAAGGAAGACTGAAATAGGCTAGATAATCAAAATTTTCTTCCCTGTGTAGAACTGTCAAATTCTATGATATATGCACGTAAGATTAAAGGGGCAAAGTTTACTGCAGATACATGGGGCAGGGTTTTTACAGAGAAAGTGGTTGGTGTCTGGAACAGGCTGCCCGGGGTTGTGGTGGAAACAGGCACAGTAGTAGTATCCATGAGGGATTTAAACAGGCACAAGAACATATAGAGAATGAGGGAGATGGATCATGTGCAGGCAGATAGATTTAGTTTAATTTAACATCATGCTTTGCACAGATATTGTGGGCTAAAGGCCCTGTTCCTGTGCTGTTCTGCGCTATGTTCTGAGTAACCATCGGTTCTGAAATCACATAAGCCAGATCAGATCTCTATATAAGTACGTTAAAAGACCTGTAGGCTTTTTATGACAATCTAAGAAAAGATTGAGTGGCAGGGTGGAGATACGTCTCTATCAAAGGAGGTGTATGGCGCACCTTCCCTCTGCTAACCCATAGGTCACCTTTGAACAAGGTGTTGCACCTGCTTAGCCCTCTGATCCGGGTCACTTGAAACCATGGAAGTAGGTGGTGCATATCACAAGTCCTGGTTATGCAACCACTGACACCAGGCAAACAACCTCGGAAGGGTATTGATAATGGCTGGGGTCACCCGTCTTGTAAGATTCTGCCCGGAACACAGCAATGGGAAACCACTTCTGTAGAAATATTTGCCAATAACAATCTAGGTCATGGGACCATGATCACCCACGTCAAACGACTTGGCACATAATGATGATGAAGATAAGATGAGCTTTACTTGTCACACGTACATCGAAATATACAGTGAAATACGTTGTTTGTGTCAAATCAAATCAGCAAGGCTTGAGCTAGGAATTGTTACTACACTTCCAGCACCATCATACCATGCCCACAACTCACTAACCATAATCTAGTAGGTTTGTACTCTTCATTAATATCACCAGACTATAATTACAGAATATGTCTCTGGGCCATTGTTCAGGTCATCGATTGCTAGTACAATAATGTAACTACTCTCCCACCTTGTTCTTGACCTGCCATATTTATATTTAGCCCTATCCTTCCCAGCAATGTTTCCCCTTTCACATATTTATACAATTCCTTTTATAAATCATTACAATCTTACATAATATGTTTCTGGGCCATTGTTCAGGTCATTGGTTACTAGTACAATAACCTAACTACTCTCCCACCTTGTTCTTGACCTGCCATATCTATATCTAGCCCTACCCTTTCCTGCAATGTTTCCCCTTCGTATATTTATACAATTCCTTTTGTAAGTAATTACAATCTTCACCTTTTCAGTCATGTACTCCAAATAATAACAAGTAACTACTTCTTATCTCACTTCTGGAGCTAGTGACCTTATTACTGTGTCCTTCAATGATTAACCCTTTGAAGAAATGTCTCATTTCTATATACATTATATGGTTATATACATGTATTCAGTTAAATGACAGTAAACTTAACTTGACTTACTTAAAGTAACAATATTGAGCCCCTTAAGTTGAATGCCTAATGTTTCCAAGCAAATGAAGACCCTCCTCTTTGACACCATTTTAGTTAACGTCTTCACACATTTTCTACCTTAAATGTAACATGCAGAGCTGGGCACAGCATTCAAACAAGAGGACATGAGTTGAGAGTTAGGGGGCAAAAGTTTAGGGGTAACACGAGGGGGAATTTCTTTACTCAGAGGGTGGTAGCTGTGTGGAACGAGCTTCCAGTAGAAGTGGTAGAGGCAGGTTCGATACTGTCATTTAAAGTAAAATTGGATAGGAATATGGACTGGACATTGTTTTCTATTTTAGGATCTTCACTTCCTTTTGCTTTATCTAAATTGAATAAACAAATAACTAATCCTATAGTTAAACATACATTACAAATATGGTTTCAATTTTGTAAATTCTTCTGCTTGAATAAGTTTATCTTATCAAGCCCTATTATATCTAACCTTTTTTTCAGCCCTCTTTTATGGATCAAGCCTTTGTGTTATGGAAAAAAGGTATAATATGTTTTTGTGATCTATTTTTAGATAACAGTTTTATGTCCTTTGAACAGCTATCCAATAAATATAATTTGCCTAAATCTCATTTTTTTAGATACTTGCAAGTTAGAAATTTCTTGAATAATATATGTTACAGTCTTTTCCGAAATCATGTCCAATGGATATTATGGAAAAATTTTAGCTCTGAATCCTTGCCAGAGGGGTTTAGTAGCCATCATTTATAATATGACCGTGAAAATACAGCCAGAAGTATCAGAAAAAATTAAAAAGGAATGGGAAAAAGAACTTCATTGTCTTAAACTCACAGAACAGTGGGAGAAAATTTAACAATTAGTCAATTCTTCTTCTATTTGTGCTAAACATGCCCTAATTCAATTTAAGGTTGTACATAGGGCTCACATGTCCAAGGATAAACTTGCTCGATTTTATTCTCATGTTAATCCAACCTGTGACAGATGTCATTCTGAAGTCACTTCATTGACCCATATGTTTTGGCCTTGCCCCTGTTTGCAAAATTATTGGAAAGATATTTTCGGTATTATTTCAACAGTTCTGAATATTAAATTGCAACCGCATCCTATTACTGCAATTTTCGGTTTACCAATGGTGATAATAGTTGTTTATCCCCCTCAGCTCGACGGATGATTGCACTTGTTACATTAATGGCTAGAAGGTCTATCCTATTGAACTGGAAATAAATTAATCCTCCAACTATATTTCAGTGGTTTTCTCAAACTATTTCTTGTTTGAGTTTAGAAAAAATTAGAAGTGTTGTCTTTGACCCTTCAGTTAAATTTGAAGAAACTTGGAGACCATTTATTCAACATTTTCATATGAGCTAAGTCGACTTTTCCTAAACCTTACTCTTATCATCCTTAATTATTTGGATGGAGGTGCGGAGTTATTGACGCTACTGTGTATATTTGACATAATGCAATGGCCCATGTTGGTTAGGTTTTTTTTCTTTTTTTTGGGGGGGGGGTTCTTATTTTCTCCATTTTTTGTAACCACTATGAGTTTGGGAGGTTATTATATATGGATTATTATATATTTGTATTTGTACCTTAACCTATTAATTATGTACTCTCAAGCTCTTTGTATTCATGTTTTATTTATGTTTGTTTAAAATCTATAAAAAGATTTAAAAAGAAAAGGTATATGGACAGGAAAGGAATGGAGGCTTATGGGCTGAGTGCAGGTCGGTGGGACTAGGTGAGAGTAAGCATTTGGCATGGACTAGAAGGGCCGAGATGGCCTGTTTCTGTGCTGTAATTGTTATATGGTTATATGGTTATATTCCAAAGGAAGACTGAGTTTTAGCTTAGCAGAGAACATAGAACAAGGCAGAGCAAGGAGAGACCTTTTGGTCCACAATATCTGTGCCAAACAAAGTGGAGGGCTACGTAGGAGGGAAGAGTTATGTTGATCTTAGAGTAGGTTTAAAGGCGGCACAACCTTGTGGGGCAAAGGGTCTGTTCTATGTTCTTTGTTCTATAACATTAAATAAATCTACTCCTATCGGCCTGCACCGAATCCATATCTCCCCAGTCCGTCCGTGTTCATGCGTCTCCCTAAATGCCACTTCCATGTCTGATTTTACCAGCACCTCCATCAGCACATTCCAGGTGCTTACCACTCTTGGTATAAAAACCCTTGTCCTTCACACCTCCTTTCAACTACTCCCACTTTACATCTATGATCTCCAGTGTTTGATGCTTCTACCCTGAGCAAGAGACTCTGACTACCTTTGCCTCTCATAATTTTATCACCTTCTGTCAGATCTCCCTCCAGCCGCTGACACTGCAGCAAAAACAGTCCAACCTCTCCTCCGAGCTAATACCCTCTAATGCAGGCATTAAACTAGTGAGCCACTCTGCACCCTGGGCAAATCCTCAACAACCTTCCTGTACTGCGGCAACCAGAAACAAACACAGTACTCCAAATGTGGCCGAACCAAAGTTTTATGCAGTAGCATTGAGACCACTGCATTCAGTTTTGGTTTTGCTTACAAGGAAGGTTTAGAGTCAAGATCCATTGTCGTTCTTCAGTACATGGGTGTGAAGGAAAACAAAATTGTTGTTACTCTGGATCCAATAGAAAAAATATATAAAGAACACAATAAAAAAACAAAGAACAATAAATATAAATATAAAAGCAATGAACGAGTAGCCGTTACGTAAACTCAGTGGCTCCGTTATTGGGTACTCCGGTAAACTTGCTCATTAATGCAAATATCCAATCAGCCGATCATGTGGCAGCAACTCAACGTATAAAAGCAGGCAGACCTGATCAAGAGGTTCAGTTGTCGTTCAGACCAAACATAAGAACGGGCAAGAAATGTGATCCAAGCGACTTTGTCCGTGAAATGATCATTGGTGCTAGACTGGGTGGTTTGAGAGTCTGGGCATCTCAGGAGCTGGTTGGATTTTCACACACAACAGTCGCGAGTTTACGGAGAATGGTGCAAAAAAAAAATTCAGCAAATAAAAAAACATCCGGTTCTGTGGGAGAAAACACCTCAACGAGGGAGGTCAGAGGAGAATGGCCAGACTGGTTCCTGCTGACAGGAAGGCGACAGTAACTTAAATAAACCAAACACTGCAACAGTGGTGCGCAAAAGTGTCATCTCTGAATGGGCAACACACTGAACTTTGAAGTAGATGGGTTACAGCAGCAGCAGATCACGAACATACATTCAGTGGCGAATTTATTAGGTGCAAGAGGTACCTAGTAAAGTGGCCACTGATAGTGCATAGACTGATTGTAACACACATAAAGTGACACTAGGTGACGTGTATGTAGTGGTGGTGGGGTGGATTAATTAGTGGAGCTGTTGATCAGCCAGGTGGCTTAGGGGAAGTAGCTGTTTTTGAGTCCGGTGGTCCTGCTATGGATGCTGCATAGTCTCTTCTGTGATGGGAGTGGGGCAAACAGTCCACGAGCAGGGCGGGTAGGAGTCTTCAAGATATTGCTGGCCTTTTACCAGCACCTTTCTGTATATACTGGATGCCTCTGGTCCTCCAAGAGGACCACAGCCATATCATAGTGTTTGGAGGCTAGACTACCTCAATGACCAGGGGAGCTATGTTGGCTGGAGTCAGGGCCTTGTGCTTTGACTCTTGATAGGGTCACCCATGTGACAGGTGATAGGGTAGAGGCCAGACTAAGAGAGGTCCACTGGTCCTCCAGGCTCAGATCAGGGCTAACAACCCTGAATGGTAAAAAAAAATGGTTATGAAAACAGTAAAAAAGCTGCCCTAAACAGCAGTGATATAACAGACAGTAACTAACTGTATGTCCTGGATGGTGGGTAGGCTGGTGCTAGTTTTGTTTAACTTCCTTGGTTTTGTAATCAATCTGTTTCTATTAATGCAATTTTCTCTTATTCTTTTAGATCATAAGACCATAAGATATAGGAGCAGAATTAGGCCATTTGGCCCATTGAGTCTGCTCCGCCATTTCATCATGGCTGATCCATTTTCCCTCTCAGCTCCAATATCCTTCCTTCTCCCCGTATCCCTTCATGCCCTGACCAATCAAGAATCTATCAGCCTCTGCCTTAAATATATATACTGTTACGCCTGTGGCCCCCTCCTTTTTGAGAATCGCAGGATCGCTATTGATTCGGGTCAGGAGACCCAGGAAATGTGAGAGAGACAAAGCCACGGATAACGGCCATTATCTCTTGGAGACGGAATTGTGTATTGAGTACTGTACGATTCATCGAAGCCCCCAGGCAATGAACCGAGGGGGGTTGGTGGAGGGCTGGCATCATTCCACCCTGATTGACATCTGAGACCCTGTGAGTCAGGATAAAAGAGGGTCTGTGGGAACAGCCCCTCAGACGCACCAGAAGAAACGCTAGAAATCCTGTAACAGCGTAATAACGAAAGCCGGTGGAAAGCCACGTGCGTCCTTTTCCATTTGCCTCAGAATTGGTGAGCCTTGCCACAGAAGAACGGCTTTAGCTAGCAGCAAAGGAGAAATCAGCCCCCAGCGACTCTCGAAGGGTTGACATCATAAAAGGAATGGGCAAGTTTTAATCCGTCTCTCTCTCTCCAACCAAAAGCTGCAGCTTGAATGAACTTGAGTGATTTTTATATTTCCATCAGACAATACATTATCCCCTAGACAACGATAGAGCTATTTCTTATTGATTATTATTATACCCGCGCTTTTAGATTTAGTATTGACGACGTATATTATCTGTATGGTTGCATTGATATTATTTTTGTGCATTTTTATCAATAAATACTGTTAAAAATAGTACCATCAGACTTCAACGGACCTCTCTATCTTTGCTGGTAAGTGACCCAGTTATGGGGTACGTAACAATTGGGGTTCTCGTCTCAGGATTTGACACCAAATTGGGAGGCCAGTGAATCGGGCTTGTAAGTCCAAACTTGGATCTGGTTACGCGGGTAGCCAGACGGGAAACCAGCAAAGATGGACGCGGGTGAATTTATAGAAAACCCGACTCTGGAAGCGCTAGAGGCGGCCACCAAATCGGACTTGATAAATTTGGCGAAGGGGTTAAACCTCGCAGAGGTGAGGTTGTCAATGAAAAAGCTGGAGGTGCGAAGGGCCATAACTCAGTATTATATTGAGAAGAATGTGTTTGCAGCTGAGGTATTGGAAAACATCCCTGAAAAGGTACCAGCTAGTGGGACGGCTCAGTTAGAGTTGGAGAAATTAAGGATGGAACATGAAATTAAAGTAAAGCAGATGGAAGCAGCTGAGAAAGAAAAGGAAAGAGCCAACAAACAAAGGGAGCAGGCACTCCAGCTAAAGGAGTCAGAGGTGAAAAGAGAGCAGGACAGGGCTGAGAAACAAAGAGAGCATGAAATTCAGTTAAAACAGCTGGAAGCAGCTGAAAAAGAAAAGGAAAGAGCCGAGAAGGAGAGGGAGACAGAGAAACAGAGGAAACATGACTTGGAGATGGAGAAGTTAAGGCAAGAGCGAAGAGATCAAGGGTCAGACCGAGAGGAGCGGTTTAATGTTAGTCGGGAGTTGAGGTTAGTACCTCCATTCGAGGAGACGGATGTTGATAGTTATTTCTTGCTTTTTGAAAAGGTGGCAGTGAGTCAGAAGTGGCCCAAAGAGCAGTGGGTGGCGTTGTTACAAAGTGTGTTAAAAGGGAAGGCACAACGAGCATATGCGGCGTTGTCCATGGAGGAGGGAGAAGCGGAGAATTATGCCGAAGTAAAGGAGGCCATTCTCCGGACTTACGAATTGGTACCTGAGGCGTATAGACAAAAGTTCAGAAATTTAAAGAAAGGGTGGAATCAGACGTATACCGAGTTTGCCTATGAGAAGGGTGTGCTCTTGGATCGCTGGTGCACAGCAGAAATAGTGGGAGAGGATTTTTGGCGTCTCAGGGAGTTAATTCTGATTGAGGAATTTAAAAGTGGTGTTTCAGAGGAGATCCGGACGTATTTGAATGAGAAGCCGAATAAGTCCATCTCCGAATTTGCTAGGTTTGCAGATGAATATGCCCTAACCCACAAGACAAAGTTTTCCTCGAATAAAAGTTCCCAGAGTGACCGTGGGAATGATAGAGAAAGTTCGCCGGCTGAGGCAGAGGTCCCGCCGGGAGCTAGTGGTAAGGTTGGGGAGGAGAGGCAAGACGGCCAGAGATTTCCGGGCTTGACCTGTTTTAATTGTAGAAAGGGGGGACATATTGCATCTAAGTGCTTTATTCCGAGGAAGGAGACAGGAAAAGGGAAAGCAGCGGTCCCTATCGGATGTGCCGTGGTAATCAGTAAATCGACAAGAAATCCCCGGGTAGACAGAGTACGAGAAGGGTCTGAGACTTGTATGTCAAACGGAACCGTGTCTGTGAATGAGGGAGATACACCAGTTCCAGTACGGATCTGGAGAGACACGGGCACTGAACTGTCATTGATTAGCAGTAAGGTACTGGATTTTGGTCGCAAGATGGGAATGGTAGCTGTGAAAGGAATAGGAAAAGGGACGGAAATGGTGCCCTTGCATAAGATCATTATGAATTGTGAGCTAGTTTCTGGACCAGTTGAAATGGGGGTGCGATCAGAATTCCCGAGAACTGATGCAGACGTCCTTCTTGGTAACGATTTAGCCAGTGGTAAGGTTTGGTCAGCAATGATGCTAACGAGCCGGCCGGTGGAGGCCCCGCCCCTAGATTCCAAGATCTATCCCGCATGCGCGGTCACTCGCAGCATGTCGAGAAAGGCAGCTGAGACAGAGAGCAGTTTAAATCAGGCCAGTATCGATTTGGCCAAGATGTTTTTACCGACCCTGTACCAGGAGGGTGGGAAAACGGAGAATAGGAAAGTGAAAGAGAGTAAGGGAGAGGAGGTAGACCTCCCCTTAGCGAGGAGAAAAGTTCTAGAGGCACGAAATAAAGATGAGAAACAGATAGGGCTGTTAAAAGGTTCAGAGTTGGACATGGATGATCTGTCTGGTTTGGCAGAACTGTTTGAAGAAGTTGAAAATTCTAAAGGTGTTCCCGATAATGAAATGAGGGCAGTCCTAGATGAAAAGGATGCCATTACCTTGAAGAAGTCTGCTGGGTTGGCAGATGAAGTTGTTTCAGCCCGCGGGGTTGAGTTTACCCCGGAAGGGAGTTGCCCAGAGAGTAGTTGGGAGAATCAGGGGAATTTAGAATTTGAAAAGGGTACGGGTATTGAAAGCCTGGAAGAGGCAAATGTCCCGTTTGAGTGTGTCCAAGATGGTACTGAACCTAATAATGGAGCTCAGAAAAAGTCTGAGGTATTTGATTCAGTTGAAAAGGAATGCAGTCCTTGTGGGTCAGATAGACTTGGTTCAGTGAAGAAAGGGTTAACCTTGGTAATAGTGGGAAGTGAGAGTTCCCAGGTGTTTGTGCTCGAAGGTGTGTTAAAAGTTAGTGGGGAGATGAATATTATTATTGAAGGAAAAGGGAAATATGTAGTTCCCAAATTGAATGAAGAAAATTTAAAGGCTGGACTGATATCAAAAGCAGCAACCAGGCTACAGAGACAATGGCGTGGTACCACAAAGCCTGTGAATCAATTACAGGTTGAGTTGGAAGGTAACGGGCCCCACACGCTATTGTTATTCCAGAGTGTGGTGTGAAAAGGCAGAATTTGAAATGCTGTTTGAACAAAGAGTTTGAACTGAAAATTAATAGCCTGAAGGATCCTGAAGAGAAAACTAGCAACTTGCATAAAATTAAAGAATTGGGAGGAAATTCAGAAGATGGTCTAAGTTTGGAACACATTGTTGATAAAATAACTCCTATGGAAGGAGCAGACGAAAGCCTATTTCACCAGGGTGCACAAGCTCCCCACGTGGGAATTAACTGGAAAAAGAGGCGAGGGTTAATGGGGATGCCATTTTTAAATAGCAGAAGCCAGTTTTAAGGGATTTCGACAAAGCATGTGAATAATAAAAGACAACCCCCATGGAAGCCTGCCTGTTAAGTTTGAAAGCAACATAAAGATTAGTATTTGCAAGAACTTTTATAGTATACCTGTAAGCTAAGATCACAACTCTTTAGTTTTTGTTGACTAAAGAAAAATAAGACCTAAAAATAGGTGGCTATTAAATTGGAGTCTGATGCTACAAGACTTTAGTAAGGTACAAGATGTTAAGATATTAAAGGAAGTGACAATGTAATCGGTAACCATCTAGATACTGAATTGAATGTATAACTGTATTACCCAGTAGAAAAAAGAACTTTTGTATGGTGTTAGATTCTAAAATCCTGTAAGACTCTGTATTACTTCGTTTTTACCGATGGTAAAAAAAAGTTGAAGAAAGGGGGTGTTACGCCTGTGCTCCCCCCCTCCTTTTTGAGAATCGCAGGATAGCTATTGATTCGGGTCAGGAGACCCAGGAAATGAGAGAGAGAGACAAAGCCACGGATAACGGCCATTATCTCTTGGAGATGGAATTGTGTATTGAGTACTGTACGATTCATCGAAGCCCCCAGGCAATGAACCGAGGGGGGTTGGTGGAGGGCTGGCATCATTCCACCCTGATTGACATCTGAGACCCTGTGAGTCAGGATAAAAGAGGGTCTGTGGGAACAGCCCCTCAGACGCACCAGAAGAAACGCTAGAAATCCTGTAACAGCGTAATAACGAAAGCCGGTGGAAAGCCACGTGCGTCCTTTTCCATTTGCCTCAGAATTGGTGAGCCTTGCCACAGAAGAACGGCTTTAGCTAGCAACAAAGGAGAAATCAGCCCCCAACGACTCTCAAAGGGTTGACATCATAAAAGGAATGGGCAAGTTTTAATCCGTCTCTCTCTCTCCAACCAAAAGCTGCAGCTTGAATGAACTTGAGTGACTTTTATATTTCCATCAGACAATACATTATCCCCTAGACAATGATAGAGTTATTTCTTATTGATTATTATTATACCCGTGCTTTTAGATTTAGTACTGACGATGTATATTATCTGTATGGTTGCATTGTTATTATTTTTGTGCATTTTTATCAATAAATACTGTTAAAAATAGTACCATCAGACTTCAACGGACCTCTCTATCTTTGCTGGTAAGTGACCCAGTTACGGGGTACGTAACAATACACACTTGGCCTCCACAGCTGCCTGTAGCAACAAATTCCACAGATTCACCACTCTCCAGCTAAAGAAATTCCTCCTCATCTCCATTCTAAAAGGACACCCCTCTATTTTGACGTTGTGTCCTTTAGTCTTAGACTCTCCCACCATAGGAAGCATCCTCTCCACATCCACTCTATCAAGGCCTTTCTCTATTCATAAAGTTTCAATGAGGTCACCCCTCATTCTTCTGAATTCCAGTTAGTTGAACATCTTCTAACCTTTTGAGAAATTTACTAAATTATTAACTGTAGGGTTACTCTCTTATTTATCTGAATGCACATGGAATAACTTAACATAATTCATCACTCTCCTTCCAGTTTCCACTCCTGCTGAGGATAGAAGTAGGCACCATTTTGTGTTTTACACTTCTTTAAATGATGTTGCCATGACAACCATCGACTGGCCTGTGTCATGCAATATATTGGAAGTATGAAATTAGGACTCCAAATCAAAGTTGGAGGTAGCAGGAGAAGGGGGGAGGAACAGACTTTCACCTGTGAATGTAACACCCTAAGAGCACTTACCTGAAGGATACTGCAAATCATTTACACTTTCAGTTGACATTCCCATGTTTTCCACACCATCTGCAGTCACCTCCAGGGGTTTCTTCATTGATATTTTCCTTGAATGATAAATACAAAATGAAATTATTAAATAGCTAAATGCTGCTACTACCTATGAAGGATTTTAGTTGGAGAAAGTAGATGTGGATTTTTGAGTGGCAGGGATCGAGGAAAAAGATTGTTGTTTTCTCAGAGCTGGAAGAAAGCAGATGGCTCCAGTACAAAATCACAGCTTAAGTGTGAAGGACCTAGTGAATCAAAATATTTTAGAAGTTTTATACATTCCAGATAGGTGAAAAACATGGTTCAATTCATAATGTATCCATCTAAATAATTATACATAGTTGATAACCACTTTATTAGGTACTTCATGTACCTAACAAAATGGCGACTGAGTGCATTTTTATGGTCTTCAACTGCTATAACTCATACACCTCAAGATTTGACGTTATATGCATTCAGAGATGCTCTTCTGCACACCACTGGTGTAACACATGGTTATTTGAGTTAGTTCCCTTCCTGTTAGCTTGAACTAGTCTAGGCATTCTCCTCTGACCTCTCTCATTAACAAGGCACTTACATGCACAGAACTCTAGACTTTGTAAACTCTAGAGACTGTTGTGTATGAAAATCCCAGGAGATCAGCAGGTTCTGAGATACTCAAACCACCCACCTGCCGCCAATGATCATTCCATGGTCAAAGTCACTTACATTATATTTCTTCCCCATTCTGACACTTGGTCTGAACAACTGATGAAGGGTCTCTGCTTAAAACATAAACTGTTTATTCCTCTCCATTGGTGCTGCACGACCTACTGAGTTGTATGTGTTACTCTGGATTTTCAGCATCTGCTGAATCTCTTATGTAACTGAACCTCTTAACCATGTCTGCATGCTTTTATGCATTGAGATGCTGCCACATGATTGGCTGGTGAGATATTTGCATCAATGAGCAGATGTACAAGTACTAACGTGGCCACTGAGAGTAAATTCACACTGTATTAATAGCCATCCTATGGTGGGATTTATACTGCACAGGAGCTTTCTCTCAAGTTGCTTCATCTAATTCCTAACCTTCATATTCATTCTCACCGAAAGTATTTTATTTTCTACATGACTGCCTGGAGCAGCTGACAGCAGATCAGGTCAGAGCTCTGCAGCTCTGCCATATCCACCCACGGACTGTGGTGAACAATTAAACAACTGATATGAGGAGGTTGTTCCGCTTTGTTCGTTCATCGACTGGGCACAAAACATTCCATAACACTATTCATAAGGGAACCGAGAGATCTCCCAAAACTTCTGAGCAATATTCCTCTCTCAATTAACAAGCCAGTAAAAGGTATTAGCTGACTACTTAGCTCCTCTTCTTGTGGAAATTATTTGCCCTTTTTTTCTTCCAAGGCAATAATCACACTATTCCAAGTAGCTATCATTATAGGATACAAGTTAAACTGAAGAACTGAGCTATTACTTTTTTTATTACTAGGGGTGGCCAGTATTACTAGTTAGTACTAGGAGCATCATGGCAGCGTAGTAGCTGGCACAACATTTCACAGTAGCAGCGACCCGGGTTCAATTCCCGCCGCTGGGATTAAATTGGGAGATTGCTGGACGGCGTGGCTTGAAAGGCCGGAAGGGCCTTTTCTGCACTGTATTTCAATAATAATAAATATTTCATAGAACATAGAACATAGAATAGTACAGCACATTACAGGCCCTTCGGCCCACAATGTTCTGCCAACCTTCAAACCCTGCCTCCCATATAACCCCCCATCTTAAATTCCTCCATATACCTGTCTAGTAGTCTCTTAAACTTCACTAGTGTATCTGCCTCCACCACTGACTCAGGCAGTGCATTCCACACACCTACCACTCTCTGAGTAAAAAACCTTCCTCTAATATCCCCCTTGAACTTCCCTCCCCTTACCTTAAAGCCATGTCCTCTTGTACTGAGCAGTGGTGCCCTGGGGAAGAGGTGCTGGCTGACCACTCTGTCTATTCCTCTTAATATCTTGTATACCTCTATCATGTCTCCTCTCATCCTCCTTCTCTCCAAAGAGTAAAGCCCTAGCTCCCTTAATCTCTGATCATAATCCATACTCTCTAAACCAGGCAGCATCCTGGTAAATCTCCTCCGTACCCTTTCCAATGCTTCCACATCCTTCCTATAGCGAGGCGACCAGAACTGGACACAGTACTCTAAGTGTGGCTTAACTAGAGTTTTATACAGCTGCATCATTACATCATTTCTAGTTGTGTTAGTTTTCAGTTTGTAGTGGAGGGTGTATTGCAATAGAAGACATACATTAAATAATGTTAGGATTTAGAACAAATGCAGCAAAATGAGTGTCACAGATTAATACTGGACTAAGCTACTATACTCGTTCTTAAAGCCGGGAATGACTGACCTGTGGACATGAGTTCAAATCCCATCCCGGGAGCTGGGAATTTAAACTTAAATATTAAATATGGCATTAAAAGGCATGATGAGAAAACTAGTTGCCATCCTTATAGAGTCACAGAACAATACAGCATGAGAAAAGGCCCTTCTGCCCATCTCGTCCATGCTGACCAAGATGGCCATCTAAACAAGTCCCATATGAGGGATGAAAATCTGCTTTTTCTCATCTAGCCTGGTTCATATGAGTCTCAAGAGCAGGGATTCTCAACCTTTTTATACTATGGTCCAATACCATTCAGCAAAGGGGCTGTGGACCCAGGTTGGGAAATTTTAGACCCACTCTTCAATACCCCTTAGAGTGGCTAGCCAGGAGGTATATAACCACATGGTAGAGTAACAGATAGCACAGTTGCTTTATAGCCCCGATGTAAGTTCAGGTTCGATTCCTGCCTCTGTCTGTAAGAAGTTTATACGTTCACCCCATGACCATGTGTGTTTCCTCCAGGTGCTCCGGTTTCCTCCCACATTCCAAAGACACACGGGTAGGATTAGTGAATTGTGAGCAGACTAAGTTGGCACCAGAAGTGTAGTAACATTTATGAACTGCTCAGGACAATCCTCCCTGATGTGATTTGATGCAAACAACACATACCACAGTGCGTTTCAATGTACATATGACAAAGAAAGCCAACCTTGAGTAATCCACTCAGTGCATTCATTTAGGAAGGAGAAGTATATGCAGAGCTTGCTAGTAACATATCTCGGTAAATTAGTAACTTCTATAAGAACCGGTACTTCCATTTGTATAGCACCTTTCCTATAATGAAAATATTCCAAGACACTTCATAGGACTGTTATCAATTTTAAATAGCACTACTTTGACGCACAAGGGAACCTTTTGGAAGCTGACCAAAAACTGAGATTAGGAATAACAGAGGAAAAGGAGGCAGGGATTTTGGGAGAGTTTTCCTGAAGCAATTCCCTTTCCATGAAGACATGACCAGCAGTGCTGAAGCTGTTAAATTCAAGGATGCTCAAGGCACCAGACTCAGAGTTATAGAGTCATGCTGCATGAAAATAGGCCGTTCGGCCCAACTGATCCATGCCTACCAAGATTCCCATCTAAGCTAGTCCCATTTGCCTCATATCCTTCTGAACAAGGGGTTCCCAACCTGAGGTCCAGGGACCTCTTGCCTAATGGTATTAGTCCATGGCATAAAAAAATTTTCAGAGAGTCTAAACCCTTTTCCTGTCCGGGTACCTTTTAAATGTTGTCAATAACTTCCTCTGACCACTCTGGGCAATAAAATTGCCCCTCAAGTTCCTGTGAAATCTCTCCCTTCTCACCCTAAATGGGAGGAGAGCAGGAATCTCAGAGAGTTTGTATGGCTGGGTTCATATTGGCTCAACAAGTCTATACTAACCATATGCCCTCCCAGTTAGTCTCAATTTCCTGCTTTCAGCCCATAGTCCTCTAAGCCCTGACCTTCCACGCACATTCCATTAAAAAAATTAATGTACGCCTACTTACCTTAACTCATTCTGGTAGCTTGTTTCTAAAATCAAAAGAAAAATGAAATTATAAAGGAGCAAAGTAATTTGGACGGCATGATAGTGTAGTGGCTAGCACAACACTTTACTGTACAGGCAACCCAGTTTCAATTGCCGCTGCTGTCTGTAAGGAGTTTGTACGTTCTCCCATTGACCACGTGGGTTTCCTCCGTATACTCCAGTTTCCTCCCTCAGCCCAAAGACGCACTGGTTAATAGGTTAATTGGTCATTATAAATTATCCCATTATTAGGCTCTGATTAAATCGGGAATTGCTGGGCAGCGTAGCTTGAAGGGCCGAAAGGCCTGTTCAGCACTGTATCTCAGTTAAAGGTCCACATAAAAGGACAAAACACGCCTGAGAAGGCTGCCCAGTGTCCATAATTGAGGCTTTTGAACAATATAACCATCTCAATGTGCTACACAGAAGTTAGTTCAATCCTTTTTGCTCCATCTTGGGAGAACATCTGAAACCCAGTTTAAACCATGTTTTGACAGACCTGGATATGAATCACTGAGTTATCTAGAATCAAGGGCTTCAGACAATAATCTATGCTTCATTATTTTACACAGAGAGCAGTGAATATGTGGAATATATTGTCTGCAAATAAATGACTAACATTGGCAACTATTTGTCCTTGACTAATTCAAGGTAGCTATTTAGCAAAGGGATCAATTGAGAATTCTTTTTTCAAGGCTCTTTCCTCCCCCATGCCTTCATTTGTTACTATCATTGTTAGAAATTAATTTATTATGTTAACGTCAAATAATATAGATCACTCCAGCTCACTTGAATAGGATGACTGTCAAAGACTCTGCTACCACAGATAAAACCCATCAGGCATGCTGTGCAGTCAGACCCTAGGGCAATACAGTATACCAACTCACTATGCACATTCATCAATATAATACAAAGTCTGTTAAGTAAAGAGCAAGCATAACAAAACGAAAGTAAAGCTGTACGTACATAAGTTCATCTTTTAAAGGACTAAGAGAAAACTGAAACTAACCATCTCGCTTTCTTCGCTTTATGCAGATAATAATCACAACGATGAGTATGATCAGCAGGATGGCCACAACGATTGGCACCACAATGGCAACAATTAGCCAGGTCTGATCCGTACCAGCTGTAGAAGTCAAAACTACAGAGGATTAGCACACATTTGAGAACATTCCCCACCGACAGGCGCACATAGAGAGAGTGCTGTCACTAGGAAGCAGCATCCATCATCAAGGACCCCCACTAGCCAGCCCATGCTCTCTACTTACTCTTTTCCATAGATGCTGCCTGGCCTGCTGAGTTCCTCCAGCATTTTGTGTGTGCTGCTCTCTACTTACTATTGCCTTCAGGGAGGTTGTTCAGGAGCCTTAGGTTCCACATCACCAGGTTCAGGAACAGTTGTTACCCTTCAACCATCAGGCTCCTGAACCAGCATGGATAGTCTCACTCACCTCAACACTGGAATAATTCCACAGCCTGTGGACTCACTTTCAAGGGCTCTATAACTCATATTCTCAGTATTATTGATTTGTTTATTATTAATTACTATTCTTTTGCATTTGCACAGCTTGTCTTCTTTTGCATATTGATTGTCATTCTTTGAGAGTAGTTTTTCATTGATTATACTGTATTTCTTTGTTCTACTGTAAATGCCAGCAAGAGAATGAATCTCAGGGCAGTATATGGTAACATATACATACTTTGATAATGAATTTACTTTGAACTTTAAACATTTCCTAATAATAGAATCATTTTGAGAGAAGTAGATGAAATGTAAACAGGGTAAACCGGGAAAAAATCAGGCAGTACCAGTAAACATGAGAATACAATCCCAAATTCACTCTCTACCTAACCCAAAATATGCCTCTGACTTGGATGTGGTTTGCAGACGCTGGCTTTCTCATTTGTCCACTTTTATCTGAGCCCGAGTGTTAGGAAGCTGTTTAACTTTGAGTTTACAATGGTAGAATTCAGCCCTGTTGTCACCACGTATCTACACTCAATGGCCACTTTATTAGGCACACCTGTACACCTGCTCATTAATGCAAATATCTAATCAGCCAATCATGTGGCAGCAACTCAATGCATAAAAGCATGCAGACATGGTCAAGAGATTCAATGGTTGCTCGGACCAAACATCAGTTTGAGGAAGAAATGTGATCTAAGTGACTTTGGCCATGCAATGATTGTTGGTGCCAGACGGGGTGGTTTAAGTATCTCAGAAACTGCTAATCTCTTGAGATTTTCACAAACAACAGTCTGTAGAGTTCATAGAGAACGGTGAGAAAATGTTTTTAAATATTCAGTGAGCGGCAGTTCTGTGGGCGAAACATCTTGTTAATGAGAGAGGTCAGAGGACAGTGGTCAGACTGCTTCAAACTGAGAGGAAGGCAACAGGAAATCAAATAACCTCACGTTACAACAGTGGTGTGTAGAAGAGCATTTCTGAATGCACAACACATAAAATCTTGAAGTGGATGGGCTGCAGCAGCGGAAGACCGTGAACATACTGTAAACTCAGTGGCCACTTCATTAGGCACAGGAAGTACTGATAAAATGAATACTGAGTGTATTCAACCCACAGCTTTCATGTCAGTAAATTGCCAGACTGGTTTCCACGTTCCTTTAAGGAAATTAAGATCAATTCTTGTACCTTCACCATCACACGCCTGGCATAAATTGGCTCAGCACAGACTATCAAACTGAATCCAGGAAGGCTGAGCTGTTGGAAGAGTTAATACTATCCAGTTTAGTAAGTTATAATGAACACCCAAAGTATCCCAAATTTCAACAATAGCTACAAAGTGCTTTGAAATGTCTGAAATCTTCAAAGGCATTGTACAAATATAATATTTATTTTATTTTCATCACTGGATACTACAGCTGGATATGCCTCTCTGTAAAACATTCTGTGGTATCTATGACACAAGAGATTCTGCAGATGCTGGAAATCTGCAGCAACACACTCAAAATGCCGGAGGAAATCTATGGAGGGAAATGAACGGTCCTGCTGTAGGGTCTAAGCTCGAAATACTGACTGTTCATTGCCCTAAGCAGAGGCTGACTGACCTGCTGAGTTCTTGCAGAATTTTGTGTGTGTGCTGTAGTATCTTTGTTACTTCAGAGTGCAAATACATTGAGATTTGTCCATCAAAGTAAATTATAACATTAGCAAAATTTTTTAAAAGGACTAAGTTGTCAATTGATCGATCTAACTCTCAAATGTGTTGATAACTTTTGATCAGGTGGATACTGGACTGATATGCTTTCCCCTAAAATTCCCCTAAAAGAAGGTATGTGGTTGCCTTAGCAGACAAGGTGAAGAAGAATCCTAGGGGATCCTACAGATATGTTAAGACCAAAGAGCTGCAAGGGACCAGTTTGGTCCTCTTGAAAATCAGAATGGTAATTCATGCATGGAGCCAAAAGAGATGGGAGAGATCTTAAATGCATTATTGTGCATCTGTATTTACTCAGAAGGACACAGAGTCTATAGAAGTGAGGCAAAATGGCATCAACTTCATGGACTCTATACAGATTACAGAGGAGGAGCTGTTTGCTCTCTTGGGGTAAATTAGGGTGGATAAATGCCCAGGACCTGACAAGGAGTTCCTTCAGATCCTGTGGAAGGCAAGTGAAGAAATTGCCGGGTCCTAGCAGAGATATTTAAATCATCCTTAGCGACAGGTGAGGTACCGGAGGACAGGAGGAGAGCTAACATTGTTTTGCTGTTTCAGAAAGGCTCTACAAATTAGCGAGAGAATTATAGGTTGGTAAGCCTGACATTTGTAGTCTGAAAATTATTGAAAGGTATTCTAAGGCACTGGATAGAGGAGTATTTGGATTGACAGGGACTGATTAAGGATCGTTAACCTGGCTTTGTGCGTGGTAGGTCATGTCTAACCAATCTTAAGAGTTTTTTGAGGAAGCTACCAGGAAGGCTGATGAAGGAAAGGCTGTGGATGTTGGCTACATGGACTTTAGTAAGGCATTTGACAAGGTCCCACATTGGAGGTTGGTCAGAAAGGTTTGGTTACTTGGCATTCAAGATGAGGTAGTACATTAAATTAGACATTGGCTTTGTGAAAGAAACTGGAGTGGTTACCTCTCTGTCTGGAGGACTGTGACTAGTGGAGTGCCGCAGGGATCAGGACTGGGTCCATTGCTGTTTGTCATCTATAACAACGATCTGGATAATAATGTGACTAACTGGATCAGCAAATTTCTGGATGACACCAAGATTGGGAGTGTAGTGGACTGCAAGGAAGACTATCAGAGTTTGGAGCGGGACTGGGACCAGCTGGAAAAATGGGCTGAAAAATAGCAGATGGAATTTAATGCAGACAAGTGTGAGGTATTGCACTTTGGTAGGGCCAACCAAGGTAGGTTTTACACAGTAAATGGTAGGGCACTGAAAAGTGTTGTAGAAAAAAAGGGGATCTGAGAATACAGGTCCATAATTCATTGAGAGTGGTGTCACAGATAGATAGGGTCATAAAGAAAGCTGTTGGCATATTGGCCTTCATAAATCAAAGTACAGAGTACAGGAGGAAGTAGTATAAGAATTGCTGAGGCCTCATTTGGAGTATTGTGTACAGTTTTGGTCACCTACCTACAGGAATGATGTAAATAAGGTTGAAAGGGTGCAGAGAAAATAGAAGACTGAGGGGAGATTTGATAAAAGTGTATAAAATTATGAGGGATATAGATAGGGTAAATCCAAGCAGGCTTTTTCCACTAAGGTTGGGTGGGACTACAACTAGAGGTCATGGGTTAAAGACGAAAGGTGAAAAGTTTGAAGGGAATATGAGGGTAAAGTTCTTCACTCAGAGGGTCATGAGAATGTGGAATGAGCTGCCAGAGCAAGTGGTGCATGCAAGCTTGATTTCAACATTTAAGAGAATTTTGGATAGGTACGAAGATGGCAGGGGTACGGAGGGCTACGGTGCAAGTCGATGAGAGCAGGCATTTTAAATGGGTCGGCACAGACCAGATGGGCCAGAGAACCTGTTTCTGTTCTATGCTTCTCTATAACTGTATTTCATTAGAATGCATTGGCTTTAAACACTATCAGAAAACTAGCAAATTGTTAAATACCATTAATTGATTTTAAATTTGGAAAAGGGGGGAACAAACCGTAATATTGCAAATTTCTAATGCATAAACATAGGAACCTTGGAAAAATTGTCTCTGTTCACCATTGCTATTGTACTGGAGAGAGAGCTGGTTGTGTGATAAATTCAGTGGGGAAGTAGGTAGTTATTTGATGAGGATGTGACAGATAGTTTTATATGTCTTGATTTTAAAGAAAGTCAATAGATTAAACTGACTTTAATCACCTCTGGTGGTACACACCTCCCAATTATACCAATTAAAAATTGGTTTTAGAATCCTTCAAGGCATGAATACTAAACATCATAGGCTAAAAATCACTATTGGTTACAAATCCAGTAGTGTTTTTGCATTGTACATTTAATAAATATGGTTCTATTCTCCTCATTATTGTGGTTAAGTCTGCTTCCCTATAAATAAGGATAAAGTTAAAAAAAATAAGTTTATACAATTATCTTCTTTGTCACCGAAGTCATTCTGTGGATTCCTGTGAACTACCAGTGGTCCCTTTCAGAAGCCAGTCCTCAGACGAGGACTCAGTAGATAAATGTCAGGAAGTTTCAGCCTAATCCTATCTTCATTTATTGTGCCCCCACAAAACATTTCATCAGAATCAAGGAATGATTAATGACTTTCACGCCCTTGGTCTAGGCCAGTACAGTAAACAATATTGTTTTTTTTCTCACAAGCAGATACATCTAGTGCCATATTCTCCAGGAAACAAAGTTGAGGTATACCTTGCAATGCTCCATTCCCTATACGACAGTCATCCATCTGTAGTACCTTCCCGTAGACCAGGATTGAAATAACTCTCATCTCTGAGACCAGACAGTAAATCACAGTATTAAATAAGCCCTTCTTCACCCCAATGCACAAAGCACTATACTTACCTGGTTTCACAGTGATGGATAGTTCAGCAGATTTAGGCTGAGGAAGAGCGTTGATGTCAGCCAGACAGATGATCTTGGCATTAGCACTAAGGGTGAGATTTAAAATGCTGATGGCATTGTAGAGATTTTCTGAAGACTGTTGGATGGTAGTGCTGTACATTTGCGAATCAACCACTGTTCCATTATTTTTCCACCCAATGGTCGGTGCAGGATTCCAGCCGTCTGCCTTACAGACGATATCCGTGGCATGGTTTACCACAACAGATGAAATCGGCTTCTCAAAATATACTGTTCCATCAACTGTGAGTAGAATAAGAGCAGGGATTTTGGTTTGCGTGTTGTCTTAACAGTGATGAACTTGCCATTCAAGTTAACAAATATATATATATATATAGAGAGAGAGAGAGAGAGAACACTGAAGACAGAACAGTACAGCACAGTGCAGACCCTTTGGCCCAAGATGTTGTGCTGACCTTTTCACCTACTCCAAGATCAATCTAACCCTTCCCTCCCACATAGCCTTTTACGCTTCTTTCATCCAAGTGCCTATCAAAGAGTCTCTTAAATGTCCCTAATGTATCTGCCTCTACCACCATCCAGAGCAGAGCATTCCATGCACCCAGCACTCCCTGTGTAAAACAAAGCTAAACCTCGTCTGGAGGTTTGACCGCACATTCCAGTTTCCACCCACGTTCTAAAGGCGCACTTGGAGGTTGAATTACCCCGAGAGTAGGTATGGAAAGTGGGGGGGGGGGGGGGAAGTGAAAGGGGAGTTGGAAAGCAAACGAAAAAGAGTAAGGTGTAAGTCTGCAGAGGAATAACTGAATGGAACCAGTTGGAATGCTCTGTGGGATGAGTCAAATGGCCCCATTCTCTGTTTTAGCTCTAGCAGTACTTAAGGAACTAATACATAGCTAACTCATAAGTTATACACTCTCGGAGACCGCTTTATTAGGTATATCATCGTCATTATCATCGTAGTGCTGCCATACCCAGCTTCAAGACCGTCCAAGTGGACTGAGGTGTATATTATTGTTTTGTACTTTATTTTTAGTTAAGTTTTCACACTGCTAAGTGTGTTTTTAAATGTTGTTGCTGTAACAAAAGAACTTCCCACTGTGGATCAATAAAGTACACATTATTATTATTATTATTAGGTGTCATGTCATATGACGTGGGGCGATCATGGCCTTTCCATGACCACGATTGTTCTTGACAAATTGGTTTGCCACCGCCTCTTTCTGGGTAGTATCTTACAAGACTGGTGACCCCAACCATTGCCAATACTCTTCAGAGATTGTCTGCCTGATGGCAGTGGTTGCATAACCAGGACTTGTGATATGCACCAACCGCTCATACGACCATCCACCACCTGCTCCCCTGGCTTCACATGACCCTGATCGGGGGGAGAGGGGGTGGCTAAGCAGGAGTTACACCTTGCCCAAGGGTGGCCTTCTAGCTAGCGGAGGGAAAAAGCGCCTTACACCTCCTTTGGTAGAGACATATCTCCACCCTGCCGCTGTTTACAGGAGGTACCTAATAAAGTGGCCACTGAGTGTAAATCTTCTGCTGCTGTAGACCATCCACTTCAAGGTTCCACGTGTTGTGCATTCAGAGATGCTCCTCTACACACCAACTTTATAAAATATGGCTATCTGAGTTACTGTTGCCTTCCTGTCAGCTTGAACCAGTCTGGCCATTCTCCTCTGACCTCCCTCATTAACAAGGCATTTCTTTTGCCCTTAAAACAGCTGCTCACTGGATTTTTTTTTGGTTTATCCGCCATTCTCTGTAAGCTCAAGTCTGTTTGTTGCTCATGAACATCCCAGGAGATCAGCAGTTACTGAGATATTGCAACTACAGCGTCAGGCGCCAACAATCATTCCACCATCAAAGTCACTTAGATCACATTTCCTCCCCATTCTGATGTTTGGACTAAACAACAACTCAACCTCTTGACCACGTCTGCATGCTTTTGTGTATTGCGTTGCTGCCAAATGATTGGCTGATTACATATTTGCATTAACAATCAGCTATACCTAATAAAGTGGACACTGAGTGTATATACCTATAACACAAAATAAATTCAGTAAGGAAATTGGCCCCAAAACACGTTTTGTGCTTATGTTTATGAAAGAATATGGATTAAACCTTCTAAAGATAGTGGAGAACTGTAGACCTACAATGAATGAAAATTATCAAGGTAAATTTCCAAGCATAATTCAATACTAGTTCATTTCCTTAAACAAGCTTTATGTACTCTGGCACAGCTGAGTGTTCACGTGCTTAAAAATATTCACGCAAAGCTTCTTGGAGCACCTTGCTGCATTATAGATAATACATTAATGCAAGCTAGTATTGGAAACATAAATATCTACTGCATATCTACTCCCCTGGGAAAGGCGTGATTGTGGCTGTATGCAGAGGTAAATAAAAAGCACTAAGCAAGATAAAAGATTTCCTTGCTTGCTTGAAGAGTGTGAACAACTGAAACAGACAACAATCAAAGCACACAAGATGAAAAGAAACCGAGGAGGAGACTGGAAAGAATTGCCTTCAGTCCAGTAGTTGAAACATACAGAAAACCGTAATGATGCATTTCTTTTGATCTGTCAGATAGCCTTTGTAACCCCTGTCTTAACTCCTTTCCCTTCCACATCTCCTGCTCGAAGCTTCTGATCCTATTAGATGAAAGAGTGGTTTGATCATTGGCTCACAATATAGACTGCAGTTGGTCACAGCACAAACCCAGAACCTGAAATGGCTGGCACAAGGCTCATTCTGCCAATTGTCTTTAAACCATCCTGACACAGGTAACCATTAGATGTAGCGAAGGCTCAAAGCAGAGGCCAAAATATTTTATAAAGGGTTAAGAATGCAAGAACCAAAGATGTATTAGAGATTAATAGTAAATTGAAAGAAGAGAGAATATTTCGTAAACTATTTAAAATGTTTCAAAGGTACTTTTAAAACCATAAAGGTAATCTTGGTCATGCAGAATTCCCACTTGGTTTTCTGTTAGTCTGTGCACAATGTTATAAAATGGCTGGAGAGTCTGAGAATCTTCTGCTCTATGTTCATATGTTTGTATTTAATAACGAAAAAGAGGAAAATGACAGAGATTAGAATGAAGTACAAAAGGGAAAAAATGGTGAAAAAATACTCAGTAGAAAGGGATGTGGAGGCAGTATTTCAGGTCGAGGACTTACCATCAAAATTAGAAAATTATATATTTCCAACCTTTGCCTGCCTTTCTGGACACACTGCAACATTTATTTAACCATTCACACCTTCTCTGAATACACCTTTTGTTCCTTTATTTTTCTCTTTTCATCATTTCCTTTACTCTGCCATTTTCTTCTGCATCAATGATCTTCCCCCAGAGGTCTTTCAGGTGGTGTTTTTCACTGCATCGAAATAAACATAAATTCCTATCCCCTCACCAATATATTCATCACTGATGCCCTCCCTATCGTCCCTGTTGAGGACACTCACAATTTGAACAAAGGGAGTTGAATATTTATTTATTATTATTTATTCATTTATTGAAATATAACACAGAATAGGCCCTTCCGGAAGTTCAACCTGCACCACCCAGCAATCCCCCAATATAGTCCTAACCTAATCATGGGACGATTTACAATGGCCAATTAATCTACCAACCGGTACGTCTTTGGACTGTGTGAGGAAACTGAAGCACCCGGAGGAAACCCACGTAGTCACAGGAAGAACGTACAAAATCCTTACAGACAGCGGCAGGAATTCAACCCTCTTAGTAGACTGTCCTGTAAAGCTTTCTGTTAACCACTACACTACCGTGCTGCCCCTTAACTAGTCCTCCTTTTAATTATCTCTACTCAGCAGACAACAACCTCAGATTCCAAATCATTTAAAGCATTAGTACTGACCCTGTACAAACAAAAATGCCTCTTTGTGTCCTTCGGTTTGGATGCTGCACCTCACGGTCATGTTTTCTTTCATGCTCACTGATGAGATGATAAGTTCTGAAGTAAAAGTGGTGCTAGTTGAATAATTCCGTTGCTCAAATTGAGGATCTGTTATAATTGGTCCTTCTTTTACAACAGTAAGGATGGGTCTCGAGTCCATTAACCAGATGATAACACTCCACGGTTCTGAAACTGTGCAGTTGAACGCAGCATCGGCGTGAAGCAAAGCATAGACATTTTTTGGACCTGCTATGATTTGAGTAGATAAACACACGCCTAAAAGATAAACAGTTGATATAGCATAAATGTAACATTGAGAAAAGCGACTGTGAAATTCTTTAAGAAAGGAAAAAGTTGGCAATCAACGACCTCTTGGCTTTCAAGCCTGTAACAGTACAATTGCATGAATAAACTTTCCTCAACATCTGGATATCACACAATAGAGACTTCAAAAGCAATGCGAATCTAACTAGTGCATGCCTCCTGTGAAATGGTGCCGATGGCAGATGGATGATTGTCTACTTTTAATAAAATATAAACTTTTGCTACTACTATCAGGTGATTTTTGAATCAGGCAGCCTGCAGATAATGAACACTGATCTGAACTGCACTGAAATGTGCTTTTTGTGTTTCATTTTCTGTTTTCAGTTTTTTTTTGTTGCAATTTTGAATGCATGTGGGAGGAAGGGGCGGTTGACGTTTAATGTTTTTCTTTGAACAGGTTAGTTCCATGGTACTTTGTTTCGGGACTGTCTGTGGAGAAGACAAATTTCAAGGTTGTATACTGCACACATACTTTAATAATGTACATTGAACTTGGACTTATTCAAATACAGAGGCTTGTACTTGGGCCTGTGGCCAAATTTTTGCTGTTGAGAGGTTTGCTGTTGAACTCTGAACCAATCCAAACCCACCACTCTCCTCAAAGGCAAGACTCACACTTCCCATGATCCTCCTCTCTCATTCTCAGTGTTGCCAGAGAAGCTGGTGATTTAGACTTCAAATCTTCATCTCTGACTGGATTACAGTGGCTTGCCTGTATGAATCCTCAGAGATCAATATCTGGGCCATGTATCAGGACAATAATCCTTGTGCCTGTCCTTACCCCATTGAAAAAAATGGCAAATAATCTGCCCCATATTTGTGCACTTTCTTCCTGACATTTTGGATCCTTAGAGTCTGAAAAGCACCTGAAGAAATGGTGTCGCACAAATCAATTTAGGTCATTAGTTCTGTTGCAAGAGGGAAATTTGAACTTCATTTTTCTATTTAAACATAATGGCTTTGAATTTAAACAGAACTATTAAAAAAATGGTGCATTCCAGTATGTAGAACATAAAGGAAATGATATCTCAGTTATAAGCAAATAACAGGATTACTGTTGTTGCACTTGATGGTAGGAGATATCCTGAAGAAAATATGGTTTACAACTTCCATGCCACTTTCAAGTCATCCCAAAGCACAGCCAGTGAAATGCAAAGCAAACTGGATCAATGAAGGCAAAATTTACAGCAATCAATTTTTGCATAGCAAGCTCCAGCAAATGTTCTGATGATCTGATACAGTGATGTTTGTAGACCAGTTTTATTAGGTGTTCCTGGGATAATAGGGTGGTGCAATAGGTGACTGGATGGAGTCACCTTCATTGTGGGCTACACTAAACTACCTCCATCCCAATCCAGCTACTTCCTTTCATTGTCAACTCTGATCCTAATTCCTCTATCTGTCTACTTCTCCCATGCCTGACCTACAGAGCTCAGATCTCTCTCCTGCCATGATGCCCTCTCATTCATCCCCTCCTCCTTCAACATGCTGGTGTCCAACGCTTTCCTCCTAATCTTGATTTCTGCACAAACCCAATTGAGCCTATGGTTGTCAAAACTCCACTCTTTTCATTCAGGGGAGGGTGGGATCTATTTCGCTACAGCTGTGTATTATGAAAACTGATCTCTATAGACAGGATACTCACCTAATGACAAGCTAAACAGTGCTAGATGTGTTGTAACCGCCACCATGGTGCACCAGGGATTTTACGTTAAATGTGATGCCTGAAATAAGAAACATATGGATTATTAAAATAATTATTGCAGTAACTTACAGTAATGCTCAATTAAATAATATTTCTGACTGGTGATATAACTGAAAAAAGCTGAAAAAATTTAGGCAGCAGGGTAGCATAATGGTTAGCGTAACTCAATTACAGCACCAGTAACCAGGGTTCAATTCCCATTGCACGTTCTCCCCATGAGCGTGCGCATTTGCTCCAGTGCTCCAGTTTCCTGCCACAGTCAAAAGCCAAGGTTAGCTTGTCAGTTGGTCACATGGACGCAATGGGGCAGTGTGGGCTCGTTCAGCCGGAAGGACCCGTTGCCACGCTGGACCTCTAAATAAATAAATTCTCACAAGAACTGTTTTGGGCATGTAAGAGCAAATGTTAATCTGACAGGACAAATGCCATTCCACAAACAGAGTGGAAGACACATAAGGAACGGTGGACGCTAGTCTCCTTACAATAGACAGAGAAAGGGATTGATTCTGCTGCTTGGCCACACAGGCCATAACAGGTGTGTGGAAATTTATTTATTTAGCGATACAAGCCCTTCCAGCCTAACAAGCCATACCACCCAGCAACCCACCTATTTAGCCCTTGCCTAATTTCAGGATAATTTACAATAACCAATTAACATACTAAGTGGTACGTCATTGGACTGTGGGAGGAAACCGGAGCACCCGGAGGAAAGCCATAGAGTTCAGCACAAACTCTTTACAGATGATGCCGGAATTGAACTCTGAACTCTGGAATATCCTGATCTGTACATCCAACATGGTAGCTGACAGCACATAACATCACAATCAACGTAAATAAAACAGAAAGTAGTGGAAATGTTCAGCAGGTCAGGGAGTATTTAGACAACAGATATAATGATTTCTCTTGAAAACTGTCAGTTAGGTCATCGGGTATAAAAGATGGGATGTCATGGTGCGGTTGTGCAAGATGTTGGTGAGACCACTCTTGGAGAATTGTGTTCAGTTTTTGTCACCATGCTGTAGGAAAGATGGAAAGCGTGCAGAAAAGATTTACATGGATGCTGCCAGGACAGAGATATACGGAGAGGTTGGACAGGGTTATACCTCGGAGTGTAGGAGACTGAGAGGTGATCATGAGAGGCAGTTAATTTAATTTGCTGGCCCGCAATGAGTGGCATAATCCTGCTGCCCTTCTTGAATAAAAGTATCTAATTTGGTGTCCTACAGGCATCTCGTTCCTCAACGTGGCCGTCAGGATTTAAATTACCCTAAATTCTAAGCCTCAAACTCTGAACTCGATGACTCGCACACTGAGGGTGTCACCTGCTCTCATGACTCCTACTCACACAGATATCCAATCCCAGGACCTATGGACCCGGAAGGATTTGCTGACCTAGTGGGCCACCAACCTCTCCCTCACTGGTCTTTGTGTAGTGTAAATGGGTATTTAAATACTTTGTCATATCATGAGGGGTATTTAATATCATTTAAATTATGAGGTGACTTTCAGAACATGAATTCTTCAACCGCTCTTCAGCAGTCTGAACGGGGCACGACTGCACAAGCGCGTGGAGGTCGGCCAGTGAGAACAGCAGGAAGAGTTAAAAAGAAGACAGCTTTACAGAGCGGGCTTCAGAGGACCGGGCATTCAAGTAGAAGGAGACAGAGTAGGAAGGCTTTGGCTCAACGGGGCTTCGGCGATAATGGGTCGAGGCAAGGTAGGGTATCTGCTTAGAAATCAGACAGAAAGTATGTGTGTGAGGCTGGTGTTCTGTGCTCAGTGTCAGATGTGGAAAGACCGGGAGACTCCCAGCCTCCCAGATGGCCACATCTAGACCAGGTGTGTCGAGCTGCAGCTCCTTAGGGACCGGGTTAGGGAACTGGAGATGCAGCTCGACAACCTTCGTCTGGTCAGGGAGAGTGAGGAGGTGATAGAGAGGAGCTATAGACAGGTGGTCACACCGGGGCCTGGGGAGAAGTGGGTAACAGTCAGGAGAGGGAAGGGCAAGAAGCAGGTACTAGAGAGCGCCCCTGTAGCTGTACCCCTTGACAATAAGTACTCCTGCTTGAGTAGTGTTGGGAGGAACAGCCTACCTGGGGGAAGCAACAGTGGTTGGGCCTCTGGCACAGAGTCTAGCCCTGTGACTCAGAAGAGTAGGGAAATGAAGAGGATGGCAGCAGTGATAGGGGACTCTATAGTTAGGGGGTCAGACAGGTGATTCTGTGGATGCAGGAAAGCAACACGGATGGTAGTTTACCTCCCAGGTGCGATGTTTCTGATCACATCCACGATATCTTGAATTGGGAAGGAGAACTACCAGAGGTCATGGTACATATTGGTACCAACAACGTAAGTAGGAAAAGGGAGGAGGTCCTGAAAACAGACTACAGGGAGTTAGGAAGGAAGTTGAGAAGCAGGACCTCAAAGGTAGTAATCTCGGGATTACTGCCTGTGCCACGTGACAGTGACAATAGGAATAGAATGAGGTGGAGGATAAATGCGTGGCTGAGGGATTGGAGCAGGGGGCAGGGATTCAGATTTCTGGATCACTGGGTTCTCTTTTGGGGCACTTGTGACCTGTACAAAAAGGACAGGTTGCACTTGAAACCCAGGGGACCCATATCCTGGCAGGGAGGTTTGCTAAGGCTATTGGGGAGAGTTTAAACCAAAATTGCTGGGGGGTGGGAACCAAACTGAAATGACAGAGGAAAGTGAGTTTGGCTCACAAAAAGAGAAAGCTTGGAGACACTGTGAAAGGGAGGATAGGCAGGTGATAGAGAAGGGACGCACTCGACCAATGGTTTGAGATGTGTCTTTTTTAATGCGAGAAGTATTATGAATAAAGTGAATGAGATTAGAGCGTGGATCAACATTTGGAGCTATCATGTTGTGGCCATTACAGAGACTTGGATGGTGCAAGGGCAGGAATGGCTACTTCAAGTGTCAGGCTTTAGATGTTTCGGAAAGAACAGGGAGGGAGGCAAAAGAGGTGGGGGCGTGGCGCTGTTGATCAGAGATAGTGTCAAAGCGGCAGAAAAGGAGGAAGTCATGGAGAGGTTGTCTACAGAGTCTCTGTGGGTGGAAGTTAGTAATAGGAAAGGGTCAATAACTCTACTGGGTGTTTTTTATAGACCACCCAATAGTAACAGAGACATTGAGGAGCAGGTAGGGAAACAGATTCTGGAACGGTGTAATAATAATAGGGTTGTTGTGGTGGGAGATTTTAATTTCCCAAATATCGATTGACATGTCCTTAGAGCGAGGAGTTTAGATGGGGTGGAGTTTGCTAGGTGTGTTCAGGAAATTTTCTTGACGCAATATGTAGATAAGCCTACAAGAGGAGAGGCTGTACTTGATTTGGTATTGGGAAATGAACCTGGTCAGGTGTCAGGTCTCTCAGTGGGAGAGCATTTTGGAAATAGTGATCACAGTTCTTTCACCTTTACCATAGCATTAGAGAAAGATAGGAACAGACAAGTTAGGAAAGTGTTTAATTGGAGTAAGGAGAAATATAAGGCTATCAGGCAGGAACTTGGAAGTATAAATTGGAAACAGATGGAAACGTACTGAAGAAATGTGGCAAATATTCAGGGGATATTTGCGTGGGGTTCTGTGTAGATACATTCCAATGAGACAAGGAAAGCATGGTAGACTACAGGAACTGTGGTGTACAAAGGCTGTTGTCAATCTAGTCAAAAAGAAAAGAGCTTATGAAAGTTTCAAAAAACTAGGTAATGATAGAGAACTAGAAGATTATAAGGCTCGCAGGAAGGAGTTTAGGAATGAAATTAGGAGAACCAGAAGGGGTCATGAGAAGGTCTTGGCGGACAGAATTAAGGAATTGAGGAATGTTAAAGGTGTAGTAACACTTATAGGGGTGTATTATAGACCACCTAATGGGGAGTGAGAATTGGAGGAGCAAATTTGCAAGGAGATAGCAGATATTTGTAGTAAGCACAGGGTTGTGATTGTGGGAGATTTTAATTTTCCACACATAAACTGGGAAGTCCACACTGTAAAAGGGATGGATGGTTTGGAGTTTGTAAAATGTGTGCAGAATAGTTTTTTGCAGCAATACATAGAGGTACTAACTAGAGAAGGGGCAGTGTTGGATCTTCTGTTAGGGAATGAAATAGGTCAGGTGACAGAGGTATGTGTTGGGGAGCACTTCGGGTCCAGTGATCACAATGCCATTAGTTTCAATATAATAATGGAGAAGGATAGGACTGGACCAAGGGTTGAGATTTTTGATTGGAGAAAGGCTAACTTTGAGGTGATGGGAAAGGATTTAGAAGTGGATTGGGACAATTTGTTTTATGGGATGGATGTAATAGAGAAATGGCGGTCATTTAAAGGTGAAATTTTGAGGGTACAGAATCTTTATGTTCCTGTTAGGTTGAAAGGAAAGGTTAAAAGTTTCAGAGAGCCATGGTTTTCAAGGGATATTGGAAACTTGGTTAGGAAAAAGAGAGCCGTCTACAATAAATCTAGGCAACATGGAGTAAATGAGATGCTCGAGGAATATAAAGAATGTGAGAAGAATCTTATGAAAGAAATTAGAAAAGCTAAAAGAAGATACGAGGTTGCTTTGGCAAGTAAGGTGAAGATAAATCCAAAGGGTTTCTACAGTTATATTAATAGCAAAAGGATAGTGAGGAATAAAATTGGTCCCTTAGAGAATCAGAATGGACAGCTATGTGTGGAGCCGAAAGAGATGGGGGAGATTTTGAACAATTTCTTTTCTTCGGTATTCACTAAGGAGAAGGATATTGAATTGTGTAAGGTAAGGGAAACAAGTAGGGAAGTTATGGAAACTATGATGATTAAAGAGGAGGAAGTACTGGCGCTTTTATGGAATATAAAAGTGGATAAATCTCCAGATCCTTACAAGATATTCCCTAGGACCTTGAGGGAGGTTAGCGTAGAAATAGCAGGGGCTCTGACAGAAATATTTCAAATGTCATTAGAAACGGGGATGGTGCTGGAGGATTGGCGTATTGCTCATGTGGTTCCATTGTTTAAAAAGGGTTCTAAGAGTAAACCTAGCAATTATAGGCCTGTCAGTTTGACGTCAGTGGTGGTTAAATTAATGGAAAGTATTTTTAGAGATGGTATATATAATTATCTGGATAGACAGGGTCTGATTAGGAACAATCAACATGGATTTGTGCGTGGAAGGTCATGTTTGACAAATCTTATTGAATTTTTTGAAGAGGTTACGAGGAAAGTTGATGGGGGTAAAGCAGTGGATGTTGTCTATATGGACTTCAGTAAGGCCTTTGACAAGGTTCTGCACGGAAGGTTAGTTAGGAAGGTTCAATCGTTAGGTAATATTGAAGTAGTAAAATGGATTCAACAGTGGCTGGATGGGAGATGCCAGAGAGTAGTGGTGGATAACTGTTTGTCAGGTTGGAGGCCGGTGACTAGTGGTGTGTCTCAGGGATCTGTACTGGGTCCAATGTTGTTTGTCATTGACATTAATGATCTAGATGACGGGGTGGTAAATTGGATTAGTAAGTATGCAGATGATACTAAGGTAGGTGGCATTGTGGATAATGAAGTAGGTTTTCAAAGTTTGCAGAGAGATTTAGGCCAGTTAGAAGAGTGGGCTGAAAGATGGCAGATGGAGTTTAATGCTGATAAGTGTGAGGTGCTACATTTTGGTAGGATTAATCCAAATAGGACATTCATGGTAAATGGTAGGGCATTGAAGAATGCAGTAGAATAGAGTGATCTAGGAATAATGGTGCATAATTCCCTGAAGGTGGAATCTCATGTGGATAGGGTGGTGAAGAAAGCTTTTGGTATGTCGGCCTTTATAAATCAGAGCATTGAGTAGAGGACAAACATGAGGAAATCTGCAGATGCTGGAAATTCAAGCAACACACACAAAATGCTGGTAGAACACAGCAGGCCAGGCAGCATCTATAGGGAGAAGCAATGTCGACGTATCGGGCCGAGACCCTTCATCCTGACCCGAAACGTCGACATTGCTTCTCCCTATAAATGCTGCCTGGCCTGCTGCGTTCTACCAGCATTTTGTGTGTGTTCATTGAGTATAGGAGTTGGGATGTAATGTTAAAATTGTACAAGGCATTGGTAAGGCCAAATTTGGAGTATTGTATACAGTTCTGGTCTCCAAATTATAGGAAGGATGTCAACAAAATAGAGAGAGTACAGAGAAGATTTACTAGAATGTTACCTGGGTTTCAGCACCTAAGTTACAGGGAAAGATTGAACAAGTTAGGTCTTTATTCTTTGGAGCGTAGAAGGTTGAGTGGGGACTTGATAGAGGTATTTAAAATTATGAGGGGGATAGATAGAGTTGACGTGGATAGGTTTTTTCCACTGAGAGTAGGGGAGATTCAAACAGGAGGACATGAGTTGAGAGTTAGGGGGCAAAAGTTTAAGGGTAACATGAGGGGGAATTTCTTTACTCAGAGAGTGGTAGCTGTGTGGAATGAGCTTCCAGTAGAAGTGGTAGAGGCAGGTTCGGTATTGTCATTTAAAGAAAATTGGATAGGTATATGGACAGGAAAGGAATGGAGGGTTATGGGCTGAGTGCGGGTCAGTGGGATTAGATGAGAGTTAGCGTTCAGCACGGACTAGAAGGGCCGAGATGGCCTGTTTCCGTGCTGTAATTGTTATATGGTTATATAGGAAAACCCCAAGGCATTCTACAAGTATGTGAAGAGCAAGCGGATAAGAGATGAGAGAATAGGACCAATCAAGTGTGACAGTGGAAAAGTGTGTATGGAACCAGAGGAGATGGCAGAGGTACTTAATGAATACTTTGCTTCAGGATTCACTAAGGAAAAGGATCTTGGTGATTGTAGGGATGACTTGCAATGGACTGAAAAGCTTGAGCATATAGATATTAAAGAAGATGTGCTGGAGCTTTCGGAAAGCATCAAATTGGATAAGTCACTGGGACTGAACGGGATGTACCCCAGGTTACTGTGGGAAGTGAGGAAGGAGATTGCTGAGCCTCTGGCATCAACAATGCATCAACAATGAAGACAGGAGAGGTTCCGGAGAATTGAAGGGTTGCAGATGTTATTCCCTTATTCAAGAAAGGGAGTAGAGATAGCCCAGGAAATTATAGGCCAGTGGGTCTTACTTCAGTGGTTGGTAAGTTGATGGAGAAGACCCTGAGAGGCAGGATTTATGAACATTTGGAGAGGTATAATATGATTAGGAATAGTCAGCATGGCTTTATCAAAGCCAGGTCGTGCCTTATGAGCCTGACTGAATTTTTTGAGGATGTGACTAAGTACATTGATGAAGGTAGAGCAGTGGATGTAATGTATATGGATTTCAGCAAGGCATTTGATAAGGTACCCCATGCAAGACTTACTGAGAAAGTAAGGAGGCATGGGATCCAAGGGGACATTGCTTTGTCGATCTAGAACTGGCTTGCCCACAGAAGGCAAAGAGTGGTTGTAGACAGGTCATATTCTGCTGCATGGAGGCTGGTGACCAGTGGTGTGCTTCAGGGATCTGTACTGTGACTCCCTACTCTTTGTGATTTTTATAAATGAACTGGAAGAGGAAGTGGAGGAATGGGTTAGTAAATTTGCTGATGACACAAAGGTTGGGGGTGCTGTGGATAGTGTGGAGGGCTGTCAGATGATAGGATGCAAAACTGGGCTGAATAGTGGCAGATAGAGTTCAACCCAGATAAGTGTGAGGTGGTTCATTTTGGTAGGTCAAATATGATGGCAGAATATAATATTAATGGCAAGACTCTTGGCAGTGTGGAGGACCAGGGGGATCTTGGGGTCCGAGTCCACAGGATGCTCAAAGCAGCTGCGCAGGTTGACTCTGTGGTTAAGAAGGCATACAGTCCATTGGCCTTCATCAGTCATGGGATTGAGCTTAAGAAGCCAAGAGGTAATGTTGCAGCTATATAGGATCCTGGTCAGACCCCACTTGGAGTACTGTGCTCAGTTCTGGTCGCCTCACTACAGGAAGGATGTGGAAAACATAGAAAGGGTGCAGAGGAGATTTACAAGGATGTTGCCTGGATTGGGGAGCATGCCTTATGCGAAGAGGTTGAGTGAACTCGGCCTTTTCTCCTTGGAGCAACAGAGAATGAGAGATGATCTGATAGAGGTGTATAAGATGATGAGAGGCATTGATCGTCTGGATAGTCAGAGGCTTTTCCCCAGGGCTGAAATGGCTAGCACAAGAAGGTACAGTTTTAAGGTGCTTGGAAGCGGGGGGGTGGGGGGGGCGTCACGTGATGACGTAGGGTTGAGACGTTGGGAATCCAGCTCCCTCATAAAAAGTAATGAAATAGGGTTTAAATGAAGAAGAGTTAATAAATATCTACTAGAAACTATTTACAAGCAACTCCGGATTATCTTTTGATATGGCTCCTAAATTGAAACAGAAGAAAGATATTACTTCGAAGACTGCGCATATCAGTGGGAAAAAAGGCCTAACCATTTCGGCGAAGCATCGGACTCAAGTTGGATCTCCTCCCGGCGAAGTGCATGGCACTTCTGATGATGCGGAAGTTGCAGCAATGTCGGCGGTCTCTAAGAAGAAACAGCAGGAACAACGCATGCGCGAAAGTATGTAAGAAAAGATATCAACAAAACTACAAATCCCAACTACGGCTGGAAGTGAAATTGGATCTGGATCAGAAGTAGAAACAGACTCTTTGGGAAATTTGGAGGAAGAAGAAGAGATTAAAGGAGACATAAAAGATATCCTGATATATATGACGAATGAATTAAAAACTATAAGAACAGATATAAAAAGGATGCAGAATACACTTGATAATGTGGTGGAAAAACAAAAGAAGATGGAGAAGAAAGTTAAAGAGGTGGAAGTAAAAGTGGAAGAAAACACTGAAAAAATAGACAAAATAGAAAACGATAATCTTCTCTGGACAGCAGAAAGAAAACGGATGTTTGAAAAAATGGATGCGCTTGAGAACTCTAGTAGACGAAATAATATTAAAATTGTTGGTCTTATGGAAGGTACAGAGGGAGAAAATCCAATAAAATTCTTTCAAGAATGGATTCCGAAAATTTTGGAAATGAAAGAAGGAAGTCAAGTAATTGAAATTGAAAGAGCACACAGAGCTTTAAGACCAAGATCTCAACAAGATCAAAATCCAAGATCAATTTTGATAAAATGCTTAAGGTACCAAGATAAAGAAATGATCTTGAAGGCAGCTACTCAGGGGACTAAAAAGAGAAATGGGCCATTGATAATAGAAGGGAAAAGAGTTTTTTTTTTATCCAGACATAAGTTACGATCTTCTGAAGAGGTGGAAAGAATTTAATCCAGTGAAAAAATCTTTATGGGAAAATGGCTATAAATTTTTATTGAGCTACCCAGCAAAATTGATAATTTTCCTGGAAAATGGAGAAAGAAGTTTTTTTGTTGACTACCAGAAAGCGGAGAAATTTGTACAAGAATTACCTGATGTTCATGAAGAGGACTAAAGAATTATAGAAATGAAATGGACTAATGATGAAGATTGAAACAAGGTTGGACTTGATGGACATTTATAAGGAAAAAATAATCGAGGAGAATTAATTGGGAGTAGAGACATTAATTATTTTCTTTTTTTTTCATTAATATTTTTTTTTCTTTTGCGGGGGAGCTGGAGGAGCTCCTGATTGATGGCTGCGAGTTTCACATGTACAATCATGGCAATTGCCATGAGCCGTAAAATGGGGGGGGGGGGTAATGTTGTGTTCTTTTTATTCGCAATATTAGTGGGAGGGTATTTTGGTTTTTTTCTTAAATATTAGTTATCTTTTTTATATTTTTCTTCTTTTTTGCCTGGATGGTTGGGGAGAGACTCATAGCAACATGGAGAATTTTAAAGAGTTCCCAAATTACTATGAATGATTAATTTGCTTAATTTATTAAGTTTTAATGTTAATGGAATTAATGGACCTGTGAAAAGAAAAAGAGTTTTAACATATATTAAGAAAATGAAAGGAGACATAGCTTTTTTACAAGAAACGCATTTAACAGAAACAGAACATAAGAATTTAAAGAGAGATTGGGTTGGAAATGTTATTGCAGCTTCATTTAATTCAAAATCGAGAGGAGTTGCAATTTTGGTTAATAAATCTTTACCAATTAAAATACAAAATGTAATAATTGATTCTGGGGGGAGATATGTAATTATAGATTGTCAAATTTTTTCAGCATTATGGACTTTTATGAACATTTATGCACCAAATGAAAATGATGCAAAATTCATACAAGAAGTTTTTTTTGAAATTGGCTGATGCACATGATAAAATATTAATAGGTGGAGATTTTAATTTTTGTTTGGATCCAGTTTTGGATAGGTCAACTAAAGTTGCTACAAAATCAAAAGTAACAAAATTAACTTTATCATTAATGAAAGATTTAAACCTGACTGATATATGGAGAAAAATTAATCCAAGAGAAAGAGATTATTCATTTTATTCAAGCAGACATAAAACTTACTCAAGGATTGATTTTTTTTACTATCAAAAAATATTCAAGATAGAGTGAAAAGTGTGGAATATAAAGCAAGAATACTGTCAGATCATTCTCCCTTGAAAATGACAATGATAATGATGGATAAGGAGGAATCGATTTATAGATGGAGATTTATTTCAATTCTATTAAAACGTCAAAATTTTTGTGATTTTATGAAAAAAACAAATTCAATTTTTTTGGATACAAATTTACATTCAGTAGAGGATAAAATTGTATGGGAAGCGATGAAAGCGTATTTAAGGGGTCAGATTATAAATTATACATTTAAAATTAAGAAGGAATACGCAGCAGAAATAAATCAGTTGGAAAAAGATATTATAAAGTTAGAAAAAGAATCTCAAAGATATATGACAGAAGAAAAACGAAGACAACTTGTTAATAAAAAATTACAATATAATACACTCCAGACATATCGTACAGAAAAAGTAATTATGAGAACTAAACAGAAATATTATGAATTAGGTGAAATATCACATAAAATTCTTGCTTGGCAGTTGAAAACAGAACAGGTTTCTAAAACAACAAATGCAATTAGAACAAGTGTAAATAAGGTTACTTATAAGCCTTTAGAAATTAATGAAACTTTTAAGAAATTTTACACTGAACTATATCAATCAGAATCAAAAACTAAGATTGCTGAGATAGATAAATTTTTATCACAAATAACCCTTCCAAAATTAAATTTGGAAGAACAGAAAGGATTAGATATGCCCTTTACATTAAAAGAGGTAGAAGAAGCTTTAGGATCACTTCAGAGTAACAAATCTCCAGGAGAAGATGGCTTTCCTCCTGAGTTTTATAAAAAAATTAAAGATTTATTAATTCCTCCTTTTATGGAATTAATATATCAAGTGGAAAGAATGTATAAACTCCCACAATCTTTTTTAACAGCGATCATAACTGTACTGCCAAAAAAAGATAGAGATCCTTTAAAACCAGCATCATATAGGCCTATTTCTTTGCTGAATACAGATTATAAAATAATAGCAAAAATTTTATCTAATAGAATATCTAAATATTTACCAAAATTAATACATATGGACCAAACAGGTTTTATTAAAAATAGACAATCAATGGATAATATAACCCGGTTAATTAGTATAATTCATTTGGCACAAAAAAGAGAGGAAATGAGTGTGGCAGTTGCTTTGGATGCAGAAAAAGCATTTGATAGATTGGAATGGGATTTTTTATTTAAGGTATTGGAAAAATATGAATTAGGAAAAATTTTTATACAATGGATTAAAATTTTAAATACTAATCCTCAAGCTAAAGTAGTTACAAATGGTCAGATTTCAACACCATTTTGTTTAACGAGGTCAACTAGACAAGGCTGCCCATTATCACCTGCTTTATTTGTATTGGCAATAGAACCATTAGCTGAATTAATTAGAACAGATTCAGATATTGGGGGCTTTAGAGTTAATCAAGAAGAATATAAGATTAACTTATTTGCTGATGATGTTTTGATTTACTTAACAAACCCATTGCAATCTTTGCAAAGATTATCTTTTAGATTGGAAGAATATGGGGAAGTATCGGGTTATAAAGTAAATTGGGATAAAAGTGAAATTTTACCCCTTACCAAAGGAAATTATAATCAATGTCGAATAGCAACTCAATTTCGATGGTCAATAAACGGGATAAAATATTTAGGTATTAGAGTTAATAATGATGTAAAAAATTTATATAAACAAAATTATTTGCCATTATTAAAAAATAAATAAAAGAGGATCTTGATAAATGGAGGATGTTACCAATAACATTAATAGGTAGAGTTAATGCTGTAAAAATGAATATATTTCCTAGATTGCAATATTTATTTCAAACTTTACCAATACAATTACCTCAGAAGTTTTTTCAAGAACTGAATAAATATGTAAGGAAATTTCTTTGGAAAGGAAAGATGTCAAGAATATCATTGGAAAAATTGACATGTAAATTTGATTTAGGAGGGTTACAACTTCCAAATTTTAAGAATTATTATAAAGCAAATCAACTTAGATTTATTGCGTCTTTTTTTGATGAAGAAAAACCGGCCTGGATTAGAATAGAACTAGATAAGATAGGAGAAAATATACCAGAAGATTTTATATATAAATGGGAATCCAAATGGATACAGGAAAAAAAAGAATCTCCTATATTAAGACATTTGATTGATTTATGGAATAAGGTAAATATGGACGATGAGATAAAGAAATCTTTATTAGCAAAAAGGACTTTAATTCAAAATAGGCTTATTCCTTTTACAATGGATAATAAACTTTTACATAATTGGTTTCAAAAGGGGATTAAATATATAGGTGACTGTTTTGAAGGAGGTATATTGATGTCGTATGATCAATTAAAAAATAAATATCAAATATCAAATAACACTCTTTTCTGTTATTTTCAATTAAAAGCCTATTTACGAGAAAAGCTGGGACAAACAATGTTGATGCCAAAACCTAGTGAAATAGAAATATTAATTCAGAAAGGAAAAATTAAAAAATTTACATCTTGTATGTATAATTTGATTCAAAAGCAGACAATTAAATTAGGAATTCATAAATCAAGACAAAAATGGGAATCTGATCTGAATGTTAAAATTGATGGAAAAAATTGGTCAAGATTATGTTCTTATCGTATGAGAAATACAATAAATGTTCGACTTAGATTAATACAATATAATTTTTTACATCAATTATATATAACACCACAGAAAATAAATAGATTAAATTCAAATATGTCTGACCAATGTTTTCGATGTAAACAAGAAATTGGTACTTTTTTACATTCTACTTGGTCTTGTTTTAAAATTCAACCATTTTGGATTAATTTAAGACTTTTACTGGAACAAATTATTGCAGTACAACTGCCACATAGTCCATTATTATTTTTATTAGGAGACATTGAAGGGACAATAACGAAATTTAAATTGAATAAGTATCAGAAAAAATTTATAAAAATTGCATTGGCAGTAACCAAAAAAGTTATCGCAGTTACTTGGAAATCTGATTTAAATTTAACTATGGATCGTTGGAATAATGAAATACATAGTTGTATTCCACTTGAAAAAATTACGTATAATCTAAGAAATGAATATGATATATTTTTGAAAATTTGGTCCCCATACTTACAAAAGATAGGATTAGATACATAGGTCCTTTGAAGATGAAATTATAGTAATTGGGGAAAGTGAAAATAAGGAGATGGTGGTGGACTTTAGGAGATCTAGGCCTCATATGGAGCCAGTGATCATTAATGGAGAATGTGTGGAGCAGGTTAAGACCTACAAGTATCTGGGAGTACAGTTAGACGAGAAGCTAGACTGGACTGCCAACACAGATGCCTTGTGCAGGAAGGCACAGAGTCGACTGTACTTCCTAAGAAGGTTGGCGTCATTCAATGTCTGTAGTGAGATGCTGAAGATGTTCTATAGGTCAGTTGTGGAGAGCGCCCTCTTCTTTGTGGTGGCGTGTTGGGGAGGAAGCATTAAGAAGAGGGACGCCTCACGTCTTAATAAGCTGGTAAGGAAGGCGGGCTCTGTCGTGGGCAAAGTACTGGAGGGTTTAACATCGGTAGCTGAGCGAAGGGCGCTGAGTAGGCTACGGTCAATTATGGATAACTCTGAACATCCTCTACATAGCACCATCCAGAGACAGAGAAGCAGTTTCAGTGACAGGTTACTATCGATGCAATGCTCCTCAGACAGGATGAAGAGGTCAATACTCCCCAATGCCATTAGGCTTTACAATTCTACCGCCAGGACTTAAGAACTTTTTAAAAGCTATTATTAATGCTTTTTGAGATAGTGATTTAGATGCATATCATATTTTTTACTGAGTTAAGTATTGTATGTAATTAGTTTTGCTACAACAAGTGTATGGGACATTGGAAAAAAAGTTGAATTTCCCCATGGGGATGAATAAAGTATCTATCTATCTATCTATCTATCTAAATATCAAAATTATTTTGAACTCCATGGAGCATGTGGGGATCCTCCGATATCCAGGCAATCTTTCTTCTCTTTCTTTTTTTTCATTCTTTAGATAAGGGTTAAGGGGGGGAGGGTTAATATCATTTTTCTTACTATTTTATTACCACATTTATTCTTTGTAATCTCTAAAATTTAATAAATAAATATTTAATTTTTTTTAAAAGGTGCTTGGAAGCAGGTACTGAGGAGATGTCAGGTGTAAGTTTTTTACTCAGAGAGTGGTGAGTGCATGGAATGGGCTGCCGGTGGTGGTGGTGGAGGCAGATACGATAGGGTCTTTTAAGAGACTCCTGAATAGGTACACAAATCTTAGAAAAATAGAGGGCTATGGGTAAGCATAGGTAATTTCTAAGGTGCGGTGAACTACATATACCTGTCTGGACATGCCCCCCTGCTGACTGCTCCTGTGTCTCCTCCCACAGACCCCAGTATAAAGGCAATTGAGGCCTGAGCCCTGCCCTCAGTCTCCAGGATGTAGTTTGGTGGTCAATTGCTGCTTGTTCTTTCTTCCAGTCGATAAAAGCCAATATCTCACCTCACGTCTCGGAGAGTTATTGATGGTGCATCATAAGGTAAGGACATGTTCAGCACTACTTTGTGGGCCGATGGGCCTGTATTGTACTGTAGGTTTTCTATGTTTCTAATTCCTTCCCTCTGACAAAAATTCGAGGCCAAATGTAAGTGGTGACTTCATTTCCTCAAGCGGTGTCTCACTGAACTCCCTCCCTCACTACAGACACATCAGACTACAGACCAGAGACTGGATCGAATTGTTCACCATGGTCAAGTTCACCACGGTCCTTAACTTTCAGGCTCTTTCCAAGGTGCAGCATGAGCGATGATTCCCATTTTCCAATCCTCAGTCTCATCTGGAAGAGAGAAAACAGACACTCTCTACATGCAGCACCGCTGAAGACTTTAGCATTTAATTTGGCCCCTTCTTCCTGGAACCTGTAGCTGCCTACCTCTGGGCAACATAGCTAGCCCACAGATTTGAATAAAAATACCAACAGATACTCGCATTTCTATAATATGGTTAGCATAGCAAAATAAAGACTGAATTAATATGCCTCCTTCAATGAAACTCCAAGACTTGGACTTCCAAACCCCTTCAAACAGTTTGGAAGGGGTGGTGAACTTGACAGTGGTGAACAATTCGATCCAGTCTCTGGTCTGTAGTCTGATGTGTCTGTAGTGAGGGAGGGAGTTCAGTGAGATACCACCTGAGGAAATAAAGTCACCAGTTATGTTCAGCCTGGAATCCTTGTCAAAGAGAAATTCATCCTCCATAAGTCCCTCAGAATTTAAATAAAATTTACGACAGGTCTCACCAATGTAAAAGAGGTCACATCAGTAGCTCCAGACACAATAGATGATCCCGGGAGATTCACTGGTGAAGTGTAGTCTCACCTGGAAGGACGGTTTGGGGCTCTGAAGGGAGGCAAGGGAGGAGGTGAACGGGCAGCTGTAGCATTTAGGCTGCTTTCAGGAGGAAGTGCCAGGAGGGATGAATGGACAAGGAGATCATGGAGGGAGCATTCCCTGTGGAAAGTAGAAGCAGGGGAGGTAAAGGTACGTTTAGTGCTAGGATCCCTTTGGAGATGGTGGAAGATACGGAAGATGATGTATGGAGGTGGAGGACTCAAGGACAAGGCAACAGGAAGATGGGGTGAACATTTGGATGTTCAGGAAATGGAGGAGATGCAGGTGAGCTGGCATCAATACAAGATGGAGGGAAGCGCCGTTCTTTGAAGAAGGAGGACATCTCTGATGTCCTGGAAAGGAAGGCCACATCCTGGGAACAGATGTGGCAGAGGCAAAGGAACTGAGAAAAGGGAGTAGCATTTTTACAAGAGACAGGGTGGGAAGAGGTATAGTCAAGATAACTGTGGGAATCAGCAGGTTTATAAAAGACGTTGGTTGACAGTTTGTCTCCAGGGGTGAAGACAGAGATCAAGAAAGGGGAGGGAGGTGTCAGAAATGGACCAAGTGAATTTAAGGGCAGGATGGAAGTTGGGGGCAAAGCTGATGAAATTGATGAGCCCAACATGGATGCATGAAGCAGCACCAATGCAGACCTCAATGTAGCACAGGAAGAGTTGGGGAGCAATACTGGGGACTGTTCCATCTATATTGTACAACATATATAGATCCATCCATATTTACAATATACACTGTATATTATATGCATATATATTGTTTGATTAAGCATTCTTGTTTGACACATTCACCCCTCATTTTTCAATCTGGCTAACAAGCAGTTAACTGTTCATTTGAAAGAAGTGGCAAACCCCAGTGGAAAGGGTCAAAGCTCTGCCTTATTTAATTGTTTATTATTATACATTTGATGGACTCACTGGGCCAAAGGGCCCTATTTCTGTGCTATAGTGCTCTACAACTCTATTTAAATTGCTTTTGGTTTTATGCTTGTTACTATTTGCAGATTTTTTGAATATTAAATTATAAACCAGAGGTGAATAAGTGAAGCCATCATAGTGTTAGGGCCTGCTGTAAAGTAGCAGATCCTTTCGGCACAGATCAGAAGTTAATCAGGCAAATTTCATCCAAGGCCCAAGAGCTATCTGGCTCAATATTCCACCCATTTTTTTTTTAAAAGAGTTAACTATATTCCAAACAAAGGCGAATTCATGAGAGAAGTGTACTTCTGACCTGTTCAACAGTCTTGCTAAGCTTGAAAATGTTCTTTTCCTCAATTTGCAACGAAGTGTGGGCAGGAAATTCCACCAACTCATTCGAGAGTTTTCCAGTGCACTTCCGACTTTGCAGTGAGGAATGATCAACCATGCACCTTGAGTGGAAGCCCTGTGTTTTCCAAAAAAAACCTTTGCAAGTAAAAGCAACAGCAGCTTTCAGCTACCCGACTAGGAAGCCTGCAGAATAAACAAAGGTAATTTCACCTAAAAACAAATATCATACAGAAGGAATCAAACAAGACTCCATACCAGGAAAGCATTAGGTTAGCAGGCTTCTCAGATGACATATAAAAACTGAACCTTATTATGGTTTGACATAAGGCAAGGACTATTTGTACGGCCAAGTTAAAGGGCAAAGTCTGCAGAAACCCAATCGTGGGTTAATGTTTAATATCCACTCACACACGTCATTACTGACTGTCAACACAATCCCTCCCAATGCTGTAAAATGAGATAAATGCAATGATGTCATTAATTTTAACCAGAAATCCACAAAGGAAAACCAAGGATTGGGGGATTTTCAAATGTGCTGTTGCCAAGGATACAGATTATGAAATACATTTCAGTTACCACCAATAACCTTCACAATTTCCTACCAGTATCACAATGACTACGTTCGAACATGACTGTTGGTCATAAGATAAATCGAAACACCCTGAGAAGTTGTAAAATCCTCAACTTTGCTCCTTAACACAAGAAAAGTTTCGGGTGAGATGGAAGAAAGTTAATATAGGTCTGAAGGTTGGTTTCGGGTGGGGTGGGGTGGTAGTTATCTGGAATGAGCTGCCAGAGAAGATGGAAGAGACAGATAGAGTTAGAACATTTAATAAGCTCTTAGGAGAGGCGTAGAGGGATCAGGCCTTAATGTGAAGAAGTGGGATTAGCGTGGATTGGGAACAGACAGGTCCTTGGGAGAGGTATCAAGGGATATGGCCCTAATGTGAGAAAGTGGAATTAGTGTGAGGACAATCAGCATGGATAAAGTGGAACAAAAAGGTCCATCTCTATGCTGTAGGATTCTGTGCAAATATTGGAAAATATTTTGGTCTAGCTGTGAAGTGCTTATTTGTTGGCCCTGGTGTGGTCAGTCATCTACATTGCAGCAATATTGATAATGAGCTGCTTCCCCGTTTACAGAGACAGGGTGAATTTCAGGTCCTAGAAGCTCAATGCTATTTTGTACAAGTCTATGGCTCATTTTTCTCACCTGAAAAATGGGGATTGAGTGAGGGAAAGGCCCATTGCTGCCTCATTGACACAGATGCCAAACCCCCTGATTGCCTTATTTGCACTTAATCCAGACACCGTTCCATTCCATTACCACACAGGACAAAAGCTATACCCAACTCCATTAACACTCACCCCAAGCACTGGTTTCATCCCCTATTAGAACTCAGTTCAAGCTCCAAAGCCATCCCATTAGCACGTCGGTCACATGCTATGCTCATGATATTGCAAAACAGGCCAAGCACTCTGGCCACGAACCCACAAAACCATAAAATACAGGAGCAGAATTGGGCCATTTTGCCCATAGAGTCTGCTCCGCCATTTCATCATGGCTGATCCATTTTCCCTCTCAACCCCAATCTTCTGTGTTCTCCCTGTATCCCAGACCAGTCAAGAACCTCTCAACCTCTGCTTTAAATATCCCCAATCACAGGCCTCCACAGCAGCCAGTGACAACAAATCTCACAGATTCATCATTCTCTGGCTAAATAAATTCCTCCTCATCTTCATTCTAAACTGACCCTTCGCTATTCTGAGGTTGCATCCTTGGGTCTTAGACAGCCCCACCACAGGAAACGTCCTCTCCATATCCACTCTATCAAGGCCTTTCAATATTCGATAGGTTTCAATGAGGTCACCCCTCATTCTTCTGAATTCTAGTGAGTAGAGGGCCAGAGTCATCAAACGCTCCTCATATGGCCAGCCTTACAATGCTGGAATCATTTTTGTAAGCCTCCTTTAAACATTCTCCAAGATCAGCATGTCCTTTCGTAGATAAGGGGCCCAAAACTGCTCACAATATTCCATAAGGCCTCACCAGTGCTTTATAAAGCCTCAACATTACATCCTTGCTTTTTATATTCTAGTCCTCTTGAAATGAATGCTAACATTGCATTTGTTTTCCTCACCACAGATTCAACCTGCAAATTAACCTTTAGGGAATCCTGCACAAGTCCCTTTGCACCTCAGATTTTTTAACTTACTCTCCATTTAGTAACCCCATTCTTTCTCTTGAACTCTCCCTGTAATACAAAATTCTGCATTCTGTTATTACTTTGCCTGCAAACTGCTCAATGTACTTATGATTTGAGATTATCTGTATGGATGGTTTGCAAAACTTTCACTGTATCTAAGTACATGGGACAGTGACAAACCAATTCCAATTCTAACTTCACCCAAGTTGGCCCCTGCAGATTCCCCATTAGGGCACAAGGACCTGTGGATAGAATTTTCAGGCATTTATAGACAATAGACAGTAGGTGCAGGAGTAGGCCATTCAGCCCTTCTAGCCAGCACTGCCATTCACTGTGATCATGGCTGATCATACACAATCAGTACCCCGTTCCTGCCCTCTCCCCATATCCCTTGACCCCGCTATCTATAAGAGCTCTATCTAACTCTCTCTTGAATGCATCCAGAGACTTGGCCTCCACTGCCTTCTGGGGCAGAGCATTCCACATATCCACCACTCTCTGGGTAAAAAAGTTTTTCTGCATCTCTGTTCTAAATGGCCTACCCCTTATTCTTAAACTGTGGCCTCTAGTTCTGGACTCATCCATCAGCAGGAACATGCTTCCTGCCTCCAGTGTGTCCAATCCCTTAATAATCTTATATGTTTCAATCAGATCCCCTCTCATCCTTCTAAATTCCAGTGTATACAAGCCCAGTCGCTCCAATCTTTCAACATATGACAGTCCCACCATTCCGGGAATTAACCTTGTGAACCTACGCTGCACTCCCTCAATAGCAAGAATGTCCTTCTTCAAATTTGGAGACCAAAACTGCACACAATACTCCAGGTGGGGTCTCACCAGGGCCCGGTACAGCTGCAGAAGGACCTCTTTACTCCTATACTCAATTCCTCTTGTTATAAAGGCCAGCATGCCATTAGCTTTCTTCACTGCCTGCTGTACCTGCATGCTTGCTTTCATTGACTGATGTACAAGAACACCTAGATCTCGTTGTACTTCCTCTTTTCCTAACTTGACTCCATTTAGATAGTAATCTGCCTTCCTGTTCTTGCCACCAAAGTGGATAACCTCACATTTATCCACATTAAACTGCATCTGTCATACATTTGCCCACTCACCCAACCTGTCTAAGTCACCTTACATTCTTACAACATCCTCCTGACATTTCACACTGCCACCCAGCTTTGTGTCATCAGCATATTTGCTAATGTTACTTTTAATCCCTTCATCTAAATCATTAATGTATATTGTAAACAGCTGCAGTCCCAGCACCGAACCTTGCGGTACCCCACTGGTCACAGCCTGCCATTCCGAAAGGGACCCGTTAATCACAACTCTTTGTTTCCTGTCAGCCAGCCAATTTTCAATCCATGTCAGTACCCTGCCCCCAATACCATGTGCCCTAATTTTGCCCACTAATCTCCTATGTGGGACTTTATCAAAAGCTTTCTGGAAGTCCAGGTACACTACATCCACTGGCTCTCCCTTGTCCATTTTCATTGTTACATCCTCAAAAAACTCCAGAAGATTAGTCAAGCATGATTTTCCCTTCATAAATCCATGCTGACTCGGACTGATCCTTCTACTGCTATCCAAATGTGTCATAATTTCCTCTTTTATAATTAACTCCAGCATCTTTCCCACCACTGACGTCAGGCTAACCGGTCTATAATTCCCTGTTTTCTCTCTCCCTCCTTTCTTGAAAAGTGGGACAATATTAGCCACCCTCCAATCAGCAGGAACTGTTCCTGAATCTATAGAACATTGGAAAATGATTACCAATGCGTCCACGATTTCTAGAGCCACCTCCTTAAGTACCCTGGGATGCAGACCATCAGGTCCCGGGGACTTATCAGCTTTCAGACTCAACAGTCTATCCAACACCATTTCTTGCCTAATATAAATTTCCTTCAGTTCATCCTTTACCCTAGTTCCTTTGGCCACTATTACATCTGGGAGACTGTTTGTGTCTTCCCTAGTGAAGACAGATCCAAAGTACCTGTTCAACTCATCTGCCATTTCCTTGTTCCCCATAATAAATTCACCCATTTCTGTCTTCAATGGCCCAATTTTGGTCTTAACTATTTTTTTGCTATTCACATACCTAAAGAAGCTTTTACTATCCTCCTTTATATTCTTGGCTAGTTTACCTTCGCACCTTATTTTTTCTTGGCGTATTGCCTTTTTTGTTATCTTCTGTTGCTCTTTAAAAGCTTCCCAGTCCTCCGGCTTCCTGTTCATCTTTGCTATGTTATACTTCTTCTCTTTTATTTTTATACTGCCCTTTATTTCCCTCGTCAGCCACGGCTTCCCCTTACTCCCCTTAGGATCTTTCTTCCTCTTTGGAATGAACCGATCCTGCACCTTCTGCATTATTCCGAGAAATACCTGCCATTTTTGTTCCACTGTCTTCCCTGCTAGGGTATTGTTCCATTGAACTTTGGCCAGCAACTCCCTCATAGCTCCATAGTTCCCTTTGTTCAACTCTAATTTCTGTAAATGGCAAGGTAATTGTCCAACTCTAGAATCTGACACTGAATCTCTGGAATTCTCCGCCTCAGAGGAAGGTGGAGACGAGTTCAGATTATTTAAGCAGGAGAAAGATGAATATTAGAAAGCTCGAGGAACTTAAGAGTAAAAGAGAACCAGTGAAGAAGAGGAGTTGAAGCCATCATTTATTAATAATTAATGCCATGATAATAATTAATGGCAGGCAGTCTAGAGAGGTAGACTCCTGCAACTACTGTTTTGTTTTCTTTCTGCAAATGATAGCAATCAGATTAAATATTCAGCTGGGGTCAGACTCTGGCTACAGGATTCCAGCTGGAGACCAATGGGAGGAGTGTGCACCTTGCCCATTATAATCCCTCTGGAAGTGAAACTGGAATTAGTTTATTATTGTACGTGCACTGAGCTTGTTTTGTATGCCATTCATACAGATCAATTCATTACACAGTGCACTGCGCTAGACCAATAACAATGTAGACTAAATTATAATCTACAAGAAAGTGCAGTGTGGCTAAACAGTAAAGTCCAAGATCAGACCTCATATCCAGTGGTCTAAAGGAAGTTAATTGAAGGCAGTTCAAACTAACCTGCAAGCCTTCAATTCTTTTCTTTCTTTGCCATGCCGATGATGTTATAAGTACCACACTCTGAGCATCTGCCCCCCCCCCCCGTCCCGTTCTGTCAGTAGAAGGAAAGATTTGATTTTAGAGCACTTTTCTTGATCTTCATGGACAGTTAAACCCGTTGGGGCTCTTGAAGTGCTGACACTTTTATCATGTAGGGGAAAAGGTATCCAATTTGCACACAAGTAGCTCCTTCAAATTATAATCAGGAAAAGATTATCCAATGAGCGATCAAAGTTACCCGGGCCAAAGAGGATAGTGTCCCTGTCATTTTGCTACTCTTACAGAATGTACCCCCAGCTGGAACAGAAGCTTTCTGAGCAATGTACTAGAAAAAGGCTGCTTTGAATTGATGGACATTACATTGTAGAAAATGGTTCCAGAAGGAAGGGCTGAAGCTATGTTACTGAGTTGTGGAAATTCTTTGACGAAATAAGAGAACGGAGACTAGAAAATAGTGGCGATGAAGAAGGCAAACTGAAATCCCACCAACGAGATGAATAGACCTCTTGAAAATGAGTGTGAAGGGGCAACACACACAAAATGCTGGAGGGACTCAGCATATCAGGCAGCATCTATGGAGGGGTTTCAATCTGAGAATGAGGGGGAGAAATCAGTATGACGGAGCTTTGAGATGATGATACTGCTGACAGTCCTTTCAAACCTCCTTGTCAGTGGGGATTGCTTACATTTATAGGTTCTTTCTTTATGAACAAGATCGATGTGGGTGACACCATCCCTGGTCTTCACCACAATTCCATTGCTTGCCACAAATACCACAATACCACAAAAAATCTCAGATCACAGTGAAAGTTGATCTGGTGTACGACAACACTGCTGAAGGTGCTGACAACTCAACACGAGAAACACAACTAAATACTTTATTGATAACCAACAAAAGAAAATCTGCAGATGCTGGAAATCCAAGCAAAACACACAAAATGCTGGAGGAACTCAGCAGGCCAGGTAGCATCAGCATAATAACACTTTTTCTGTTAAAAAAAATCATGGTCTGTGTTGTTGGCCTTTGGATATAGCTTTAACTCTAGGTTAGGGGTATGGAAGTACTACTCCTGGTGTGTTTTAATTTTTGGGAGGGCTGTTTGTGTTTCTCAAGGGGTTGTTAAAGCACATCTATTTGTTCGAGTTACAGTTTGTGTTATGCCGCGACCATACAGCATATTTTTTTTTTGTTAAGCAGCAAATATGACATCTAATTCGCAAACACACAAAATTGGTGAGGCTAAACTTGTCAGCTGGAATGTACGGGGGATGAACAGTCCACTGAAGAGAGGGATGGTGTATGCACATCTTCGTACACTCAAAGCTGATAGTTGTTTTCTCCAAGAAACGCACATTAAGAAAACAGCGGCAAAAGTGCTTTGTCCCTCCTGGGCATCTCAGGTCTACCAGTCGAATTTTAGTACTAAAACTAGAGGTGTTGCAATCCTAATTAAAAAAACCACACCGTTTGTTCACACACAATCTATCGCTGACCAGGGGGCAGATATGTAATAGTAAGTGGAATATTATATTCTTTTCCATAGACACTAGTAAATGTGTATGGGCCCAACTTTGATGATCCAATTTTTTTTTCCAGAACCTCTTTAAGGCCATGCCTAATTCAGATTCAGATTCAGTTTATTGTCATTTAGAAACCACAAAAGCAATGAAGTTAAAAAATGAGACAACGTTCCTCCAGAATGATATCACAAAAGCACATGACAAAACAGGCTACACCAGAAAATCCACATAACATTTGGCAATCCCCAAATCCAGAGTCCGGAGAGGCTGCTGCGTATTAATATCGCGCTACCATCTTAGCGCGTTGCCCAGAAATGAACTCCAAATCCACCAGACAAACAAGACCAAAAACTAAAGCTACAAGACCTGTACAAAACTACATAGTTACAACATATAGTTACAACAGTGCAGACAATAGCATAATTGATTAAAAGATCAGACCATGGGCACAGTAAAAATAGTCCAAAGATGTTAAAAGACTATAAGTTCGAAAGAAACCACCACACAGTTTCCACAAGTCCCCAGGGTCCCGACAGACTTGCCATCCCACACAGGTGGCAGAAGGGAATTATTAGCCCATCAGTTAAGATAGATGTAGGCCTCCAGGGCCATACTTCGTATAAAGGTGAAAGATGGCTTTTTATTGACAGACCCGGAAAAAATTAATAAGTGTTTTGTGGAGTTCTATGCTAATGTTTACCAATCACAAGGAAGTCCAGACATTGAAGCTATGGAAGCATTTTTTGATCATCTGAATCTGCCCATGCTGTCAACAGATTCAGTGAATGCACTTGATGCTGATATAAGCCTAGATGAGATCAAGAAGGTCATCTCTTCCCTCCCCAATAATAAGGCAGCAGGTCCGGATGGTTTTAGCATGGAATTCTTCAAAGTATTTGGTCCAAAGTTGTCACCTCTGCTCTTATGAATGTTGAACTACTCCAGGACAGCTTCCAGATTGCCACCTACTTCATGTAAAGCCAATGTTTCCCTGATTCCAAAATTAGGCCATGATCCTGAGGTGGTTTCATCATATCGCCCCATTTCTCTGCTGCCCACTGAAACCAAAATTCTTGGGAAAGTCCTGGCCAATAGGCTAAAAGAATGCATTTGTTCTATTATTCATCCAGATCAAACTGGCTTTATGTCAGGTAGACATATGCATTTTAATTTGCGTCGTCTTTTCAATATTTTATATACAAAACATGCAGAAGAGGTTGTAGTCATTTCATTAGATGCACAACGTGCGTTTGACCAAGTGGAATGGCCATATATGATGTTTGCACTTTAGAAATTCGGATTTGGACCATCTTTCATTAAATGGATTGAGATAATTTATTCACACCCATCTGCTTCTATTATCACTAATCAGAATATTTCCTCCCCTTTTGCAATTCATCGCGGGACTCGTCAGGGCTGCCCCCTTTCTCCGTTTTTGTTTGCAGTTAACATTGAGCCACTGTCTGTTAGCATCAGACAGGACCCTTTGATATCTCCCATTGATAAGCATGGACATAAACATCACCTTTCATTATACGCTGATGATGTCCTTTTATATATCTCCAGCCCACAAACATCAATACCTGCCCTTCTGACTCTAATTAATAATTTTGGTAGTTTCTCAGGTTTCTCTATTAATTGGGATAAGAGTGAACTACTGCCAGTCACTGCAGTGGTTAATACAGAGTATTTACAGTCTATTCCCTTTAAAATAACTTATGATAATTTTTCCTATCTTGGTGTGTCTATTACAAAAAAACCCAGATGACCTTTTGCAAGTGAATTGGCGAAACAAAGTTGAGCAGGTTAAATGCAATATTGGCTTTTGGAAAACCCTTCCAATTTCTTTGGTGGGGAGGGTTAACGCAATCAAGATGATTGTACTGCCATGATTTCATCTTTTCTAGTCAATTCCATGTTTTATTCCTCTGTCATATTTTAAGCAATTGGGTTCAATTATTATACCTTTCATTTGGAATTATAAAGCCATTAGAATTACTAAAAAACACTAGTCAAAGCCCAAGGAAGCAGGAGGTTTTGCCCTACCGGACATTAAAATGTATTACTGGGCTGCCCACCTATCCATTCTTGCATGGTGGATAAAAGGCCCACCCTCTACCTCAGACTCCTGCCCAGCATGGTTACTCATAGAGCGAGTGCTTTGTAAGAAGACTTCCTTACCAGCTCTCCTTTATAGCCCCACTGCAGTTAATAAGTCACATTTTAACAACAGCTTTGTGGTTGGCAGCACTATCAGAGTTTGGAAGCAGATTCAACTACGCATTAAGGCCCCAAAAACTTATATTGACACTCCGATTTGTGACAATCATACCTTTTTTCCTGGCCTGAATGATACTGTTTTCTCGTCCTGGAAACAGCGTGGCATCTGTAGTGTAGGTGACCTCTATATTAATGGAAACATTGCCTCATGTGTGCAGTTACAAGCAGTTTACAATGTCTCTGCATCTAGTTTTTTTAGATATTTACAAATTCAAGATTATGTTAGGAAATATATACCTAATTTCGAAGTTTTAGACAAACATGAGTCCCTGGAGGCAATAAATAAATTTGATCCGGTTACTCGTAGTGCCGTATCCTATTTTTATCAGATCCTACATAATGGAGCTCGGGTGAATACTGTAAGTCTTAAACAGGCAAGGGTGGATGAATTGGGTATAGAACTGACAGAGGAGGTCTGGGATGAGTGTTTAAAGAGCATACATGATTGCTCGGTCAACATCAAACACAGACTTATACAGTTTAAAACAATACATTATTCCAAAGAAAAGTTGCACAGCTTCTACCCTGATGTTTCACCAGTTTGTAATAGATGTAAATCTGAGAACAGTAACTTGTCACATTCATTCTGGTCATGTTGTAAGCTTTATGCACACTGGAAAAGTATTTTTCACTGTTACTCTGAGGCTTATGGGAAGCAGTGGGAACCGGACCCACTGATAGCCATCCTTGGAGCAACAAGCTCCCTATCTTCAGCCAACAAGTATGAAAAAATGACTGTATTGTTTGGAATGGTGATTACTAAAAAGATAATCCTGCAAATGTGGAAAATGGACTCAGTGCCTACATATGATCTGTGGCTGAGAGAACTGGCAAATACTTTACATTTGGAGAGACTGAGACAATGTAATGAGGACAGAGGGGACATCTTTGAAAGGATATGGGGCCCTGTATTGGACTTTCTTATGGGGTGAGGACTGAGGTTTTTTTGGTGCGGTACACCTCTGCTGTATATGTTTACTGCCTTTATATTTTTCTCCCTTTTGCTGCTCAATATTTAATTTGCTTTTGTTAAGGTCATGGTTTTTGTGGATGTGCTGAATTTTGTTTTGTTTTGTAGGAAAGAAAATAAAAAATATAAAAAAAAATTTAAAACCATGCAAACAATGAAGAGGAGAGCGAAGGCAAGGTTGACTCAAGGTGGGTATGAGCGAGGTCAAGTTGGAGTTGGAATTGGAGATGGAGCAGGAGCGAGCAAAGTGGAGAAAAGTCAAAGCGGAGGAGTTTAAACACCAGGCTGGGTGGATTGAAAAGGCACAGTGTCAGGATTGGAGGCAAGGGTCGGTCCAGTTCTGTTTACTACTCCGCTTTCCACTGCACTGAAGCCAAGGCTGTGGGCCTGCTCCGTGTCTCCAGGCTTCATGTCTGCGGGATCTGTAATGTTTTTCTCCACTGTGTGAGGAACTGAGGCTGAGGCTGTGGGCCTGCTCCGTGTCTGCGGGATCTGTAATGTTTTTCTCCACTGTGTGAGGAACTGAGGCTGAGGCTGTGGGCCTGCTCCGTGTCTGCGGGATCTGTAATGTTTTTCTCCACTGTGTGAGGAACTGAGGCTGAGGCTGTGGGCCTACTCCGTGTCTGCGGGATCTGTAATGTTTTTCTCCACTGTGTGAGGAACTGAGGCTGAGGCTGTGGGCCTGCTCCGTGTCTGCGGGATCTGTAATGTTTTTCTCCACTGTGTGAGGAACTGAGGCTGAGGCTGTGGGCCTACTCCGTGTCTGCGGGATCTGTAATGTTTTTCTCCACTGTGTGAGGAACTGAGGCTGAGGCTGTGGGCCTGCTCCGTGTCTGCGGGATCTGTAATGTTTTTCTCCACTGTGTGAGGAACTGAGGCTGAGGCTGTGGGCCTGCTCCGTGTCTGCGGGATCTGTAATGTTTTTCTCCACTGTGTGAGGAACTGAGGCTGAGGCTGTGGGCCTGCTCCGTGTCTGCGGGATCTGTAATGTTTTTCTCCACTGTGTGAGGAACTGAGGCTGAGGCTGTGGGCCTACTCCGTGTCTGCGGGATCTGTAATGTTTTTCTCCACTGTGTGAGGAACTGAGGCTGAGGCTGTGGGCCTACTCCGTGTCTGCGGGATCTGTAATGTTTTTCTCCACTGTGTGAGGAACTGAGGCTGAGGCTGTGGGCCTGCTCCGTGTCTGCGGGACCTGTAATGTTTTTCTCCACTGTGTGAGGAACTGAGGCTGAGGCTGTGGGCCTGCTCCCGCTGCTCTGGACTTTGCCTCTATGGACTCACTTTCCTTCTGAATGCTCTTTGCTTGTTTAATTGTTTGCATGATTTGTTTTTTTTCTCTCTCTCTCAGCTCATTGGGTGTTTGTTGGTTTTTTTAGTGGGCTCTTTTGAGTTTCTTGTTTTGTGGCTGCCAGTAAGGAGATGAATCTCAAGGCTGTGTAATGTGTACATGCTTTGATAATAAATGCACTTTGAACTTCAACCTTTGAAGTATTTTCGACAGTGGGTAAGCCTGCATTTCTCCTAGCTTTTTGAGTGGAGAAATTACTCCTCAATGGTGTTGTTTCATACATAGGTGGCCAAGCAGCTCTCTGCTCCACAGTTTCTGGTTTCTCACCAGACTAGACCTATTCTCACAAAGAAGACTACAGAAACCATAGCGAAGTGATTTGTCAAACATTCCATTTTGCTGATATTTCTGATGGAGGAGTTCTTGCTTGTAATATTGGGGAAAACCTTCTGTGTTGTTTCAAGAAATTCCCCAAGAATCCAGAACTTCTGACTCTGTATCTCTAGTGAAGGACAACCAAGTGATATATGCTCCCTTGGAAATGAGAACCAATCTGATATTTTATGCCATAAAAACTGTCTTGTTTTGTGGAGCTCATGATCAAATTCATAATAAATCCACCGCAGTAGAACTTTGTCACATACTTGTTGGAAAAAAAACAAATCATTTTTCAAGAAACTGCATTCATCACACCAGGCATTGGGAAAATATTTCAACTTGCTAGGCAGGTCAGAAATCAGACCTATAAATATGACAGTCAATAATAAGTTAACCAGGAAATTTGAAGGAAACTGCTTTACAACCTGCTACACAACTGTATTACCCTGATCCAGGCAGCTTGGTAAATATACAGGAGATGTTTGTGGCAGATCACTATAAGATAGATGAGCAGAATTTGGCCATTCGACCCGTTGAGTCTGCTCCCCCTTTCAATCATGGCTGATTTATTTTCCCTCTGAACCCATTCTCCTGCCTTCTCCCCAGAACCTTTGTCATCTTTACTAATCAAGAACCTATCAACCTCCACTCTAAATATACCAAATGACTCTTTTCCATGGGAATGAATTCCACAGATTCGGGCTAAAGAAAATCCTCCTCATCTTTGTTCTAATGGGATGTCCTTCTATACTGAGGTTGTGTCCTCTACACCTAGACTTTTATCCTCTCCATGTCCACCCCATCTAGGACTTTCAATTGGTGAGGAGTTCATTGGTATGGGATGATACCAGATAATACCTAAACCTGCACATCATTTTTCCTTTCCCAAGACTAGACCGTTTCCATTATTTACTCTCAAAACTGTAGACTGATTCTCCTGTTAGTTTGCAAAACAGTCCCTGTGGACTGATCCCCTTTGACTTTCTTAAAACATTCCCGCAATCTATGCTAACACCATTTTATATTACAACCACTGTTTTGTGTAATACTCATGCACATACCAAGGAGGAATTATTTGACTTCTGGCAAATTTAACTCTGGAATTACAGACCCTTGTAGATATATTGCTGACTTGGAATTACAAATTAAGTGAGCTCATACTCCATTCCTTTGTTAACATGCAGATCTATCCAATCTAAAGGAGAATACACATTAGGAACTCCCAATCCAGGTTCACTGCCAAACCCATCAATTGTATCGGTAAACTTGCTCTTGCAGTTCTGCAGTTTGCTTTTGACACACGGTGGATTGTTTTCCCACCGGCCCCATTTTAGTTCTCCAGAACTGAGAAGGGTTCTTTATCTTTTACAGTGCTGTACAGCATAAAAACACCAACACTGCCTTCCCTACCCTGCTAATGCAAGTGGATGACTGAATGTCTCTGAGGTGAAGTGCTGGTAAGTGATTCTACAACCTCCTATTGTTACCCGCTCCAACTTCCAGGGTTCAGACGCTCAAATTCTCCAGAATATGGATAGCTGGTGCGGCCACTTTAAAGGTCAAGCCCTCGGACTTCCGGTAAGATGGTGATTGCTTAGCTGCTCCGAACTTTTGTTCCGTTATTGTCACTATCTTTGCACTAAATGTCTCCATTTTTTAAACCTTGGGAACTTTTTCAGTTTCTTTTACTTGCCTGTGAACACATCTACCTTACAATGTCTAGCAAGAGTTCTAAATCCGGGAGAAAGGAAGTTCCGGCTCTGTCGGCTGAGACCCTGGCTGCGCTCGAACAGCTCCGAGACGAAATTTTAAAGGAATTTAGAACCGCTTTCAAACAGCTGGAAGCCAAACTGGATCGGATCAACGATAGAGTGGACGAACATGCTGAACACTTATCTCGCATCGATTCGACTTCTGAAGATTTAGAAAGTCATGTTCGATACATGGAGACTCTCTGTTCCAGCCTAGAGGAAAAATGTAACAAACTCCTTTCCAAAACGGTGGATCTCGAAAATCACAGCAGACGCTGTAATCTTCGAATTCTTGGATTGCCAGAGCCCACCGAACAGGGATCAACCGTGAAGTTTTTCGCCGAGTTTCTCTGTGAGATATTTGGGAAAGATTTGCTTCCGAATCCGCCTGAGCTCAAAAGGGCACACAGGGTCTATGTTCCCCCCGGAATTCTGGGCTCCCGCCCGCGACCGGTAATTTTGTGCTTTCATCAATACCAGGTAAAACACCGTCTGATTATGGAGGCACGTCGCAGAGGTACTTTTACTTTCCAAAATACAATCATTCACTTTGTGGAAGATTTTGCACCCCAGACCTTAAAGATGCACGCTGAGTTTAAAGGCGTAATGAAAGTGCTTTTTGATCAAGGTTTTAAACCCTCCCTTCGCACTCCTGCCGATTTACGAATCAAGCTTAATACTGGAAAATATAAGTGGTTTAAGTCAGTGAAGGAGGCTGAAGCATTTGTGGCAAGTCTTCCAGCTATCCAGTCATCTTCGGAATCCGATCGGACCTCCTAAAAGGGTGGATAAGTACTTCTCGTAGTAAAATTACTTTTTCTGGACTCAGACTTTACTTGAATCACTCAGACATTATTCATTGAAACTCTAAGGGCTGTTGACAATCTCTCCCTGGATTTGGTGTGTGTGTAATCTATTTTCATTCTTGTATAACTTTATCTACAGAGTTCTACAACTGACTCTAACTTGTTTTGGAGGTTTTAAGTCTTTAGTGAAGGCCTCCCTGTTTGTTGGTTCACAGTTTAATTGCTGATTTATTTTTTCTTTTATTTATTTTTTTTTTCTTCACCTTTTTTTTAAGTCTCTGATTTTTTTTTTCTCCTCTCTGTAAATGGTTGATAAGTACTCTTCTTGAATTTATAATTTTCCCCTTCCTCCCCTTTTTTTTCCCCTTTCTCTTACCTTATTCTTCTATAATTTTTCGCGGGTAGGTTAGTTTTGGTTTTCTTCTGATTTTCTCTGTATTAAGTCTTATATTTCTGCAGAAGATGTTCCAATTTGTAGTTATGTTTTCTAGTGCATAAACTAGTTACTATTTGCTATAGCATTTATACGGAATTGCTGTTAATGACACAGATCTGGAAGTTGTATTTGGGTTAATTTTTTTGGTAGAGCTAGCTGCTTTTTTTGGTAGCCGTCTAGTTTTGGGTTGTGTGGATGGGGTGAATTTTCCAGTTCCAACATCACTCACTGTATTTATTGTTTTTCTTTATTGCTCAGGACATGTTTATGTTTTGATTTTATGAATCTATGTTTACATTTCTGCTCCCAGACTGCTATTGTATTGTTTGACTTTTTATATGCCTGCTGCCTTTTATGCATTAGTAATTGATAATATCTAGTGCACTTAAATTCGTGAGCTGGAATGCAAAGGGATTGAATCACCCTGTTAAAAGGAGGAAGGTATTTTCACACATTAAACAACTCAAAGCTGACATTGCTTTCCTTCAAGAAACTCTTATTCGTTGTTTTGATAACTCCCGGCTTCTGTCAAAGTGGGCAGGTCAGCATTTTAATTCATCCTTTGCCGCTAAAGCTAGGGGAGTCTCCATTCTTATTAACTCAAATATTCCTTTTGAACTCCATAATAAAATATCTGATACAAATGGCCATTTTATTATTGTTTCTGGTAAACTATATAACACTAAAGTTGCACTAGCAAACCTGTATGCCCCCAACTTTGATGATGTTAACTTTTTTGAACTTTTTTTTCCTCACTACCAGACTTAAACTCATACTCTCTTATACTGGGTGGTGACTTCAACTGTTGGTTAGATCCTAATCTGGATCGATCGTCCTCTGTTACCAGATCACCTACTAACTCTGCCTTAGCTATCCAATCATTTCTCTCTAATTTTGGTATCTCTGATATATGGCATTTCCTTCATCCTACTGAGAGAGATTATTCTTTTTTCTCACATGTTCACCATACCTTCACTAGAATTGACTATTTCTTACTCGATAACCAACTTATTCCATTTGCCCACTCTTGTAACTATCAGAGTATACTGATTTCTGACCATGCCCCAATTACTCTCTCTCTGAACTTTCCTGGTCTCCCTCAGAGGAATAAACACTGGCGGTTTGATTCAACTTTATTATCGGATGATGATTTTTAAAAATTTATTAAGGATCAGATAACCTTTTATTTTAACACTAATACATCACCTGAAGTGCCATCCCAGATTGTCTGGGATGCCATGAAAGCATATCTGAGGGGTCAAATAATCTCTTACACAGCAAATCTCAACAGAAGATCCTGTGCAGATCGATTAGACCTCATTAACCAGATTAAAGAATTGGATCAACTATATGCTCAAACTAAGAACCCTGAACTATACAAGAAGCGCGTTGAACTCCAAACTAAATTTAATCTTCTGTCTACTCAACCTGTCGAACGCCAACTTCTCGAAAGCAAGAGTCGCTTTTACATTCATGGGGATAAGTCTGGTAAATTTCTAGCCAATCAGCTGAGGCGTTCCAAAGCCAAACAACATATTACAAAGATCCGGAAGGAGAATGGAGACCTTACATTGGATCATTTAGAAATTAATGACGCATTTAAAAAATTTTATTCTGGGCTTTATTCCTCTGAATCTTTGAATGACAATATCTCTGTTGATCAATTTTTAAAGAATCTGAATATTCCTTCACTTTCATCTGATTTTAAAGCCAAACTTAACGCGCCTATATCATCAGAAGAAATATCTTCTGCAATTTCTGCACTGTCCTCAGGGAAATCTCCTGGACCTGATGGGTTCCCTGTAGAATTTTATAAATCATTCTCTTCACTTCTTTTTCCTCAGTTACTTTCAGTATTATCTGACTCACTTAATTACGGCAAATTGCCACCTTCTTTCAATGAGGCATCTATTATTCTTCTATTAAAAAAGGGCAAAGACCCAACAGAGTGTTCCTCGTATAGGCCGATTTCTTTGCTCAATGTTGATGTAAAGATCCTAGCTAAAGTTTTGGCTCATAGATTAGAAACCGTTATTCCCTCCATTATCTCTGATGACCAATCAGGTTTTATTAAAAACTGTCTCCCTTTTTTTTAACATTCGGCATTTATTCAAAATCTTATACTCACCTCCAACTGGGATTCCTGAATGTATTATTTCTCTCGATGCAGAGAAAGTATTTGATCGTATAGAGTTGAACTACCATGTTGCCGTCTTAGAAAAATTTGGCCTCGATCAAAGTTTCATCTCTTGGATCAAATTGCTGTACCTGTGTCCTACTGCTTCTGTTTTAACTAATTTTCAGAAATCCCAGGTATTTAATCTCAAACGTGGCACCCATCAGGGATGCCCCTTAAGTCCCTTTCTCTTTGATTTGGCTATAGAACCTTTGGCGATAGCATTTCGAAATTGTCCTGAATTGACCGGGATTTGGAGAGGGGGTGTTGAGCATAAAGTTTCTCTTTATGCTGATGACTTATTACTCTTTCTCTCAAATCCGTCTACATCCTTACCTCTAATGTTTTCACTTCTTGACCAGTTTATCCAGATCTCTGGCTATAAACTTAATTTACATAAGAGTGAACTTTTCCCAATTAATAAAGAAGCACAAGAACTAACATTTCGTGATCTCCCTTTTAAAGTAGTCCATAATCAATTTACTTATCTTGGAATTACAGTCACAAGGAAGTTTAAAGATCTCTTTTGTGAAAACGTTGCCAATCTTTCATATACTATAAAACAGAGTCTGGTACAATGGTCACCTCTATCTATGTCTTTGGTAGGTTGTTAATGTTGTTAAAATGTATGTTCTCCCCAAATTTTTATACTTATTTCAATCTATCCCAATTTTTATTCCTAAATCTTTTTTTGATTCCTTAGACTCTATTATTTTGTCATATCTGTGGAAGAATAAGCGCTCTAGAATTAATAAAATCCATCTCCAAAAATCTAAAAAAGAGGGTGGCATGGCTTTACCTAACTTTCATTTATATTATTGGGCAGCTAATATACATTGTGCTACCTTTTGGTCTTTCTTCCACGGCCAACCCGAGTGCCCTAATTGGGTGGCAATGGAGTTGAGCTCCACTAAAGAATTATCTATCTCTGCACTTCTTGGCTCTGCACTCCCTAGTAGTCTGCCCAGATTAATAGCTAATCCTCTTGTTAGACACACTTTGCATATATGGGCTCAGTTTAGGAAATGCTATGGTTTCCATGGTTTTTCTGTTTCCAGCCCTGTCGCACATAATCACCTTTTTTTACCTACTACGTACGATTCAGCATTCCATGTTTGGTATAGGAAGGGCATTAGACATTTTGAAGATCTTTTCATTGATAATCGCTTCGCTTCTTTTCAGCAGCTCTCTGTTAAGTTCAATCTGCCCAATGCTCATTTTTTTAGATATCTCCAAATTAGACACTTTATTGCTCCTTTAATTCCTACCTTTCCTGAAATGCCTGCGAAAAATGCTATGATAGATAGATAGATAGATAGATAGATAGATAGATAGATACTTTATTCATCCCCATGGGGAAATTCAACATTTTTTCCAATGTCCCATACACTTGTTGTAGCAAAAACTCATTACATACAATACTTAACTCAGTAATAATATGATATGCATCTAAATCACTAACTCAAAAAGCATTAATAATAGCTTTAAAAAAAAAGTTCTTAAGTCCTGGCAGTTGAATTGTAAAGCCTAATGGCATTGGGGAGTATTGACCTCTTCATCCTGTCTGAGGAGCATTGCATCGACAGTAACCTGTCGCTGAAACTGCTTCTCTGTCTCTGGATGGTGCTATGTAGAGGATGTTCAGGGTTTTCCATAATTGACCGTAGCCTACTCAGTGCCCTTCGCTCAGCTACCGATGTTAAACTCTCCAGTACTTTGCCCACGACAGAGCCCGCCTTCCTTATCAGCTTATTAAGACGTGAGGCGTCCTTCTTCTTAATGCTTCCTCCCCAACACGCCACCACAAAGAAGAGGGCGCTCTCAACAACTGACCTATAGAACATCATCAGCATCTCACTGCAGACATTGAATGACGCCAACCTTCTAAGGAAGTACAGTCGACTCTGTGCCTTCCTGCACAAGGCATCTGTGTTGGCAGTCCAGTCTAGCTTCTCGTCCAACTGTACTCCCAGATACTTGTAGGTCTTAACCTGCTCCACACATTCTCCATTAATGATCACTGGCTCCATATGAGGCCTAGATCTCCTAAAGTCCACCACCATCTCCTTGGTCTTGGTGACATTGAGACGCAGGTAGTTTGAGTTGCACCATATCACAAAGTCCTGTATCAGTTTCCTATACTCCTCCTCCTGTCCATTCCTGACACACCCCACTATGGCCGTGTCATCAGCGAACTTCTGCACATGGCAGGACTCCGAGTTATATTGGAAGTCAGATGTGTACAGGGTGAACAGGACCGGAGAGAGTACGGTTCCCTGTGGCGCTCCTGTGCTGCTGACCACTGTGTCAGACCTACAGTCTCCCAACCGCACATACTGAGGTCTATCTGTCAAGTAGTCCACTATCCAATCCACCATGTGAGAGTCTACTCCCATCTCCGTTAGTTTGTGCTTTAAGATCTTGGGCTGGATGGTGTTAAAGGCACTAGAGAAGTCAAGGAATGTAATCCTCACAGCACAACTGACCCCATCTAGGTGAGAGAGTGATTTGTGCAGCAAATACGTGATAGCATCCTCCACTCCCACCTTCTCCTTATACGCAAACTGAAGCGGATCCCGGGCGTGCCTGGTTTGTGGCCTCAGATTCTGTATTATCAGCCGCTCCATGGTCTTCATCACGTGCGACGTCAAGGCAACAGGTCTGAAGTCATTCAACTCCTTTGGTTGTGGTTTCTTCGGTACCGGGACAATACAAGATGTTTTCCACTGTCTGGGTACTCTTCTCTGATCTAGACTCATGTTGAAGATGCGCTGTAGTGGTTCTCCCAGTTCAGTTGCACAGGCCCTCAGTAATCGTGGGGAAACTCCATCCGGTCCAGCCGCCTTGCTGGTACAGATCTTCCTCAGTTGACCTTCCACCTGTGCAGCCGTAAACCTGGGCGTGGGCCAGGTCTCCTGTGAGTGGATATTTTCCTGTGAGGGAAGTAAGCCTGGTGTGGAGTTCTGCAGTGAGGGTGAGATTGTGCTGTCGAACCTATTGAAGAAGTTGTTCAGCTGGTTCGCTTTCTCCACATCTCCACTTATGTTTGCCCCCCGCTTTGCACCACATCCGGTGATGATCTTCATCCCATCCCACACCTCCTTCATGCTTTTTTCCTGCAGCTTTTGTTCTAACTTCCTCCTATACTGCTCCTTTGCCCCCCTTATCTGTACTCTGAGTTCCTTCTGAACTCTTTTAAGCTCCAACCGATCACCATCTTTAAAGGCCCTCTTCTTCTGGTTTAGGAGGCCTTTGATGTGACTAGTGATCCAGGGCTTATTATTGGGATAGCAGCGAACAGTTCTAACAGGAACAACCGCATCCACACAAAAATTAATATAGTCCGTTGTGCATTCAGTGACCTCCTCAACGCCCCCACAGAGCCCCCCTTGCAGTACATCCCAGTTAGTAGTACCGAAGCAATCCCTCAGGGCCTGTTCAGCTTCAGGAGTCCACTTTCTAAAAGAGCGTGTGGTAGTGGGATGCCTCATCACAATTGATTTATATCTTGACTGTTTCTTGACTTATTTCTTTCCATTAATCCACTAGGTAAAGGTTTAATATCAATTATTCGAGATAAATTAGCAGCCTTACGACGGGCCCCTGTGGATAAAATTTAAATGGCCTGGGAGCAGGATTTAAATACCTCCTTATCCGACGAGAGTTGGGACTCAATTCTCAAATCAGTTAACTCAACCTCTCTTTGTGCTCGCCATTGCCTTTTACAGTTTAAGATTGTTCATAGAGCCCATATGTCTAAATCTAAACTATCTCGATTCTACCCTAACATTAGTCCGTTCTGTGATAAATGCAAGAGGGGCGTGGTCTCTCTCATCCATATGTACTGGTTCTGTCCTGGCTTGGAGAAATTTTGGAAAGATGTCTTCACTACATTATCGTGTATTCTGAATCAGCACCTAGAACCAAACCCCTTAATTGCTTTGTTTGGTTTCTGGGGCGAGACAGATTTACGTCTGAGTCCGACCAAATGCCGAATATTATCCTTTGCCTCTCTGCTGGCGAGACGCTTGATCCTCCTTAGATGGAGAGATGTTGCCCCGCCCACTCATGTGCAATGGCTTAACGACATCATGGCCTGCTTGGACCTCGAAAAAATTCATTATTCAGTTCTTAATTCGGATCTAAAGTTTCATAAGGTCTGGGGACCTTTTATCGAGTACTTTCATAACCTTCCTCTTGACTAGGGTTTTTTTTTTCTTTTCAGTCCCTTGCTTTCAGCTCCCTTTTTTTTCTGGTAGTAGGCATTATTATTCTCTGCTGCTAAGTGTATTCACAGTCTGGGAGTTTGATTGTCCTGATTTATACTCTCTATATTGTGTTGTGGTTGGTCTGGAGTTGTTTTTTTTTTGTGTGTTGTGGGGCTTGGGGAGGATACTAAGTTTACTTGTCTTCAATTTAGGTGCTTTTTTGTCAAATTCTCTTCCTTTGTAGCATATTGTCATTGTATGCTTAACTTTGCACTGTACTAATGTTCCTCATTGGGATTTGGGGTTTTTAATTTGTAAAATGTATAGAAAAACTAATAAAAATAATTTTTAAAAAAAGGTCAAGCCCTCTCTGCTAATTGACAGCCATGTTCTGGCACCAGAATTTTCATATTTAAAGAACACCTCACCTGAACTCGGGCTCGGTGTGTAATCATCAGCTCAACCTTAGTTCAATCTGTGATTGTGTTTAGGATTTCTGTCTTGCTTGGATTCTCATTTAGCATCTAGTCGAGAATCCTGTTCCTGTCTCAATCTTGCAATTGTGTCTTGAGTCTGGCCTCGGATACTCCAGCACTTGGGTCCTTACCATCCTCGCCTGGGTCTCACATCACACCTGTGGCACAAGCTCTAGTTGTCAGCCGGTCTCCATTGATTTCCCCTCCAATCGCCTCCTCAGTTTCTCCAGCTCTGCAACCCCTTTCCTGTTGCTGAAGCACACACTAACCAGAGTCTTGTAGAGCTTCAATAAAACATTCCAATACTCATATCATTTGTCTCAATTAATAAAGCAGAGCATGCATATTCCTTCTTCACCACCCTAACTACACATGTTGCCACTTTTGGGGATGCATGGACTCCTACCCCTAAGTCTTTCTGTTCATCAACACTCCTCACTGATTATTAATAGTCTTTCTTACTCCGCATCATTTACTTTCCTTGTCCTACTTGTACTTGACTTCTGAAAATGTATCGTCTCACACGTGCTGGGATTAAATTCCACCTCCCCGATTGTCCATCAGCTCTATATCCGACTGTACCTTACACAGACTTCCTCATTATCCACAGCACCAATAATTTCCGTGTCATCTACAGACACTGAACCTTGCTCCTGCAATCACACCAAAGTCAGTAAGATCTATTACAAACCACAAAGATCACAGCACTGATCCTGTAGCACACCACTGGTCATGGACTTCCAAACAGAAAAGCAACTTCCACCCCTCTGCTTCCTGTCACCACACCAGTTTTCGATCCAATTGGTCAACTCACCTTGAATTCCATAAGCCTTGACCTTCTGGACCAGCTTGCATGTGCTACCTTGTAAAATGCCTTACTAAATTCCATATAAGTCCTTCCTTCAATAATCTTCTTAGCTAATTCCTCGAAACAAGCAACCAAATTAGTTAACCAGGACTTCCCTCACTCAAAAGCATGCTGAATTTGCCTTATCAGTCTCTATCTTTCCAAATACTGTATATAAAAAATCTATGCCTTAGAATTTCCTCCATTAATTGTCCATCTACTGGAATAAAATTCATCAGCATGTTGTCACTTGACTTATCCCAACTTTCCTTCTTAAAAAAGGGCATTAGCTGTGTCCAGTCTTCTAGTACCTAACCTGTGACAAATAAAGATGCAAAAATCTCCTTCACGATCCCACCTATTTCCTGCATTTCTTCCTTTGACTTTCTGCCTTCAAATTCAAATTCAAATCACATTTACTATCAAAGAATGTACAAATCATACACCTTGAGATTTGCCTGCTTACAGACAGCCACAAAGCAAGAAACCCAAATAACTCAATTTTTTTTAAAGTCCAGAAGTTCCTTTTAATTCTTTTAACCTGATTAATTTTTGCATCCTCGACGCAGTTCTTTCCCCTAGCTCTCGTCAGCTATTGTTTGACAAGTCCAATGACCATATAGACTTTGCCTGTTTCTGGCACTTCATTAAGCTTTCCAAAAAATCAAAAGACTTTTGGACAGCAAACTCCAGTCGACCGATATCCTTTTCCACACATACTTTTCTGACACAATATTCAGTTGTCCACTGAGGAATTCGTTTACCCAGTTTAGGAACGTTCCATTTCATCATTATTTGTCCTGAAATGCAAAGTCCTAAAGCCATCACCAAAATCCAGAGTAACAGAGGTTTTCTAGCACTTTTGTCCATTCGAATGATTGTTGTTGCAATTATGTCAAGACCTTGACTGGAATCCTTTATCAAATGACTTGGTTCAAATTGTGTACTGTTCCTTGTGTACAGGATATCAATGTCCTTGCCACTCTCACAGCTCACTTAAGACTATTTCATTCAGAGACCTCATCTTTGCTGATGTTTGATACAACCAAACAGTCTTTGGATATTCGGTCTGGGCCAAATGTACTTTCTTGAGACCTACTGACTAGATCGACTCCTCCAAGTGCAGTAATGGTATTTATGTAATTTGTTCTTTATCACCATTGTGCACTGGAAAAGGCATGATTAGTTCCTGACTGGTCACCTAGACCATGTTCTTTTCATTGACCAGCCAACAGCGCCATGTTGCTTTATTTTTACCATTCTTGGTAGGCCCAGGTGCTATTTGTCTTAGGCCAGGGTTGTCAGTCCACATCTTTACATTGTCTTGATTGATTTATTTATTTAGTGATACAGTGCAGAGTTGCCCCTTCCAGCCCTATGAGATCCTCCGCCCCAATGACCCTTAACAAAACTGATTAACCCTAACCTAATCACAGGACAATTTACAATGACCAATTAGCTGACCCAGTAAGTCTTTGGACCATGGGATGAAACCGGAGTACCACGTTCCACGGGGAGGACATAGGGACTTCTTACGGAACAGCGCTCGAATTGAACTCTGAACCCTGGGATGCCCTGAGATATAATAGCGTCACACTAACCGCTGAGCTACTGGGCCGCTCCATCTTTCGGTTGCTACGAGTTACCACTTCTTGCTGTAAGTCAGAATAAAACAGTCCAGAATCACAATTAGAATCAATTTTATTATCATATACATCATAAAATTTGCTGCTTTGTGGCAGCAGTACAGTCCGAGACGTAAATAAGTAAGATGTTGCAGTAAATAAATAGCACAAAAGAGGAATAGTGAGTTAGTGCTCTTGGGTTCGCGGACCGTTCTGAAATCTGATGGCAGAGGGGTAAAAGCTGTTCCTAGAACATTGCTTGTGTGTCTTCAGGCTCCTATACCTTCCCCTGATGGTAGAATTGAGAAGAGGGCATGTACCGGGTAGTAAGGGCCCTTGACGATGGATGCAGCCTCTTCAGGCATCACCTTTTGAAGATGTCTTCAGTCGTGGGGGGGGGGGGGGGGGGGGCTTATGTCTGTGATGGAGCTCGATGAGTCTAAAGCCCTCTGGATTCAATAGACAATAGACAGTAGGTGCAGGAGCAGGCCATTCAGCCCTTCTAGCCAGCACCGCCATTCACTGTGATCATGGCTGATCATACACAATCAGTACCCCATTCCTGCCCTCTCCCCATATCCTTTGACCCCACTATCTATAAGAGCTCTATCTAACTCTCTCTTGAATGCATCCAGAGACTTGGCCTCCACTGCCTTCTGGGGCAGAGCATTCCACATATCCACCACTCCCTGGGTGAAAAAGTTTTTCCGCATCTCTGTTCTAAATGGCCCACCCCTTATTCTTAAACTGTGGCCTCTAGTTCTGGTTCAGATTTATTTATCACATGTACATTGAAACAAACCATGAAATGCATTGGTTGCATTAACAACCAACGCATCTAGATGGACCCTCTTTCAATCCTGTGCATTGGAGCTTCCAAACAGGTGGTGATGCAACCAAAAGTTTCAGAATTTCAAAGTTTCAAAGTGCATTTATTAGCAAAGAATGTATAAGTGATATAACCTTGAGATGTGTTTGTTTACAGGCAGTCACAAAGCAAGCAACTTGAAAGAATCCAATTTTCAAAGATAAGACCAACCCCACCCCAGTGCCCACAGAGAAAGAGGGGGAAAAAAAACACAAAGCAAATCATGTAAACAATAGAAGTGAGCAACAACAGCAGCATTCCGAACCAAATTAAATTCTTAGGTTCAAATCCCCGGAACTGCCCAGAGTAGTCACAAAGCCTCGGTATTCGGTTCACCATATCAGCGGGAAAAATCACTGCAAAGTTCACAGGCGTGAAGCACAGCAGCCAAGAGCCGTTTCACGGAATGCTCTCTGCCACTGAGGCCTCCACTGGTCAGAGTCGACCATGGAGGTTGCATCCGAGCTGTCCACACGATTCACTAGCCAATGTGCAAGCCTGGGCAGTATGATATCTGTCCATGCAGCAGGCTCCCACTCTCCACCTGGTGAATCCAAAGGAGCAGCAGAGACCGAAAGAGTGTCTCCACCATACATCTGTAAAAGTCTGCAAGAAAATCTCCTCAGACTTCAAAAGTACAGCCACTGGTGTGCTTTCTTCATGATTGCATCAATATGTTGGGCCTAGGATAGATCTTCAGAGTCAAATCAAGTTGCTTTTTACTGTCATTTTGACCATAACTGCTGGTACAGTACACAGTAAAAACCAGACTTTTCCAGGACCAAGGTGCCTAATGAACAATACAAAAACAACACAAAAAAACTAGACTACAGACCTACCTACCCAGGACTACATAAAATACACAGAACAGTGCAAGCATTACAATAAATGATAAACAAGACATTAGGCACAGCAAAGGTCAGTAGGTTGGTAGTCTGATGGCTTGAGAGAAAATCTGTTACATAAATAAACAGCTGAATGGCGGCGTCCGGGATTCTGTCCGTTTCTGTACTCCCGCCGAGTATTTCATTGCCACAGATGTAGTCCAATTTAATGTCCATTGGAGAGCAGAATGGACGGGAGAGCCGGCCGGATAGGGCTTGTTTTTTTCCTGGCACGGACTTCTGCCCGCTCGCCTTGCTTCCGCTTCCTCTCACACCGCATACGCCATCCCCACTTCCAGCCACCGGCATCAGGCGACTCTGAGGACTGCAGGCCCGATTCCCTCAGCAAGCCGAGGTCGCGCAACCCACCCAGCAGATTTTCATGAAGGTTTGTTTTTGGCGATCTCTGTATTGTAGCAGTATCTGGCAACGGTAGATAGGTGCTCTGTTATCCATTGCCCTAAACCCTAATTGTGCCTTAAAATTAAATTTAAAAAACTAAATAAAAGTAGCACCAGATCCGAAAGGCCACTGCTGCCGTGTGCTGTGCCGCCTACAGGTGACAGAGATACTGATGCCCTGGAACTTGAAGCTGCTCACCCTTTCCACTACTGATCCCTCAATGAGGACTGCTGTGTGTTCTCCCAAGTTCCCATTCCTGAAGTCCACAATCGATTCCTTTGTCCTGTTGACATTGAGTGCAAGGTTATTGTTGCAACACCACTCAACCATCCAATCTATCTCACTCTTGGATGTCTCCTCATCACCATCTGAGATCGTGCCAACAACAGTGGTGTCACAGGCGAATTTAGAAATGAGTTATGCCTAGCCACACAGTCAAGAGTGTAGAGGGAGTAGAGCCATGGGCTAAGCACACATTAGTGAGATGTACCTGTGTTGATTACCGGCAAGGAGGTGATGTTATTGCTGATCCATGCTGACTGTGGTCTCCCGATGAATGAAGTGAAGAATATAGTTGCAGAGGGGTGTACAGAGGGCACGTTTTGAAGCTTGTTGATTAGTACTGATCAAATACTTGTCTACCTGTTATTACACAGATGCATTTCATAAACCATTCCTTTTTAATCTTGGGATAGGGAAGGTGATTTGACAGAGTACACTCAGTGGCCACTTTATTAGGCACACCTGTACAGCTGCTGGTTAATGCAAATATCTAATCAGCCAATCATATGGCAGCAACGCAATGCATAAAAGCATGCAGACATGGTCAAGAGGTTCGATTGTTGTTCAGACCAAAAATGAGAATGGGGAAGAAATGTGATCTAAGCGACTTTGAGCATGAAATAAATGATTGTTGGTGGCAGACTGAGTGGTTTGAGTGTCTCAGAAACTGCTGATCTCCTGGGGTTTTCATACACAACAGTCTCTAGAGTTTACAGGGAATGGCGAGAAAAACAAACAAAAATCCAGTGAGCAGCAGTTCTGAGGGTGAAAATACCTTGTTAATGAGAGTGGTCAGTGGAGAATGGCCAGACTGGCTCAAGCTGACAGGAAAGCGACACTTTACCTGATAAAGTGGCCACTCAGTGTACTTCAAAGAAGCATTAGGTTTCCCACTACTGGGCCAATAGCCCAAGCAATTTTCAGCTAAAAAGCCAGGGAACTCTTTGCATATTAGATTTTCTAAATAGTGGCAAAGAAATCAATAAAGCTGCAAGCAAGAGGGATCAAGGTGACAGTTCAATGCATACATTACTAAATAGCAAGGTTGTAGTCCTGTAAGAGTATTTGCATTATGCTTAGCATGGGAGATTTAGGTTAGAGATTAGAGGATTAGCTCTGAAGTTGCAGTGTACACTAATAGCAAAACTTGTGTTAATCCTGTGGGTCCTGCAAATATGTTGAAATAAATTCTTTGGAGCATTATTTTAACAGCAACATCAATCAGAATTTGAACTGAAAACCTTTATTTAATGAAAATAATTTAATTCCTGCTATTCATCCCATTCACCATTAATACTGCACAATTTCAACCCCCGTTTCATTCAAGATGGCAACTTTAAGGTTATTCCTTTTATTGATTCTACCTTCAGGTTATATTCTTACAATCTGAAGCATTTTCACAAATCATTCTAAAGGTTCCTTCCAATTATGGTAACCAAACATAACAAACACACACCACACATTTTCTTGCCTAAAAAAGAAATTACAATAGTTTCATTTGCAGTTTCTCTGTGCAGGGTGCTTGCCTGCTGTACACTCAGTGGCCACTTTATTAGGTACCTCCTGCCTGTTTGTGGCCTTCCACTTTATCCACTTCAAGGTCTGACATGTGTGTTCAGAGATGCTCTTCTGCACACCGTGTTGTGAAAAGTGGTTATTTGAGTTACTGTCACCTTCCTGCCTGAAACAATCTGGTCATTTTCCCCTGACCTCTCTCATCAACGCACGTAGGACTGCCGCTGACTGGATGGTTTTTTTCCGTTTCTCGTAGCATTCTCTGTAAACTCCTAGAGGCTATTATGCACGCAAACCCCAGGAGATCAGCAGTTTCTGAGATACTCTAACCACCCAGTCTGGAACCAACAATCATTTTATGGTCAAAGTCACTTAGGTCATATTTCTTCCCCATTCTGATGTTTGGTCTGAGCAATACCTGAACCTCTTGGCCATCTCTGCATGTTTTTTTCATTGTGTCACTGCCACATGATTGACATACTAGACATTTGCATTAACGAGTAGGGGTACCTGATAACTTGCCCACCAAATTTGAATGCATGATACTTTGAAAACCCATATGTTAGAACCAGAACATTCATGAATACCACGCGAGGACTTGTCATCTCATGAATTCATAATCCTCAAATGCAGGAGGAGGAATTTTGTTTCAGTTGGTAAAGTCATAGAGCATTACAACACAGAAAGAGGCCCATTGGCCCATTCAGTCAATGAAGTCCTGATCTTCTGCCTACCTGCATCCGGACCATATCCCTCTAAATCCCTCTCATCCATGTTCCTATCTAAACTTCTCTTAACTGAAGCAATGGAACCTGCATCTACCACTTCGCCTGGCAACTTGATCCACACTCGCACCATCTTCAGAGGGAAGTTCTCCCCTCAAATTATCCTTGAATATTTCACTTTTCACCCTTAACCTATGACCTCTTGTCTCACCGAACCTCTGGGGAAAAAAGTCTGCCCGCATTTATAAGATAAGAAATCTTCTTATCAGTAATGTTGACTACAAAATTCATTAAAAATATTTATACTATTCCCCCATGGGAATTTCCTTTAAACAATAGAAGACTTAGCGTGTCTGGCGTATATGTAACTTCAACATACAAAAACATAGTTGCCTCTTAGCTGCTCTCTAAAACGCTACAGCAACTTATCTAACAAAGGTAAAGCCTACATTCCTTAAATTTAAAAAAAAACTGTAGATGGCATAACACAAGAAAGGCAAAGATGGTTTCATGCAGTCAAAGCATCTGGATGGAAAAGTGATCATTCAGCCAATGATCAGTGCTAGTTCTTTGGTACAGACTGCTTCCATTTCACAGATCTTTACCTATACTTCTATATATTTAATTTATCCTTCAAGATTATTTTTGTCAAGCTTCCTTCCTTATGTGTGGTGTCCAGTGCAGAATTTCCCCAGGGTCAAAATCACAATGGTTGCACCAACTCATTAGTGACATCTAGTGATCACCTTGCTGTATTTTATTTTAGTTTGTGGGGGTGGTAGGGAGTCGAGGAGACATAACCTGCCTGACAATGGCTATTATGTCTCCCTGCCCCCCCCACCACCCCCACAAAGTAAAAGCTTTTGCAATGCTGTACATCTTTCTCAATCTCAGGATGTCTGAAAAACCTCTTGCAGCCAATTATATACTTTGGAAGTGTGGTCACCCTTCCAATCCAGGAAATTATCACAAACGCTGCAGTGGAGGTGCTTAGCTTTGACGAAATGCAGGATTGTAATCAGACCTTATGCCACCTAATTCCTTCCTCAAGGATAAACAAAGCACTACGCAGGAATTAGAATGATAGAGCCTAGGTACTTAGTTTTTAACTGAGCTTTACAGCGTTTCGATAATTCGATGCTGTCAAAGCTTTCTGAAGACTTTCCTCGACCAGGGTAAGATTTGCCACATTCCTATTGGACAGCTCGATTATTTCTCAATAGATTTTCATACATACACTGTCAGATCCTTGCCAGCTTACTTCAGCCTGATGAGTTCTCACTACAAGCAATATGATCTCTCCAGACTCCAGGGAAGCCATTTTGGAGAGAATGCCAAAAGATTTTGCCAGGACATGAGTAGCTGAGCTATAGGGAAATGATGAGTAAGTCAGGACTTTATTCCCTAGACCGTAGAAAAATGAGGGGAGATTTGATAGAGGTATACAAAATTATGAGTATAGACAGAGTAAATGCAAGTAGGCTTTTGCCACTGAGGTTGGGTGAGAAGAGGTCATCAGTTAACATAGAAACGCAGAAAACCTACAGCACAATACAGGCCCTTCAGCCCACAAAGTTGTGCCAAACATGTCCCTACCTTAGATATTACTAGGCTTACCTATAGCCCTCTATTTTTCTAAGCTCCATGTACCTATCCAAAAGTCTCTTAAAAGACCCTATCGTATCCGTCTCCACCACTGTTGCCGGCAGCCCATTCCACGCACTCACCACTCTCTGAGTAAAAAGTTTACCCCTGACATCTCCTCTGTACCTACTCCCCAGCACCTTAACCCTGTGTCCTCTTGTGGCATACATTTCAGCCCTGGAAAAAGGCCTCTGACTATCCACACGATCAATGCCTCTTATCATCTTGTACACCTCAATCGGGTCACCTCTCATTCTCCATCGCTCCAAGGAGAAAAGGCTGAGTTCACTCAACTTGTTAAGGCATGCTCCCCAATCCAGGCAACATCCCTGTAAATCTCCTCTGCACCCTTTCTATTGCTTCCACATCCTTCCTGTAGAGAGGCGACCAGAACTGAGCACAGTACTCTAAATGGGGTCTGACCAGGGTCCTATATAGCTGCAACATTACCTCTCGGCTCCTAAATTCAATTCCACGATTAATGACGGCCAATACACCGTGCACCTTCTTAACCACAGAGTCAACCTGTGCAGCTGCTTTGAGCGTCCTATGGACTCGGACCCCAAGATCCCTCTGATCCTCCACACTGCCAAGAGTCTTACCATTAATACTATATTCTGCCATCGTATTTGACCTACCAAAATGAACCACTTCACACTTACCTGGGTTGAACTCCATCTGCCACTTCTCAACCGAGTTTTGCATCCTATCAATGTCCCTCTATAAACTCTGACAGCCCTCCACACTATCCACAATCACCACCAACCTTTGAGTCATCAGCAAACTTACTAACCCATTCCTCCATTTCCTCCTCCAGGTCATTTATAAAAATCACAAAGATTAAGGGTCCCAGAACAAATAAACTGGTGACTGACCTCCATGCAGAATATGACCCGTCTACAACCACTCTTTGCCTTCTGTGGGCAAGCTAGTTCTGGATCCACAAAGCAATGTCTCCTTGGATCCCATGCCTCCTTACTTTCTCAATAAGCCTTGCGTGAGGTACCTTATCAATTGCCTTGCTGAAATCCATATACACTACATCTACTGCTCTTCCTTCATCAATGTGTTTAGTCACATCCTCAAAAAATTCAATCTGGCTCGTAAGGCACAACCTGCCCTTTATAAAGCCATGCTGACTATTCCTAATCATATCATACCTCTCCAAATGTTCATAAATCCTGCCTCTCAGGATCTTCTCCATCAAATTACCAACCACTGAAGTAAGACTCACTGGCCTATAATTTCCTGGGTTATCTCTTCTCCCTTTCTTCCGCACAACATCCGCAACCCTCCAATCCTCCGGAACCTCTCCCATCCCCATTGACGATGCAAAGATCATCACCAGAGGCTCAGCAATCCCCTCCCTGGCCTCCCACTGTAACCTGCGGAACATCTCATCCAGTCCCAGCGACTTATCCAACTTGATGCTTCCCAAAAGCTCTGGCACATCCTCTTTCTTAATATCTGCATGTCTAAGCTTTTCAGTTTGTTGCAAGTCATCACTACAATCACCAAGTTTCTTTTTCATAGTGAATACTGAAGTAAAGTATACACTAAGTATCTCTGCTATTTCCTCCAGTTCCATATACACTTTCCCACTTTCCCTTGCTGTATTTCTAAATAAATAAATAAAATGAAACTTTGACGTGCAGATGCTGGAATCTGGAGCAACAAACAGTCTGCTGGAGGAGCATCTGTGAGGCAAAAGAAATTGTCCTTTCGCAATTCTAAAATATTGACAATTCCTTCCCCCCACTGATATGACTAGACCCGCTGCTGCCCCCACCCCCCAGACTGTTTTCTGCTACCTCTGAAGTGTAATTTTGCTGTTCAGATTCACAGTCATCCCACAAGCTGCAATATTATGACGTCAACCATATAATGCTTTAATAATTCAGTGGTTAATTGATAAACATTGATCAGAACACCAGCTGAACAACCATGTTCTTTGAACTGTGCCCTGAATTTCCCTGTGTCTACCCAAAACGGCAGACAGCGCCTTAAACACATGAGATTCTGCAGGAAATCTTGAGCAATACACACAAAATGCTAGGGGAATTCAGCAAGTTAGGCAACATCTATTGAGGGGGATAAACAGTCAACAACTTGGGCCAGAAACCTTCATCTTAATTTAATTTCTGATTCGAAAGCTAGATTTTTGAAAAGTACTGCACTCCATTAACACGCAAATGATGCATCCAGTTGGCAGTGCACAATTCACTGGATAGAGTCTTGAATGCAGAAACCAGATTGTCACTACTGAGAAGCAGCCAACAGCAACCCCAGATTTATCAGTCTTCTTGTTGCTGATGACAGCCAACCTGAAAACGATCTGGACAATAGCGTGATCCTGTGGATCACTTCAACCATCAGACACTAACAACACTGTTTTTAATTAATTCCCACTTAGATTTATTGACGTCACAATTCAAAGTAAATTTATTATCGAAATACATGTATGTCACCATACACAACCTTGAGATTCATTTTCTCATGGGCATACTCCATAAATCCATAAGAGAATAATAACCATAATAGAATCAATGATAGACTGCACCAACTTGGGCATTCAAGTTGTGTACAAAGGACAATAAACTGGGCAAATACAAAAAGAAAGAAATAATAATAAAAATAAATAAGCAATAACTATCGAGAACATGAGATGAAAAGTCCTTGAAAGTGAGTCCATAGGTTGTGGAATGATTTCAGTGATGGGGCAAGGGAGGTTGAGTGAAGTTATCCCGTTTGGTTCAAGAGTCTAATGGTTTGGGGTATTCCTGAAGCTGGTGGAGTGAGTCCTGAGGCTCCTGTACCTCCTTTCTGGTGGTTGCAGAGAAGAGAAAGGATGACGTGGTGCTGGGGGTCCTTGATGAAGGTCGTTGTTTTCTTGCGACAACGCTCTGTGTAGATGTGCTCATTGGTGGAGACGGCTTTACCCGTGATGGCCTGAGCCATAAGCACTACTTTTTGTAGGATTTTCTATTCAAGGACATTGGTGTTTCCATACCAGGCTGTGATGCAGCCAGTCAATACACTCTCCATCACACATCTATAAAAGCTTGACAAAATTTTAGATGTCATGCTGAATCTTTGAAAACTCCAAAGGAAGTACAGGTGTTTTCTTCATTAATGCTTTTATGTGCTGAGCCCAGGACAAGTCCTCCACAATAATAGCACCATGGAATTTAAAGTTTCTGACCCTCTCCGCCTCCAATCCTCCAAAGAAAACCAGCTGATGGACCTCTAGTTTCTGCCTCATGAAGTCAATATTCAGCTCCTTGGTATTGCTGATATTAAAAGATGTGTGTTGTGGCACCACTCACCCATATTTTCAATCTTCCTTCAATATGAAGATCTGTCACCACCCTTGATTCGGCCAATGATAGTAGTGTTGTAAGCAAACCTGAATATGGCATTGGAGCTGCGCTTAGCCACACAGTCATTAGTGTGGTGAGTAGAGGAAGGGACTATGCACGCAGCCCTGTGATGCACCTAGGCCGATGAGGATTGTGGAGGAGATGTCGTTGTTAATCCAAACTGACTGGTGTCTTCACGTGAGGAAATTGAAGATCCAATTGCACAAAGAGGTATTGAGGCCAAGGTCTTGAAGCTTATTGATTTTGAAGAGCTGATGGTATTGAGCTGAGCTGTAGTCGATAAAGAGTATTCTGACTTATGCATCTTTGCTGTTCAGATGTTCCAGGGTTGAGTGGAAAGCCAATGAGATGGCATCTCCTGTGGACCTGATACGCTGGTAAGCAAATTGGAGAAGATCCAAGTTGCTCCTCAGGCAGGAGTTGATATGCTTCATCACCAACCTCTCAAAACACTTCATCACTGTGGATGTAAGTGCTACTGGATGATAGTCTTTGAGACAGGTTATCACATTCTTCTCGGGCACCGGTATAATTGAAGCCTGGTTGAAGCAGGTGGGTTCCTCAGATTGTCAAAACAAGAGTTTAAAGATTTCAGTGAAGATTCCAGCCAGTTGATCAGCACACATCTTTGGTACTTGGCCAGGTATCACACCTGGGTCAGATGCTTTTTGTGGATCCTTGCACATTGGGCTCAGAGACCGAAATCACAGGATCATCAAGGACTGTGGGAGATTATGATTGTCATTTATCTTCAACAATCACCTGCTAAGCATTCCATCCCAAATGGAATCCACCTTTCTTTCCTTTTTCTTTTCTTTTATTTTAGAGATACAGTACAGTAACAGGCCCTTCAAGTACAAGGACCCCATGCCCTCTAATAACAGCTATTTACTAAGCACAAAAAATTTGTACCGTGCCTCATTTGATTATGGTAAAGATGAGTATGTTAGTATCTCCATCAGCAGCAGCGGTATTGTGTGTTGGCAAGAAGCATATGCAAGGTGGTGCCAAAGGGGATACAACTCTCCATCCCCCCCCACCCCATTATCATGAAGCTTATTAAGGATGAACCCATTTGTACTTATGTATATAATACACACCTTTTTAGCATGCACCTCTACAAGAGGTCAAATGCAAATCCCAGTGTACATCCTGCAACCTGGGCTTAGGAGAACAAAGTCATACAAAAAAGCTGGATGAACTCAGCAGGTCGGGCAGCATCCGTTGAAAGAAGCAGTCAACGTTTTGGGTCGAGACCCTTTGTCAGGACTAAAGAAGGAGGGGGCAGGGGCCCTATAAAGAAGGTGGGGGAGGGTGGAAAACCAATCTGAGGAAAGATCAAGGGGTGGGGGAGGGGAAGCAAGGAGGGGTTAGGCAGGAGAGGTGAAGAAGGAATCTAAGGGGAAAGCATTATGGGTAGTAGAAGAAGGCAGAGTCATGAGAGGTGATAGGTAGCTAGAAGAGGAGACAGAGTGAAGGTGGTATGGGGGAAGGGAGAGGGAGGGAATTACCGGAAGTTGGAGAATTCGATGTTCATACCAAGGGGCTGGAGACTACCCAGACAGTATATGAGATGTTGTTCCTCCAACTGAAGTTTGGCCTCATTATGGCAGTAGAGGAGGCCATGTATGGACATATCCCCACCAGTGTCTGGATCCAGCATATTATCCTCCGCAACTTCCGCCACCTTCAACAGTACCTCACCACTAAGGACATCTTTTCCTCTCTACCCCTCTCTGCTTTTCGCAGGGATTGTTCCCTCCGCGACTGCCTGGTCCACACATCCCTCCCCACAGATCTCCCACCTGGCACTTATTCCTGCAAGCGTAAGTGCTACACCTGTCCCTACACGTCATCTCTTACCACCATTCAGGGCCCCAAACAGTCCTTCCAGGTGAGGCAACACTTCACTTGTGAGTCTGTTGGGATAATCTATTGCATCCGGTGCTCCTGGTGTGGCCTCCTCTACATCGGTGAGACCCGATGCAGACTGGGGGACCACTTCGTCAAGCACCTATGCTCCGTCCGCCACAACAGACAGGATCTCCCGGTTGCCACCCACTTCAACTCTCCTTCACATTCCCATTCGGATATGTCCATACATGGCCTCCTCTGATTGGTTTTCCACCCTCCACCCAACTTCTTTATAGGGCCCCTGCCCCCTCCTTCTTTAGTCCTGACGAAGGGTCTTGACCCAAAATGTTGACTGCTCCTTTCAACGGATGCTGCCCGACCTGCTGAGTTCATCCAGCTTTTTTGTACGTCTTGATTTGACCACAGCATCTGCAGTGTACTTTATGTTTATTTTCGACTTGTTCGTGAGAAATTTGAGCCATTCACCTCGTAGTGTGTGCAATGTGCAATAAATAAATAAATAAACAAACAAACCAACAAACAGACAAAAAAGAGCAGAGAAATAGAAGAGTGGACAGGCATAATTAGATAAATAGATAGGCATATGGACAGGCAGAGAGCTTGTTATTCAGGATCTCCGGCCAGAGCAACATATATTGTATATCTCTAACTGCCTTTGTGAAGGTGAACCTTCAGCATTATTCCTATATTTATTTGCACAGTTCATCTTCTTTTGCACATTGGTTATTTGTCAGTCTTTGTGTGTAGTTTGTTCATTGATTCAACTGTATTTCTCTGTTCTACTCCGAACACCAGCAAGAAAATGAATCTTAAGGCAGCATATGGTAACATATACGTACTTTGATAATAAATTTACTTTGAACCAACTTCTTGAACCGCTTCAGTTCGTCGGGAAAACGTGCTGGGACAATGCTATCAGGTAGGGAGTTTCGGGATTTAGACAGTGCCAAATGAATGGCAACATCATTGAACTTCAAGGTGGTGGGGAGCATACAGATGAAAACTCTTGTCCTTCTTGCTAGTAGAGGTTATGGTTTTTAGAGATGCTGTTGAAATGATCTAGGTCCATATCTGCAGTGAATTGTATAGCTAGTACAAAATTTAGCACTAGAGATGAAATGAGTGCAAACTCAGGGCAGTGGATACAGAGCCAATATGTGGTGGACATATCAAAGATCCAAGTAAGTTTATTATCTACATACATATATGTCACTATATACAACCTTCAGATGTTTTCTTGTGGGCATACTCAATAAATCCATAATGGAATATAACCATAATAGAATCAATAAAAGACTGAACTAACATGGGTAGTCAACTAGTGTGTGAAATACATCAAAATGTGCAAACAAAAAAATAAATAATAAATATATAGACAATAAATAGCAAGAACATGACATGAAGAGTCCTTGAAACTGAGTCCATTGGTTTTGGGAACATTTCAATGTTCAGGCAGGTAGAGTGAAGTTATCCCCTATATTTCAAGAGCCTGATGGTTGAGTTCCTGAACCTGGTGGAGTGAGTTCTGAGGCTCCTGTACCTTCTTCCGGATGGCAGCAGTGAAAAGAGAGCATGACCCGTGTGGTGGGGGTCCCTGATGCTGCTTTCCTGCAACAATGTTTCATGTAGATATGCTCAGTGGTGGGGAGGGCTTTACTCACGACGTGCACGATGTACTTAGCCATATCCCAGAAAGATGCTGGGAAAAAGGCCAGCAATATCATGAAGGATCCCACTCACCCTGCTCACAGACTGTCTGTATCACTCCTATTAGGGAAGAGGCTACACAGCATCCACACCAGAATCACCAGACTCAAAAATAGTAACTTTCCCAAGCTATCAGGCTCATCAACACCTCCACAACTACATGCACATCACCTAGCAGCAATTGGTCTATCTATATAACAATTACTTGTACATTGTGTCTTACAGTATTGCTTCTATATCTATATTTATTGCATGATTCTTTTTTGTTTCTTATTGTGTTCTTTATGCTGATTGTGTTTTTTATGTTGCATTGGATATGCAGACACAATCATTTTGTTCCGCTTTATACTCGTGCACTGAAGCAGGCCAATAAACTATCTTGAATTAAGCAGGCTGCTTTGCTTTGTATGTTATAGTACTGATATACTTTAATGATGCAAAGCATAACGTGTGCTGAGGATCAGAAATGTCATGTCTATTAAGTTATTTAAATTTTGATTTGAAATTTTCCAAATTTAAAATAGGGAAAATATACATAAATAGGAAGTAATTTTCAGCAACTGTGCAGTAAGGAGCCTCTAACTAACACTATATTGAAAATACTCACATTCAGTAATATCAGGTCAGAAAAATATGGAATCAGTGCATCTGGTTTCCCCCTACATCCCCGGAGAGATTTCATAAGTGACCTTTGGTATTGCACATGCCGGATGCAAAGTTAAGCTTCTCTGACTCTGCTATAATATGGAAAGAATGCCCTCTGCTGTACCAGTGTGAATTACACCACATAACATGTTCAGATTGAAGGCTTGGTAATACTGATCCCCGTATTCCCAGTGGAAATTTATGCTCAAACTGTGCAGGCGCTTTTTTCTATTATATTTCAGCCTCCCATTTGGCACTGTGAACTAATTAAATGCCAACTTGTAGGACAGGTTCAGTCCCAGATGTAGTTCCTGTTCAGCAGTTACCACTCAGACTCCAAAACAGGCTCCTTTAGTCTAGATGTTTTTTTCTATGTATGTTGTTACCCATCTCACAATTCCATCATAAAAACTGTTCTATCTCTATACAAGTTAGAATCAAAATCAGAATCAGGTTTAATATCACTGGCATGTGTCATGAAATGTGTTGTCAGCCGGCAGCAGTACATTGCAATACATAATGTATTTCCCTTTTCTATTTTCTAATTATGATTTATAATTTAAATTTTTTTATTATATTTACTTGGATTTGTTCTTCAGGGAGCACGAAGCGCAGAATCAAATATCGTTGTGATGATTGTACGCTCTAGTATCAATTGTTTGGTGACAATAAAGTAAAGAAATACAGTAAACTATAGATTACTGTAAGTACAGTATATATATATATATATATATATCTTTTCTTCTTTCTTGGCCCCTTAGCTCTTCCCTTCCGCCATCAGATTTCTGGATGGACAATGAACCCATGTACACTACCTCACTACTTCTTTTCTACTTTGGCTCTCTTTTTGCATTGACTATTTAATTTTTTAAAATGTATCTATATATTGCTTTTATAATTAAATTTATTGTGTTTTTATGCTGCATTGGATTCATTTCATTCACTTTTACACTTGTGTGCTGAAGAACGAAGATAAATATTTTGAATCTTGAATCTTGTTAGTTACAAGAAAATTAGAGGACAGCTAATGTGGTTTCTTTATTTAAGAAAGGAAGCAGGGATAAGCCAAGTTAATACAAGCTGATGAAACTTGCATTAATACAGTGGTTTCTGATTAACTGGAACACATCAGGTCCAGTATTTTTTGGCCCATTTAAGTGGCTGCCCCAATTACCCAAAGTTTCATGGAAATAGTTACAAAGGTATGAAATGGACAAACTGAGTAACAAACTACTGTCGGCCCTCCTTATCCGTTGGGGATTGGTTCTGGGACCCCTCGCAGATACCAAAAAACACAGATGCTCAAATCCCTCATTTAACCTGTCTCCGTGCGGTGGACTTTAGGACCCAACGGAGCTTGGGACCCGCAGCTGCTACTGAATCCGCAATGTTTCTGTTCAGTTGATGGAAAACAATCACGTTTGAAAATAAAGTGGAAATAATGAAGCGATCAGAAAGAGGTGAAATGCCATCAGTCATTGGAAAAGAGTTAGGCTACAGCCAGTCAATGATCAGAACAATTTTAAAGGATAAAGTGAGAATATTGGAGCATGTGAAAGGCGCTGCCCAAATGAAAGCTACAATTATTACTAAGCAACGCAGTGGCTTAATTATTGAAATACATACATTTCATAAGTGTTTTATATGCATAGAAAGGTAAAATATATACTATATACTAAGACAAATATTTGACTAACTGACGCTAAATAATATCGGATATACCTGTTCTGACTTACTTATAATACCTAATACAATGTAAATGCTATGTAAATAGTTGTTATACTGTATTGCTAGGGAGTAATGCCAAGAAAAAAAGTCTGTACATGCTCAAACAATGAGTGCTGGAGTGAGAACTACCAGCTTTTTTCGATCCTGATCCACAGTAACCTATGCACTTCCTCCCGTATACTTTAAATCATCCTTAGATTACTTATAATACCTAATACAATGTAAATGCTATGTAAATAGTTGTTATACTGCATTGTTTAGGGAATAATGACAAGAAAAAACAAGTCTGTACATGCTCAAACAACGAGTGCTGGAGAGGGAACTTCCGAGTTTTCCCAATCCACGGTTGGTTGAATCCACACATGCGGAACCCGTGAATAAGGAGGGCCAACTGTATGCACTTAAGTAAAATTCAGGACAAATTAGAACACTACCAATACATCTAAATTACACTAAAACTGGGTATTAGTTGTATTGACAGAAGAATTTATCTGTATCGCATTCTTTGGTCTGTAAATGAACAAAATCAGTGCAAACACCTGATGCAGATAATTGCTGCCTTAACACAATGCTGTCAACTAGCGCATCCTCCAAATCTTCATTTTCAGTATAACATTCAAGATGATTGTCAATGCCTTCAAATTCTTCATAGTCCCTAACTTGTTGAAATAGTGAAATCATTTCATTTTCATTCTTGGCTGTTTCTGGCCAAAGGCTTGAAACTTTCAGAGAGCAAAACAGTTCTGAATTGTCATACCACTAATTTCTCACAGCTATCAGTGACAAAAGAAAAATCGCTGCTCTTTGAACACAAACACACATAGCTAATGCTATTCTAAAAACAGTTCTCTCTAAGCATGGTGCAGTGTCGAACGGTCATACAAATACACACAACTGATGCTAGTTAAAAACTGATCAGCAACAGTGTCCTGACCCAATAAATGGTAGAGTGTCCCAAATAAACAAAGGGAATTCCAGTACCTCAGTTATTTTCTCAGTTTGTTTTTGTCCTTTAAGAGTTGACTCAAATAAATGGTTGCCTCGATTAACCAATGGCCCAATTGACTGGAATTCACTGTTTATATGTACACATATTTATGTAACCCTCTTACCGTGGCTCGCAATAAACCAGGCTTGTTAGCTAACTCTGGCTAATAGCCACGCGACTCAGTATTGCATGGGTAATGGTGAGAAGGCCACCTTCAATATGCAACACACATCTAGCAGGTCAGTGTGATTCAGGTTCAACCAAACAGGGAAGTTGGAAAAGTTCCAATGAGGAAACAAAAATTGAAGCTAATGCTGTATAAATGCTGCCCCACACAAGTTATCATTCATCAGTAAATAAAAGATTGTACACCAGTATAAAATTAAAGTGGAAGTATATTAACCAATATTTCAACTTTAACAGTTAATAGAAAAAGAAAAGAAGGGCCCATTACACTTAAACCAGTCTAAATGTGCACATAAATTTGGAGCTCTGGTTGGTTGGCCAGTACCTGCTTATCAGTCTGTATTTGGAAGTCCCACAGGATCGTAGCTCTGTCATTGTCCACTACCTTCTCGGGTGTTTCCCATTTGGACTTGCAAGTGTCCAATCCATACTCAGTGCAAGTGTTTATACATACAACACCTGCACCCTGCTACACTGTGCTAGATGGTTTCAGCAGATTCCTTGCACAATCTGCATCTTGGGTCTTGTCTGCTGTGATGGACCCCTGCTTCTATTGTTCTCGTGCTCAGAGCCTGGTCTTGTGCACACATGAGCAGCACCACTGTGCTATCCCTCACCCCTGCCATGTCCAGCCATTGATAGGACTTTCTTATGTCAGCCATCTCTGATATCTGGCGATGGTACATCCCGTGCAGTGGCTTGTCCTGTCATGGCCTCTGGTCCTCTGGCTCTGCTTCACCCACTTCCATATCCATGTCCCTGTCTGCTGTCCGAGATACTATCCTAGCAGGTCATCCTTAGGGGCCATCTTTCTGACACACTCAGTGATCTGATGATCACACAATGTCAATGAATTTGCCCCTTTTCACTACCATTCAGCTGCACTTTTCCAGTCCAAATGGAATCCTGATGTCTCTGCTGTACGCTTTTGGCATGTTGTCACTCTGGAACTGTGCCAATACTTTTCCTGGTTCTTTGAAGAAGATGCATTTATTCACTTGGCCTTTGCGTCCTTAGTGTACCTCTACACTCTGGTAGCCAGAGCTGTTAACCGTTGATTGGCAATTTCCAGGGCTTCGGCTATGGACATACGTCTGAACTTCCTTAGTAGCCCAGATGAGCCTTTGGTCTTCCCACCTTTCTGCAGCTCAGTTTGTCTGCTGACCTCCACCCTTGTGGTTTTCATCTTGGCTTCCAATCATTGTATCCCGGGGGTTTATAACTGTACTCTTCACTGTATTTCATTTTGTCGCCCAGCGTTTCTGGAACTGCTGCTGCCGATGCATGTATCAGGTTATAGGTCTCAGTTATGCTGAAGGTTGCAAACGTGAGTGGTGCTTCACTGGGTCCTTCTTGCACGCTGTCTGATGGAATTTTATCACTAAGCCTGGGGAGCCTAGGTCATGGATTGGCAGTCACCAGTTTAGCTATGATCTTCTCTCTGATTGTAGCAGCCAGCGTCGATGTGACCAGAGGTGAGGTTCGAACTTGCATGCCCTGTGTACAAGATAATGCTGTGAGTGTGGAGGTGGGGTTTGAACTCGTGTTTCTCGATCAGCTCAGTTCTGCGGTGATGTTGCTCTGGTGTATTGTGATTGTATGCCCTCCAATTCAAGATGTGATAGCAATCCGCTGTTGACAATGTTTGATTGCTGGGTATCCAGTTTTTTCCGTGAATGTGGATGACAGTCTCCGTCGGTGCCAGAGTCCCCACATGATCTTGATGTATCTTCTTTACGTGGGTTGCTGTTAAAGTAGCATTCCATTAATTCCATGTTGTCCAGCCTTGTCCATTTACGATTTGTTCCGGTAGCAAATTTCTCGCCAGGTCATCCCAGTTCCCCAACCATTGGCACGGACCTTGTTGATCCGGGCGACATCCGAGCCAGCATGACGCGCCTTGTTCTTGTCACTCTTATCCGGAGGTTTTTGTGGGCAGATGTAGCATAGGCACAAGAGATCCAGCCTAAGACCCCCACCAGGCCCCCACCACCAGGACCCCCACGCCGTGATGCCCAGACGGTACTCGATGTCGGCCTTCGAGTTCAAGTGGCGGCTACTCAGTTACCCTCCTTCAAACCACCAGCCGACTATGTCTGTCCACTAGACAGTGGCGGCTGCTGGTTCTCCCCATCCGAGAGTCAACCAGTCGAGTATAGTAGTACGTGCAAAATGCTGGAGGAACTCAGCAGGCCAGGCTTCCTCTATGGAAAAGAGTAAACAGTCGACGCCTCATGCCGAGAAACTTCGTTGGGACTAGAATAGAGAGATGAGAAGTTAGAATACGGTGGGTGGAAGGGAGGAAGAAATACAAGGTAGTAGGTGATACGTGAAACTGGGAGGGGTAGGGGTAAAGTAAAGAGCTGGGAAGTCAATTGGTGGAAGAGATAAAGGGCTGGAGAAGGGGAAATCTGATCGAAGAGGACAGAAGGCCATGGAAGAAAAGGAAAGGGGAGGAGCAACAGAGGGAGGTGATCAGCAGGTGAAGAGATAAGGTGAGAGAGGGAAATGGGAGTGGGAATGCTGAAGGGGGTGGGGGGGGAGTTCAAGAAATCAATATTCATGGCATCAATTTGGAGGCTACCCAGATGGAATGTAAGGTGTTACTCCTCCAACTTGATTGTGGCCTTATCATGGCAGTAGAGGGGGGCACGGACTGACATGTCAGAATGAGAATGGGAAGTAGAATTGAAATGGGTGGCGACTGGGAGATCCCACTTTTTCCTGGCGGAAGGAGAGTAGGAGCTTGGTGAAGCGGTCTCCCAATCTACGTCAGGTCTCACTGAAATACAGGACGCCACACCGACAGCACCAGGTACAGTGGATGACTCCAACAGACTTGCAAGTTACGCGGATTTTCTGGTGTAGTCCGTTTTGTCAAGGGCTTTTGTGGTATCATTCTGGAGGAATGTTGTCTCATTTTTTAACTGCATTGCATTTGTGGTTTCTAAATGACAAGAAACTGAATCTGAATCTGAAGTGAAGTGTCACCTCAACTGGACAGACTGTTTGAGCCTCTGAAAAAATATATATATTAATTTATAGTTTTTTTATTACTATGTATTGCAATGTATTGCTGCAACAAAACAACACATTTTACGACACAGGCCAGTGAAATTAAACCTGCTTCTGATTCTGATAAGTTCCTAGAAGTAAAAAGTTCCTTGAAGTTAGGTAGCCAAGTGGCATTGTGGGAGTTTATGCTGTCTGCCTTTCCATAATAGCCTTCCATATGAAACATATAATGCCAAAGTACATTCTGCCTCTTAGAGTTTGGGAAAATGCAACTGTTAGGAATATTTATTTTTTCAAGGGCAAGGGAAATTGTAGAGAATCTGAAATGAAAGTTGTGAAATGGAAGTATTAAAAAATTGAATGCATTAAGAATAAAGGGCCAAAGCAATGTGACCCTCTCAACGATAAATCCCCAGGCAATTTGGAAATATTTTAAAAATCCAGGAAATTCCTCTCTGACTCTCTCAGGTGATCCCAGGAAGACAGGATCAGGTTTATTATCACTGACATAGGTCATGAAATGTGTTGTTTTTGTGGAAGAATGCAGTATAAGTCATTAAAAATTCCTTTATCATAAAAAACTTAGCAATAAAAGTAAAATGAAAAAGAGGGAGGAAAAATTGGCAGAATAGACAACCATACATCAGCATTCTCTCCCAACCTGACACCTCCCACACTGAGAACTTATTGACCACATGCATGACACCAGACCTACGGTATAAAGCAAGCCCAGTCCTCCTTCTCACTCCTCCCTCTCCCTTTTACCCTTCGTTCTCTCTTGCCCCTCCTTTCTAACCCCAACTTCCTGCCTCACTCCTTTCTTCTCTTGCCCTCTTTTTCTGTCCCCTTACTCACAGTCCCTCACCCCCTCTTTCTGATAAACTCTCCCCTTGCCCCCATTTTCCCATCCCCTTCTGACCAATGCCACCCTCCTCTTTCTCACCAATACCCTACATGGCAAACAGCTCCCAAGACAACAGAAAAAAAACACCTCACATCAAATCAACTGTCTAGTAAATAAATCTTTTGGACGTAGAATTTCAGTATCACAATGCATTCTGAAGACAAAAGATTGGAGAATTCCTCAAACCCTTTTGAAATAACTTTATGTCCTCACTGACTCATGGGAATCCTGGGCTCAGAGCCATTATGACAGGCCTCTCTTTTTTTTAAATAAATTTTTTTAATTGAATTTTCAAATAGTTACAGAAGGAAAAAAAAAATTTCAACCCTTCCCCCCTCCCCCCTAACATATCCCTGTAGAAAGAGGAAAAAAAAGAGAGAAGAAAAAAGAAAGAAAGAAAGAGTGCCTGGATATCGGAAGATCCCCACATGCTCCACGGAGTTCATAATAGCTTTAGTATATATATTTCTTTCTTTCCCCAAATAATTTTATCTTCGGAGCACCTATATATTTAATCCTATCTTTTGTAAATAAGGGTGCCAAATTTTCAGAAATATTTCATATTTATCTCTTAAATTATAAGTAATTTTTTCAAGTGGAATGCAGCTGAAAATTTCATTCTTCCAACGATCTATACTTAAGTATGAATCCGATTTCCAAGTAACTGCAATAGCCTTTTTGGCTACTGCCAATGCAATTTTTATGAATTCTTTCTGATATTTATTCAGTTTGGATTTTGGTTTTATCCCTTCAATATCACCTAGTAAAAATAATGTTGGATTATGTGGAAGTTGCGTTCCAATAAAACTCTTAAATTTGTCCAAAACGGTTGAATTTTAAAACAAGACCAAGTAGAGTGTAAAAAGTACCAATTTCTTGATTACATCGGAAACATTGATCAGATAAATTTGGGTTTTATTTATTTATTTTTGTGGTGTAATATATAATTGATGTAAAAAATTATTTGCACTAATCTTAACCAGACATTTGTTGTATTTGTCATACTGTCAAGACATAGTCTTGACCAACTTGTTTCTTCAATTTTAATATTCAAATCACTTTCCCATTTTTGTCTTGACTTATGAATTCCTTGTTTAATTGCCTGTTTTTGAATCAAACTATACATATAAGAAATAAATTTTTTAATTTTTCCTTTTTGAATTAAAGTTCCTATTTCATTAGGTTTCGGCAATAACATTGTTTGACCCAATTTATCTCTTAAATAAGCCGTTAATTGGAAATAACAAAAAAGAGTGTTGTTGGATATTTTGTATTTATTCTTTAATTGATCAAATGACATTAATATACCTCCTTCAAAACAATCTCCTATATATCTAATCCCTTTTTGAAACCAATTATATAAAAGTTGGTTATCCATTGTAAAAGGAATAAGTTTATTTTGAATTAAAGGTCTCTTTGCTAATAAAGATTTCTTTATCTCATCATCAACATTTATCTTGTCCCATAAATCAATCAAGTGTTTTAATATAGGAGATTCTTTCTTTTCCCGTATCCATTTAGATTCCCACTTATAAAATCTTCTGGTATATTTTCTCCTATTTTATCTAATTCTATTCTAATCCATGCCAGTTTATCTTCATCAAAAAAAGATGCAACAAATCTAAGTTGATTTGCTTAATAATAATTCTTAAAGTTTGGAAGTTGTAACCCTCCTAGGTCAAATTTCCATGTCAATTTTTCCAGCAATATTCTTGACATCTTGCCTTTCCAAAGGAACTTCCTCACACATTTATTTAACTCTTGAAAAAATTTCTGTGGTAATTGTATTGGTAGTGTTTGGAATAAATATTGTAATCTAGGGAATATATTCATTTTTACAGCATTTACTCTGTCTACTAATGTTATTGGTAATGTAATCCATTTATCAAGATCTTCTTGAATTTTTTTCAATAATGGTAAATAATTTAATTTATATAAATTCTTTATATCATTATCAACTCATACCTAAATATTTTATACCATTTATCGGCCATCTAAATTGAGTTATTAGTCGACATTGACTATAATCTCCTTTAGTAAGGGGTAGAATTTCACTTTTATCCCAATTTATTTTGTAGCCTCATATTTTCCCATATTCTTCCAATCTAGAAGATAATTTATGCAGTGAATACAATGGGGTTGTTAAATAAAGCAAAACATCATCAGCAAATAAATTAATCTTATATTCCTCCTGGTTAACTCTGAAACCCATAATATCTGGGTCCGTTCTAATTAATTCAGCTAATGGTTCTATTGCCAACACAAGTAAAGCAGGTGATAATGGACAACCTTGTCTAGTTGACCTTGTTAACTGAAATGATGTTGAAATTTGACCATTTGTCACTACTTTAGCTTTGGGATTAGTACTTAAGGTTTTAATCCATTTTATAAAAGATACTCCTAATCCATATTTTTCCAATACCTTAAATAAAAAATCCCATTCCAATCTATCAAATGCTTTTTCTGCATCTAAGGCAACTGCCACACTCATTTCCTCCCTCTTTTGTGCCAAATGAATTATGCTAAATAACCGAGTTACATTATCTGCCGATTGTCTATTTTTGATAAATCCTGTTTGATCCATATGTATTAATTTTGGTAAGTATTTAGATAATCTATTAGATAAAAATTTTGCTATTATTTTATAGTCAGTATTCAACAAAGAAATAGGTCTATATGATGTTGGCTTTAAAAGATCTCTATCTTTTTTTGGCAAAACTATTAAAATAACTGTTGAAAAAGATTCTGGAAGTTTATGCGTTCTTTCCGCTTGGTATATTAACTCCATAAAAGGAGGAATTAGTAAATCTATAAACTTTTTATAAAATTAGGGTGGAAAACCATCCTCTTCTGGGGATTTATTACTCTGAAGTGATCCTAAAGCTTCTTCGACCTTTTTTAATGTAAAAGGCATATCTAATCCCTTCTGTTCTTCCGAATTCAATTTTGGAAGAGTTATTTGTGATAAAAACCTTTCTATCTCGACATTATCATTTTGTGATTCTGATTGATACAATTCAGAATAAAAATTCTTAAAAGTTTCATTAATTTCTAATGGTTTATAAGTAATTTTATTTACACTTGTTCTAATTGCATTTATCGTTTTGGAAAACTGGTCTGTTTTTAACTGCCAAGCAAGAATCTTGTGTGATTTTTCACTTAGTTCGTAATATCTCTGTTTAGTTCTCATAATTGCTTTTTCTGTTCGGTATGTCTGAAGTGTATTATATTGTAACTTCTTGTTAACAAGTTGTATTCGTTTTTCTTCTGTCATTTATCTTTGAGATACTTTTTCTAATTTTGTAATCTCTGTTTCCAATTGATCTATTTCTACCATATATTCCTTCTTAATTTTAGAAGTATAACTTATTATCTGGCCTCTCAAATATGCCTTCATTGCTTCCCATACTATAAATTTATCATCAACTGAATGTAAATTCGTATCTAAAAAAAACTGAATCTGCTTTTTCATGAAATCACAAAAATCTTGATGTTTTAATAATATTGAATTAAATCTCCATCTGTAAAACGATTCCTCTTTATTCATCATTATCATTGTCAAGGGGGAATGATCTGACAATATTCTTGCTTTATATTCCATATTTTTCACTCTGTCTTGAATATTCATTGATAATAGGAAAAAATCTATCCTTGAAAAAGTTTTATGTCTATTTGAATAAAATGAGTAATCTCTTTCTTTTGGATTAATTCTTCTCCATATATCAATCAAATTTAAATCTTTCATCAATGATAAAGTTAATTTTGCTACTTTTGATTTTATAACAACCTTTGTTGATCTATCTAAAACTGGGTCTAGACAAAATTTAAAATCTCCACCTATTAATAGTTTGTCATGTGCGTCAGCCAAATTCAAAAAGGCCTCTTGTATAAATTTTACATCATTTTCATTTGGTGCATAAATATTCATAAGCGTCCATAGTTCTGAAAAAATTTGACAATGTATAATTACATATCTCCCTGCAGAATCAATTAATACATTTTGTATTTTAATTAGTAAAGTTTTATTAACCAAAATTGCAACTCCCCTCGCCTTTGAATTAAATGAAGCTGCAATAACATTTCCGACCCAATCTCTTTAATTTCTGATGTTCTATCTCTGTTAAGTGTGTTTCTTGTAAAAAAGCTATATCTATTTTCATTTTCTTAATGTATGTTAAAATTCTTTTTCTTTTCACCGGTCCATTAAGCCCATTAACATTAAAACTTTAAAAATTCAGTAAATTAGTCATTATTTTTAACAGGGTTACTCCAGTCTATAGTAATACCTAACTTTTCAACTTTTGTAGTACCTTGGGGAATCTTTTTAAAATTCTCCATGTTGCTATGTGTCTCTCCCCCCCCCCCCCCGCCCGATTGTCCAGGCAAAGAACAAGAGATTAAAGAAAAATAGATTATAAAGAAAAAAAAACAAAATACCCCCCTACTAATGTTGTGAATAAAAAAAACACATTACCCCCCTCCGTTGTGCAGGTCATGGCACTCGCCATGATTACACACGTGAATCCCATAGCAATAGATCCGACGTTCCCCCAGCTCCCTATAACATAAAAAAGTATATATAAGAGAAAAAATAATATCACTACTCTCGATTAATATTTCTCAAATTTTTACCTTTCTTCCCCCTGTATCATATAATTAAGAATATATTTAAAGATTCTTCTGTCCTTAAACATCCATCAACTCCATTCACTGTCCCTGTCTTCATCTTTAATCCGTTTCACTTTTAAATCTTTGGCTGTGGTTAGCAAATATTTGGGAGTTCTTGTGCAAATTCTTCCGCATCCCGATAATCAGTAAAAAATCTTCTTTTTCCGTCATCCAAAAAAATTATCAGGGTAGCCGGGTGGTGCAATATAAATTTATAACCCTTTTCCCATAAAACTTTTTTTGCTGGGTTAAATTCCTTCTTTTTCTTCAAAAGGCCATAACTTATATCAGGATAGAAAAGAACTGTTTTCCCTTCTATCATCAATGGCCCATTTCTCTTTCTGGCACATTGGGCAGCCACCTTCAGGATCTTGCTTTATCTTGATATCTTAAGCATTTTATCAAGATTGATCGTGGGTTTTGATCAACTTGAGGTCTTGATCTTAAGGCTCTGTGAGCCCTTTCAATTTCAATTAACTGGGTTCCTTCTTCCATTTCCAAAATTTCCGAAATCCATTTTTGAAAAAAAATTATTGGATCCTCTCCCTCTATACCTTCTTTAAGTCCAACAATCTTAATATTTCATCTGCTAAAATTTTCAAGTACACCCACTTTTTCCAACAACCGTTTTCTTTCTGATGTCCAGGCAGAAATATTATCTTCCATTTTATTCACTCTATCAATGGTGTCTCCCATTGTTTCTTCTAAGTTTTTAATTTTCTTGTCCATTTTGTCCTGTCTTTTCATCATTTTATCAAACATAATCTTCAAATTTTTAATATCTTTTTTATTATTTTTAATGTTTTTAATTCATGCATTATTTGCACCAAAGATTTTTTTATGTCTCCAATATCACTTCCAACCTCTTCCTGTTGCTCTTCTTTATTTGTCTCTTCATCTTCATCTGATTTATCCAGAGAATCTGATTCCACCTCATATTCACTTTCACTTTCAGTTCCGCTCATAGCTGGGATTTGTAGTTTGGGTTGCTCGTGTTTGCGCGTGCCCCTTCCTTCACGCATGCGCAATTTCTGTTGCTCTTTTTTTTTGGAGACGGTTGATGTTGCCGCAGTTTCCTGTTCTGTATCGCCGGAGGTAAAATGCACTTGAGTCCGAGGTTCTTTGATGGCGGCCGGCCTTGATTCTTTTCCAACTTGTGTTGTCTTCAAAGTAGTAGTTTTCTTCTGCTTCTGTTTAGGAGACATATCTTAAGACAATCCTGAGTAGTTTATAAGTAATTTTTAAAAAATATTTACTAACTTTTCTTCACTTAAACATTATTTTACTGGTTTTTTTTAAAACGGGAGAGCTGGATTTCCACGTCTCGATCCTACGTCATCACGTGACATCCCCCAGGCCTCTCTTATAGTGGCAAGCAGTAGAAGTAATCCTCTGGACTTCTGGTTATAGCACAGTGCTGAGCAGAAGTGGATCAGAGCTCCTCCAAAAATTTTTGAAATTATGCAACCAAAAAACCTCGAGTTACCTGAACGGTTCCAGTTTGTCTGACTGGAAACTGAGTGATAGCCTAAATACCATTGAAACCAACAAAGCAGATGCAAAAGTCTTTGAAATCAGCCCCCACCTGTGTAACCATGCGGCGCAAACTAACGACAATGCTAGTGAAGAAGAGGCTACAGAAGCTAGCAGGGCAGCAGGCCAAACCAAATCCTAAATGCTATTCAAACAATGAAAAAATGACTTTGTGTTGAGATTTGATGGGCTACTAAATGCTATACAAGGAGTACAAGCTGATCTGAAAGCTGTCACAGTGTGCATTACAGAAGCCAAAGATAGAATTAGCACTAATCAATATGACATGGCCTCTCTGCGTAATCAGAATACAACCATGAAAGCAGCTATGGAGACGTTAGCGTTTAAAGTGAACGACTTGGAAAATCTAACCTCCGCCTGGTGGGTCTCCTGGAGATGGCGGAAGGGGCTGATATGGTCTATTTTTTGGAAAAATGGATCCCCGAGTTGTTTGGTGCTGAAAACTTCCCTGGGCCCCTGCTGATTGAGAGAGTGCACAGAATTGGCAGGGCTAATGAGGTTGAAGCACAGTTGGCTAAGTGACCCAGGGTAGTGATAATGAAGTTCCTAAACAATGCAGACAAGACCCTGGTTATGAAGGCTGCCAGACTGAAAGAACCTGTACTTTTCAACAATCAGAGAATCATGTTTTTCCCCCGACGTCTCTGCCGAATTTCTGAGGCGTAGGAAAATTTTTGATCCAGTGAAGAAAGAGTTAGCCTCTCTCTCCATCCAGGGTGATAATTCACCCTGCAAAACTGCTGGTGACCAACAAAAGAAAACGCCACACCTTTGACAGTGCACTGGCAGCGGAGAAATTTGTGCAGGAGCTGAACTTGGAGGCTGCGGGCAAGTGAGACAGTACAGCAGTTTTGTTGACTTTTGCTTGAATAGTGGAACTGTAACTACGATCAGGTTAAATTTGATAAAGACTCTTGGTATAATTTGGTTGTAATATTCTCTTCTACTGAAAACGTTGGGGCTCTGTTCTGGCTGTTGACTGTGCTGTTCCTCACCATGACAACGGCACCAGAGGAACAGTTAAACTTTATAATTGGACTCTTTCTGGGCCGTCAGGAAGTGTTCATTGTGGGGTGGGTGAGTGCATTGCAGTTCAGGAAGTACACTTAGTTATGTTTACAATGTTCTAGTTACTATATACTGGTAATTTCAGTTAGCAGTTATTCTAAATCAATTCCGCTTAACATGATTGAAATTATAACTAATAGCTTATACCCTGCAAACTTCAGTTTACCTCTTGGAATGCAAGAGGATTAAATAAACTTGTCAAGTTAAAGCAAGTCATGAGTAGAATAAGACAGTTAAAAGCCAAAATAGTTGTTCTGCAGGAGACTCATTTAACCTCTGAGGAAATAGTTAGAGGAAGGAAGAGATGGGCGGGACAGGTTTTTTTTAGCCTCTTTCAGCTCACGGGGGGGGGGGGGGGAGGGTAATTACCCTTATACATAAGTCGGTGCCTTTCCACCTTGTTAGCGTTACTGAAGACCAATCTGGCAGATATCTTATTATTCAATGCAAAATTTTCTCAATCAGGCTTAATTTGGTCCATGTGTATGGGACAAATTATGACAATCCAGCTTTTTTCAGACATCTTGTTTTTATCATTAGCTGCTCTGCTGGGCCATCTTAATTTCAATTGTGCACTTCAACCTGAACTAGACAGATCTAATGGGATAGATACCTCTCACCATCAGACATGAAAAGAGTTATTGCAATGCGCTAGAGACTTTAATTTAGTTGATGTGTGGAGAAGGAAGTACTGGATAAATTAACCTTTTCCTGCTATTCTAGCACTTGCCAGACCTTTTCCAGAATTGATTATTACTTAGTTTGAGCTGCTTTAATATCCACAATTATAAGCTGCTGGTAGGATAGCATAATAATTTCAGATCACAACCCTGTTTAACTGATTTTGAACTTGCGTAACACTTTATATTACTCACCAAGATGGCAGCTTCAAACGGTTTGGCCAGAATTTAGAGAGTATATTGGAGAACAGTGTGGTGAACTACATATATCTGTCTGGACACGTCCCCCCCCCCCCCCCCCCCCGCTGACTGCTCCTGTGGCTCCTCCCACAGACCCCCTGCTGACTGCTCCTGTGGCTCCTCCCACAGACCCCCTGCTGACAGCTCCTGTGGCTCCTCCCACTGACCCCTGCTGACTGCTCCTGTGGCTCCTCCCACAGACCCCCTGCTGACAGCTCCTGTGGCTCCTCCCACAGACCCCTGCTGACTGCTCCTCTGGCTCCTCCCACAGACCCCTGCTGACAGCTCCTGTGGCTCCTCCCACAGACCCCTGCTGACTGCTCCTGTGGCTCCTCCCACTGACCCCCTGCTGACTGCTCCTGTGGCTCCTCCCACAGACCCCTGCTGACTGATCCTGTGGCTCCTCCCACAGACCCCTGCTGACTGCTCCTGTGGCTCCTCCCACAGACCCCCCGCTGACTGCTCCTGTGGCTCCTCCCACCGACCCCCTGCTGACTGCTCCTGTGGCTCCTCCCACAGACCCCCTGCTGACTGCTCCTGTGGCTCCTCCCACAGACCCCCTGCTGACAGCTCCTGTGGCTCCTCCCACTGACCCCTGCTGACTGTTCCTGTGGCTCCTCCCACAGACCCCTGCTGACTGCTCCTGTGGCTCCTCCCACAGACCCCTGCTGACTGCTCCTGTGGCTCCTCCCACTGACCCCTGCTGACTGCTCCTGTGGCTCCTCCCACAGACCCCCGCTGACTGCTCCTGTGGCTCCTCCCACAGACCCCCTGCTGACTGCTCCTGTGGCTCCTCCCACAGACCCCTGCTGACGGCTCCTGTGGCTCCTCCCACAGACCCCCTGCTGACTGCTCCTGTGGCTCCTCCCACAGACCCCTGCTGACTGCTCCTGTGGCTCCTCCCACAGACCCCCTGCTGACTGCTCCTGTGGCTCCTCCCACAGACCCCTGCTGACTGCTCCTGTGGCTCCTCCCACAGACCCCCTGCTGACTGCTCCTGTGGTTCCTCCCACAGACCCCCTGCTGACTGCTCCTGTGGCTCCTCCCACAGACCCCTGCTGACTGCTCCTGTGGCTCCTCCCACAGACCCCTGCTGACTGCTCCTGTGGCTCCTCCCACTGACCCCTGCTGACTGCTCCTGTGGCTCCTCCCACAGACCCCCGCTGACTGCTCCTGTGGCTCCTCCCACTGACCCCTGCTGACTGCTCCTGTGGCTCCTCCCACTGACCCCTGCTGACTGCTCCTGTGGCTCCTCCCACTGACCCTCTGCTGACTGCTCCTGTGGCTCCTCCCACAGACCCCTGCTGACTGCTCCTGTGGCTCCTCCCACTGACCCCCTGCTGACTGCTCCTGTGGCTCCTCCCACAGACCCCTGCTGACTGCTCCTGTGGCTCCTCCCACTGACCCCCTGCTGACTGCTCCTGTGGCTCCTCCCACTGACCCCTGCTGACTGCTCCTGTGGCTCCTCCCACTGACCCCTGCTGACTGCTCCTGTGGCTCCTCCCACTGACCCTCTGCTGACAGCTCCTGTGGCTCCTCCCACAGACCCCTGCTGACTGCTCCTGTGGCTCCTCCCACTGACCCCCTGCTGACTGCTCCTGTGGCTCCTCCCACTGACCCTCTGCTGACAGCTCCTGTGGCTCCTCCCACAGACCCCTGCTGACTGCTCCTGTGGCTCCTCCCACAGACCCCTGCTGACTGCTCCTGTGGCTCCTCCCACAGACCCCTGCTGACTGCTCCTGTGGCTCCTCCCACAGACCCCCTGCTGACTGCTCCTGTGGCTCCTCCCACAGACCCCGGTATAAAGGCGATTGAGGCCTGAGCCCTGCCCTCAGTCTCCAGGATGTAGTATGGTGGTCAATTGCTGCTTGTTCTTTCTTCCAGTCAATAAAAGCCGATATCTCACCTCACGTCTCAGAGAGTTATTGATAGTGCATCAAACAGATAGACAACTATTTTGGAAATAATACGGACCAGACATGTGCTGCTATAAGGTGGGAAGCTTTTCTAAGAGGTCAGATGATTAGCTTTACCAGCTTTAAACATAAATCTTTTAGATTGAAAATAGAACAGCTTGAAAAAATAAAAGAGACTGAATCTGAAATATTTCAAAATCCCTCTCAGCAGCTATTTATAGAACTGAGAGCTAAATATAATGTATTGTCCATTAATAAGGAAACAATTAGTTTTTTGAGACTGAAGCAATCCTATTTTGAGCAGGGTGAAAAGGCTGGTAAACTCTTGGCCTGGCACATCAAACAGATACAAACAGAAAGGGCAATAAATTCCACACAATCAGATGAGGGGGTGACAACTGCTGACCCAAAAGAAATAACCAATATCTTTTTGAGATTTTACCAAAATCTGTATAACTCAGAATATTCAGATTCAGCTCCACAAATGCAAAAATAATTTCTCGACTTGCTAGAATTCACACCCCTGGAGGAAACGTCCTTGACCTCGCTGGAGTCTAACTTAGAAGCTAAAGAACTGTCTGAAGCTATAACTAACAAGAAGGGAGGGAAAACTCCAGGGCCCGATGGAATTCTGATTGGAATATATAAAATCTTTAAGACTAAACTAATACCAGCAATGCTTGATATGTAGCCATTTCCCCCCTCTCTTAATATGGCAGCAATTACACTACTGTTAAAACCTGGAAAACCACCGTCCCTCTGTGGACCTTATAGGCCAATCTCACTTCTGAACAATGATCTCAAAATTCTCTGTAAGATATTAGCCAGGAGGCTGGAGCCACTTTTGCTAAAAATGGTCCACCCTGACCAAAATGTATTTGTCAAAGGAAGGCAGGGCTTCCACAACATCTGAAGAATGCTTAATATACTTTATGAAAAGTCTGGAAGCTCTCATAGTGCTATTCTGTCACTGGATGCCGAGGAAGCCTTCGACAGAGTGGTGTGGCAGTATCTATTTAAAGTTTTAGAAAGATTTGGTATAGGGGGAAAATTTCTAAGGTGGATACAGCTTTTTTATTCTAACCCACAGGCTGAAATTTTAACTAACGGGCTTTTTTCAGCATCTTTTGAACTCCAACGGGGAACAAGACAGGGCTGTCCTCTATCTCCCCTCCTGTTTATCCTGGCCATTGAACCACTTGCTATGGCAATTCAAAAACAGGCTAACATAGCAGGAGTTATCCCATAGGAGATATAGAACATTGCACAGCCCTGTACGTGGATGACGTAATTTTGTTTTGCTCCAACTTGAAACAAACATTACCTGCCTTAATTGACCTGATAAGTACTTCTGCAGGCTATAAAATAAACAGCAACAAACCTGCAATATTATTCATGGATAAAGATGAGAAACTCAATCCCTCACTTCAAACTCCGTTTATGGTGTCAGAACAGGGTTTTATTTATTTGGGTGTTAAAATTACTCCTATTGATGAAATTATCCCAACTAATTATAACCCTCTCACAGACTCAGTTATTCAACTTATAAACAGATGAACAAAATTGCCCACATCTTTGATTGGACACATAAACATTCTAAAAATGTCAATTTTACTGAAGTTCCTGCACCTTTTCCAATCCATTCCACTTTCTCCTCCATCATCTTTCTTTAATTTATTAAAGAATTTTTTTTTCTAATTTCATCTGGAATAATAGACGTCCAAGACTCAGGCTTCCCGTTATCTCTGCCATATGATAGAGGCGGCATACAGCTACCAAATCTTACACGGTATTTCTGGACGGCCCAAATTAGAGCAGGGGGTCACTCCCCTACTTGGGTCTCGATGGAATCCCAGTCGATCAACATCCTTCTAGAACTATATACGTATTCGCAGATAAGGAAAAACTGGTCAAACAAACTAAAAGCCCCTTCTTAAAAAAAATACAATAGTGGTTTGGCACGATGCTCTTGCGTATTTGGGAGAGGCATCATAGTTATCCCAGTTCACTCCTATTTTTGGTAATGTTAGCTTCCAGCCCAGCAGAGCAGACCCTGGCTTTAAAACTTGGTCAAGCCAAGGCATGGCTAAGGTGTCTGATCTTTATAATGGCAGTACATTTGTCATTTGAAGAACTCAAGGCCACATATGGAATTCCAACAAAACAATTTTTTTAAAAACCTTCAGTTGCGAAGTTTTATTGTGTCCAGGCAAGGTTACAGTTTGAAACTCCCTCCTTTATCCACTCTAGAAGACATCACTCTGAAATTATCTGAAGCTAGGGGACATGTGTCTGTATTATACAATTTGTTTGCAAGTAAATGGAAAGAGTCATCAAATAACATACTACAAGCATGGTGGACCGACTTGCATGAGAATCCGTCAGAAAAAGAGTGGTCAGAAGCTTGTTCCTTAGTTCAAACCCAATCAGTGAACACTCATTTTAAAATACTATAATACAAATGGATAACCAGACAGTACATTACTCCAGTCAGGTTGTACGACTTTAACCCCAATATTCCAGACACATGCATTAGGTGTAATTACCAGAAGGTGTTTCTGTTCCATTGTATGTAGGAGTGCCCCCAGATAATCTGCTTCTGGAAGAAGGTGCTGGATTTGATTAGTCAGATTTTTGGAAAAAAGGTGCCCCTTGATCCTAAACTATGTATTCTGAACATTTATCCAAAGGTCTTTGTAACCTCCAAAAAATGTAAGGTCTCTGCTCAATATTATTTTTTTGGAAGCCAAACGCTGCAGAGCCTACTTATGGAAGAAACCAACATCCAGTGGATGCTCACAACGGCTGAAAGGACTAGAAAAAATAAGCTACATCACAAAAAACAAGTATGGCAAATTTCACAAAATCTGGGATATTTTCTACAAGTTTCTGGAGAACAATATTCAGGATGATGAAAGTAACAAACTGAATTGACTGCTTTTTTAATGGCGGGGTGTTTGCTTTTTAGTGTGTTTTTTTACTTTTGATTTCTTATGTATTTTTTTCCCTTTTCTTCAGCTTTGTTGTATTTTCAAACCTATGGATGGATCTAAAGTGTTTTCTTTAAATTCTGTAAAAGCAATAAACGGATATTTTAAAAAGATAAGCAATCCTCTAAACAACCCACAGCCCATCCTGTCAGGCTGCACCAAAACTAGATGTGGCCAAATGTGGCCTTTACAGAATCCTCAGAACTGGTCTGTAAACAGTGATTCTACCTCCCATTCCCATACAAACATGTCAGTCCATGTTGAAGAGCAACACCTTATGATCTGTCTGGGTAGCCTCCAACCTGACAGCGCAGGAACATGGATTTCTCAAATTTCCTCATTCCCATTTCCCTCTCTCACCTTACCTGCTCATCACTGCCCCCGCCTCGCTGGTGCTCCACCCCCTTCCCTTTCCTCCATGGTCTTCTACCCTCTCCTGTCAGATTACCCTTCCTCCACCCTCTATCTCTTTCACTAATTCACTAATCAACTTCCCAGGTCTTCACTTCACCATCTCCCCCTCTCCCGGTTTCACCTATCACATTCCCACCTTGTGCTTCTTCCTCCACTCCCCCCACCACCTAGCTCTGACTTTGCATCTTTTTTTCCAGTCCTGATGAAGGGTCTCAGCATGATACGTTTATTCCTTTCCACGGATGCTACCTAACTTGCAGAGTTCCTCCCAGCATTTTGCATTTGTTGCCTTGGATTTCCAGCATCTGCAGATTTTATAGTGTTTGCAAATATATTATCCTCGGAACACTTCAGATTTCTACACAGCACCCAAACTAAGCTGCAACTTTGTCTCTGCTGCATCTTTAAACATAGAATATATATTATTTTACAGAATCCAGGGATATATTTATGTATAGAATATAGAACTTTGGTCCAGTGTTAACATGGAAAACATAGAAACATAGAAAACCTGTGGCACAATACAGAACCTTCAGCCCACAAAGTTGTTCCAAACATGTCCCTACCTTAGAAATTACTAGGCTTACCCTTAGCCATTTATTTTTCTAAGCTCCATGTACCTATACAAAAGTCTCTTAAAAGACCCTATGGTATCCGCCTCCACCACCATTGCCGGCAGCCCACTCCACACACTCACCACTCTCTGCGTAAAAAACCTACCCCTGACATCTCCTCTGTACCTACTACCCAGTACCTTAAACCTGTGTCCTGTTGTGGCAGCCATTTCAGCCCTGGGAAAAGGCCTCTGACTGTCCATGCCCCTCATCATCTCGTACACCTCTATCAGGTCACCTCTCAATCTCCGTCGCTCCAAGGAGAAAAAGCCGAGTTCACTTAACATATTCTCATTAGGCATGCTCCCCAATCCAGACAACATCCTTGTAAATCTCCTCTGCACCCTTTCTATTGCTTCAACATCCTTCCTGTAGTGAGGCAAACAGAACTGAGTGCATTACTCCAAGTGGGGGTCTGACCAGGGTCCTATATAACTGCAACATTACCTCTCGGCTCCTAAATTCAATTCCACAATTGATGAAGGCCAATACACCATATGCCTCCTTAACCACATAGTCAACCTGCGCAGCTGCTTTGAGTGTCCTATGGACTCGGACCCCAAGATCCCTGTGATCCTCCACACTGACAAGAGTCTTACCATTGATACTATATCCTGCAATCATATTTGACCTACCAAAATGAACCACTTGACACTTATCTGCATTGAACTCCATCTGCCACTTCTCAGCCGAGGTTTTGCATCCTATCAATGTACCGCTGTATCTCTGACAGCCCTCCACACTATCCACAACACCTCCAACCTTTGTGTCATCAGCAAACTTACTAACCCATCCCTCCACTTCCTCATCCAGGTCATTTATAAAAATCATGAAGAGTAAGAGTCCCAGAACAGATCCCTGAAGCACTCCAATGATGACCGACCTCCATGCAGAATATGACCCATCTACAACCACTCTTTCTCTTCTGTGGGCAAGCAATGCCCCCTTGGATCTCATGTCACCTCACTTTCTCAATAAGTCTTGCATGAGGTACCTTATCAAATGCCTTGCTGAAATCCATATACACTACATGACGGGGTTTTCCTGAATCCTGCCTACCAAGGCCTTCTCATGGCCCTTTCTGGCTCTCCAAATTTTCTTCTTAAGCTCCTTCCTGTTAGCCTTATAATCTTCTAGATCTCTAACATTACCTAGCTCTCTGAACATTTTGTAAGCTTTTCTTCTTGACTAGATTTATTACACCCTTTGTATACCATGGTTCCTGTACCCTACCATAACTTCCCTGTCTCATTGGAACGTACCTGTGCAGAACTCCACACAAATATTCCCTGAACATTTGGCACATTGTTGTGGTCACTCTCACCAAAATCTTCCCCCTCCAAGAGGTCTGCCACCTGACCAGGTTCATTACTCAGAACTAGATGTAGTATGGCCTCTCCTCTCATCGGCCAGTCCACATACTGTGTCAGGAATCTTTCTTGAAACCACCTGACAAATTCAGCCCCATCTATCTCCCTTGCAGTCAGGAGGTGCCAGTCAATATGAGGGAAGTTGAAATCACCCATAACTACTACCCTGTATTTCCTGCACCATTCTAAAATCTGCCTGCTTATCTGCTCCTTGGTGTCCTGAGGGCTATTTGGGGGCTTATAGACTACTCCCAGCACAGTGATTGATCCCTTCCTATTTCTGACTTCCACCCAGACTGACTCAGTGGACACTCCCTCTGCAGTGTCCTCCCTTTCTATAGCCGTGATACTATCCCTGACCAGTAATGCTACTCCCCCCTCTTTTCTACCTCCCATCCTATTCCTTTTAAAACACCTAAACCCCAGTACCTGCATCAGCCAATCCTGCCCTTCCTCCGGCCAAGTTTCAGTAACGGCCACAACATCGTAGTTCCACTTACTGATCCATGCTCTAAGTCCATCCCCTTTATTCCTAATACTCCTAGTGTTGAAATAGACATATTTCAACCCCTCTAACTGGCTATACTTATGTTTTGTCCCCTGCCAACTCAAAACACACAGCCTCATGCCCTTGACCTTCTACTCTAATCTCTGCATTCACATTCTGATTCCCACCCCACTGCCAAACTAGTTTAAACCCACCCCAACAGCTCTAGCAAACCTGCCCACCAGGATATTGGTCCCTTTCCAGTTCAGGTGCAGCCCATCCTTTTTGTACAGGTCAGACCTTCCCCAGAAGGGATCCCAATGATCCAGACATCTGAACCCCTACCCCCTGCACCAACTCTTCAGCTACACATTCATCTGTCATAACTTCCTGTTCCTACCCTCTCTGTCTCGTGGCACAGGCAGCAATCCCGAGATTACCACCTTTGAGGTTCTGCTTTTTAACTTCTTTCCTAACTCCCTCTATTCCTTCTCCAGGACCTCATCCCTACTCCTATCTATGTCATTGGTCCCCACGTGGACCACGACATCTGGCTGCTCACCCTCTCTCCTGAGAATACTGAGAACTCGATCCGAGATATAGCGGACCCTCGCACCAGGGAGGCAACAGACCATCCAGGATTCTCCATCTCTCTAACAGAACCTCTTACTTGTGCCCCTAACTATTGAATCCCCTATCACTACTGCTCTCCTCTTTTCTCTCCTTCCTTTCTGAGCTGAGGGTCCAGTCTCGGTACCCGAGATGCAACCACTGCAACTTGTCCCTAGTAGGTCATCCCCACCAACAGTATCCAAATCAGTATACTTATTGTTGATGGGAATGGCCACAGGGGTGCTCTGCTCTTCCTGTCTATTCCCCTTCTCTCTCCTGACAGTCACCTGTCTCCTGACTTTTAGGGATGACTGTCTCCCTGAAAACTCCATTCTATTACCACCTCTGCCTCCTGAATGATTTGAAGTTCATCCAGCTCTAGTTCCCTAACTCAGTTTGACAGGAGCTGCAGCTGGATGCACCTTTTGAGGGTGTAGTGTTACATACCCGTGACACGTGACAGTGGTACCCTTGTCACGTGACTGGGGTTGAAGTTATACTGGACATGAGGTAATGGTCTTGTGATGGTGGAGTGATGTCATTTTCCCGCCAGTAGAGGTCATGTGACAGGTTTTTTTTACAGGGTATAAAAGGAAGACCCACCCTGTCAGGTGGGGCAGTTCGTGGCAGAATTTGCCAAGATGACTTCATGTCCCTGCGTGATTTAATGTGATGGCGCAGTTTAGTTGAAAAATGAAGTTTTATATAATGCCTAAAGTTTAAAAGGTCATTGCCAATGGTTTCTTTGCTGGTGGAGAGTGAAGAAAAGTTTGGAAGATAAAAATCGAGGAGAATCAATTTTCGACGGTGGATTGGTTACGACCTTATGTGATCCTCATTCGGAAGGATTTCGTTGACTATTCTCACTGTTAATCCCTGGGTTGACCAGAAAGGATTGAGAATAGTGTGGAAAGAAGGTCAGTTCCTTTAAGCCGTTATATTTTATAAAATTCTTCGTGGGAAAGTTCGACACCAGGGAATCGAAGGACAACGACGTGGAAGAGAATTTAAATCGCCTTAAAAAGTCTCTCCTTTTAAAAGGACTGTGAGCTTTTGAACTTTCGGCATACCGCTTTAAAGAACTGTTTACCTTCAGCATACCGCTTTAAAGAACTGTTTTTTTTCAATACCGTTTTAAGAACTGTTTGAACATGCAACGCTATTAAGAACTGTGAATGTGTCGCACAGCAGCTGTGTTCTGGTTACGTTTGGGTTTGTTTACTTTTGAGGGGGTTTGTTTTCAGTGTTTAATAAAGGTGTTATTTGTTATGAAAACCCTTGCCTAACTCATATATTTTTATTGTTGCCTGAATACGTAACATAATTATGGGGGCTACGTCCGGATTTGGATCGTTTGAGTTTAAAATGCTTTTTGAATTTTGAGTCGGTGTTTTGGAAACGGGGAATACTCGATTCTTTTGTTTGTTTGGCTTGTGAGTGGTATTCGGCAACGATGAATATTGATGAGTTTCTGGATTCGCCAGCTGCGGGTTTATTAGCGAAGGCGAAAAAGACTGAAGTATCTGAGATTGCTAATGGATTGCAACTTAAAGGTATTTTGGCGACTACATCAAAAGCTGTAATACAGAGAAAGATCGCATCACATTTTGTGGCTTCGGGTCATTTTGATGAATCGATTTTAGAATCGTTTCCAATAAGTAATCTGGAGATGCAGTTGCAAATCGAACAAATGATGTTAGAGAGGTGTAAATTGGAATCTGAACAAAAGCAGAGAGATTTTGAATATGCAATGGCGAAATTAAGGTCTGGGAATCAGTCTTCTGATTCTAAAAAACCATTTGTTGCTAGCTAAGAAATTAAATTGGTCCCTCCATTTAGTGAAACAGAAGTGGAAAGATATTTTCAACATTTTGAAACTATTGCTCGGATGTCAGAGTGGCCGAAAGATAAATGGTCAGTGTTGTTACAGAGTGTGATTAAAGGCAAAGCACAACAAGTTTACACAGCTTTAACTGCTGCGCAAGCATTAGACTATGATATTGTGAAAACAAATATTCTCAAAGCATACGAATTAGTCCCAGAAGCTTATAGGGAAAGATTCAGGAGTTTGAAAAAGTCTGTGGAAAAGACTTATGTGGAATTTGCCTATGATAAAGCTATGTGTTTTGAGAGATGGGTTTCTTCTAAAAATGTAAATGAGGACTATGAGACTTTGAGAGAGCTGATTTTAATGGAGGAATTTAAAAGAAGCATTCCTGTTGAAGTAAGGACCTACTTAAATGAGAGGGATACTGATAAATTGCAGGACTGTGCTAGATTGGCTGATGAGTATGTTTTAATCCATAAGAATAAATTTCCTCAGGGTAGAATTTTCAAGAGGAAAAATAATATGGAGACTCAAGGTAAATTAGAAATTAAATCAGAGGTTAATGAGAAAGGTAAGGAGGAAGGAAAACCTGTGAAGGAAAGACAGTTTGGTCTTATTTGTAACTATTGTAAGAAGCCTGGCCATGTAATAGCTAACTGTTTCAAATTGAAAAAGAAAGAGAAGGAGGCAGTTCCAGATGCTTGTGTGCAACATACTGAAGCACCTGTAAAGTTACAGGGTTTGGTAAACACAAATGAGGATTTGTTAGAGTCTGACCAAGTTAGAAAGGGATATGATCATTTTATAACTGAAGGGTTTGTATCCTTGAAAGAAGGATCTACTCTGGTGCCAATAAAAATTCTTAGGGATACTGGAGCTTCTCAATCACTGATGTTAGATAGTGTGTTGAAGTTTAATGAAGAGAGTGATACTGGTGAGGTAAATTACATAAGAGGTGTTGGAAGTTATTTTTTGCCTGTACATTTACATGAAGTAAATTTAAAGTCAGGGTTAGTTACAGGATTTGTTAAAGTAGGATTACAGCATAGCTTACCTGTGAAGGGTATTTCTTTATTGTTAGGTAATGACTTGGCAGGTGGACAAGTTTTTCCTGAAGTGCATTTGACAATGGAGTCAGAGGAACCAGAGATGAATTCTAACACAGATTTTTCCTGTGTTGTGACTAGAGCTATGGCTAAAAAAATTGATGTGCAGAATGAGGTTGTTACTCATGACTGTTCAACTCAGGATTCGAGTTTTGAGGATGTGTCAGAGACTTTCTTACCTTCGTTGTTCGAACAAGATTCTGGGAGTAAGTCTGACTATGAAGATTTATCTCTGTCTCGGAAGGAGATGATAGCAGAGCAGAATAGAGATCCTGAGATTATAAAATTAAGGGAACAAGCTTTACTAGGTAGTGAAATTGAGAAGGTGTCAGTAGGATATTATTTGGAAAAAGGAGTGTTGATGAGGAAGTGGAGGTCGCCTACAATTCCTGCAAGTGAGGAATGGAATGTTGTTTATCAGGTGGTTGTTCCTAAAGTTTATCGGAATGAGATTTTGACTTTAGCTCATAGTGTGCCTTTAGGTGGACATCAAGGGGTAAGGAAAACTGTGGACAAGATTTTAAAACATTTTTACTGGCCTGGTTTAAGAAAAGATGTGGCGATGTTTTGTAAGACGTGCCATACTTGTCAAATTGTGGGTAAACCAAATCAGGTTACACCAGTAGCTCCATTGCAACCTATTCCAGCATTTGTTGAACCGTTTTCTAAAGTTATTGTAGATTGTGTTGGTCCATTACCAAAGACAAAAACTGGTTATCAGTATTTGTTGACTATCATGTGTACTTCGTCTAGGTTTCCAGATGCAGTACCACTGAGGAATATAAAAGCTAAAACTGTGACGAAGGCTCTTATAAAATTCTTTACTTATTTTGGATTGCCTAAGGAAATACAAACTGATCAAGTCAGTAATTTTATGTCTGGATTGTTTCAACAGATAGTTTATAAATTGGGAGCTAAGCAAATCACTTCGTCTGCATACCATCCAGAATTGCAAGGTGCCTTGGAGAGGTTTCATTCTACTCTCAAGAATATGATTAGGACATATTGTGTGGAAAATGAAAGTGACTGGGATGAGAGTATAAACTTACTTTTATTTGCAGTAAGGGAATCGGTACAGGAATCTTTAGGTTTTAGTCCATTTGAACTTGTGTTTGGGCATAGAGTTAGAGGACCTTTAGCTTTATTGAAGGAACAGTGGATTAGTAAGGAAGTGCATACTAATTTGTTGGACTATGTTTTGAAATTTAAGGACAGGTTACATAAAGCTTGTAGTTTAGCCAAGGAAAATTTAAAGTTGGCTCAGGAGAAAATGAAAACTTGGTATGATAAGGAAGCTAGGATGAGGATGTTTAAGCCTGGAGATAAGGTGTTGGTTCTTTTCCCAGTGCAGACAAATCCTTTACAAGCTAGATTCCATGGTCCTTATGAAATTGTGTCTAGAATCAATGATGTGGATTACGTAATAAAAACTCCAGATCGCAGAAGGTCAACACAACTTTGCCACATAAATATGATTAAACCATATTTTGAGAAACAATCTGATACTGTGACTGTTGTGGTTAGTGAGAATGAGTTTGATTTAACTGGGAACATGATAGATGATTCATCTGACTTTCATTCTAAATCTAACATTGTTTCTGTTAGGTTACCTAATCCGACCATTTTGGAAAATATGGATGAGAAATTAGCACATTTACAGTTAGAGCAGAAACAACAGATGAAGGAATTGATTTTTAAATATAAGGATTTGTTTCCAGATGTTCCAAGAAGGACTACTATAGCTTCACATGATGTAGATGTTGGAGATGCCAAACCTATTAAACAACATCCATATAGAATGAACATGGAAAAATGTGAACTTGCTGAGAAAGAAATTGAATACATGTTAGAGAATGATATTATTAGACATTCTAACTCGAATTGGAGTTCGCCATGTGTTATGGTGCCAAAACCTGATGGTAGTATTAGGTTTTGTACGGACTATAGGAAGGTGAATGCTGTAACGAAAACAGATGCTTATCCAATTCCTAGAGTAGATGATTGTGTAGATAAGGTTGGAAAAGCAAAGTTCCTTACAAAGATTGATTTGTTGAAAGGGTATTGGTGTGTTCCATTAACGGACAGAGGTAGAGAGATTTCTGCATTTGTAACTCCATCTGGGTTATATGAGTATAATGTTCTTCCATTTGGGATGAAGAATGCCCCAGGTACTTTCCAGAGGATGATTAACTCTGTGATTCAGGGATTGAAAGATACTGATGCTTATATTGATGATTTAGTGACAGGAAATGATACTTGGGAAGCACACATAATTGCGGTGGAGAAATTGTTTGAAAAGTTTTCAAAAGCTAACTTGACTATTAATTTAGCCAAGAGTGAATTTGGACATGCCACTGTGACTTACCTTGGTTATGTTGTAGGTCAAGGTAAGGTAGCTCCTGTTCAGGCAAAAGTTCAGGCAATTTTAGAGATTCCCACTCCGACGGGGAAAAAAACTCTCAGAAGATTTTTGGGAATGGTAGGATATTATCGAAAATTTTGTAAGAATTTTGCTAATGTTGCCCTTCCATTAACTAACCTTCTGCAGAAGAATGTGAAGTTTGTGTGGACAGTGCCTTGTCAAGAAGCATTTGAAAAATTGAAAACAATGATATGTCAACAACCTGTGCTTAAGGCACCTGACTTTGAAAAACCTTTTTTTCATTAGCTGTAGATGCTAGTGATGAAGCTGCGGGAGCAGTATTGATGCAAAGGAATGAGGGTGATGAGGTTGATCATCCAGTAGCTTACTTTTCTAAGAAATTTAATAAGCATCAAAGAAACTATTCAACAATAGAGAAAGCATTGTTATCTCTTGTTTTGGCTTTGGAATATTTTGAAGTACATGTTGGTACAACTCAAAAACCACTTATTGTTTACACTGATCATAATCAGTTAGTTTTTCTGAGTAAGATGAAAAACAAAAACAGAAGATTGTTAAATTGGAGTTTGATGTTACAAGAGTACAATATTGTGATAACTCATGTTAAAGGTAAAGATAATGTGGTTGCTGATTGCCTATCTCGATGTTGAATGTACAATGTAATTTTTTTTTTGGAGTGGTTTTTTTATTGTAACACTCCTACTGTATTGTATATTGTGTATGTTATATAATTTATACATTTGTTTTTCTTGTAAGTAATTGTTAAAATTTTTGTTCTTGTCAGACCAAAAATTTTTTTTTGGAGGGAGGTGTTACGTACCCGTGACACGTGACAGTGGTACCCTTGTCACGTGACTGGGGTTGAAGTTATACTGGACATGAGGTAATGGTCTTGTGATGGTGGAGTGATGTCATTTTCCCGCCAGTAGAGGTCATGTGACAGGTTTTTTTTACAGGGTATAAAAGGAAGACACACCCTGTCAGGTGGGGCAGTTCGTGGCGGAATTTGCCAAGATGACTTCATGTCCCTGTGTGATTTAATGTGATGGCGCAGTTTAGTTGAAAAATGAAGTTTTATATAACGCCTAAAGTTTAAAAGGTCATTGCCAACGGTTTCTTTGCTGGTGGAGAGTGAAGAAAAGTTTGGAAGATAAAAATCGAGGAGAATCAATTTTCGACGGTGGATTGGTTACGACCTTATGTGATCCTCATTCGGAAGGATTTCGTTGACTATTCTCGCTGTTAATCCCTGGGTTGACCAGAAAGGATTGAGAATAGTGTGGAAAGAAGGTCAGTTCCTTTAAGCCGTTATATTTTATAAAATTCTTCGTGGGAAAGTTCGACGCCGGGGAATCGAAGGACAACGACATGGAAGAGAATTTAAATCGCCTTAAAAAGTCTCTCCTTTTAAAAGGACTGTGAGCTTTTGAACTTTTGGCATACCGCTTTAAAGAACTGTTTACCTTCGGCATACCGCTTTAAAGAACTGTTTACCTTCGGCATACCGCTTTAAAGAACTGTTTACTTTCGGCATACCGCTTTAAAGAACTGTTTACTTTCAGCATACCGCTTTAAAGAACTGTTTACTTTCAGCATACCGCTTTAAAGAACTGTTTACTTTCAGCATACCGCTTTAAAGAACTGGTTTTTTTTTCAATACCGTTTTAAGAACTGTTTGAACATGCAATGCTATTAAGAACTGTGAATGTGTCGCACAGCAGCTGTGTTCCGGTTACGTTTGGGTTTGTTTACTTTTGAGGGGGTTTGTTTTCAGTGTATAATAAAGGTGTTATTTGTTATAAAAACCCTTGCCTAACTCATATATATTTATTGTTGCCTGAATACATAACAGTAGTCATCAGAGAGAATTGTGCTGTCCCTGACTTCCACATCCTACAATTGGAGCACTAGACTGCCCTACTTACTGCGTCCATTACCAACTCCTAAGTTAATTAAATTAATTAAAGAAACTTACCCAGCCTTACTATACTGGGAGCAAGCTCGTCCTCCGCCTCTTCTCACCAAAACCTCTCAAGTCAAAGCTCTGCTCCTTTACTGGCCGCTCTGCTTGAGCTACTCCTCTTTTTATTTGTTTGAGCTTTTCAATTTTTGATTGCCCAATCAACTGCTTTCTGCTGAGTCTGAGCTATTCAAATCTTGATTGACTTGATTGCACAATCCAACTGCCAAAACCTTTCAAGCCAAAGCCTCAAATCTCCACTCCTCTAGTGGCCCACTCACTCACTCACTGGCCCGATCTGAAACATCCCGGACCCTGGCACCTGGGAGGTAAACTACCATCTGAGTTTCTTTCCTGCGTCCACAAAATCGCCTGTTGAGCCCCTCACTATAGAGTCCTCTACCATTACTGCCTTCCTCTTCCTTTCCCTACTCTTCTGAGCCACAGGGCCAGACTCTGTGTCAGAGGTACAGCCACTGTTGCTTCCCCTCAGGTAGGCTGTTCCCCCACCCCCCCCCCAACAGTACTCAAACAGGAGTACTTATTGTCAAGGGGTACAGCAACAGGGGTTCTCTCTAGTAAATCACATTTTCCCTCCACCCCCTATTTTAAAGGTTTCTCCCCATCCCATACACAGACCAGTTGTTGAACTATTAACACTCAATGGAGTAATCATCAAATTCAACCAGCAACAAAAAATATTTTTTTAAAACAGGAAAAGAGGGTAGACTGCCTCTGTTCCCAGACCTAACCCTGGGGATTATTCTGTCCCATGTGCTGAGTGTTAGTCACTTTAAAAGTTCTAAAGCTGAAAAGTAAAATTTATTATTAGAGTACAAGCATTTCACCACATACAACCCTGAGATCCTTTTTCCTGCAGGCATACTCAACAAATCTACAGAACAATATGGCGTTGGAGCTGTACTTAGCCACACAGTCACAGGTGTACAGTGAGTGGAGCGGGGGCTAAGCACACATCACTGTGGTGCTACTGTGCTGATGGAGACTGTGGAAGAGATGCTTTTACCAATCCAATCTGACTGGGGTCTGCAAATGAGGAATCCGAGATCCAATTGCACAAGCGGGTATTGAGACGCAGGTCTTGGAGTTTACCGATTAGTTTTGAGGGGATGATGGTATTAAATGCTGAGCTGAAATCGATAAAGAGCATCCTGATGTACGCATCTTTGCTGTCCAGCTGTTCCAGGGTTCTGTGAAAGCCAATGAGATGGCATCTGTTGTGGACCTGTTGCTTCAGTAGACAAATTGGAGAGGATCCAAGTCGCCACTCAGAAAGTTGCTGATATGTTTTAACATCAGCCTCTCAAACACTTCATCAGTGTGATGTACAGTAAGTGCACTGGGCGATAGTCATTGTGGCAGGTTACCACGCTCTTCTTGGGCACCAGTGTGAATGAAGCCTGAGTGAAGCAGACGAGTACCACACACTGCCGATGCGAGTGGTGAAGATATCCATGAACACACCAGCCAGTTGGTCTTCAGTATTCGGTCAGGTACTCCGTTAGGATGGGATGTTTTCCTGGATTCATTCTCTTGAAGGCAGCCCACACATCCTCTTCAGATAATGAGCCCAAGGGATGATTGGTAGATATGGGGGTGCACGATGGTTCCTCCCTGTTCCGGTGGTTAAAGTGAGCATAGAACACATTGAGCTCATCTGGAAACACTGTAAAGCTCTGCTCTCCTCCATGTCGATAGATTTAAGTTTGTAGGAGGTTATACCATTCAAATCCTGGCACAGCTGTCGAAGATCCTTCGTTGATTCCAGTCTAGTCCGGAATCTCCACTTCACCCATGAGCAATGTTCCCTAACAACAAAATAACACACATATTTAAGTCACTCAGTTATTTTTTTCTCTCTCCTGCCTTTGCCATTTACCCATTCTTTGTAAACTCAATCTAGACTAATAGAACTTCCATCCAATTGATAGCTTTCGATTCTTATTAACATATCCAAATGACATTCACCTAAACGGTTTCTCAGCTTATTTTTGAGTCGATTCATTAGGCTAAAACCTCGCTCACAGTCCGCACTAGACGCAAGAAAGGTTCCCCCAGTGTCCATCAACTGTGCAAGGTCGCAAAACTGCTCATTTTGAATTGCAAATGCCACCATTTGAGCAAAGTTTGAAATCAGTTTGGATTCAATCTTTTCTTGCACGGAAGACTTGAAATCATTAATCTGTCTAACTATTACAGTATTTTCAGCTAGAAAATAATGATACTTAGACATAAGGCATTAACTTGTTCATCGCCAAATGTGAACACAGTCGCCAAAGATGGCTGCCGTCGTGATGCAGCTGTGCAAACCGGAACTTTGAGGTGACGTTAATTAGTGATGTGTTTGTGGTATTTGAAAAATCGACTAACTAGTTAACAGAAACATTTAGCTAGAAGATTATTTTCAATAAGTATAATTATTAATTACTACATTATTTTAGGTAACTAACCTTTTGTGCGCACATTAGTTTCCTTTGCGCGCTGGTTGAAAAACGTGCATGCCGTGCACAGTTTAAAGGGAACATGCCCGTGAGGTGGCTTTCTGGAGATCTCACCTCTTGTAGCATTATTAATCTCCAGATTTGAATGCCTTTGATCAGGCTCTTAGCAAAATCCAGATTTCATGGGTCATCCAGGGCTTCTGATTGGGGTAGACCCTGAATGTTTTCATGGGGACACACTCATCTACAGCTGTTATGGTTAAAAAAAATTATTAAACAAAATATACTTTATTCCAAAATAAAATTATATACAATAACCATTCAAAGACTTTCAATTCTTTACCGTTGGTACCATTACTGTCCTTACATTTTCAAAGTTCTAATGTTTTGCCACCCACGTGGCACTTTGTTCTTTCATATTTACATTCAGGGGGTATACCCCCAACTCCCACGGGAGAAGGACCTTAGACTGTGGTCCTTCCCCACCGGGCCCTTGCGGTGGCTGCTCCGAGTTTGAGTGCCGTCCTTCGGCATGTACTGCTACAGCCGAGAATGTGCCAGTCGGCAGCATTCCCCCACGGACATCCCCGTGTGCTGGTAGACCATCAAGTTTCGGGCTGACCAAAGAGCGTCTTTGACCGAGTTGATGATCTGCCGGCAGCACCGGATGTTGGTCTCGGTGTGTGTCCCCGGGAACAGCCCGTAGATCAGAGAGTCCTCTGTTACGCAGCCGCTGGGGATGAACCTCGACACTGCCCCTTCCATCCTCCTCCACACCTTCTCCGCGAACCCACAGTGTGCAAAGAGGTGGGTCACCGACTCCTCTTCACTGCAGTCCTCCTGTGGGCAGAGGGGTGTGGAGACGATGTTCCGGGCGTACAGGAGGGATCGGACTGGGAGGGCCCCTCCTTGGTGTCTGTTGTTACAACCTTGGTGTAGTCATTCAGATCCTCAGATGAATGCTTGAACCACCGCCCAGTCCACTGACTCAACCCAATCCTAGACCTTTACTCTGCCTTCTATGACCTCCTCTCAGTTGACCTGATCTCTGGAGCTTTGATTTTTAGGCCCTGTCGGTATGCAGGTAGTAGGGGTACAGCCAAGTGGTCCGATTTGCCAAAACGCCGTCTCGGGAATGAACGATAGACATCGTGGTGTAGCAGTGACCCGATGTAGATTGGGAGCCCGCTTCGCCGAGCATACACGCTCCGTCCGGCAGAACAAGCGGGATCTCCCAGTGCCCACCCATTTTAATTCCACTTCCCATTCCCATTCTTATATGTCCGTCCATGGCCACACTCAGGTTGGAGGAACAACACCTCACATTCCGTTCGGGTTGCCTCCGGCCAAAATCGATTTCTCAAACTTCTGGTAATGCCCCACCCCCTTTGGGGGCGGTTTCTTCTCTGCAAACGACTTCCCACAGTGTTGCGAGTTCTTGCTTTTCGAGGATGACGCCAAAGTTTGTTTTTTCTTGGTGGTGAATACACATTGCTGACCTTGGCTCGCGTACTGTATTGTCAGCGGGAGATACTTCGGAGAGCACGGGTGACAGGGGAGCAAATGTCATGGTTACCAGTTACCACTGCGCACAGTACAGGACCTGCTTGTGCCACCACCGAGGCAGGTTAACTAGTCTTATCCATTTGTCTCCCTCTCCTGTTTGTTTTATTTGATCGTTCCGTTCTCTTTCTCTGCCCTCGGATTCGTTACTCGCCAAGTCTCCGGCAACGGTTTCCGCGTGCAGTCAGCGGATGCAAACAGAGTTTTCGCGCCATTGGGAATAAAACGGCAATAGCAGGCGAGGACTTGTCATCTCATCACCAGCTGTTGTGTTTGTGGTACTGGGGAGTCGTGTGGCCGTGAATAATGCGAGACGTGCAGAGGTGAGGAACAAACGTGCCGCTGTAGATTTCACTTGTAATCACCTACCGACAATATCCTCTCACATTACGTTCAGTGCCTAACACACTAGGGTTGCTTGACAGCAACGTGTAAGGATCAAAATCTACATGAACACGTACGTAACACTTCATTGCTTGGGGAAAGCTACTGCTTCTGAGCGTGGTGGTTTTGCCTGGATGTTACGTAATCTCCTCCCCGACAGGACGGGACAAACAGGTCGTTCATGATGTTACTAACCTTTTTCCGGCAACTTTCTGTCTACATATACGTACATCCTTGATGGCTGCTGTCTCATTATTATATAATTTTGGTATACGTAGAGTATTATGGTATATTTCATGTGTGCTTGCGTCTCAAATGGTTCAAACATCAAGCTTATACTGAGATCTTACATTAACTAGTGAGAAACATTTGAAATCGTTCACGCTGATGATCACCCAGAAATACTGTGACAATTATTTTACTTCCGATATTGCATTGCAACTCAAGATTGTTTGCTCAATCTTTGAATTTTTGATGTAATACTTTCCGCTCATCCTGCTAATTGGGCTTCTTTCTTAGCATCCCGGAAAGAGTGAGATGATTAACCATGGACCTTTCCTTTTGAGGCCATAGTGTACCTACTTTGTCGATCTCATGCATGTCATTAAATTTAAACGATTAATGTGAAATCCAGCTGCATACCGCTTCCTGGATGCGAGCGAAACGTGTTTTAAGTGTCCTTATTCAGATATTAAATCCACACTTTTCTACAGCATTATGATGATGCGAACTACTCAGGGTACATAAAAAGCACATTTGCGCAGCTCTTAACTCTGCATTGAAAATAACAGTCAAGTCATGTAAATTTCGCCCTGCCGTTTCATAGAACATTATATATCAGATCATTGCTTCATTGGTTTTATTTTTTCTCATTCTTTAGAGTTCTCCTTATCGTATCTAATTTCTGAGGCAATGCCCACAACAAGCAGGATTCCAACCTTTTTAATTCCAAACACCATTCCCATTCTGATAGGTCAATTCATGGCGTCCTCTACTGCTGCGATGTGGCCACTGGGGAACTAATGCCTCATAAGCCCTTTCTTATCTCTGGTACAAGATGATAAGCGCGTGAGAAGAGATAAGAAGGGGCCCAAAATGGGGAATGGAAGATGAGTGAAGCAGTGGGGGAGAAATTGCTGGAAGTTCAAGAACTTGATGTTTAAGCCTTTCTCTTATTGTCCATTCTCCCCACCTATCAGATTCCTTCTTCTTCAATCATTTGCCTTTTCCACCTATCAGCTCCCAGCCTTTTACTTCATTCCCTTTCCCACTCACTTAGCTTCACCTATCACCATCTACCTTGTAATCCTTCCCCTCCCCCTAACTTCTTATTTTGGTTTTTCCAGTCCTAATAAAAGGTCTCAATCTGAAATGTTGATTTTTTTAAAAAAAAATCTCCTTTCTATAGATGCTAATTGACCTGCTGAGATCCTCCTACATTTTGAGTGTGTTACGTGGGATTTACAGCGTCTGCAGAATCTTTTGTGTTTATCATTCCAAGGTGACTGCATAATAACTAGTTTGCAATACTCCAACGGGTATCAATACCTCACCTTGGTCAGGAGTGCAGTGGAATGCAATTAATAATAATTGTTAATTATTATTAGCAATTGTCCTGTGCTACATTAGTGCTGGAATATGGGGCAATGCTTAGGGGCTGCCCCTGCACATCATCAGATTGCATTGGTTGACGGAAGTCACCCATTTTTCACTTATGTTTCAATGTGTATGTGATAAATAAAGTAAAAATATAACTGAGCTCACACTGGAGAATGAAACAAAAACTTGCTGTCATAAGGTGGGCATTGAGAGAGGACCCAAATGCAAGACACAGACACTGAAGTACTAAGGAAAATGGGACCTGGTGTGTCAGAAAGCAAGGGAAGTGAGGGAGAAACAACACTGGACAAGACTAGGATACAGGGCCCGGGCTAAGACTAGACTAGGAAAGTGGGACCTGGACGAGGAACTAGGAACTTGGAACCTGGACAAGGACTCCGAGCCAGAGACTGGACAGGGACCCGGGACCTGGGTCTTGACTCGGACTCAGACTCCGGATACAGGCGAGGACTGGACATGGGGGCAGGACGCGGGACTAAAGGGCTGGACGAGGACATGAACCTCAGACTTGGTCGAGGGAGAGCAGCAACACAGAGCCCAGGTCAAGGGAGGGCAAAGCAGAAATGGGGAGAGGCTTAGCTGGAACGCAGACACTGGCCTTGGACGAGACTAGGACTCAGGGCCTGGGCTACGGCTTGGACTTGGACATGGACTGGAACCTCCTCGGAACCTTGGACTTGAGCACGGGAACAACAGAACACAGAGCCGGGGCCCCTCCTTGGGGACAGGACGTAGGGCCGAGACTCATACACAGACACTAAACATGGGGACACAGAGACAGTTCTAAGCTCAATGATAGATAGTTCCTTCTGTTGGCATGGCAAGGCTCCGGTCTCACTCCAGCAGCTGAACTTGACGACAATACAGGTGAGGACACAGGCAAGGTTGCAGGCAAGGCTTCAGGCGTGGGTAGCAGAAAGAAGGGGAAGGGAAGGGAACAGTCCAGCCTCAGGGTTACGGCAAAAACAGCCTGGCTTGGCAAGGCCAGGGAGGGACAGATCCAAATGCAGGGTAACAGCAAAGACGGTCTGACTTAGCCCACAGAGGCAAGAACAGGATACTGACAAAACAAACCAGCACCTACACTCAAACCCAGGGCCACTTATATTCCCGGCCCTAAGACAAGAATCAGGTGCCTATGATTAAGCCCAAATGAAACAAGGGACAGCCGGAAGACCCAGAGTCTGGAGTCCACAGACCAGACCATGAACCGGAACGCGGACTTTACAGTCCAGACCATGACACTTTCCTTATCAGAAAAGCAAGTGATATGTTTACTTCTATTGCAGAAGTATTTAATTGCATAATAAAGACATAATACTGAAATTATATACTGCCATAGTGAGACTGCATCCTGCTCCATTAACCTAAGGAAGGATTTACAGTGAAGTCTATTAATCTGGCACACTCTGAACTGGCCAATTTTTCTTGAATAATGGATGGGATTCCTATTAATTCCACAACACTGTGTTTTTATTTTCAAACGTACATATTACTCAGTAAAGTAATAAAAAATAAGTTTAAAGGGCGTGTAGGAACAAGGCTCTACTTTAGCTTAAATGGAGCTTTGGGAACAAACCTAATGAGCTTCAAGGGGATGTATGGAGGGTCAAAAACAGGTTCTGTGAGTTTAAGGGAGGGTGTCAACTTGTTGCTCAGTGAAATTAGAGTCAGTGACTCAGTGTATCAAGGACTGGAGGATGGTTACATTTTTCCACTTATTCAAGAAGGGCAGTAAAGATTAAGTTTGGAAGCCAAAGGCTAATGAGCCTTACATCAGAAGTTGTTGGAGGAGATTCTGAGGGACAGGATATACAGTATGTTCACTTGGAAAGGTCATAAGGTATAGGAATAGAATTGTGTTGCCCCAATTAAATTGAATAGCACCATCCGGGAAGCTTAGTAAACATGCAGGAGAAGGTTACGGCAGATCACCATAAGGCAAAGGAGCAGAATTATGCCATTCAATCCATCGAGTCTGCTACACCAGTTGATCATGGTTGATTTATTTTCCCTCTGCAGGGTCAGGGTAGGGATGTCTCTGATCGTGTGCACAGCATTCTGAAATGGGAGGGTGAGCAGCCAGATGTCATGATACACATCGGTACCAATGACGCAGGAAGAAAGAGTGAGGAGGTCCTGAAGAGTGAGTATAGAGAGCTTGGTAGAAAGTTAAAAAGCAGGACCTTGAAGGTGGTAACCTCAGGATTGCTACCTGTGCCACGTGCCAGTGAGGGTAAGAATAGGATGCTCTGGAGGATGAACACGTGGCTGAGGAACTGGTGTAGGAGGCAGGGTTTCAGATTTCAGGATCATTGGAAACTCTTCTGGGGCAGGTGGGACCTGTACAAGAGAGACAGGTTACACCTGAACTACAGGGGGACCAATATCCTTGCAGGGAGGTTTGTTAGTGTTATTCGGGGGGGTTTAAACTAGATTTGCAGGGGGATGGGAATCAGAGTGCCAGAGTAGATAGTGGAGCGGGGCTGAAAATAAATTAGGTTAAAAATAAATTATGTTAAAGTTTCATGCAAAGTCACAAGTAGAAGGGTTGTGTGTGGTGTTTATAATCTTCTGAGGTGTGTCTATTTCAATGCGAGGAGTATTGTGGGGAAGGCTGATGAGCTGAGGGTGTGAACTGACACGTGGAATTATGATATTGTAGCCATTAGTGAAACTTGGCTACAGGAGGGGCAGGACTGGCAGCTTAATATTCCGGGGTTCCTATGTTTCAGACGTGATAGAAGCAGAGGGATGAAGGGTGGGGGGGGGGGGGTGGCATTGCTAGTCAGGGAACATGTTACAGCAGTGCTCAGGCAGGACAGATTAGAGGGCTTGTCTACAGAGGCCATATGGGTGGAGCTGAGAAACAGTAAAGGTATGACCACGTTAATGGGGTTGTATTATAGACCACCCAATAGTCAGCAAGAATTGGAGGAGCAAATCTGCAGAGAGATAGCAGACATCTGCAGGAAATATAAAGTTGTGATAGTAGGGGATTTTAATTTTCCACATATTGATTGGGACTCCCATACTGTTAAAGGTCTAGATGGGTTAGGGTTTATAAAACATGTTCAGGAAAATTTTCTAAATCAATATATAGAGGTACCGACTAGAGAGGATGCAATATTAGATCTCCTATTAGGAAACGAGTTAGGACAGGTGACAGAAGTGTGTGTAGGGGAACACTTTGATCATAACATCATTAGTTTCAACTTGATCATGGATAAAGATAGATCTGGTCCTCAGGTTGAGGTTCTATACTGGAAAAAGGACAATTTTGAAGAAACGAGGAAGGATCTAAAAAGCGTGGATTGGGATAGGTTGTTCTCTGGCAAGGATGTCGTTGGTAAGTGAGAGGCATTCAAAGGAGACATTTTGAGAGTGCAGAGTTTGTATGTTCCTGTCAGGATTAAAGGCAAAGTGAATAAGGATAAGAAACTTTGATTCTCTAGGGATATTGGAACTCTGATAAAGAAGAGAGAGATGTATGACATGTATAGGAAACAGGGAGCAAGTAAGGTACTTGAGGAGTATAAGAAGTGCAAAAAAAACTTAAGAAATCAGGAGGGCTAAAAGAAGACATGTGGTAGCTTTGGCAGACAAGGTGAAGGATAATCCAAAGAGCTTCTACAGCTACATTAAGAGCAAAAGGAGAGTAAGGGATAAAATTGGTCCTCTTGAAGATCAGAGTGGTTGGCTATGTATGGAATCAAAAGAAATGGGGGAGATCTTAAATGGGTTTTTTGTGTCTATATTTACTAAGGAAACTAGCATGGAGTCAATGGAAATAAGGCAAACAAGTAGTGAGGTCATGGAACCTATACAGATTGAAGAGGAGGAGGTGCTTGCTATCTTGAGGCAAATCAGAGTAGATAAATCCCCAGGACCTGACAGGGTATTCCCTCGGACCTTGAAGGAGACTAGAATTGAAATTGCAGGGACCCTGGCAGATATATTTAAAATGTTGGTATCTACGGGTGAGGTGCCGGAGGATTGGAGGATAGCTCATGTTGTTCTGTTGCTTAAAAAAGGCTTTAAAAGTAATCCAGGAAATTATAGGCCGGTAAGTTTGACATTGGTAGTAGGTGAATTATTGGAAGGAGTACTAAGAGATAGGATCTACAAGTATTTAGATAGACAGGGACTTATTAGGGAGAGTCAACACTGCTTTGTGTGTGGTAGGTCATGTTTAACAAATCTATTAGAGTTTTTTCGAGGAGGTTACAAGGAAAGTGGATGTTGTCTACATGGACTTCAGTAAGGCCTTTGGAAGGTTCTGCATGGGAGTTTAGTTAGGAAGATACAGTCGCTAGGTATACATGGTGAGGTAATAAATTGGATTAGACATTGGCTCAATGGGAGAAGTCAGAGATTGGTAGTGGAGAATTGCTTCTCTGAGTGGAGGCCTGTGACTAGTGGTGTGCCACAGGGATCAGTGCTGGGTCCATTGTTATTTGTCATTTATATCAATGATCTGGATGAAAATGTGTAAATTGGATCAGCAATTTTGCTGATGATACAAAGATTGGAGGTGTAGTGGACTGTGGGGAAGGTTTTCAAAGCTTGCAGAGGGATCTGGACCAGCTGGAAAAGTGGGCTGAAAAATGGCAGATGGAGTTTAATACAGACAAGTGTGAGGTATTGCACTTTGGAAGGACAAACCAAGGTAGAACATACAAGGTAAATGGTAGGGTACTGAGGAGTGCAGTAGAACTGAGGGATCTAGGAATACAGATACAAAATTCCCTAAAAGTGGTGTCACAGGTAGATGGGGTAGTAAAGAGAGCTTTTGGTACATCAGCCTTTATAAATCAAAGTATTGAGTATAAGAGTTGGAATGTTATGGTGAGGTTGTATAAGACATTGGTGAGGCTGAATTTGGAGTATTGTGTGCAGTTTTGGTCACTGAATTACAGGAAGGATATTAATAAGGTTGAAAGAGTGCAGAGAAGGTTTACTAGGATGTTGCTAGGACTTGAGAAACTGAGTTGCAGAGAAAGGTTGAATAGGTTAGGACTTTATTCCCTGGAGCATAGAAGAATGAGGGGAGACTTGATAGAGGTATATAAAATTATGATGGGTATAGATAGCGTGAATGCAAGCAGGCTTTTTCCACTGAGGCTAGGGGAGAAAAAACCAGAGGACATGGGTTAAGCATGAAGGGAACATTGGGGGGGGGGGGGGGCTTCTTCGCACAGAGAGTGGTGGGAGTGTGGAATGAGCTCCCAGATTAAGTTCTAAATGCAGGCTCACTTTTAACATTTAAGAAAAACTTGGACAGGTACATGGATGAGAAGTGTATGGAGGGATATGGGCCAGGTGCAGGTCAGTGGAACTAGGCAGAAAAATGGATCGACACAGCCAAGAAGGGCCAAAAGGCCTGTTTCTGTGCTGTAATGTTCTATGGTTCTCTCACCTGCATTCTCTTTCCTTCTCCCCATAATTTTTGAAACCCTTACTAATCAAGAACCTACTGTTATGTCCTATACATTTTCTAGCCTGAGTTTCCTCTTTAACCTGTGTTGCAATTTCCTGGGACATCTGCAATTACCCTGTCATTGCTGGCACCTGCTGAGGACTACTTAAAAACAAGGGCACTCCCACTCTCCCTCCTCCCTCCTCCCTCTCCCTCCCCCTCTCCCTCCCCCTCTCCCTCTCCCTCCCCCTCTCCCTCCCCCTCCCCCTCCCCCTCCCCCTGCAGCCAGCACTACCACACCACATATCACCCTTTTCCCCTTTACCTTAACTTTAATTTGATAAATGTATTTTATTTTTATTCCCTGTTGTGGCCTGACTCCTTTGTTTTACTTCCTGAGAGCTGAGGTTGTAAGACTATCAACCTCCAATTTAAATATCCCTTAAGAAGAGTCAGTATGGTTTTAAGTGGCAGACTTCATACTTCACAGATCTGGTTATGGTTTTGTTTGGGAGATAACCATGAAAACTGATGAAGGTAATGTGGCATGGAGTACATAGGGTTCAATAAGGATTTTGAAAAGATCCTGCATGATGGGCTCGCACATAAGGTCAAGGTGCAAGAGATCCAATGCATTTTAGCAAACTGGATACAAAATTGATGTAGTGATAAGAGGCAGAGGGTAGTAGTGGAGAAGGATCTTTCTGTCTGGAAAGTGATGGACCACAAAGATCAATGCTGGGTTAGTTTTAATAGATATAAATGACTTGGATAGGAAGTACATCGCCTGATTAGTTAAGTTTGCAAATGACACAAAAAGTGGTTTAGTCATAGACTGCAAGAAAAATTCTTCTGTAAATACATTGGGAGATAAGCCATTTGGAAAGTTAGGCAGAGCAGTAGCAGATGTGCTCCAGACGTGTGACATAATGAGTTTTGGAAGTCAAATCTTGTAGGACATATAGAATAAATGGCAGCAACCTTAGAAGAGGGGGCAGGCAGAGTGACCTAGGGGTGTAAGTCCTTAGCTAACTGAAAGTGGATAGAAAAAGTAAGTTAGCAAGTGCACCGTGAAAAGGAATTTCGTATGCATGCTTGCTTTCATAGATAAGAATTATTATATGAGAATAGGAAAGTCATGTTGCAGCTGTACATAGCATCGGTTGGACTTATTTTGGCTTATTTAGAGGCCACAGGCTCAGAATAGAAGGACATTTAGCCAGAGGATGGTGCATCTGTGGAATTCATTGCCTTGAGAGCCATGCCACATTTAAAGCAGCGATTAATAGGTCTTTAATTAGTAAGGGTGTCAAAGATTATGGGGAGAAGGCAGGAGAATGGAACTAAGTCAGCTATGATTGAATGCTGAAACAGACTCGATGGGCTAAACAGGGTAATTCTGCTCCCATGTCTTATGAATATTATGTATGGTTCTGTTTGCCACACTTTAGGAAGGATGTGATAGCATTAGATAGAGTGCAAAAGAGATTCACCAGGATGTTGCCTGGTATGGAAGACTAGAGTTATGTGGAGTTTGGGTAGGCTGGGTTTATACTGGCTGGAACCTACAAGGTTGAATGGTGATCTTATAGAAGTTTATAAATTATGAGGACATAGATAACATAGATTAAATTTCTTGTTTTTTGACAAGGCAGTGGAGTCTGGAAGTAGAAGACATAGGTTTAAGGTAGCAGTGCAGTGTAAAACACAAAAAAAGACTTTTAAGTTGCAATAAGGAACAAAATAAATAATGCAGAAGAATATTAAGGTAGTATTCATGGCTTCATTGAGTGTTCAGAAATCAGATGGCAGAGGGGAAGAAGCTGGTGCTAAAACATTGAATATGCATTTCAGGCTCCTGTACCTTCTCCCTGATGGTAGTAATGAGAAATGGTAAGGGTCCTTAATGAGGGATACCACCTTCTTGAGGCACTGCCTTCTGAAGATGTCCTCAGTGTTGGGGATTTTTAAGATATCCTTTTTGCCTTTGAGAAAGGATTGTTGAGCCACCACCTTAAAATGCTGCTGCTCAAATACTGAGGGTACTGTTTTGGAAGATCTGCATGCATGAATTAGCACAAAGACACAGTGGGCTAAAAAACTTTTTCTGAGATGTACAACTCTACAATAATATTGAGCATAGAATGCCAGGATTCTGACCAACCATTACAGAATGGGAGTCAAATTACAGTACTGTGCAAAGGGCTTAGGCATATATTTATAGCTAAGGTACATAAGACTTTTGCACAGTACTGCGTTTGTCAATGTGGAGCGGAGAGTGAGTTTGTAAATCTTGTGGGGGAAAACAGGATGTTGGGAATGGAGAGTGCCGTTTGTGTCAATGACCAGCATGGTCTGAGGATGTGCTGGGGGCAGCCCAGGACTGTTGCCATGATTCTAATGCCAACATAGCATGCCCACAACTTACTAAACCTAACATGTACACTTCAGTGAAGTGGGAGGTAATTGGAGCACCCAGAGGAAACCCACATGGTCACAGGGAGAACGTACAGTCCAAACTCTTTACAGACAACAGCGGGAATTGAACCCCAATCTTCTGATCTCTGGCACTGCAAAGCAAATACGCTGATTGCTATGCTACCATGCTGCCTTTTACCAGCTCCCTGATGGCAGTAATGATGCTATCATGCAGCTCCTCTTCTTCCAGAAGAAAACATTGGTGGCTGTACATTTGGAAAGTAATATCAAGGGAACTTGGGTAAATAATTGAAATATGTGTTAAAAGATGGATTTAAACGTGTTTAAAATCACATGGTAAAAGTGTTTCAATACAAGCGGATGAGATTCCTATCAAGCAGGTTCCTTGATCTTAGAAAGGGTTGAGCTTCTTGAGTGTTATTAGAGGTGCACATATTAGTTCATGTGGGTGAAGGGCCTGCTGTAAGCTGAGAAGTTCAGCATATGGTGTTGAGACTTCCTTGTGTGCTCCATCCTGAAATGAAAGAGTGCTTTAAGTTATGTTGATGGCATCAAACTAAAAGCTCGTGCATACAGTCGCCAAGAGTAGTGGAAAACGGGAAGATTGGGAAAACTTTAAAAAGCAACAAAGCAACTAAGTGAGCAATAAATAAAGGGAAGCTAGATTAAGAAAGGAATCTGGTACAAAATATAAAAATGAATAGTAAAATTTTTATAATTATATAAAGCGGAAAAGAGTGGGTAAAGTGAATGTAGGTCCCTTGGAGGATGAGAAAGGGGAATTGATACTTGATAATGAGGAAATGGGAAAGGCTGCACGAATCTGTGCTGGGCCCCTAACTGTTCACAATATACATCAACGATCTAGAAGAGGAGACCGAGTGTAGTGTATCTAAGTTTGTTGATGATACCAAATTGAGTGGAAAAGCAAATTGTGCAGAAGATACAGAGAGTCTGCAGAGAGATTTTGATAGGTTAATTGAGTGGGCAAGCATCTGGCAGGTGGAGAACAATAAATGTGAGGTCATCCACTTTGGAAGGAAAAATGAATGGGCAGATTATTTAAATGGTAAAAAATTGTAGTATGCTGCTGTGCAGAGGAACATGGGAGTGTTTGTGCATGAATCACAAGGTTGGTTTGCAGGTGCACCAGGCTATTAAAAAGGCAAATGGAATATTGAATTTCATTGTTAGAGGGATTGAATTTAAGAGCAGGAAGTTATGCTGCAACTGTACAGGGTATTGGTTAGGCTGCACCTGGAATACTCTGTGTAGTTCTTGTCTCTTTACTCCAAGAAGGATATCCTGGCTTAGGAGGGGTTGCAGAAGAGGTTCACCAAGTTGATTCCAGAGATCGGGGGTTAGACAATATGGAGAGATTGAGTCGCCTGGGACTGTACTTGCAGTAATTCACAAGAATGAGAGGAGGTCTTCTAGAAACATATAAAATTATCAAAGGGATAGATAAGATAGGAAAGTTGTTTCCACTGGTAGGTTAGACTAGAACTAGGGGACATAGCCTCAAGATTCAGGGGAGTAGATTTAGGACAGAGATGAGGAGGAACTGCTTTTCTCAGAGTGTGGTGAATCTGTGGAATTCTCTGCCCAATTAAGTAGTGGAGGCTACTTCAGTGATTATATTTGAGGTAAGGTTGGATAGATTTTTGCATAGTAGAGGAATTAAAGATTATGGGAAAAAGGCAGGTAGATGGTGATGAGTTCATGGCCAGATCAGCCATGATCTTATTGAAAGGCAGAGCAGGCTCAACAGGCCAGATGGCCAACTCCTGTTCCTGTTTCTTATGTTCTTATGTTTCCATGCTGTACTTCTCTATGACTCTGTGTGTGTTTGTAACAATTCAGTTTGTGCGATTTGAGGTACTGTTTCACACAGTTTGCGGGTTCCACATGTACACAGAACATGTGTGTATAAAAACACAACATATGATTTAAAAGATGAGGATATTATGCATCCTCACTGCTTGATCAACCCGACCTATTACTTTCACGGAGTTTGCAAATCCACTATTGTAACTCTGACAGAAATCTTTGTGAAGTGGAATTCATGGCTTAAATTCCACAGATTTTGCCACTTATAAGGGGATACCCCTAACGCTCTGCCAAGGTTACAGGTGGGGAACCTTGGGAAATTGTTCACCATCATAATAATATCACCCTGCTGTTTTCTTCCAATGAAGATGAAATAGAACTCCTTAAGAACTGTGTGCATATAAAAACTATACTTATACAGTTTGTTTATACATTTGCATACAGAAAGCTCTAGATCTTGTGAAGATGCCTATTGTACTTACATAACAAAATTCTCATTTCTTTACTTCGCACAATAAGATATTAACCCACTATGAACTTAGTTGCCACTCAACTTCGCAAAGTATTAAAAAAAATCCCACGGTCTGTGATCCAACCTCACAATACAAACTTTACACACTTAGGTAATCTTGAGATAATCCTCAAATCGGTGCAAGACTAATTGTAGTTAGTCCAACTGCCATAAATGTTAAGTCCTCATTCAGATAATCCAACTTCAATATGGGAAGGCAATAGCTTCAAATCTTTCAATAACTTCATCATTAGCCTTTGTGTTACAGCTAATCTTTTAAAGCATAGCTGAAATCAAAAGCACCCTTTTGCTTCTTGAGTGACATGTGTGCCTGGAGCCTCTGAATGATATGTTCGTGGCAAGTTTTCAGAATGCACTCATGGATTGAGTATGTGGGCAGAGAAGTCCTTAATGTAATTTAATCTGACCAAGAGTGAGATGATGCATTTTGGGTGAGCAAGTAAGGCAAAGCTACAGAATGTGGTAGAGGTTGGAATGTGGCAATAGTGTACAGCAGGTATTCCCAACATGGGGTCAACAGATCCCTTGCATAATGGTATTGGTCCCTGTCATAAAAAAAGGTAGGGAACCGCTGATGTATAGGTTCAAGGGAATCCTGATATTTTCTTAATTTATTCATTCTACTGGACTGGATGCTGATAATTGCTAACAAGGCCATCACTTATTGTCCATCCTAATTAATCTTGAGGAGGTGGTAGTGAACTTTCTACTTGAACACTGCGGTCCTGCTGAAGGTATTCCCACAATACTACTGAGTAGAGATTTATACCTAGCAATGAGAACTGAATCATGATATATTTTAAGGTCAGAATAATGGAATAGAACATACGGTAGAACATTATAGCACAGTACAGACCATTCGGCTTACGAAGTTGTGCTGACCTTTTAACCTACTCTAAGATCAATCTAACCCTTCCCTTCTACGTAACCCTCCATTTTTCTGTCATCTAGAAGTTTCCTGGGGGGGAAAAATACAAACCTGTCTCTAGCATCCCCCTATACTTTCCTGAAAAACTTTAAAATTTGCCCCCTGGTCTTCACCACTTCCAGCCTGGGAAAAAGTCACTGGCTATCTGTGCCTCTTATTGTCTTGATCACCTCTGTCAGGTCGCCCCTCATCCTCCTTCACTCCAAAGAGAAAAGCTCTAGCTCATTCAACTATCTTCATAAGACATGCTCAGGAAACATCCTGGCAAAACAGCTTCCACATTCTCTCTATAATGTGTGAACTGAAAGCAGATTGCAACTGGTGGAGGTCAAGGGTATTAGAGATTTTTTGGGAGTAGTCTGCATGTGTAATATCAACTGCATTTGGAGATGGTGCAGAATGCTGCCATGATTTGCTGGATTTGGAGGGAAGGTGTGTTTGGTGGGTTGGATGGGATGCTAGTCAAGTGGGCTGCCTAATCCTGGCTGTTGGAGCTGGAAGGTATACTGTTGCATGACTTACAGCTGGTGGAAAAGTTTGAGGACATTTGGGATTAGTCACTCATGGCAAAATACTTGCTTTTGAAGCCATGATACAGGTAGCTATGGTGACTGACATGGTTGGGTTTCTGGTAAAAGGTGACCCCCACAATCTTGATAATTTTGAAGATGTAATATGTTCACTGGTAGAAATCATAGTGAAGGGTCACAATAGAGTGGATATGGAGATTTTTCTATGGTGGGGGAGTCTACAACCCAGGGACACAGCCTCAGAATAGAGGGACACCCATTTAGAACTGAGATGAGGAGGGATTTCTTTCACCAGAGGGTGGTGAATCTGGGGAATTCATTGCAACAGATGTCTGTGAGGCCAAGTTATTGGGTATATTTAAGGTAGAGGTTGATAGATTCTTGGTTAGTCAAGGCATGAGGGGATACGGGAACAAGGCCTGAGAGGAAAATGCATCAGCTAAGTGGCCCAAATCTTCTATATCTTATGATTTTATGGTTTTTAATGTCCTCTTTGTCCACAGGAATGGTACCAGAGGATTGGAGGGAGGCGAATGTTGTTCCCTTGTTCAAAAAAGGTAGTAGGGATAGTCCGGGTAATTATAGACTAGTGAGCCTTACATCTGTGGTGGAAAAGCTGTTGAAAAAGATTCTTAGAGATAGGATCTATGGGCATTTAGAGAATCATGGTCTGGTCAGGGACAGTCAGAATGGCTTTGTGAAGGGCAGATCGTGTCTAACAAGCCTGATTGAGGAGGTGACCAGGTATATAGATGAGGGTAGTGCAGTGGATGTGATCTACGTGGATTTTAGTAAGGCATTTGACAAGGTTCGACAATCCTCTACACTATCCACAACACCACCAACCTTTGTGTCGTATGCAAACTTGCCAACCCACCCTTCTACCCCCACATCCAGGTCGTTAATAAAAATCACAAAAAGTAGAGGTCCCAGAACAGATCCTTGTGGGACACTACTAGTCACAACCCTCCAATTCAAATGTACTCCCTCCACCACGACTCTGCCTTCTGCAGGCAAGCCAATTCTGAATCCACCTGGCCAAACTTCCCTGGATCCCATGCCTTCTGACTTTCTGAATAAGCCTATCGTGTGGTACCTTGTCAAATGCCTTACTAAAATGCATGTAGATCACATCCACTGCACTACCCTCATCTATATGCCTGGTCACCTCCTCAAAAGAACTCTATCAGGCTTGTTAGATACGATCTGCCCTTCACAAAGCCATGCTGACTGTCCCTGATCAGACCATGATTCTCTAAAAACCCATAGATCCTATCTCTAAGAAACTTTTCCAACAGCTTTCCCACCACAGACATAAGGCTCACTGGTCTATAATTACTCCGACTATCCCTACTACCTTTTTTGAATAAGGAGACAATATTCGCCTCCTCCAATCCTCCGGTACCATTCTCGTGGACAACAAGGACATAAAGATCCTAGCCAGCTCAGCAATCTCTTCCTTCGCCCCGTGGAGCAGCCTGGGGAACATTCCGTCAGGCCCTGGGGACTTCTGAACTCCTTCTGAACGCTCTGCTCTCCGCTCCCTCCGCACCAATCCCAACCTCACTATAAAACCCGCTGATAAAGGGGGAGCTGTTGTTGTCTGGTGTACTGACCTCCACCTGGCCGAGGCACAGCGACAACTCTCTGATACCTCCTTTTATTTACCCCTTGATCATGACCCCACTAAGGAGCACCAGGCCATTGTCTCCTATACCATCACCGACCTTATCAGCTCTGGGGATCTCCCATCCACTGCCACCAAACTCATAGTTCCCACACCCCGCACTTCCCGTTTCTACCTCCTACCCAAGATCTACAAATCTGCCTGTCCAGGTAGACCTATTGTCTCAGCTTGCTCCTGCCCCACCAAACTCATTTCTGCATACCCTGTCACTGTCTTATCCCCCCTTGTTCAATCTCTTCCCACCTATGTTCGTGACACTTATCACGCTTTGAACTTTTTCAATGATTTTAAGTTCCCTGGCCCCCACCACCTTATCTTCACCATGGACGTCCAGTCCCTATATTCCTCCATCCCCCACCCGGACGGTCTCAAAGCTCTTCACTTCTTTTTGGATTCCAGACCTAACCAATTCCCCTCTACCACCACTCTCCTCCGTCTAGCGGAATTAGTTCTTACTCTCAATAATTTCTCCTTTGGCTCCTCCTACTTCTTCCAAACCAAGGGTGTAGCCATGGGCACCCGCATGGGTCCCAGTTATGCCTGCCTTTTTGTTGGCTTTGTGGAACAGTCCATGTTCCAAGTCTATACGGGTATCCATGCCCCTCTTTCCCTTCGCTACATCGACGACCGCATTGGCGCTGCCTCTTGCACGCATGCTGAGCTCATTAACTTTGCCTCCAACTTTCACCCTGCCCTCAAATTTACCTGGTCCATTTTTGACACCTCCCTCCCCTTCCTTGATCTTTCTGTCTCCATCTCTGGAGACGGTTTATCTACTGATATCTACTATAAGCCTACAGACTCTCACAGCTACCTGGACTATTCCTCTTCCCACCCAGTCTCTTGCAAAAATGCTATCCCCTTCTCACAATTCCTCCGTCTCTGCCGTATCTGCTTTCAGGATGAGGCTTTTCATTCCAGGACGAAGGAGATGTCTTCCTTTTTTAAACAAAGGAACTTCCCTTCTTCCTCCATCAACTCTGCTCACAAACGCATCTCTCCCATTTCCCGCACATCTGCCCTCACCCCATCTGCCCGCCACCCCACTCGGGATAGGGTTCCCCTTGTGCTCACCTAGCACCCCACCAGCCTCCAGGTCCAACGTATAATTCTCTGTAACTTCCGCCACATCCAACGGGATCCCACTACCAAGCACATCTTTCCCTCCCCCCTCTTTCTGCTTTCCACAGGGATCGCTCCCTATGCGACCCCCTTGTCCACTCATTCCCCCCATCTCTTCCCACCGATCTCCCTCCTGGCACTTATCCTTGTAAACGGAACAAGTGCTACACCTGCCCTTACACTTCCTCCCTCACCACCATTCAGGGCCCCAGACAGTCCTTCCAGGTGAGGTGACACTTCACCTGTGAGTCGGCTGGTGTGGTATACTGCGTCCGGTGCTCCCGGTGTGGCCTTTTATATATTGGTGAGACCCGACGCAGACTGGGAGACCGTTTCGCTGAACACCGATGCTCAGTCCGCCAGAGAAAGCAGGATCTCCCAGTGGCCACACATTTTAATTCCACGTCCCATTCCCATTCTGATATGTCTATCCATGGCCTCCTCTACTGTCAAGATGAATCCAAACTCAGGTTGGAGGGACAACACCTTATATACCGGCTGGGTAGCCTCCAACCTGATGGCATGAACATTGACTTCTCAAACTTCCGTTAATGCCCCTCCTCCCCTTCATACCCCATCCCTGATATATTTAGTTGTTTGTTTTTTTTCTCTCTCTCTGCCCATCACCCTGCCTGTTCTCCATCTCCCTCTGGTGCTCCCCCCCCCACCTCTTTCTTTCTCCTGAGGCCTCCCGTCCCATGATCCTTTCCCTTCTCCAGCTCTGTCTCCCTTTTGCCAATCACCTTTATGTCTCTCAGCTTCATCTCACCCCTCCGGTCTTCTCCTATCATTTCACATTTTCTCCTCCCCCTCCTTTCAAATCTCTTACTATCTTTCCTTTCAGTTAGTCCTGACGAAGGGCCTCGGCCCGAAATGTCGACAGTGCTTCTCCCTATAGATGCTGCCTGGCCTGCTGTGTTCCACCAGCTTTTTGTGTGTGTTGTTGTTTGAATTTCCAGCATCTGCAGATTTCCTTGTGTTTGACTTATCTGTCCTAATGTATTTTAACAACTCCAACCCCTCCTCTCCCTTAATATCAACATGCTCCAGAACATCAACCTCACTCATATTGTCCTCACTGTCATCAAGTTCCACAACATATATGTGTGTGTGTATAAAGTTTCAATATGTGATCAACTAAATTGTGTTCTTTCATAATCAAATGTCCTGTATACATACACCCTTGGAGGTCGACGGGGGGGATGGGGTTGCGGGGGCGGGACGGGGGTGGGTGGTACTACCTCCCTGAAATGAGTTTTTTGCAGGGTGGGATGCCTGCAATTATGCTGGCACCAGATGTGGGGTTGCTAAGTTTACTGATTATACTTCTTGGAAACTAAGTTATGAAGAAGATACCTTCCGCCTCATCTGGTTTCACCTATTTCGTTCTTGCTCATTGTCTGTCCCCTCCCCCCCCCCCCTCCCGTTCTGGAATCTTCCCACTTCCTTACCAGTCCTTAGGAAGGGTTTCGGCCTGAAACGTTGGCCCTTTATTCCTCTTCATAGATTTTACCCGACCTGGTAATTCCTTCAGCATTTTATGCGTATTACTCTGGATTTCCAGCATCTGCGGAATCTCTTGAGTTACAGATATGTTACCTTGCCGTGGCCCTTGCACGTTCTTTGCCTTCTTCCACTGCATATTCTGTGTAAGTGTAGCACTTTATTCTACGTTTTACCATTATGTACCGCGATGTACTTAGTTTCAGAGGTTGGTATGCACGTGTTGCGAACCGTGATTTATGAGCGAAGAATAAAAGACTGGAGTCACTCAGCACTAGGTGCAAGGGCGGTTACCAGATATGTCGAAAATCAAACACTAGCGAAAATAGCAACAAGGAAACAGCCAAAATTTGCGGTTAAAATCTGCCAGTAAGCACAATAAGCTGCTTCTTCTAGATTTCTCCTCATAGATGCTGCCTGGCCTGTCCACCAGCATTTTGTGTGTGTAACACAGTAGCTTCACTCGATTTCTCTCTCCTGCTGAGAGCGAACCAGAACATACCATCTTTAAATACAGGCTACAACTGAGTCACGGAACTATCTCCCTTAAATACAGTAGACAAACAATATATGCCCATCATCTGTGCATCGCCATTACGGCAGTGCAATATTCTACCGCGGGTGGCGGGAAGTTAAACCCGGGCGGGGCGGGGCGGGCTGGGGTGGGGGGAGAGGCATACAGGTGCGCGCACTCAGTACACCGGCAACTGAATGACGAGGTTGTCTGTGTGTGTCTCAGAATCAGCGGTATTATTACCGGCATGTGTCCTCAAATTGTGTATGTGTGTGTCGGTTACCGAGCACTCTCCACCGCCACATGACATACAAATCAAACCCTTTCACTGGATCTCGTTACATGTCACATTAATAAACCAATTAGCAAATGCTAATTAAGTAGGGAAAAAAGGTCTCTCAGAGTATAATGGTGAAAAAACGAATATGGAATTGTACATTTTGGCAAAAAAAAATTAAGATGCATGTTATTTGAATGATGAGAAATTGCAGGAGCTTTGAGATGCAGAAGGATCTTTGCATCCCATTGCATGTTTCATCAAAGGTTCACATGCAAGCACACAATGTGATTAGCAAAGCTGAGAAAACCTTTATTACTCATTGGCATGGAAAATAGTATAAAATAGGGAGATAATTCTTCAGGCATCGTTATTTTAAGGAATAACCTTAAATTACCTAAACCTTAAACCAGTGTCGGTCTCGTTATTTAAGGAAATATTGGAAGCAATTCAAAGGAGGATAATTAGTGTGATGCTGTAGCGATGTATTACATACGGAGCTAGAAACAACGGTAAATCGTTCCGAGACTACTCAAACTTCGCAGCGCTGGTTTTTAATCCCTAGTTCCCGCCCTCTGCGGGCGGAAATGACGTCAGGGGCGCATGACCGAAGTCTCTCCCCGCGCGCGGGCTATTTGTGCGCCGGTTCGCCTGCGCCGGAAGTGGGTCGCCACGATACCTTGAATGGGCAGATTGGCTCATGAAGAATGTTCGTTCAGACTAATCAGGGTGATAAGGTGTATGGAAATGATGTTTCATTGCAGGACAATAAGGGAAAGGGGTGAAAATAAATGTCTTAAATGGTCAGTCATTCATTTTTAAAGACACTTATTTTCTCTCAGTCTTTGAAATTCTCATCCTCAAAGAATGTTTTAAGCAAAGACGTAAATACTGAGCTAAATACAATAGAAGCTTACAAAACAAGGGGTGGGACTGAAACAAAACCACAAATAGAGAAGGGTTGGGTTGAGTTTGCAAACAATTCAGCCACTAACTTATTAAAATGTAGAGCAGGTTTGTCTTTAACTTTCCAATATAACCATTCACCAGCTGTCAAATCCAACCTCCACACTCCTCAGCAAAGCCAAACAGAGATTAAATCTGTATGCATATGGTGTGGTGTGACTGCTTCTGCTAACCCAGGCATTATTTTAGGATGCCCCAGACTGTCTCTCAGGTCTTTTGGAGCTGTTCTGCTGTCTACAAACCGATGTAACAGCATGAGTGAAAATAAATGAAACTTTGGAATGCCTGTGTCTAGAATCCTTATTTTTATGAGTTGTAAAGCGGTAGAGCACGTTAACTGAAGGAATTATTTTGATTAGCCATGCTAGCGATTGTTTTACTGTTGGGGCTGTGTAAATGGTGAACTCCCAAGAACTGCAGAACAGGAGGGCAAAGTGTGTTATCTATTGGGTAAACTAGACAAGGGATAGAAAGAGGAGGAATGACTAACCAGGCAAAGGAACAAGGTTAACAGGAGAATTAGCATTGCCAATCAGTTCTGTCACAGCACCCATTAACATTTTCATCCAGGTCATTTGTATACATTGCAAACAGCAGAGGTCCCGGCACAGATCCTTGTGGAACAACCAGACCTCCAAGCTGAATGTCCCTTCAACCACTACCCTCTGTCTTCTATGCGTAAACCAGTTCTGAATCCAAACAGCTAATTCTCTGCAGACCTCACGCATCTTAATCTGGATTAGCCTTCCATGAGGGACTTTGTTTAAAACCATACTAAAATCCATGTGGATAACATCCACTGCCCTACACTCATCAATCTCTCCTGTCACCTTGTCAAAGAACTATCAAGTTGGTAAAACACAACCTGCCCCACACAAAGCCATGCTGACTTTCCCTAATTAGGCCACGCCCTACCGAGGTACAACTAAGGTTCGTCCATCATCATCGATAAAGACCTCGACGCCATTAGTACTGTTTTTTTACAAGGTCGAGTTGCTAGCTCGACGTTCAACCCAGCACAGATGGAAAGCATGCAAGGGAGCCAGCCGGATTTGAACTCGGGACTTCTCGCCCCGAAGTCCAGCACTGATGCCACCAGCCGGCTATGATGGTGTCAAGACTAGCACTTGATTTGGATTTAAGTGAGGGAGAGTTGTGCAGTGTCAGCCTCACTCTCTCTTCCCAATTCCCATCTGCATCCAGTGGCAATTGTTACGTACCCCGTAACTGGGTGTCTTACCAGCAAAGATAGAAGTGTGCGTTGGAGTCTGGTACTATTTTCAAAACAGTGTTTATTAGTAAAATATACAAATCAATATCAACAATGCAAATATACAGATAATACACGTTAGCAATACTAAACCTAAAAGTGTGGGTATAATAATAATAATCAATAATAAACAAGCTCTATTGTTGTCTAGGGGATAATGAATTATCATGGGAAAGTATAAAGTTCAGTTCAGTTCATGTAGGCTGAGGTAGTTGTTGGTTCTTTTGTTGTAACCATTGGAGGGAGAGAGAGAGAGACAGAGAAAGGGCGAGCAAACAGTGACAGCTACAGTCATTCAAACCTTCCTTTATGTTTTTGATCCGTCGATGTGTTGTTGTGGCCATTCAGGTATGACCCCTCTGTCCTTTAGCTAGACCGTTCTTCTATGGTGGACTCGTCACCCAGGCAAGGGTGGACACACACACAAGCCCCACCGGCCTCGCTATAAACACTGAGAGTTAAAATTGACCAATCCTTCGTTCAGTCTCCAATGCCCCCACACCTTCCTCGTGGGTTCCAGTACTTAAACAGTGCTCACTAGTGTGTCTCTTGGTGAGTCTCCTGGTGTGTCTGAGGGGCGTCTCCCCAGACCTCACTTTTATCCCTACTCACGGGGTCTCAGGTGTCAACCAGCCCACTCCGGCTGTCCACTGAGGAATTTTAATGAACAGAATAGTACCAAGTAAACAATTCTTCTCCGAAGCCATAAGTCTTTCAGGAGTCATAATATGGTGGAACAACAAGTCTCTTCCTCCCTGTGTTATCTCTCCCTTATCTGAAGCAGATGTTCCAGTCCCAGTATGTTTTTGTTCCATCTCTTTCTCTCTCATTAGCAGCCTGGCAACACTAACGGTTTGTAATTCTCCCAGGGGAGGGGGACACAGGCAACCTTGCACCCTTCTGCCCATCAGAGCTGTTCATCCTTCGTAACACCCCCATCCTTCTAGGAATTTTCACCAAAGGGGAAAATTAACTAGTACAGCATTTTACAGGATTACAGAGTTTAGCAAAAAAAATACAGAAGTGTTCTTAACTATAAAGCAATACAGATATACCTTCAACTTAGCATCTAGATAACCAGTTAGCGATTACATTGTCACTACATTACCACTCTCTGGGTGAAAAAGTTTTTCCGCATCTCTGTTCTAAATGGCCTTCCCCTTATTCTTAAACTGTGGCCTCTAGTTCTGGACTCACCCATCAGCAGGAACATGCTTCCTGCCTCCAGTGTGTCCAATCCCTTAATAATCTTATATGTTTCAATCAGATCCCCTCTCATCCTTCTAAATTCCAGTGTATACAAGCCCAGTCGCTCCAATCTTTCAACATATGACAGTCCCGCCATTCCGGGAATTAACCTTGTGAACCTACGCTGCACTCCCTCAGTAGCAAGAATGTCCTTTCTCAAATTTGGAGACCAAAACTGCACGCAATACTCCAGGTGGGGTCTCACCAGGGCCCTGTACAGCTGCAGAAGGACCTCTTTACTCTCGTTATAAAAGCCAGCATGCCATTAGCTTTCTTCACTGCCTGCTGTACCTGCATGCTTGCTTTCATTGACTGATGTACAAGAACACCTAGATCTCGTTGTCCTTCCCCTTTTCATAACTTGACTCCATTTAGATAGTAATCTGCCTTCCTGTTCTTGCCACCAAAGTGGATAACCTCACATTTATCCACATTAAACTGCATCTGCCATACATTTGCCCATTCACCCAACCTGTCCAAGTCACCCTGCATTCTCATAACATCCTCCTGACATTTCACACTGCCACCCAGCTTTGTGTCATCAGCAAATTTGCTAATGTTACTTTTAATCCCTTCATCTAAATCATTAATGTATATTGTAAACAGCTGCAGTCCCAGCACCAAACCTTGTGGTACCCCACTGGTCACAGCCTGCCATTCTGAAAGGGACCCATTAATCACTACTCTTTGTTTCCTGTCAGCCAGCCAATTTTCAATCCATGTCAGTACTCTGCCCCCAATACCATGTGCCCTAATTTTGCCCACTAATCTCCTATGTGGGACTTTATCAAAAGCTTTCTGGAAGTCCAGGTACACTACATCCACTGGCTCTCCCTTGTCCATTTTCATAGTTACGTCCTCAAAAAACTCCAGAAGATTAGTTAAGCATGAATTTCCCTTCATAAATCCATGCTGACTCGGACTGATCCTTCTACTGCTATCCAAATGTGTCATAATTTCCTCTTTTATAATTGACTCCAGCATCTTTCCCACCACTGACGTCAGGCTAACCGGTCTATAATTCCCTGTTTTCTCTCTCCCTCCTTTCCTGAAAAGTGGGACAACATTAGCCACCCTCCAATCAGCAGGAACTGTTCCTGAATTTATAGAACATTGGAAAATAATTACCATGATTTCTAGAGCCACCTCTTTAAGTACCCTGGGATGCAGGCCATCAGGTCCCGGGGACTTATCAGCCTTCAGACTCAACAGTCTATCCAACACCGTTTCTTGCCTAATATAAATTTCCTTCAGTTCATCCTTTACCCACTATTACATCTCAAGTTGTTCCTCATTCACACATCTTATCAATAGGTTGCCATCATTAAAGACTTTTGCAAATACTATTTCCCCTATCTTATTTGCCTGAGTTGTTGTTAGCACAAACGGGTTAATTTTCTTCATGCGTCCTTGAGCCTTCTCATTAAACTTAATTATGACAACACCTCCTCTCTGAACTTGTTCATCTTCCTCACTTTCAGAACTCTCTCCACTGTCATTTCTTATTCTTTTATTCCCTTTGTCTCAGTTTTCATTCATCCATCCATCCCCTCACTATCTCCTCATTCCCTTTATTTCTCCCTTCACAATAATCCATTTCTCCCCAGCTGCCTACCTCTGATCCCAAATCCCTATCCCGCTCCTTCTTCACTCTCTTTCCCTCAACCCCTCTTCTCGCCTTGTCTGCCATTACCGGACCCAGGCAACCCCCTCCCAGCAATTCCCGCTCCTTCCCCACTCTCTTTCCCTCAACAAGTTCCAAACCACATTCACGCATGCACCAGCCCGCCAGCAGTTCGCAATCTCAACTCCTGCCTCCTTCAATAACTTGGGGTAAATCCCATCAGGCCCTGGGGACTGATCCACCTTAATACTCATTAGGAGGTCCAACATTTCCTCCTCCTTCACCTCCAAATGCCGTAACGTATTTATACACTCAGCACTGATCTCCTGGTCCTCCATCTCCATTTCCTTGGTAAGTACTGAAGCAAAGTGCTCATTAAGTACCTTTCTCACATTCTCCACATCCAAGCAAATGCCTCCCCCTTTATCCTTGAGTGGTCCCACCTTCTCCCTGGTTATTCTCTTGCTCTTGATGTATGCATAGAATGCCTTGGGATTCACCTTAATCCTTATTGTGAAGGACTTTTCATGGCACCTCCTGGCTTTCCTAATTCCCTTCTTTAGTTCTTTTCTGGCTTCTTTATACCCCTCGTGTGCTTTGTTTGGTCTTGACTTCCAAAGGTTTACATACTTTGACTTCTTCTTCATGACTAAATTCATCACCTCTCTGGACACATCCCCACCCTTCCTTCTAACAGGAACATACCTTTCCTGTACTCTGTGCAATTGATCTTTAAACACCCTTAACATGAATGATGTGGACATGCCAGAGAAAAGGTGTCTCAGTTAACTCTTCTTAGATCCTGCTCAATGCCCTCATAATTTGCCCTATTCCAATTTAAAGCTATCCCGCAAGAACCATGCCTATCCTTATCAATAGCTATCCTGAAAGTTCAGGAGTTGTGGTCACTGTTCCCTAATTGATCCCCCACAGAAAGGTCAGTCACCTGGCCAGGCTCATTCCCCAACACCACGTCCTTTAGTTGGACCATCCACATATTTATTTAAGAAACCTTCCTGGATACAGTTAACAAATTCTGCTCCATCCAACCCCTTACACCAAGAAAGTCCCAGTTTATATTCGGGAAGTTGAAATCCCCCTTGGAAACAACCCTATTGTTTTTACACATTTCCTTAATCTGATTGCATGTCTGTTCCTCAGTGTCCCAGTGGCTATTGGGGGTCTCTAGTAAAATCCCATCAGTGTGATTGCACCCTTCCTATTCCTGAGCTCCACCCAAATGGATTCTGTCTCACCTGTCAGGCATTCTGAATTCCCATATCTGACAGGAGGAGCATTCCATCCTGACCACTCTGCACTGGAAAAAAAAAGAGGCTTAAGTCCTCTTAGCTGTTCCTCCGCCTGTTCACGCTGAAGCCTGCTAAATCCAAAGCCATCCCAATCTCTCACTGCCACACTTCAACAATGGCTGTTCTGCTTGAGCCTACCTTCTTTTTTATTTGCAGCTGACTTTAGGCCTCTGATGCCAACACCGTGCCTGTGCAGCCAAAAAAAAAAACAGCCTTATCTGAATCTGCTCCCCTTATCCTCTCTCTGCTGACTTCCGTAGGGTTCCGACATTAACACTCACTCTCCGCACCTGAAACACTGAAGAAAGCATTCCACATTTGTACTTTGTTTCTGTTTATGATTTATTCTTAATAATTATAGAGAAAGATTGAAGAAGTATATTATTTCTAAGAAGCAAAATTATCCCTATTGTATAGACTTGCAAAGGAATTAATGTTAAAAAGAAGCATTTCTGCAATTTTCAATATTTAGATTCTGGCTTTGATTTCTCAAGTATTCAAAATGACAGGCTTATGTACCTCCAATGCTTGGCATCTTTCTCCCTTGTGCTTTAAGTTGCATTAAGTTGTGCAAGTCTAATTTAATATGTATTTTCTGTCATGCTGAAAGGTCCCAGCTGTAGTTTACTGTAATTACTTTACCAATAGATGCAGCATTGCTTGGTAGTAGGGGATGAAATGGTTCTAGGTGGTAAAGAACATGGCTTGCTAGCAAAACTGTTATTAGGTTAATTCACAAGAAAACCAAAGTCTAAAATGTGCAGAACAATTAACCATTTATTGAATTGATTACATTGATCCATTTTGGAAGATCACACTTCCATTCATGCAAAGATAGGACTAATGACCGTCTTATTACCTCTACAGTGCTTAACTACCCTCAGGTGATTGCTGTACCTTTAAACAACTCACAGGGTTTATAAGCCGGAGAACTACCCACCATGGATCAGAACTGAAGAAGCCTCTTGGATGAGTGGTGAAATGTCTTCTAGACAACAAGGCAAATCCAGCTGCCTTGATTCACTACTGCTTAAAATACAATGACCTGGATAATTGAGAGCCTTCATAGATGAACTGTTACAAACAGGAGAGAATCTGCAGATGCTGGAAATCCAAGCCACACATACAAAGTGCTGGATTTTAGACAGACTGTTATTTCAGTGATCTTTCATTGGAACTTGATGTGATCTTCCTCTTGTGAAGCTTTGTTTACCTAACCTTTAGAAAAAAGGCAGATATTCTTTTTAAGGCTGTATCAAAGTTGACTGACTCCATATGTTAACTGGAATGGGTAGGTTGCCTTATGAGGAAATTATAGACATGCTAAGCTTGTATTCATTGTTTAGAAAATTGAAGGAGGATCATTGAAACATACTGTATAAGATCCTGAGGTAATCTGATATCTTGAATGTCAAGAGCATGTTTCCTTTTGAGAGTAATCTAGAACTGAGGCTCAGCAATTTTAAATCGGGCAACGCCTAATGAAGACAGAAATGAGGTTTAAGAAAAGCTCAAGGGCAGAGTCATTGAATATGTTTAAGATAAAGACAGAAAAATTCTTCATATGCATGTGGTTGAGAGGTTATGGCAAACAGATGAGAATATGATATTAAAGTAGCAATCACAATAGCCTTGAACCTATTAAATAAAAGTGCAGGTTGAAGGGGTTGTGTGATGACTCCTGCCACAAGTTTGTGTGTTTGTATGTACAAAGGATATGGTGGTGGCACTGTGGTGAACTACATATACCTGTCTGGACACGCCCCTCTGCTGACTGCTCCTGTGGCTCCTCCCACAGACCCCTGTATAAAGGCGATTGGAGGCACTGCTCCTCCCTCAGTCTCCAGGATGTTGTGTGGTGATTTCTTGCAGCTAATAAAAGCCTATCGTTTGCCTCCCATCTCTGACAGTTATTGATGGTGCATCAGGCACTAAGATTAAATTACACGATATTTAGCACTCAGTGCGAAATTGACTCTGCAGCTGTGAACTCTGGTTTATCTTCTGTATTATTTGTTTTGTTTTATTGTTTGCAATATCTATTTGATCTTTTTTTTAGACAATGGATATTTGTTGGTCATGTGTGGTTTAGCATGAATTATGTTGTGTTTTTTTGGTTTCCTGTGGCTGCCTGCAAGAAGATGAATCTCAAGCTTCTATATGATATACATACTATGATAATGAATTTACTTTGAACTTTAAACCAGTAACCCAGTAAAGACTGGGCTAGCAGAGTACAGACTTCAAATCCCACCAGAGCAGCTGAAGAGTTTAAAGTCTCTAAATAACTTGCAATTTAACAGGAAAAAGCTTCTAGGTAATAATGAAAACTACTAAACAACCCATTTCATTCAGTAATACTTGCTTGTGATTCAAAGATGCAAAGTACATTTATTAGCAAAGTACAAAGTGTACATATACAGAATACTCTTAAGATTTGTCCTTCCGCAGGCAGCCATGAAACAAAGAAACACCATGGAACCTGATCAAGAAAACATCAAACACCCAAAACATGAAAAAAGAATAAATTGAGCAAACTGCAAAAAAACAAGAGAACAACACATAAAATATCAAATGTCAAACCAGTAGTGTTCAGTTAAAGCAACTCACACAAAATGCTGGAGGAATTCAGCAGGCCAGGCAGCATCTATGAAAACAAGTAAACAGTCAATGTTTCAGGCCGAGACCCTTCATCAGGACTGGCTAGTTCAGTTCAGCACCATGTGGCTAGTAATGCAAGCTGCAGGCCATTCTTCGCCAAAGTTCCCCAGTCTGCATCAAACTGCTCAAAAACAGTAAAAATAATTCCTGATCCTGAAAAATGTGTCAGTCTCTTAAATAGCCTCAACATTTTTCTTAACATATTTTAATCCAGTTAAAGTACACTTCTGATTTCTTGCACTAATTTGTAAGCAGAAGAACATTATATAACCTTCTTTCAGTTCTTTATGATTTACGTAATTTGATCTAGATGTGTCTGTCATGTACATAATCCAGCAACTGTAATGCAACTAAATATCCCAAGGGAAATATCCTCATACAGCGATCAGAAGTGGAGAGAGTGAGCAATTTCAAGATCCTGTGTGTCAAGATCTTTGAGGATCTAACCTGGTCCCAACATATTGAGGCAGTTATAAACAAAGCAAGGCAGCAGCTATATTTCATTATGGGTTCAAGAGATTTGGTTTGTCACCTAAAACACTTGGAAACTTCTATAGGTGTACCGTGAAGAGCATTCTGACAGGCTGCAGCACTGTCTGGGTGGTGGGGTGGGGAGGGTGGGGGTGTTGCTACTGCATGCGACCAAAAGAAGCTACAGAAAGTTGTAAAATTAGTCAGCTCCATCTTGGGTTCTAGCCTACATAGTATCCAAGACATCTTTAAGGAGCGGTGCCTCAGAAAGGCAGAGTCCATTATTAAGGACCCCATCACCCAGGTCATGCCTCTTCTCACTGTTACCACCAGGAAGGAGGTTCAGAAGCCTGAAGGCACACACTCAGTGATTCATGAACAACTTCTTCTCTTCTGCCATCTAATTACTAAATGGTCATTGAACCCATGAACACTACCTCACGTTTTTTTAAATATTATTTCTGTTATTATGCTATCTTAATCTAACTATTTAATAATCACATATATACTTACTTTAATTGATTTACTTATTTTTTCTTTCTATATTAAGTCAACAAATTTCATGACACGTAGTGCTGATAATAAATCTGATTCTGAAATTATTGAACAAAATTTGACTTTTGTCAAAGGTATTAAGTATATTGAATACAAGCTTGTCAAAGAGGAAAGAGAAAGAGAATCTGAGAGATTTAGGCAGAGAATTCATAACTTAGAGCCTGGAAATAGAGGGCGTAGCCACAAGAGAGATTAAAGTTGAGGACAGATTCAACAGTTCTTTTCTCCACACCCACAGATGCCACTCAACCTGAATTATGTTTTGGATTGAGACAAGAATTGAAGGAGCATAGGTTTCTCAGAGGATAATTGAGCTGACAGTAAAATGAAAATTATTTGCATTCTTTATTGTAAAAACATATTGCTATTTATTTGTACTAATCTTTCTGTCTTTTTTTCAGATGTTCAGAAACAAAATTGTGTTTCTTCTAGCTGCATTAATTACAGCTTGTACATTTTTGGTGTGCTTTTTGTATACAAGCACATACAAAGTTAATCTCATGGTCTTCAACAGCAATAAACTTTCAATCGTAAAGGAAAATAAAGAATTCCTTCTTGTACCAAAGGCAAACTGTGATGAAGATCCTCCCTTCCTGCTCTATCTGGTGACAGCCTCTCACCACCAGTCAGAAGAACGCGATGCCATCCGCCGCACCTGGGGCAGAGATCAACGTATAGCTGGGAAAAGGACTGTTGCCTATTTTCTCCTTGGTTATGATCCAGTATACCAATCCGCTATCTTAAAAGAAAGCTACTACTATGGGGACATTATACAAAAGAACTTTACAGACTCATATGATAACCTCACATTGAAAGTGCTGATGGGTATCAAGTGGGTACATGAACTATGCCCTTTGGTTACCTTTGTGATGAAAACTGACTCCGATATGTTTGTAAACACTTATTACCTGACTGAGCTTCTTCTGGGTAAGAATCAGGATCTCCTATACACAGGGCATGTCAAAATCAAGGAGAAGCCCATCAGGAACCCAATGAGCAAGTGGTTTATGGCTGAGGAGGATTATCCGAACAGCACCTACCCTCCCTTTTGTTCAGGTACGGGATATCTTTTCTCTGGGGCCCTTGCAGGGAAAATCATTGCTGTTTCTAAACACATTCCCATCCTCAGACTGGAAGATGTATACATCGGGCTGTGCCTTGCAGAGCTAAATGTAACTCCAGTGGAACTCTACTCTAGCCGGACATTTTACGACTTCAAGGTGAAATTCAGCATTTGTAGATTTCAGAAGCTTGTAACATCGCATGGAGTCATCCCGGATGAGATTCTAGTTTACTGGAAAGTATTGGGAGAACTCGGCAAAGAGGAGTGTGAAGAGAAAAAAAAGTAAAGAATTCCAATGGACATAATTAAGTAATTGTAGGGCATGTCAGAGCCAAAAACTAAAGGAAAATTATTTGCATAAACACAAACCATTCTGCAGATGCTGGAAATCTTGAGTAACACACACAAAATGAACTCAGCAAGTCAGGCAGCATATCTATGGAGGGGCCATAGATGACCTGATGAAGGGTCTCAGACCAAATTGTCATCTGGTGATTTCCCTCCACAGATGATTCCTGCCTTGCTGAGTTCCTCTAGCATTATTTTGCATGCTGCTCAGGAAAATCCTTTTGATGCTGACTAGATATAATAATAGCATTCATTTCAGTTCCAGCAATGGCTAAAGTCTGCTTGAATTATCCATGTTAAAACCTTCTCTCCCACTTTGCCCTGGCTCTGCCCATTTTAAGCGGCTGAATAGCTGAAATGAGATCATAAAGTATTTCATGAGTGATCAGGTTAAAAAAAAACAATTTCTGGAACTAATGAGCAGATCATCGATGGCTCTTCATAAATGCTGCCTGATAGCTGGCATGAATATGCTTATGTCAAGAATCTCAAGCAGCTTTTTACAGTTCAGGTAGCGTTTGTGGAAAGAGAAACAGAAGTAATATTTCAGACCTTCATTGGATTGACACAAAGCATTAACTCTGTTCCTCTTCCTGCTGAGTTCCTCCAGCATTTTGTGAGAGTTGCTTGAGAAGAATACATTATTTTAAAATTTAATGATAATGATGCTGATGGTTGAATGAAATTAGCATAATATTTTTTTCCTTCCAAGCATAAAGGCAATTAAAAGCCTATCTTTAATTGGAGTAAAATTTACATTAAGATATTAGCCCATGTAATTTGCATGTTTTCAATGGAATTGATCCTATTGAACTTCTTACTGTAGCTGGACAAGCATTGGATCAACAAGGCAGCAATGGCTTGGACCAAGTGCTGGTAAATGGGATTTATTATCACTGACGTATGTCATGAAATTTGTTGTTTTGCATAGCGGTATGACGCAATGCATAAAATTATGAATAGAAGATATAAAATCTATAAGTAGTGCAAAAAGAGAGGATAAGAGTGAAGTAATGTTTATGGGTTCATGAATTGTTCAGAAATCTGACAGTGGAGGAGAAGAAGTTGTTCCTAAAACTTTGAATGTGGTTTTAGAGCATCCTGTACTTTCTGCCGGATGGTAATAATAAGAAGAGGGCATGTCCTGGATGGCGAGGGGTCCTTAATGATGGATGCCACCTTCTTGCGGCTCTCTCTAAACAAGAGCCTGATGGCTGGTGTGGACATTGTGGTCCAAAGGGCCCGTTTCTGTGCTCTGTGATAGTGACCAGATCTCAGATAGCCTTCTTCAACATTGCAATGTGAAGAATATTTAACTATGAGGAAACAACAGCATATTGCAAAAGTGTAGCAGCATGGAAACATAGTGGTTAGCACAGCATTTTACAGAACCAGCAACCTAGGTTCAATTCTCACTGCTTCTAGTAAGGAGTGTATACGATCTTCCCGTGACTGCATGGGTTTCCTCCGGGTGCTCTGGTTTCTAAAGATGTACTGATTGGAAGGTTAATTGGTCTTTGTAATTCTCCAATGATTAGGCTAGGGTTAAATCAGGGGATTGCTGTGCAGCGTGGCTCGAAGGACCACAAGGGCCTAGTCAATGCTGTATCTAATTAATAAATAAATAAATGTGGATAAATCTGCAGAATTAGCAACATAATTGAAAAATGTTAATGTAACTTAGCAGAGATAAGAAAATTTAAGTGGTTGAATTTTACTTGACAAACAAGAATCCAAAAATTGGACAAAAGCAAAGAGCTTTCAGAATGCAAATTCAAAATCACTAAAGGTAGTGATGCAGGTTAATAATCTCACACAAAGGCACATCAGGGATGAAGATTTGACTTCTGGTAGAAGTAAATTAATAAGTAGAGAAGTTAAATTTGGGTCATGAAGTGTAGTGTATATTCAATATTTCAGTTATATTTAATTAATCTTGTATATATGTTGATTGATTGATTGATTGATTAAATATTTTTGTTAGTTTAAATAATTAATTACAGGTTATATATAAAAATATGTTAATTGCATACATCACTACCATGTGATACATGCAGACCTCACTAAAAATGAACACAAAGTTACACCCACATTTTGAACTCCCATATCTCCTTTGAATTAATTTTAATGTTTTGAAGTTACGAAACATAACATTGGTATCGAGTATTTTATAAATGAACCTGATATGGCTAGCAACTGTTAAAGCAAAGCGAGATGTTCAAAGTAAAATTAACGCTGTGAGGAACGGATGAATTTGAAAAGCAACAGCCCAGCTGTCGAGTTTAAAATGAAAGTAATCCAGCACATGTTCTTCAGAAGGGCAGACACGATCAATTTTTTTTAAAAGACCATAAATGGAAAAATTCGGGGTTCATAAAGAGTGAGTACCGATGATAACCGAAATCAGTTGGATCAACCTATCTCTTATGAGGAAATTGCTGAGGGTACACATTTATTGCACTCGGTGAAGGCTCCAGGTCCCGACAGTTTTTCTGGAGAATTTTATAAGGCTTTTTCCTCATTGCTTATACCTCATTTATATTTAATCCTTTTGGACTCCTTTAAGTTGGGTAGGTTGGCACAATCTTTTTATGAAGCTTCTATTTTGCTTATTCTTAAAAAAAATAAGAACCCAACTGAATGTGAGTCATATAGACCTTACTTAATGTTGACACTAAAATCCTATCCAAACCTCTGGCTCGTAGGATTGAAAATATTTTACCATCTATTATCTCTGACAATCAGACTGGATTTATTAAAAATTGATATTCCTATTTTAATATTTGTTGTTTATTATATGTTATTTATTCTCCTTCTAAAGAGATATTGGAATGTATCCTTAGATACATTCTTTTCAGTCCTTAGACACTGAAAAATCCTGCAATCGGATTGAATGGAATTACTTATTTAAAACCTTAGAAAAATTTAATTTTCAGCCCGATTTTATTCATTGGATTAAATTACTTTATCTCCCTCTGCTCGGGTTCTTACTAACTCTCTGAATTTAAACTTCAGTGTTGAACTAGACAAGGTTGAACCTTGAGCCCTTTGCTTTTTGATCTGGCTTTAGAACCCTTAACTATTGCTTTTCATGAATCTAATGATATCACTGGTATTTTAAGGAGAGGTATAACTCACGAAGTTTCTTTTTATGCAAATGACCTTTTGCTTTATATTTCTAATGTTGAGACTTATTCATTCTTTCTTTACTCTCCTGTTTTAGTCAGTTTTCAGGATATAAACTAAATTTTCATAAGTGTGAACTTGTTCTTTTGAATAATTTGGTCTCAATTAATACTAACCTTTCTTTTAAAATTGTAAGATAACAATTTACTTATTTGGGTCTAACAATTACTAAGAATTATAAATACTTATTTAAAGAAATGTTTTACCTTGCTGAATTATGTCAAAAGGGCACTATTAAAATGGTCGCCCATTTCATTATCGTTGATTGGCCAAATTAATTCTATTAAAATGAATATTTTACCTAAATTTTTATACCTTTTTCAGGCCTTACCCGTTTTTATTCCTAAATCCTTTTTTGATTCTCTTGATTCTATCATATCTTCATATACATGGAAAAATAAACACTCAATTAAATAAAGTTCATCTTCAAAAAACTAAAAAGAATGGAGGTTTCACTTTACCATATCTTTGGTTTTATTACCGGGCAGTCAATATACAGAATCTTACATTTTGGTTATATTATATTAACCGAGAGTGTTGGCACGTGGCCAAGTGGTTAAGGTATTCATCTAGTGATCTGAAGGTCACTAGTTCGAGCCTTGGCTGAAGCTTGCGTGTGTGTCCTTGAGCAAGGAACTTAAGCACACATTGCTGTGTGACGACACTGATGCCAAGCTGTATGGGTCCTAATGCCCTTCCCTTGGACAACATTGGTGGCATGGAGAGAGGAGACTTGTAGCTTGGGCAACTGCTGGTCTTCCATAAAAAAACCTTGCCCAGGCTTGCGCCCTGGAAACTTTCCAAGGTGCAAGTCCATGGCCTTTCGAGACTAACAGAGGCCTATTATTAACCAAGAGGACTGCCCGGTTTGGGTTCTTTAGAAGCTAACTCTGTTAATAAATTTTCTATCATCTCTCTTCTCAATTCCTTTATTTTTAAGTAAACTAACTGATAGTTTTGTATTTAAACATACTTTGAGGATTTGGGTACAATTTAGAAAATATTTTGGTTTACTGAGATTTTCTCTTTTCAAGTCCCATTTTTTCTAACTTATTTTTAAACCTTCTATGACTGATGTAACTTTTAAAGATTGGGATGGACTGGGTATTAAAAGCTTCCAGGATTTATTTGTTGGAGGAAATCTCTTTTCATTTGAGCAGTTGTCAAGTAAATATAGCTTAACAAAAACCCACTTTTTTGATATTTACAAATTAGAGACTTTTTGTGGTCTCAAGTACATGCATTTCCTAAAAGCCCTGATAAGAATTTATTAGATGTAATTTTTAATTTGAAGCCTTTTCATAATGGATCAATATCTAATATTTATGATATGTTGTTGGGAATAAGAAACGTTCTTTTAGACAAAATTAAAAATCTCTGAGAACAAGATTTACAGACTTCAATTTCTGAGGAAACTTGGAATGAAATTTTTTAATTGGTTAATACCTCATTGTTGTGTGCCTGTCACTTCCTCCTACAATTTAAAGTGGTCCATAGGGCCCACATGACTAAAGATAAGCTGTCTCATTTTTATTTGGATATAAAATTAATTAATGGAGAGGCTTCATTAATTCATATGTTCTGGACATACCCGCATCTTGAAAAATGAAGGAAGTATTTCAAACTTTTTCTGTGCTTTTTAAAGTAAATTTTAAACCAAACCCTTTGACTGCCTTATTTGGTATTGGTGGAGGAAAAGATATTATCTTGGAGACACCTGATTTGCACATTTTGCCTTTTATTTCTCTTAAAGCTACGAGGGCATTGTTGCTTAGGTGGAAGGATGTTGCTAAAGAAACTCCTCCTCATCTCTGTTCTACAAGGATGCCCCACTGTTCTGAGGCTGTGTCCTCTGGCCTTAGACTCTCCAACCATAGGAAACATCCTCTCCACATCCACTCTATTGAGGCCTTTCACCTTTCGATAGGTTTCAATGAGGTCACCCCTCATTCTTCTGAATTGTAGTGAATACAGGCCCAGAACCATCAAACACTCTTTATATGAAAAACCATTCAATCCTGGAATCATTTTCATGAACCTCCTGTGAACCCTCTCCAGTTTCAGCAAGCCCTTTTTAAGGTAAGGGACCTCAAACTGTTCACAATACTCTAAGTGAGGCCTCACCAGTGTCTTATAAAGTTTCAATGTTGCTTGTTTTTATGTTCTAGTCTGCTTGAAATTAATGCTAATATCGCGTTTGCCTTCATCACCACAGACTCAACCAGCTAATTAACCCTTAGGGATTCCTGCACAGAGTCTCCCAAGCGTTTTGCATTTTCTCTCCATTTAGAAAATAGTTAACCCTTTCATTTATTCTACCAAAGTGCATGACCATACACTTCCCGACACTGTATTCCACCTGTAATTTCTTTGCCCATTCTCCTGATCTGTCCAAGTCGTTCTGTTTCCTCTCTACTTCCTCAAAACTACCTGCCCCTCCACCTATTATCTACAAACTTTGCAACAAAGCCATCAATCATACAAATCCTTACAATCCTAGGACATTAAGCTCCCAACTATAATCCTCATGCAGCCATGATTTAGTGATCCCTACAATATCATACCCGCCAACCTGCAACTGTGCTGCAAGTTCATCTACCTTGTTCCATATACTGCACACAATCAAATAAAAAACCTTCAGTCCTGTATTCACCCTTTTCAATTTTGTCCACCTTTTATGTTACAACTCATCCTGTTGACTACAACTTTGCCCTATTACTATCCTCTCTTCACTGCCCATTGCCTCTGTTTGTAAACCAGCTACCTTATCTTCAGAACTATTAACTGCTTTTCCTAAAATACACAGGACACTAGTTGCACAATGTTCGACCTTTTGCTTCCTAACTTCATCTGAGGTCTTACCAATATCTGCCTCTACAACCTCTCCGCTAACTGTTCTGCCACTCTGGTTCTCAGCCCCTGCAACTCTAGTATAAGCCCCATCTTCCAGCATTAACAAATCTCCCCGCTAGGATATTAGTCTCCCTCCAAGTCAGGTGCAAACTGCCCCTTCTGTACAGGTCCCACCTTCCCTGGAAGAGAGCCCAATGATCCAAAACTCTTATGCCCTCCCTCCTATACCAACTCCTTAGCCATGTATTAAACTGTATAATCTTCCAATTTCTGGCCTCACTAGCACATGGCACGGTTAGGAATCCTGAGGTCACAACCCTGGTGGTCCTGTCCTTTAACTTTGCACCTAACTCCTTGAACTCTTTGTGCAGAACCTCATCACTTACTCTTCTCATGTCATTGGTACCTACATGGATTACGACTTCTGGCTGTTCTTTCTCCAACTTAAGAATGCTAAGGACTCAATCCGAGATATCCCAGACCCTGGCACCCTGTCACAGTGCAACTGAAACAGGATATCCCGCACTTAGTTCAACACTGTTACACACAATGAAGATCTAGGAATTTGCAATGCATGGTAAGATGTCAGGTTAATATGCAACATCAAAACTTTGATGAAAACAATTGATATGGTGTTTTCTCGATCTTCAACTAAAATATGCACATTTAAAGAAATTGCAAAAACATCTGAAAATGAAGCTGTTGCTTTCAGACCACTGAATGAAGTGAGATGGCTATCTAGACCAGCCTTTCTCAACCTTTTTGTCCTGGAGAAACCCTTGAAATAATTTTCCGATCTCAGAGTTACCCATGCATAAAAATTATTACATCTACAGCTAACAGTACGTTAGTGTGATCAGTAAGTTGTAGATATTTTAATCCAAAAATAATTGTCAATGCTCTTTTGAGTAGAGAATGAATTTTTAACCAACCTTTCTTTAAAAAAAACACATAGTTAGCTTAGCTTGCCTTTCTTGAAATTAATCTCTTTCTTACCCTTTCATAAAATATTAAAAGATCATAAGGCAAACAATAAATTTCTCCATTCTGGGTTGAACTTGAGATAAGCACACATGGATTTCACCTTCAGCTCACAGAGCAGCTCAAGAAGTTCTTCCTCTTCTCTCAAAGTCAAGATCTCAGGCTGAGCAAAAGAAAAGGTCCTTCACCCGGTTATACACTTATGTTGAAATGGAGGAAAAATTCTGTTCAATTCTGTTCTGTGGTTCTCCCAGGTGGTTTTCAAGAAGACTCGAAACTTTCTGATATCAGTCCTCATTCTGTAGATCAAGCAGCAGTGGAAACATTTCAAGATTTCTTTTTGCAACATGATTTTTACAAAGACTCTGCTTCCTTTTAAATTCAAGAATCTTGTCACTTGAAGTCAATACATTTCTCCAGGACTTTGTAAAAACTTGTTCCAATGTCTGTTAAATAGGCTAGCCTCTGCAGCTATTCATCCTCAAAGCACTTAGCAAAATCTGATCGACTATTTTCTTGAAAGTACTTCCGCAATTAACTTTTCAGCTCAAACATCCTGTTGAAAAGACTTCCTCTGCTAAGCCACTAGTTTTCTGTCTCTAGCAGGGGACTGCTGTGCTCTGTCCAAGTTTTCACACAGTGTTTTAAACTTTCTTGAGCGAACTGGACTTAAAGCTACGGAATTACTTGCTTCCTGAACCCTTTATTTTCAATGTGACTTTATTTTCAGCTTTAATCTGTTTGTTTTGAGATTCCAATAGTCATTTCAAATAATCAGTACTTTTACATGTTATATGGCTGGGATTTGTAGTTAAGTGGCTTTCCAATTTTGCTGGAACCATTGTTACATTGGTTAAGGCAAACACAAGGAAATCTGCAGATGCTGGAAATTCAAGCAACACACACAAAATGCTGGTGGAACACAGCAGGCCAGGTAGCATCTATAGGGAGAAGCACTGTTGACGTTTTGGGCCGAGACCCTTTGTCAGGATGAACTAAAAGGAAAGATAGTAAGAGATTTGAAAGTAGGAGGGGGAGGGGGAAATGCGAAATGATAGGAGAAGACCGGAGGGGGTGGGGTGAAGCTGAGAGCTGGAAAGGTGATTGGCAAAAGGGATACAGAGCTGGAGAAGGGAAAGGATCATTGGAAGTGAGGCCTAGGGAGAAAGAAAGGGGGAGGGGATCCATAATTGCTCTTCATCCTCAGGAATCCGCTCCCCCTCCTACTTTCAAATCTCTTACTATCTTTCCTTTCAGTTAGTCCTGACGAAGGGTCTCGGCCCGAAACGTCGACAGTGCTTCCCCCTATAGATGCTGCCTGGTCTGCTGCGTTCCACCAGCATTTTGTGTGTGTTGCTACATTTTTAAGTTGTTTACCACAGACTAGGCTTAATGGAATAGGAGAACTTGAATCACCAATCCAGTTAAACGTATTGGTAAGCAGCTTTCATTGTAAAGAAGGAATTTTTCCTATCCATTGTTGTATTAATGCAGTGAAATGACTCAGAAGATTGTAATTCTTCATCATTAATCTTAACAGAATGTCTATAGGCCGAGGCCTAGAATCCTCCTCTTCCATTTCACACTTCCTCTTCAAAAAGAGCCACATTAGACCATCTTTAGAATGAAAATTTCCCTCCAATTTTCTACTACACTAGTAGTTTGTTCACATCCATAAGTCAGTTGGCAGTACATAAGGGGAAGTTGTGGGAGGTAATTCGGGATGGAGAGGCTGATGTCACAGCCCAAGTTGGGCGAGTCCATTCGATGCTCGGAAAATGCACTTCTTGTTCCTCAACAGCCTACCGTCCTCCCCTCCGTGCAATACAGCGCTCACCAGTTATCAACCAATTACCCATATCTTGCACCAAAAACTGAGAATGGACTCAACCAAATAAACACGGTCCAGCTGCACACTGCCACACTGGGCTGAGATTGGAAATGGGCTGCTCGGTCACTGCCACCACCGCGAGTGCTAGCGTCGTGCATTGCGCAAAGTTCAAAAAATGATGTTTGTGTTTTTTATTATGATCTCTCACAGAACCCCAAGCAACCTCACACAGAACCCCGGTTAAGGAACCCTCATCTAGACACTTTGCACTGCAGGCAATCATAAACAATTATGAGGCAATGTTGCATATTTTGAGGAGGATAGTTTAAATTACCCTGTGGCAAAATACTGGCACAAGAAGTTGATTAGCAGTGAATACAAACTAGCTTTAGAGGTGTTAAATGATGTCTTTGAAGTACTGGCTGCACTGTGCAAGACTCTGGAAAGCAATGGGTTAACACCAATTGATACACTTCATTTTTCACGAGGCAAAATTAACAAAATAAGAAAGCAGGTTTTTGGAGGCTGTGTCATGAAGTAAGAAAAATAAATTTTAGCTAAGCCAAAGTCGTGACAAAAACATGACAGCATATATTAATTATCTCTTGACCTTTGTAAACCTTCTCAGCAACGGTTTCCTGAAGATGAAGAGCAATTATGGATAACATTTAATGTTTCTGTGCTTGGAAATTGTGACTTGATTTTTAGCAAAGACCAAGTCAGCGTCTTATGTGGAAAATATTATGACTATCTTGCTGAAAACACTGTCATAGTTAAGCAGTACAATGAATTCAAATTTGATGTACAAGAAAAGATTAAATCTGGACTTATTACCAGTTTTCCTGAAATGGTGACATTTGCACCTCAAAATGAAGAATTTTGCGGCCTTCCAAAGACTGCCCATCATAGGTCTGCTTAGAAGTTAATTCTGTAAAAAATTCCTCTATTGTCTCTCTTCTTGGATCATACTCTTCTTTTTCAGCAAATAAAACAACAGATAACATAATTGTTAAGCAAACTTTAAGGATCTGGTCTTAATTTAGAAATTTTTTTGGTTTAGCGAATTTTTCATTATCATCTCCCATTCTCCTTAATTATTTTTTTATCCCTTCCATGACTGATAAAGTCTTTAAAGATTGGGATGAATTAGGTATTAAGTGTTTTTGGGACCTGTTTATCTCAGGATCTCTTGCTTCATTTGACCAATTGTCAAATAAATTTGCACTCCCAAAATCACATTTTTACAGATACCTTCAAATTAGAGATTTTCTACGTTTCCAATTAGCTACTTTTCCTATAGGTCCTGGTAAAAATTTACTGGACGATCTTTTAAATTTAAAACCTTTTGTTAATGGTTCTATTACTGGTATCTATAACTTGTTGATTGATTCTAGACAAGACATTTTAGATAAAATAAAAAAAGCTTGGGAGGATGACCTAAATTGTAAGATTTCTGATGACAGATGGAATAAAATTCTTATACGGGTTAATAAATCATCTTTCTGTGCTTGTCATTCTCTTCTACAATTTAAAGTGGTTCATAGAGCTTACATTTCTAAACAGAAGCTCTCCAGTTTTTACCCGAATGTTTCTCCACTTTGTAATAAATGCAACTCTGCTGATGCCTCTTTAATTCATATGTTTTGGTTTTGCCCTACAATTGAAAAGTTTTGGCGGGAAGTATTTCATACCTTCTCTCAACTTTTTAGGGTCCAATTTGACCCAAATCCCCTTACTGCCTTGTTTGGTATTATTGCAAATGAAGATATAACTTTAAATACTCCTAACCTACAGGTTTTAGTTTTTACCTCTCTTTTTAGCAAGAAGAGCAATCTTGCTTAAATGGAAGGAGCCTACCCCTCCTATACATCTTCAATGGCTACGTGATATTATGTCGTATTTAAATTTAGAGAAGATCCGCTGCTCAGTCTTAAATTCGAAACAATCTTTTTATGATATTTGGGGACCTTTCCTGAATTACTTTTCCAATTTATAAAGTTTAACAGTGCACAGACTTTAATGTATATTTTTATCTTCTCTTCTTAAGTGAATATGTTTTTTTTTTCTAATTATCCATTGTCATCCATCAGCTTTTTTCTTTGGTAGTTGGTAGGGGGTTTGACTTTTTTTAATATAAAATTTTTTTTTTATGATGTATGACCTATCTTTAAATTTTTGATTACAGAGTGGTATACCTTTATGTGTTATGCTATAACATTTTGATCAATTTTATTACAATATATGAATGTACACAAGATATGTTGAGATGTATCTATGTGTTGCACTCTGTAAATCTTTTTTTTCTTCTGAATAAAAATATTGTAAAAAGAAAAAGAAAGAAAAGATTAAATCTGGACTTATTACCAGTTTTCCTGAAATGGTGACATTTGCACCTCAAAATGAAGAATTTTGTGGCCTTCCAAAATTAATGGACATTGGTGGAATCTTTCCTGTATCTAGCGCTGCATGTGAAAGAGGCTTTAGCATAATGAATCACTTCAAAAACAAACTAACAAACCATTTAAGTGAGTGTCATTTGGAGACGCTGATGAGAATTTAAAACTTTCTCTTGGAAAAAGGATTTATTAGTCTTGACAGAGTTTAAAAGGAGTGGGTAAATGCCAAAGACAGGAGGGAGATAAATGACTCATTAAATATGTTCATTATGTTGTTCAACTTTAAGTCTGTTAATGGACTTACACTACAAAATCTGTGAGGTATGTATGATTTCCAAATAAAATGCCTATCTGGATATTTTGTCAACTGTCTTTGTTATTTTATAAGTTTTGCTTGACCATTTCAAACAATTTCAATAACATAAAAAAATTGATATTATTACATGCAGTTATATATTATATAAGAAATAAGACTCATTGATTTGTATTATTATGTTCTTTTTAAACAATGAACAACAAGCTGGATCTGGTAGTTTATTATCCATAGAATAGCTTCAGGTTGACTTCTACTTACAAATTCAATGCGCACATGTTGTCACTGGGCAAAAAATTGCACAACACAAAAATTTTGTGCACACTGGTCATTACAAGTTAGAGGGAACGTTTGTCAGTGAGAAACGAAATAGAGAATTTGAAAAATTCTTCAATTCTGAGAGTAGGAAGAACACAATATTCACAGGAAATAATTACATTTAATAGGATATATGTGAAACCTTGGTATGAGGGAGGAAAAAATGTCAACAATGTTAGGTAAGAAGTGGCAGATTTTAAAGGAACATAAATTGAGCTGAATAATTTGTTTCTATTAATAAGTCATCTCTAATGTGCAACTTTTAGGAGCAGGTCCCAAAATACAAATAATGTAGATTTTTTTACAAGTATTTGAGGTAACTCTGGGGTCTTTTTGATGTATTGCTATTATTATTACACAAAATTAGAGACAGAATGGAAGTCTGGTCAATTACATTCAAACTCACACAAAAAAAAATTCTCTAGACATGTTTCTGGCATTGGCTATATTTTTGTGCCATAAGATCATAAGACAATAAGACTTAGGAGCAGAATTAGATTATTCAGCCCATTGAGTCTGCTCCACCATTCCATCATGGCCTATTTATTATCCCTCTCAACCCCATTCTCCTACCTTCTCCCTGTAACCTTTGAGGCCCTACTAATCAATAACCTATTAACTTCAACCTTAAGTATACTGAAGGACCAATGACTTGGCCTCTATAGGCATCTCTGGCAATTAATTCCACAGATTCACCACTCACATGCTAAAGAAATACCCCCTTGTCTCTGTTCTAAAGAAGCATCCTTGTACTCTCAGGCTGCATCCTCTGGTCACAACTCAGGCACCACAGGAAACACACTTTCCACCTTCACTATAATTAGACCTTCTCACAGATCCATAGAATATTTTTGAAATATCAATATACCATACCGAGATGATTTCTAATCCAGACTTGTGATAAGGGCATATTTGCCCAGGCACTGACACATTCACAGTGTGGATTATCAAAGCCTGGTTTCTTTTTAACTAGTCTTATATCAAGTTTTTACTGGCCAAAAAATAAATTCTCAAGGACAGTACAAAAAAAAAAGAAATAAATTCTCAGTATTTGTTAATTGTTTCTTAATTAAGTAGGCTTTGGGTGTCAGGGTTGGAGAAATTAGATTCAGAGATGTAATGAATTGTATTTAAATGAGGATTGACTAGATCAATTTAGTGACGTAAACATTTTTACAGTATAGGACAAAGTCTGGGTAGCCATCCTTGAGCTTCAAAGTTTAAGCCAAACACAGTTGCTTCCAAATGTATCAGTTTCCAGAAAACTTGTAGAAACACTGTTTTATTCATTTTGTAGCTCAATTGGGAAGGGAATTTGAAGTAGCAAGGCACTTGAGAATTGTTTAAGTTGCTTTTGATATCGCAGTCAGTGGCCACTTTATTAGGCACACCTGTATACCTGCTCACTAATGCAAATTCTTAATCAGCCAATCATGTGGCAGCAACTCAATGCATAAAAGGATGCAGACGTGGTCAAGTGGTTCAGTTGTTGTTCAGACCAAACATCAGAATGAGGAAGAAATGTGAGCTAAGTGACTGTGACTGTGACTGTGACTGTGACTGTGACTGTGACTGTGACTGTGACTGTGACTGTGACTGTGACTGTGACTGAATTGTTGATGCCAGACAGGGTGCTTTCAGTATATCAGAAATTTCAGATCTCCTGGGATTTTCACAGACAACAGTCTCTAGAGTTTACAGAGAATGGAATGGAAAAAAAACTCCAGTAAATAGTAGCTCTGTGGCAATGAGAGAGGTCAGAGAAAAATGGCCAGACTGGTTCAAGCTGACAGAAAGGTGACAGTAACTCAAATATCCACGCATTACAACAGAGGAGTGCAGAAGAGCATCTCTGAATGCACAACATGTCTAACCTTGAAGTGGATGGGCCAAAGCAGCAGAAGACCATGAACATACACTCAGAGGATACCTTATTGGGTACAGGAGGTACTGCGTGTGTTAAACTCTTCTAAGCTACAATTTGGGTGGCAGCGTGGAGATGCATCTTTACCAAAGGAGGTGTTCTGCATTCTTTCCCTGTGCTAGCTTGTGGGTCATCCTTGGGCAAGGTGTAGCACCTGCTTAAAGTTCAAAGTAAATTTATTATCAAGTACATATGTGTCACAATATACAATCCTTTAATTTTCTTGTGGGCATACTCAATAAAACTATAGATCGATAACTATAATAGAATAAATTAAAAACTGCCCAACTTTGCATTGAACCAGAATGCAGAAGACAACAAACTGTGCAAATATAAATAAGGAGGAGAAGAAGGAAGAAGAAATGGAGACGGATGACAAACATGAGTGAAGAACATGGTGAAACACTCACAGAATCCATTTGGAAGGCTAGATACTGCTGCCGGAAAATCCTAATGGAGACAATGGTTTCATGGCGAATGTACAGATAATTTTTTAATTAACTGGTTATCACATGACCTGGGAGAATGTTTGCTGCTTTATTCTTGGACATTCCTTGCATATTTATTTATATTTTGCTTGGGCTGTGTTTTCAGGCAGAATTGTTTGGTACCATGAGTAAATGGAGTGAAACAAACCGGTTTGATTATGCAACAACGAGCTCCAACAATTATATGCACATTTTAGGCTAATATATGTATAATGGGCCTTTCCATTTTTCTGTGAAAGTTCAAAATATTTTGTCAATCAATACAATTTTTATCTAAGCTTATAGTGGTACGAGTTAAATTATTGCTTTCTGGCCAACAGGAAATGTGCATGGGTGGTCAGTGTTCATACAAGTAACAATCCTAATTTCCCTTAAAGGGATATTCAAACTGTTACCTGTTGTCTTTACTCAAAATCATATTTAACCTAGACTTGTTTATTTATTGGAAATGGCCTTCTCATCATTGTTTCCCAAGTAGAATTAGGTTGCTGTTAGATTGAATTCACAGTGATAACTAACTCACTACAAGCCTATGGCGAGAGGGTTACATTTATTTTCCTGTAAATGCCTGCAGGAAAACAAATCAGAAGGTAGTCTCTGGTGACGTATGTGTACTATGTTTAAAAATTTACTTTGACTCCGTTTGAGGACTAAATATTGTTTTGAAATGGAACTGCTCCTAAAAGATCAGTATTTTTTCAATTTTTTAAAATCGAAGCAAGAGGCGGAGAGGGAAGAGGTAAAAGAAGCTCGGAGAGAAGCTGGTTTTTTTTTTAACTGATCAGGGCAAAGAAGCTAGACTGCACAGGCGCGTGACGTAGTGCGCCAAAGGTTTAAAAGAAAGACCGCCATATACAGCAGCCATCATCGTTGCGGCCATTGTCGGAGTGGACTGAGTCAGAGTGGGACGGCTTTGCTCAATCAGGCTTTGGCGAGAACAGGAATAGAAGAGGTTGAACGGGGCACGACTGGGCAAGCACGTGAAGGTCGACCTCTAAGATCAGTGGGGGAATTTAAAAAGCGAGCAGAGGCTGAGTACGAGCTTCACTCCAGGTGAGGTAAGGACGGGTAAGCTCCTTTAATTAATCTAATTAAATTAGAAGTAGGTAATGAAGGCAGCAGTTAGGGCAGTTGAGTGCTCCGTTTGCAATATGTGGGAAGTCAGGGTGAGCACAGTTGTCCCTGATGACTACACCTGCAAAAGGTGCATCCAGCTGCAGTTCCTGACAAACCGTGTTGGAAACTGGAGCTGGATGAACTTCGGATCATTCAGGAGGCAGAGGCAGAAATAGACAGGAGTTTCAGTGAGATCGTCACCCCTAGGAGTCAGGAGACAGGTAGTTGGGTGACTGTCAGGAGAGGGAAGGGGAATAGACAGGAAGAGCAGAGCACCCCTGTGGCCATTCCCATCAACAATAAGTATACCATTTTGGATACTGTTGGTGGGGACGACCTACCAGGGACAAGTTGCAGTGGTTGCGTCTCTGGCACCGAGACTGGACCCGCAGCTCAGAAGGGAAGGAGGGAAAAGAGGAGAGCAGTAGTGAGAGGAGATTCGATAGTTAGCGGGACAGATAGGAGGTTCTGTGGAAGAGATGGAGAATCCCGGATGGTCTGTTGCCTCCCTGGTGCCAGGGTCCGCAATATCTCGGATCGAGTTCTCAGTATTCTCAAGAGGGAGGGTGAGCAGCCAGATGTCGTGATCCATGTAGGGACCAATGACGTGGGTAGGAAGAGTGAAGAGGTCTTGAAAGGTGAGTTTAGGGAGCTAGGTGCCATGTTAAAGGACAGGACCTCCAGGATAGCAATCTCAGGATTGCTACCAGTGCCATGTGCAGGTGGGTTTAGAAATAGTAAGATAGTGCAGATCAACATGTGGCTGAAGACATGGTGCAGGAGGGAGGGCTTCAGAGTTATAGATAATTGGGCAGTTTTCCAGGGAAGGTGGGACCTGTTCCGGTGGGACGGTTTACATCTGAACTGGAGGGGAACAAATATTCTTGCAGGTAGGTTTGCTAGAGAGGCTCCAGTGGATTTAAACTAGATATGAGGAGGGAGGGGAATCAGAGTGTAGGAATAGATGTATGGGAGAAGGAAGAAGAAGAAGACAGTAAAGTTCTTTGTACTGTTAGAGATAAACAGAGAGGAAGAGGTGGAGAATTTCTTAAATGCATTTATTTTAATGCTAGGAACATTGTAAGAAAGGTGGATGAGCTTAGAGCATGGATTGATACCTGGAAGTATGATGATGTAGCTATTAGTGAAACATGGTTGCAGGAGGGGTGTGATTGGCAACTAAATATTCCTGGATTTTGTTGCTTCAGGTGTGATAGAATTGGAGGGACAAGAGGGGGAGGTGTTGCGTTGCTTGTCAGAGAAAATATTACAGCAGTGCTCTGGCAGGATAGATTAGAGGGCTGTCTAGGGAGACTATTTGGGCGGAATTGAGGAATGGGAAAGGTGTAGTAACACTGATAAGGATGTATTATAGACCACCTAATGGGGAGCGAGAATTGGAGAAGCAAATTTGCAAGGAGATAGCAGATATTTGTAGTAAGCATAAGGTTGTGATTGTGGGAGATTTTAATTTTCCACACATCGACTGGGAAGCCCATACTGTAAAAGGGATGGATGGTTTGGAGTTTGTAAAATGTGTGCAGGATAGTTTTTTGCAGCAATACATAGAGGTACCAACTAGAGAAGGGGTAGTGTTGAATCTTCTTTTAGAGAATGAAATAGGTCAGGTGACAGAGGTATGTGTTGGGGAGCACTTCGGGTCCAGTGATCACAATGCCATTAGTTTCAATATAATTATGGAGAAGGATAGGACTGGACCCAGGGTTGAGATTTTTGATTGGAGAAAGGCTAACTTTGAGGCGATGGGAAAGGATTTAGAAGGAGTGGATTGGGACAATTTGATTTATGGGAAGGATGTAATAGAGAAATGGCAGTCATTTAAAGGTGAAATTTTGAGGGTACCGAATCTTTATGTTCCTGTTAGGTTGAAAGGAAAGGTTAAAAGCTTGAGAGAGCCATGGTTTTCAAGGGATATTGGAAACTTGGTTAGGAAAAAGAGAGACATCTACAATAAATATAGACAGCATGGAGTAAATGAGATGCTTGAGGAATATAAAGAATATAAGAAGAATCTTAAGAAAGAAATTAGAAAAGCTAAAAGAAGATACAAGGTTGCTTTGGCAAGTAAGGTGAAAGTAAATCCAAAGGGTTTCTACAGTTATATTAATAGCAAAAGGATAGTGAGGGATAAAATTGGTCCCTTAGAGAATCAGAGTGGACAGCTATGTGTGGAGCCAAAAGAGGTGGGGGAGATTTTGAACAATTTCTTTTCTTCGGTATTCACTAAGGAGAAGGATATTGAATTGTGTAAGGTAATGGAAACAAGTAGGGAAGTTATGGAAACTATGACGATTAAAGAGGAGGAAGTACTGGCGCTTTTAAGGAATATAAAAGTGGATAAATCTCTGGGTCCTGATAGGATATTCCCTAGGACCTTGAGGGAAGTTAGTGTAGAAATAGCAGGGGCTCTGACAGAAATATTTCAAATGTCATTAGAAACGGGGATGGTGCTGGAGGATTGGCGTATTGCTCATGTGGTTCCATTGTTTAAAAAGGGTTCTAAGAGTAAACCTAGCAATTATAAGCCTGTCAGTTTGACGTCAGTGGTGGGTAAATTAATGGGAAGTATTCTTAGAGATAGTATATATAATTATCTGGATAGACAGGGTCTGATTAAGAACAGTCAGCATGGATTTCTGTGTGGAAGGTCACATTTGACAAATCTTACTGAATTTTTTGAAGAGGTTACAAGGAAAGTTGACGAGGGTAAAGCAGTGGATGTTGTCCATATGGACTTCAGTAATGCCTTTGACAAGGTTCCACACGGAAGGTTAGTTAGGAAAGTTCAATTGTTAGGTATTAATATTGAAGTAGTAAAATGTATTCAACAGTGGCTGGATGGGAGATGCCAGAGAGTAGTGGTGGATAACTGTTTGTCAGGTTGGAGGCCGGTGGCTAGTGGTGTGTCTCAGGGATCTGTACTGGGTCCAATGTTGTTTGTCATATACATTAATGATCTGGATGATGGGGTGGTAAATTGGATTAGTAAGTATGCAGATGATACTAAGTTAGGTGGCATTGTGGATAATGAAGTAGGTTTTGAAAGCTTGCAGAGAGATTTAGGCCAGTTAGAAGAGTGGGCTGAACGATGGCAGATGGAGTTTAATGCTGATAAGTGTGAGGTGCTACATTTTGGTAGGAATAATCCAAATAAGACATACATGATAAATGGTAGGGCATTGAAGAATGCAGTAGAACAGAGTGATCTATGAATAATGGTGCATAGTTCCCTGAAGGTGGAATTTCATGTGGATAGGGTGGTGAAGAAAGCTTTTGGTATGCTGGCCTTTATAAATCAGAGCATTGAGTATAGGAGTTGGGATGTAATGTTAAAATTGTACAAGGCATTGGTAAGGCCAAATTTGGAGTATTGTGTACAGTTCTGGTCACCGAATTATAGGAAAGATATCAACAAAATAGAGAGAGTACAGAGAAGATTTACCAGAATGTTACCTGGGTTTCAGCACCTAAGTTATAGGGAAAGGTTGAACAAGTTAGGTCTTTATTCTTTGGAGCGTAGAAGGTTGAGGGGGGACTTGATAGAGGTATTTAAAATTATGAGGGGGATAGATAGAGTTGACGTGGATAGGCTTTTTCCATTGAGAGTAGGGGAGATTCAAACAAGAAGACATGAGTTGAGAGTTAGGGGGCAAAAGTTTAAGGGTAACACGAGGGGGAATTTCTTTACTCAGAGAGTGGTAGCTGTGTGGAATGAGCTTCCAGTAGAAGTGGTAGAGGCAGGTTCGGTATTGTCATTTAAAGTAAAATTGGATACGTATATGGACAGGAAAGGAATGGAGGGTTATGGGCTGAGTGCGGGCCAGCGGGACTAGGTGAGAGTAAGCGTTCAGCATGGACTAGAAAGGCCGAGATGGCCCATTTCCGTGCTGTAATTGTTATATTTGGGAGTAAACAGGACCTTTTCAGAATGGCAGGCAGTGACTAGTGGGGTACCGCAAGGCTAAGTTCTGGGACCCCAGTTGTTTACAATATATATTAATGATTTAGACGCAGGAATTAAATGCAGCATCTCCAAGTTTGCGGATGACACGAAGCTGGGCGGTGGTGTTAGCTGTGAGGAGGATGCTAAAAGGATGCAGGGTGACTTGGATAGGTTAGGTGAGTGGGCAAATTCATGGCAGATGCAAATTAATGTGGATAAATGTGAGGTTATCCACTTTGGTTACAAGAACAGGAAAACAGGTTATTATCTGTTTAGATTATCTGTGGCCAATTAGGAAAAGGGGAAGTGCAACGAGACCTGGGTATCATTGTACACCAGTCATTGAAGGTGGGCATGCAGGTACAGCAGGCGGTGAAAAAGGGAAATGGTATGTTGGCATTCATAGCAAAAGCATTTGAGTACAGGAGCAGGGAGGTTCTACTGCAGTTGTACAAGGCCTTGGTGAGACTGCATCTAGAGTATTGTGTGCAGTTTTGGTCCCCTAATCTGAAGAAAGACATTCTTGCCATAGAGGGAGTACAAAGAAGGTTCACCAGATTGATTCCTGGGATGGCAGGACTTTCATATGAAGAAAGACTGGATCGACTAGGCTTATACTCACTGGAATTTAGAAGATTGAGGGGGGATCTTATTGAAACGTATAAAATTCTAAAGGGATTGGACAGGCTAGATGTAGAAAGATTGTTTCCGATGTTGGGGAAGTCCAGAACGAGGGGTCACAGTTTAAGGATAAAAGGGGAAGCCTTTTAGGACTGAGATGAGGAAAAACTTCTTCACACAGAGAATGGTGAATCTGTGGAATTCTCTGCCACAGGAAACAATTGAGGCCGGTTCATTGGCTATATTTAAGAGAGAGTTAGATCTGGCCCTTGTGGCTAAAGGGATCAGGGGGCATGGAGAGAAAGCAGGTACAGGGTTCTGAGTTGGATGATCAGCCATGATCATACTGAATGGCAGTGCAGGCTCGAAGGGCCGAAGGGCCTACTCCTGCACCTATTTTCTATGTTTCTATGACAGCCAATTTGCATCTCACAAATATGAATGTGGTAATGACTAGGTAATCTGATTTATTCATGCTGATTGAAGAGCAAATATTGAGCAAGGTTACCATGGCAACTCCATGCTTCACTTCAAAGTAAAAGCACCAGATCTTTTGGCTTGTTTTATGACAAGCCAAGAGACATTTCCAGCTATATGTACCACTTTGTAGTAAAGTAGGAAACTGTGGTCAACAGCTATTTAATTTGTATTAAGTTATTAATTTTTACATACATTTACATAGCCTAATAAATATATAAGCTAGGGATGTGTCCAGGAGAGGGTAGCACCTCTGGTGAAGGACTTGTCATGTCCATTCTCGCGCAGCTCACTCACCTAATAGTATTTACTCAGCAACATTGTGCATTCAATGGCCAATTTCTACAGAAACAGATAACTCCATGCTGTTGAGAAAAATATTCCTGGCGGCATCATGGAATTTTCCATCTTTAGGCTCCTCGTCCCCATCCAAACAGTATAAGAGCATCTCTGTGTCTGATGTGACTAACCTTTCCCTGACCCTCTCCACCATTCTGTTGAAGGGCATGGACTTGCCAACTTGCTTGCAATAGCTCACGCTACCCTGTAACTTGGCTAATTGTCTTCAAGCAAAAGCAAACCACATTTTCTTGGAATTGTCATTAAGGATGATTTTCAACATCGTGGGGTACTTCTCTGGAGATCGAAAATAAACTTACTGATTTTCAAAAAAAAAAATCAACAAAATTGAATCTGGGACTTAAGAGTCCTGTGCTGAATAATCAAATCCCAGGAGTTTTCAATTTTTCTACATGGATAGTGTAGAAAATAGGGTAGTGTGAAAACATTTGTAAATTTATGCAAGGAAGTACTCTACCTCAAGTGGAAGGGAAGATGGCCAATGAGTGACAATTATGTACAAAGAAAGAATTGCAACCAACACCAAACATCTTTATTTCTAGTTAACCTTGCAATTTTAACCATGCATTGCTCTTCCCACTCATTGACTGACATATCCAACCAGTGCTTTAGTGAGATGATTTATCAGGATTAGTTACTGAACAACATTTCATCACAAATTAGATGTTTTATCTGGTAAAGGAATAAAATCTATGACTTTTGTTTTGATTTAGGTTGTTGGAAGAAAGTAACACACTAGAACTGGGAATAGCTGGTGGCTTTTTCTGTTTGCTGCATCCAAGATGAGATCCTTTCAAACTGACTTGTTCAAAGCTCCCAATTCTTGTGTCGACAATAGTGCCAATGCACTTCCAATAATTTCCTCAGGTTTTGTATGTGAGGGTAGAGTTTCAGTTGGTGAAGTGTTTTAATCAACTATGATGTACGTTCATAGAGTCATGGAAAGCTACAGCACAGAAATCGGCCCTTCAGCCCATCTACTTTGTGCCAAACCATTTAAAAACTGCCTAGTCCGAACGACTTGCATCCAGACCATAGCTCTCCATATCCCTCTCATCCGTGTCCTTGCTCGTGGTCACATTTCTCTTATCCACAGGAATCAACCCTAGTCCTAATTCCGGGCGAGTTTCCATTCACATTCCGTGCCATGCTCTAATCAGGTCTGGCCTCACTGTCAGACAGCTCTCAGGTCCCCACTACTAGATTTCTGCCCACATTCCTGACCCCACACTGAGCACAAACCTTTCCAAGCCGTGTACCCACCTTCGGAGAGCTTGCCACTCCGAGACGCCGGCAAAGCCAGTCGTAGGTGACCGTGACAGGCTGCCCCGGCAGTTCCTTGGATGTGTTGCTTGTTAACACAAATGTCGCATCTCACTGTATGTTTCAATGCACATGAAATTTTAAAAAACCTGAATCTGAAACTAAATAGGCGGAGCAGACTCGATGGGCCAAATGGCCTAATTCTGCTCCTATGTCCTATGGTCTTATAGCTTGACAGGTTCTTGACTGGACATAGCATCAAAGGTTAATGGGAGAAGATTGGGAAGGGAGGCTGAGGAGGGGAATAAAGGATCAGCCCTGACTGAATGGCGGAGCAGACTTGAAGGGCCATGTGACCTAACTCTGCTCCTGTGTCTTATGGTATATTGACTTATGAATTGAACTAGGTTCCCACCACCAAGCATATCCTTCTCTCCCCCCTCCCCCCAACTTCTGCTTTCCGTAGGGATCTTCATTGCCCACTTGTCCCTCCTGACTGACCTCCCTCCTGGCACTTATCCTTGCAAGCAAAACAAATGCCACATCTGTCCCTACACCTCCTCCCTCACTACCATTCAGGACCCCAAAATGTCCTTCCAGGTGAGGCGACACTTCACCTTGTGAGTCTGTTGGTGTAATCTACTGTATTCAGTGCTGCCGGTGTGGCCTCCTGTATATCAGGGAGACCCCAAGTAAATTAGGGGACCACTTCGCCAAGCATCTACGCGCCGTCAGCCAAAGAAAGGAGGATCTCCCGGTGGCTGCCCACTTCAATCCTACTTCTCATTCTCTTTCCAACGTGTCAGTCCTTGGTCTCCTTTACTGCCGCGAATCCTTTACTCCTTTACTATTTTCTATGTTTCTATATGGTTATACAGCTCAGGACCATATGTTGAAGGAACGTACAGCAAAAGTTAGAGAAAGTTCATGAAGAAGATGATGACATATCCCTTAGTTAAAACTTAAAGCATCAACAACGTATTGTAAGATGTAAGGTGAAGGGTGCTCACCACATCGGTAGAGTTAGACTGAAATAAACTCTGTGGTGTATTAAATTTTGAAAAGATTTTAGATAAAAGTCTGAACAACTCCAAATGACGCGTTAGCTCTTTGAAAGCCTGTAACATGTTAGATGTCGGTACGAGTTACGCCCTGTAGATTAGTTAAATGCTTGTTAATAGCAGTTGCATTCTTACACTATAGGTTTGTTACTACTAGTGTACACTAGTGGCATGAGAACAAAAGGCCAAAGAATTTATCTGTCTCTGCCGGTCTCTCAATGCTTGCAGATTGAACCTCTACTTATTAAGGCACCTATCGCTCAGTTCTTAGGTTTTCACTTAGACAAAGGATTGAAATCGATAGGTGCCTAGGATAGACCCAGGGTGAGTTCTTCTTCTTCATGTGCCTTGAGCATTATGTGCTTGGGTGATCACGGCTCTCCACATCGAATGATCCCTCGCAGCGTCAATGATATCTTGCACATTTAGATTTGTTAGTTCTTTCACAGTCTCCGTATATTTTCTTCTTTGACTTGATTAGGATGATATCACCAGATGGAATTCAGAGATCTCCCAACAACGGCAACAATCAATTAGTGGCTGAGAATCGTGAGCCCCAAAATCTTTGAAACTGATGACATAGTATTTAGTGTGGTATATTTTTGCTTTTTGTTTTATGATAATAAATTAGTCTTAAGTTACTTTGTTGTGTTTTTACACATTTCATGAACACTCATACTGGTTTAGGTGTTTTTGTGTCTGATCAACCCAGCCCACTACAAAAACACCTTTAAGTTGTTTTGCTGCTTTCTGTGATTATAATTGTAGCCTAATTACAAGTTTCAAGCATTTACCTACTTGAATGTATTTTTTCCATTGTCAGGTTAAACCTTCTTTATGAGCTGTTTCTCATCGTCTACTTTCAATCCCAAATTTTCTTCTTCCCTTCTGACAGGAGGCAGTATGTGAGAGTAGGGAAGCACAACTCCGCACCCTGCTCAGCCAGCACTAGTGCACCACAGTGTTCTCTCCTACACTGTTCCATCTAAGCTGCGTGGCTACATGGCCCCACAGTAACCAAAATGCTTCCGCAAACATAGCACTTGTTGCCACACAGCTGGAATTTTCTTTATATAAACGTTAATATCATTTTGAAATACCCAGTACTTAATTACACATTACCGATTATAATCCAGATTTTCTAAATAATAAACATACCACAATCGATGCTTTGAAATATTTTAGAGCTTCGAAATCTTTACATTGTAAGTGGTTAAAGTTACAATACTGTTACAAATTCTAACAATAAACACAAAATAGAGGTCGTAGTTCACTGATAATAAACCACTGGCCTGCTGAACGCCTTCTCCATCCTGTCTAAACATGTTATTTTTGACATTGTGCCCATCAGTTGTTTTGACAGCCTGGAATCATTTCCTAGTGTTGTGAGTTGGTGATTGTGTTTGCTTCATGTGAAAGATTCTATATTTTGAATTATTTTGGTAAGTAATCTTTCAAAACATCATAATCTAATAAGAATTTATAGTATGCATGTTACAAAAAAAGCGACACTAAGCACAAGAGTGTCTGTACATAAGGTGACTGACAGGAAATCATAAAGTAGTGGAGGTGGGGAGTGTGGGTTACTAGGTTAGTGGGTGGAGTGTTGATCAGCATTACTGTTTTGTTTGTGGTACTGGGAAGCCAGGTGTACATGAATAACACACACAGGAGATGCAGAGATGAGGAACAAATGTGCTGGTGTTCATTTTACTTGTAAGTCATCTACCCAGAATGCTCTCTCACTTTATGTTCTATACATAATATACAGGAAAACATATCCCACCCTTTCTCCCCCCCCCCCCACCCTTGTTTTAAAGGTTTCTCCCCATCCCATACACAGACTAGTTGTTGAACTATTAACACTCAATGAAGTAATCATCAAATTCAACCAGCAACAAAAAACATGTTTTAAACAGGAAAAGAGGGTAGACTGCCTCTGTTCCCAGACCTAACCCTGGGGATTATTCTGTCCCATGTGCTGAGTGTTAGTCACTTAAAAAGTTCTAAAGCCGAAAAGTAAAATTTATTATTAGAGTACAAGCATTTCACCACATACAATCCTGAGATCCTTTTTCCTGCAGGCATACTCAACAAATCTACAGAACAATATGGCGTTGGAGCTGTACTTAGCCACACAGTCACAGGTGTACAGTGAGTGGAGCGGGGGCTAAGCACACATCACTGTGGTGCTACTGTGCTGATGGAGACTGTGGAAGAGATGCTTTTACCAATCCAATCTGACTGGGGTCTGCAAGTGAGGAATCCGAGATCCAATTGCACAAGGGGGTTGTGGTGAACTACATATACCTGTCTGGACACGCCCCCCCCCTGCTGACTGCTCCTGTGGCTCCTCCCACGGACCGTGGCTCCTCCTACGGACCCTGGTATAAAGGTGATTGGAGACACCGCCCCGGTCTCAGTCTCCAGGATGTAGTATGGTGGTCAATTGCTGCTTGTTCTTTCTTCCAGCCAATAAAAGCCGATATCTCGCCTCACGTCTCCGAGAGTTATTGATGGTGCATCAGGGGTTTTGAGACGCAGGTCTTGGAGTTTACTGATTAGTTTTGAGGGGATGATGGTATTAAATGCTGAGCTGAAATCGATAAAGGGCATCCTGATGTATGCATCTTTGCTGTCCAGCTGTTCCAGGGTTGTGTGAAGAGCCAATGAGATGGCATCTGTTGTGGACCTGTGGCTTCGGTAGACAAATTGGAGAGGATCCAAGTCGCCACTCAGAAAGTTGCTGATATGTTTTAACATCAGCCTCTCAAACACTTCATCAGTGTGATGTACAGTAAGTGCACTGGGCGATAGTCATTGTGGCAGGTTACCACGCTCTTCTTGGGCACCAGTGTGAATGAAGCCTGAGTGAAGCAGACGAGTACCACACACTGCCGATGCGAGTGGTGAAGATATCCGTGAACACACCAGCCAGTTGGTCTTCAGTATTCGGCCAGGTGCTCCGTAGGGATGGGATGTTTTCCTGGATTCACTCTCTTGAAGGCAGCCCACACATCCTCTTCAGATAATGAGCCCAAGGGATGATATGGCGGTGCACGATGGTTCCTCCCTGTTCCGGTGGTTAAAGTGAGCATAGAACACATTGAGCTCATCTGGAAGTACTGTAAAGCTCTGCTCTCCTCCATGTCGATAGATTTAACTTTGTAGGAGGTTATACCATTCAAATCCTGTCACAGCTGTCGAAGATCCTTCGTTGATTCCAGTCTAGTCCGGAATCTCCACTTCACCTGTGAGATGGCTTTCTGGAGATCTCACCTCTTGTAGCATTATTAATCTCCAGATTTGAATGCCTCTGATCAGGCTCTTAGCAAAATACAGATTTCATGGGTCATCCAGAGCTTCTGATTGGGGTAGACCCTGAATGATTTCATGGGGACACACTCATCTACAGCTGTTTTGGTAAAATTTGGTACAACCTTGGTGTAGTCATTCAGATTCTCAGATGAATGCTTGAACCACCGCCCAGTCCACTGACTCAACCCAATCCTAGACCTTTACTCTGCCTTCTATGACCTCCTCTTAGTTGACTTGATCTCTGGAGCTTTGCTTTTTTGGCCCAGTCTGTATGCAGTTAGTAGGGATACAGCCAAATGGTCAGATTTGCCAAAATGCCATCTAGGGAATGAATGATTGAAATTCCTTATCATAGTATAGCTGTAGTCTTGTGTATTGGCAACAGGTTACACACTGGTGATAATTGAGCAGGATGAAGTCTCCGATTATAATTTGAACTGCGTCAGGTTGGGCTGTTTCTTGTTTGCAGATGATATCATGCAATGTTGCAAGTGCCTTCTTAGAGTCGGCCGCTGGTGGTATATAAACTGCAACCACGGATGAGAACTCCTGAAACTCAATCTGCCCATTCCTATGAAGGTACAGACGGCCTGAGGATGATGCCAAAGACTTTTTTTTCTCTTGGTGGTGTATATATACTGTTGATGTTGGGTCAGGTACTGTATTGTCGGTAGGAGGCACTTCAGAAAGCACAGGTGATGGGAGCAAATGTCATCCTCCTCTCCATTCTAAATGCATGTCCCTACATTCTGAGGCTGTGTCCTCTTGTCTTAGACCCCCTACCATAGAAAAATCCTCTCCATATCCACTCTGTCGAGATCTTTCAACATTCCATAGGTTTCAATGAGATCCCCCCATATTCTGTTGAATTCCTGTAGTATAGGCCTAGGGCCATCAAACACTCCTCCTATGATAAGCTTTAAAATCCCAGAATCATTTTTGTGAACCTCCTTTGAATCGTCTCGAATGTCAGCACATCCTTTCTTTAACAAGTGGACCAAAGCTGCTCACAATTCTCGAAGTGAGGCCTCACTAAATGCCTTATAAAACCTCAACATTTGCCTTTATATTCTAGTCCTCTGAAAATGAATACTACCAATACGTTTGCCTTCCTCACCACTGACTCAACCTACAAATTAACCTTTATGGTATCCTGCATGAGTCCTGTTGCATCTCCGATTTTTGAATTTTCTCTCCATTTAGAAAATAGTCTATGCCTTTATTTCTTCTACCAAACTGCATGACCATACACTTCTTGACACTGTAGTTCACCTGCCAACTCTTTGTCCATTCTCCTAATCTATCTTAGTCCTTCTGTAGCCTATCTGCTTCCTCAAAACTAAATGCTCCTCCACCTATCTTTGTATCATCCACTAACTTAACCACAAAGCCATCAATTCAGTCATTGAAATCATTGACATATAACATAAAAAGAATCGGCCCCAACACAGACTCTTGTCACCACCACTAGTCACCAGCAGCCAACCAGAAAAGACTCATTTTATTCCCACTCTTTGCCTCCTGCCCATCAGCCACCGCTCTATCCATGCTCATTTCTTTCCACTAATACCATGGGCTCTTAACTTGTTAAACAGCTTCATGTGTGGCACCTGGTCAAAGGCCTAATGAAAATCCAAGAACACAACATCCACTGATTCTCCTTTGTCTATCATGCTTGTTATTTCTTCAAAGAATTCCAACTGATTTGTCAGGCATGACTTTGCCTTAAGGAAAACATGCTGACTTCAGTATATTTTATCATGTGCCTCCAAGTGCCCTGAAACCACATCTTTCACAATCGACTCCAACACCTTCCCAACCACTGAGGTCAGACTAACTGGCCTATAATTTTCTTTATTCTGCCTCTTGCACTTCTTGAAGAGAGGAGTGACATCTGCAATTTGTCAGTCCTCTGGAACAATGCCAGAGTCTATTCAGCCACCTCTTTCAGAAACTTGACACTGTATTCACCATCTGGTCTAGACGACTCACCTACCTTCAGACCTTTCAGTTTCCAAAGCAACTTCACTCACTTCTGCCCCCTGATTTCAGACCTACTGTTAGTGTCCTCCACAGTGAAGACATATTCAGTTCATCTGCCATTCCTTGTCCCCATTACTACCTCTCCAGCATATGTTTCCAGTGGTCTGATATCTACTCTCACCTTATCTTTATTATTATTGGCTAGCTTACCTTTGTGTTCCATCTTTTCCTTCTTTATGATGTTCTTAGTTGCCTTCGGTTGGTTTTTAAAAGCTTCCCAACCCTCTAACTTTCCACTAAATTTTGCTCTATTATTTGTCCTCACTTTGGCTTTTATGTCAGCCATATCTGTGTCATCCTGCCTTTAGAATACTTTTTCATCTTTGGGATGTATCTTTCTTGCACCTTCCGAATTGCTCCCAGAAACTCCAGCCATTCCTGATCTGCCATCATCCCTACTAGTGTCCCGTTCCAATCAATTTTGGCCAGCTCCACACTCATCCCTCTGTAATTCCCTTTACTGCACTGTAACACTGATGCAACTGACTTTAACTTCTCCTTCTCAAATTCCAAAGTGAATTCAATCCTATTACGATCACTTTCCCCTATGTGTGCTTTTACCTTAGGTGCGCTAAACAATTCCAGTTCATTGCACGATGCCCAATTCAGAATAGTCGATTCCCTGGTGGCCTCAACGACAAGCTGATCTAAAGATCCATTTTGTAGGCATTCTATAAATTCCCCATCTTAGAATCCCACACCAACCTGATTTTCCCTATCTACCTGCATATTGAAAAATCCCATGATTATCATAACATTGCCCTTTGACATGCATTTTTATCTCTTGTTGTGATTTGTAGACTACATCTTTGCTACTGTGTTATGTAATTCAATTACTTTAATTAACAATGTACAAGGCATGATTAGTAAGTCTGAAGATGGCATAAGAAGGTTATCAAAAATTACAGATCAGCTGGGCTAGGGAATGGCAAATGAAACTTAATTCAAGTGCAAAAGTTTTGCATTTTGGCAAATCAAATCTAGCAGAACTTTCACAGTGAACGACAGGGCATTGGGGAGTGTTGTAGAACAAAGGAATCTTCGAGTACTGTTACGTATCCCGTAACTGGATCACTTACCAGCAAAGATAGAGAGGTCCGCTGAAGTCTGATGGTACCATTTTTAAACGTTTTTATTTATAAAGGGGCACAAAAGGAAGGTTAATACAAACATTTTGATAACATACGTCATCAATACTCAATCTAAAGCACAGGTATAGTAATAATCAATCAGAAATAAGCTCTATTGTTGTCTAGGGGATAATATATTGTCCATTTGGAAATATAACAGTCATTCAAAAGTCTGCAGGCTTCAGCCTTTTGGGAACCGCTGGGTTTCCCATGTTGGAGAGAGAGAGAGAGATTGGTGAGAAAAGGAACACTTGCCCGGGTCCTTACGAAGCAAAGCCGTGGAATCAGGGGAGCAGGCTTCCCTGTTGTTAGTTAAAAGTGGTTTTTTCCGTGATTCCAGCCACAGACTCCCGATTCGGAATCTAACGCACGTGGCTTCCTTCAAAATGGCTTCCCGCTACGACGGGATCGCTATTGTGTCTCCTTGGTGCGTCTGAAGGGGTCCCCCCCCCCAGACCCTCCTTTATACTTCCTCACGGGATCGCAGGTGTCAATCTCTCTCTCAACCGGCCCACTTTGCCCGAGGGCTTTACACATGGTCTTCATGAGACAATAGTCAAGGTCGCCTTATTCTGCATCCCGGTGGAACGCGGTATTCAGCACGTCTCTCTCTCTCCCATTTCCTGTGTCTATTCAGCACGTCTCTCTCTTCTCTTGGGTCATTGACCCCCCCCCCCCTTCACTAGGGTTCTTGCGATTCTCACAAAGGAGGGGGCTGGTATCATAACACCTCCCCTCTTAAACGTTTTTTTACCAGCGGTTAAAAATAGTGGTATAGAGTCTTACAGGATTTTTGAATCTACCACAATACACAAGCTTTTCTTTTCACAGAGTACTACTGTTATACATTCAAGTCAGTATCTAAACAGTTAACGATTACAGTGTCCCTTTCTTTAATATCTTAACATCGCGTACCGTACTAAAAATCTTGTAGCATCGGACTTCAATTCAATAACCACCTATTTATTTATTTTTTTTCTTCAGCAACAAAACTAAGGAGGTGTGATCTTAGCTTAGGTGTATCTACAAAAGTTTATGCGAATACTAATCGTTTCGGTCGTTTCACTTCACCAGCAGGTCTCCAAAGGGGCTGTCTTTATTATTCACAGGCTTTGGCGCAACCCCGTACAACCTGCTTTGCTGTTTAAAAATGTCATCCCCATTAACCGTCGCCTCTTTCTCGGTGAGTCCCCCCGTGGGGAACTTGAGTAATTTGGCGTGAACTCCCGCCCGTCTCGTTCATCGGGGTCATCTTATCAACACCACTTAGACCATTTCCACCCAATTCTGTAATTTTCCCCAGGTGACTAGCCCTTTTGTCAGGACCATGCAGGCTGATGGGTTTCAGTTCGAACCTTTCCCTCAGGCTGCATTTAAATTTCGGCTTTTTCATAGCGCTCTCTTGAATAACAACAGCGTGTGGGGCACCTTTACATTCCAAATCAACCTGTAATCGATGCGCAGGCACCGCGTTACCAAGCCCTCGTTTCTGTAGCTTGGTTGCTTCTTCTGACACCAATCTAAACTTTAAATTTTCTTCATTCAATTTGGGAACTACAAACTTCCCGTTCCCTTCAATAATAATGTTTATTCCCCCATGGTCGAGTTCCACTTTGAGGTTCACCACCCCTTCGTGTACAAACACCTGGGAACCCTCCCTTCCCCCAATTACCAGGGTTAACCCTGTCTTCACTAAACCCAGTCCATCTGACCCACAGGGACTGCATTCCTTTTCAACTGAATCAAATACCTCAGACTTTTTCTGAGCTCCATTACTAGGTTCAGTACCACGTGCATCCACACTCAAACGGGACATCTGCCTCTCCCAGGCTTTCAATACCCGTACCCTTTTCAAATTCTAAATTCCCCTGATCCTCCAACTCCCTTCCGGAGTAAACTCAACCCCGCGGGCTGAAACAACCTCGTCTGCCAACCCAGCAGACCTCTCCAAGGTAATGGCATCCTTTTCATCTAGGACTGCCTTCATCTCATTATCGGGAACACCTTGATAACTCTCAACTTCTTCAAACAGGGCTGCCACCCCCGACAGAAGGTCCAACTCTGGACCTTTTAACAGCTTTTTCCGTCTCTCATCTTTATTTCCTACCTCTAGGACATTTCTCTTCGCTAAGGGAAGATCTCGCTCCTCTCCCTTAACCCTTTTCACTTTACTACTCTTCAGTTTACCACCCTCAGAACCCTCATGGTACAGGGTCGGTAGGACCGTCTCGGCCAAATCAATACTGGCCAGATTTAAACTGCTCGCTTTCTCAGCTGCCTTTCTCGACAGGCTGCGAATGCTCGCGCCTGTGGTACAGACTGGAGATGCGAGGGGCGGGGCTGCAATCCTCACAGGCTGTTTGAGCTGTGTCACCCTTGTCCAAACCTGTCCCCCGGCTAAATCATTTCCGAGGAGGACGTCCGCGTCAGTTCTCGGGAATTCTGATGGCACCCCTATTTCGACTGGTCCAGATACCAGCTCACAATCCATAATTACCTGATGTAGGGGCACCATTTCTATTCTTGTACCTATCCCCTTCACGGCGACCATTCCCCTTCTCCGACCGAAATCTAGTATCTCACAGCGGATCAACGACAGCTCCGCCCCGGTGTCTCGCCAGATTCGGACGGGAATGGGTGGGTCTCCCCCCTTCACGGACACGGTTCCGGGTGACAGCCAAGTCTCTGACCCTTCTCGTACTCTGTCTACCCGGGGCTCTCTCGTCGATTTACTGATTACCACGGCACACCCGATAGGGACCGCTGCTCTCCCTTTTTCTGACTCCTTTCTCGGAGCAAAGCACCTAGAGGCAATATGTCCTCCCTTCCCACAATTAAAACAGGTCAAGCCCGGAAATCTCGGGCCGCCTGGCCTTTCCCCCTCAACCTTACCACTAGCTCCCGGCGGGACCTCTGCCTCAGCCGGCGGACTTTCCCTACCATTCCGACGGTCTCTCGGGTAACCTTTTGGCGAGGAAAACTTTATCCTGTGGGTAAGGGCATATTCATCTGCGAACCTAGCAATTTCTGAGATGGACTTATTCGCCTTCTCATTCAAATACATCCGGATCTGCTCCGGAACACACCCTTTTAATTCCTCAATCAGAAATAACTCCCTGATACGCCCATAATCCCCGTCCACCTGTTCCGCGGTGCACCAACGGTCCAAGAGCACACCCTTTTCATAGGCTAGCTCGGTATACGTTTGATTCTACCCTTTCCGTAAATTTCTGAACCTTTGTCTATAAGCTTCAGGTACTAGCTCGTAACTCCAGAGAATGGCCTCCTTTACTTTGGCATAATTCTCCGCTTCCCCTTCCTCGACGGCCAATGCCGCATATGCTCGTTGTGCCTTCCCCTTTAACACACTTTGTAACAACGCCACCCACTGCTCTTTGGGCCACTTTTGATTTACTGCCACCTTTTCAAAAAGCAAGAAATAACTATCAACATCCGACTTTTCGAATGGAGGTACTACCCTCAACTCCCGACTAACATTAAACCTCTCCTCTCGATCTAACCCTAGATCTCTTCGCTCTTTCTTTAACTTCTCCATCTCCAAGTCATGTTCTCTCTGTTCTCGTTTCTCCTCATACTCTCTTTGCTTTTCAGCTCGTTCCCTCTCGTTCTCGGCTCGTTCCTTCTCTTTCTCGGCTCGTTCCTTCTCTTTCTCGGCTACTTCTAGCTCTTTTAGCTGAATTTCATGCTGTCTTTGCTTTTCAGCTTGGTCCTGCTCTTTTTTCACCCCTAACCCCTTTAGTTGGAGCTCCTGGTCCTGTTTCACCTCTAACTCCTTTATGTGGAACGCCTGCTCCCTTTCTCTCTCAGCCCGTTTGTAACGGGGGTTTTTTTCTTTTTCTTTGTTACTGTGTATGTAATCAAAATGGCGTCTTTGTTTTATTAATAGTAGGAATGCTAGCGTCTTTGTTATGATAAGTGCTGGAAGCTTGTTTGGGACTATAAACTGATTGTTAGCGGGGTTTTGGGGAGTCGGCGCGATGGAGTGAGAGAGAGAGGACGGGGTGCTGGAAGCTGGGCGACGGTACGGACCCCGAGCGGGGGTCCCCGGCCCAAGGTTTTCGGTGAGGAGAGGAGACGGAGACAGAGGAGTGTGGAGCGACTGGTCGACCACCGTGGGGGTCCCAGGAGGCGGGTCGAGAAATGCGGAGGGGATCGAATACCAGAAGACTTCAGTAATTGAGCTCCAACGGTTGTGCACGAAGTGGTTTGGACTTTGATAAGTTTGGCGCCTTTTCTTTTTTTCTCTTATTCATATATACTGTATCGTTAGTAATCGCTTAGTTATAGTAATCTTTATAAATTGTACTCATTTAATCGCATAAGGTGTACTGTCTGTTTTTTGAGCGAGGCGGGGACATCACACAGCATCCACACCAGCTGATTACCCAGTTTGGCGGGGCCGAAGGCTGCTCCCCCTAGACTAGAACGAGTTTGAGCGATGCCTGAGGCGACCCAGGGGTTACATTGTGGGGGTGTTCGTCCGGGTTTGATTTCTGTGGAAGCTGTGTGATCGCCCTCTTTGAATTGTGTCTGCGGCGAAGAGCTGGTGTGCCTTTGTGGGTGTGCGATTGCCGGTTGTCTCTGTATGTGTGTTGGGTGGGGTGGCTGCTGTTGGTAGCCCGGAGGTCGTTGTTTGAGTTCCGACTAGCGCTGACGAAAAGGTGGTGGGGCCATGGGCTGTCCATGCTGTTAAGAGAGCGAGGAAGGTCTGGTTGGAATGTTTCAGCAGTGGTAGGCTCCGCCCGGTTGTTGGAATAATGTCCAGCCCTAAAGGGGCGGAGACGTGGGCGGAGCAGACCACTCAGTTGTTGGGTGAGTGGCAGTGCTTGGCTGAGGGAAAGCGACAGGGATTGGTTGAAAGTTTGAGTAGGCGGGCTGGTAGCGTTGTTAGAACTGTCGGGCGCAATTATCTCGAAGTGACAGCTGCCAGTTCTGGGAAAGTGTGGGAAAATGCGTGTGGTTCGACTGGAAGTCAAATGCCGCAGCTGGGGGGCTTATCATCCGTGGCAGGAGATTGGTGGGAAGTTTTTAGGGTATCCCTTTTGGTTAGGAGGGCAGATAAATTGCTTGCGGAGACAGGGGGATCTGTCAAGGGGATCAGTTGTTCCGTTGATCCGAGAGATGTCGGGAAACTTAGAGGAGGCCCAGTGGGGGAACGGCTTGGGGTCTCTGGGGGAGCACGTTCCCAGCAATGTACCAAGGAACTCCCGCAAGGAACAGACCCTATTCCTGAAGGCTTAGAGGGACCACGCAGTCAGGTGTTGTTACGGATGGATGGAAGTCAAGTTAAAGCCATCCTCGGCACCGGGGCACCGGTTAAGTTGCTGTACAGTTTGTGTTATAACCGTTTTTGGAAGCCTTTACCCTTGATGACATTGACGGCACTGGAGATTTGGGGTACCAGTGCCGGTGATTATAAAGACGACGGTTGTTGGTCAGTGAAAATGGAGTTCTTAGAGGCAAATGTGGAGGTGACTGAGGTTCGTGAATCGTTAATGCTGATGTGTCCGGACACTGTTGAGACGGGCAGCGTTTCGGTTATGGAGAGAACCAATATCCTGTTGGTGCGCTTGGGGGCCTGCCCGGAGGAGGCGGGTGAGAGCTGTTTGGAGGCATTATCGATGCACCCAGAGTTTCGAGCTGCTTGTGCGGACGTGTGTAGCAGTATTGGGCCGATACCGAATTCAAACAAGAGCCGTTGGTGGTATGGCCTGGAGGAGTATCTGAGGGTGAGACCCTCTTAGAGGACGCTGCGAAATACCACCAGGGAGGGGAGTTGACTGCTGAAGACACCTCGGTGAGGCAGAGGTTGCAGCGACTGGCCCCTACAGCGTGGCAGACGTAGGCAGCGTGTGTGTGGATTATATTGGGCCGTAGAGGCGATGGCCTATCTGAGTGGTGCGAAGAGGTTTAAGGTGCTGGATCTGAGGAGTGGATGTTGCCAGATCCCGATGAGCGAGGCCGCCAAGGAGAAGACGGCGGTTAAAAGTTTCCTAGGAGTCTTTCCGGTCCGAAAAGATACCACAGGGTATCTCCGGAGCCCTTGCAACCTTCCTGCAGGGCATGTGGAAGACCATGGGGTGTGGAGGCGTTTGGAATTTTGACGTATGTGGATGATCTCCTGGTATTTGGGTTTGCCTCAGGAGAATATGAAGTGAGGTCGTTGCTGGAGCGGCTGAGAACTACAGAGTTACAGTGTTTTCTGGACACGTGCCAGAGCTGGCGAAGGTCGCAGCTCGTGAGTGTCTGTCTCTACGGAATCAAGTTTGAAATGAAGACTGAGAGACCGGAGAGAGTGATCTGGAACCATTTGAAAGACTTACAAGTTGGAGAGAACGAAGAAAGTTGTTTGACTGAGGGCCACAGCGAACAGAGCCTGGAGAAGGGAGTTTGCGGAGGTGAAGAAATTGCGGACAAATCTTGGAAGGGGGAAGCGGTAGCTTGAAGGGAACCTGAAGATGACCATCGACAGTTCAAATGAAGTGCGAAACCTGAAGGTTGATCTGGAAGAAGTCATGAGGAGAAAAAAAGCTGGAGAGAAGTGCAGTGAATACTGAACTGGAGGGTGACCAACCTTTAACTGCTGCTTTTCAGGTCGGGGTGGAAGAAGCTGTTGGAGTAACTGCATTCCAGATTGAGATGGCCGGGATGCGGGAGTCAGAGCTGCTGAGCCAGGGGCCAGAGAAGATGATAATCTCAATTGCAGGAGGCTGAAGAGACTGCAGGAGCAGTGCAGGCCACGTGTTTCCGTTTGGAGAAGATCAAACAGCAGCTACCGATCGAAGAAATGAGGAAGAATACGGATTCAAAGGCTGATGTGCTGGATGTGTGGTACATGCTGCCTTTTGCTGACTTTCCCTTGATTGAGGAAGAGACCTTTGGCCCTTCTTCCACTGAGTCAGGTGTAGTGGGGAGGGTTAGCTGTGTGCAGTGTGGGGCATGAGTGAGAGGTTGACAGAGGAGTTGGTAGTGGACCCAAGGTATCCCCAGCTGTGTCCTAGCCTAAGGGTTTAGGTGAGGGGGGTACGGAGGTCTCAGAAGGGTTTGGGAACGCCCAGATAGTTGGCCTGTATAGCGCCTAAGGAACAGGGCGTGAGGTTTACTGTGTGGGGAGGAGATGTCACTGCTTGTGCTTGGGTTACGGTGTGTTGGCAGGAAAGGTGACGAGTTATCTAATAGTCATGAGGACATGACTTTTATTTGGTGGGGGGAGAGTGTAACGGGGGTTTTTTTCTTTTTCTTTGTTACTGTGTATGTAATCAAAATGGCGTCTTTGTTTTGTTAATAGTAGGAATGCTAGCGTCTTTGTTATGATAAGTGCTGGAAGCTTGTTTGGGACTATAAACTGATTGTTAGCGGGGTTTTGGGGAGTCGGCGCGATGGAGTGAGAGAGAGAGGACGGGATGCTGGAAGCTGGGCGACGGTACGGACCCCGAGCGGGGGTCCCCGGCCCAAGGTTTTCGGTGATGAGAGGAGACGGAGACAGAGGAGTGTGGAGCGACTGGTCGACCACCGTGGGGGTCCCAGGAGGCGGGTCGAGAAATTCGGAGGGGATCGAATACCAGAAGACTTCAGTAATTGAGCTCCAACGGTTGTGCACGAAGTGGTTTGGACTTTGATAAGTTTGGCGCCTTTTCTTTTTTTTTTCTCTTATTCATATATACTGTATCGTTAGTAATCGCTTAGTTATAGTAATCTTTATAAATTGTACTCATTTAATCGCATAAGGTGTACTGTCTGTTTTTTGAGCGAGGCGGGGACATCACACAGCATCCACACCAGCTGATTACCCAGTTTGGCGGGGCCGAAGGCTGCTCCCCCTAGACTAGAACGAGTTTGAGTGATGCCTGAGGCGACCCAGGGGTTACATTGTGGGGGTGTTCGTCCGGGTTTGATTTCTGTGGAAGCTGTGTGATCGCCCTCTTTGAATTGTGTCTGCGGCGAAGAGCTGGTGTGCCTTTGTGGGTGTGCGATTGCCGGTTGTCTCTGTATGTGTGTTGGGTGGGGTGGCTGCTGTTGGTAGCCCGGAGGTCGTTGTTCGAGTTCCGACTAGCGCTGACGAAAAGGTGGTGGGGCCATGGGCTGTCCATGCTGTTAAGAGAGCGAGGAAGGTCTGGTTGGAATGTTTCAGCAGTGGTAGGCTCCGCCCGGTTGTTGGAATAATGTCCAGCCCTAAAGGGGCGGAGACGTGGGCGGAGCAGACCACTCAGTTGTTGGGTGAGTGGCAGTGCTTGGCTGAGGGAAAGCGACAGGGATTGGTTGAAAGTTTGAGTAGGCGGGCTGGTAGCGTTGTTAGAACTGTCGGGCGCAATTATCTCGAAGTGACAGCTGCCAGTTCTGGGAAAGTGTGGGAAAATGCGTGTGGTTCGACTGGAAGTCAAATGCCGCAGCTGGGGGGCTTATCATCCGTGGCAGGAGATTGGTGGGAAGTTTTTAGGGTATCCCTTTTGGTTAGGAGGGCAGATAAATTGCTTGCGGAGACAGGGGGATCTGTCAAGGGGATCAGTTGTTCCGTTGATCCGAGAGATGTCGGGAAACTTAGAGGAGGCCCAGTGGGGGAACGGCTTGGGGTCTCTGGGGGAGCACGTTCCCAGCAATGTACCAAGGAACTCCCGCAAGGAACAGACCCTATTCCTGAAGGCTTAGAGGGACCACGCAGTCAGGTGTTGTTACGGATGGATGGAAGTCAAGTTAAAGCCATCCTCGGCACCGGGGCACCGGTTAAGTTGCTGTACAGTTTGTGTTATAACCGTTTTTGGAAGCCTTTACCCTTGATGACATTGACGGCACTGGAGATTTGGGGTACCAGTGCCGGTGATTATAAAGACGACGGTTGTTGGTCAGTGAAAATGGAGTTCTTAGAGGCAAATGTGGAGGTGACTGAGGTTCGTGAATCGTTAATGCTGATGTGTCCGGACACTGTTGAGACGGGCAGCGTTTCGGTTATGGAGAGAACCAATATCCTGTTGGTGCGCTTGGGGGCCTGCCCGGAGGAGGCGGGTGAGAGCTGTTTGGAGGCATTATCGATGCACCCAGAGTTTCGAGCTGCTTGTGCGGACGTGTGTAGCAGTATTGGGCCGATACCGAATTCAAACAAGAGCCGTTGGTGGTATGGCCTGGAGGAGTATCTGAGGGTGCGACCCTCTTAGTGGACGCTGCGAAATACCACCAGGGAGGGGAGTTGACTGCTGAAGACACCTCGGTGAGGCAGAGGTTGCGGCGACTGGCCCCTACAGCGTGGCAGACGTAGGCAGCGTGTGTGTGTATTATATTGGGCCGTAGAGGCGATGGCCTATCTGAGTGGTGCGAAGAGGTTTAAGGTGCTGGATCTGAGGAGTGGATGTTGCCAGATCCCGATGAGCGAGGCCGCCAAGGAGAAGACGGCGGTTAAAAGTTTCCTAGGAGTCTTTCCGGTCCGAAAAGATACCACAGGGTATCTCCGGAGCCCTTGCAACCTTCCTGCAGGGCATGTGGAAGACCATGGGGTGTGGAGGCGTTTGGAATTTTGACGTATGTGGATGATCTCCTGGTATTTGGGTTTGCCTCAGGAGAATATGAAGTGAGGTCGTTGCTGGAGCGGCTGAGAATTACAGAGTTAAAGTGTTTTCTGGACACGTGCCAGGGCTGGCGAAGGTCGCAGCTCGTGAGTGTCTCTCTCTACGGAATCAAGTTTGAAATGAAGACTGAGAGACCGGAGAGAGTGATCTGGAACCATTTGAAAGACTTACAAGTTGGAGAGAACGAAGAAAGTTGTTTGACTGAGGGCCACAGCGAACAGAGCCTGGAGAAGGGAGTTTGCGGAGGTGAAGAAATTGCGGACAAATCTTGGAAGGGGGAAGCGGTAGCTTGAAGGGAACCTGAAGATGACCATCGACAGTTCAAATGAAGTGCGAAACCTGAAGGTTGATCTGGAAGAAGTCATGAGGAGAAAAAAAGCTGGAGAGAAGTGCAGTGAATACTGAACTGGAGGGTGACCAACCTTTAACTGCTGCTTTTCAGGTCGGGGTGGAAGAAGCTGTTGGAGTAACTGCATTCCAGATTGAGATGGCCGGGATGCGGGAGTCAGAGCTGCTGAGCCAGGGGCCAGAGAAGATGATAATCTCAATTGCAGGAGGCTGAAGAGACTGCAGGAGCAGTGCAGGCCACGTGTTTCCGTTTGGAGAAGATCAAACAGCAGCTACCGATCGAAGAAATGAGGAAGAATACGGATTCAAAGGCTGATGTGCTGGATGTGTGGTACATGCTGCCTTTTGCTGACTTTCCCTTGATTGAGGAAGAGACCTTTGGCCCTTCTTCCACTGAGTCAGGTGTAGTGGGGAGGGTTAGCTGTGTGCAGTGTGGGGCATGAGTGAGAGGTTGACAGAGGAGTTGGTAGTGGACCCAAGGTATCCCCAGCTGTGTCCTAGCCTAAGGGTTTAGGTGAGGGGGGTACGGAGGTCTCAGAAGGGTTTGGGAACGCCCAGATAGTTGGCCTATATAGCGCCTAAGGAACAGGGCGTGAGGTTTACTGTGTGGGGAGGAGATGTCACTGCTTGTGCTTGGGTTACGGTGTGTTGGCAGGAAAGGTGACGAGTTATCTAATAGTCATGAGGACATGACTTTTATTTGGTGGGGGGAGAGTGTAACGGGGGTTTTTTTCTTTTTCTTTGTTACTGTGTATGTAATCAAAATGGCGTCTTTGTTTTGTTAATAGTAGGAATGCTAGCATCTTTGTTATGATAAGTGCTGGAAGCTTGTTTGGGACTATAAACTGATTGTTAGCGGGGTTTTGGGGAGTCGGCGCGATGGAGTGAGAGAGAGAGGACGGGGTGCTGGAAGCTGGGCGACGGTACGGACCCCGAGCGGGGGTCCCCGGCCCAAGGTTTTCGGTGATGAGAGGAGACGGAGACAGAGGAGTGTGGAGCGACTGGTCGACCACCGTGGGGGTCCCAGGAGGCGGGTCGAGAAATTCGGAGGGGATCGAATACCAGAAGACTTCAGTAATTGAGCTCCAACGGTTGTGCACGAAGTGGTTTGGACTTTGATAAGTTTGGCGCCTTTTCTTTTTTTTTCTCTTATTCATATATACTGTATCGTTAGTAATCGCTTAGTTATAGTAATCTTTATAAATTGTACTCATTTAATCGCATAAGGTGTACTGTCTGTTTTTTGAGCGAGGCGGGGACATCACACAGCATCCACACCAGCTGATTACCCAGTTTGGCGGGGCCGAAGGCTGCTCCCCCTAGACTAGAACGAGTTTGAGCGATGCCTGAGGCGACCCAGGGGTTACACGTTCTTTCTCTCTCTCAGCCCGTTCTTTCTCTCTCTCAGCCGCTTCGAGCTGCTTTATTTTAAATTCATGTTCCAACCTTAATTTCTCCAACTCTAGCTGATCCATCCCACTCGCTGGTACTCTTTCAGGGATATTTTCTAATACCTCAGCTTCGAACACATTCTTCCCAATGTAATACCGAGTTATGACCCCTCGCACCTCCCGCTTTTTCATGGACGACCTTACTTCTGTGAGGTCCAATCCCTTCGCCAAATTTAACAAGTCTGATTTGGTGGCCGCCTCTAGCGCCTCCACAGTTGGGTTTTTCATAAATTCATCCACGTCCATCTTTGCTGGTTTCCCGTCTGGCTACCCGCGTACCAGATCCAATTTTTTTTTTTTTTTTTGACTTACAAACCCAATTCACTGCCCTCCCAATTTGGTTTCAAATCTCGAGACGAGGCCCCATGTTGTTACATATCCCGTAACTGGATCACTTACCAGCAAAGATAGAGAGGTCCGCTGAAGTCTGATGGTACCATTTTTAAACGTTTTTATTTATAAAGGGGCACAAAAGGAAGGTTAATACAAACATTTTGATAACATACGTCATCAATACTCAATCTAAAGCGCAGGTATAGTAATAATCAATCAGAAATAAGCTCTATCGTTGTCTAGGGGATAATATATTGTCCATTTGGAAATATAACAGTCATTTAAAAGTCTGCAGGCTTCAGCCTTTTGGGAACCGCTGGGTTTCCCATGTTGGAGAGAGAGAGAGAGATTGGTGAGAAAAGGAACACTTGCCTGGGTCCTTACGAAGCAAAGCCGTGGAATCAGGGGAGCAGGCTTCCCTGTTGTTAGTTAAAAGCGGTTTTTTCCGTGATTCCAGCCACAGACTCCTGATTTGGAATCTAACGCACGTGGCTTCCTTCAAAATGGCTTCCCGCTACGACAGGATCGCTATCGTGTCTCCTTGGTGCGTCTGAAGGGGTCGTCCCCCCCCAGACCCTCCTTTATACTTCCTCACGGGATTGCAGGTGTCAATCTCTCTCTCAACCGGCCCACTTTGCCCGAGGGCTTTACACATGGTCTTCATGAGACAATAGTCAAGGTCGCCTTATTCTGCATCCCGGTGGAACGCAGTATTCAGCACGTCTCTCTCTCTCCCATTTCCTGTGTCTATTCAGCACGTCTCTCTCTTCTCTTGGGTCATTGACCCCCCCCCCCCTTCACTAGGGTTCTTGCGATTCTCACAAAGGAGGGGGCTGGTATCATAACAGTACAAATACATGATTCCCTGAGAGTCACAGGTAGACATGTTGATGAAGAAGGCTTTTGGCATGATGGCCTCTATAAGTCACAGCAATGAGTATAACAGGTGGGAGCTCATGGTTCTGATTTACAGCCTGCTGATGAGGCCACTCTTGAGTATTGTGTTTGGTTTTGGTTGCCCTTGTTGCCAGGACCTGAGGAGCTATGTGATAGGGAAATGTTGGACAGGCTAGGACTATATTTCTTAGAATGTAAGAGACAGAGAAGTGAATATATAAAGGAATATAGGGTGAATGCAGTCAGTTTCATTTTGCAGAGTTGGGCTGACAATAACTAGAGAACAAAAACATAAGAAAATAAAAAATATGAGCAGGAGTAGGTCATCAGGCCCATCGAGGCTGCCCCGACATTCAATAAGATCATGGCTGATCTGGCCATGGACTCATCTCCACCTACCTGCCTTTTCCCCATATCCCTTAATTCCCCTACTATGCAAAAATCTATCCAACCTTGTCTTAAATATATTTACTGAGGTAGTCTCCACTGCTTCATTGGGCAGAGAATTCCACAGATTCACCACTCTCTGGGAAAAGCAGTTCCTCCTCATTTCTGTCCTAAATCTACTCCCCCAAATCTTGAGGTTATGTCTCCTAGTTCTAGTCTCACCTACAAGTGGAAAAAAACTTTTCTGCCTCTATTTTATCTATCCCTTTCATAATTCTATATGTTTCTATAAGATCTCCACTCATTCTTCTGAATTTCAGCGAGTACAGTCCCAGGAAACTCAATCTCTCCTCATACTCTAACTCCCTCATCTCTGGAATCAACCTGGTGAACCTCCCCTGCACCACCTTCAAAGCCAGTATATCCTTCCTCAAGTAAGGAGACCAGAACTGTATGCAGTACTCCAGATGCAGCCTCACCAGTACGCAGTACAGTTGCAGCATAACCTCCCTGCTCTTAAATTCAATCTCTCTAGCAATGAAAGGCAACATTCCATTTGCCTTCTTGATAGCCTGCTGCACCTGCAAACCAACATTTTGTGATTCATACATAGCACTCCCAAGTTCCTCTGCGTAGCAGTATGCTGCAATTTTTACCATTTAAATAATAATCTGCTTCTCCATTTTACCTTCCAAAGTGGATGACCTTGCATTTATCAGCATTGTACCCCATCTGCCAGACCCTTGCCCATTCACTTAACCTACGTATATCTCTCTGCAGACGTTCCGTATCTTCTGCATAATTTGCTTTTCCACTCAATTTAGTATCATCAGCAAACTTAGTTACAATATATTCTGTCCCTTCTTCTGGATTGTTAATGTATATTGTGAACAGTTGCAGACCCAGCACCGATCCCTGCAGCACACCGCTCACCACTGATTGCCAACCAGAGTTACGACCATGCATCCAACTCTCTGCTTTCTGTTAGTTAACCAATCCTCTGTCCATGCTAATACATCACTCCCAACTCTATGCATCCTTATATTATGGATAAGTCTTTTATGCAGCACCTTATCAAATACTTTCTGGATATCCACTTAAATAACATCCATCTGTTCCTCACTATCTACTGCGCTCATTATATCCTCAAAGAACTCCAGTAAGTTTGTCAAACAGAACCTGCCTTTGCTGAATCCATGCTGCGTCTGCCTGATGGATTCATTTCTTTTCAGGTGCCTCGCTATTTCTTCTTTAACGATAGCTTCAAGCATTTTCCCAACTACAGATGTTAAACTAACTGGCCTTTAGTTACCTGCCTTTTGCCTACATCCTTTTTTGAACAGTGGCATGACAATTGCCATCTTCCAATCCACTGGGACCTACCCAGAGTCCAGACAATTTTGGTAAACTATCATCTAAGCCTCTACTATAACTTCTGCCAGTTCCATCAGGACCAGGGGACTTGTCTGTCTTCAGGCCCACAAGTTTACTCAGCACTACTTCTTTAGCAATAGCTATTTACCGAGATCCTCACCACCCATCGCATCCATAACATCGCTCTTTGGCATGTTTGACGTGTCCTCCACTGTGAAGACTGTCACAAAATAGTCATTCAAAGCCTCAGCCATTTCCTCTTTACCCAATATCAATTCTCCCTTTTCACCCTCCAAGGGACCTACGTTCACTTTTCCACCTCATATGATTATAAAAACTTTTACTATCTGTTTTTATGTTTTGTGCTAGTTTATATTCATAACCTATTTTCCTTTTCTTTATTGCTCACTTAGTAGTTCTTTGTTGCTTTTTAAAGTTTTCCCAATGTTTCATTTTCCCACAACTCTTGCTGACTTTGTATGCACGAGCTTTTAGTTTGATGCCTTCTCTTATTTCCTTAGTTATCCAAGGATGGCTCTCCCCACCCTTCCTGTCCTTGCTTTTAACTGGAATATACTTTTGCTGAGCACCGTGAAAAATCTCTTTGCAAGTCTTCCACTGTTCCTCAACCATCCCCCCATATAGCCTGTGTTCCCAGTCTACTCTAGCCAAATCCTCCCCCATCTCACTGTAGTCTCCACTGTTTAGGTATAATACACTGGTTTTAGATTGAACTATTGCACCCTCCTTTTGTATGAGAAACTCAATCATACTGTGATCACTCTTTCCAAGAGGATCCCTACTATACGATCACTAATTTTACCTGTCTCATTGCACAGGACCAGATCTAAAATAGCATGTTCCCTTGTAGGTTCAGTAACATGCTGTTCAAGAAAACCATTACAGATGATGCTATGAAGTCCTCTTCAAGACTGCCTCGACCAACTTGATTCATCCAATCTACGTGCAAGTTAAGTTCCCCCATGATAACTGCTGTTGCATTCTTACATGCCTCAGGTATTTCTCTGCTTTTTGCCTGTGCCACCGTAATGTTATTATTCGGTGGCTGATAGACAACTCTCACCAATGATATTTTTCCCTTTACTATTCCTAATCTCTACCCAGATGGATTCAACATTCTGCTCCTTAGATCTTATATCGTCTCTCACTATCGCCCTGATCTCATCTTCAATTAAGAGCGCTACCCCACCTCCCTTACCCTCCTGCCTATCCTTCTGTATTACCTGATATCCTTGGATATTTAATTCCCAATCCTCTCCACCCTGCAACCAATTCTCTGTAATGGCCACTAAATCATACCTCTTTGTACTAATTTGTGCCACAAGTTCACTGACCTTGGTTCGAATATGACGGGCATTCAAATAAAATGCCCTTACACTCATTGTGCTTTTAAAATCTTGTTATCTTTTACTCTTTTGCACTTGACTCTTTTCACTCCACTCTTACTTTTTTCTTTTTTTTATCTTTTGCCTTTTCTTCATCTTTATCCACACTTTTCTTTTTTACTTGATCCATACTTCTCCAATATGTTGAACCCCCCCCCCGAGGGCAAACAGTGGTGCTAGAAAGTATGTGAAATTTGTAGAATTTTCTCTATTTCTGCATAAAAATGACCTAAAATATGATCAGATCTTCACGTAAGTCTTAAAACTGGATAAAGAGAACCTAGTTAATAAATAACACAAGAACATTATACAGTGGCATGCAAAAGTTTGGGCACCCCTGATCAAAATTTCTGTTACTGTGAATAGTTAAGTGAGTAGAAGATGAACTGATCTCCAAAAGTCATAGAGTTAAAGATGAAACATTGTTTTCAACATTTTAAGCAAGATAGGTGTATTATTTTTGTTTTGTACAATTTTAGAGTGAAAAAAAGGAAAAGAACACCATGCAAAAGTGTGAGCACCCCAAGAGATTTGAGCTCTCAGATAACTTTTACCAAGGTCTCAGACCTTAATTAGCTTGTTAGGGCTATGGATTGTTCACAGTCATTGTTAGGAAAGGCCAGGTGATGCAAATTTCAAAGCTTTATAAATACCCCTGACTCCTCAAACCTTGTCCCAACAATCAGCAGCCATGGGCTCCTCTAAGCAGCTGCCTAGCACTTCGAAAGTTAAAATAAATGATGCCCACAAAGCAGGAGAAGGCTCTACAAAGATAGCAAAGCGTTTTCAGGTAGCCGTTTCCTCAGTTTGTAATGTAATTAAGAAATGGCAGTTAACAGGAACGGTGGAGGTCAAGTTAAGGCCTGGAAGACCAAGAAAACTTTCTGAGAGAACTGGTCATAGGATTTCTAGAAAGGCAAATCAAAACCCCCATTTGACTGCTAAAGACTTGGGAAGATTTAGCAGACTCTGCGGTGGTGGTGCACTGTTCTACCGGGCAGCGACACCTGCACAAATACGACCTTCATGGAAGAGTCATCAGAAGAAAACCTTTCCTGCATCCTCACCACAAAATTCAGTGTCAGAAGTTTGCAAAGGAACATCTAAACAAGCCTGATGCATTTTGGAAACAAGTCCTGTGGACTGATGAAGTTAAAATAGAACTTTTTGACCGCAATGAGCAAAGGTATGTTTGGAGAAAAAAGGGTGCAGAATTTCATGAAAAGAACACCTCTTCAACTGTTAAGCCCGGGGGTGGATTGATCATGTTTTGGGCTTGTTTTGCAGCCAGTGGCACGGGGAATATTTCACTGGTAGAGGGAAGAACGAATTCAATTAAATACCAGCAAATTCTGGAAGCAAACATCACACTGTCTGTAAAAAAGCTGAAGATGAAAAGAGGATGGCTTCTACAACAGGATAATGATCCTAAGCACACCTCAAAATCCGCAATGGACTGCCTCAAGAGGCGCAAGCTGAAGGATTTGTCATGGCCCTCACAGTCCCCCGAACTAAACATCATCGAAAATCTGTGGATAAACCTCAAAAGAGCAGTACATGCAAGACGGCCCAAGAATCTCACAGAACTAGAAGCCTTTTGCAAGGAAGAATGGACAAAAATCCCCCAAACAAGAATTGAAAGACTCTTAGTTCAGTTGAGTTGAGTTCAGTTTCAGTTTCTTGTCATTTAGAAACCACGAATGCAATGCAGTTAAAAAATGAGACAACGTTCCTCCAGAATGATATCACAAATATCCAGTTTTCTATCAGCTTCGATCACCAATAAATATATTTCAAAACACTGCTTGAATTTTCTCCAGTTCTCAACTACATTCCTAGTCAGCCAAAGTGTCAGTGGAGGTTGCAAACCTTCCATTTTTAAAACTGTTAGCAAACATCAAAACAGTTCAAACTCTTTTTTCTTCGATTATCTTCACTTCTCCGTTGTTAGCGAACATATTAATCTTCCAGACTGGCTTCTGACACCACGTTGTGATCTTATATTTATACGTACTGTAGGTTAACAATAAAGAATCTATTCTGGAAGAATTAGAACCTTTATTTACAGCAACAAAACTAAACCACATTTTTTACCAAGCCATGTTCCAGATCATTCTAACATTTCTGTGCATGCTCAGAACTCTCTCCAATCATGTTCTGACACATCATATCACCACAGTCACTGTTCATGTGTCCACTATAAGACAAACACTGAACAAGAATTGTGTTCATGGAAGGACACCATTGCTATAAAAAAAAATCTTTGCTGCATGTCTTGACCACCTGGAAATTCTACAATATTTCTGGGACAATGTTCTGTGAACAAATGAGATGAAAGTTGAACTTTTTGGCAGAAATGCACATTGCTATGTTTGGAGGAAAAGGGGAACTGCACACCAACACCAAATCCCCATCCCAACTACTGTATGTGTTACAGTACCGACCATTAATTCCCCATTTTCTCCTAATTCCCTTTGATTGTGCCATGGTTCCAAATCTCTTGGGGTGCCCAAACTTTTGCATGGGCGCTCCTTTCCTTTTTTTCACTCTAAAATTGTACAAAACAAAAATAATACACTAATCTCGCTTAAAATATTGAAAAGAATGTTTCATCTTCAACTTCATGACTTTTGGAGATCATTTCATCTTCTACTTAACTATTCACAGTAACAGAAATCTTGACCAGGGGTGCCCAAACTTTTGCATGCCACTGTATTTATTCATTTATTTATTTTTAAAAATTATCCAATGTTACATGTATTTCTTGGGAAAAAATGTGAACATTTGTTTTCAGTAACTGGTGTGACTCCCCCCCCCCCACCGAACCTTGTACAGCAATAACATCAACCTAATGTTTCCAGTAACTGTTGAGCAGTCCCACACATCAGCTTGGAAAAAGTTTAGGCTATTCCTACTTCAATTCTGGAATTTTGGTGGGCTTCCTTGCTTGCTTCAGGTCCTTCCACAACATTTCTATAGGATTAAGTTCAGGACTTTAACTTGGCCATTCCAAAACTTGTATTTTCTGCATTTTAAATATTCTGTTGTGATTTTCTCATCTTTCAGATCAAGTCAAGTCAAGTCAACTTTTGTCATTTCGACCATAACTGCTGGTACAGTGCATAGTAAAAATGAGACAACGTTTTTCAGGACCATGGTTTACATGACACAGTACAAAAAACTAGATTGAACTACATAATAAAAAAAACAGAGAAAGCTATACTAGACTACAGACCTACACAGGACTGCATAAAGTACAAAAAAACAGTGCAAGCATTACAATAAATAATAAACAGGACAATAGGGCAAGATGTCAGTCCAGGCTTCGGGTATTGAGGAGTCTGATAGCTTGGGGGAAGAAACTGTTATACAGTCTGGTCGTGAGAGTCCGAATGCTTCGGAGCCTTTTCCCAGACGGCAGGAGGGAGAAGATATTTAAGAGGGGTGCATGGGGTCCTTCATAATGCTGTTTCCTTTGCGGATGCAGCGTGTAGTGTAAATGTCCGTGATGGTGGGAAGAGAGACCCTGATGATCTTCTCAGCTGACCTCACTATCCGCTGCAGGGTCTTGTGATCCGAGATGGTGCAATTTCCGAACCAGGCAGTGATGCAGCTACTCAGGATGCTCTCAATACAACCCCTGTAGAATGTGATGAGGATGGGGGGTGGGAGATGGACTTTCCTCAGCCTTCGCAGAAAGTAGAGACGCTGCTGGGCTTTCTTTGCTATGGAGCTGGTGTTGAGGGACCAGGTGAGATTCTCCGTCAGGTGAACACCAAGAAATTTGGTGCTCTTTACGATCTCTACCGAGGAGCCGTCGATGTTCAGCAGGGAGTGGTCGCTCCGTGCCCTCCTGAAGTCAACAACCATCTCATTTGTTCACATTAAGAGACAGGTTGTTGGCTCTGCACCAATCCATTAGCTGCTGCACCTCCTCTCTGTAAGCTGACTCGTCGTTCTTGCTGATGAGACCCACCACAGTTGTGTCATTGGCGAACTTGATGATGTGGTTCGAGCTGTGTGTTGCAGCACAGTCGTGGGTCAGCAGAATGAACAGCAGTGGACTGAGCACGCAACCCTGGGGAGCCCCCGTGCTCAGTGTGATGGTGTTGGAGATGCTGCTCCCGATCTGGACTGACTGAGGTCTCCCAGTCAGGAAGTCTAGGATCCAGTTGCAGAGGGAGGTGTTCAGGCCCAATAGGCTCAGCTTTCCAATCAGTTTCTGAGGGATGATTGTGTTGAATGCTGAACTAAAGTCTACGAACAGCATCCGAACATATGTGTCTTTTTTTGTCCAGGTGGGTTAGGGCCAAGTGGAGGGTGGTGGCAATGGCATCATCTGTTGAGCGGTTGGTATGGTACGCAAACTGCAGGGGGTCCAGTGAGGGGGGCAGCAGGGTCTTGATATGCCTCATGATGAGCCTCTCGAAACACTTCATGATGATGGATGTGAGTGCAACCGGACGGTAGTCATTTAGGCAGGACACTGAAGACTTCTTCAGCACGGGGACGATGGTGGCGGCCTTGAAGCACGTTGGAACGGTGGCGCTGCTCAGGGAGATGTTGAAGATGTCAGTGAGAACATCTGCTAGCTGGTCTGCACATCCTCTGAGCACTCTACCAGGAATGTTGTCTGGTCCAGCAGCCTTCCGTGGGTTGACCCTGCACAGGGTTCTTCTCACGTTGGCCACGGAGAGACACAGCACCTGGTCATTCTCTTGTTGTATTATCCAACTTCTATTGAGCTTCAGGTGACAGACTGCTACCCTGACATTCTCCCATAAAATGTCTTTATACAATTTTGAATTCATTGTTCCCTCAATGATTGCAAGCTCCCAAGGCCCTGAGGCAGCAAAGCAGCCCCAAACCATGATGCTCCTTCCACCATGCTTCACAGCTGGGATGGGGTTTGGTGTTGGTGTGCAGTGCTGTTTTTCCTCCAAAAATAACAATGTGCATTTCTGCCAAAAAGTTCAACTTCTGTCTCATTTGTCCACAGAACATTGCCCCAGAAGCATTGTAAAATGTTCAGGTGGTTTTTTGCAAACTCAAGGCATGTAGCAAAGTTTTTTTCTGGAGCAATGGTTTCCTCTGTGGTTTCCTCCATGAACACAATTCTTGTTCAGTGTTTCTTTACAGTGGACACATGAACAGTGACTTTAACAAGTTCTAGAGATTCCAACAGGTCTTTTGCTGTTACCACTGGGTTCCTTTCACCTCCTTCAACATTGCACGTTGTGCTCTTGGTGTGATCTTTGCAGGATGCCCACTCCTATGGAGAGTAGTAACAGTACTGAGTTTCCTCCATTTGTAGACAATTCCTCTTCCTGCGGACTGGTGAACACTCAGGTCTTTAGAAATGTTTTTGTAGCCTTCTCCAGCTTCCTGCATCTCTACAATTCTTCCTCTGAGGTCCTCTGAAAGTTGTTTTGATCGAGGCATGGTGCACATAAACAGCTCTTTCTTGAGAAGAGCAGGGTCTGTCAGTAAGCTGACTTTTTAGTTCTTTTTTATAAGGTGGGGCACCTCTACAACCCATGTTTCCAATCTCATCTCATTAATTGAAACACCTAGATAGATAGATAGATAGATAGATAGATAGATAGATAGATAGATACTTTATTCATCCCCATGGGGAAATTCAACATTTTTTCCAATGTCCCATACACTTGTTTTAGCAAAACTAATTACATAAATTACTCAGTAAAAATATGATATGCAGCTAAATCACTCTCTCAAAAAGCATTAATAATAGCTTTTAAAAAGTTCTTAAGTAGTTTACTTAGATACATTAAATACAATCAACCCCGGCACTTTAACATATCTTACTCCTGGCGGTTGAATTGTAAAGCCTAATGGCATTGGGGAGTATTGACCTCTTCATCCTGTCTGAGGAGCATTGCATCGATAGCAACCTGTCGCTGAAACTGCTTCTCTGTCTCTGGATGGTGCTATGTAGAGGATGTTCAGGGTTTTCCATGATTGACCGTAGCCTACTCAGCGCCCTTCGCTCTGCTACCGATGTTATACTCTCCAGTACTTTGCCCACGACAGAGCCAGCCTTCCTTACCAGCTTATTAAGACGTGAGGCGTCCCTCTTCTTAATGCTGCCTCCCCAACACGCCACCACAAAGAAGAGGGCGCTCTCCACAACTGACCTATAGAACATCTTCAGCATCTCACTACAGACATTGAATGACGCCAACCTTCTAAGGAAGTACAGTTGACTCTGTGCCTTCCTGCACAAGGCATCTGTGTTGGCAGTCCAGTCTAGCTTCTCGTCTAACTGTACTCCCAGATACTTGTAGGTCTTAACCTGCTCCACACATTCTCCATTAATGATCACTGGCTCCATATGAGGCCTAGGTCTCCAAGTAGCTATTGTAAAAGGTATTATCCCAGAGTTTCACGTATTTTTTTCAACAAAAACCTGTAATAGTGGATAACTTTTCTCAATAAATAAATGAACAATGTTTATCATGTTTGTTATTTAACTGGGTTCTCTTCATCTAGTTTTAGTATTTACATGAAGATCTGATCACAATTTTATGTCATATTTATGCAGAAATAGAGAAAATTCTACAGGGTTCACAAACTTTCTAGCACCACTGTAGGTTTAAGATGAGAAGGGAACAATTTCAGAGGAACTAGATAAGCAAATATTTTTATACAGATGGTGGTATCTGTTATGGAATGAACTGTCAGGGAAGTAGGTGTGATGAGTACAATATCAGCTTTTAAAACACAAAAGACTCAGTAGATACTGGAAAACTTCAACAATATACATAAAAGACTGTAGGAAATGAATACATCAGTCGGCATCTATGGAGAGGAATAAACAGTTGATGTTTCAGGCTGAGACACTTCATTGGACTGACTTTTAAAAGACAGTTGGGGAGGTACATGGATTGGAAAGGTTTAGAAGATTATAGGTCAAAAGATGGGAAATGGAATTACTTTTGATGGTGTGTCATGAACTGTTGGACCAAAGGACCTGTTTCCACATTGTATGACTCTATCCATAATTCTATGGGTACATTCACAAATAAATGATTGACTACAGCTCATCACTTAATTACCATCATCCCCTCAAAACTGATCAATAAGCTCCAAGAAGGTACCTCCTTGTGCATTGGATTTTGAATTTCCTTCCTTGTAGATCTCAGTTAGTTTGGATTGGCAATAACATCTCCTCCATGATCTCTATCAGCACGGGTGCACCACAAGACTGTGTGCTTAGGCCCCTTCTCTTTACAACTATGATGATGTGGCACAGCTCCAATGTCACCACTGTTGTGGGTGGTGATGAATCAGCAAACAGGACAGAGATTGTGATGCACCATCAATAAAACTCGGAGACGGGAGGCAAATGATAGGCTTTTATTAGTTGCAAAAGTGACCACAACATCTTGGAGACTGAGGGTGGAGCAGTGCCTCCAATCGCCTTTATACAGGGGTCTGTGGGAGGAGCCACAGGAGCAGTCAGCAGAGGGGCGTGTCCAGACAGGTATACACATAGTTTACCACATTCACCCCCCCCCCTTTGTTTTAAAAGAGAGTCCCCACGGGGCGAAGTTTCTTACAAGTATATTTACAGGTTAAGTCTATCAGGTGGTCGAGTCTGTCACTGCGATCTACGTAGCACCGGTGGTGATTGCACCGGTGACGGTGGTTGTGCTGACTCTGGCCTGACTTGAGGTGCCAGCCCGTTAGGCATCAGTAACCCCTCATGCATGTGCCTGGTGCCCGGTATGGGAGTGTTGTGAGGAGTTTGCGTAGGGCTTGGTCTGCACGCGGGCCTTGGCTGAGAGGGGAGTGTGCACGGGGTCTTGTGGGTATATATATATATATACATCGGTGGGCACGGGATTCATAGTCACCGTGGAGTGTTCGGGGTAGGGGTCTGGTGCTCCTGCGGGCGCCAGGTCGCGGATGGAGACAGTGTCCTCCCGCCCATCAGGTAAGACCACGTAGGCATACTGGGGGTTCGCATGAAGTAGGTGAACCCTCTCGACCATCGGGGAGTATTCATTACTCCTCACATGTTTCCGGAGCAGCACTGGCCCTGGGGACGCCAGCCAAGCCGGTAGGGTGGTCCCAGTGGCAGACTTCCTGGGAAAAGAAAAGAGTCGCTCATGAGGGGTGGCATTGGTGGACGTGCATAACAGGGAGCGGATGGAGTGGAGTGCCTCGGGGAGGACCTCCTGCCAGCGAGAGACCGGCAATCCCTTTGACCTAAGGGCTAAGTTTTTTTTATTTATTAAATTTTTAGAAAATTACAAAGAATAAATGTGATAATAAAATAGTAAGAAAGAGAAAAATAATATTAATCCTCCCCCCTCCCCTTAACCCTCCCCCCTTAACCCTTATCTAAAGAAAGAAAAAAAAGAAAGAAAGAAGAGAAAGATTGCCTGGATATCGGAGGATCCCCACATGCTCCATGGAGTTCAAAATAATTTTAATATTTATTTTTACTTTCCCCAATTACTTTATAATTTTATCTTCAAAGGACCTATGTATTTAATCTATCTTTTGTAGGTATGGGAGCCAAATTTTCAAAAATATATCATATTCATTTCTTAGATTATATGTAATTTTTTCAAGTGGAATACAACTATATATTTCATTATTCCAACGATCCATAGTTAAATATAAATCAGACTTCCAAGTAACTGCGATAACATTTTTGGCTACTGCCAATGCAATTCTTATAAATTTTTTCTGATACTTATTCAATTTAAGTTTCGGTATTGTCCCTTCAATATCTCCTAATAAAAATAATATTGGACTATGTGGGAGTTGTACTCCAGTAATTTGTTCCAATAAAAGTCTTAGATTTATCCAAAATGGTTGAATTTTAAAACAAGACCAAGTAGAATGTAAAAAAGTACCAATTTCTTGATTACATCGAAAACATTGGTCAGACATATTTGAATTTAATCTATTTATTTTCTGTGGTGTTATATATAATTGATGTAAAAAATTATATTGTACTAACCTAAGTCGAAAATTTATTGTATTTATCATACTATCAGAACATAATCTTGACCAGCTTTTTCCATCAATTTTAACATTCAAATCAGATGCCCATTTTCATCTTGATTTATGAATTCCTGATTTAATTGTCTGTTTTTGAATCAAATTGTACATACAAGATGTAAATTTTAAAATTTTTCCTTTTTGAATTAATATTTCTATTTCACTAGGTTTTGGCATCAACATTGTTTGACCCAGCTTTTCTCGTAAATAAGCCTTTAATTGAAAATAATAGAAAAGAGTGTTGTTCGATATTTTATATTTATTTTTTAATTGATCAAACGACATCAATATACCTCCTTCAAAACAATCACCTATATATTTAATCCCCTTTTGGAACCAATTATGTAAAAGTTTATTATCCATTGTAAAAGGAATAAGCCTATTTTGAATTAAAGTTCTTTTTGCTAATAAAGATTTCTTTATCTCATCGTCCATATTTACCTTATTCCATAAATCAATCAAGTGTCTTAATATAGGAGATTCTTTTTTTCTCCCGTATCCATTTGGATTCCCATTTATATATAAAATCTTCTGGTATGTTTTCTCCTATCTTATCTAATTCTACTCTAATCCATGCCGGTTTTTCTTCATCAAAAAAAGATGCAATAAATCTAAGTTGATTTGCTTTATAATAATTCTTAAAATTTTGGAAGTTGTAACCCTCCTAAATGAAATTTACATGTCAATTTTTCCAATGATATTCTTGACATCTTTCCTTTCCACAGAAATTTCCTTACATATTTATTCAGTTCTTGAAAAAACTTCTGAGGTAATTGTATTGGTAAAGTTTGGAATAAATATTGCAATCGAGGAAATATATTCATTTTTACAGCATTAACTCTACCTATTAATGTTATTGGTAACATCCTCCATTTATCAAGATCCTCTTTTATTTTTTTAAATAATGGCAAATAATTTTGTTTATATAAATTTTTTACATCATTATCAACTCTAATACCTAAATATTTTATCCCATTTATTGACCATCGAAATTGAGTTACTAATCGACATTGATTATAATTTCCTTTGGTAAGGGGTAAAATTTCACTTTCATCCCAATTTACTTTATACCGATACTTTCCCATATTCTTCCAATCTAAAAGATAATCTTTGCAAAGATTGCAATGGGTTTGTTAAATAAATCAAAACATCATCAGCAAATAAATTAATCTTATATTCTTCTTGATTAACTCTAAAGCCCCCGATGTCTGAATCAGTTCTAATTAATTCAGCTAATGGTTGTGTTGCCAATACAAATAAAGCAGGTGATAATGGGCAGCCTTGTCTAGTTGACCTCGTTAAGCAAAATGGTGTTGAAATCTGACCATTTGTAACTACTTTAGTTTGAGGATTAGTATTTAAGGTTTTAATCCATTGTATAAAAGATTTTCCTAACTCATATTTTTCCAATACCTTAAATAAAAAATCCCATTCCAATCTATCAAATGCTTTTTCTGCATCCAAAGCAACTGCCACACTCATTTCCTCTCTTTTTTGTGCCAAATGAATTATACTAAGTAACCGGGTTATATTATCCATTGTCTGTTTTTAATAAAACCTGTTTGATCCATATGTATTAATTTTGGTAAATATTTAGATATTCTATTAGATAAAATTTTTGCTATTATTTTATAATCTGTATTCAACAAAGAAATAGGCCTATATGATGTTGGTTTTAAAGGATCTCTATCTTTTTTTGGCAATACAGTTATGATCCCTGTTAAAAAAGATTGTGGGAGTTTATGCATTCTTTCCACTTGATATATTAATTCCATAAAAGGAGGAATTAATAAATCTTTAAATTTTTTATAATATTCAGGAGGAAAACCATCTTCTCCTGGGGATTTATTACTCTGAAGTGATCCTAAAGCTTCTTCAACCTCTTTTAATGTAAAGGGCATATCTAATCCTTTCTGTTCTTCCAAATTTAATTTTGGAAGGGTTATTTGTGATAAAAATTTATCTATCTCAGCAATCTTATTTTGTGATTCTGATTGATATAGTTCAGTATAAAATTTTTTTAAAGTTTCATTAATTTCTAAAGGTTTATAAATAACCTTATTTACACTTGTTCTAATTGCATTTATTGTTTTAGAAGCCTGTTCTGTTTTCAACTGCCAAGCAAGAATCTTATGTGATCTTTCACCTAATTCATAATATTTCTGTTTAGTTCTCATAATTACTTTTTCTGTACGATATGTCTGGAGTGTATTATATTGTAATTTTTTATTAACAAGTTGTCTTCGTTTTTCTTCTGTCATATATCTTTGAGATTCTTTTTCTAACTTTATGATATCTTTTTCCAATTGATCTATTTCTGCCATGTATTCCTTCTTAATTTTAGATGTATAACTTATAATCTGACCCCTTAAATATGCTTTCATCGCTTCCCATAATACAATTTTATCCTCAACTGAATGTAAATTTGTATCCAAAAAAAATTGAATCTGTTTTTTCATAAAATCACAAAAATCTTGATGTTTTAATAAAATTGAATTAAATCTCCATCTTTAGATCGATTCCTCCTTATCCATCATTATCATTGTCATTATCAAGGGGGAATGATCTGACAGTATTCTTGCTTTATATTCCACACTTTTCACTCTATCATGAATATTTTTTGATAATAAAAAGAAATCAATCCTTGAGTAAGTTTTATGTCTATTTGAATAAAATGAATAATCTCTTTCTCTTGGATTAATTTTTCTCCATATATCAATCAGGTTTAAATCTTTCATTAATCATAAAGTTAATTTTATTACTTTTGGTTTTGTAGCAACTTTAGTTGACCTATCCAAAACTGGATCTAAACAGAAATTAAAGTCTCCACCTATTAATATTTTATCATGTGCATCAGCCAAGTTCAAAAAAACTTCTTGTATGAATTTTGCATCGTTTTCATTTGGTGCATAAATGTTCATAAGAGTCCATAATTCTGAAAAAAATTGACAATGTATAATCACATATCTCCCCACAGAATCAATTACTACATTTTGTATTTTAATTGGTAAAGTTTTATTAACCAAAATTGCAACTCCTCTCGATTTTGAATTAAATGAAGCTGCAATGACATTTCCAACCCAATCTCTCTTTAATTTCTTATGTTCTGTTTCTGTTAAATGTGTTTCTTGTAAAAAAGCTATATCTCCTTTCATTTTCTTAATATATGTTAAAACTCTTTTTCTTTTCACAGGTCCATTAAGTCCATTAACATTAAAACTTTAAAAATTAAGTAAATTAATCATTCATAATACCTTGGGAACTCTTTAAAATTCTCCATGTTGCTATGAGTCTCTCCCCAACCATCCAGGCAAAAAAGAAGAAAAATAGAAGAAAGGTAACTAATATATAAGAAAAAAAAACAAAATACCCCCCCACTAATGTTACGAATAAAAAGAACACAACATTACCCCCCCCCCATTTTACGGGTCATGGCAATCGCCATGATTGTACACGTGAAACTCGCAGCCATCGATCAGGAGCTCCTCCAGCTCCCCCACAAAAAAAAAGAAAGAAAATATATTAGTGAAGAAAAAAAATAATTAATGTCTCTACTCCCAGTTAATACTCCTCAACTATTTTTTTCCCCTTATAAATGTCCGTCAAGTCCAACCTTATTTCAGTCTTCATCATTAGTCCACTTCATTTCTATAATTCTTTACTCCTCCTCGTGGACATCAGGTAATTCTTGTACAAATTTCTCCGCTTTCCGGTAGTCAACGAAAAATCTTCTTTCTTCGTTATCCAGGAAAATTATCAATTTTGCTGGGTAGCTCAATAAAAATTTATAGCCCTTTTCCCATAAAGATTTTTTCACTGGATTAAATTCCTTCCGCCTCTTCAGAAGATCGTAACTTATGTCTGGATAAAAAAAAAACTCTTTTCCCTTCTATTATCAATGGACCATTTCTCTTTTTAGCACCTTGAGTAGCTGCCTTCAAGATCATTTCTTTATCTTGGTACCTTAAGCATTATATCAAAATTGATCTTGGATTTTGATCTTATTGAGGTCTTGGTCTTAAAGCTCCGTGTGCTCTTTCAATTTCAATTACTTGGCTTCCTTCTTTCATTTCCAAAATTTTCGGAATCCATTCTTGGAAGAATTTTATTGGATTTTCTCCCTCTGTACCTTCCATAAGACCAACAATTTTAATATTATTTCGTCTACTAGAGTTTTCAAGCGCATCTATTTTTTCGAACATCCATTTTCTTTCTATTGTCCAGGCAAGATTATTGTCTTCTATCTTATCTATTCTTTCAGTGTTTTCTTCCATTTTTACTTCCATCTCTTTAACTTTATTATCCATCTTCTTTTGTTTTTCCACCACATTATCGAGTGTAATCTGCATCCTTCTTATATCTGTTCTTATAGCTTTTAATTCATTCATCATATATATCAGGATATCTCTTATGTCTCCTTTAATCTCTTCCTTCTTTTCCTCTTCTTCTTCCTCTGTGTTTCCCAAAGAGTCTGATTCCACTTCCGATTCACTTCCAGCCGTAGTTGGGATTTGTAGTTTTGTTAATATCTGTTCATGCATACTTCTTTCTTCACGCATGCGTTGTTCTTGCCGTTTCTTCTTAGAGACCGCCGACATTGCTGCAACTTCCTGTCCCGCATCATCAGAAGTGCCATGCACTTCGCCGGGAGGAGATCCAACTTGAGTCTGAGGCTTTGCCGAGACGGTAGGCCTTTTTCCCCGCCGATTTGCGCAGTCTTCGAAGTAGTAGCTTTCTTCTGTTTCGGTTTAGGAGCCATATCTAGAAATAATCCCGAGTTGCTTATAAATAGTTTCTAGTAGGTATTTGTTAACTCTTCTTCATTTAAACCCTATTTCATTACTTTTTACGAGGGAGCTGGATTCCCAACATCTCGATCCTATGTCATCACATGACGCACCCCACCTAAGGGCTAAGAGTGTGGCCTTCCACACAGTGGCATTCTCCCTCTCCACCTGTCCATTCCCCCGGGGATTATAGCTCATGATCCTACTAGTAGCAATACCCCTAGCCAGCAGGTACTGGCGCAGCTCGTCACTCATAAACAAGGACCCTCTATCACTGTGGATATAGCAGGGATATCCGAACAGAGTGAAGAGCTAGCGCAGGGCTTTTATGATGGACGTGGCAGTGGTATCGGGGCAGGGGATGGCAAAGGGGAACCGCGAGTACTCGTCAATTATGTTGAGAAAGTAGACATTGCGGTCGGTGGAGGGAAGAGGGCCCTTAAAGTCGACACTCAGTCGCTCAAAGGGGCGGGTGGCCTTGATAAGTTGTGCCTTTTCAGGACGTTAGAAGTGCAGTTTGCACTCAGCGCAGACTTGACAGTCCCTGGTCATCGTCCTGATCTCCTCAAGGGAGTACGGCAGGTTCCAGGCTTTCACGAAATGGTAAAATCGGGTGACCCCCGGGTGGTAAAGATCTGCATGGAGGGTGTATAGCCGGTCGAGCTGCACACTGGCACATGCTCCCCCGTGATAGGGCATCAGGGGGCTCATTGAGCCTTCCAGGCCGGTACAGGATATCGTAGTTGTAGGTGGAGAGTTCTATTCTCCACCTCAAAATTTTATCATTTTTGATTTTGCCCCGCTGTTGGTTGCTGAACATGAACACAACTGAGCGCTGGTCGGTCAGCAAGGTGAACCTTCTGCCCGCGAGATAGTGCCTCCAGTGCCTAATAGCTTCCACTATGGCCTGGGCTTCTTTGTCCACCGCGGAGTGCCGAATTTCAGGGCCTTGAAGGGTACGAGAGAAGAATGCTACCGGCCTTGCTGCCTGATTGAGGGTAGCAGCCAGCGTGAAGTCGGAGGCGTCACTCTCTACCTGGAAGGGAATGGTCTCGTCCACCACATGCATCGTTGCTTTGGCAATATCCCCTTTAATGTGGCTGAAGGCTGCGCGGGCCTCGGATGAGAGTGGAAATGCGGTGGACTTGACCGGGGGCGAGCCTTGTCTGCGTAGTGAGGGACCCATTGGGCGTAATAGGAAAAGAAGCCCAGGCACCGTTTGAGGGCTCTGAAGGTGGTGGGGAGAGGGAGTTCCAACAGGGCAGGGTCAGGGTCAGGGCCAATGACTCCGTTTTCCACGACACACCCAAGGATAGCAAGTCGGGTGGTTCTGAACACACACTTGTCCCTGTTATAGGTGAGGTTAAGAGCTTTGGCCGCTTGGAAAAATCGTTGGAGGTTGGTGTCGTGATCCTGCCAGTTGTGACTGCAGGTGGTAATGTTATCCAGATATGGGAACGTGGCCTTCAGTTGGCACTGGTCCACCATCCGGTCCATTTCCCTCTGGAAGACAGAGACACCATTCATGACACCAAAGAGGACGCGCAGGAAGTGATAGAGCCTGCTGCCCGCCTCGAAGGCGGTGTAGGGGCGGTCCTCCGGGCGGATGGGGAGCTGATGGTAAGCGGATTTCAGGTCTATGGTCGAGTACACCTTGTACTGAGCTATCTGATTGACCATATCCGCGATGCGGGGTAGGGGGTACGCGTCAAGCTGCGTGAACTTATTGATGGTCTGGTTATAGTCCACGACCATCCTATTTTTCTGCCCGGTCCGAACAACGACCACCTGGGCCCTCCCAGGACATGTGCTTGGCTCAATGATCCCCTCCCTGAGCAGCCGCTGCACCTCCGACTTAATGAAGGCCCTGTCCCCCGCGCTGTACCTCCTGCTTTTAGTTGCCACAGGATTACAGTCAAGGGTCAGGTTGGCAAACAGCGGTGGGGGAGGGATCTTGAGGGTGGAGAGGCTGCAAGTGGTGTCAGTAGCAAGTTGGCATGGTGTTGAGTGGGATGTGCGGGTCGGTGTGTGTGTGTGGTCAATAGCGGGGTATATGATGAAGTCCCACAAAACTGAGGATTTCTGACAGTGATTGGTGGGAGGGGCCCATCATACTCCATTGTCACACTTTTCAAGTGGCTCTGGAAGTCAAGCCCCAATAGCACAGGGGCACACAGTTGAGGCATGACCAGTAACGCAAAGTCCCGATATTCTGTGCCCTGCACCACCAATGTCGCTACACAACCCCCCGGGATGTCTGTGGAATACGATCCAGAAGCCATGGTGACCCTCGGCTTACCGGCTGTGTCACGAGTCCGCAGCATTGCACTGTGTCTGGGTGAATAAAACTCAGAGTGCTGCCCGTGTCAAACAGGCAGCTAGTCCTGTGCCCCTCCACCAGGATGTCCATCATTGATCTTGTGAGCTGCTGTGGAGCGCTTTGGTTGAGGGTCACGGAGGGCAGAGTTGAATCGCCGTCTTGGTGTCCAGTAAGCACTTGTGGGTCGGAGGCGGGGCGAGGTGGTGCCGACAAAGATGGCCGCCCCCATGCCTCGCACGAGGCGGGCAGGCAAGATGGCGACCCCCATGCCTCACACGCGGCGCTGCTCGACCCCGCTCGCGGTTTAGACTTACAGGCCTTGGCGAAGTGGCCCTTCTTTCCGCAGCTGGAGCAGGTCGCTTCTCAGGCCGGGCAGCGTCTTCGGGGGTGCTTTTCGAGTCCGCAGAAGTAACACTGCACGGACTTGCGACTGGCAGCAGCCGTGGTCGATTCGCCGGAGGGTTGCGGGGAGTTCACGGACTCATGAATGGCGGCAGCTGTGGTCGATTCGCCGGCGGGTGGCGGGGTCTGCAGTGTCCATGGGGCCGGTGGGAGATTGCGCAGCTGGACAGCGTCAGCTTTGAGCAGAGCAGCCTCCAGCATGTCGGCCAGCTCGATCGCCGACTGTAAGGTAAGATCGGCGTTTTCCAGCAGCCGCTGGCACACATACACTGACCTGATCCCCATAACGAAGACGTCTCGTACCAGGAGCCCCGCATGCTGTTCCGCCGTCAGTCCCCTGCAGTCGCAGGCCCGCACGAGTGTCTGTAGGGCCCGGACAAACTCAGCACTCGACTCTCCGGCCCGCTGCCGCCGCGTCACTAGGCGATGTCTTGCGTAGACAGTGTTCACCGGCCACAGGTATTGTCTTTTGAGGGCGTCCAGTGCCCCTTGGTAGGTTGGCAGGTCTCTGATAAGGACTGACCCTGGAGAGGAGAACTTTGTGCATGATAGCAGGCTCAGTCACGGGAATCTCTTCCAGGTATGATTGGAAGCATGCAAGCCAGAGTTCAAAGGCAAGAGCTGCTTCTGGGGCTTGAGGATCAATGTCCAAGTTTTCCGGTCGTAAAATGCTCCCCATGTTTTAAATTGCAGCTAATAAAATTGATGCACCATCAATAACTCTCGGAGACGGGAGGCAAACGATAGGCTTTTATTAGCTGCAAAAGTGACTACAACATCTTGGAGACTGAGGGAGGAGCAGTGCCTCCAATCGCCTTTATACAGGGGTCTGTGGGAGGAGCCACAGGAGCAGTCAGCAGAGGGGCCTGTCCAGACAGGTATACACATAGTTTACCACAGATTGGAAATTTAATACAACAACCTCTCAATATCAGCAAGAACAAGGAACTGATTATAAACTTCAGGAGAGGGAAACTAGATGCCCTTAACCCAGATCTCATTGGAGGATCAGAGGTGGAGATGGTTAGCAATTCTAAATTCCTGGGTGTTACTATTTCACTGGACCTGTTCTGGACCCAGCATTGCGAAGGAAGTATGATAACACATTTACTTCCTTAGGAGTCTGTGGAGATTTGGCATTGTGCTGATATCACACGCAATGATGTGCCAGTACATGATTGGCCAGAGCACTGAGCATGCACGGGATTGCTAGAATGTTCCAGCACGTGACTGGGTTAAGACATGCTTGCTTATTACTGTAAATAAAAGTTCTCTAATTCTTCCAGAATATGATTCTTTATTGTTAACCCACAATACGTTTATACAGAAGTAACATAACATGGTGTCAGAAGTGGTTCTGGAAGAATAATATGGGAGAATCGAGAATCGAAGATAATCGAGAAAAAAAAGAAGAAAAAAGTTCAAACTGTAAATGGTAAAATGGAAGGTTTACAACCCCCACCAACACTTCAGCTGTCTGGTAATGTAGCTGAGAAGAGGAGGATATTCAAGCAACAGTTTGAACTGTACTTATTGGTGATTGATTATGAAGAAAAATCAGAAAAAACCAAAGCGGCACTTTTGCTCCATGTAATCGGGAATGACGCAGTAGAGGTATATAATAATTTTGTCTTTGAAGATGGAGATAATTTCAAATTAAAATCGATAATGGACAGATTTGAAGTATTTTGTATACCTAAGCGTAATTTAACATATGAGCGATATAAATTCTTCACGTGTGCAGAGAGCTGCCGAAACAATTGATCAGTATGTTACTGAGTTAAGAAAGCATAGTAGAACACGCAAGTTTGGATTGCTCATTAAAGATGGACTTGTTTGTGGCATCAAGATAATGTTCTGAGAGAAAGGCTGTTGAGAGAGCAGGATTTAAATTTTGAAAAAACTTTGGTGCTTTGCAAAGCTTCTGAGACAGTGACGGTGCAGGCTAAAGAGCTTCTTGTTGAAAACTGAAATGTAAACACTGGAAGAAAGCATGAATATATCAAGAAATATAATAATACGTTGGCAAAACTGACAGAGAGCAAGACAGAATTTGAAAGAAAAATGTCATGTGATCGCTGTGCACGGGAACATCGTCCAAATCAGTGTCCCGCATATGGCAAAACTTGCAATGGCAGCGATAAGATTAATAATTTTTCACGTTATTGTAAATGTAGAAAGAAGGAAAATAAAATGAAACAAGTAAATGCTGTGCTTGAAAATGAATGTGAGGAATTATATATATGGATGTGCTTTGTGAAAATAAACAAAGTAAGAATGACTGGACTATTCCATTGCAAGTGAATCAAAACAATATTCTGTTTAAACTGGATACTGGAGCACAAGTAAATGTTCTTGCAGAATCTGAGTTTAATGCTTTAAAACCAAGACTGAAGTTACATCAGACGAATATAAAAGTGACTGGGCATTCAGGTGCAGACATTCCAGTTAAAGGAACGTGCGTGGCAAAGGTATCACACAAAAATATTTTGCACATGCTTTAATTTGTGGTCGTGCCAAAAAAATGTACAGTCAATTCTGGGGTTATCTGCATGTGAAAGAGTTAATTTGGTGAAAAGAATTTTAGTCCTGGATAGCGACACAGAGTCAGAGTACAGTGACTTGATGAAAGAGTATGAAGACTTGTTTAACGGGCTTGTTTGTCTTCCAGGAGAGCACTTGATTAAAATTGACAACACAGTGCAACCCGTAACACATCCATGCAGAAAAGTACCTTTTACATTACGTTATCAACTGAAAACAGAGCTAGATTAGAATGGAAAGGCTAGGAGTCATAACAAAAATTGATGAACCAACTGAATGGGTCAATTCGCTTGTCATTGTTCATAAGAGAAATGGAAAACGGAAGATTTGTTCAGATCCAAGAGACTTGAACCGGGCTATTAAACGAGAGCATTTCAAATTGCTTACTCGTAATAAATTATGTCACAGTTTGCTAATAGAACATAGAACATAGAATAGTACAGCACAGTACAGGCCCACTGGCCCAAAATGTTCTGCTGACCCTTAAACCCTGCCTCCCATATAACCCCCCACCTTAAATTCCTCCATATACCTGTCTAGTAGTCTCCTAAACTTCACTAGTGTATCTGCCTCCACCACTGACTCAGGCAGTACATTCCATGCACCAACAACCCTCTGAGTGAAAAACCTTCCTCTAATATCCCCCGTGAACTTCCCACCCCTTACCTTAAAGCCATGTCCTCTTGTATTGAGCAGTGGTGCCCTAGGAAAGAGGTGCTGGCTGTCTACTCTATCTATTCCTCTCAATATCTTGTATACCTCTATCATGTCTCCTCTCACCCTCCTTCTCTCCAAAGAGTAAAGCCCTACCTCCCTTAATCTCTGATCATAATGCATACTCTCTAAACCAGGCAGCATCCTGATAAATCTCCTCTGTACCCTTTCCAATGCTTCCACATCCTTCCTACAGTGAGGCGATCAGAACTGGACACAGTACTCCAAGTGTGGTCTAAACAGAGTTTTATAGAGCTGCATCATTACCTCGCGATTCTTAAACTCTATCCCTCGATTTATGAAAGCTAACACCCCATAAGCTTTCTTAACTACCCTATCTACCTGTGAGGCAACTTTCAGGGATCTGTGGACATGTACTCCCAGATCCCTCTGCTCCTCCACACTACCAAGTATCCTACCATTTACTTTGTACTCTGCCTTGGAGTTTGTCCTTCCAAAGTGTACCACCTTACACTTCTCCAGGTTGAACACCATCTGCCACTTCTCAGCCCATTTCTGCATCCTCTCAATGTCTCTCTGCAATCTTCGACAATCCTCTACACTATCCACAACACCATCAACCTTTGTGTCATCTGCAAACTTGCGAACCCACCCTTCTACCCCCCACATCCAGGTCGTTAATAAAAATCACAAAAAGTAGAGGTCCCAGAACCGATCCTTGTGGGTCACCACTAGTCACAACCCTCCAATCTGAATGTACTCTCTCCACCATGACTCTCTGCTTTCTGCAGGCAAGCCAATTCTGAATCCCCCCGGCCAAACTTCCCTGGATCCCATGACTTCTGACTTTATGAATAAGCCTACCATGTGGAACCTTGTCAAATGCCTTACTACAATCCATGTAGATCACATCCTCTACACTACCCTCATCTATATGCCTGGTCACCTCCTCAAAGAACTCTGTCAGGCTTACTAGACACGATCTGCCCTTCACAAAGCCATGCTGACTGTCTCTGATCAGACCATGATTCTCTAAATGCCCATAGATCCTATCTCTAAGAATCTTTTCCAACAGCTTTCCCACCACAGACATAAGGCTCACTGGTCTATAATTACCTGGACTATCCCTACTACCTTATTTGAACAAGGGGACAACATTCACCTTCCTCCAATCCTCCAGTACCATTCCCATGGACAACGAGGACATAAAGATCCTAGCCAGAGGCTCAGCAAAACTCTTCCCTCACCTCATGGAGCAGCCTAGGGAACATTCCGTCAGGCCCCGGGGACTTATCCTTCCTAATGTATTTTAACAACTCCAACACTTCCTCTCCCTTAATATCAACATGCTCCAGAACATCAACCTCACTCATATTGTCCTCACTGTCATCAAGTTCCCTTTCATTGGTGAATACCAAAGAGAAGTATTCATTGAGGACCTCGCTCACTTTCACAGCCTCCAGGCACATCTTCCCACTTTTATCTCTAATCGGTCCTACCTTCACTCCTGTCATCGTTTTGTTCTTCACATAATTGAAGAATGCCTTGGGGTTTTCCTTTACCCTACTCGCTACGGCCTTCTCATGCCCCTTCTTGCTCTCCTCAGCCTCTTCTTAAGCTCCTTTCTTGCTAACCTATATTCCTCAATAGACCCATCTGATCCTTGCTTCCTAAACCTCATGTATGCTGCCTTCTTCCACCTGACTAGATTTTCCACTTCTCTTGTCACCCATGGTTCATTCACCCTACCATTCTTTATCTTCCTCACTGGGACAAATTTATCCCTAGCATCCTGCAAGAGATCCCTAAACATTGACTACATGTCCATAGTACATTTCCCTGCAAAAACATCATCCCAATTCACACCCGCAAGTTCTAGCCTTACAGCCTCATAATTTGCCCTTCCCCAATTAAAAATTGTCCTGTCCTCTCTGATTCTATCCTTTTCCATGATAATGTTAAAGGCCTGGGAGCGGTGATCACTGTCCCCCAGATGCTCACCCACTGACAGATCTGTGACCTGACCCGGTTCATTACCTAATACTAGATCTAGTATGGCATTCCCCCTAGTCGGCCTGTCAGCATACTGTGACAGGAATCCATCCTGGACACACTTAACAAACTCTGCCCCGCCTAAACCATTGGAATTAATCAGGTGCCAATCAATATTAGGGAAGTTAAAGTCACCCATGATAACTCCCTGTTATTTTTGCACCGTTCCAAAATCTGCCTCCCAATCTGCTCCTCAGTATCTCTGCTGCTACCAGGGGGCCTATAGAATACTCCCAATAGAGGAACTGCTCCCTTCCTGTTCCTGACTTCCACCCATTCTGACTCAAAAGAGGATCCTGCTACATTACCCACACTTTCTGTTGCTGTAATAGTATCTCTAACCAGTAATGCCACACCTCCTCCCCCTTTTCCCCCTCTCTATCCCTTTTAAAACACTAAAATCCAGGAATATTGAGAATCCATTCCTGCCCTGCTGCCAGCCAAGTTTGTAATGGCCACTACATCATAATTCCATGTATGTATCCAAGCTCTCAGTTCATCCCCTTTGTTCCTGATGCTTCTTGCATTGAAGTATTTTAGCCCTTCTACCTTACTACCTTACACCCTTTATTCTGCTTCTCTTTCCTCAAAGCCTCTTTATATGTTAGATCTGGCTTTACTCCATGCACTATACTTGCAGTTCTCGCATGACCTTTATCCTCCTCCACCTCACTATCTGCTCTAACACTCTGGTTCCCTTCCCCCTGCAAATCTAGTTTAAACCCCCTGGAGCAGCACTAGCAATCGTTCCCGCAAGGATGGTTCAGGTGCAACCCGTCCCATCGGAACAGCGGACAGGTCCCACCTTCCCTGGAACAAGGCAGAAACATGAAGCCCTCCCTCCTGCACCATCTCCTTAGCCACATATTTAGCTGCATTATCTTCCTATTTCTAGCCTCATGAGCATGTACACAGGTAGCAATCCTGAGACTGCAACCCTGGAGGTTCTGTCCTTCAACTTTGCACCTAACTCCCTAAACTCTTTTGCAGGACCTCCTCCTCCTTCCTATCCACGTCATTGGTCCCTACATGGACCACGACATCTGGCTGCTCACCCTCCCTCTTGAGAATACTGAGAACTTGATCCGAGACCCTGGCACCAGGGAGGCAACAGGCCATCCAGGATTCTCAATCTCTCCCACAGAACCTCTTATCTGTCCCCCTAACTATCAAATCCCCCAACACTAGTGCTCTCCTCTTTTGCCTCCTGAGCTGTGAGGGTCCAGTCTCTGTGCCAGAGATGTGACCACTGCAACTTGTCCCTGGTAGGTCGGCCCCACCAACAGTATCCAAATCAGTATACTTATTGTTGATGGGAATGGCCACAGGGGGCTCTGCTCTTTCTGTCTATTCCCCTTCCCTCTTCTGACAGTCACCCAGCTACCTGTATCCTGACTCCTAGGGGCGACTATCTCCCTGAAACTCCTGTCTATTTCTGCCTCTGTCTCACAAATGATCCTAAGTTCATTCATCTCCAGCTCCAGTTCCCTAACTCGGTTTGTCAGGAGCTGCAGCTGGATGCACCTTTTACAGGTGTAGTCATCAGGGACATCTGTGCTCGCCCTGACTTCCCACATACTGCAAACAGAGCACTCAACTGCCCTAACTGGTGCCTCCATTACCTACTCCTAAATTAATTAGATTCATTAAAGGAGCTTACCCGGTCTTACCTCACTGGGAGCAAGCTCGTTTTCAGCCTCTGCTCACCGAAGCCTTTCGAGCCAAAGCCTTCCTACTCTGTCTCCCACTCGCCTGCTCCGTTAATCTGCTCGCTTTTCAAACTCTCCCGCTGCTCTCACAGGCTGACCTTCATGCGCTTGCGCAGTCGTGCCCCCTTCAAACTGCTGAAGAAATAACCTAATGCAAAGTATTTTAGTAAATTAGATGCATCCTCCGGATTCTGGCAACTCAAATTAGATGAACCATGTTCAAACTTGTGTACCTTTAACACTCCTTTTGCCAGATACTGTTTTCTTAGGCTTCCTTTTGGAATTGAATCAGCACCTGAAGTGTACCATAAAACCATTCACATTGGGGGCATAGATACATTCATGGATGATATTATTCTTTGGGGATCGACTAAACAAGAGCATGACACCAGGCTCAGACAAGTCTTTGAGGCAACACACAAGGCTAACCTGAAATTGAATGAAGACGAATATCAGCTAGGAGTGACTGAACTTACATTTGTGGGTGATATCCTCAGCAAAGAGGGTGCGCGTCCTGATCCATTGAAGGTTTCTGCTACTGAGAACATGCCAAGACCACAATGTAAAAAGGATTTTCAGATGTTTATGGGAATGGTCAACTACATGGGAAAATTTATACCCAATCCCTCAGAACAGCTTGCTCCATTGAGGCAGCTAAAAGAAAACAGAAGTGAATAGATCTGGAGCCATGAACAGGAGAAGGCATGGCAAAATCTCAAGAAAGTACTCACAAAAGAACCTGTGTTGAAATTTTATGATGCTGAGAGACCCATCAAAATCTCATGTAATGCCTCAAGTGGGATTAGGGGCAGTATTACTCCAAAAACATGATCAGGAATGGCTACCAGTGGCATAGATCTTGTTCATTATCTGATCTAGAAACAAGGTATGCCCAAATTGAAAAGTATTTCTCAGCATTATGTTTGCTTGTGAGAGATTTCATCAGTTGGTGTCAGGACACTCTATTGATGTTGAAACCAATCACATGCTTTTGATTGCATTGTTTATCAAATCTTTACGCGACTGTTCTTAGCGAATTCAGCGAATGATGATCAAATTGCAATGCGTTAAATGTGTCATACACACCTGGAAAATTCATGTACACGGCTGACACACTTTCCAGAGCTGTGGATCCAACAACAAAAGACAGTCACAGGAACGTTATTGATGTTCAGGTATTCATTGATATAGTCATAGACACTACAGCTGTTGCTCCCAAAAAGTTGGAACTGCTGTGTCTTGAGACAAAGGACAAAATTCTCAATCAGGTAATACAAGCGGTGTTGGATGGATGGCCAGATAATAGACATGACTGTACCTCAGTAGTACAAGATTATTGGAACCACAGCGCAGAACCGTCTGTTGTGGATGGGATATTGTACAAAGGTAGTAGAATTGTTATACCTAAAAGTCTCCATAAAGAAATGCTTGATAAAATTCATGAAGGCCTCCTAGCCATTGAAAAATATAAAAGGGCACGGGAAGTGATATTTTGGCCCAGGATAAATCAAGAGATTGCAGAATTGGTGTCTTCTTGTCAAATATGCCTTAAATACCAACCTAGCAACTCTAAGGAGTCACTTCATCCACATTCGAATGCTCATAGACCTTATCAGAAGGTAGGTGTTGATCTTTTTATAACTAACAACAAAGTCTAACTATCAATAACAGATTACTACTCATTGTATCCTGAAGTGTGTTGTCTGGGCAGAATGACTGCAGAAAATGTAATTATATGCATGAAAACAGTTTTTTCAAGACATGGTGTACCTGATGAAGTTTTCACAGACAATGGTTCACAATTCAGTAGTGAATGCATACAACATCTAGTCCATTTTTCCCTTAGTCTAATGGATTAGTTGAGAAATCGGTAGGAATTATCAAGAAACTAATGCACAAAGCAAACGATAGTGGAGGTGATTTTTATAAAGCCTTGTTAGCCTATTGCAGTACTCCACTTGAATGTGGATCTTCTCCTGCTCAGCTCTTGATGAGATGACGTTTGAGATCTAATCTGCCAATGGATGAGAGCCTTCTGAGAACAGAGGGAGGTGAACAAGTGAAAAGATGGAAAGATGAACACAAAGCAAAGCAGAAAACGTACTTCGACAGATGTTCTCGTCCACTACCTGAACTGTATCAGGGAGATGAAGTGAGGATACAAGACAAAATGAACACGTGGACACAGAAAGCTACAGTACTTGAAGAAGTACAACCCAGATCATACGTGGTCCAAACAGAGGAGGGAGCAGTGGTAATAAGAAATTGCAAAGACCTCAAGAAAGAAAGAGCCTAATTCAGAGATTCAGTTAACAACTGCAGACGAGACAAAGCATGTAAATAATAACAAGGAAACACAAGAACTGTGTGTACTACTTAGAAGGTCTACTCGTGTTCGTAAACCCACAGAGAGACTGATAGAGACTAGTTGAATTATGTATTTGCTTCGATTAACATCATTGTTTTTCTTTTTAAGGAAAGGAAGATGTGGTGATATCATGTGCAATGATGTGCCAGTATATGATTGGACAGAGCACTGAGAATGCGCGGGATTGCCAGAATGTTCCAGCACATGGCTGGGTTAAGACGTGTTTGTTTATTACTGTAAATAAAAGTTCTCTAATTCTTCCAGAATATGATTCTTTACTGTTAACCCACAGTACATTTAAACAGAAGTAACATAACAGGCATGACATCTAAAACTTTGACAAACTTCTATAGATATTTAATGAAGAATATATTGATTGGCTGCATCACGGCCTGGTATGGAAACACCAATGCTTTCGAATGGAAAGACCATAAGACTATAAGATATCAAAGCAGAAGTAGGCTATTTGGTCTATTGAGTCTCTCCGCCATTCAATCATGGGCTGATCCAATTTTTCCAGTAATCCCCTGCTTCTGCCCATACCCTTTGATGACCTGGCTAATCAAGAACCTATCTATCTCTGCCTTAAATACACCCATTGACTTGGCCTTCACAACTGCTCGTGGCAACAAATTCCACAGATCTACCACTCTCTGACTAAAGTAATTTCTCTGCGTCTCTGTTCTAAATGGATGTCCTTCAATCCTGAAGTTATGCCCTCTTGTCCTAGGTTCTCTTACCATGGGAAATAACTTTGCCATATCTAATCTGTTCAGGCCTTTTAACATTCAGAATGTTTTTATGAGGTCCCACCTCATTTTCCTGAACCCCAGGGAATACAGCCCAAGAGCTACCGGACGTTTCTCATACAGTAACCCTTTCATTCCTGGAATCATTCTCGTGAATCTTCTTTGAACCCTCTCCAATGTCAGTATATCCTTTTTAAAATGATCCCAAAACTGCACACAATACTCCAAGTGTGGTCTCACGAATGCCTTACAAAGCCTCAACATCACATCCCTGCTCTTATATTCTATACCTCTAGAAATGAATGCCAACATTGCATTCACCTTCTCCACCACCGACTCAATCTGGAGGATAACCTTTAGGGTATCCTGCACAAGGACTCCCAAGTGCCTTTGCATCTCTGCATTTTGAATTTTCTCCCTATCTAAATAATAGTCTGCCCGTTTATTTCTTCCACTAATTTGCATTACCATACACTTTCCAAAATTGTATTTCATTTGCCACTTCTTTGCCCATTCCCCTAAACTATCTAACTCTCTCTGCAGGCTCCCTGTTTCTTCTTGGCCCTCCACATATCTTTGTATCATCGGCAATTTAGTCACAAATCCATTAATCCCATAGTCCAAGTTGTTGACATACATCATAAAAAGCAGTGGTCCCAACACCAACCCTTGTGGAACTCCACTGGTGACTGGCAGCCAGCCAGAATAGGATCCCTTTATTCCTACTCTCTGTTTTCTGTCAATCAGCTAATGCTCCACCCATGCTAGTTACTTCTTCGTAATTCCATGGGCTCTTAACTTGCTAAGCAGCCTCCCGTGCGGCACCTTGTCACAGACCTTCTGAAAATCCAAGTACACCACATCTACTGCATCTCCTTTGTCTACCCTGCCTGTAATTTCCTCAAAAAATCACAGTAGGTTTGTCAGACAGGATTTTCCTTTCAGGAAACCATGCTGGCTTTGGCCTATCTTGTCATGTGCCTCCAGGTACTCTGTAATCCCATCCCTACAGTCGATTCCAATGTCAACCTGAAATTATTAACCTGCTCAGTTGAGGAAAAACACCAGAGACACAAAACTTGTCCCCTTGGGGGTCTATCAATGGGCCATCACCCACATAGAGGTTCCGTCTTGTAGTCCATTTATGAGCCATGCAGTTCTTAGTACCTTGTGTGTCCCCTTTCCTGGTTTTAGCTCAGGTACGGGCCGCAATGGGGTTGGTGAACTGTGGACTTGGGGTTGGAAGTGCATGGGGGGGGGGGCGATCATGGGTCAAGGGCACAGGTTCCGAAGGTACAGGCGAGATGGGATTTGCAGCCCCCGCAGGCAAAGGGACCTACTGCTCCTCCTCCTCCTCCTCAGTGTCCTCATTAGGGTCAAATAGGGTCTGCAGCCCAGTCATATCCGTTGCCGGCCTTTTATCACCAAGTTTTACACTATGATCATCAATCCTACGCTGTTCATCATAGATTTCACATAAGGCCTTCAGTACCGGCCAGCCCCTGGGTTTTCCATCACCATCATTGATGGGTATCTTTCTATTTTTTGCATTCACCTCTCAGTAGGTCTGGCGGGAGCGCTCATTAAGTCTGCTGGCCACGGTATACCAACGCGTAATTAGATCTTTCCATTTCTGTGAGATATTCTGTCGCCACACCTGTCCCTCTGCTCGCTTACACTTCTCAAGATCAAAGGTTCCCCTAATGGCCAAAATTCATTCTCCAACTTCTTATTCATCCGCGCGCTCAGTCTCCGTAAATCTGTCTCGTTTTCAGGGAATTCTTTACACATTTTCCATAATGGCGTATCTGGTCCTGATTTATCTAGAGCATATATGTCAAACTCAAGGCCCGCGGGCCAAATCCAGCCTGCGGTGGAATTATCTTTGGCCCACGAGATAATATCTAATTACTATTAAAGCTGGCCCCAGTAATCGAAGCGCCTATGGCGTATGATATGGCTAATGCTGAGTTTATTCAGGTACCAGGTTTTCAGGGGTTTTAGTGTTTATTCGGCAGTCTTGCTCAGCAGTCTTCTTCATAAGAAACGGAATTTGTAAAGTGAAACACTTTGTAGTTATAGCAGAGACTGAAACACATGAGAGCAGGCTGAAAAAACGGAGGCAACGAAAGCTGCGTTCGCACGCGTCCGACTGATCCGGCCCACATGAAGCTGCATTTTGCTCAATCCGGCCCGTGACCTAAAATGAGCTTGACACCCCTGATATAGAGTCTGGCCCATTTTGGTAACTTACTCTCACATCCACTTCAGTTTCCTGACCTTCGCATGGCAGTTTCTGCTTTCAATTTCTGCTCTAACAACCAGTCTAAGGCAGGATGCAGTTTCAGTTAGATGTTGGAACCAGACCTTAATCAAATTAAATATGTATTGCTCTGGAGCTTCCAACCCCAAACCCCACGCAGGGACTCTAACCCCGCTTCCTATACCAGGGGACTCGAACCACAAACTCTACGCAGGGCCTCTAACCCCAACTTCTTAAACCAGGGGACTCGAACCCCAAACTCTGCGTAGGTCTTACCTGTTATCCGTGTCTCCCAACTGAGGTTCTCCGTTTCGTCCGTGGAGGCCGTGGGATGGTCAGCCGGAGCCGAAGGGGTCGGAACGGGGAGTCAGAGAGGGAGAGAGAGACTGAGAAAAATCTCTCGGAGGGCCCTTCCATCTCAACCCGCTCGTACCTGCCCGCCAATCTCTTACGCCGGATCCCCGAACTGCCAACCGTTTGGCTCCTGGCTCGGCTCGCCAAATTGTCAACCTGAAATTATTAACCTGCTCAGTTGAGGAAAAACACCAGAGACACGAAATTACCTCTGAAACGGTTTTTATTCAGAGAGGAGTTCACAGCCCCACACACTTCGGGCGTAAGGTAGCCAACTCCCAATTTGTCGGTTTACAAAGGTCATACTTATACCCAAAAGCAGGGTACTACATTCGCAAATATGGTTACCGATTCAAATTCATCAGTTGATTGGCTATTGCATAGCTAAGCACGCAAAATATTCAGAATAAGCATAGATGCAAGCGTAATACTTGGAATGGGTATGGATGCAAGCAAAACACTCAAAATAGGTATATAGCTCAAAATACTTTGCCAAACACATCGTCTTGTGGTCGCAAGGTTCCTCTTCTTTGTGGTTGCCACATGCTGCCTGGCATTTTATTTTATTTACTTCCCCAATGACGTAACCTCTCCCTGGTCCTGCCTACATATTTTGCTACACTTACCCCTCACCCACCCCTTCTACACGTACCCCTTACCCTCTTCACATTCTCACCAAGAACCTCCCAACCACTGATGTCAGGCTAACAGGTCTGTAGTTTCCTTTCTGCTGCCTCCCACCCTTCTTAAATATTGGATTAACATTTGCAAATTTCCAGTCATCCGGTACAATGCCAGAATCTGTCAATTTTTGAAAGATCATTGTAAATGCCTCCGCAATCTCTCCAGCTACTTCGTTCAACCTGAGGGTGCATTCCATCAGGTCCAGGAGATTTGTCCACCCTCAGACCATTAAGCTTCCTGAACACCTTCTCAGTCGTAATTTTCACTACACCTACTTCACTTCCCCAACACTCTTGAATGTTCGGTATACTGCAGATGTCTTCCACTGTGAAGACTGATGCAAAATATTCATTCAGTTCCTCTGCCATCTCTGCATCTCTCATTTCCAGCGTCATTTTCTACTGGTCCTATATCTAGCCTCAACTCCCTTTTACCCTTGATATACTTAAAAAAGCTTTTAGTGTCTTCTTTGATATTCGTCGCCAGCTTACTTTCATAATTCATCTTTTCCTTCTGCAATTTTTTAAAAGCTTCCCAATCCTCTGTCTTCCCACTAGCTTTGGCTTCCTTGTATGCCCTCTCCTTTGCTTTTACTTTGGCTCTGGCTTCACTTGTCAGCCAGCCAATCTTCCATTCAAAAATTTCTTATTTGGAATATATCTGTCCTTGCACTTCCCTCACTTTTCACAGAAACTCCAGCCATTGCTGCTCTGCTGTCCTTCCTTCTAGTGTCCATTTCCAGTCAACTTTGGCCAGATCTTCTCTTATGCCATTGTAATTTCCTTTATTCCACTGAAATACCAACACATTGGGTTTTAGTTTCTCCTTCTCAAGTTTAAAGTGAACTCAATTATATTGTGATCATTGTTCCCTCAGGGTTCCTCAACCAACAGATCATTGCACAACACCCAAACCAGCACAGCTGATCCCCTAGTGAGCTCAACAACAAGCTGTTCTAAAAAGCCATTCCTTAGACATTCTACAAATTCTCTCTCTTGAGGTCCAGTACTGACCTGGTTTTCCCAAACACTTTCATGTTAAAATCCCCAATGATTATCATGATATTGCCCTTGCTATGTACCCCTAGGGTTCATTCTTTCTGTGGATTGTCACATTAAAATGCCGGGAGAATGAGCTTTTTGGACACTGTTTGAGCTGCTCCAGAGGGGGGGGGGGGGGGGGGGGGGAGAGAGAGAGAGAGAGAGGCTATTTGATGGACAATCGATGTTATGGTTTCTCTGCAACTTTTTTTTGAATTTACAAGGACAGTTACAGACACACAGACACACGCAGTTAGAGTCAAGATGGATTCGTTCAATGGGAGACACCAGTGAGTCGGTCGCTGGTTTAAACTTTCAGTAGCCCAAATAGGGGTGAGTTGAGCTTGATCCAGAGTATTGATAAATGACTCTTACAAGTTTGCTGCAATTAGAAGAAGTTTGCAGAGAAGAGCGGAGAGATAGGTTTGAAACAGAAGAAAGCTAGTGACAAAGAGATCACTGTTTGGATTCTCTCTCTAAGTCATATATGTCAAACTCAAGGCCCGTGGGCCAAATCTGGCCCGCGGTGGAATTATCTTTGGCCCGCGAGATAATATCTAATTACTATTAAAGCTGTCCCCAGTAATCGAAGCGCCTATGGCGTATGATATGGCTAATGCTGAGTTTATTCAGGTACCAGGTTTTCAGGGGTTTTAGTGTTTATTCGGCAGTCTTGCTCGGCAGTCTTCTTCATAAGAAACGGAATTTGTAAAGTGAAACACTTTGTAGTTATAGCAGAGACTGAGACACATGAGAGCAGGCTGAAAAAATGGAGGCAACAAAAGCTGCGTTTGCACGCGTCCGACTGATCCGGCCCGCATGAAGCTGCATTTTGCTCAATCCGGCCCGTGACCTAAAATGAGTTTGACACCCCTGCAGTAGTCCGTAAGGGTGAGTTTGTTTCCATTTGGCTACAAAAGTGTGTTTGTCACAGAGTTAATCCGCAGAAGTGGGTTCTCTGGTGAGGGGAAAACTTTTGTGAATACCACGTGTTTTGTTTACCCTTTGTCTGGGTGTGGTAGTTCACTGAAGAAAGGCACCCCTGTGGCAAATCACTGTTGGAGTTATTTTGTATGTCGTGGAACTGGATAAGTGGCTATCACATTGTGTGTGAGTGGGGTAACCTTGTGGAATCTACCGGTGTGTCGACCCTTGCCTGGGTGATGGTTTCCTTGAAGATGGTCTCCTTTATGATAAACTACTGTTGGTGATAATCCATACGTGGATTCTGTTTGAGTATCCAGTGGCCACCACTTTGAGATGTCCCGTGGCTGAATTCAGGTGTGGTACCACTTGTGTTGAAAGGATATTCATTGAAGATCACTGTCGGTGATACTTCGTGTGTGGAGTGGAACAACTTCGGAGATAAAACCTACTGCTATTGTTATTTTGTATTGCTGTCGTGGAATCTGTGGAATATCGATGTAATTACCTTCTCACAACATTTGTCTTTGGATTACAAACATCTCGCATTAATTAACCAGTGCATCTGAACTGAATTTTCTTACATACCATCATAAGACTGTAACTCTTACCACCTGAGCTTGAATAAGTTTGGAAACTTTATTTATACCTATATATGCATAACACTGTTAACTCTTGGTTTATCTGGTTTAAGTTACTATAGGACGTAGTTACTAATAAAATAGTGTTTTGTTAACAGCAAAACCAGACTCCAGGTGTGTTCTATTGCTGCTGATACGTTTACAGGGTTGCATATACATAACACCCTCCTGACTCACCTTTTCTATCTCCTGCTGTAATTTGTAAACCACATCCCAGCTGTTGTTTGGAGGCCTGTATACAACTGCCGTTAGGGTCCTTTTACCCTTACCATTTCTTAACTCAACCCACAGAGACTCTACACCTTCCGATCCTATGTTATCCCTTTCTAATGATTTAATATTATTTCCTACACACAGGGCCACACCACACCCCTGGCTACTAACCTATCTTTCCAACACACCATATATCCTTGGACATTTAGCTCTCATTGGCAGCCATCCTTTAGCCAAATTTCAGAGATGGCCACAATGTCAAACTTGTCAATCTGTAGCTGAATTTCAAGATCGTCCATTTTATTTCTTACGCTGTGTGCATTTAAATATAACACTTTCAGTCCAGTATTTGCTTCTTTTTGCTCTATTGCCCTGTAACTCATCCCCACTGGCTGTGATTATTCCTCATCTCCTACCTGTCTTCTCTATCATCTCTGTTGCACGCTATCTTTGATTTATTTCTGTTTCAACATTGCATGTTGTGCTCTTGATGTGATCTTTGCAGGACGCCCACTCCTAGGGAGAGTAGCAACAGTACTGAGTTTCCTCCATTTGTAGACAATTTCTCTTCCTGTGGACTGTTGAACACTCAGGTCTTTAGAAATGTTTTGTAGCCTTCTCCAGCTTCCTGCATCTCTACAATTCTTCCTCTAAGGTCATCTAAGATCAACAAGCTGTTCTAAAAAGCAATCCCTTAGAGATTCTACAAATTCTCTCCCTTGAGGTCCAGTACTGGCTTGGTTTTCCCAAAGCTGTTGCTCAACTTCTACAGAAGCACAATTGAAGTCATCCTGACCAACCACGCCACAGTGTGGTACGCCAGCTGCACAGCTGCTGAGTGACAAGACCTGCATTGCTCAGTGAATTGTCAGGATGGAGCTCCCAGGACTGGACACCATCTATTCCAGCAGACTCAGGAGGAAAGCAATCAGCATAACCAGAGACACCACACACCCCGATCACTCCCTGTTTGACCCGCTGCCATCCAGCAAAAGGTTCAGGGCACTAAAAGCCAGAACAAATAGATTGAGGAACAGCTTCTCCCCAGAGCTGTGGCCTCCAATACACCACTCCCACAGAACAATGACTGAAACTGTGAGCGCACACATGCACATACAAGGACTCAAATACTCTCACTAACAGCACTTTGTGCATTACTGTGATATTCTGGTGCTGCTGCAACTTATTTTCTGCTACTTACCTATTTAATACTGTTTTTCTATTACTGTCTTGTTTTTACCTACAACTTTATTTAATTGCCTGAGAGGAAGCCAAACAGTTTCATTGTAAGAAGCAGTCAACGTTTCGGGCCGAGACCCTTCGTCAGGCCCGAAACATTGACTGCTTCTTTCAACGGATGCTGCCCGACCTGCTGAGTTCATCCAGCTTTTTTGTACGTCTTGACTTGACCACAGCATCTGCAGTGTACTTTGTGTTTAGAGTTTCACTGTATCTATGTATAATGACAATAAAGATCATTCATTCATTCATTAAAATCCCCAACGATTTTCATGACATTGCCCTTCTGACACGTTTTTTATCTCCTGCTGTAATTTGTAATCCACATCCCAGCTGCAATTAGGAGGCCTGTATACAACTGACATTAGGATCCTTTTACCCTTGCCATTTCTTAACTCAACCCATAGAGACTCTACACCTCCCTCACCCTCGTCATGCTCTCTTCTCACTGCTGCCATCAAATAAAAGGTACAAGAGCCTCAGGACTCTCACCACCAGGTTCAAGAGCAATTCCTACCCCTCAATCATCAGGCTCTTGAATAAAAGGGAATAACTACACTCATTTGCCTTATCATTGAAATGTTTCTGCAACCAATTGTCTCACTTTAACGACTCTTTATCTCATAATTTATTCCTTGTTTACTTATATTTGCATTTGCACTATTTTGTTGTCTTCTGCACCTCTATTTGATTTTTCATTGATCCTGTAATAGTTACTGTTTTATAGATTTGCTATGTGTACCAACAAGAAAATGAATCTCAGGGCTGTATACGGTGGCATTCATGTACTGTACTTTAATAATAAAATTAACATTGCGATTTGGACATGAGCACACTTTTCAGAAAGACACCTTGTAGATCAGTATCTTTGAATTATTTTCTACTCTTAAATTGATTTATGTACCTAATTATTTGTCAGTAAGTAAGATGCTGTCAAGGTCAGGCAAGTATCTTTGTAAGTGCGTGTAAACTCATATTTCGCCTGACTAGTCACACTGCCTTCGGGTCACTCCTTGGGCGTGAAGGAATCTTCTGCCATTGTTTTACCTTACTTGTTCGACAAAACTGCCGCACAATGGCCTTTAACCAATTGCAAACCAGTCCTGATGTAAAGGAAATCAGAACAGGGATGGTCATTACTAAATGAGGAATGCTGGGACAGATAGTTCCACAATAGAAATTCCTACCAAGTGTCACGGAACTGCCGAACAGGATCCTATGGTGTCCGTCCATGGATTGAAGATGGCTGACTGACAGAAGTCAGAGAGTGGGGATTTAGGGGTACTTTTCAGGATTGATGCCAGAGACTAGTGGGGAGCCGCAGGGGTCAGTGTCAGGACGGGGGCCCCGGGGGGAGGGGGCAACTCTGCCGGTCGGAGCAAACTACCTCAACATTCCATCTCGTCCGGGAAGTGGGCATGTGACGTCAACCGGAGGGTGCGAACCGAAACTCATGTAGTTGAGGTCGGAAGTGACGTAAGTGCTCACGCAGTCGACGTGACAGAGACCGTTGGCGATTGTGACAGCGGACGCGGGAGGAGGTGAGTGACCTTCGGCGCCGGGCGGCGGGGAAGGGGCTCCGGGTAGCACCTCCGCCAGCCGCTTGGCGAGCGCGATCCTCCGTCTTGCTCCTCAGAGGAAGCATCCTTCTCCCCCCCCCACCACAATCCCGGGTCCCCTTGGACGGCGCACCCGAGGATGTGGCGCAGTTGTTGCCACCGTTCTGAAGGAGATGCTTCACTTCACTCCTTTCCCTGTTCGCCACCCCTCACCTACCTGCCTCACTGAAGGAGCCCTCCGACTGAGCCGACACTGTGAAAGGTGTCCTCAGTCGGAGAGCAGTTTTCATGATACTTCGAGGAAGGGATCCTTGTCACACGTTTCTGAACCTTGGAAAATATATGGAATAAGATGCTGTTTATTCAGCTGTGTTTATATCTGCCTTGTAGACCTGTTTTTTGTCTGACACGTCAGTCATATGGTCAGAGTTTCTACCTTTACCATCTGCTCAGGCGGTGAGTTCTAGCCCCCTTAACATCTGTAGAAAGGATTTTCTCCCTGTAATCTTTCTGCCAGTTACTTTAACTGTGTGCTTCCTGGCTTGTTCTCTGCTACATGAAATACATTCTTCCTTTCTATTCTGTCAAGACATCTTCATAATTTTATATGCGCCTGTTACTCACCACAGCTTTCTCTCAATGAAAAAAATTATCTTTTTTTAATTTTAACGCTGGTATACATGCACTAGTTGGAAAAAATTGCCTTGCTCTCCCCATCTCCAGATGATCCATTGGATAATAACTTGTTTCTTGACAAGCTGTGTGCTGCCATCCAGGTTAATGAATATATTTTATTACATTTTTAATTTTAACACAATAAATTGTGGAAATACTTTTTGAAAGTTAGGAAAATAGTATGATTACATAACCAATATATTTATTGGTCTAGATGGGTATCTAGTCAATGCTCATCCTGACTTTGTCCATGCACACAAAATTTTGATGGCTACAGATTTAATGATAGTTGGGCAGATTGTAACTAATTTTTATATATTCATATTTTGGCAAGGGTGTCACTATGATGGTTACATTGGTTGTCCATATCTAATTTAGCTTGAGAAAATCACTTAGAACGATGACAGTGCTGGTAAAGCTACTTCCGTAGTGCTGTCGGTTAAGGAGAACCAAGATCTGGACTCTTCCATCTGACTAATAAATTGCTTTGGGTCACAAGTTATATGCTTCAAAGTCAATAATTTGTTCAGGTGTGTTTCTTGGTTTATTGTCAAATCTGTTCGTGAGGCTGAGAAAGAGGCTGCGATGGATCAGACACTGGTTTGTCATTTTATGCACTATAGTCCTATTGCCCTAGATGTTTGAAGGTGAACTGCAGCTGAGTTCATCTTTATAAATGCCCCATGTTAGCCTAGCTGATAAATTTTTGAGAATGTCAGCCTAGTAGTGTGTTCTTGCTCAATCACTTGTTTCACATTCAAGTGTCATCTAGACTGTTTTGATTAGATGCTGGAAATTACAACACACCTGTATAAAACTCCCAGCTGCCTAATTTTCAGCAGTAGATTATCTGCACTAATATTGGTGGTCTGCTGCAATTTGTAGATTGATTTGTGTGTACCTTGCACCTAGGTCTATTTAATTGGCTGACATCCTGAAGGGGTTTATGTAGCTGTAAATAATCTGGAATTTTGGGGGAAAGACACTGACACGTTGACCATTGAAACTACCAGATTGTTCTACAAAAATAAACCATCTGGTTCGCAAGTGTCTCTGTCCATCAAAATGTCTAGCCACCTACCAATACTGAGTTCTCCATCCCAAATTGACCAGTCACAGAACAATACCATATCTTAAGGGGCTGGATCTCCAGCCACACGTGACTCTCCTCCTCATATACTCTAATAGCTTTTCCACTCTCTCTTAGGCAAGAGCATGATGAAATGTTCTCCACTTGTCTGGATTCAGGGAAAACTGGCATCAACCATATTAAGCATTGTATCCTTCCATTAATGAGGCCAAGTAGCTACAGTGTGCCCCATCCATTTTTTAAAAAAATGGCATTTATGTGCCCGGGCTACTTCAGTTAAACCTTCCAAACCCATGATTTCTATCATCAAGAAAGGCAAGGGCAACAGTTGATTGGTGCACAGCCACATTCAGAGTCCCCTCCAAGTTGCACACCATCTTGACTTACAGATATATTGCCACTTGTTCATTGTGGATTTGTCAAAATCTTAAAACTTCCTCTGCAACAGCACTGTGGGAGTACCCTGATCTGAAGGATAGTTATGTCAAGATTCTGAAAATTAATTTTTAAAATTGGATATTTTTAGTTGAATGACTCATGATTAATATTACTGTTTGGCCATAGCAATTATGAATGACTTCAAGAATTTCACCGTGACCTTTAATTATTTCCCTCTTTACTTACACAGTGAAGAGAACATTAATTTAAAATCAAGCTTTTAACAGTATGAACAATTTCTTATAATATCAGTCATCTGTGGAGAAAGAACAGATTCTATCCTACTATAAATAAACATAAATTAGAATACAAGCACGCCACTTGCCATGCAATGTTGTAATGTCATAGCACTATGATTGCATCACATCATTTGTGTCTAAAGGAATAATTCTTCAAGGAGCTAGAATCAACTCATTGTCAATAATCATCTTGTATACTTGTTACTTCTAAGCCTGAGGTGCACTGATCTTGCACTTGTTTGTCATTCAGAATATTCTGGATTCTTTTCTTTAACATTTGGCTATGTCTCTTGCACTGGTGTTCTCTGTGTAAAATCAGTATTGAGTATCAGCCAACTGCAAACTTTTGCCGCTCACTTGACACTTTCCAGCTTTCACACCTGCATTTTGGACTATTACCATTCAAATAGGTTGGTGGTGCTGTGGATAGTGTAGAGGATTGTTGAAGATTGTAGAGAGACATTGTTAGGATGCAGAAGTGAGCTGAGAAGTGGTAGATGGAGTTTAACCCGGAGAAGTGTGAGGTGGTACACTTTGGAAGGACAAACTCCAAGGCAGAGTACAAAGTAAATGGCAGGATACTTGGTAATGTGGAGGAGCAGAGGGATCTGGGGGTACATGTCCACAGATCCCTGAAAGTTGCCTCACAGGTAGATTGGGTAGTTAAGAAAGCTTATGGGGTGCTAGATTTCATAAGTCGAGGGATAGAGTTTAAGAGTCCCGAGGTAATGATGCACCTCTATAAAACTCTGGTTAGGTCACATTAGGAGTACTGTGTCCAGTTCTGGTCGCCTCACCATAGGAACGATGTGGAAGCATTGGAAATGGTACAGAGGAGATTTACCAAGAGATGTAGCGAGCTAGGGCTTTACTCTTTGGAGAGAAGGAGGATGAGAGGAGACATGATAGAGGTGTACAAGATATTAAGAGGAACAGATAGAGTGGACAGCCAGCGCCTCTTCCCCAAGGCACCACTGCTCAATACAAGAGGACATGGCTTTAAGGTAGGGGGTGGGAAGTTCAAGGGTGATATTAGAGGAAGGTTTTTTACTCAGAGAGTGGTTGGTGCGTGGAATGCACTGCCCGAGTCAGTGGTGGAGGCAGATACACTAGTGAAATTTAAGAGACTACTAGACAGGTATATGGAAGAATTTAAGGTCGGGGGGGTTAGATGGGGGGGGGCAGGGTTTAAGGGTCAGCACTACATTGTGGGCCGAAGGGCCTGTACTGTGCTGTACTATTCTATGTTCTATGTTAAAATAGGCTTCCTCATTTTAAAAGGATATAATTTGATGAATTTGTTGCATCACAATTGTAGTTAAAATTATTATTTCTGATTGTACCATCAAAATTTGTTCTTCATCTAATTCACCAAGATTTCACAATCAAGAGTGTTAGTATTATCTGCAAATAAATTCTTTTGATCTAATTTCAATTCCTGTCACTAATCATAGAACATAGAGAACCTACAGCACAATACAGGCCCTTCGGCACACAAAGCTGTGCCAAACATGTCCTTACGTTAGAAATTACCTGCGGTAACCCATAGCCCTCTATTTTTCTAAGCTCCATGTACCTATCCAGGAGTCTTTTAAAAAACCCTATCGGATCTGCCTCCACCACCATCGCTGACAGCCTATTCCACGCACTCACCACTCTTTGCATTAAAAAAAACTTACCCCTGACACCTCCTCTGTACCTTCTTCCAAGCACCTTAAAACTGTGTCCTCTAGTGCTAGCCGTTTCAGACCTGGGAAAAAGCCTCTGACTATCCACACTATCAATGCCTCTCATCATCTTATACACCTCTGTCAGGTCACCTCTCATCCTCCGTCGCTCCAAGGGGGAAATGCCGAGTTCACTCTATCTATTCTCATAAGGCATGCTCCCCAATCCAGGCAGCATCCTTGTAAATCTCCTCTGCATCCTTTCTATGCTTTCCACATCTTTTCTGTAGTGGGGCGACCAGAACTGAGAACAGTACTCCAAATGGGGTCTGAACACCATCCTACTGCAAATAGTTGCAGCATTACCACTTGGCTCCTAAGCTTAATCCCACGATTGATGAAGGCCAATGTACCATATGCCTTCTTAACTACAGAGTCAACCTGCGCAGCAGCTTTGAGTGTCCTATAGACTCAGACCCCAAGATCCCTCTGATACTCCACACTGCCAAGAGTCTTATGATTAATACTATATTCTGCCATCATTTGACCTACCAAATTGAAACACCTCACACTTAGCTAGGTTGAACTCCATCTGCCACTTCTCAGCCCAGTTTTGCATCCTATCAATGGGACCTCTGACAGCCCTCCACACTATCCACAACACTCCCAACTTTTGTGTCATCAGCAAATTTACTAACCTATTCCTCCACACCCTCCACTTCCTCATCCACGTCATTTATAAAAATCACAAAAAGGGGTCCCAGAACAGATCACTGACCTCCATGCAGAATATGACCCGTCTACAACCACTCTTTGCCTTCTGTAGGCAAGCCAGTTCTGGATCCACAAAGCAATGTCCCCTTGGATCCCATGCCTCTTTACTTTCTCAATAAGTCTTGCATGAGGTACCTTATCAAATGCCTTGCTGAAATCCATATACACTACATGGTCTGGGTTTTCCTTAATCCTGTCCACCAAGGTCTTCTCATGGTCCCTTCTGGCTCTCCTAATTTTGTTCTTAAGCTCCTTCCTGTTAGCCTTATAATCTTACAGATCTCTATCATTACCTAGTTTTTTTGAACCTTTTGTAAGTTTTTCTTTTCTTCTTGACTAGATTTACAACAGCCTTTGTAGACCACAGTTCCTGTACTCTACCGTCCTTTCCGTCTCATCGCAATGTACCTATGTAGAATTCCACGCAAATATTCCCTGAACATTTGCCACATTTCTTCCATACATTTCTCTGAGAACATCTGTTCCCAATTTATGCTTCCAAGTTCCTACCTGATAGCCTCATATTTCCCCTTACTCCAATTAGGCGCTTTCCTAATTTGTCTGTTCTTATCCCTCGCCAGTGCTATGGTAAAGGAGATAGAATTGTAATCACTATCTCCAAAATGCTCTCCCACTGAGAGACCTGACACCTGACCATGTTCATTTTCCAATACCAGATCAAGTACAGCCTCTCCTCTTGTAGGCTATCTACATATTGGGTCAAGAAACCTTCCTGAACACACTTAACAAACTCCATGGCATCTAAACCCCTTGCTCTAGGGAGATGCCAATTGGTATTTGGGAATTTAAAATCTCCCACCACGACAACCCTGTTGTTATTACACCTTTCCAGAATCTGTCTCCCTATCTGCTCCTCGATGTCCCTGTTACTATTTGGTGGTCTATAAAGAACGCCCATTAGAGTTATTGACCCCTTCCTGTTTCTGATTTCCACCCACAGAGACTCTGTAGACAATCCCTCCATGACTTCCTCCTTTTCTGCAGCTGTGACACTATCTCTGATCAACACTGCCACTCCCCCTCCTCTTTTGTCTCCCTCCCGGTGTTTTCTGAAACATCTAAAGCCTGGGACTCGAAGTAATCATTCCTGCCCCTGAGCCATCCAAGTCTCTGTAATGGCCACAACATCATAGCTCCAAGTACTGATCCACGCTCTAAGCTCATCCACTTCCTTCATAATACTCCTTGCATTAAAATAGACACGTCTAAAACCATCAGTCTGAGCGCACCCCGTCTCTATCATCTGCCTATCCTCCCTCTCGCCCTGTCCCCAAGCTTTCTCTATTTGTGAGCCAACTGCCTCTTCCTCCATCTCTTCAGTTCGGTTCCCACCCCCCAGCAATCCTAGTTTAAACTCTCCCCAACAGCCTTAGCAAACCTCCCCACCATTGGTCCCTCTGGGATTCAAGTGCAACCTGTCCCTTTTTGTACAGATCACACCTGCCCCAAAAGAATCCCAATGATCCAGAAATCTGAATCCCTGCCCCCGTTCCAATCCCTCAGCCACGTGTTTATCCTCCACCTCATTCTATTCCTATACTCTATTCATATCTGAAGACAGGTGAAAAAGTATTGAGAATCAGCGTAGAAACCCATCTGTCAGGTTAAAAACCCATTGTATATTATACAATCATTGCCTGGTCATTTATAAGTTCAAAATATGTTCAGTGGCCTGATATACCTGGTCGTTAATGTAAATATTGATTCAGCAATGATGTGACAAGAACTCCGTGTAAACACGTCAAGACGTTCAATTGTTGTTCAGACTAAACATCAGATGGGGAAGAAATGTGATCTTACTGACTTTAACTGTGAATGATGGTGATGCCAGATGGGATGGTTTAAGTATCTCAAAACTGCTACTCTAGGATTTTTACACACAACAGTCTCTAAATTTTACAGAGAATAAAAAACAAAATAAAACATCCAGTGATTGGCAATTCTGTGGGTGAAAATGCCTTGTTAATGAGAGAGGTCAGAGAAGAATAAGCATACTGGTTCAGGCTGACACAGAACTGACAGTAACTCAATCACACATCATAACAGTGGTGTGCAGAAGAGCATCTCTAAACGCACAACACATCAAACCATGAAGTGGATGGGCTACAGAAACAGAAAAGCATGAACCTACACTCAGTGGCCACTTTATTAGGTAGAAGACTCTGACTGGGCCACTGAAGGAATTTTCTTCATTTAAACCAATTTATGTTTGCTCTGACAGTGTGCTTTGGGTCATTGTCCTACTAAAAGACAAACTTCTTCCCCAGTTTAATATTTCTGACAGAGGCTGGCACATTTTTATTCAGGATCTCTCTGTATTTAGCAGCATTTATCTTCTCATTAATTCTGACCAGATTTCCAGTCCCCATAACATCCCCACAGCATGATGCTACCTCCACCATACTTTGCATCAGGAATGGTGTTAACTGGCTGATGTGCTGTATGAGATTTATGTCACATGTACTGCTTAGTGTTGAGGCCAAGAGGTTCCACTTTGGGCTTACCTGACCACAAGACCTTCTTCCGCTTCTTTACAGTATCTAAGTGACGCTTTGAAAGTTTTTACAGGTAGAGATATGTTTTTTTTAGCCAGGGCTTCTTCCTTGCAACTCTTCCATAAATACCGTACCCTTTTTGTGCAAAGCCTTAGAGATTGTGCAGCCATGAATTTGATCTCCAGTTGCAGCCACTGATTCCGCACCTTACTCAGAGCGACTTTAGGTGTCACGTTAGCCTCTCGTACAAGTGCCATTCTTCTCCAGTGACTATGTTTAGAGAGTGGCCTGACCTAGGCAGTAGGGCTGTAGCTTCATATTTTTCCACTGCACTTTTTCATAATGGACTGCACTGAGCTCCAAGGCACATTCAGTGCCTTTGAGATGGTCTTGAATGGTTCCCAAAATTTGTGATTCTCTAATATTGCCCTGACTTGAATGGTTTTCATCTTCATTTTGGTTTGGTCTGTTGAAAACCTACCGTACTGTTAGCCCGTAGAGAGAGAGAAAAGAGGGTATATATCCTTCTAAATTTATTGAAAACAGGTGATTCTTCAATTTTCTACTTTAACAAATCGGGTGGTTTTAGTAAGGTATTGTACAGTATTGCACCTGAGGAAAGTTAGCATAATAACTACAAAAGGATTAATACTTTTTCAGCCTCACAATTTGGGTTTTTAATTTTTAGTGAATTGTTGACAAGTTTTGGAATTTTTCTTTTGATTTGACATACATGATGTTTTGTAGATTAGTTCAAAGAACCCTACTTCAATATACTTTTAATTTAGAAATTGAGACAGTAAAATGTGAAAATAGTTGTGGCAGCTGAATACTTTTTCAAGGCACTGCAAATGTTTTTTCAGGGTCGACAGTCATGGATGATTCTAGTTCAGACTCGGATGATGTCAAGCTGATCACCACCTTTACGGTACGTTCTCAGGAAACCTGAATGGAGAAATCCACTTTCAGATATGTAAAAGTATTGGTGGCTTTCTTAAATAACATAAATCGTGACTAAGCAAACAGTTGCAGATTTTGTAAGCTTCGAGAAACTTGTGGAAATCCAGAACAGGTCAAAAGGCAGATGTCAACTTTGTGCAAATCCATCATAACTATTGTTTGATCAGTTATCACCTGTTATTTATGGTCAGGTGTCAGATCTCTCAGTGGGAGTGCATTTTGGAGATAGTGATCATAATTCTATCTCCTTTACAATAGCATTGGAGAGAGATAGGAACAGACAAATTAGAAAAGCGTTTAATTGGAGTAAGGGGAATTATGAGGCTATCAGGCAGGAATTTGGAAGCTTAAATTGGAAAGAAATGTTCTCAGGGAAAAGTACAGAAGAACTGTGGCAAATGTTTAGGGGATATTTATGTGGAGTTCTGCATAGGTACATTCCAATGAGACAGGGAAGTTATGGTAGGGTACAGGAACTGTGGTGTACAAAGGCTGTAATAAATCTAGTCAAGGAGAAAAAAAAGGCTTACAAAAGGTTCAGAGAGCTAGGTAATGTTAGAGATCTAGAAGATTATAAGGCTAACAGGAAGAAGCTTAAGAAGGAAATTAGGAGAGTCAGAAGGGGCCATGAGAAGGCCTTGGCAGGCAGGATGAAGGAAAACCCCAAGGCATTCTACAAGTATGTGAACAGCAGGAGGATAAGATGTGAAAGAATAGGACCTATCAAGTGTGACAGTGGGAAAGTGTGAATGGAACCAGAAGAAATAGCAGAATTACTTAATGAATACTTTAGTTCAGTATTCGCTATGGAAAAGGATCTTGGTGATTGTAGTGATGACTTGCAGCAGACTGAAAAGCTTGAGCATGTAGATATTAAGAAAGAAGAATGTGCTAGAGCTTTTGAAAAGTATCAAGTTGGATAAGTCGCTGGGACTGGATAAGATGTACCCCAGGTTACTCTGGGAGGCGAGAGAGAAGATTGCTGAGCTTCTGGCGATGATCTGTGCATCATCAAGGGAGATTCCGGAGGATTGGAGGGTTGCTGATGTTGTTCCTATATTCAAGAAAAGGAGTAGAGATAGCCCAGGAAATTATAGACCAGCGAGTCTTACTTCAGTGGTTGGTAAGTTGATGGAGAAGCTCCTGAGAGGCAGGATTTATGAACATTTGGAGAGGTATAATATGATTAGGAATAGTCAGCATGGCTTTGTCAAGGGCAGGTTGTGCCTTACGAGCCTGATTGAATTTTTTGAGGATGTAGCTAAACACATTGATGAAGGAAGAGCAGTAGATGTAGTGTATATGGATTTCAGCAAGGCATTTGATAGGTTACCCCATGCAAGGCTTACTGAGAAAGGAAGGAGGCATGGGATCCAAGGGGACATTTCTTTGTGGATCCAGAACTGGCTTGCCCACAGAAGGCAAATAGTGGTTGTAGACAGGTCATATTCTGCTGCATGGAGGTCAGTGACCCGTGATGTGCCTCAGGAATGTATTCTGGGACAGTTCCTCTTTATGATTTTTATAAATGACCTGGATGAGGAAGTGAAGGAATGGGTTAGTAAGTTTGCTAATGACACAAAGGTTGGAGGTGTAGATAATGTGGAGGGCTGTTAGAGGTTACAGCAGGACATTGATAGGATGCAAAACTGGGCTGAGAAGTGGCAGATGGAGTTCAACCCATATAAGTGTAAAGTGGTTCTTTTTGGTAGGTCAAATATGATGGCAGAATATAGTATTAATTGTAAGACTCTTGGCAGTGTGGAGGATCAGAGGGATCTTGAGGTCCAAGTCCATAGGATGCTCAAAGCAGCTGCACAGGTTGACTCTGTGGTTAAGAAGGCGTATGGTGTATTGGTCTTCATCAATCATGGAATTGAATTTAGGAGCCAAGAGGTAATGCTGCAGCTATATAGGACCCTGGTCAGACCCCACTTGGAGTACTGTGCTCAGTTCTGGTCGCCTCATTACAGGAAGGATGTGGAAGCAATACAAAGGGTGCAGGGGAGATTTACAAGGATGTTGCCTGGATTGGGGAGCATGCCTTATGAGAATAGGTTGAATGAACTTGGCTTTTTCTCCTTGGAACGACGGAGGATGAGAGGTGACCTGATAGAGGTGTATAAGATGATGAGAGGCATTGATAGTGTGGATAGTCAGAGGCTTTTTCCCAGGGCTGAAATAGTTGCCACAAGAGGACACAGGTTTAAGATGCTGGGGAGTAGGTACAGACGAGATGTCAGGGGTAAGTTTTTTACTCAGAGTGGTGAGTGCGTGGAATGGGCTGCCAGCAACGGTGGAGGCGGATACAATAGGGTCTTTTAAGAGACTTTTGTATAGGTACATGGAGCTTAGAAAAATAGAGGGCTATGGGTAAGCCTAGTAATTTCTGAGGCACAACTTTGTGGGCCGAAGGGCCTGTATCGTGCTGTAGGTTTTCTATGTTTCAGGGCCAGTGACCCAAAAAAGGTTGCACAATACGTCAAAACTCATCCTGAATAAAGAAATTAAAGGAAAGTTTTCCATTAAGTGGAAGGAAATAATTTTAGTTTTTGTTGTTGTTGATTGTCAAGCAGCTCTCATTAATAAATGAGCCAAATGTTTTCTGATCACATTAAATATGCCTATGTTTAACAATATAAATATGTAAGTTTTGGAAACCTGAAATGTAACAACATATGCAGAAAATTTGCAGCAGAACGAACAGGATCAGAAAGTAACGAAGCAGAGAGCACCTGGAGCGTTCTCATGCTTATTTCAGTGGCAAAAATGTTATTTCCTCAAGTGTTACTTATTGTCCTGAGAAATAAAACATACCTAAAATGCCATTCTTCTTTATGGATGCTGGCTAACCTGTTGTAGACTTACTATTTAATGTGGGTGACTTTACTATTTTACTTAACCCTGTATTTCTAAACATTTTTTTGTGGATACACGTTTCTGCCAACGGGCAATCAGATAATTGTTCCAAATCATTGCATACTGTCTCTGTAGCTATGAAAGTAATGCAGAGGAGATTTACCAGAATGCTGTCTGGGTTAAAGAACATGTCTTACTGGCAAAAGTTGAGAAAACTAGGGTTTTTCTCTTTGGAGCGAAGGAGGATGAGAAGTGTGATAGGAGACTGATAGATGTGTATAAGATTATAAGAGACATATATAAAGTGGACAGCCAGCACCTTTATCTCAGGGCAGCAATGGCTAATAGCAGAGGATATCCTTTTAAGGTAAGTGGAGAGAAGTTTAGTGGGGGGATGTCAGAGGTAGGTATTTTACACTGCCAGGGTTGGTGGTTGAGCCTGATACATTAGGGATATTTAAAAGACTCTTAAATAGGCACATGGATGAAAGGAAAATGGAAGTTGTGGGCTAAGTAGGAGCTTATATTGATCAATGAGTTAGTTTATATAAGGTGCACAACACTGTGTGCCGAAGGACATGTGCTGTACTGAAGGAAGTGTTTATTCATCATTTATGTAGTTGTTTCTTTAGCTTGTAGAGCAATAAAAAATGTTAACATCTGTCCGCTTTTGTGTGTGTGAGTGAATGTGTACAGTATATATGAATGTTAGTTTGCTCCACTTTTGCTTGTTAATATTAGCTGTGAATACTGCCACCAACTCTACACTGTGTTTTGGATATAATTGTTGTTTGTGTATCTCCAAAGTAATGACTGTTATTCCATCTTTTAATTTACAACCATCGCTAAGGTCTCTGTTGAGCTGGTCTTTGAAATGCAAGTAGGTTTTGCTTCCTTCACTAAGAAGGATAGATTCTTCTGATCATGTTAATTGTAAAATTAATGAAACCATTTCAAATGGATAAATATAGGCTGTGTTAATATAGATTACGTGATATAGGCTGTACTGAACCAACAAGTAGATTCTAAATAGACCTGTTTCTTGTTTGAATGTTACATTATGTGTACAGAGGACTGTGTGTTGTTCTGGTATGGAGTCTGATGGACAGCACCTAGTTTGAGTGTTTAGCTCCCAAAGTGGCAGGAACCTTTCTACCTGAAAGGAATCAGGGACTCATTTGGTAGCAGTCCTCTTAAATGGATCTTTTCTTGTTAGTATGTTGAGCATTTTACAAGGCAAATGTATCATTAAGCAGCCAGAAAAGGAAATGAATGTTTTGGAAGATAGGAGAGATTTAACAGACAAATATTTCTAGAAAATCAGACGATTTGAGGAATCTAGTTATAAGGAGAGGTGAGGCAAACTTGGATTGTTTTCTCTGAAGCATTAGAGGTTGAAGGGCAACAGACAGACAGACATACTTTATTGATCCCGAGGGAAAAACCTGATAGAGGTTAATAATGTTATGAAAGGCAGAGACAGGGCAGATAATCAGAGACTTTTCCTCAGGGTAGAAATGCCAAGTACTAGAGGAAATGGCTTTATGGTTAAAGTTTAAAGGAGATGTGCAGAATGAGTTTTCTTTTTTTCCAAAGTGTGGTGGGTACTTGGAACATGCTGCCGAGGTTCTGGTGGAAAGAGACATCACAGTCACATTTAAGAGGCAATAGATGAACACATGAACATGCAGGGAATGGAGAGATAATGGATCATGTGCAGGTTAGATGGGTTTAGATTAATTTGGCATTATGTTCACTGTGGACTCAATAGCTTCTTGGGTTGTAATGTTCTATGCTCTTAAAGCAAATACTTTTATGACTGTAAAAGTGGCTAGGAATAGTGATAAGAAGAAGCAACAGTATCTTTGAGAGAAAAAGAGGCAGAGAAGTCATGAGCTATGGGCCAGAATGCTTGCATAATTGTAGTAATTTAAGTAAGTTTATACACCACTTTACTTTGAAGTTTTTTGATCGTTATAATGACTGATGAGTACAGATGTACGACTAAATCTTTGGCTTTAAGAAAGAATTGAGAGGTTAACACTTTCATCTTAAAATAGCTGTAATGTTTTGAGAGAAAGATTAGGAATTGCTAGCAGAACTATCAAAGAGCTTTGAATGTTACCATGAATATTGACATAACAGCACTTTTTGCTGCAAGCACATTTAGAACTAATTTTACATTAAATGACTGTTATTCATTGAACATGAAACTTCTAGAAAAAGTACATAATTCCCAATTGGTCTCATTGGCATCAGTCATCTCATAATCTACAAAACTGAAGTAGAGAAAAGTAATCCTGAATCCAAAAAAACTGCCTACAAAGAAGAAAATACAAATTCCTATCGTGTGAATAGGTTACTACCTGTACAAGTCATATTAGTTTTATTGAGATAAATACTGTGATACTGTAATAAATACACTGATTAAACCTCTTTAAGGCTTTTTTAATTTGTCAATGATAATTTATTAAACTGGAAGGGAATGCCATGCATGTTTGTATTATTTAAGAATTAGTTTTCCTTATTAGTTAATTAGTTTAGTAAATGTGTCCAGAATACCAGGGTTAATCAGATTCATATTCCTTTCAAGTGTTTTAACAAGGAAGGCAATAGAGATAAGTAAACCAGTAATAAATAAATGTCTAATGAAATGTATGATTCCTGTAGTTGGTACAAAAGGTTGCCATTGGGATTGAAGCTATGAATGAATAGCTCTTGTTGAATGATTTATATTATAAGTCTAACCAGTGACAAAACTGTAACAACCTGTTGTTTTATTTCAGAGTAAGAAAATATCTGAAAAACATAGTCGTAAAATGAAGCCCAAAAATAATAGTAAGTGCATCAAGGGGATGTTCTGTTGGGTGGTGTGCTAATATTTTTTCCATGACATTGTTTCCCCATTCTTAGTATAATTGAATGTAGATTTGCAGACATGGACACTGACGAGTGAATTTCACCATATGTTTATGGAGTTCTTGTAGCAGATACTAGCCCTCCATCAAAGTAAGACCATAAGACATAGGAACAGAATTAGGCCCTTCAGCCCTTTGAGTCTGCTCCATTATTCCATCAAAGCTGATTTGTTTTCCTTCTCAATACCATTCTTTTGTCTTCTCCTCATAACATTTGACATAACATTTCAAAAACCTATCAACCTCTGCGTTAAATATACTCAATGACTTTGGCTTTATAGCCATCTGTAGCAATGAATTCCAGGTTCGCTATGCTCTGGCTAGAGAATTTCCTCCTCATCTCTGTTCCAAATGGATGTTCTGCTACTCTGAGGCTGTGTCCTCTGGTCCTAGACTGACCCATTATAGCAGGGGTTCCCAACCTGTGGTGCACAGATCCTTTGTTAATGGTAGGGCTCCATGACTTTCAAAAGGTTAGGAATCCCTGCACTATAGGAAACATCCTGTGCACGTTCACTCTATCGATAGTTTTCAGTCAGATCCCCCCCCCCACCATTCTTCTAAACTCCAGCGAGTACAGATCCAGAGCCATCAACCGCTTCTCACACATTAACCCTTTTATTACTAGAATAATTATCATGAACCTCCTCTTAACCTCTCTAATGCAGAAGATATTGGCTTAGCTAAGGGGCCCAAAACTGCTTACAATACTCCAAGTGTGGTCTAATCAAAGCCTTATAAAGCCTCAGCTTTACATCCTTGCTCTTATATACTTGTACCCTCAAAATGCATGCTAACATTCCATTTGCCTTCCTTACCATCGACACAACCTGCGTGTTAATCTTCAGGGAATCCAGCACAAGACCCTTTGCACCTCTGATTTTTAATTTTTTTTTCCGTCGTTTAGAAAATTGTCTATGCCTGTATTCCTTCTACACAAGTGCATCACCATACACTATACTCCATCTGCCACCTCTTTGTCCATTCTCCCAAGTCCAAGTCCAAGTCCTTTTGCAGACTCCCCTGTTACATCAACATTACCGGCCCCTCCACCCATTTTCATATCATCCATTAACTTAGCAACAAAGCCATCAATTTCAACATCCAAATAATTGACATATAACTTGAAAAGAAGTGGTTTTAATGTTGACCCTTGCAGAACACCACTAGGAACCAGCAGCCAACCAGGAAATGCCCATTTTATTGCCACTCTTTGCCTACTGTCAGACAATCTTCTATCCATGCTAGTATCTTTCCTGTAATACCATGGGCTCTTAAGGGTTGCCATGATAGTGGAGTGGTTAGCGCGATGCTATTACAGCTTGGGACTTCAGAGTTCAGTTCTGATGTCCACTGTAAGGAGTCTCTGTTCATCCTCCCCATGGAATGCATGGATTTTCCATGGATGCTCCACTTTCCATACCAAGTAGGTTAATAGTCATTGTACGTTGTCCCTTGGTTAGGTTAAGGTTAAAAATTGGGGTTATCGGGAGTTGCTGCGGTAACATAGCTTCGAGGGCCAGAAGGCCCTATTCCATGCTGTTTCCCTAAATAAAAATAAAAACATAAACAGCTTCATGTGTGGCACCTTATCAAAGGCCTTCTATATTTGTTTCATTCACAAACTTGGCCACAAAGCCATCATTTCTGTCATATAAATCATTGACATGTAAAGTGATCTCTATACCAACCCATGTGGCACACGGCCAATCACCAGAAGCCAACCAGAAAAAGATGCCCATGATTCCCACATTTTGCCTCCTGCCAGTCAGGCAATCTTGTATCTATGCTGGTATCTTAACTCTAAAACCATGGGCTCTTACCTTGTTAAGCAGCCTCATGTGCAGCACCTTGACAAAAGCCTTTGAAAATCCAAGTAAACAACATCCACTCTTCTTCGTCTCTCCTGACTCTCCTTTGTTTATCCTGCCTGCTGTTTCCTCAAAGAATTCCGAAAAGATTTCTCAGCAAGATTTCCCCTCAAGGAAACCATGCTGACTTTGGACTATTTTATCACGTACCTCTAAATACCCTGAAACTTTATTCTTAATAATGGACTCCAAAATCTTCCCAGCCACTGAGGACAGGCTAACTGCCCTATAATGTCCTTTCTCTACCTCCCTCCCTTCTTAAAGAGTGAAGTGACATTAGCAATTTTCAAGTACTCCGGTACCATTCCAGAATCTCGTGATTCTTGAAAGGTCATTACTAATGCTTCTACAATCTCTTCAGCCACCTCTTTCAGAACCCTGGTCTAGGTGGTATACGGTATCTAATTTCAGATCAGACACCTTCTTAGTAGTAGCAACTACACTCACTTCTTCCCCTGACACTCATGAATTTTTGGCATACAACCAGTGTCTTCACAGTGAAGATTCACATAAAATACTTATTAAGTACGTACACCATTTCTTTGTTCCCAATAACGACTCTTCAGCATTGCTTTCCAGTGGTCCAATATCCACTCTTCCCTTTTACTCTTTATACATCTGAAAAAAAACTTACCTTGTCCTTTTGTGTATTATTGGTTAGCTTCATATTTCATCTTTTCTCCCCTTATGGCTTTTTAGTTGCCTTCTGTTGGTTTTTAAAAACTTCCAATCTTCTAATTTCCCACTAATATTTGTCATATTTTATGTCCTTATTTTCCTTTTATGGAGTCTTTGACTTCTCTTTTCAGCCACAATTGCTTCAACCTCCCCTTAGAATGCTTCTTTATCTTTGGGATATCCCAAAGATATTTTCAGATATTAAGCTCCCAAATATAGTCTTCTTTCACACAACTCGTGATGCCCACAACATTATACCTGCCAATCTCTAACTATGTTACCTTATTCCGTATATTACATGCATTCAAATATAACACCTTCAGCAACACACACAAAATGCTGGAAGAACTCAGCAAGCCAGGCAACATTTATGAAAAAGTACAGTTGATGTTTCAGGCCAAAACCCTTCAGCAGGTACTAATAACACCTTCAGTCCTGTATTCATCACCCTTTTTGATTTTGCTCCCAAGTTATACTTCAACTCATCCCATGGACTGCAATTTTGCCCTATCATCTGCCTGTCTTTCCTCAGTCTTACTACATACTGCATCTACTTGTATGCCAACTGCCCCATCCTCAGCCCTATCAGTCTGATTGCATTACCCTTGCCGAATTGGTTTAAACCTTCCCCAAGACCTCGATGATACTGGTCCCCCTCAGGTTCATGTGTAACCGGTTCATTTTCTACAGGTCTTGGCTTCCTCTGAAGAGATCCCAATGATCCAGAAATCTGATACTCTGCCCCCTGCACCGGTTCCTTAGCCACTCATTCATCTGTACGATTATCCTATTCCTGCTCTGACTAGCATGTAGTACTGAGAGTAATGCAGGGATTACTACCTTAGAGGTTCTGCTGTTCAGCCTCTTCACTAATTCCCTATACTCACTGAGCAGGACCCCTTCCCCTTTCTACCCTTGTCATTGGTGCCAATGTGCACCATGACCTCCTGCTGCTCACCCACCCTCTTGAGAATATTCTGCAGCTGCTCTGTGACATCCGTGACCCTAGCATCTGGGAGGCAGCGTACCATCCTGGTGCCTCATTTGTGGGTAGAATTTCCTGTTTGCCCCCCTCAATATCAAGCCTCTTAGCACTATCGCTCTACCTTACTTTACCCTTTCCTACCTAGGCTCAGAGCCAGCCACAGTGCCACTAGCCTGACTGCTGTTGCTGTGCTCTGACACTGATAAGTTATCCCCCCCCCCCCCCCCCCCCACCTCCCGCAGTAGCCAAAGGATATACTTGTTGCAGAGAGGAATGGCCACAAGGGAACCCTGCACGGACCGTTTACTCCCCTTACTTCTCCTAGTGGTCACCCATGTGCTATCTGAAGCCTGAACTCTGGGTGTAAATGTATTCTCTTTGAGATTTTCAGCCTCCTGGATGGTCCTGAGTACATCCAGCTCCAGCTCCAGTTCCTTGACCTTATCTGTCAGTAGCTGAAGTTGGATGCACTTCCTGCAGAAGTCATTAGGTATTGTGCAAACCCACATCACCATCTTCCCATAAGAAATTATCTGTGTATGTAGTGAATAATTGTTCAGTTTGATTTTGATTAGGCAGATTGTATTTCTTTCATTTCTTTGACTTTCAAAAAATAGTCTACTTGATTACTTATCACTTTTGAAACCATATTTATAATTTATATAAGTTTGAAACATTACTTTAGACTAGAAAAGCTCATCTGAAGAATTAGTTGAGAATCTGAATGCTTGTGGGAAGCCCAGCTAGATTATTTCCATATTTGCTTAGGACACAGAATAAGATATTTAGTCATCTACTACCCATAGTGCTTTCCCCTTACATTCCTTCTTCACCTTTCCTGCCTATCCCCTCCCTGCTTCCCCTCCCCTACCCCTTGATCTTTCCTCTACCTACCAGCCTTCCTCCCACCCTCCCCCCACCTTTATGAGGCCTCTGCCCCCTCCTTCTTCAGTCCTGACGAAGGGTCTCGGCCTGAAACATTGACTGTTCGTTTCCACGGATGCTGCCCGACCTGCTGAGATCCTCCAGCTTGTTTGTATGTGTTGATTTGACCACAGCATCTGCAGTGTGTTTTGTGTTTAAGACATTTAGTCTGTTGAGTACATGCTGGGTCACAAGGCAATTTCATTCCTTCATTAATTTTCCGAGTTGCCATTCCCACTAAATTTGCTGCACTAAGGGCTATTTAGAGTGGCCAATTAACCTGCCATGACTTTGGGATATGGGAGAAAATTTGATCATGCAGAAAAATCCTAACCTCACGTAGGGATAGCATGTAAATTCCACACAGACATTACTGCAGGCCAGGGTTGAACTCGGGGTGCTGGATCTCATCAGCTGCAACTCAGTTTCTAATTTCTGCATTGGTCAAGTGGAAAAAAGTGTTGTCCTTTCACCCTGGACTCTGCTGTAAAGTGTATATATTTTGAAGTTCAAAGTAATTATGATGGCTGGTTCTTCACTTGCGAAGATCAGGAAGGAAAAAGAGTCTTAGGAGTGATGGCATGATTGTTGGTGACCGTAGAGGCCGATTCGGGATCTGCAGACTCTGGAGCAGTAGGGATACGGGAACTGCTAGGATGTGGGCGCTTAGGTATTAGGATCCTTCCTGTGTCTCCTCTTCTTTTCAGCAGTCACTCTTCTGGATTCCTCAAAATTCTTGGCTGCGCCGTGGACCAGTGGTTTGTCACAGGCTAGCTGCTGCCACTCATTGACCTCGATATTTGCCTGAGAGAGCTGCTGTTTAAGTTGGTCTTTGTACCTCTTGCGCGGGACACTACCATCTCTCTTGCCCTGAGAGAGTTCTCCATAGAGTATTGCTTTCAGTAACCTGGAGTTGTCCGTGTGAGACACATGGCCTGACCAGTGGAGCTTCTTGAGCAGCAAAGTGGCTTCAATGCTTGGAAGTTGAGCCTTCGTTGTTGGAGATACGATCCTACCAGCTGATGGAGCGGAAGCAGCGCTGATGAAAGTGCTCGAGCAACTGGATTTGCTTGCGATACAAGACCCAGGCTTTGGAGCCATATAGCAGTCTTGCGATGACGGCAGTCCTGTACACCCGGATTTTTGTGGACAGGCGCAGCTGATGGCTCTTCCACACACATTTTTGGAGGCGCCTGAAGGCACTGCTGGCTCTGGCAAGTTGATTGTCAACGTCCTTTACTACTATAACGTTGTTGGAGATGATACTGCCCAGACAGGTGAACTGCACAATCATGGTGAAAGTGGTTGTCAATGGTGATCTGAGGTGGGTTGTAAACACCACGAGGGGGGCTTCTGATGGAGGACCATGTTTTCTTCAGACTGACCGTTAACCGGAAAACCCCTGCGGCCTTGGCAAACTGAGTGACTGTAGCCTGTAGCACGTCCTTTGTGTGTGTGAGAAGAACACGGTCGTCTGTATATAGTAGCTGGAGAATGGGTTCTTGTCTGGTTTTTGTTTGGGCAAGAATGCGGCGGAGGTTGAAGTTATTTCCGTCAGTGCAGAACTGAATGTAGATGCTGTCCGAGGTGGTCGTTTTCACTTCCTGTAACATCATGTTGAAAAAAGATGGAAAAGAGTGTTAGTGTCAAAACACAGCCTTGTTACATGCCGATACTGATGGGGAGTGGGTCAGACAGGTCATCGTTGTGTTTAACCTCACCACTTTGACCTTTGTGGACCTTCTGCAGGATAGTGAGGAATTTCGGGGGACAGCCAAGCTTCAACAGGATCTCCCAGAGGCCTTTGCGGCTGTATCAAAGGCCTTAGTCAGGTCAGTGAACGCCACACACAGTCCCATGTTCTGTTCACGACACTTCTCCTATCTTTGGCGCAGGATGAAGATCATGTCGGATGTACCTCTGTTCGCTCTGAATCTGCAATGATTCTCTGTGAAGTTGCATTCGGCAATAGTAGGGATGATTCTGTCCAAGAGAATTATGGCGAGGATCTTCCCGGCAGAGGACAGTAGGGTAATGCCTCTGTAGTTTGAACACTCCAATTTCTCACATTTTTTCTTGTACAGGGAGACAAGTACAGTGTTGCATAGGTCATTTGGGACTGAACTTTCTCCCAACCGTGTGTGAGCAGGGAGCTGAGCTCCTTCCTATTGGAAATATAAGGCAGATAAGGTCATTGTTCTAGGCAACTTCAATGCCAGAGTGGGTAGAGATGTCAGGGTATGACTGGGAGTCTTAGATGATCATGGCGTTGGAAACTGCAGCCGCAATGGGAGGATGTTCCTGGAGCTCTGCACAGAATTAGGCCTGGTTATAACAAATATGCGATTTCAACAGAAAGCCAGGTTCAAGACGACCTGGAGACACCCCCTGATCCAAACAGTGGCACCTCCTGGACTGTATCCTCTTGTGACAAAAGCATGTGTCGTATGTTCTATACACCTGGGTCATGCCGAGCGCAAGCTGTTATACGGAGCACAGATGGGTCAGGGCAAAAGTCAGACTGGCTATCAAGCCAACAATAAGGAGAAGGCAACCACGCTCAAAGAGACTCCAGGTGGATAAGCTCTTAGGCCTCCAAAATGTATTCCCAATCAAACTAAGGGAGAAACTGGACAGCAAAGGCACCCCAAGCGCAGACTCTGACACAGGAAAGAAATGGGAGCACCTGAAGACTGCCATCCAAGATGCGGCTGTCGAGGTAGTTGGGTATTCCTCAAGAAGAAACAAAGACTGGTTTGATGAAAACAATGTTGAAATCTGGAACCTACTCTAGAAGAAACGCTCATCCCATCATGTGGTGCTGTCTAGACCCGATGACCAAGTGGCCAAGGCAGAAAACAGAGCTGCATGCTGCACCTACCAAGCCAAACTGAGACAGATGCAAAAAAATTGGTGGACTGCCCTAGCAGAACAAACGCAGCACTATGCGGACACCAGCAATACTTGAGCCTTCTTAAATCGCTGCACGTAATATATTGTCCGACTCGTCAGATTAAAGTCTCTCTATGCTCACTGAATGGCTCCAGCCTGCTGACAGACAAGGAGGCCATCATGAGATGAAGGACAGATCACTACAAGAGCCTTTTCAGGGATAATCATCAAGTACAAGAAGCATCCATTGAAATGATTCCCCAACATGTCAGGCTTAAGTTTGATGGCCCACCAACTCTTTAGACGAGGTCAAAGCCACTATTTCCAAGCTGAAATGCCATAAAGCCCGAGACGTTAATGGGATTCCAACAGAAGCATACAAAATGGACAAGAGACATACTCCTAATCGAACTCAAAAACTTGTTGGCATCATATACAATAATAATATTCATCTTCCTGCGGGCATACTTAATAAATTCATAATAGAATCAATGAAAGACTGCACTAACCCAGTGTGCAAAAGACAACAAACTGCAAATACAAAAGAAAGTAAGTAATAATAATTAATAAATATTGAAAACATGAGTTGAAGAGTCCTTGAAACTGAGTCTGTAGGTTGTGGAAACATTTTAATGATGGGGCAAGTGAAGTTGAGTGAAGTTATCCCCACTGGTTCAGGAGCCTGATGATTGAGGGGTAATAACTGTTCCTGAACCTGGTGGTGTGATTCCTGAGGCTCCTGTACCCTCTTCTTGATAGCAGCTGTGAGAAGAAAGGATGTCCTGAGTGGTGGGGGTCTGTGATGATGGATGCTGCTTTGGAATTTAGATTATGTCTGAAGACAGGATTGGTATAATTTTTCTTCTTTATTGAACAATGTGCCTCACTTTGTTCTCTAGTCTAAATCCTAATTTTAGCATTAGGGATATTGTTTTGTTAACCAGATGTGGGGCAAAGATGAATGTATGAAGTTCCCTTGGACCCATCACTCCACTGATTGGCTGAAGGAGTTATATAATTAACACCTTTTGTTATGTGTTTTCAGTTCAGTCATGTACATAAATAGGTTATTCATAAAGTCTATGGGGGTCTTTCATTGCTCAAGGAATGTAACCCAGATGCAGTAGCACATTCAGATATAACATGGTAAACATAAAATGCATTTTTATATGCTTTGTTTTTTCTTCCCCTTCTTTCAGTGGAAACAGCTGAGATCTGGTGTTCTGACATTCAGACAATTCATGTACTTTTTTACCAGCGTTGGCATATGATAAAACTGCACATCTTATGGCCCTATTTATTCGTTCAGAAGAAAAAACATGATCGCTATCTAGAGTGGGCTATCGCAGCCAAATTCCTAGATCCAGAGTAAGTCTTTGTGTTTTTCTGGCCCAGTTTATTTAATCATTCAGGCCTTCATGTGCTCTTGATAATGTGATGCATATCAATACAGTACTGTGCAAAAGTCTTAAGTGTATATATGTAAAATTTATTTTGTGTGTGGGTGTATATACATTAGAGAGAGAGAGAGATAGATATAGATAGCTCGGGTGCCTAAGACTTTTATACAGTACTGTATTTGTCAATGTGGAGTGGAGAGCAAGTTTGTAAATCTGGTGGGAGCAAAGGATGTTGGGAGTGGCGAAGGTAGAGCTCTCTGGGAGCACGTGGGACAAGTGGCAGAGGGTGGTGTGGGTGCAGACACACCCAACTCTGGGGGACCAGGCGGGGTTATTTGATTCCAAACATTTGATTTATTGAATGTTTCTGTGGTGCTGCCCACTCTCTTCCCCTCTTACTTTCCTTGTTCCCAACTGTGATTCCCCTCTCCCTACCTCCTTCCCATCTCAGTGCACACAGAAACCCATATCAAGATTAGGTTTATCATCACTCACATGCCATGACATTTGTGTTTTTTTTGTGGCAGTAGTACAATGCAATACTTAAGATGACTACAGTACTGTGCAAAAGTCTTAGGCACCCTAACTACATACATGCCTAAGGCTTTTGCACAGTATCAAAAATAGTGCTTGTCATTTGCTGAGTGCAGTTTGTTAATGCTGGCAGAATAGCAAGCAATTGCTCTAATTTAAAATAGAAATAGGAGGAAAAATAAAGTTTTGTAAGCTCCTGCCATGTCTTCCTGATAATTTAATATTCTGTTCAATTACTTGTAGCCTTGCTGTCATGATTATAATGCAGGTAACTATGCCTGAATATGGGTCTTGGCAAGGTCCCGCAAACATTATTCAGTATTTTATGGTATTGATATCAGTATAGTAAACTATATTAGTAAACTAAAGCTTATATATTAGGAGATCTTCTTCCTTAAATTTACTTTCAGGAATTACGATATTTTTGAATTGAATTTGATAAAGCTGCGAGATATTGAACTCTTAGAAGAAGTGCTCCATGCAATAAGGAAACACAGTGTAAGTGCATTTCTTTAAACTGAGCATTTTGATAGTTGGCAAAGTATTTTGCTCATATATTTAAACTTAATGAATAAATGTAAACAGATTCATCCTGGTGCTTTTGTGCAGCAGTAGGCATTTCTTGTGAATTATATACTTCTCCCAAGAAGGAATGGAAAATGGAGGTGTTGGTAATAAGTGGTTGGATAGCAGCAAAAGTGTCCAAAACTATAATTATTCTTGTGGGAATTTTCATGAATTAATTTCAGTGGAAAGAAACAGTTACATATTGTGTGTATCCATCAAAAAGTCACGGATCCTTCCATTGGTAGGTCAAATGGCACAGTGAATGGCAATAATAAGATCAGCAATCAGAATCCCAGGGCCATGATATGGATGCTTATGCTGTGGCCCTGCAAGTCATAGTAATATGATTATCTTTCTTTGTAGTCTTTGCTATTGGGGGAGGTGGAGTAAAGCCAGTATAAAAAGTTAGCTGGGCTTGCCCTAATAATATCATGGGGAGGAAACCAGTATATGGTATTGTCCTGTGACTGTGTGGTTGATTGTCTATAACTGTTCTCTGAAATATTATGAGCAAAGCATTTAGTTATATCTCAGACCATAATTGTTGGTCTTGCCTGTGATATATATACCCTGAGATTGAATGAATTGATAACAGGCACAGTTCACTTAAAAAATTACAGTGCAGAATGGGAAAATTTCCTAGTGACCCACTTGAATATTATCCATTGATACACCTTGGTGAGTTGTTCATGAGTGTTAGTTGAGAAAATGTAGTCTGTGTTACACTGCAGTTGATGTCCATGTAGGAAGAATGAAAGTTTGTTACTTGATATTCTGAAAGTCTAGTTTCTTCTCGTAGAAGCACGTTTCTCCATTAGCAAAACGGATAAATCATGGTACTGATTAATTGTGAAATAAATTTTCCAGAGCAGCAGGACATTTTCTTGTGCTGCTGTTCCATGGGAATTTTTTAAGTTCATCTAAAAGACTGCTTTAGTAAAGCATTATGTGTCACAGTAACTTAGCAGTTAGCATGACGGTATTACAGTTTGGGGCATTACAGAGCTCGGAGTTCAATTCTGGTGCTATCTATGAGGAGTTTGTACTATCTCCCCCATGAATCATGTAGGTTTGCTTCAGGTGTTCTGGTTTCCTCCCACAGCCTAAGACGTACTGATTAGTAGGTTAATTGGTCATTGTAAGTTGTCCTGTGACTAGGCCAGTGATAAATAGTGTATGGTGGTTGTTGGGTGGTGTAGCTCATTGGGCTGGAAGGGCCTGTTCTGCACTCTATCTCTAAATAATTAATAAACAAACAAATAAATAAATAGCTCGATCATACTTAAGGTACCGGTATAATATTTCATGACTTGTTGATTAACAGCCCTGGCTTGATAGTATGGCATTTTGCAGAATGCATATGTTTATTTACACTGAAGCACTTTCTGAATTCAACTGTTAATTTTGTTTTTAAAGTTTTTCCAAAAAAATTGGGGAGCTCCAATTACATTTCAACTTTTCTTTTGTAGGACTCTCTAGCATTTCTGACTTGTTTATTGGATTTATGGGATAAAGTAGATGAGGTAAGTAAAAAAGCTATTAAAAGTTAATGCAATATTTTGTTCAACTTGTTCAACTTTTGTTCAACTGTTTAAACAAAACTATCATGGAGCTATGTCCATATGGTCATCCTCCATCCACTTTTCCCTCTCTTACCTCCTTGCCCGGCTATCACTTCCCTCAGGTGCTCCTCCACTCTTTTCTTTCTTCCATGGCCTTCTGTCCTCTCCCATTAGATTTCCTCCTTCTCCAGCCCTGTATCTCTCACTAATTACTTCATCCCTCCCCCTCCCAGTTTAACCTAACACCTTATGTTTCTCCCTCCCCCCACCTTTTACATCCACTACTCATCTTTTTTACTCCAGTCATGCTGAAGGGTCTCAGCCCAAAACATCAACTGTACTCCTTTCCGTAGATGTTGCTTGGCTTGCTGAGTTCCTCCAGCATTTTGTTTATGTTGCTTGGATTTCCAGCATCTGCAGATTTGCTCTTGTTTGAATATATTTTCTACTGTATACAGAAAAATATAAATTTAATGCTGGAAGATTAGCAAAATCATAAATAAAATAAATCATTTTTCTGATGTTTCATAAAGATTATTTGGTGTTTTAATTTTAAAACACATACCTATCTATCTATCTATTTATCTATCTACCTATCCTATTAGGTATTGCTGCCTAACTTGTCGAGCTTCTTGTATTTGAACTCACAGCAAGTTCTACAGCCCCACCTCCCATCCTAAAGATTTAATTATCTATAACTCTGACAACTTATATGCATTCTTGCTATTAGTGGCAGCCCATCCATGCCATCAGCTGCCCTGACCTTGAACTTGGCTGTTAAGTCCTCAAATTTTTGTCTTCTCAGCCTCTCATCTCCTTTAATGCTTTTGTTTACACAACAAGATGATCACTTATCTTAAGTGATCACTGATCACAAAGTGCAGTGGTCTTTCTTGTGTGATATTTTTGGTATTTCATTTGATTTTATGTTAGTTCATTTGGAATGAACACTTCAAAAATGGGAGGAGATTAAAAATTGTGTTCTTTTTCTTTCTACAGAATAATTGTGACCTGGATGATGCTATTGCTATGATAGAAAAAACAAAAGAACTTAACAATTTGCAAGTGGAGGTGAATTCAGGAGCAGAACATTCAAGAAAGGCAGCTATTGCAATTGGGTGTTTTCAATGTAAGTAATCAGAGAAATATAAAATATTTATAGCATATAACTATATAATAGTTCAAGGGAGATCTGAGGAAGAATTTGTTCACTCCAAAGATACTTGAAATGCAGTATCTTGAGCGGCTGAATCATGTAACATTTAAGAAGTATCTAGAAGAATACCTGAATCAACAGGTTTGGTGCTGGAAAGTGGGATTTGTTTAGGTGGTTGACATGAGCATAGTGGGCAGCCAGGCAGTGTGGCTGAATGCTGAATCACACGGAACATGAACACAGATTTAGAGCACGAAGAGAGGGAACAGGAAAATTTTGGAGAGATTGGGTGGGTTTTTTAGGTAAGGATGACCATTTTTAAGGGGTGTTTGGGAACTGTGGTAATGAATGTCAGAGATGTATATTGACAGAGTTGCATTTACTGTTTCAAGGAAGTGTGCGATAGTAACAAAATAGAAATGAAGTGGCCTAAGATGTTTTATCATTTGAAATTTGTGTACTACTCTTACTGCTTATTATTGCATCTTTTTAGTCATTGAGTAAAAATATTCCTCTTATCTCTTACCTTGATCTTTTGCCTGTATCTACTTATTTCATCAAAGATGAAAATCTTTGTTAGGTTGGCCCTCAATTTTCTCTGTTGCAGAGTCAATGATTCTAATTTTTCCAATCTCTTACCTCTTGTTAAACTCTATATCTCTTTTCAGACCTTTACGTCTTTGTTCATGTGGTACCCAGTATTAACCTCAGTAATCCAGCCATGTTTTTTTGTCTCTGCCATCATTGTTCAGGTTTTAAAAGGGCAATGCTTATTTTACCTCTTTGTTTTTCCTTGCAGATGCATATTTTATTAAGCTGTTTATGTGCCCTGAAAATATTCCTAATTTAGTGCCAAACAGAGATGCTATGGTACGTGGAAACAGAAACAGATTTTGTTACAAGATTTTATGCTGCAGGATATTGAACTTTAATTTTTTTTTGCTGAAATTTATTTATTACATTTCCTTCATGTGCCTCTCTACTAAGTTTGCATAATAATCAAAATCTTAATTCTGTTCGTCATTTCAGGAAAGTGAAGCCTATAAAGAAAGGGGCAATGAGGAATTTAAAAGGAAAGACTATGAAGCTGCTTTGAAGTGGTACTCCAGGGCAATTGATTTATGGTAGGTCACTTTAAAAGGAAATGCCCAGTAATTTATCTGCTCATTTGAATTAGAATCAGTACTGCTGTGCCATTTCATAGATCCACAATGATCAACAGGTAATCTCAATTCTGCATTCCCACCTACCTCAGTAATCTTTCTCTCCTTTGCTTATCAAGTCTATCAAATTTTACTTTAAAATATTTAAAGACTCTGCTTCTAACACCCTTTGAGGTCCAAAGACTTATTGTTCTGATATGAAATACTTTGCCTCATTTTTATAAGATTCTCCTTGTGAAGAGCCATAAGAGTCCTGTATGTTTTACTTGTCTCCTTTCCTAGCCTGCCTATGCTCCCATTCAAGATATAAGAAGGAAAGTCTTTAAACTGCTTCCAACATAGAATCATAGAGTAATATAGTATGCAAATAACCTTTCAGGCCCAACTGGTCCATGCTGACTACAACAATTTCACTGCTAGTCCCAGTTTTACATATTCTGCCCATAATTCTTCAATACCCTTCCCTCCATTTATCTGTCTATATGCCTCTTAATTGTTTAATTTGTATCTGCCTCGACCACTTCCTCTGGCAGCTCATTCCAAGTACTCATTACCCTCTGTGCAAAGGAGATTCCTCTGAGGATTCTTTTAAATCTCTCCTTTCTTTAAATTTCTCTGATTTTAGACTGTCTAACCCCGGGGAAAAAAGATCATGGCCGTCCACCTTATCCATACACTTCTTGATTTTATATGCTTCTGTAATGTCAGCTCTCATTCTCCTGCACTCCAGGAAATAAAGATCCAGTATGGCCAACCTCTCTTGTGCTCTCTCCAGCTTGACAATATCTTTCCTATAAAAAGTGGCTAAAACCTTAAAGCCTCATCATTGCATCCTTGATTTTATGTTCTAGTTATCTTGAAATGAATGCTAACATTGCATTTGTCTTCTTTACCAATGACTCAGCCTGCAAGTTAACCTTCAGAAAATCTTTCCTGCACTAGGGCTCCCAAGTCCCTTTGCACCTCTGATTTTCAGAATTCTCTCCTCATTCAGAGAAGTCTATCCCTTTATCCCACTAATAAAGTACAGTACTGTGTAAAAGTTTGAGGCACATATATTTAACTAGGGTGCCTAAGGCTTTTGCATAGTACTGTAATAATTTTATGTATTGTACTTTACTGTTGCCACAAAAATAAAAGCAAATTTCATGACATACGTGAATGATGATAAACCTGATTTTGTTATGGGTCTCTATTGTGGACTAAGAGTGAGAAGGGGGCAGGGTGGGGGGGAGACATGGTTGGGAAAAAAGGAAGGGAGAGAGGAGGAAGCACCAGAGAGATATTCTGTAATTGTAAGTAAACCAGTTGTTTAGAATGAAATGAGCTTGCCTAGTGTCTCTGGGCTGGGTGTGTCTGCACCTGCACTTGTACCACTCCCTGTATGAAATCTCTTCCATCCCTCCCCCCACTGCCCCAGCACTTTTCTGTCATCTATACCAAACCCCACCTGTGGCACTCCACCCTCACTATTCCCAACATCCTTTGCTCTTGCCAGATTTTAGAACTTGCACTCAGCTTCATGTTGACAAATACAACATTGTGCAAAATTCTTAGGCCTTACTGCATTAAAAGAGGTCACGCAATACCTAATGGCAAAAATAGATTATGGAAACTTAAAAAGGATTACTAATTAAACATTAAATATAAATTTATTAATTACTGTACTTACAAAGGATGTTGTTTTTCTAGATGAAGTTGTTTCATGTGTTTTCATCTCTCCCTGTATAATTTTTCTTGCATCAAGTAATTCATTAACGCTTGTTCCATTATGAAGGTATTTTTCTCTAACCCTTTGATTAAATCACTCAATAACTCAATGAATGTGTCAATAGTAAATTATCCATTTCATCACTATCGCTGCCATCTTCATCACTTGTGTTTTATCAGCATTTGGAACACTGTCTATAATTTCCAAGTCTGTAAGGTAATGTGCAACAGCTGTTTCATCATCCACTCACGTAGATTTTCTCCAACTACTTGCTATATTTTTGAAAGCAGGTCCTGTAACCCTTTTTGTATATGCAAGCAAATCATGATCAACTATTTTCTCCTTTGTTAACGAAATCATGTAAGATCATTGTCAAGCTTTTCTTCAGGCGCATTATCAAACATCAAGGCAGGCCATAACTTAGGCCAGCCATTCTTTAGTTTTGAAGGTTCTACCTTCTTCTCAGGCAATGAACCGAAGAACATCCTTCAAGTTAAATTCTTCAATAAATGTCTGTACAGAGTTGCCAGCATTCACCTCATCTAACAGATGTTTCATGGAAAGTGAGCAATACTTGGCCTTTAGAGTATTCCTTGGCCTTGGGGTTGGATAAGCAATGTACAGTTTGGTGGTAAATACACTGTAAAAACATTATTCTTATACAGGAGTTCAGCTTTGGGGCGAGCTGAACAGTTATCCAAAATAAGAATTTTGCAATCTTCGGATAGCACTACAGATGTGCATGTGCTCTGGCTTCTGCTACAAAATATTTTTCAACCCACTCTAATATGCTGGTAATCCAATTATTTTCATTTGCGCAATATGTTACTAGGTAAATTTTAATACCTTTCAAGGCCCTAGGGCATTTATTTTTTCCAATCAGCAGTGGTTTATACCTGTGAGTACCAGCTGTGTTGGAACACCCCAAAATGTTAACTCTGTCCTGAGATTGTTTGAATCGTGTGGGATCTTCTTTGTCTTCTGTTGCTGATGCTCTTTTCCTAGGTGTGCATTGCCAGTATAACAGTTTCATTTGCATTATACAGCTGCTCAGGATTGAGCTTTTCGTCAGCTATGAGCTTCACAAATTCATCTACATACTCAATAGCTCCTTCATGGTTTGCAGACTGTTTTTCTCCACACGCTTTATGCATGGAAATTCTGTGGCGCTTCTGAAACCTTTGAAGCCATCCTTCACTAAGTCACATGCATGTTCTAATTTAAGTTCTTTATGGAACAGCTTAGCTTGGTTCATTATCATACTGCCTGACAAGTCGACTCCATCACTCCGACGCTGGCGAAACCATTCAAGCATCACTCGATCATGCTCAGTGCTCTTACCAACTTTAATAGATTTTCTAATGCTCATTTGCTTTAGTGAATCACTATTTGCATAGAATTGCAAATTGTTTTTTCTTTGGTACTTTATATCATATAGAGCTGACAAACCAATGCCCTATAAGTCTCATAGCTTAAGCACAGAAGCACCCTGGTCCATTTTCTTCAGCATTTTAACCTTCTCTTGGATCAATATGGACCAATGGATAGGATAGGTATATGGACAGGAAAGGAATGAAGGGTTATGGGCTGAGTGCAGGTCAGTGAGAGTAAGCATTTGGCACAGACTAGAAGGGCCGAGATGGCCTGCTTCAGTGCTGTAGTTGTTATATATTTACATTTAACACCATCACTGGTACTTGCACTTACCTTAGAAGCCATAGCTGGGGTTAAATTTACATAAAATAAGCACAAAATATTGGGATATGTATCATGCCTGTACAATATTGCATAAATGTTAAAAATATGCACCAGACCATTGCCTGTAAATGATGATACACTTCCCTGCATTGTATTTCATCTGCTACTACTTTGCCCGTCTTACCAATCTGTTTCAACTCCCACTGCAGACTCCCTGCTTTCTCAACACTACTTGTTCATCCACCTATCTTTGTACCATCTGCAAACTTAGGCACAAAGTCATCAATTCCATCATCCAGATCATTAAAGTATAATGCAGAAAGTAGCAGACCCAGCACCACTAGTCACTTAGCCAACTAGAGAAGACCCCTTTTATTCTCACTCTTTGCCTTTTTGCCACTCAGCCAATCTATTATCCATGTTAGTACCTTTCCTATTATACTATGGGCTTCTATCTTGTTTAGTAGCCTCAAGCACCACCTTGTCACAAGTCTTCTGAAAGTCCAAATAAACAACATCCATTGAATCTCCTTTGTCTATCCTACTTGTTACTTCCTGAAAAAATTCTAACAGATCTGTCAGGCAAAAGGTCTCTTCTTAAGGGAACCATGTTGAGTTCAGCCTGTTTGATCATATTCTTCCAAGTACCCTGAAATTTCATCTTGAATGCCAAGCAGCTGAAACTTCTTGACTATTCTTCAATGCAGGACCTAGTAATAGGTTAGGGGAAGAGAAAGGAGGTTATGTGGATGAGAATGAGATTCCCAGCTGGTTTGTTGCCTCCTGGGTGCCAGGGTCAGGGACATCTCAGATCAAGTCCAGAATTGATACCCATGCCACGTGCTTGTAGGGCCAGAACTAGGAAGATCATACTGTTTACCATATGGATAAGGAGTCGAAGCAGGAAGGAAGGCTTCAGATTTTTTTTTTTTTTTTTGATCGTTGGGTCTCTTCCAGGGAAAGTGGGACCTGTACAGAAGGAATGATTTGGGTCTAGTGAGGGTTTATGTGTAGAACTGAGGAATAAGAAAGGTATGACCTCATATGGGATTATATTGCAAACCACTCAACAGTCCATGCCTCTAAAAAGACCACAACTTCATTGTAAGGTTTGGAGGCTTGCCTGCTTCAGAAGTCCGGTGAGCTATGTTGGCTATGACAGAGCCTTGTACCTTGACTCTCGGTAAGGTCACCCATCCCAAACAAGTCACAAAGATAGAGGCCAGGCTAAGAATGGTGCACCAGTCCTTCAGGTTCGGGGTTCAGCTCAGGGCTCACAACCCTGACTGGTCAAAAACAATTGTTACAGAAGCAGCACTGAAGAATCCCATACCTGTGTGTGACAGTATTCCTGAGTCTCCACCCAGGATTTGAATGAGCCCTAACCACCACTAAGATCAAGATGAGACAAGAGACCAACTCCATCATCAAAAGAGCACTTAATTGGATCCCTGAAGGGCGGAGGAAAAGCAGGAGACCAAAGACAACTAGGCAACATACCATAGAGGCAGAAATGAGGACCCTGAACCACCCCTAGGGCACAATAGAGAAGATGGCCGAGGACAGACTGAGATGGTGGACCTTCATTGCTGCCCTAAATGCCAGTGGCATAACAGGTGGTAACTACTAGAACAGTCCATGGAATTTAGAGGAGCAAATTTGTAGAGAGATTGCAAACTGTTTCAAGAGCCAAAAGGTTGTGATAATAGGTGATTTTAACTTTCTGCATATTGACAGGGACTCCCATACAGTAAAAGACTGGATGGAAAAGAGTTTGTCAGATGTGTTCAAGAAAGTTTCCTTAAACTTTAACAGTACGTAAAGTCCAAACTAGAGAGAGTGTGATACTACATTTCCTTTTTGGGAATGTGACAGGGCAGGTGACAGAAGTTTGTGAAGGGTAACACTTTGCATCGAGTGATGATGATGCTGTTAGTTTCAAGCTAATTATGGGATAGGAAAGCTCTCTATACACACAACCCACAGCAGCTAACCTGCTGCTCCTAATGTTCTGTGTTCTCCCGTGACTCTTCAGTCAGGGGCACCGGCCTAGAGTCAGCATGTCTCCATAGCCACGAAAATCCAGCACCCTGAAGGCGTGTTAGTCTTCCAGGCCATGTCCTTGGGATATCGAAAAGCAGCTAGTCATGAGGCCCTGAGAGCTAGTCCCATTCCCGCAAAGTACCAAAGTCAGAGTGTAACTCCAGGTCAGAGTCTTTTAAAGAAAAGGAAAAGTAAGATATCAAAGATAGAAATAGAGCTGTTTCTGAAGGTGCAAGCAAAGGAGTTGCTGTTTAGCGCCATCTTAACTGTAAAAAATTTTGTGTAATAACTTTCACTGCGGTTCCTTATCAAAAACCCTACATGAATTTCCCTTTATCTGCAGCACGTTTTTCACATTTATTTTTCAAAACAATTGTTCATATAATTTGAATTTGCTTTTCACGAAAACATTTTTAACTTTGCTAGATAGCCTCAAATGTCTTCAGTTCTAAATAAATTCCCTAGAATCTGATATTTTTCTGCGACAATTTTAAGGTAATTCCAGCTTTCTATCTTTAAAAGAAGGGCTTACATTAATTATTTGCTAGTCTATAATGGTGAACTTTGAAAATTAAAACTGATGCATCAACAATGTCACTACCAAGTTTTAAGCCACCTTGGTTAAGTCCATCAGGGCCATTTCTGGGATTTATTTGTGTGTTGTGTTATGAAAACTGATGCTATTTAGGAAACATTTCTCTGTTATTCCACATGATTGACAATCTCAACATTGTAAATTTACCTTGCTTATACTTTAAAACTAATACAATATTAGTACAAAAAGCAGTCTTAGCATAGTTAAGTCTTGCTGAAGGTCTTATTTCTATCATGTCCAACTGACTCTAAGTTATGGGTTAATAATTACATTCATTTTCAATATCTTTCAGTCCTGACAATGAAATTCTGTATGGAAACAGAGCTCTGTGCTTTTTCCGTATTGAAAAATACAAGTAAGTATAAGAAAAATGTGTCTTTTGTTTATTGTATGTAGAAATATAGTGTTATTTTATATTGGGTTCAAGAAACAGAAGTTCCATTTTTGCTTTTGAATCTTACTGAATGTATCCAGGATTTAAAAATGCCACTAGAAATTCAGAGTAAAATATCTTGAGAATTTTTCAAGTTCAGAAATTGCTTTTCTCTCTTTTAAGTAAGTTGTTTAGGAGGCAATGAGAAATTCTCCATTTCGTGTTTTTTAATCCTTTTACTTGCAAGTTTACTGCAGAAGTTTGCTGGTAACAAAGGTGTGTAGGAAAGTGAACAGCAGAGAAAAAGGTGTGCAAAGTGATAAAGGTAGATTCAATGAACGCTCAAGAAAATGAGAACTAGACTTCACTGTGGGAAGAATGTGAAGTTAAGCAATTTGCAAGGAAGAATAGGAAAAGCCATGGAAAACTACGTAAAATGATGATTAGAGTTATCTTGCATGTTGATTGATGAGATACAGAAGGGGGACGTCACATGATGACGTAGGATCGAGATGTGGAAATCCAGCTCTCCCGTAAAAACCAATGAAACAAAGTTTAAGTGAAGAAGAGTTAATAAATACCTTCTAGAAACTACTTATAAACAATTCAGGACTATCTTTAGATATGCCTCCTAAACAGAAACAGAAGAGAATTACTACTTTGAAGACAGCGCGAGTTGGCGGGGAAAGAGGCCCGGCCGTTTTGGCGGAGCCTCGTACTCAAGTTGGATCTCTTCCCAGCGAAGTACATGTCGCTTCCGATGGTGCAGGGCAGGAGGCTGCGACAATATCAATGGTCTCTAAGAAGAAACAGCGGTCGCTGCGCATGCGTGAAGGAACAAGTATGCACAAACAGGTGCAAACAAAACTACAAGTTCCAACTGCGACTGGAAGTGAAATTGAAAGTGAATCGGAAGTAGAATCAGACTCTCTGGAAAACACAGATGAAGAAGAAGAAGAACAGGAGGAAATTAAAGGTGGAAAACTTTCTGGAGACATAAGAAAAGCCCTGATACGAATAATGCATGAATTAAAAGTAATAAAAACAGATATTAGAAATGTGAAGATTATGCTTGATAAGGTGGTGGAAAAACGAAAGAAAACGGATAAGAAAGTTTAAAAAGTTGGAAGAAAAAATGGGAGACACCACTGAAAGAGTGGACAAGATGGAGAATAATATCCTTGCCTGGACATCAGAAAGAAAACAGTTGTTGGAAAAAGTAGATGTGCTCGAAAATTTCAGCAGACGAAACAATATTAAGATTGTTGGTCTTAAAGAAGGTATAGAGGGAGAAGATTCAATAAAATTCTTTCAAAAATGGATCCCGGAAATCTTGGAAATGGAAGAGGGAAGTCAGTTAATTGAAATCGAAAGGGCTCATAGAGCTTTAAGACCAAAGCCCCAACAAGATCAAAATCCATGATCAATCTTGATAAAATGTTTAAGATATCAAGATAAAGAAAAGATCTTGAAGGCAGCTGCTCAAGGTGCCAGGAAGAGAAATGGGCCATTGATGATAGAAGGGAAAAGAGTTCTTTTTTATCCTGATATAAGTTACGACCTTTTGAAGAGGCGGAAGGAATTTAATTCAGTGAAAAAAATCTTATGGGAAAAGGGTTATAAATTTATATTGAGCTACCCAGCAACACGGATAATTTTTTTAGATGACGAAGAAAGAAAATTTTTTACTGATTATCAGAAAGCGGAGGATTTTGTACAAGAACTTCCTAATATTTGTGAGACGTGGTAAAGAATTATGGAAATGAAATGGATTAAAGATGAAGACTGAGATAGGGATCGGATTAGATGGACATTTAAGAGTAGAAGAATATACAAATTTACTTTAAGTATATGATAGAAGGGGAGCAAGATAAAAAAAATTGAAGAATATTAATTGGGAGTAGAGATATTAATTTTTTTTCTTCATTACATATATATCTTTTTTTTGTTACGAGGGAGCTGGAGGAGCTTCTGATCGATTGCTGCGGGATTCACGTGTGTAATCATGACGATTGCCATAACCCGTAAAATGGAGGGGGTAATGTTGTGTTTCTATTCATTCACAACATTAGTGGGGGGGTATTTTGTTATTTTTTTTCTTTACTATCTATCTTTCTTCTATTTTTCTTTTTTTGCCTGGATGATTGGGGGGGGGGGGGAGAGACACATAGCAACATGGGGAATTTTAAAGAGATTCCCCAAGGTATTATAAATGACTAATTTACTCAATTTTTTAAGTTTTAATGTTAATGGGCTTAATGGACCTGTGAAAAGAAAAAGAGTTTTAACATATATTAAGAAAATGAAAGGATATATAGCTTTTTTGCAGGAAACACATTTAACAGAGACAGAACATCAGAAATTAAAGAGAGATTGGGTTGGAAGTGTTATTGCAGCTTCATTTAATTCAAAGTCGAGGGGAGCTGCAATTTTGGTTAATAAAACCTTACCAATTAAAATACAAAATGTACTAATTGATTCTGTGGGGAGATATGTGATTATACATTGTCAAATCTTTTTGGAATTATGAACTCTTATGAACATTTATGCACCAAATGAAAATGATGCAAAATTCATACAAGAAGCTTTTCTGAATTTGGCCAACGCACACGATAAAATATTAATAGGTGGAGATTTTAACTTTTGTTTAGACCCAGTTCTAGATAGGTCAACTAAGACTGTTACAAAATCAAAAGTAATAAAGCTAACTTTATCATTGATGAAAGACTTAAATTTGATTGATATATGGAGAAGAATTAATCCAAGAGAAAGAGATTATTCATTTTATTCAAATAGACATAAAACTTATTCAATGATTGATTTTTTCCTATTATCAATGAATATTCAGGATAGAGTGAAAAGTGTGGAATATAAAGCGAGAATACTGTCAGATCATTCCCCCTTGATAATGATAATGATGGATAAGGAGGAATTGATTTATAGATGGAGGTTTAATTCAATTTTATTAAAATGTCAAGGTTTTTGTGATTTTATGAAAAAACAGATCCAATTTTTTTTGGATACAAACTCATATTCAGTTGATGATAAATTTATATTATGGGAAGCGATGGAAGCATATTTGAGGGGTCAGATAATAAGTTATACTTCTAAAATTAAGAAGGAATATATGGTAGAAATAGATCAATTAGAAAAAGAGATTACAAAATTAGAAAAAGAATCCCAAAGATATATGACAGAAGAAAAACGAAGACAACTTGTCAATAAGAAGCTACAATATAATACACTTCAGACATATCGAACAGAAAAAGTAATTATGAGAACTAAACAGAGATATTACGAATTAGATGAAAGATCACATAAGATACTTGCTTGGCAGTTGAAAACAGAGCAGGCTTCCAAAACAATAAATGCAATTAGAACAAGTGCAAATAAAATTACTTATAAACCTTTAGAAATTAATGAAACTTTTAAAAAATTTTACTCCGAATTATATCAATCAGAATCACAAAATGAGGTTGCTGAAATAGAAATTTTTTTATCACAAATAACTCTTCCAAAATTGAATTCGGAAGAACAAAGGATTAGATATGCCCTTTACATTAAAAGAGGTTGAAGAAGCTTTAGGATCACTTCAGAGTAACAAATCTCCAGGAGAATACAGTTTTCTGCCTGAATTTTATACAAAATTTAAAAAGATTTATTAATCCCTCCCTTTGTGGAGTTAATATATCAAGCGGAAAGAACACATAAACTTCGATAGTGATCCTGATAGTATTGCAAAAAAAGATAGAGATCCTTTAAAACCAACATCATATAGGCCTATCTCTTTGTTGAATACGGATTATAAAATAATAGCAAAAATTTTATCTAATACATTATCTAAATATTTACCAAAATTAATACATATGGATCAAACAGGCTTTATTAAAAATAGACAATCGGTGAATAATGTAACTTGGTTACTTAGCATAATTCATCTGGCACAAAAGAAGGAGGATATGAGTGTGGCAGTTGCTTTGGATGCAGAAAAAGCATTTGATAGATTGGAATGGGACTTTTTATTTAAGGTATTGGAAAAATATGTGTTAGGAAAATCTTTTATAAAATGGATTAAAACCTTAAATACTAGTCCCAAAGCTAAAGTAGTGACAAATGGTCAAATTTCAACATCATTCCAGTTAACAAGGTCTACTAGACAAGGCTGTCCATTATCACCTGCCCTATTTGTATTGGTGATAGAACCATTAGCTGAATTAATTAGAACCGATCCAGATATTGTGGGCTTCAGAGTTAACCAGGAGGAATATAAGATTAATTTATTTGCTGATGATGTTCTGATTTATTTAACAAACGCATTGCATTTGTTGCATAAATTATCTTTTAGATTGGAAGAATATGGGAAAATATCAGGGTATAAAGTAAACTGGGATAAAAGTGAAATTTTACCCCTTACTAAAGGAGATTATAGTCAATGTCGATTAGTAACTCAATTTAGATGGCCGACAAATGGTATAAAATATAGGTGACTGTTTTGAAGGAGGTATATTGATGTCGTTTGATCAATTAAAGATTAAATATAAAATATCAAATAACACTCTTTAATGTTATTTTCAATTAAAGGCCTATTTAAGAGATAAACTGGGTCAAACAATGTTAATGCCAAAACCTAATGAAATAGAAGCTTTAATTCAAAAAGGAAAAATTTAAAAAAATTATGTCTTGTATGTATAATTTGATTCAAAAACAGACAATTAAACCAGGAATTCATAAGTCAAGACAAAAATGGGAAACTGATTTGAATATTAAAATTGATGAAAAAAATTGGTCAAGACTATGTCTTGATTGTATGACAAATACAATAAATGACCGACTTAGATTAGTACAATACAATTTTTTACATCAATTATATATTACACCACAAAAAATAAATAAATAAAACCCAAATTTATCTGACCAATGTTTCCGATGTAATCAAGAAATTGGTACTTTTTTACACTCTACCTGGTCTTGTTTTAAAATTCAACCTTTTTGGATAAATCTAAGACTTTTACTGGAACAAATTATTGGAATACAACTTCCACATAGCCCAATATTATTTTTATTAGGCAATATTGAAGGGATAATACCGAAACCTAAGTTGAATAAATATCAGAAAAAATTTATAAAAATTGCATTGACAGTAGCCAAAAAAGCTATTGCAGTTACTTGGAAATCAGATTCATACATAACTATGGACCGTTGGAATAATGAAATATATAGCTGCATTCTACTTGAAAAAATTACTTATAATTTAAGAAATGAATATGATATGTTTTTGAAATTTGGCACCCTTATCTACAAAAGATAGGATTAAATATTATAGGTCCTTTGAAGATAAAATTATTAGTTATTTGGGGGGAAAAAAATAAAGATATATACTAAAGTTATTTTGAACTCCATGGAGCATGTGGGGATCCTCCAATATCCAGGCAATCTTTCTTCCTTCTTTCTTTTTTCTTTTTTTTTATACAGGGATGTTAAGGGGGGAAAGGGTTAAGGGGAGGGGGAGGGCTAATATTAATTTTAATTACTCTATTATTCTATTCATTTTATGTAATTCTCTTAAAAATTTAATTTAAAAATTATTTAAAAAAAGATGAGATACAGAAAATCAGCAAGTATAGCAAGCAGTTAGAAATAACAGAAAATTGAACATGGAGCTCTTAAAATAAAGAAGAGGTCAGAGTACAAACAAAAGCCTTTCTAAAATTCTGTAAAGCTTTATGAAGACTTAGTTAAAGTTTTAGAATCTGAACTTAAGGAGAAGTGTTTGGCTTGCAGAATAAAATAACTAGGTTATTTCCGAGGCTGTTCTACCAGGAAAGATTGAAGAAGAATGACCTACACTCTGTGGCCACTTTATTAGCTACACCTGTTCATCTGCTTGTTATTGCAAATATCTAATCAGCGAATCATGTGGCAGCAGCACAGTACATAAAGGCATGCAGACGTGGTCAAGAGATTCAGTTATTTTCCAGACCAAACATCAGAATGGGGAAGAAGTGTGATATAAGTGACTTTGACTGTGGAATGATTGTTGGTGCCAGCCAGGGTGGTTTGAGTATTTCAGAAACTGCTGATCTTGGGATTTTCATGCACAACAGTCTCTAGAGTGCAAAGAGAATGATGCAAAAAGCAATAAAAAAACACCATTGAGCAGCAGTTCTGAGGGCGAAAATTGGTCAGAGGAGAATAGCCAAACTGGTTCAGGTTGATGGAAAGGCGACAATAACTCAAATAACTATACATTACAACAGCGGTGTGTGATGAGCATCTCCAAACACACTACACATTGAACCTTGAAGTGGATGGGCTACAGCAGCAGAAGACCACACCGGGTTCAACTCTGGTACCTAATAATGTAGCCACTGAGTGTATAATGAGGCCAAGTTTGATAGCTTGATGCTCAATCTAGCACGAGCGGAAAGCATGCAAGGAGCCAGCTGGATTTGAACCCCAGACCACTTGCGTGGAAGTCCAGTGCTGATGTCACTACATCATCTGCCAGCTAGTATTGACCTTGCTGAGGATGCATTTCACAGGCAGTGGGGGGGCCAGCAGTATTCAGTCTCTGAAAATGTATTTGAAATTATTGCACTTTTATTGTAACTAACTTGTTTCAGTTGATAGGTTGTTCAAAGCACTTGTACTTTCCTTTTTAGAAAAGCGCTTGGTGATGGAAAAAGAGCCATAATCTTAAAACCTTCTTGGACCAAGGTGTGTATTTGTGCTTCATTCCTCTATCTCTTTCTCAACAGGTTTTTAATCATTTTACCCAATTTCATCCCCTTCTCAAAATACATGTGATAATACTTTGAAAATCAGTTTATGTGAAAGTGTAAGGTTCAATGTCACTGAAAGCAGTGTGCTTTCAGTGTGAACTAATTCAGATGTTTGTAAAATATGCATCCATCCTGCAGATCACTATAAATGTAATATGTAATTGAGTAGTAACTAGAGACATTCATTAGGACTTGCCTCAGTTGTAATATCTAATGACTAGCAGGATAATTATGTTGAATTTCATAGTTATGTCAAAAATAATCTTACTAATAATGTTTATAATTCTGAGAATTGATGTTTTTTAACCTAGCTTTGCATAATGCCTTTTTATTAAAGACCACTCTGAGTTGTTTCAACAAATAAAATTATTAGTTAGACATTAACTATGTGAAGCTTGCCAGACTCTCATGACCTGCTGTGCTTGCATACACTGGTACTTTGTCCCAGATGCATTCTTTGTAAATAAGTACTAATACAATCAGCATTATTTCATAGAAAGCTCCCACAAGCCACTTTACACGTCACTTCAGTGAGCTGTTATACCAGGTGTGAACGTGGTATGCTCTCTTTTACTTGCTGCTGTGCCAGTAACCTGGGAGCTCAGGACCTGATATAATTTCAGCACTGTCCAGTGTGGAGATTTGCTGATGTGTGAATTGGGGCAAGCAATGAGATTTTTCAGCATTAACTTGCTGGCCATTGCTGGAGATATTTTCATTTTTACTTCTAGAAATACAACATGTGTTTCAGTAATCAGTGCACCCCTTTTGCCAATTGTCTTAAATGACATTTTGTCTCATTCTCCTTAATTTCCTTTTGTTTTGCTATGAACAGTCTCTTGGACTTCCCAGCATGGGAATGGGTTAACAGAACAAAATATGTTTATAAATAAATTGGAAGACCATATTTTAGCTTTATTTTGCCAACAATCACCAAGTTTTAGTTCAAGTTTAATTGTCATTCAACCATACAGCTGAACGAGAAAGCATTCCTCTGCCACCGAGGTGCAAAACACGGTGCATACAGACACACACAGCACACAACACATAGTTCTTGCTCATTACTTTGAAGAAACGACAAGTTAATGTGCTTGTATATTCTAATTAGCAACTGAATAATGTCTACTTTTCATATGTCTTTTATTTATTCATTGCAAAAGGATTCTAGGTCCAATTTCACAATTTGAATCTTGATTTTAATTTGGCAGGGTCATTATCGCTTTTGTGATGCCTTGTTTTTGATGGGAGAACACAAACGTGCTATTGAAGCAAATGACAAGGCTCAAGAATTATGCAAAGATGATTCAGATGGAATTCGAGACTTAGTTCAGCAGAAATCAAAATTCCTTAAAAGACTACAGGATGAAAGTAACCGTACTTCTCTTGTTAAATGTGTCCCCTCACTTGAGAAAAGTTCCAAATTTGTTCTGATAAGGCTGTTGCTGAGTTTTTTTTTCTTTGAATAAATCTTAATTTTCTTTCTGGAGAGGTTTTAGCACTATTCATAATTTTTTGCATATTTCTTTTCCTTCAGATCTTGAAAAAGCAAAGACTGATGCATTAAAGAAAGAATTAAGCACTGAAAAGTAAGTTGGATAACATAATGTGATATAGAAGACCATCTTTCTTTCAACCACTTTGGATTTTAAAGGTTTCAGCAGATTCATTTTGAATTATATATGCAATTATCTCTCATAATTATGCTGGATTTTTGGCTTAAGTGCTGATTCTAGTTCTCTTAAGTACTATCCCAGAATGTAATTGCTCATATTATTGAACCTTTAGAGCAGATTTTCTTGCACAAGGTTGTTTGCCAGTTCCTTGACCACAGAGATTGTATGAAGTTCGTGTTTTACAGTGCAAATATTTCAAAATGTTGTTACTGATTCCCTCTAACCCTGTAAATTATTTCCCTCAACTGATTATCTATTCATCTTTCAAAAGCCATAAACTGACATCGTACCAATCCTTTGAACTGTCTGTCCCAGATTGTAACCACCCTAAATGGAAAAGTCTTTCCTCATATCTTTCTGCCTCTACTCACTTTAAAATTACATTTCCTGACTATCGAACCATTTGCTAATCAGACACCACTTAACTGAAACGTAAAAATGTTTTTATTTTTTATTTTTTTATTCTTTTATATTCATGTGAACTACTTTTTCCAGAGCGCAGCCACTATTAGCCACTCAGCCATTAAGTGAAGATCATAAGAATGAGTCCAAAAGGAACCAGGAAAAACATGGTTTAAAGAGTCGCATTTCACCATGGCCAAAGAAGGTAATAGTGAATAGTATGATGTGTAATTATAGTGTGGCTAACTATTAATGGGCTCAGGCTGAGGATCAAATCACAGCACATAAAATGAGCTCTAAAAATAAAACAACACACACAAAATTGTGAAGGAACCCAGCATATCATGCAGCATCTATAGAAATGAATAAACAGCCCACGTTTCAGGCCAAGACCCTTCATCAGGTCTCTTCGCTCCAGCATTTTTTGTGTGTTGCTCTGGATTTCCAGTATCTGCAGAATCTCTTGTGTTTATAAAAATACAGTGCTTGAAATAGAAGACAGAGTTATTGTAGCTAAATTTTTGTTTCAATTTTAGATTTTCAACATCTAAAGTACTTCTGATTTTAATATAAAATGAGTTCTCAAGGTATTATGGCACTGTTAATAGTTGTAATATGGGCTAAAGTCATTTTCAATAGGCGTGCTTCATAGCTCTGATATTTATATCACAGTACAAGTAGTCTGTGAGTTACCACAGTGTTCCTTTCCTGAGAACTGTTTCTATCCTGAATTATTAGTAAGTGGGAGATGAACGACAGTAGTGTTGCAGAGAGAGTCACAGAAACAGCTGTGATGTGCGAGTGAGCAAGCACATGAAAAGCGGCCACCAGCCAGACTCATTGATCGAGTGCCTCCGTTCCGTGCTCCCTGCTTTGCTCATCTCGACTCAGCCCCTGAATATTGTGGAGAAATGACAGTCAGAAATACAGTAGATTTAATTAGGGCAGTTGCTTATTTGGGATAACTCTTAAAGAACAAAAACTAATCAAGAAAATAGCCAGGATTCACTTGTTTATTTGGGATACTACGATGCTTAATTGGGGCAGGAGACTGTTGCCAACCAGTTTCTAACTAGTGTCAAATGTGTCACTGTGTAGCTGTTAGACACTACACTGTGTTTAGAGTGAATAGTTTTGAAATAGTATCAGTTGTGTGTGCTTGTATGCAAAAATTTTTGTCACAGATAGTTAATGAAAGTTAAACAGTAAGACAATTCGGAACTGCTGTGCTTACTGTGGTTTGAAGCATTCAGGCTTGGAGATGCCAGAAACGGCCAGGAGTGAAAATGAGATGGTTTCACTATTTCAGTAAGTTAGGAAACTACCAAGGATTTGAAGGTATCAACAGTCATCTTGAATATGAAAGCGAAAATGAAGATTTGGAGGATGCAATTGTTGACAGTATTGTATGAAGGCAGTCCATTATCTGGACAGGTGCCTGCACTGATTTTGTTCATTTACAGTCGGTTAAAAGAACACGGCAGCATACACTGGATTAATTCCTCAATCGATAATAAGAACTAATACACAGTTTTATAATACTGTAATAGTATTGAAAGTACTATAAGTGTTTTGTGTTTTATTTAAATAGATAATTTGTTACTCAGTTTGTCTCTTTTTTAATTCCTCTTTAACTATTCCCATGAAACTTTAGCTAATCAGAGCAGCTGTTTAATTGGGCCAAAATGTACTCATCCCAGTGTGTCTTAATCAACTGGAATCCACTGTACTTCATTCAAACCCTGCTGGCAAATTCATCCCCCAAGCCACTGGTCTCCCTAACATTTATTGTTCTGTATGAAATACAGGCAGTACCCGGGTTACATACGCGTTCAGTTCCTGAGTCCGTCTTTAAGTCGGATTTGTTCGAAAGTCAGAACAAGTACATCTGGTATTATTTAGCATCAGTTAGTCAAACGTTTGTCTTAGTATGTAGTATATATTTTACCCTTCTACGCATATAAACACTTCAGAAACTTATGTATTCCAATAATTAAACCACTGCGTTGCTTAGTAATAATTGTAGCTTTAATCGGGGCAGCGCCTTTCACATGCTCCATTATTCTCACTTTATCCATTATCCTTTAAAATTGTTCCGATCGTTGACCGACTGTAGCCTAATGCTTTTCCAATGACCGATGGCATTTCACCTCTTTCCAAATGCTTTATTATTTCCACTTTGTTTTCAATCGCTATCGCTTCCCGTCAATGGAACAGAAACACTGCGGGCGACTGCTCCTGAGCTTTGCCGGCTCCCAAGGTCCTTTGGGTCCTAAGGACCACCGCATTGAGACAGGTTAAATGGGACAAGTGGGGGCTGTGCTGAGTTTGCATATTTGATCATCCACAATATTCCGCGTGGGAATTTAAACTGGAGGTGGCAGTGTTTTTTTTATGAGGTCGAGTTGCAAGCTCGACATCAACCCAGCATGGATGGTACAGAGTCACTGGATCAACATCAACCCGGCACGGGCACGGTCTATCACTGGATCAAACTTGGGAAACTCCGTTCTCCAGCCCGGCGCTGATCTCACTGCGCCACCAGCCGACCAGAACGAGGGGGAGGGGAGGGCAGGGTCAGGGTGAATCTTACTAAGAAAAATTTAAGCCAAATACAGCGTTAAACAGTCAACACAGTGTCAACAGCAATGACGTAAAATGGCGGACAGCGTCGCGATCTGACTTACAATGGCGGACGTTGTTCTCTTACCTCGGTTTGTAAGTACGAGTTGTTCGTAAGTACAAGTTGTCCGTAAGTCGGACGATCGCAACTTGAGGACTACCTGTATCCATAAAGTTTGGATTTGCTATCTTGGGTGGACCAGTATGTCATCCACCATGTTATAAACTCTGCAGTTCTTTATTCCTGGAACCAATTTCTGTTGTTATTTTACCTTGTACATTTAACCCTGTGATTGTGTAGTACATGTAGACTATGGTAAACAAGCCACAGTTTGAAAGATGCTAAAGGTGCCACTAAAGATACTAACCTGAAATTGTTTTTGTTAGGTAATGATGCCTTTAGACAGTGCAGATACTTTAATGGATAAATTGAAGTCACTGATTCAGGCTGGACATGTAGCCTTATCAGACCAGCGTGCCCGCAATGCAGAACATGCCTTCTTGCAGGTTCTGAAGTTATTGGATCCAGAGAAACTTGAGGTTGGTCTGTGATAATCCTGTCTTTTGGGGTTTTATCTTCAGAAATTTCAGCAGAAGAATCAGAGTTCTGTTCAGTTTTGCATTTCATTTCTATATATTTAGAAGGCATTATGTTTGGGCAGGATAGAAACATAAAAACATAGAAAACCTATAGCACAATACAGGCCCTTTGGCTCACAAAGCTGTGCCAAACATGTCCCTACCTTAGAAATTGCCTAGGGTTACCCATAGCCCTCTATTTTTCTGAGCACAATGACCCTGTCCAGGAGTATCTTAAAAGACCCTATTGTATCCGCCTCCACCACCGTTGCTGGCAGCCCATTCCACTCACTCACCACTCTGCGTAAAAGAAAACTTCCCTGACATCTCCTCTGTACCTACTCCTAAGCACCATAAAACTGTGCCCTCTCATGCTAGCCATTCCAGCCCTGGGAAAAAGCCTCTGACTATCCACATGATCAATGCCTTTCATCATCTATACACCGCTATCAGCTGCAACATTACCTCTTGGCTCCTAAACTCAATCCCACGATTGATGAAAGCCAATGCACCATACACTTTTTTAACCACACAGTCAACCTGTGCAGCAACTTTGAGTGTCCTATGGACTCAGACCCCCAAGACCCCTCTGATCCTCCACACTACCAAGAGTCTGACCATTAATACTATATTCTGCCATCATATTTGACCTATCAAAATGAACCACCTTACACTTATCTGGGTTGAACTCCGTCTGCCACTTCTCACCCCTGTTTTGCATCCTATCAATGTCCCGCTGTAACCTCTGACAGCCCACCACACTATGCACAACACCCCCAACCATTATGTTATCAGCAAATTTACTAAACCATCCCTCCACTTCCTCGTCCAGGTCATTTATAAAAATCACGAAGAGCAAGGGTCCCAGAAGAGATCCCTGAGGCACACCACTGGTCACCGGCCTCCATGCAGAATATGACCTGTCTACAGCCACTCTTTGCCTTCTATGGACAAGCCAGTTCTAGATCTACAAAGCAATGTCCCCTTGGGTCCCATGCCTTATTTTCTCAATAAGCCTTGTATGCAGTACCCTGTCAAATGTCTTGCTGAAATCCATATACACTACATTTACTGCTCTACCTTCATCAATGTGTTTAGTCACATTCTCAAAAAATTCAGTCAGGCTTGTAAGGCACAACCTGCCTTTGACAATGCCATGCTGACCTATTCCTAATCATATTATGCCTCCAAATGTTCATAAATCCTACCTCTCAGGATCTTCTCCATCAACTTACCAACCACTGAATTCATAATTTCCTGGGCTATCTCTACTCCCTTTCTTGAATAATGGAGCAACATCCGCAACCCTCCAATCCTTTGATACTTCTCCCTTCCCCATTGATGATGCAAAGATCATCGCCAGAGGCTCAGCAATCTCCTCCCTCGCCTTCCACAGTAGCCTGGGGTACATCTTGTCTGGACCCAGTGAGTTATCCAACTGGATGCTTTCCAAAGGCTCCAGCACATCCTCTTTCTTAATATCTACATGCTCAAGCTTTTCAGTCCACTGTAAGTCATCCCTTTAATCGCCAAGGTCCTTTTCCATAGTGAATACTGAAGCAAAGTACTCATTTCGTACCTCTGCTATCTCCTCTGGTTCAGTACACACTTCTTCACTGTCACATTTGACTGGTCCTATTCTGTAACATCTTATCCTCTTGCTCTTCACATACTTGTGGAATGCCTTGGGGTTTTCCTTAATCCTGTCTACCAAGGCCTTCTCATGGCCCCTTCTGGCTCTCCTAATTTCTTTCTTAAGCTCCTTCCTGCTGACCTTACAGTCTTCTAGATCTCTATCATTACCTAGTTTTTTGAACCTTTTGTAGGCTCTTCTTCTTGACTAGATTTACAACAGCCTTTGTACGCCACAGTTCCTGTACCCTACCATCCTATCCCTCTCTCATTGGAATGTACTTATGCAGAACCCCACACAAATATCCCCTGAACATTTGCCAAATTTTTTCCATACCTTTCCCTCAGAACATCTGTTCCCAATTTATGCTTCCAAGTTCCTGCCCAATAGCCTTATATTTCCCCTTACTCCAATTAAACACTTTACTAACTTGTCTGTTCCTAACCCTCTCCAATGCTATGGTAAAGGAGATAGAATTGTAATTACTGTCTCCAAAATGTTTTCCCACTGAGATATCTGACACCTGACCAGGTTCATTTCCCAATACCAAATCAAGTACAGCCTCTTCTCTTGTAGGCTTATCTACATATTGTGTCAAGAAACCTTTTGAACACACCTAACAAACTCCATCCTATCTAAACCCCTCACTCTAGGGACATGTCAATCGATATTTGGGAAATTAAAATCTCCCACCACAACAACCTTGTTATTATTACACCTTTCCAGAATCTGTCTCCCTATCTGCTCCTTGATGTCCCTGTTACTATTAGGTGGTCTATAAAATACACCCATTAGAGTTATTGACTTCTTCCTGTTCCTAACTTCCACCCACAGAGACTCTGTAGACAATCCCTCCATATCTTCCTCCTTTTCTGCAGCCGTGACACTACTGCTGATAACAGTGCCACACCCCCACCTCTTTTGCCTGCCTCCCTGTCCTTTCTGAAACATCTAAAGCCTGGCACTCTAATTAACCATTCCTGTCCCTGAGCCATCCAAGTCTCTGTAATGGCCACAACATCATAGCTCCAAGTACTGATCCACACTCTAAGCTCATCCTGTTTCTTCATAATACTCCTTGCATTAAAATAGACACGTCTAAAACCATCAGTCTGAGTGTGTCCCTTGTCTACCACCTGCCTATTCTCCCTCTCACACTGTCTCCAAGCTTTCTCTATTTGTGAGCCAACCACCTCTTCCTCCATCTCTTCAGTTTGGTTCCCACCCCCAAGCAATCCTAGTTTAAACTCTTCCCAATAGCCTTAGCAAACCTCCCCGTCAGGATATTGGTCCCCCTGGGTTTCAAGTCCAACCAGTCCTTTTTGTACAGGTCACTCCTGTCCCAGAAGAGGTCCCAATAATCCAAAAATCTGAATCCCTGCCCCCTGCTCCAATCCCTCAGCCACACATTTATCCTCCACCTTACTCTATTCCTGTACTCACTGTCGAATGGCACAGGCAAGTAATCCTGAGATGACTGCCTTTGTGGTCCTGCTTCTCAACCTCCTTCCTAACTCCCTGTGGTCTGCTTTCAGGATGACCTTCCGTTTCCTGCCTATGTTGTTGGTACCAATATGTACCACGACCTCTGGTTGTTCTCCTTCCCACTTCAGGATATCGTGGATGCGATCAGAAACATCCTGAACCCTGGCACCTGAGTGGCAAGCTACCATCCGTGTTTCTTTCTTGCGTCCATTGAATCGCCTGTCTGACCCCCTAACTATAGAGTCCCCTATCACTGCTTCCATCCTCTTCCTTTTCTTACCCTTTTGAGCCACAGGGCCAGACTCTGTGCCAGAGGCACGGCCACTGTTGCTTCCCGCAGGTAGACTGTTCCCCCTCCCCCAACGGTACTCAAACAGGAGTACTTATTGTCAAGGGGTATAGCCACAGGTGTGCCCTCTTGTCTCTGACTCCTGACTGTTGCCCACTTATCTGTCTCCCCAGACTCCGGTGTGACTACCTGCCTGTAGCTCCTCTCTATCACCTCCTCACTCTCCCTGACCAGGCGAAGGTCATTGAGATGCATCTCCAGTTCTCTAACCCAGTCCCTAAGGAGCTGCAGCTCGACGCACCTGGTGCAGATGTGGCTGTCCAGGAGGCTGGGAGTCTCCAGGATTTCCCACATCTGACACCGAGCACTGAACACCGGCCTCACACACATTCTTCCTGTCTGTAATCTAAACATGTAACCTACCTCTCCTTGACCCTTTAACGCCTAAGCCCCGTTGAGCCAAAGCCTTCCTACTCTGTCGCCCGCTCCTCCGATGCCTATTTAATGAAGCTGTCTCCTCTTAAACTCTTCTCGTTGTTCTTACTGGCTGATGTCCACGTGCTTGCGCACTTGTGCCCCAATCAAACCACTGAAGAAATAAATGTCTCCTTTTAAACTCTTCTCACTGGCTGACGTCCACGCGCTTGCGCAGTCGTGCCCCAATCAAACTACTGAAGATGGGGAAGATTGAGAAAGACGTGCCCTTTGGTACAGAATATGAAATGGAGTTCTGACACTATTGCTTATTTGACATTACAGTGCATTGTAATGGAACAGAGTCTTCAGTATTGATTGAATCTTTGATGCTAAATGTACTCGGATTTTTTAAGGAAGTAAGAATAGCCTTTGGAACTGTTCTGTCCTACCTAAATCTCTTTTAACTATTTATAGCAACACTGAAAATGCTGCTGGAACCCGGCAGGTTAGGCAGCATCGATGAAAATGAATAAGCAGTTGAGATTCAGGCTGAGACCCTTCATCGGGGTAGGAAACCAGAATAAGAAGCAGGAGGGAGGGGAAGATTTACAAGCTAGATGATAGATGAATCTGGGTGAGTGGAGGAGGAAGAAAGATGCAGGGATGTGATAGGACAGGAGAAGAAGGAATCTACAGCAGAGAAGAGTGGACGATGTGAGAAAAGGGAGGAGGAGGGGCCACCAGGGGAAGGTGATAGGCAGGTGAGAAGAGAGGAGAGGTGAGAGGGGAGCCAGTGTGGGGAATGGAAGAAGAAGGAAGGGGGGATGGGGAAAATAATTAAGTTAGAGAAAACGTTGTTCACGCCGTCAGGTTGGAGCCTACCCAAACGGAATCTGAGGTGTTGCTCCTCCAACCTGAGAGTGGTCTAACTGTGGCAGTAGAGGAGGCCATGGACAGACATATTAGAATGGGAAAGGGGATTGGAATTACAATGGCTGGCCATCGTGAAATCTATTTTTTTGCGGATGGGTCAAACGTGCTCAACAAAGCCGTCCCCCATTCTATATTGGGTGTCACCAATGTAAAAGCAGCTGCATCAGGAGCACTGATACAGCAGGTGATTGCCAAAGGTTCGCAAGTGAAGTATTGCCTCACCTGGAAGGACTGTTTGAAGCCGTGCTGAGTTCCTCCAGCATTTTGTGTATGTTGCTCTGGATTTCCAGCATCTGCAGGATCGCTTAAGTTTAACTATTTATAAATACTCTAGTTTGTGGGCTAACTTTACTGAAATCAATATAATGATTCATATAATGTAATAACTTTAATTTAGGCCCAAACTGTAGATCTTAATTCAGGTCATTGTTTTGTCTTTATTAGGAAGTATCTTTGTCCACTGTTGACTATGTAATAATAATCTATGGTCATGCCTGTGCCCTCCTTGGTATTGGACTGCCTGAGGTGAGAACCATAATTTTCTAACTTGTGGAGTTCTGTAAATTGCCAATTAATTATAAATGAGCATATTTGCAGTGCATGGCATAGCGTGTAAGTCGTGACTGTGTTTCAGAAAATTCACTTGTCAATAGACTACCTACATTATCTTCTGCTTCTTCCCACCTCCCCCTCCCTACACTATTGTATTTTGGAGCTATATGGTTGTGCCAATACCCCCATTCAGTTGTTGAGAGTTTTCATATTTGACTCAGCATCTTGAGCATTACTGTATAATTTAATCCTGATAGGAAATTTGATATGTTCATACAGTGGTGCTACAGTGGTGCACTTGTGAACCCTGTAGAATTTTCTCTATTTCTGCATAAATATGACCAAAAATGTGATCAGATCTTCACTTGAGTCCTAAAAGTAGATAAAGAGGACCCAATTAAATAAATAATATAAACATATTACATTTGTTCATTTATTGAGAAAAATGATCCAATATTATATGTATTTGTTGGAAAAAGTATGTGAACTTTTGCTTTCAGTATCTGGTGTGAACTCCCCCTCCCCTTTGTACAGTGACAACTGCAACCAAGTGTTTCCGATAACTGTTGATCAGTCCTGCACGTCGGCTTGGAGGAACTTTAGGCCATTCCTCCTTATAAAACTGCTTCAACTCTGGGATGTTGGTGGGATTCCTTGCATAAACTGCTTGCTTCAGGTCCTTCCACAACATTTTTATAGGATTAAGGCCATTTCAAACCATGAATTTTCTTTTTTTTTAAACCATTCTGTTGTTGATTTACTCTTGTCTTTCAGATCATTGTCTTGTTGCATTAACCTACTTCTATGAAGTTTCAGGTGATGGACTGCTACCCTGACGTTCTCTTGTAAAATGTCTTGATACAGTTTTGAATTCATTGTTCCCTCAACAATTACAAGCTGCCTAGGCCTTGAGGCAGCAAAGCAGCCCCAAACCATAAAAATACAACTGCAAATGCTGTGGATCAAAGAATACGAACACAACGCTGGAAGAACTCAGCAGGTCAGGCAGCATCCGTGAGAAAAGAGTAACCAACGTTTTGGGCCAAGACCTTTCCTGATGAAGGGTCTCGGCCCAAAACGTTGGCTATTCTTTTCTCACGGATGCTGCCTGACCTGAGTTCTTCCAGCGTTGTGTTTGTATTCTGTCAGCCCCAAACCATGATGCTCCTTCCACCATGCTTCATAGTTGGGATGAGGTTTTGGTGTTGGTGTGCAGTGCGCTTTTTCCTCCAAACATAGCAATGTACATTTCTGCCATAAAGTTCAACTTCTGTCTCATCTGTCCATAGAACGTTGTCCCAGAAGTGTTGTAGAACATCAGTTGTTCCTTTGCAAACTAGAGACGTGTAGCAATGTTTTTTATTGGAGAGCAGATGTTTCCTCCGAGGTGTCCTTCCATGAACACTATTCTTGTTCAGTGTTTTGTTTATAGTGTGCACATGAACAGAGTCTTTAGCAAGTTCTAGAGATCTCTGCAGGTCTTTTGCTGTTATCCTTGGTTCTTTTTCACCTCTTTCAGCTTTGCACGTTGTGCTGTTGGTGTGATCCGCTCCTAGGGAGAGTAGCAACAGTACTGAGTTTCTTCCATTTGTAGACAATTCCTCTTACTGTGGACTGATGAATACTCAGATCTTTAGAAATGCTCTTGTAGCCTTTTCCAGCTTCATGCATCTCTGCAATTCTTCTAAGGTCCTCTGAAAGTTGTTCTGATCAAGGCATGGTGCACTTAGATAGATCTCCCTTGAGAAGAGTAGGCTCTTTTAGTAACCTGATTTTATGTGTCTTTTTTTATAGGACAGGGCACCTCTACAACCCACACCTCCAATCTTACCTCATTGATTGGAACACCTGACTCCAAATACCTTGGGCAGATGGGCTTACCCCAGAGGTTCACATACTTTTCCCAGCAAATACGTGTAATATTGGATCATTTTTCTCAATAAATAAATGAACAAGTATAAAATTTTTGTGTTATAACATTTATTTAATTGGGTTTTCTTTATCTAATTTTGGGACTTGTGTGAAGATTTAATACATTTTAGGTCATATTTATGCAGAAATAGAGAAAATTCTGCAGGGTTCACAAACTTTCTAGCACAACTGTACATAAAGGGTTAAATGACATATTCCGCTGAAGCTTACTAATAGCTTTGCTTACATCTCCAACATTGTAGATATTTCTGTAGCTGTTTTTCTTAGAGTCACTAACTTGTACTTTGTTTGACCAGGAGTTGACTGAGGCTGAAAATCAATTTAATAAAATTTTGGAGCAATTTCCAGAACAGCGGCTTGACTGTTTGGCATTCTATGGACTTGGCAAAGTGTACTTTCAGCAGAACAGGTTTGTGCCTTGATAAAGAAAAGGGCAAAAGTGTACAACAGAAACATCGAACCTCCCAAAAGTTGAGGTTTTCAAAACTTTATTGCCTGTATCGTAAAGTACATATACACACTTTTCCCCTGTGCTCAGTGCTAACATGGAAATACAATAGGCTATTCATTGTATCAAGCTCATAGTAGACCAGTCCCATCAGTCCCATTTCATGCATTATCCCAATATGCCTGCAGAGTATTCTCTGTGCCTTGCAACTACTCCCTTTCCAGTTTGTAATTCTTTTTCCATTATCCTCACAGGCAGTAAATTCAAAATTGTAACTGCTATCTGAGTAAAAATATTTTCCCCTCACATCTGCCTTGTATCTTATCCCAATTTTATTTTTCGTGTACCTTTCTCTGCTTAATCCCTGAACCATCCACAAGTGGGAACAGCTGCCCTCAATCTATCTCAACTGAATTCGTCATTACTTTTTTTAGATATGTCCATTAAATTGCCTCTTAGGTGTATTTATTCCTAGGAGAAAAATCCCAACAACTTTGGTCCATCCTGCAATTGCAGCCATTTAAGTTTGTCTAATTTTAATTTGTTCTTCCACTGGTTGCCAAGCTCTAGAATTTAGCCCTCTGTATTTCTACATTCACATCAAACCTTTAACGACGCTGCTGGTTTCTGCCTTAATGTTCATTTTTGCCTAAATGTCACTTTGATTTTTAATGAAGTCCTGATAAATGCCTTGAGACATTTTGTTATATAAATATGTTATAGGCAGGACGTTATGAAAGAAATGGACAAGTGAATTTTTGTACATCAACCCTTAGTGGATTATTCAAATGGCTCTTATGAAGACATTTTCATTATCATGAGAGACTTAAGAATATGGAAATGTAAAAATATCACTGAAGACTGAAATGTTCAGGATTAAAAAGTAGCTAAACAAGTTAAGAGAACATTGGCCTTTATGCCAAGGGGGTTGAATTATCCTTGAATAATGTGTATATTTTTGGATGTCAACCCTTAGACTCTGGAGAAGTTACACTGCAAATTTACCCCAATAATTTTCAGGCTTCGAGGTTTATGTTACAACACAAAATCTACATTATGACTCCAATATAAATGGAAACCATGACTTGTCTTTTTGTAATGGGTTCCATTGGGTTTCTTTGTTTTGTAGCTGCCTGTAAGGAGATGAATCTCAAGGTTGTATATAATATGCATACTTTGATAATAAATGTACTTTGAACACTTAACTTTGAATTTTGTTTCCAATAATTTCTCTCCCTTTTCCACTGTTCCACCCCACCCCCCAGATTTACCAGTGCTTTAGATCCTTTCAGTAAATCGTTAACTATGGTAAACCGTAAGATTGTACCAGGCATACTAACGTGGCCCACAACAACTGTTGTTATCGAAGAAACACAAAATGAAAAATTGAAGGTAACATTTTAAAGATATTAATTGCTTTCTTGTGTAACCAGTAATTTCTTAAAAGAACATAGAACCTAGAATAGGCTAGTGAATCTTGTCATTTTGTGAGTTATATTCATAGGTTTCATTTCCCTTCTAAACTAATCATCATCTTGTACACTGTTATGAAAACTCCTATGAGAACAAATCTTTTAGCTTTATGATCTCTCTTCCCTCTGCTGCCATCACTAAGGAGATACATGTGAGGCTTAAGTACCACATCACCAGGTTTAGGAACACTTAACCACACAAAATGCTGGTGGAACACAGCAGGCCAGGCAGCATCTATAGGAGAAGCACTGTCGACGTTTCGGGCCGAGACCCTTCGTTAGGAACACTTAATGCCTTTCAAACCTCAGGCTCCTGAACCAGTATGAATAGCTTCACTCAACTCTGAACTGATTCTAAACCTAAGGACTCACTTTCAATGACTTCACAATTCATGCTCTCGGTATTACTAATCTGTTTATTTACACAATTTGTTTTACATACTGGTTATTTGTTTATTGTCTTTGTTTATGTATAGTTTTCCATCGATTCTATTTGTTTTTCTGTGAATGCTTGCAAGAAAGTGAACCTCAACATAGTATATGATGACATTTAAGTACTTTGACAAATAAATATACTTCAAACTTTAGTCCAAGAACTTCTCAGTTTCTCCAATCTAATCTTACTTCCTTTTCTCTGGAAATATTCTAGTAAAGCTCACAAATTTTTGTCCTGAAATTATGTGACCAGAATTAAATGTGGTGTCCTAGTCTTTTGATTTTAATATGTTCAGTATAATCTATCTATTTTGGTACTCTTTGCCCCTGTAAATCTCAGGATTCCATATACTTTATTAATGATACTCTCAGCTGATCTTGCCACTTTCCAGAATCAATGCATATGTGTAATCAATTCCCTCTGATCCTGTATACCTTTAAAATTCTGCCATTTATTACGGTACTTGTCACTTATTCTCTTAATTATGCAATTTTATGTTTCAGGCATTGTTAGAAGAATACATAGGAAACTGTCAATTCCCACCTCAACCAGATGCAATCTGCCGCTTTCAACATTGCCAAGGCCATTCTAAGACTCAGATATATTTCTCCGACCCAGGTTTCAAGGTAATGGGTTTCATATGTAAGTAACAGAATATTCTCAAACACAATTCAAAGTTTGGTAACCTGGCATGATATTTAATTATCAGTTATCTAGCAGACATTTCTGACCTTGTACTCAGCCACAGTTGTGAATAGCCTATCAATCAGTCATTATACTTCATGGATAATGACTGATTTAATAGGCTATTATTTACGCTGCTCAAACATTGGCCAGAAGATGGGAATGGCAAACCACTTCCGAAGAAAAACTTACCAAGGGTAGTCATGCTCATGGAAAGACCATTAGTGCCCATGTAATACGACATGGCACATAACAAATGAACAATACTTCAAAGAAATAAAGTAATTTCCTGACCTGTAGCTTTGACCACTAACTATCTTGATCTGTGTTTTAGGGCTTTATTCAAATGATATGCATCCTACATTGCCGTTTAGAGTACCATATCAACTGTTGGAAAAAATTGAAGGCAACTTCATTTCAAGATAAAAATGACAAGGTTAGTTTGTTTTAGAAATGAAAGTTATGTTATTGCTACAGTTAAGTGAATGAGGATGTAATTTTGCACAAAATGGGTAAACGGCTAGTTGAGTTTTGCCATAATTGGAATCAAAATGTATCCCGCATTGAGATTCACTGTTATTAATAAAACTTGAGTTTAATTTTTCTTCCTTTTGATAGTTACTGGAATTCCAAGTGACTTTCTTAATAGTTATTATCTATATACTTTTAACATTGGTATTACTGTAAAACTATTTATCTTGTCATGATAACAAGATAAGCACTTTGACAATGTTAAGGCTGTTTTCTCTGATTTGGTTTAGTTTAAACTTGATTTTGCTACTTAGTTAAGAAGTCACAAGATCAATTTATGTGTCATTTTAGGTGAATTACAGCAATGAATGAGTAAGTCATCAAACTGCCCTTTCAAACTATTCTTCAGAATATATATTCATATCCACAGATAATAATTCTGTAAGCAATTTCTTACAACTGGCATTGAACTCATTAGCACAAATTGAAGCTTTTAGCCCAAATTTTATTCCATGTACCCAGAAAATGTAAAAATCCTTTCATTGCAAAATTAATTTGATACATCACCATAAGTTTACTCTTCACTGCTTATCTGAAAATCTATTCTGTGCTACATTTTTGAAGAGCAGTTTGTCAATATAGGGTTTATATAACCCTTTTACAATCTGTGTTTGGAGTTTAATTCTGGAATTAGTCTTTTCCTACTTGTTTCCTTGAATATCTTTAAATTAGGCACATTGAAACTTTAAAAAAGCTTTGGGTTTCAACACAGAATCAAGATAAGGCATTTCAGTGCATATGCAGCTACAATATGTTGTAACTCAGTTTCTGAAACTGTTTTACAAGATGAAAATTGAAAGTCCATCCCAAGGGTGGCACAATGGCACAGCAGTCACTACACAGTTACCTGCATTCGATCTTGATCCTGGGTACCTTCCTTGTAGAGTTTGCATGTTCTCCGTGTGAACACCTGGTTTTTCCCTAGGTGTGGCAACAATAGACTAGTAGGTTAATTGGGTACTGTAGGTGGGTAGCAGGATAATTGGGATAAGAGGAAGTTAATGGGTGTGTATTCCAGTTGTGTAGTTCAATGATGTGGCTTTGTTGATGGTTCTATTGTACTTTGGGGTTGCATCCATGCCTTGGTCTTGTTCAATGCTGTAGCACAGCTCTTGTAATATGAACGTTACCCATTTTCCTTTCCCATGTAAACGCATTTCTGACTTTTTCCAAATTCACTGCCAAGTTTGTTCTCTCTGTATTTAACTAGCTTGCATTGAACTGAATAGGCCATTCATCCTATAACGTTGTGCTGAACCAGCTAAAAAGCAAATCAAAAACACCCAACCACTGATCCCTCCTTCCTACACAATGTCCATATCCCTCCAGTTTCCATACATCCGTGTGCCTATCTAAACATCCCTTAAAAGCCTCTAAAGTATTTGCCTCTTCACCATTCCAGGCATCCATGACTCTAAGTAAAGTACTTATCTTCACATCCCTCTTGAACCTACCCCTGCTCAGCTTCAATGTATAATGTGTGCATGTGTGTGTTTATATAAGGCTTAGTGATAAATAATCAGATCTGATTTCTGCACTCAAAAGTATATAGTCAATGGAAATGACAGTCCTCTGCAAAGATGTCAGTATGCAGAGCATAAGAGAACTGAGTTGTATATGAAACAATTAAGATTAGTTGAAAAATCTTGTTATTGTTTTATTTCTCAAGTAATTTATGCCTTCTTATTGAATAGTTTAATGTGTTTTAAAGTTTTTAACTATCAGTTTCAGCTGTTTATAAATTTCTCTTTTATATATGGGTGTCAGATTGGTTCAAGTATGTGCAGCCTGATATTTAAATAATTATGCAACATACACAAAATGCTGGAGGAACTCAGCAGGCCAGACAGCATCTATGGAAAAGAGTACAGTCAGTGTTTCGGGCTGAGACCCTACAGCAGGACTAATTATACTCATTTAGATTTACACTGATCAGTGCTTTGTTTATAACTTTGCATTTATCAAAACACTTTTTTTTTGAAGGATTTTCTGAAAGATCCATGTTTCACTCCAGATTGTGGAGGGAAAATTTCCAAAATTGTCATCTATGATTCAAAAGGTCTTGTGAAATGTGAGGTAAGGAATGTATCCAATGAATTAATTGTAGATCTCAGCATGCATACCACACAAAAATGTTAATAGATTGTTCTGAACAAATGTGGTTTTATTTAATTGAAACTGAGTTGATAGAATAGAGTCAGGCAATAACCTAAAAAGAATAATGGGATACCTAGGATTTGGCCACTTCTTCAGATGTCACTACTAATTTTCAAAGGTTTTTAGCTATTGTATTTTTGAGCTTGCTTTTTAATTTGGAAGAACATTTGCCTCTTGATATTCCCTGCTGAGAAATCTAAACTTTTATTGAATATAAGTTTCATGATATGTGGTGCTGTTCTTTGTACCATTTTTGGCAAAATAAATCAGTTTTTTAATGTTGAGGTTACCAGTTCCATTATTGGCCTTGTGAGATATTTTCTCATTGGTAAGACCCAAGACCTAAAAACCCATGTGGATTAGTGGAATTATCGTACCTGCAAATGAGCTCAGCATTGGGTAAGGGGTTGGCGGCAAAATGACCAGTGAGAAATGAAAGCAGTCAAGCCTTCGATACTGGATATATCATGAAACACTGCAACCCCAGATTTGGTGCTAGGGCTGGGATTATGGAAGGATAGTGTTAATAGTGCCAGCCCAAAGGCTAATATTGTAATAGCTGCCTGATAATCCATCTTGGCAGAGTTAGGGAAATGAGCAAATTTGAGAAACAGAGATCCAAATTGAAAGTGGTTTATTATTGTCACATGTACTGAGATACATTGAACAGCTTGTCATCCATACTATTCATACAGTTCAAATCATTGGGACAGTGGATTCAATGGTTCAGTGGTTTAATTTAATGTCAGGGAATGTATACAGTATACACCCTGAAATCCTTACACTTCACAGACATCCATGAAAAAGAGGGGAAAAAAAATCTAGAGAATGAATGACAGAAAATCACCCCTCCCCCCACACACAAGCAGCAGCAAAGCATCACCTCTCACCCTGTGCCCACTTGTTCCAGCAAAAATTATCAGCTGCCCCCACCACCTACCATGCAACCAATAGCCCTCAGAGACTATGATCTGTAATCCATCAAAAACTACTGTCCATCCAACACTTCGACATCTCAACATGCCCTCTCTCTTACTAATGATCGAGAGAGAGAGATCACTCCTGCCACAGCGAGCACCTCCCAGGTGCCAGGATCTGGGATGTTTCAGATCGCGTCCAAGATATCCTGCGGTGGGAGGGAGAACAGCCAGAGGTTGTGGTACATTTTGGTACCAATGACATAGGTAGGAAAAAGGGAAGCGGTCCTCAAAAAAAGACTACAGGGAGTTAGAAAGTTGAGAAGCAGGACCGCAAAGGTAGTAATCTCGGGATTACTGCCTGTGCCACGCGACAGTGAAAATAGGATGAGGTGGAGGATAAATGCATGGCTGAAGGATTGGAGCAGGGGGCAGGGATTCAGATTTCTGGATCATTGGGACCTCTTTTGGGGCAAGTGTAACCTGTACAAAAAGGACGGGTGGCACTTGAATCCCAGGGGGGTCATTATCCTGGCCGGGAGGTTTTCTAAGGCTACTGGGGAGAGTTTAAACTAGAATTGTTGGGGGGTGGGAACCGAACTGAAGAGACTGGGGAAGAGGAGGTTAGCTCACAAATAGAGAAAGCTTGTAGACAGTGCGAGAGGGAGGATAGGCAGGTGATAGAGAAGGGACGCGCAGACCAAAGGCTTGAGATGTGTCTATTTTAATGCAAGGAGTGTTGTGAACAAAGTGGATGAGCTTAGAGTGTGGATCAGTACTTGGAGCTATGATGTGGTGGCCATTACAGAGACTTGGATGGCTCAGGGACAGGATTGGTTAGTGTGACAGTGGGAAAGTGTGTATGGAACTGGAGGAAATAACAAAGGTAATGAATACTTCAGTATTCACTATAGAAAAGGAGCTTGGTGATTGTAGTGATTTCTTGCAGCAGGCTGAAAAGCTTGAGCATGTAGATATTTGGAAAGAGGATGTGCTGGAGCTTTTGGAAAGCATCAAGTTGGATTAGTCACCGGGACCGGACAAAATGTACCCAGGCTACTGTGGGAGGCGAGGGAGGAGATTCCTGAGCCTCTGGCGATGATCTTTGCAGTATCAATGAGGATGGGAGAAGTTCTGGAGGATTGGAGGGTTGCGGATGTTGTTCCTTTATTCAAGAAAGGGAGTAGAGATAGCCCAGGAAATTATGAATTCAGTGGTTGGTAAGTTGATGGAGAAGCTCCTGAGAGGCAGGATTTATGAACATTTGGAGAGGTATAATATGATTAGGAATAGTCAGTATGGCTTTGTAAAGGGCAGGTCGTGCCTTACGAGCCTGATTGAATTTTTTGAGGATGTGACTAAACACATTGATGAAGGAAGAGCAGTAGATGAAGTGTATATGGATTTCAGCAAGGTATTTGATAAGGTACCCCATTTCAAGGCTTACTGAGAAAGTAAGGAGGCATGGGATCCAAGGGGACATTTCTTTGTGAATCCAGAACTGGTTTGCCCACAGAAGGTCGAGAGTGGTTATAGACGGGTCATATTCTGCATGGAGGTCAGTCACCAGTGGTGTGCCTCAGGGATCTGTTCTGGGACCCTTACTCTTCGTGATTTTTATAAATGACCTTGATGAGGAAGTAGAGGGATGGGTTAGTAAATTTGCTGATGACACAAAAGTTGGAGGTGTTGTGAGTAGTGTGGAGGGCTGTCAGCGGTTACAGCGGGACATTGATGGGATGCAAAACTGGGCTGAGAAGTGGCAGATGGGGTTCAACCCAGATAAGTGTGAAGTGGTTCATTTTGGCAAGTCAAATATGATGGCAGAATATAGTATTAATGGTAAGACTCTTGGCAGTGTGGAGGATCAGAGGGATCTTTGGGTCCGAGTCCATAGGACGCTCAAAGCAGCTGCGCAAGTTGACTCAGTGGTTAAGAAGGTGTATGGTGTACTCTCCTTCATCAATCGTGGAATTGAATTTAGGAGTGAAGAGGTAATGTTGCAGCTATATAGGACCCTGGTCAGACCCCACTTGGAGAACTCTGCTCAGTGCTGGTCACCTCACTACAGAAAGGATGTGGAAACCATAGAAATGGTGCAGAGGATATTTACAAGGATGTTGCCTGAATTGGGGAGCATGCCTTATGAGAATAGGTTGAGTGAACTTGGCCTTTTCCTCTTGGAGTGACGGAGGATGAGAGTTGACCTGATAGAGGTGTACAAGATGATGAGAGGCATTGATCATGTGGATAGTCAGAGGCTTTTTCCCAGGGCTGAAATGGTTGTCACAAGAGGACACAGGTTTAAGGTACTGAGGAGTAGGTACAGAGGAGGTGTCAGGGGTAAGTTTTTAACTCAGAGAGTGGTGAGTGCGTGGAATGGGCTGCCGGCATCGGTGGTGGAGGCGGATACGATAGCTTCTTTTAAGAGGCTTTTAGATAGGTACATGGAGCTTAGAAAAATAGAGGGCTATAGGAAAGCCCAGTAATTTCTAACGTAGGGACATGTTCGGCACAACCTTGTGGGCTAAAGGACCTGTATTGATTTTCTATGTTTCCTATGATAGGGGAGGCTGGCAGCTCACTGTTTCAATGTTTCTGCAGCATCACTTATTCGAGTTCCCCTGACTCGAGAATCAGTAGACTCTCTGTCATTGTCACAAGAGAGAGAGATTGCTCAAGTGTGTGGGCCTCCACAATAGCTGAGCCCACTGTCTTGATGTTTCGATCTCCCGCATTGCTTCATTAAGCAACATCAACGAATAGTCAGGTCATCCTCAGAACCACACCCCAAAGGTGCCTGTCTTCCAAGCTTCTCCTGGAGATCGGAGATCCCGAAACGCAGGCAGCTCGGCACATTCTGAAGAGGAAGAACCCACCATCCATGAAGGATGTAGTTTGAGCACAGCTGTAGATCATGGTCTTCGTCAGAACCCCAGTCACCTTGAAAAGGAAAAAAAATTCCCAAGAACAGAAAATTTAAAATGTTTCGCGGATGAACTCAAAGAAGTCGCCCAGGTCCGCAGGAAGCTGAAGATCACATTTGGCCCATCGAGTCTGTTCCGCCACTCCACCATGAGCTAAACTATTCTCCTGTCTAGTTCCAATTTCTGGCTTTTTTTCCCATGTCCCTTGATACCCTGACTAATTAGATACCTGTCGATCTCCTCCTTAAAAAACCCTCAATGATTCGGCCTCCACAGCTGTATGTAGCAATTAATTCCATAAATCCACGACCCTCTGGCTAAAAAAATTTCTCCTCATCTCTGTTTTAAATGAGTATCCTCTAATTCTAAGACTGTGACCTGTTGCCTTGGACTCACCCACCAAGGGAAACAGCCTTTCCACATCTACTCTGTCCAACCCTTTCAACATTCGAAATGTTTCTATGAGATCCCCTCTCATTTTTCTATACTCTAATGAATACAATCCAAGAGCCGACAAACGCTCCTCATATGTTAGTCCCTGCATTCCAGGAATCATCCTCGTGAATCTTCTGTGAACTCTCTCCAACATCAGCACATCCTTTCTAAGATAGGGGGCCCAAAACCTTGCAGACAGTATTCCAAATGGGGTCTCACCAGTGCCCCATAGAGCCTCATCAACACCTCCTTACTCTTACACACTATTCCTCTTGAAATGGATGCCAACATAGCATTTGCTTTCCTTACTTCCGATCCAACCTCGTGGTTAATCTTTAGGGTATCCTGCACTAGGACCCCCAAGTCCCTTTGCACTTACGATTTTTGAACTTTCTCCCCATCTAAATAATAATCTGCCTGTTACGTACCCCGTAACTGGGTTAACAGACCAGCAGAAATGGAATGATACGTTGGAGTCTGGTGGTACTGTAACTAAAGGTGTTTATTAGTAAACTACGCAATACAGTATCAAAAAAATGCCAATATACATATAAATCAGGTTAGCAATGATAAATACAGAAGTGCAGGAATAAGGATCAAAACCAAGCTCTATCCAAGTCTAGGGGTAGATTTTGTCATAAGAGAATATAGAGTTCAGTTCAGTTCATGCTGAGGTAGTTGTTGTTGTGTTGCAATGTTGGAGAGAGAGAGACCGAGCAAGAGATGAGCAGCTGCAGCAGGCAAACCTTCCGTCGTCGTCGTCTTGTTCCGTTGTACCGTTGGGGTCACCGGTTATGACCCTTCCGTACCAGGCTAGACCATTCTTCAGTGATGGACTCGTCACCCAGGCAAGGGCGGACACACACACAAGTCCCCACCGGTCTGCCTTCATCCACCGTGCTCCGGACTGATTCTCCTGAATCGATCCTCCAGGCCCCCACCTTCCTGTGGGTGCACAACACTCTTTCAGTGTCCACTGGTGTGTCTGAAGGTGTCTCCCCAGACCCATCTTTTATCCCCACTGTCGGGGTATCAGCCATCCATCAACTCCACGTGTCCATGTCCATCAAACTAGTCCACTCCCTGCTGTCTCAGCAAGAATGTTAACAAGCAAAGAAGTGTCCTTGCAGCAAAAGATTGTTTACCTTTCCATCAGTGAAGAAGCCATAATACTAAATCATCCATCTCTCTCTCTCTCTCTTATCTGTAGCAGATGCCTTTACCTCTGTTCTTCATCTCTCTCTCTCTCTCTCTCTCTCTCTCTCATTAGCAGCATAGTTCCCGGGGGGGGGGAGGGAACGACAGCTCTGGACCCCATTTCCATCTGGTTTGTTCAGCACACATAACACTGCCCGATTGTTGCTTCTTCCAAAATGTACAACCATACATTTCTCAACATTGTATCTCATCTGCCATTTCTTTGCCCACTCTCCTAAACTAACCAAGTCTCTCAAAAACCTTTATGTTTCTTCAACACTATTTGCTCCTCCACCTATCTTGGATTCATCTGCAAACTTGGCCTCAAAACCATTTAATCCATAATCTAAATCATCGATATACAGTGTAAAAAGAAGAGGCCCCAACACCGACCCCTGTGGAACAACACTAGTAACCGGCAAACAACCAGAATAGGATCCCTGTATTCCCACTCTTTGCCTTCTGCCCATCAGCCAATGCTCCACCCATTCCAATATCCTTCCTGTAATTCCATGGGCCCTCATCTTATTAAGCAGCCTTTTATGCGGCACCTTATCAAAGGCCTTTTGAAAATCCAAATACACAACATCCACAGCCTCTCCCTTGTCAATCTTATTTGAAATTACCTCAAAAAATTCCAATAGGTTGGCGAGGCAGGAACTTCCTTTCATGAAACCATGCTGGCTTGGGCCTATTTTGTCATGCACCTCAAGATAATTCATAACTTCATCCTTGAGGATCAACTCCAATAACTTTCCAACTACCGATGTCAGACTAATAGGCCTATAGTTTTCTTTTTGCTGCCTCCCCCCTTACTATGTTCTATGTTCTAAAAGGCCATTGCGAATTTCAAAAATAAATTATTTAAACTACAAGCTGTTGAAAATAACTGATCACAGGCAAAATCTAGATAGAATGCCTAACTACTTTCAATAATTTCTAATAGAAATTATTGCAGTGACATGTTACTTCAATTCCTTTCTTTGGAGATGCTGCATGACCTGGACAGCATTCTAGTTTTTCCTCTTTTTGCATGAGATTAGATTTAACTCCTTGATGCATTCTAGCATTTGTGGCTGGAACTACAACTACGTAAGGATGCTTTCAAAGCAAATTTTTCATACAAAATACTTAGCAAGCATAGAATAAGGAAACAGTGGGCCCATCATTTGGATTGGTGATCCACTGGGGGGTAGTTGACCCTAAAATAAAAAAAGGGAAATACTGTAGATACTGGAAATCCAAAATAGAACAATACTGCAAACATTCCATTCAGGCAGAATGTGCAAAACACCCCTCTCCTTTTTCTCACTATTACTTTGATCCTTTGATTATCTTACTGCCCAAAACTCTTTTTTTCTCAGCCTTGAATATATATCATGACCTGAGATTTGCAGTCTTCTACATTGAAGAAATTTCACTTGTTAGACAACCACGAATTAAATTTAAATCATTTACATCTCAATGCAAATTGTGTTTTTCAGTTTGAGGCTAAAATAATGAAAAACAAAGAATCCTCAAAAGCAGTCATTAAACAGAAATGCTCAAGGTAATGTTCGTTTCTTCATACCAGTGTTTGTAAAATAGATTTTTCTCATAGAAATCTCCTTGCAGTGATGTTTCTAAATAAATTGTTGAAGTCCATCTTTTATGCAGCTGAGATTTATCTAACATTAATTTCTTTTCACCAATGGATTCAGAAAGGCCCTAAGAAACCATTTAAACACAAATGTGTAATACTCACTGCTATTAAACTACTCAATGCTAAAAGAATTAGTTGCTTGTCACCTAATGGAATTATGTCTATTTTGGTGCTTTTCACAAGTTGACATACATCAGAGTTTCTTTGATGTTGAACTGAATGATTTTCCATGATATTGAAAATCAAAAAAGAGCTGGAAATCAGAAACAAAAACAGAAATGCTAGAAAAACTCAACAGGTTATGAGCAATACATACAAAATGCTGAAGGAACTTCAGTCTTGGCCCAAAACGCTGATTTTTCTTTTATTGCTTTCCATAGATGCTGGAGGAACTTCAGTCTCAGCATGAAACATTAATTTCTGCTGCCTAACCTGCAAAGTTCCTCCTGCATTGCCAAATCTGCAGAACTTCCTGAGGCTATACTACATATATGGGAAGGGAAATAGTCAAACTTAAGGGCAGTAAATTGTGTAGTTTAAATCTGATTGCATAGTTTTGAATATTGGTTGACTCCATCTATTTAAAAATTGGTGCAATGTTAATATTTGTTTTCTTTATTTCAGCATGTATAATACATGCTTTGATATTTAAATGACATCAATTTTACAGTACTTTTTAACACTGCCAATTTAAAACTCTTCCAATTTTTCAACTGTTTCCCCTTTTAAAGAAATAGACTCGAGCACTTTTTGCTGTATGTTTTTCCTTTAAGTTAATTCTTGTTTTTCTTGAATTGTTAGTATTTGGTCTTTTTTTTCATTGTAACTACAAACCTGAAATAATCATTGCTCTCTATGTTTCTCATTGCTCTCTTATGTTTCTCCTTCTGCACCATCCTATGCCTCTGTCATTGCTAATCATAATGTGATTTTTTTTTATCTGTAGTGCTTTGAAGTTAAAGATTAAGGAAGATCGTAAACAAACCAGAAAATTAAGAAAAGAAGCATCAAAATACAATGCTGAAAAACAAATTAAGGAAAATACTGAAAAGAATAGTAGGATTGAAGAAGCCAATTCTAAAACGGGTAAAAAAAAACCTGACTCATAATAATTCTTCACCTTATCAACTAGACCTTCTTATAACCTGACTTAATAAATGGGCATGGAAAATTCCAACAATAGAGGATCAGTAATATGTTGAATTCCATTATTTATTGTTTTATTATTTAGAGATACAGGCCTTTCCAACCCAACAAGCCTGCACTACCCAATTACATCCACATGACCCATATGTTTTGCAGTGTGGAAGGAAACCAGAGCACCCAGATGAACCCCATGTGGTCACAGAAGAATGTACAAGTTCCTTCCAGACAGCAGCGGGAACTGAACCCATGTCGCTAGCACTGTGAATCCCATTATGCCAACCGCTGCACTACCATGCTGCCGTGTAATTATGGCTAGTTACAATATTAATTTGGAGAGATAATGTGAAAAGTACATTTTTTTGTTTGAGAATTCCTTGATTTTTGCTCTTAATATAGTGCATTCTAACAAGATGCAAAAGGTATCATCATATACAAAACGCTGAAGGAAAATGTTGCCTGGAATGGGGGGGCATGCCTTATGAGAATAGGTTGAGTGAACTCAGCTTTTTCTCCTTGGAGTTGACAGAGGATGAGAGGTGACCTGATAGAGGGGTACAAGATAATGAGAGGCATTGATTATGTGGATAGTCAGAGGTTTTTTCCCAGGGCTGAAATGGCTAGCACGAGAGGACACAGTTTTAAGATGCTTGGAAGTAGGTACAGAGGAGCTGTCAGGGGTAAGTTTTTATACAGAGAGTGGTGAATGTGTGGAATGGGCTGCCAGCGGCAGTGGTGGAGGCGGAAACGACAGGGTCTTTTAAGAGATTCCTGGATAGGTACATGGAGCTTAGAAAAATAGAGGGCTATGGGTAAGCCTAGGTAGTTCTAAGGTAAGGACATGTTTGGCACAGCTTTGTGGGCTGAAGGGCCTGTATTGTGCTGTAGGTTTTCTGTTTCTTAAAATCTGCAGATTTTCTCTTGTTTGCAAAAGGTATCATGTATGGTTTACTTCATTTTATTCCTCGGTTGCCGTTTATTTACAGGTCAATCTTGGAATCCTTTTGGTGATCGAATGCTGCAGTTGATAATTAAAGAGAAAGAAAAATTAAAAGCTGGAGAGTGGAACGTTTCAAATCTACTTCAAGAATTACAATCCGACGGGGTTCTAAGCAAAGAGGAGTGTGATAATATATCTGCAGGTGCCTCCAAACCATGTCAAGTTATGGGCCAACTTCTCGATCTCATTGTGCAGAAGAATAACAGAGTAAAGACAAGGGCATTCCTTTACACACTTACAAAATGCCAGGAAGTTGACAACAAACTGTTAGATTGGATTAATTGGTTAAATGATGCAGGTAATATAATTGTGTATGCAAACCTGCGTACGTATGTACGGAACACGTTATCTACATGCAATAGAACTGAAGCCTCCCCAGAGAGTTAATTTGTGCAATGATGAAATGAAGTAACGGGAAAAATGCAGAAATGAAAGCAAAGGATCTTGTGAGCTAAGAACAGGTGTAGCATTCTTTGTTGCCCTTAACCCTGCTGTGCCACTGAATAAGATCACAGCTGAACTGATTCTAAACTCCATAAGACATCCCTGTCCTCTCATGATAACCTTTCGCTTCCATGCTCTTCACTTATCTATGTACTTTAGCCTTAAAAGACTACTTAGACCACCCTTTGAAGAGGTATATGGCAGGAATGGAGAACTAAAGGAGAGGACTGTTGAGTATAAAAAAATGTAGGGTGATGTTTAAAGTAAAAATATGAGAAGGCAGTCAGGTGCTATGAAATACCATCTGGTGAACAAGGTTAAGGTAATTCAAAAGATTTTTACGAATATAATAAAGGTGAACAAATACCTAGGGAAAGGGCAGGGTCCATTAGGCTCAATTGGTGCATGGAGCCAGAAGGTTAAATGAATATTTTTCATCAGTACTCAGAAAAGCAACTGACTTTCTAGCTGGAGGTTTCAGAAAATGGTAAGGTGATATTCTAGTGCAAGCGTTAAGTAAAGCTGAGGTCCTCAGTGACGTAGTGAGCTTAAAGGTGGATAAATCACCAGGACCAGGGTGATATTTATCCCAGACTGTTGTGTGAGGCAAGGGAAGAGATTGCTAGAGATCTGGCTGCGATTTTTAAATCCTCGCTGGCCAATAGTGAGGTACATAATGACTGGCAGACAGCAAATGTTGTTGCCCATTTCAAGAGGGGTTGCAGAGAAAAATTATCAAAGATTGCCAGCACGTCTTTGTCAATGGCAGTTCTTGTCTGACCAATGTGATTAAATGTTCTGAAGAGGTAACAAAAATGTATAAATGCAAGAGATTGCAGATGCTTGAAATTTTGAGAAACAAACTCAAAATTCTAGAGGAACTCAGCACATTAGGCAGCATCTATGGAGGGGAATAAACAGTTGACGTTTCTGACTAGTATAGCTCAGTAGTACTAAGTGTTAATCGATAAGTGGAAAGACATAATACACAGTACTGTGCTAAAGTCTTAGGCACCCTAGTGATATATATGTGCCTAAAATTTTGCACCGTACTGTATGTTAAGAGGTTTGCTCTAGATCTTAACATTCTTTTTAACAGTCATTTTAAGCAAAAATACAGTGTGGTCTTAACTCCACAATGTTAAGCAGTTAATATCTGTAACTTCTGTTATGAATAGATCTTTGTCAAGGTCACACATAGTGAATATTTCAAATGCTTCAGGGCAAATTGCTCAAATTGAGATGCGGGAGGTAGTTCTTTTCAAAATAGTCTTGCAAAGGAATTAGGATAAAACCAGTATAGGTTTTTATTTTCTGTAACTGAAACAAACCGTCCAGTATGTTAGAACACGAAGTTTTTTGATGTGATATAATGCTGCTTGCTGCAAGAGGTGACCTGATAGAGGTGTACAAGATGATGAGAGGCATTGATCGTGTGGATAGTCAGAGGCTTTTTCCCCAGGGCTGAAAGTGGTTGCCACAAGAGCACACAGGTTTAAGGTGCTGGGGAGTAGGTACAGAGGAGATGTCAGGGGTAATTTTTTTACTCAGAAAGTGGTGAGTGCATGGAATGGACTGCCGGCAACGGTGGTGGAGGCAGATACGATAGGGACTTTTAAAAGGCTTTTAGATAGGTACATGGAGCTTAGTAAAATAGAGGGCTATAGGTAAGCCTAGTAATTTCTGAGTTAGGGATGTGTTCAGCGCAACTTTGTGGGCTGAAGGGCCTGTATTGTGCTGTAGGTTTTCTGTTTCTAATTTTGAGAATGAGTGAGGGAGGGGAAAATTAGTTTTCTGTTGTTAAAATCATAATGTGATATCAATCTAAAATTATCAATTAACAGTCCTAGAAACTTTAAAAGAAAGGCTTTTCCAGCAAGCTTTTCAGGAGAGAAATAACTAACATGTAGAAAGGAAAGATGGATAATTACATGGAGATGATCACTTTTAGTCTACAGTATTTATTTTCTTCTACAGGGCGTGAAGCAGCAGGATTGTTCTTGCTTCGTTATTCGAAATTCATAGAGCAATTGGACTTGGACTGTCTACTGAACTTGCTCAAAGTATCTGAGATAGATCTACCACTATATAACAGCACCGAAGACATTGTAGAACAGTTGAAACAAGAATCACCCACTAAAATCCGTAACTTGATCTGGACATTGGAAGAGAAAAGAGAGCAATTTCCTTCCTTGCATAATCCTTTAGATCAATATTTTAATGCAATGGGTATGTATTTAATTAATTAATTGCATAACTAATTAAGTTACCAAGATTAATTATATGACCTATTGAATTCTTCAAGATATTTATTGTTTTTAAAATGAAATTTGGTAACATTGTGAAAAGAGCAGAGGACAAGGTGGCTTTGAATTGTGATTTTGCTCACAATAATTAGAGATGAAATTATATTGAAATTCATTATAATCCAGACTCTTTCCTTGCTCCGTATCTGGATGCTCGTTTTGGCATTCTAAAACGTCTAAATTAATCCAGTGTTTCTCCCCCTCATTCACACTTTGGTACATTAATGGATAGTCCTGCTGCTTTTTCAGTATTTCCCTGGAGATTAGAACCATGGTCCGCCGATCAATAATCAAAGCACTGAACCCTTTAGACCTCAGCTTTTATATGCTGTTGTCATAATCAGACTCATGAAAGTTTTATTTACCTTCTGCACTGAGTAAATATGCCAAGTCTTGAATCTTAGGAGGTCATTTTGAATGCAGTAGCAATTGAGCTATTGCTTTATTTTTTCCTCTGTTGATGCTTGGTGTGTTCCTGTTTGCTGTTTTGCCTACGGATCTGAATCCTTTTTCATTTTGTGCATGCCTCCTCTGTGGGAAACATTTCTTTCTGTTGAGATGTTTGTTTCTGCTTGATTAATAATTGCCATACAACTCAAAATTATTTCTGTTTTGTAGTGTCTCTTCCTGTTATGCTGCCTGAAATACCATAAAAGTGTCCCAGAGAATTGCATAGAACATAAAAGGGAATAAAATTTACTTAGTTATTGCTAGTTTTGTCAGAGGAAGGTACTTTGTAAAGATAATATTGTTTTGTTGCTATTGTAGGCAGGATGTCAAAATGTATAGGTGTAAACTTAACACTGAAGCAGCAATTTCACTTTATTTCTTTGTTTTTGTCTGATCATGTTACCGTTTTGTTTGCCGTTATTTTTCCAGAAAAATTTTGACTTTTTCCTCTTTATTTATATAGATGCTCCTTGTACTGTACTAAAGAAACAAGAAAATGAAGAATTACTTGTAAGTTGCTTGACAAGCGTTCCTTTTGAAATTTATGTCAAATGAAAAAACTGAAGTTGAAATGATTCTTATGGTACTTGCCTCTTAGATTACTGTTTCATTACTGTAAAGTCACATTCATTACCAATAGACAACTCTGGTTCCCCCTGGAGTAAATGTGTAATGCTGTTAGCTGGTTTTGGAGAGAACTCTGGTTAGATTTGGACAGATTTAATGTGAGGTGAGGCAGATATATTTACTCTGGTTTAGAGAAAACTGATGAGAAATTACAAATCATTTATTAAAAAGTTACATTTATCTTCAAGATACTCTAAAGTGCTTCACAGCTTTCTAGTACAACTTGTGTATTCTAGGGAAATCTAGCAGCTAATTTTCAGGCACATTTGGAACCAACAGCAATAAAATAATGGCCAGATAAGATTTTTTGGGGTCGTTTAAGGGGCATTTGATGACCAGGAAATAACATAAGAAGTAGAAGCAGTTGATATGGTATACAAGGCAGCACTACATAGAAGCATAAAAAACCTACAGAATACAGGCCCTTCGGCCCACAATGCGTTACTGAACATGTACTTACTTTAGAAATTACCTAGGGTTACCCATAGCCCTCTATTTTTCTAAGCTCCATGTACCTATCCAGGAGTCTTTTAAAAGACCCTATCGTATCTGCCTCCACCACTGTCACTGGCAGCCCATTCCACGCACTCACCACATTCTGCGTAAAAAAAAAAAACAAACAAACAAACAAACAAACAACTTACCCCTGACTTCTCCTCTGTACCTACTTCCAAGCACCTTAAAACTGTGCCCTCTCATGTTAGCCATTTCAGCCTTGGGAAAAAGCCTCTGACATCCATATGATCATTGCCTCTCATTATCTTATACACCTCTATCAGGTCACCTCTCATCCTCTGTCGCTCCAAGGAAAAAAGGCCGAGTTCACTCAACTGATTCTCATAAGGCATGCTCCCCAATCCAGGCAACATCCTTGTAAATCTCCTCTGCAACCTTTCTGTAGTTTCCACATTCTTCCTGTAGTGAGGTGACCAGAACTGAGCACAGTACTCCAAGTGGGGTATGACCAGAATCCTATAAAGCTGTAACATTACCTCTCAGCTCTTAAACTCAATCCCACAGTTGATGAAGGTCAATGTAACATATGCCTTCTTAACCACAGAGTCAACTTGCGCAGCAGCTTTGAGTGTCCTATGGACTTGGACCCCAAGATCCTCCACACTGCCAAGAGTCTTACTATTAATACTATATTCTGCCATCATATTTGACCTACCAAAATGAAACACCTCACACTTAGCTGGGTTGAACTCCATCTGCCACTTGTCAGCCCAGTTTTGCATCCTATCAGTGATCCACTGTAACCTCTGACAGCCCTCCACACTACCCACAACACCTCCAACCTTTGTGTCATCAGCAAACTTACTAACCCATCCCTCCACTTCCTCATCCAGATCATTTATAAAAATCACAACGACTAGGGAATCCAGAACTGATCCCTGAGGCACTCTACTGGTAACCGACCTCCATGCAGAATATGACCCATCTACAACCACTCTTTGTCTTCTGTGGGCAAGCCAATTCTGGATCCACAAAGCAAGCTCCCCTTGAATCCCATGTCTCCTTACTTTCTCAATAAGCCTTGCATGGGGTACCTTATCAAATGCCTTGCTGAAATCCATATACGCTACATGTATTGCTCAACCGTCATCAATGTGTTTAGTCACATCTGCAAAAAATTCAATAAGGCTCATAAGGCACAACCTGCCTTTGACAAAGCCATGCTGACTATTCTTGATCATATTGTGCCTCTCTAAATATTCATAAATCCTGCCTCTCAGGATCTTCTCCATCAACTTGCCAACCACTGAATTAAGACCCACTGGCCTATAATTTCCTGGCCTTTCTCTACTCCCTTTCTTGAATAAGGGAACAACATCTGCAAACCTCCAATTCTCCAGCACCTCCCCTGTCCCCATTGATGAAGCAAAGGTCCTTGCCAGAGGCTCAGCAATCTCATCCCTCACCTCCCACAGTAGCCTGGGGTACATCTCGTCTGGTCCTGGTGATTTAACCAACTTCTTGCTTTCCAAAAGCTCCAGCACATCCTCTTTCTTAATGTCTATATGCTCAAGCTTTTCAGTCTGCTGCAAGTCATTTCTATAATTGCCAAGGTTCTTTTCCATACTGAATATTGATTGGAATGTACCTACATAAGTATCCCCTGAACATTTGCCACATTTCTGCCATACATTTCCCTGAGAGCATCTGCTCCCAATTTATACTTCCAAGTTCCTGCCTGATAGCTTCATATTTCACCTTACTCCAATTAAACGCTTTCCTAACTTGTCTATTCCTCTCCGTCTACAATGCTATGGTAAAGGAGATAGAAGTATGATCACTATCTCCAAACTGCTCTTCCACTTGTGTCAGGAAACCTTCCTGAACACACCTAACAAACTCCACCCCATCTAAACCCTTTGCTCTTGGAAGATGCCAATCAATATTTGGGAAATTAAAATCTCCCATCACGACAACTCTGTTATTATTACATCTTTCCAGGATCTGTTTCCCTATCTGCTCCTCGATATCCCTGTTACTATTAGGTGGCCTATATAAAAAAAAAACACCCAGTAAACCTGTTGACCCCTTCCTGTTCCTAACCTCCACCCACAGAGACTCCATAGACAATCCCTCCATGGCATCCACCTTTTCTGCAGCTGTGACACTACCTCTGATCAACAGTGCTGCGCCCCCACCTCTTTTGCCTACCTCCCAGTCCTTTCTGAAACATTTAAAGCCTGGCACTCTAAGTAACCAATCCTGCCCTTGAGCCATGCAAGTCTCTGTAATTGCCACTTCTCAGTTAATGGTAGGGGTACATGGCATAAAAAAGGTTGGAATCTCTGCTCTGGAACCACTGCTCTAGAGTTTACAGAGAATGATATGAAAAACAAAAAGCATTCAGTGAGCAACACGAGGAAATCTGCAGATGCTGGAAATTCAAGCAGCACACAAAATGCTGGTGGAATGCAGCAGGCCAGGCAACATCTAAAGGGAGAAGCACTGTCAATGTTTCGGGCTGAGACCTTTCGTCAGGACTAACTGAAGGGAAAGATAGTAAGACATTTGAAAGTGGGAGGGGGAAATGCAAAATGATAGGAGAAGATCAGAGGGGGTTGGGTGAAGCTGAGAGCTGGAAAGGTGATTGGCAAAAGGGATACAGAGCTGGAGAAGGGAAAGGATCATGGGACAGGAGGCCTAGGGAGAAAGAAAGGGGGAGGGGAGCACCAGAGGGAGATGGAGAACAGGCAGAGTGATGGGCAGAGAGAGAGAAAAAAAAGAGGGTGAAAAAACTAAATATATCAGGGATGGGGTAAGAAGGGGAGGAGGGGCATTAACGGAAGTAAGAGAAGTCAATGTTCATGCCATCAGGTTGGAGGCTACCCAGCCGGTATATAAGGTGTTGTTCCTTCAATCTGAGTGTGGCTTCATCTTGACAGTAGAGGAGACCATGGACAGACATATCAGAATGGGAATGGGACGTGGAATTAAAAACGTGGCATTTAGTGAGCAGTAGTTCCGTGAGCGAAAATACTTGGTTAATGGGAGAATTCAGAGGAGAATGGGCAGACTGGTTCAAGCTGAAAGGAGGGCAGCAGTAACTCAAATAACCACACGTTAGAGCAATGGTGCACAGAAGAAAGTCTCTGAATACTCAACATGCTGAAACTGGAAGTGGATGGGTTTTATCAGCGGTAGATCACAAACATACACTCAGTGGCCACTTTATTAGGTACAGGAGATACTTATTAAAGTGCCCACTGAGTGTAGTACTTTAAAGTGGTGTAACTAAGCAATATTAGCAAGGTTCTTTCACATCAGGCAAGAGAGGCTGAATACTCCTTTCTGTAAGGCAGTTACAGTTAACAATCTGTATGACAAATGCAGCATCGGTCCACTACCTGCAGATAAACAAAGCAAATGTAGACGTCTCCAAATTCTGCTTTTATCTGAGTTCCTTTAATGCTTAAGAATAATACAACCTCAGAGATGCAACACAAAATCCAATAGCCATAATGTATTCATTTCTAGTAGTCTCTGGATTTTATCATGCCAAGACGCGTATTTTTAATAAAATAGGGCAAGGAGTGTTCTTAATGCTTAGGAATAACGAGCAGAATTTATAAACACTGGTGTATTTTTGATGTATAAAACTCTTTGTCAAAACTTGTTATACCTTTTGGAGCCCAGTTCATTAAAAGATGCCATAAGAATGATTAGTGCTTTGAGAGATGACCGTACTTAATTTCAGTGCACTCTAATGCCAGATGTTGATTGATTATCTGGTTTCCTTGCAGAATACTGGCCTTAAAAGTAAAATGCGGAACAGAAAAAAGAAGCCAAAGGATTCAAAGGTTAGTACATTTTGATCGTTGTTGGCCATCCCACCATTGCTGGTTTGTTTGAATAACTTTATGTGAATATGCCCAAGATTTTCCATTTTTCCAGCTGCCTCCACCAGCCTTTTATACTGGCTATCCTCCCGCTATTCTTTCAGTCCAGATGAAGGGTTTCAACCCAAAGTTTTGATTGTCAATTTCCCTTCCAGCTTCATTTTTCTCCATGTCCCAACATTTTAAGTATTTTTATCAATATTCTTGTAGACCAGTCACTGAAAACCATTATGTGGGTTCAGCAAGTACTTATGAAGGCAAATGGTATGTTGGTCACCTTTGTAAGACCATGACATGTAGGAGCAGAATTAGGCTATTTGGCCCATTGAGTCTGCTTCACTATTTCAGTAAGCCTGATCCATTTCCCTCTTGGCCCCAAGCTCCTGCCTTCTTCCCATATCCCTTCATGTCCTGACCAATCAAGAATCTATCAACCTCTGCCTTAAATATGCATAAAGACTTGGACTCCACAGCTGCCTGTGCCAAAGAATTCCACAGATTCACCACTCCCTGGCTAAAGAAATTCCTCCTCATCTCTGTTCTAAAAAGATGCCCCTGTATTCAGAGGCTGTGTCTTCTGGTCATAGGAAACGTCCTCTCCACATCCACTCTATCTAGGCCTTTCACCATTTGATAGGTTTCAATGAAGTCACCCTCATTCTTCTGAATTCCAGTGAATACAGGCCCAGAGCCGTCAAATGCTCTTCATATGACAAGCTATTCAATCCTGGAATCATTTTTGTGAACCTCCTTTGAACCCTCTCCAGAGTCAGCACATCCTTTCTAAGATAAGGAGCCCAAAACTGCACACAATACTCCAAGTGAGGCCTCACCAGTGCTTTATAAAGTCTCAATTTTACATCCTTGCTTTTATATTCTAGTCCTCTTGAAATGAATGCTAACATTCCATTTGCCTTCCTCACCACAGACTCAACCTGTAAATTAAACTTCAGGAAAGCCTGCACAAGGACTCCCAAGTCCCTTTCCACCTCAGTTTTTTTGTATTTTATCTCCATTTAGAAAATAGTCAACCCGTGCACTTCTTCTACCATAATGCATGACCATACACTTCCTGACACTGTATTCCAATTGACATTTCTTTGCCCATTCTCCTAATCTGTCTAAGACCTTCAGTAGCCTCTCAGCTTCCTCAAAACTACCTGCCCCTCCACCTATCTTCATATCATCTGCAAACATTGCAGCTAGCCATCAATTACATTATCCATCATTGGTCTCAACATAGGCCTCTGTGGAACACCACCAGCAACTGGCAGTCAACCAGAGAAGGCTTTTCAAAAGTCCTCTGAAAATCCAAATACACAATATCAACTGATTTTCCTTTGTCTATCCTGCAAGGTTATTTCTTCAAAGAATTCCAACAGATCTGTCAGGCAAGATTTTCCTTTGAGGAAACCACCATGCTGACTACAGTCAATTTTATCATGTGCCTTTAAGTACCCTGAGACTTAATCCCAGATATAATCTTTGTAAGAGGACCTTCACTGAGTAGTAAAAATTGTCTTACTACAATTATATGAGGCTTTAGTGAAGCAAATATTCATTAGGTAGATTCTAGTGATTGTAAGTCCATAAGACACAGGAGCAGAATTAGGCCATTTGGCCTTTTGAGCGTGCTCCACCATTCAGTCATGTCTGATTTATGATTTATTCTGAATCCCATTCTTCTGCCTTCTTCCAGTAACCCAATAACCTTTGATGCCCTTATTAATCAATTAGCTATCTAACTATTCTTTAAATATATTCATTGACGGCCTCTACATCGCCTGGTGCAGTGAATTCCACAGATACACCTCACTCCAGCTAAAGAAGTACCTCCTCATCTCTGTTCTAAAGGGATGTCCTTTTATTCTGAGACTATGCTCTCTGGTGCTAGACTCTTCCATTATTGGAACATTTGGAACATCCTCTTCCTGTCCACTCTATCCAGGTTTTTGAATATTCAGCAGGTTTCAATGAGCCCTCCCGCCATTCCTCCAATGTCCATCAAGTACAGGTCCAAGAGCTATCAAACATTCCTCATATATTAACCCTTTCATCCCCAAGATCATTCCCATAAAAATCCTCTGGACCCTCTCCAATGTTTGGAATCCCTTAACTGGGAACATCCCTTCTCAGATAAGGGGCCCAAAACTCCTCAGAATTCTCCAAATGAAGTCTGGCCAATGCCTTATAAAGCCTCAAAATTACATCCTTGCTTTTAAATTCTAGTCCTCTTGAAATGAATGTTAGAATTGTGTTTGCCTTCCTTACTACCGACTTAACTTGCAAGTTGGCCTTTAAGGAATTGTGCACTAGGACTCCCAAGTCCCTTTGCACCTCTGATTTCTGAATTCACTCCCCATTTAGAAAATAGTGTAACACTTACCCAAAAGGCTGGTATATGTCTAGGGGAAAAGGAGATCCAGCCACACACCAACCCACCTCCCGTACACACAGGTGCTGTGAGAATCGAGTTTATGCTTTGCGTCGCCCACAGTATCAACTTCACACCAAATACCGTTATGAAATACACTTTAAAGAGTTTACTAACATTAACTAAAGAAGTATTAGGCAATACAATATATATATATACAAGGAAAGAAAAAACAAAAGGCGCCAACTTATCAAAGTTCAGTGTAGTGCACATCGTAGGAGCTCAATCAACGAACCATCCGCCCGCCACATCGTCGCACCTGAGACCACCCCGGTGGTCTTACGAGCAGTCCAGCGCACGTCCACCTTCCTCGTCCGTCTTCCTCCCGACTCTCTTCACAACCAAAAGCCAGCGAAAACCCCTCCCCCAAGTTCCCAGCCTCACAAAACACAATAACATTCCCCATTGATTAACAAATGAATACAATTACCATATCAGCCATTCTAAAGCGAAACAACGGCGAGAGAAACACTTATCAGACAAAGAAGCATTCCTACTCGTAACAAACCAAAGAAGCCATTTTGAGTAACATACACAGGACATTGTACAATAGTTTATGCCTTTATTCCTTTTACCAAAGTACACGACTCTGTACTTCCCTATAGTATGCTTTGCTCATTCTTCCAATCTGTCAGGTCTCTGTGCAGACTCCCTGCTATGTCAACACTACCTCTCTCTCCATTTACTGATGGCCACAAAGCCATCAATTTGATCATCCAGATCATTAACACATAAAGTAAAAAGTGGCAGATCCAAAGTAAAGTACAAAGTGAAAATTTATTATCAGAGTATTACATGTCACCACATACAACCCTGAGATCCTTTTTCCTGCGGGCATGGTTAGTAAATCTGTAGAACAGTAACTAAACAGAATCAATAAACAACAAACTGCAAATGCAGTATAAGTAAATAACAATAAATAATGAGTATGAAATAACAAGATAAAGAGTCCTAAAAGTGAAGCAGTTGGTTGTGGGAGCATCAGAAATAGAATGAGTGTAATTATCTCCTTTTGTTCAAAAAGCCTGATGGTTGAGGGGTAGTAACTGTCCTTGAACCTGGTGGTGAGAGTCCTGAGGCACTTGTACCAATACCATCCTCTGAGGAACACCACTAGTCACCGGCAGCCAACCTTTATTCCCACTCTGCTTTCTGCTAGTCAGCCAATCCTCTCTCCATGCTAGTACCTTTCCTGTAATACCATGCTGAATTTGACTCCCCTTATCAGCCAAAATTGCCTTGTTTAATAGCCTCGTGCATTATACCTTGTCAAAGGTCATTTGAAACTCCCAAGAAAAACAACATCTACTGACTCTTCTTTCTCTATCCTACTTAATACTTCCTCAAAAAAGTCTTAACAAATTTGTAAGGCAAGATAAGGTCTCCACTTAGCAAAACCATGCTGACTTCAGCTTATTTTACTGTGTGCTCCCAAGCACCATGGAGCCTCATCCTTAATAGTGGATTCTAAAATCTTACAATCACAAATGTCAGGCTAACTGGTCTATAGTTTATTATGTTTTCTCTCCCTCCCTTCTTAAAGAGTAGAATAATATTTACAATTTTCCAGTCCGGTGGAACCATTCCTGACTCTAGTAATCAATGAAAGGTCAATACTAATGTCTCTACAGTCTCTTCAGATACCTCTTTCAGAACCCTTGGGTGTAATCTTTATGGTCCTGGTAACTTAACTACCTTAAGGCTTTTTATCTTCCCAAGTACTTTCTCCTTAGTAGTAATGACTACACTCACTTCTGCCCATGATTCTCTTGAATTTCTGGCATGTTGCTGGTGTCTTCCACACTGAAGACTGATATAAAATACTTATTCATTCGGTTCATCTATTTTATCTTGGTTCTCCATTACTACATTCAGCGTCCAATGTCTACCTCTGCCTTTCTTTTACTCTTTACATATCTGGAGAAACATTTTGTATTTAGTTTTATATTACTAGCTATCTTCATATTTCATCTTTTCTCTTTACTGCTTTTTAGTTGCCTTCTTCTGTTGTCTTTTTTTTTTAATTTCCTATCATCTAGCAACCTGTACTTCCTAATTTTTGCAATATTATATGCCCTCTCTTTTGCTTTTATGCTGTCTTTGATTTCCCTCATCAGCCAAAATGTCTTCTCCTGTCTTTAGAGTACTGCTGATTCTTAAGGATTGAAGTGATCCTGCATCTTGTGAATTACTCCCAGAAAGCTCCTGCCACTGTTGCTTCACCGTTTTCCTTGCTAGTGTTCCCTTCCCATCAGCTTTGGCCATTGTAGTTGGATTTACTCCGCTAATACAGATGCATCTGATTTTGATCATGCCACATAAAGAAAGTTTGAGTATTATAGGCATGTATTATCTAGAATTTAAAAGAATGAAAGATTTCAATGACAGTGGGAATTTTTTTTGCAAAGCTTTACAGGCTGGATGCTTCCCTTAGATGACAAATCTCGATCCAGTGCTCATAGACTTGATGACCAATTAGAACTGAGACTGAGGGTGGTGAATCTTTGGAATTCTTTACTGAGAGCATTGTGAAAGCTCTTGAGTTCCTTCAAAACAGAGATGGTAGATTGCTGCAGATTAAGAGACATGAGATATGGGGATAGTGTGGGGAAGTGTCATTGAGGTAGATCAGCTATGCTCTTCAATATGGTGTGGATAGTCAGAGGCTTTTTCCCAGGGCTGCAATGGTTGCCACAAGAGGATGCAGGTTTAAGGTGCTGGGGAGTAGATAGAGAGGAGATGTCAGGGATGTCAAGTTTTTTTACACAGAGAGCGGTGAGTGCGTGGAATGGGCTGCCAGCAACAGTAGTGGAGACGGATATGATAGGGTCTTTTAAGAGACTTTTTGTTAGGTACATGGAGCTTAGAAAAATAGAGGGTTTATGGGGAAGTCTAGTCATTTCTAAGGTAGGGACATGTTCGGCACAACTTTGTGGGCCGAAGGGCCTGTATTGTGCTGTAGGTTTTCCATGTTTCTATGAGCAGAATGGGTTCACAGGGAAAATTACCTATTACTAATTCTCATGTTATTTAAAAACAAATTTGTATTGCTGTAATGTTTGTATTTATATGGGTTTTGTTCATGTATGTTTATGTCTTTATGGAAGCACTGAAACCTTTTGAATTCACAGTCTGTGATCCTTCTGCCTGGGATGTTTGGAAGTGGAGCTCGTGAAGAGGATGATGATGATGATGAAGTAAACTCAAATGAAAGCAACCTGTAAGTATACCCAAATTCCCTTTTGAGGCACTTAAATAGCACCTTGAGGAATGAGCATGAGCTGATTGAAAGAGCATGATTGTCACCAGAAATTTGGTACAAGAATAAAGTACTAGAATAAATCATGTATGATATATGTGCAACACATAAGTGGCAACTCTCTGCACTATTTCTGAAATTTGTTTCTATGTAGGTAAATTGTATTGAATGTCAGAAGCTAATTTCAGTGCAGCCATTCTTGTATTGTGCATTGTAGTTAAGGACAAATTTTTATGCCTTTTATTTCAAGTGGATCATAGGATTGTGGGGTGTGGGTTTAAATATATATTTCCAGTGCATATAATGTGGAATTTCACCATTGGATTTTGTAGAAACGATACTGAAAATGAACTGGTGTATGATTATTTCTCTCTACTTGTATCCTAATGACACTGTAGCTGGTATATTAATCTGTGCCAATGTTTCTTTCCAATAGAGTGCACATGAACTCCATGGATTTTTTTGCAGTACCAGATTATCTGAGTCAGCAAATCCAGACGTTTGAACAATTCTACACTGGTAGTTCAGATAGTAGTAATTATCAGCAACTTCTCAACAATAATCCAGACCCAGCACGTGAAAGTTTATATGAGTAAGCATTATTTTATTTAACCACACCTTAGATGGAGGTGACAGTTACAGAATTGCTAAGAAGAGGTACTATTTTAAAAGTAAAACAATCTTTTTTCTTTAGCTCAGTTGAGAATTTTATCAGGTACAGTTGTGGTTAGTATGACGGTATTACAGCTTGGGGTGTCGGAGATCTGAGTTCAATTCTGACGCTGTCTCTTAGGAGTTTGTACGTTCTCCCTGTGACTGTGTGAGTTTCCTACAGATGCTCTGGTTTCCTCCCACAGTCACAAGACATACTGGTTAGTAGGTTAGTTGGTCATTGGAAATTGTCCTGTGATTAGGCTAGGGTTAAACAAGTGAGTTGTTGGGCGACAGGGCTCATTGGGCCAGAAGGGCCTGTACCACACTGTATTTCTAAATAAATATAGTCAGTGTCTAAACTGGAAATAGTCTAGGAGAAAGAGCACAAATTCAAATGGTAACAGGAATAGGCCATTCAGACTCTTAAGTTGTGTGCTGCCATTCTTTCAGATCTTGGATTAACAATACCTCAAGTTCATTCATTTGCCTTTGATCCACTTTGCTTCATACCCTTTTCTAAAAATCTATTCACTCACTCGCTTAATGGAGATGAAATCTTGATCACCATTTGGGAATATAGAATATGAAATCATAAGACATAAGAACAGAATTAGGCTGTTTGTCCTATCGAGACCTGCTCCACCATTCAATCACGACTGATCCGTTTTCCCTTCCTCGAGCCCATTCCCTAGCCTTCTCCCTTTGATGTCATACCCAATCAAGAACCTGTCAATCTCCGCCTTAAATATACCCTATGACTAGCCTCCACAATTGCATGTGGTAACAAATTCCACAAATTCACCACCCTCTGGCTAAAGAAATTTCTCCAACCCTCTGTTTTAAATGGACACCCTTCAATCCTGAGGCTGGGCCCTTGTTTTAGACTCCCCCACCAGGGGAAACATCCCACATCTACTCTGTCTAGGCCATTCAACATTCAAAAGGTTTCCATGAGGTCCCCCCTCAACCTGCTGAATTCCAGCAAGTACAGACCCAGAGGTGAAATGCATTTACATTGTCGTAAAGGGGGAGAAAACAGAAAATGCTGGAAATCGAGACAAAAGGGTAAAATCTGGAAATGTGCCTTAAGTCAGTTGATACTTAGAGAAGAATCTTGGTACATTGTAATTGGAATAAATGAGAACTCTTAAGATGAGAAATTAGCTCTGACGGAGTCCCACCTGAAATAACCTATATTTTGACCAGTGACATTTTGTTCAGTTCCAACAGTTATCGCACAGTTACAAACAATTTAATACTTAAGGCAAATGTTACAATGTCTTTTTCCCCCACTCCATTCTCATTTTTCCTAGTTACTTTGCCCAAATTCTGAGAGAACATGGCCCAATGGAAATTGACAACCCGTTGTTGGTTGGCGAGTTTGAAGACTTCCCACCAGAGACTCAAGAGCTGGTGCAAAACACGGGTGGTTTGAAATCATTTCTTATGGAGTCATTGCGATTTGTGCTGAATAACAACTTGGTTGGACTCATGAAGCATGCAGAGGAATTGGAGAGTTTGGTCATAAATGATAAAGCAGCAACCAGGAGCACAGAAACATCAGAGACAAACTCAGCTGAAACTTCTGTTGAAAGCTCAAGACCAGTAGTTCATCTCAATCCTGCTGCAAAAGAATTTAAACCAGTATCTTACTATTCATCCATATTGGCGTCAAATATAAGTTCATCAAGCGAATCACAAAATAATCAATATTTTCTTTATAGTAGTGATCTGGGAGGTGATAGTTCAACAGGTGATGGATATATACAAATTAATCCTTATTCTGATGTGAGTCAAAAGATTTATAAATCAGCCATCATATCAGAACATAATGTGAAGACTGGAGATGCAATGGCTGATCATTACTTGAGTGTTTCTGAATGTACAGCAGGTTTTGATCCAACTTTCTGTGGTGATCCATCATCCAGTACTGTGCACACTGATATAACACAAGTAATCCCAGCGTTTTCTGTACACCAATCAAACCTACCAGTTCCTAATTATAATTATCAGTTTCATTCTCTCAATCCTGATAGAGGGAGTGATCCTATAATAAATGAAATGGAAAGTATGAATCTTCCATCTGGTAGTACTAATACAACGGGAGTAAGCATGCTTAAGGTGGTGCCTCACAGCAATTCCACAACAGAAAGTTCTGTTGGAGCATCAGACAAGATGAATATGGAATACAATTATAATAATAAAAAGCTTGAAAATAAACAATGCCCATTACTAAGGACCATTGGAGTACAGGTAAGGAGGAACACTTGTAGATTTTGTGTATATTATGTAACTTTTAAAATAGTCTAAAAATATTGAACATGATTTGTGGAAACAGAAAAATCACTCAAACAACTGTCTACATTCAGCCTTCATAAAGAGAGAGATGTTAACAATAAAACATTGTGTATTTGTACTAGAGGTTGAGAGGTTGTAGGAGTTGTTTAAAGTTTATTGATTATACTTCATTTAATAACGATGGGAGTCATTTCAATAGTGGGTAAATAAGCAGATATTCCTAATAGGAAGTGGTTCAAGAATTGGGAAGCTAATTTAACATTTTGGGTTAAAGATACAGTAGAGCAGTGGTTCCCAACCTTTTCTATGCCCCACACCCCTAGGAAATGTTTGATTAATGTTTGCACCCCCTACAAAAGTAATATCACATTTGAAGATGAAAAAGTCTAATTTCTAATTTTTGAACCACATACAATACTGCGGGTGAACAAATTGAACTTTAAAAAATAAGCTTTTTAACTCAGTGCATAAAATGCAAATATAAATTGAGCAATTAGATTCTAATTTATTCAGAAAAAATTGTAAACAGTAAAATCAATCCCAATTGTGAACATAAAATTCAATGACTTCTTTTCTCCTGGTTCTCATTCATGATTTTGTCAAAGCGTGGAACTTTCTTGCTGACTGCAATCCACAGGTCTGCCTGTGGATTCAGGTGATTCCTAGATTTTCTCTTGATTGACAAAAGAGAACTGAATCCAGATTCACACAAGTATGTTGTTGCAAATGGAATGAGGACACAAAGTGCTTTTCCAACAAGTCTTGAGAACATATCCAGTGCTGCACACCAAAACTCCTCCAAAGTCTTGCTTTCAAATTGCATTTCAAGAACTCGATTTGTCCTCAAATCAATAAGATCTTCCTTTAGTTCTTCATCACCTGACATTTTCTCCAAATTGTAGGAACATGGATTCATAATCCATTGTTCTGAAATCTTCAGGTCTCCAGCAGCAAAATATCCATCAAACAATTCTGACAGCATTTCCAAATGAGCGGGCAATTTCTTCACACACAGTAGGAGTTATGGACCCAGCATCATCAACCATCTCTTCTAGTGAAGAAAAACTTGAGAGACTGCCTCTTTCCATCCTTCGACAACAAAGACATAACTTTTCTTTGAAGGCATTCAACTTTTCACAAGCCTTCAATATGTTTATCCCTTTTCCTTGAAGAGAAACACTCAGGTCATTCCTATGAGTGAAAATGTCAGCTAAGTAAGCCAGCATTTGGGCGAATTCCTGTGATTCCGTTGTCCCAACCAGATCACATTCACGCTTCTCCAGAAAAACTTTGATTTCTTCCCGCTGTTCAAAGAAGTGGGTTAAAGCTTGTCCTCGTGACAACCAACGGACTTTTGTGTGGAAAAGCAAAACTGAATGCTCACTTCCCAGATCCTCACAAAATGATTTGAAGATGCAATGGTTCAAAGCACGCCCCCTGATCCAGTTGATGATCTTCACACAAGTATCAAGGACTTCCTTCAAATTTGGAGGCAATGTTTTTGATGCCAAAGCATGCTGATGAAGAAAACAATGGGTAACTTGCAAGTCTGGAATCTCCTTTTTCATCAATACAGAAAAGCCAGATTTATTAACAAGCATTGCAGGTGCCCCATCAGTGCACACAGAACCAATGACTTTGATATCTAAATCATGTTTGGCAAAGAAGTCTTTCACTAGCTGCATCACATCCTTTGCAGTTGTTTTTGTTTCCAGATCTTTACAAAACAGGAAATCTTCCTTCACAGCACCATCATTGACATACCTCACTAATGTGATGAGTTGACTACAACTGGAGACATCAGTTGACTCATCCAACTGAATAGAGATTTTAAGAGGACTAGCTCTGACATCTGAGATGACTTAGTCCAAAATATCTTCACTCAAATCACTGATTCGGTTGTGAATGACATTATTTGATAGGAGCACCTGTTCAAAATTTTTTTCTTGCTTCTTTGCCTAGGATAATTGTTGCCATTTCCAGTGTACATGGCTTGATGAGATCTTCCGCAATTGTATGGGTCTTCTTGGATTTGGCCACTTTATATGCCACTTGGTATGAAGCAAGAAGTAGTGGTTTTTTTCAACAGAAACGAAACCTAATTTTGGAAGAGTTCCTTGTGAATCAAAACGAGCTCTTGATTTTCAGTGACCCAACATCATGTCCTTCAACATCAGCTCTGCCATGCTTGTTCTTGAAGTGCTCTTGAAGCTCAGATGGCTTCAGATTTGAGTTGGAAAACACAACGCTACAAAGAATGCACTGGGGTTTTTGCAAGCCATCATTTCCTGTTGTGCAAGTGAAACCAAAGCACACATAGTCATCATTCCATTTCCTTCTTTTTGACATGATGAAGGGTTAAGGATAAAGAGAAAAATATGAGCTAATATGAGAAAAACTATCTGACTAAGTCAGGGATGAACGCTTTACTCAACCAGACACGCTTAAAGCAAAGTATCGCGAGAAATACGCTTTTGAATATTATATTACGATATTATCCGCGGTTACGCCAAGATAAATCATCAGGTGGAAATGCTACGGGGACGCGACGCGACTTATTAGGCTACTCTCTACTGAATTTACACACCTATTTCCGATGATTACCGGAGATATAAACTCCCATCACACGATTCAAAGTCCTTGGTGTTAACAATGATACCTCCTCAACTAACACAATTCAAAATTATCAACGATTCAAGAAAAAAACCTTTTAAAAGATAAAAAACCTTTGAAATTCAAACAACAACACACACAAAATGCTGGTGGAACACAGCAGGCCAGGCAGCATCTGTAGGGAGAAGCGCTGTCGACGTTTCGGCCCGAAACGTCAACAGCGCTTCTCCCTATAAATGCTGTCTGGCCTGCTGTGTTCCACCAGCATTTTGTGTGTGTTGTTGTTTGAATTTACAGCATCTGCAGATTTCCTCTTGTTTGAAATTCAAAAACTTCTTTAGTGCATTTAGACAAATACAAATGAATGACTTCAGCTGCTTTTTATCAAAATGCGGCTTTTTAAAAAGTTATAATTGAATAATTTACCTACTGTCTGTGGGTTTGGTTTTAACGCGAAGTTGTTCCTCGATGGTTGATTCGGGATGTATAAAGATTTTGGCATTATGAGATGATTTTTAACTCTGAGGTGTAACCTTCTAGCTAACATTGATGAGACTCCTCAACTCTGAGGTGTAGCTTCCCAGGTAACACTGATGAGACTCCTCAGCGCTGACTCGGGCAACGGGACACTGGAGTGAATTTACGTCTCTTGACTCGGGCAGCGGGAGACTCGAGTGTGCTTGGGACAAATGTTACTACCACTTCTCAAGGCACACTGGCAGCTGGCTGAGTGATGACTCGTGACTCGTCACTCAAGGACACAAGCCACTCTTTGTCGCACCCCCTGAAATTCCATCTTGCACCCCCTGGGGGTGCAGGCATCCCAGGTTGGGAACCCCTGCAGTAGAGGGACAATGTGAGGAAAGTTTCTATCCAGCAAATATTTGGGAGCTAGCATTTGCTGCCTGTAAATGTTTGTGGAAATAGAAGTAGTTAATATCGTTATCACTGTAGACTAAAGTGTGATTTTCTTTATTGATTTATCTTATAGATGAAGAATAAAACTGAATTCAGCAGAATGTAAATTCAGTTTTGGGTGATGATGTCAAATATCAAGACATTTGGTAAAACAATTAAAATATCTGAAGGAAGATAGGCAGGATTGCAGAATACAAACGTGTTGAACTGATCAGGACATCTATCAGAAAGTCCTAATAGAACATCAAACAAGATTAATACCTTAATAAAATTCCATACAATTTGGACACCTTGCCCCAAAAAACATTTGAATACTTCTGATATTGTGGGACGAAGATTGGCTCCAAATGCTAATGATGAGCAAAGAATGAAAACTTTGAATTTCAATAGAATACCTTCCCAGCCAACTAGTAATAAATCAAGAGCCTCTCATCTCATGTTTGGGGCGTCTACTTTTAATTATTATCAAAACAAGGTGACAAGTCAGGTCGGCAAGATTCAATAGAACAGGAATAGTGATGCATTAACTTTGAAAATATGATTTCAATGATGCTATATTTGTCTATTACAATCCTGTAAATCAAGTGAGGATTGGAGAAGGTAGGGGACTTAAGCATTTTTGGAGCCTTGGAAAGGAACTTGGCCATTTATAGTGGGCAGTGTTCAGATAGAAAGCTTTACCAAAGACATTTTTCTCCAAATCACTTACCAAGTTTTTTTTTGATTAATTGCAGGTTCATCAGGAATCTTTATGTAATACCAATATCAATACTGATCCTTTTCAGCCATTTGAAAATCAACAGGTAAATGGGGAATGTAAACACTTGCATTTACATTGTGCCTTTCTCTCCCAAAGCAAATCTTGCAAGCAGTGAATTACTTCTTGATCAGGGTGTCCAGCTTGAATTTATTGAACACTAATGTTATAAATGTCCAAACAAGACTATCTTTGTTTTGATGTTGGTTATGAAGAATAGAATCTGAGAGAAGTCCCCTAATCTCCAAATTGCAATTTTAGCTCCATCTTTATTTAATATCCCAAATTAAGAATGACACCTCCAAAGTTCTTCTTTTCACTTAGTTCAGCACACAATTCGGGATTATGTACTCAGGTTTCAGAAGTGAGGCTTGACCTACCATCTACAACACTGAAGAATGTATTGCTGAGGCTTTATAAGGCATTGGTCAGACTACACTTAGAGTATTGGGAACAGTTTTGGGCCCCTTATCTAAGAAAATATCTCCTGGTATTAGGGTCCAGAGGAAGTTTACAGGAATGATTCAGAGAATGAAAGGGTAAACGTGTGAGGAGTGTTTGATGGTTTTGGCAAGTACTCACTAGAGTTTAGGAGAATGGGGGAGGTTCTCATTGAAACCTATTGAATATTGAAAGGCCTAGATAAAGTGGATGTTTTTGATAGTGGGGAACTCTAGGAGCAGAGGACACAGCCTCAGAATGGAGGAATGTAACTTTGGAACATAGATGAGGTGGAATTTAGCCAGACGGTGGTGAATATGTGGAATTCATTGTCACAGATGCCTGTGGAGGCCAAGTTATTGGGTATAGTTGAAGCAGAGGTTGATTAGTAATGGCATCTAATATTATGGGGAGAAGGCAGGAAACTGGGGTTGGAAGGGATAATAAATCAGCCAAGATTGAATGTGGAGAAGACTTAATGGATGGAATGGCCTAATTCTACTCCTATGTCTTGGGGTTTAATGAAGTGCTGCAACTGAGCTAATGCAATATAATCATTACAGTACAAAATGTACTGTATGGTATGTACAGTACAATACCAAATGAGGTATTAATGATACGGAACAAGATCCAATGCTATAAGATCTTAGAAATTTAAATCAAATCTAATAATTTGCATCTTTGTATCATCAATAGGGTGATATTTTGAGGATTGAGAAAGAACATAATGTTCTCCAGCAAAAGCTACAAGAAGCAGAAGAAAAATATAATCAGCTTGCAAATCGCAGCAAGAATGAAATTACTGCTCTTGAGGAAAAGATGTCTGAATTCATACAAAAAAATCAGGTACATGTTATTCTGTGTTTATACCTTCCTATTTGCAGTTATCTCAGTTTTGTGTTCTAAATAAATGTACCCTTCTTTCCATGCATCTTATTTATTCATTCAAAAAAAGAGGAAAGTCTGTCAATTTAAAATTGAGATCTGAAATATTGCTGCATGCTGTGCTCCTCAAAGATTGTTTCACCCCCATATTTGGGGTCATCCTTGTCAGATAGATTATGACTATAGGGTGATGTAAATAGATAGTGAATTGCATTGAAATCAATGTAAACCATCAGTTGAAAAATTTAATATGAAAAGTCGATTTGCTTTTAATACAAAAGAAGAAAATTCCAGCAGCCAGGCATTTGAAATAAAAACAAAAAATGCTGGAAATATTCAGCAGGAATATGGAACACGTCTGTAGATAGAGAAACATTTAATATTTTTAGTCAAAGGCCATAATAAGTCATAACATGCAATGTTGAAGAAAGAGGAAACATTAAAAAGAAATAGGAGTAGGAATAAGCCATTTAATCCTTCAGGCCTGCTCCATAGTTCAATTTGATTATGGTTAAACATAAACCCAATACTCTGTCCCCATTTTCTCCCCATATCCCTTAAACCATTTGGCACGAAGTATTATGTCTCTTGTAAAACTCTGTTAATCCAGTATCTTGTTGTTCAGAAATCTGCTTGAGCCAGTACTGATTCCCATGCTACCTTAAATACACTAGGGTTCTGTTTTATTTATTTAGGACAGGGGTACCCAACCTTTTTATGCCATGGACCAATACCATTAAGCAGAGGGTCCATGGACCCCACGGTGGGAACCCCTGATTAAGAGATACATCACAGCAATGGGCTCTTCAAGCCCAATGAGCCTGCATTGCCCGATTACACCTATGTGACCAATTAACCTGCTAACCCTTACATCTTTGGAATGTGGAAGGCAACCCTTGCAGAACGAGGAAAATATACAAACTCCCTACAGACGGGGGCAGAATTGAACCTGGAATGCTGGTGCTGTAATAGCATTTCACTAACTGCTAAGCTACTGTGCTGCCTGCTCTGCACTCCCTCGGGCTCTCTGGGGACCCTGTGTCCAATGCTCCCTTGAAATTCACCTGAAAAGTTTATTATACCATGCTGTAACACTTAAATTTTTAAGAAATGTAAATTAGAAGTGGGTTTGTGTATGATTTGGAATTACATACAGTAGGCCTGAAAATCTGCCAAATCTGACACCACCAAATTCCTGAGCTGTTGCATTAACAAAGTTTAACTCAATCTCCTGCCTGTCTTGTTCTCCATTAACTTGTACAGCAAAGAATTTCACAGGTTGGCCACCCCTGGATTAAGAAATTCAGGCTGGCCTGTAAGAATATCTAGTTACTGGTTCCTTTCATCTATGATGAGATTCACTGGTGCATTATTGAACAGAGGATGGTGAGGTTATTTGAGTGAATTAAGTTAAAATGTTGGCAGCTCAGTTATGCTTGCAGTCAGCAGAGCTCTTTCACGTAATCTGCAGACAAGGCCTTTTGTTTCTCGAATTGTCCCATTACCATCCTATTTTGCCTTTCTGTACTCATTTATTCTTATTCTGTCTTCCATCCTTCAACAGACCTTCCTTTTGATTCTATCTTTCCTTTGTTTTTTTTCAAACCTGAAGCTTTTCACCTGTTCAAGCTATAAATGTTTTTGTTTAGGTAGTGCCAATCTGCTGAGAAATTTAAACATTTCCTGAATTTGTGTCAGTTGTTGTCACTACCAGGGACAAGTTGTAGTGGTCGCATCTCTGGCACCGAGACTGGACCCTCAGCTCAGAAAGGAAGGAGGGAAAAGAGGAGAGCAGTAGTGATAGGGGATTTGATAGTTAGGGGAACAGGTAAGAGGTTCTGTGGGAGATGGAGAATCCCAGATGGTCTGTTGCCTCCCTGGTGCCAGGGTCCGTGATATCTCGGATCAAGTTCTCTGTATTCTCAGGAGAGAGGGTGAGCAGCCAGATGTCGTGGTCCACGTGGGGACCAATGACATAGATAGGAGTAGGGATGAGGTCCTGGAGAAGGAATAGAGGGAGTTAGGAAAGAAGTTAAAAAGCAGAACCTCAAGGGTGGTAATCTCGGGATTGCTGCTTGTGCCACGAGACAGAGAGGGTAGGAACAGGAAGTTATGACAGATGAATGTGTAGCTGAAGAGTTGGTGCAGGGGGTAGGGGTTCAGATGTCTGGATCATTGGGATCTCTTCTGGGGAAGGTCTGACCTGTACAAAAAGGATGGGCTGCACCTGAACTGGAAAGGGACCAATATCCTGGCAGGCAGGTTTGCTAGAGCTGTTGGGGAGGGTTTAAACTAGTTTGGCAGTGGGGTGGGAATCAGAATGCGAGTGCAGAGATTAGAGTAGAAGGTCAAGGGTATGATGCTATGTATTCTGAGTTGGCAGGGGACAAAACATAAATATAGCCAGTTAGAGGGGTTGAAATGTGTCTATTTCAATGCTAGGAGTATTAGGAATAAAGGGGATGGACTTAGAGCATGGATCAGTACGTGGAACTACGATGTTGTGGCTGTTACTGAAACTTGGCTGGAGGAAGGGCAGGATTGGCTGATGCAGGTACCGGGGCTTAGGTGTTCTGAAAGGAATAGGATGGGAGGTAGAAAAGAGAGGGGAGTAGCATTACTGGTCAGGGATAGTATCACGGCTATAGAAATGGAGGACGCTACAGAGGGAGTGTCCACTGAGTCAGTCTGGGTGGAAGTCAGAAATAGGAAGGGATCAATCACTGTGCTGGGAGTAGTCTATAGGCCCCCAAATAGCCCTCGGGACATCGAGGAGCAGATAAGCAGGCAGATTTTAGAATGGTGCAGGAAATACAGGGTAGTAGTTATGGGTGATTTCAACTTCCCTCATATTGACTGGCACCTCCTGAGTGCAAGGGGGATAGATGGGGCTGAATTTGTCAGGTGTGTTCAAGAAGGATTCCTGAAACAGTATGTGGACCAGCCGACGAGAGGAGAGGCCATACTGGATCTAGTTCTGGGTAATGAACCTGGTCATGTGGCAGACCTCTTGGTGGGGGAGCATTTTGGTGAGAGTGACCACAACTCCCTTAGCTTCAGCATAGCTATGGAAAAGGATAAAAACAGACAAAATGGGAAAGTGCTTAACTGGGGAAGGGCTAACTATGAAGGGATGAGGCAGGAACTAACAAGAATAAATTGGAAATAGTAGTTCAAGGGTGAAAGCACAGAAGTAATGTGGAGGAAGTTTAGGGACCACTTGTACTGGGTTCAGGATAGGTTTGTCCCACTGAGACAAGGAAAACATGGTGGGGAAGGGGGAACTGTGGCTGACAAAACACGAGGCAACTTGTCAAGAGGAAGAAGGAAGCATATGTTAGATATAAGAAGCAGGAAGGGCTCATGAGAAATATAGGGTAGTCAGGAAGGAGCTTAAGAAAGGACTTAGGACAGCTCAAAGGGGGCACGAGGTGGCTTTGGCATGTAGGATTAAGGAGAACCCCAAGGTGTTCTATGTGTTCTATGTGAAGAACAGAAGGATGACAAGAATGAAGGTGGGGCTGCTAAAGGATAAAGAAGACAACATGTGCCTGGAGGCAGAGGAGGTTGGGGAGGTCCAAAATGAATACTTTGCTTCAGTATTCACAAGTGAAAAGGACCTTGATCATAGTGAGGTCAAAATAGAAAGGCCTGTGTGCTAGACAATGTGGAGATTAAGGAAGAAGAAGTGTTGGATCTTCTTAAAAACATCAAGATTGGTAAATCCCCTGGGCCAGATGTGATATACCTCGGTTTGCTGTGGGGACTGAGAGAAGAGATCGCTGGAACAGTAGCTATGATCTTTGAATCTTCTTTGGCTGCAGGGGAGGTGCCGGAGGATCGGAGAATAGCAAATGTAGTTCCCTTGTTTAAAAAACGTAATAGGGAGAATCCTGGGAACTATAGACCGGTGAGTCTTACGTCAGTAGTCTGCAAACTATTGGAAAGGATTCTTAAGGATAGGATCTACGAGCACTTGGAGAAGTACAATCTACTCAAGGATAGTCAACATGGCTTTGTGAAGGGAAGGTCATGCCTCATGAGCCTAATTGAGTTTTTTGAAGAGGTAACAAAAGAAATTGATGAGGGTAGGACAGTAGATGTGGTCTACATGGATTTTAGCAAGGTATTTGACAAGGTCCCCACGAGAGACTCATTCGGAAAGTCAGGAGGCATGGGATCAGGGGAACCTTGGCTGTTTGGATAAAAATTTGGCTTACAGGAAGAAAGCAGAGGGTAGTAGTGGAAGGACAGTATTCTGCCTGGAGGTCGGTGACTACTGGAGTGCCGCAAGGATCTGTCCTGGGACCCCTGCTCTTTGTGATTTTTATAAATGACCTGGATGAAGAGGCAGAAGGATGGGTGAGTAAGTTTGTGGATGACACAAACATTGGAGGAGTTGTGGATGGAGCTGTAGGTTGTCAAAGGTTACAAGAGGATATAGACAGGATGCAGAGTTGGGCAGAAAAGTGGCAGATGGAGTTCAATCCGGATAAGTGTGAAGTGATGCATTTTGTAAGGACAAACCAGAAGGCTGAGTACAGGGTTAATGGTCAGTTACTTAAGAGAGTAGGTGAACAGAGAGACCTTGGGGTTCAAATCCATACATCCCTCATGGTCATTGCACAGGTTGATAGGATAGCTAAGAAGGCCTACGGGATGCTAGGCTTCACTAATGGGGGATTGAGTTCAAGAGTAGAGAGATCATGTTGCAACTCTACAAATCTCTGGTGAGACCACACTTAGAGTATTATGTTCAGTTCTGGTCACCTCATAGAAAGGATGTTGAAGCTATGGAGAGGGTGCAGAGGAGATTTACCAGGATGTTGCCTGGATTGGAAAACAAGTCTTATGAGGCAAGGTTAGCAGAGCTGGGACTTTTCTCTTTGGAGCATAGAAGGATGAGAGGGAATTTGATAGAGGTCTACAAGATTATGAGAGACATAGATAGGGTGGATAGCCAGTACCTGTTTCCCAGGGCACGAATAGCAAACAGCAGAGGGCATACTTACAAAGTTAAAGGAGGGAAGTTTAGGGGAGACATCGGGTAAGTTTTTTACACAGAGGGTTGTGGATGTCTGGAATTACTTGCCAAGGTTGTTGGTGGAGGCTAAAACATTAGGAGTATTTAAGAGCCTCTCAGACAGGCACATGGATGAAGAAAAATAGAGGGTTATGGGGTAGTGTGGGTTTAATATTTTTTTAAGGAATATATGGTTCGGCATAACATCTTGAGCCGAAGAGCCTGTACTGTGCTATAGTATCTAGTGTCTAGTGTTTTATCACTTGAACTCTTAAAAATCTATCTATGCATGCAATAGCATGAACATGGCTGTGAAAATGCTGTTAATCTGCAAACAAAATTAATTTCTCCTTCATCTGTCATGCATGCTGAAATGGTAGCATGTTGGAACTTCAGTAAATTGTACATCCTGTCTGTGCAGCTATTAAAATCTGAGCTTGACTCAGTTCGACATGTCTTGGAGACTGAAATTAAGAAGAGTCAGCAGGAGAAGCGAGAAAATAATGAAACCTTAAAAAAACTCAGATCAGAAGTGAAATCTCTTGCTGAGCTGAATCAAATGTAAGTAAAATTAGAATCAGGATTTACCTGAGTCGCATGCATGTTTCTGACCCAAAGTCCTAAAGTACTCAGAATCCATGTGATTTATCTGTGTGAATGAGGGGTTAAGGGTTTAACATTGGGCCAGTCTGTCTGTCCAGTACAACAGCGCTTGCATTAGTTTCTAGTCAAAAAGTGGTTGGATCGGCAAAGTCTTCTGACAGTCACCAGCCTGCAAATTGCAAAGAGAGGGAGTAGGCAATCAATTCAGGTGAAAGTGAATTTCACTGACATGCCATGTGTGGGTTCCAAATTTGACAATAATCTCTGAAGTTGAAGTTACATTGTAGTGCAGTGAGGTGGTTGAACATCAGCACTGATGTTATAAAATCAAAATAATTGAAACTGGGCAGAAAATAGAGGGCTTTGCAGTAGGGACATTCTGGGCAACTTCTAGATTAGGTTACATGGTCAGCACAACATTGTAGGCTGAAGGGCCTGTAATGTGCTGTTGGTTTTCTATGTCTCTATGTTTCTAAATAGCAACAATTTGAAGAACATATCTAAAGAATGATTATCATTTTTGCCTTCAAGAGACAATTAGATCTTATTCCAATGAAAAGAAACAATATATACTGTTGATCTTTTAAGTGGTCAGGGATAGACCTATTAGGTCAAGTTAGTCAATTGAGTTGGTTATTATTGATTTATTATTGTCACATGTTCCGAGATACAGTAAAAAGCTTGTCTAGCATACTGTTCATACAAATCAATTCATTACAAAGTACATGGAAGTAGAACAAGGTAAAACAATAACATAAAACAATCAATTGCAACAGCTGCAGAGAAAATGCTGTGCAAGATCATAACAAGATAGATTGTGAGGCAAGAATCCATCTTATTGTATCAGGGAACCATTGAATGGTTTTCTAATAGTGGGGTAGAAGTTGTCTTTGAACCTGGTGGTATGTGCTTTTAGGCTTTTGTGTCTTTTGATTATGCTGCTGCTTTACTGAGACTCTGAGAAGTACAGAAACTGTGCTGGTTTCTGTGATGTGTTGAGCTGTGTCTAATTTCTTCCTGTCACATACCATACCAAGCCATGATGCATCCAGATAGGATGCATCACTATAAATTGTAAGAGCCAAAGTGGACATGTCAAACTTTTCTAACCTTCTTAGGAAATATTGACTTTGGTGAGCTTTCTTGGCGATAGCATTTTGAGGTTGGACCAGAACAGGCTGTTGGTTGTGTTCACTCCTAGGAACTTGAAGCTTTCAATCTCAGGAACATTGATATAAAGAGGAGCAATGACATCGGCACCCTCCTGAAGTTGCCAACTAGCCCTTTTGGTTTACTGGCTTTAAGGGAAGGTTGTTGTCATTTCAGCATAGTCATGGCCCATTCTGTTGGTATCATTTGGTGCAGTTAGGACAGAATATGGCCACATACAGTTGTTGCTAAACGTGCTTATAACATCAAGAGGAACTACAATAATATCATCGCTAACTATTAAAGCATGTATGGAAGATCTTAAGCAGAAAATGTAACATATTCAGTATGTCAGGTGAATTAGTAACATTACTTCTACTGTTTGATTTGTAGAAGTGCTGCATACTGAACCTAGTATTTCAAAGGGGCAATTTAACATTCGGGTAGAATTAGTATTTGTGAAATAAAGTGACCTGTATATTGAGAAATAACTGTGCTGGCTGCGATAAATCCACACATCTCAAATGGATATTGTAAATTATTGTAATTGTGTCTTAAAGAACTGTTGAATTTCTTTTTTTCTATTTTTATTGTTCATTGTATGAATGCAACAAATCCATTTCCTAGTTTTGGACCTATACAATTTAACAGATTTCTGGGATCGTTGCCCAAACTCCAGTAACCCGGTTCAGTCACTTACCGAGAAGTGGTTCATTTCAAGACCTAGCAACTACAGAGTAGGAAAACTTAGCCTGGCCCTATTTTTTCATATTGTGGTATAGCTTGTAAATGCATGCATGTGTTGTGTCATGCTTTCTGGTGTGTAAATTAGTTCTGTATGGAATGCTAGTGCCCAGTTACCTGTAAAGAAAAAATTAAAGTTTGTTAAAAATACATCAATAACACTGTATTTGGATTTGCACACAAAATTGTGCTAAAATGTGATTGGTACATTTCCAGTGGGATCTGCACGAGAGATCTCCCAAAGACCAGACTTTGTCATGCTGATCACTGGGAAAAGTGTCTAACCCTAAAAGAATCTCTATCCATGATAGCCACAGACCAGCTGCATAAGAGGTTGCCATGGAGGTGAGGGATACATGGTGACCTGTGTATCTGGGCACAGCCCCCACACTATCTGCCCTAATCGTCCTATTCTAAGTGGCCCTTTACAACTGCAGTGTGAGTAATAGTGAGATGGAGATTATGTGGAGATAGTATTGCTTTGTATAATATGCAAAGGTGTTAGTGAGAGATCAGCCTGTGATCAATGTTCCAGTAATTCGAAACATTAAAATTCAAGATGGCTGAAGCTGTAAAAGATCAGTATCTCTTAACTGTTACCCTGTTTTATTTGTGAACATTCATTAAGGTCGCAGATTGTTGCCAAAATCTCTAATTTATGTTGCTAAGGAAGTAGGTGGTGATAACGACTCCCTTGTGTATGCAACTGATGCTGGAGAAACCTGCTGGTGAATACTGTGAGGAATTGGCTGAGGCTACATCCACAGTAAACCAGATAATTTTGAAAACACTGGTTTCACGTAAAAATGATAGGCATCCACACCAAGCGTTTTTGAAAATACCTCTGTCCACATTAAAATGGGTATTTGGGCAAATCTCCTACTGGGCATGCTCAAGACACATTTACAGAAAACAAGCAACATGTTTGGTGTTGAATCTCACTGTGAAAGTGCTCATTTGTGCAGTTACAGACTAGAAAAACTTAAAAGGAAATTGCCAAACGACAGACAGCTGTTGGCTCTCGCACAGGAGGACTTAAAAGTAAAAAAAAAACAAATACTAGAGCATATGGAGGCAACCGACAGGGAGTTCATGGACAGTATGATCCAGCTGGCGACGAACATTGAAAAACTGACCAACTCTGTTGCATTAATGAAGCACCTTGTTAAATGTATAAAACATGCCTGCATCAGTGTTATCTTGTATTTCCATACAATGTTACATTAGGCTGTTACACATCTATTGTCAGAGAAGTACTTACATAAGTAGGTAAACCACCTTCATACAAGCAAGGACAGAAAATGGCAAAATGAGGTATACTTATTTATTCAGTAAGTTATGGGTCGAAGTATTTGGTGAGTACATTTCTAACTCTTCTGGCTTCAGTCTCGTTGCCATCTGTTCTGAAATTGTTAGATAGCGTGGGGGTTGCGTTCAAGAAAACAGTGAAATGCAGCGCTGCTGCCACCATCTGTTCCCGCACGTCATGACAGTGTTTTTAGAAATCTCCGTCCACACTACTCTGCCCAGTCGGCATTTTCAGATTTACACATTCTGGAGGGCATTTTAGAAAAGCTCCATTTTCAGAGGAGGAAAACGCAGTTTCAGTCAAAACGAAGAGAAAAAGCTTCGGTTACAGATTTATCTGATCTAATGTCGACGTAGCCTAAGTCAATAACCTGATTTTCCTGATTTCACATGAAAACAACTACTAGACAGATGTAACCTTAGTTAAATCACTGTTATGCATGAATTGTGTGCGAGAAATACTAATAGATCCAATGTCTAAGCTGTAGTGATGACTTTTTGGTTGTTGAAGGTACACTCAAAATATACAGGAGAAAGACCAGCTTTATGAAAAATGCTTGAAGGAATTTGAGGAAATAAGGTAAGAGCTTTCCAATTTGAGTCAAGCTTTTCAACAAGTTTTATTTTGCAGTATTTTTTAAATATATTAATTAATTGAAAATGGTAAATGTTATTGTGTAACCTAAAGGACATTTGCTCATATCTTAGTGATCAGTCATCAATAGAAAAGAGAAAAGCAGAAGAAGCCATTCAGAAGAGTGTTGATATGTACCATGAAACCCGGCAGAGAGCCAGTGAAGCAGAGGTAAAGATGTGGATTTGTTTAAACTTTCATTTTCATCACCTTTTCTAATTTTCTCTTTTGAAGCTGGTATTTTAAAACAGTACCACAGGCTTGGAAACATACTAGCATAACACTAAAATGGTATCTACTCATTGTATGAAAATTTTAAAAAAAGACTGCAGATGCTGGAAGTTTGAAATAAAAACAGGAAATGATAGAAATAATCAGAAGGCCAGGCAGCATCTCTGTAATGAGGAAGAAAGCTAGCATTTTTGGTTAAAGATCCTTCATTGCAAGTAAGAGAGAAAAACTAATTGATTTTAAATTGCAAAGAAGACCAGAAGAAGAGATCTATAGGATAAAGGGACTACCTGAGGCCATCGTTGTAATGAGGATAAATTGTGATATCTTCTGGTTAATTGGGACAGTCAGAGAGAGGGTGATAATACAATCAAGGAATTGTGCATGAGAAGAACTGTGAGATATTCTTACAGGTCAGTCTGTTCTAATGAAGAGGGAAAAACTGAACTAGTATCACAGATGAATGACTTAATGTAGAACAGAATCTGCTATTCAAGCCTTGTTATTATCAATACAGAGGGTCACAAGACAGATCAGAGTGAGTGTAAGATGGAGAATTAAAGTGAAAGCAACAGAAGTACAAGGTCATCTTTGCAGACTGAACGAAGATGCTCTACAAAACAATCTTCCAATCTGCATTTGGTTTCTCCTATGTGAAAGAGACCTTATTGTGAATGTTGAATGCTGTACAGTAGATTGCAAGAAGTGCAAGTGAATTGCTACTTCACCTGAAGTGATAGCTTGGATCCTTTGAAAGAGGAAGAAGTAAAAAAACAGGTATTACACCTCCTGTGGTTGCAATGTAAAGTGCATGTAAGATGGGGAGTTGTTGGTGGGAACAGTAGAGTGGCTCAGGCTGTCGCAAAGGCACAGATACATCATTTGCTGAAAGGTGTGAGGAGAAGTTGTTGGTGGGATCCTGTTAAAGAGCAGGTGGGAATTGCAAAAGATGATTGTTAATATGCAATCTGTTCTGTGGATGCCAGCAGCTTATTAACACAGAGAGAGGCAGGTCAGAAGATAGCAGAGAAGTACTTCAGTTAAATAGCTGCTGCTTCTGGGCCTAATGGATTTAAATCTAATGTTCACATCATCTTTCACCCACAGTAGACAAGAATGTATAGGTTAGTAGGTTAATTGGTCACATGGGTTTAATTGGGTGGCTCATTGGGCTGGAAGGGCCTGTTGATGTGCTGTATCTCAAATAAAACAAAGTTTTAAGCCTTGAAAGAGAAGTTGAATGTACCTTAGAACTGGGGATAGTGTCTTGGTCATAGAAAGATATAGCTCAAAAATGGATTTTTCAACCTACTGAGTCAGTGTAGATCATAAAGCATCTATTTTACATTAAGTCTACCTTTACCCATCTATTTCTCCTCACCCTCCCATTCTTCTAGATTCTACAGCTCATCTATATGGGAAATTAATAGTAGCCAATTAACCTTACAACCCACAGAATTTTGGGATGTAGGAGGAAACTGGGGCATCCAGAGGATTCAGCCACTGGGAGAATGTGCAAGATCCATCAAAGTGCCTGTAACCGTGAGGCAGGAGCTCTACCAGCTACAGAACTATGTCCCCATCTCTTTATTTAAGAATAATATAGAAAGTCAAAACATCTGTCTTACAAAAGATCAGTAATTGAATATGCCCTTTGTCTCTTTCCCTCAGCACCATACCATGTTGGGTTTGTCTATTAAGTTAGTGGAGAATGCAGTTCTGAGGCTTCTTCTCCACAACCTTAGAGAGTATAGCACAATATTCAGACAAAATCATCAGAAGAACTTTCAAAGTTCAAAGTCAATTTATTATCAAAGTATGTATATGCCACTATATATATACCTTGAGATTTATTTTCTTGCAGATGTTCACAGTAGAACAGAGAAATACAAGAGAACAATGAAAAACTACAAAGACTGGCAAACAACATATGTGCAAAAGGAGATGAACTGAGCTAATAAATATAAAAAAATACTGAGATTATGAGTTGTAGAGACCGTGAAAGTGAGTCCATTGGTTGTGGAATCAGTTCAGAGAACCTATAGGTGATCATTTAAGAAAATAATATGGCCACATCTGTTACTTTGAGGATTGAGGTGTTAGCTTTATGAATATTGGATCTTTTTCTGGGAAATTAAAATCTTTATGGTTTAAAATTTTTCTCTATATTGTTTTGTCCTCTTTGCCCAGGTGGCTATACTAGAAGGCCGGCAGAAAGTACAGTTATTTTCTCATTACAAAGCAGCTGAAGATACAAGACGTACTTTGGAAAAATTTAAAGAATTGAATGCCAGGTGAGTCACAGAAAACTAAAGACCTACAGAAAGGCAAATTCATAGATACTTGCAGATGGGAGGGATAACAAAATAAAATGAACTACTGATAAGAATTGATGAGGGAACACAAACCAATCTTCATAGAGGGATTAGAAGTGGAGAGAGTGAGCAGTTTCAATTGCCTGGGTGTCAAGATCTCTGAGGATCTATTCTGATCCTAACATACTGATACAGCTATAAAGAAGGCAAGACAGCGGCTATATTTTTTTTAGAGTTTGAGGAGATTTGGCTTGTCACCTAAAAGTCTTGAAAGCTTCTACAGATGTACAATGGAAAGCAGGCTGACAGACTGCATTACTGTTTTGTATGGGGCGACTACTGCACAGGATCGAAAGAAGCTACAGAAAGTTGTAAAATTAATCAGTTCATGGATACTCGTCCCCATAGTATCCAAGACCTCTTCAAGGAGCGGTGCCTCAGAGAGGCAGTGTCCATTGTTAAGGTCCCCCATCACTCAGGACATACCCTCTTCTCATTGTTACCAAAACAAGGGAGGTACAGAAAGCCTGAAGGCACACACGCAACAATTCAGAAGCAGCTTCTTCCTCTCTGCCACCAGATTTGTAAATGAACGTTGAATACTACCTCACATTTTTTATTATTATTTTTGAATTTGCACTATTTTTAACTATAATATACATATATATGCTTAACGTAATTGATTTACTTTTTTTCTATATTATGTATTGCATTGTATTGCTGCTGCCAAGTTAACAAATTTCGCGACATATGCCAGTGATAATAAACATGATTCTAATTCTGAGAATTTAAAAGAAATAAATGTGAAATGAAATGTTCATGGTATATAAAACAAAACAATGCAGACTATTTTAAACTTTTTTAGGGTGGCTGGGAGCAGTGGGGGTTCTTAAAAACAAATCTCAGATATTTCAAATCTATATTAGCACTAACCATAGGGGAAGACGATCATCCAGAGGAAACTGATGAAGTAAATAATTGTACTAAATAATCACTAATCACCTAGAAGGTTAATTTCCAAATCAGGATTGTATAGGAAGTAAATGAGAGCACTACTAATATACAAAGCATTATTTTCCGAAGTTCCATTAGATTTCATATTCTGTGCAAGTCACTCAATGTTTATGAAAAATAAGAACTGGGAAGCATAGTAAATGTTGCCAAGAAATTATTAGAATGTATAATTAAAAACCTGAAATATTTTCATTTTTGTAAACATCATTAAGTCATACCTAATGAGCACAAGTGCATTTTAAGAGGTAAATAAAATTATGAATAAATATTGTAAGAAGTTGGTTAGTAAATGTTTGTCTTTCTGAAGGCCTTTGACCAATGGTGTGCCACAGGGATGAGTGCTGGGTCTGTTGTTGTTTGTCATCTATATCAGTGATCTGGATGATAATATGGTAAATCGGATCAGCAATTTTACAGATAACAACAAGATTGAGAGTGTGATGAAAAGCAAGGAAGGCTATCATTGCTTGCAGAGGGAGCTGGAAAACTGTGCTGAAGAATGAATGATGGATGAAATTGAACGCAGACAAGTGTGGGGCTCTGCAGTTTGAGAGAACAGATAAGGGTAGGACTTGCACAGTGAGCAGCAAACCAGAGGGTTCGGAAAATACAGGTTGATAATTCCTTGAAAGTGACATCACAGGCTGATAAGGTCATAAAGAACGCTTTTAGCACATTGTCCTTCATAAATTAAAGTATTGAATACAGGAGTTGAGATGTTATTGTGAAGTTGTATAAGACGTTACTACCTACAGAAAAGATATCTATTAAGATTGAAAGAGTGCAGAGAAAATTTACAAAGATGGTGCCAGGACTTGAGGACCTGAATTATAGGGAAAGGTTGAATAGGTTAGGACTTTATTCCCTAGAATATAGAAGATTGAGGAGAGATTTGTTGAAGGTATACACAATTATGAGGGTAGATAGAGATAGGGTAAATGCAAGCAGGCTTTTTCCACTTAAGTTGAGTGAGACTAAAACTAGAGGTCATGGATAAAGCGTGAAAGGTGAAAAGTTTAAGGGGAACATGAGAGGAAACTTCACTAGGAGGGTGATGAGGGCATAGAATGAGCTGCTCGTGAAAGTGATGGATTCAGGTTCAATTTCAACATCTAAGAAAATATTGGACAGGTACATGAATGGGAGGGGTATGGAGGGCTATGGTCTGGGTGCAGTTCAATGGTACTAGGTAGAATAATAGTTCAGCCTGGACTAGATTGTCCAATTAAGCGGCTAGCTGAACTTTCATGGAAGTAGTTAAAAAGTATATTTAAAAAACCAAACTACTATTTAACTGAGTAACAAATGAAATACAGAACAAGTTAGAACAATACCAATACTATTACAGTACTATGAAGCTTTGTAGTTTCTCATACTTATCCACAAAGGAATTCATCCATTGTATGTTTCATGTTCTTTTGATTGACTAAATGAACAAATCAGTGCAGACACCTAGTGCAGATAATGGACTGCCTTCATACAATACTTTCAAATCTCCATTTTCATTGTAACATTCAAGATGATTATCAATCCCTTCAAATTCTTCATAGTTCGTAACTTATTAAAGTGGTGAAATCATTTCATTTTCATTCCTGACCGTTTCAGGCATTTCCAAGCCTGAATGCTTGAAAGCACAGTGAGCAAAACGGTTTCTGAATTGTCTACGTGCTTATCTTTCACCACTTATCAGTGACAAATCCACTGCTTTCTAAATACAAACACACCCAACTGATGTGATTTAAAAACGTCACTTTAAGCATAGTGTAGTGTCTAGCCATCACAACATTTGCACACTACTAACACTAGTTAGAAGATGTTCGGCAGTGGTCTCCTGTCCCAATTCAGCAACATGGTGTCCCAAATAAATGAAGGGAATAACTATTTTCTGCACTAGTTTTTATTCTTTAAGAGTTGTTGCAAATAAGCCCTGATTAAATATTGGCCTAATTAACCACGATCCACTGTATTCCTAAACAACTAAGATAGTTGGACAACATTACTTACATGAATTTGCCTTCACATATTTTTCAGTAAAATTGATAAGAATGAATAGCCAAATCTCAGGGAGACAGATTCAGTTATAAACAAACAAGGTCATGCACTTTCTAAAAATTGAACAAGAATGGTGAAAATATAATAGCAGTAGAGTTTCAAGCAGCTTATATGAGGTAATGTATCTGGATTATTAAATGTCAAGAACAGGAACAGAAAGTAACCAGGAATGCTGTCCTGTTGAAAATGCTGGAATACAAGGGGTTAGAAGTTTAGCTGCAAAGCCCCAGAAAGGCTGCAGCTGAGAAAAATCTGAGATATCCTGGATAGGATCAAAATATCAGAATGATACTTGGAATCTAAGAGTTAAATTAGTTAGAATTAAGGTTAGAAAATTAAATCAACACACACAAAATGCTTCTCCCTATAGATGCTGCCTGACCTGCTGCGTTCCATCAGCATTTTGTGTGCGTTGCTTGAATTTCCAGCATCTGCAGATTTCCTCATGTTTGCCTAGAAAATTAAATGAGTTTATTGAAGTTTTCTGGTTTTGAGGGAAGCATATGATAGCTGGAAATTATTTTCACTTCTGAAGTCTTAAATATTAGCAGCAAGCACAAATAATGATGTGGAATATTGGAATCCTCTTCCAGAAATTGGATGTTATGCTATCATTTATTAATTTTGCATAAAAATAAAGCTGCAATGCAATTTCACCAGTAGCTTTATGGTATCTGAATATTCCCTTTATTCAGTACACCAGCCACAGCTATTCCACAACTACAGATGTCCATTGTTGCCTGGGAGCATTTTCTATTTGAAACTGAACAGCAAATCCATCAAACTGAGGTAAGTTTATCTTGAATTATATAAGTGGTGCTAGAAAGTTCATGAATCCTGTAGAATTTTCTCTATTTCTGCACAAATATGCCCAAAAATGTGATCAGATCTTCACGTAAGTCCTAATACTAGATAAAGAGTACCCAATTAAATAAATAACACAAAAAACATTATACATGTTCATTTATTTATTGAGAAAATTGATCCAATATTACATGTATTTGTTGGAAAATGTATGTGAACCTTTGCTTTCAGGAACTGGTGTTGACCCCCCCTTGTACAGCTATAACTTCAACCAGACGTTTCCAGTAACTGTTGATCAGTCCTGCTTACTGGCTTGGAGGAATTTTAGGCCATTCCTCCTTAAAAAACTGCTTTAACTCTGGGATGTTGGTGGGTTTCCTTGCATGAACTGCTTGCTTCAGGTCCTTCCACAACATTTCTATAGGATTAAGGTCAGGACTCTGACTCGGCCATTCCAAAACATGAATTTTCTTCTTTTTTTTTAAACCATTCTGTTGTTGATTTACTCTTGTCTTTTGGATCGTTGTCTTGTTGCATTATCCATTAAGCTTCAGATGGCAGACTGCTACCCTGACATTCTCCTGCAAAATGTCTTCATACAATTTTGAATTCATTGTTTCCTCAACAATTGCAAGCTGCCTAGGCCCTGAGGCAGCAAAGCAGCTCCAAACCATGATGCTCCTTCCACCATGCTTCACAGTTGAGATGAGGTTTTGTTGTTGGTATGCAATACTTCTTTCCTCCAAATCTGGCAATGTGCATTCCTGCCAAAATGTTCAATTTCTGTCACATCTGTCCAAAGAACATTGTCCCAGAAGTGTTGTAGGACATCCAGGTGGTCTTTTGCAAACTTGAGATGTGGAGCAATGTCTTTTTTGCAGAAGTGGATTCTTCCGTGGTGTCCTTCCATGAACACCATTTTCGTTCAGTGTTTTTCTTATAGTGGACACATGAAAAGAGAATTTAGCAAATTCTAGAGATTTCTGCAGGTCTTTTGCTGTTACCCTTGGGTTCGTTTTCATCTCCTTCAGTATTGCACATTGTGCTCTTGGTGTGATCTTTGCAGGATGCCCACTCCTAGGGAGAGTAGCAACAGTACTGAGTTTCCTCCATTTGTAGACAATTTCTCTTACTGTGGACTGATGAACACTCAGGTCTTTAGAAATGCTTTTGTAGGCTTTTCCAGCTTCATGCATCTCTACAATTCTTCTAAGATCCTCTGAAAGTTGTTTTGATTGAGGCATGGTGCATATAAACAGAAGAGCAAGTTCTGTCAGTAACCTGACTTTGTGTGTCTTTTTTATAGGACAGGGCACCTCTACAACCCACACCTTCAATCTTATCTCATTAATTGGAACACCTGACTCCAAATAGCTTTTGTAGAAGGCATTACTCCAAACATTCACATACTTTTTCCAACAAATACATCTAATATTGGATCATTTTTCTCAATAAATAAATGAACAATTTTTTTGTGGTTTTTAAAATTTAATTGGGTTCTCTTTATTTAGTTTTAGGACTTGCGTAAAGATCTGATCACATTATTTGTGCAGAAATAGAGAAAATACTACAGGGTTCACAAACTTTCTAGCACCACTGTAAGTCATTGTCTGAGCCATATCTGTTGATTGTCTTGAGAAAGAGAATGATTATTTCCATTTGTACATAACATTGCTTCTCATATCTATTAGCCCAACATATTGGAGTACCCACTAGTTTTCAATTCTAGTCCAATGGAACAAGTTCCACCTCTTCCTCAATATTCTTCAGTGACCCAAGTAATGAAGATGTTTTCTGGATTGAAATCTTTGTTTTATTTTTAATGAAGTTTGTCTGATTGATTCATGTTGTGCAGAAAGTATGAAGAATGTTGATATTGGTAAAAATACTATAGCAATTTCATCTTTTACAGATACGCTTTAAAGATCAGATTAATCAGGTGAAAGCTGGGATGCAGTTAAACAGCTTGGCAACAGTGACTATACCGAACCTCCCAGTACCACCAAGCTCTAGTGTACGTATCTAGTGAAATCTCTTTCTAAAAGTAGTTAAGAATTGAAACCAGGTTGATGCATGTAGACACTATATTCAGCATCATACCTCAGTTGTACTAAAGGTATCTTTCAACAGAATTAAACATCTATCTACTTTAAAAATAGGACCTTGGAAAAATGCTTTAAGCATTTAATAAATATACACTTATTAGCTGAAGGATAAGGTGATGCAAATTGCTACAGCCAGACTATGAGTTGGGTTTGGGACAGTGCAGTAGCCCGCTGTTCTTCAGAATTGGCAGTGAACAAAAATGCAGAGTTCTGAAGGAAGTATTTAACTACAGGAAAGTATGAAGCTAAAGGTGTTTGAAAAGAGCATGTGTATATTGAAATTGAGGCATCAGAGGACAGAGATGGACATTCAGGTTGGTAGATGAATGGGGGTTTGCGTTGGATACAAGTTACAGAGTTCAAAATGTGAAGTTTCTGTGGATCAGTATGCACAGGCCATTAAAGACTGGAAGAGCCAAGTTTGTAAGTGACATTGCCAAGGATGAGAGTTTCAGGGATCTAAAGGCAAAAAAAAACATGCACAGATGCTGAAAATCTGAAATGAATATGGAAAATTGGGAATACTCAGCAACTCGGGCAGCACTTGCAGAGAATTATTGACCATGGTTAAATGTTAACTTGTTTCTTTCTTGGCATGTGCACTGCAAGATCTGAATACTCCTAGCATTTTCTGTTTGAGTTTCAGGAGCAGAATAGAAGGATTCCTAGAGATGATTTGAATCAATTACTCTTAAGTTCTCAATGTGAACTTGACTGTATGATTAAATAATTGAACTCAGAGAAAGATTATTCAGAAGGAAGATGATGTATTTTGGAAAGTCAAACCAGCATTGAACGGTAGGTAGGGCTCTGAGGAGTGTAATGGAACTCAGGGACCTAGAGGTAAAAGTGCATAGTTCATTGAACACAGTGCCACAGGTACACAGGGTGGTAAAAAGGGTATTTAGCTTGCTGGCCTTCATCAGTCAGGGCATTGAGTATGGGAGCTAGGGCATTATGTTGCAGTTATATATGGCATAATAAGGCCACACGCAGAATGCTGTATACAGTTTTGGTCACCCTGTTAGAAGAAATGCCACAATTAAAGTGGAACATGTCCAGAAAAGATTCATGAGGTTGTTGCCAAGACTAGAGGCCTGAGTTATAGCAAGAGGTTAGCCAGACTAGATCTTTATCACTTGGAATATAGGAGAATGAGGGGTGACCTTTATAGAAAAGTTTAAAATTATGAGAGGCATTGATAAGGTTACAGTCTTCCTCAGGGTAAGGAAGTCCAAAACTAATAGGCATACAGGGTAGGTGTAGAGTGAAGGGGTAAGGTTTAAAGGGGGCCTGAGGAGCAACATTTTTTCAAGAGGTTGGAGATAATAGGGAATGAGCTGCTATGGAAATGGTTAAGGCAGATACAACATTATCATTTAAGATGCACTTGGTTAGAAAAGCAAGGCTTAGAGGGATATGGGCTGAATTAAATTGGGACTAGTTGGGTGGACACAATGGTTGGCATGAACCTGTTGGGCCAAAGGGCCTGTATCCATGCTGTATTACTAGAAACAAAACTTTTATATTTTTATTTTGTTGCTATTTTTAAAATATATGTCTTTCAATTCAGGTAATGGTGGAAAAGTTGACTATTGATGATCCTGCCATTATTGCATCTTACCCTTGTGCTGCTCCTCAGATGCTCGGGTTACATAACAAACAACATAGTCCACCAGTTCCACACCTGCCTTCAGTCACAGGAGCCACGAAAGAAAAGCCAAAGCCTCCATCTGGCTTCCAGAACCAGAGATCCTCAAACCATTTACATCCTGGTGCTGCTTTGACCAAGCCTCAGTCTGCCTGGGCACAAGCAAGCAGTCGATCAGAATCACCTGTAGCATCTGAACCCACAAGCTGTCACGAAACACAGCCTTCTACAAGCCAGTCTACACATGAAAAATCTCAGCAACCCAAGAAAAGCTTTGATAAGATAATTACCCGCCTTTTAGCCATGTTTCCTAATCATACACAGTAAGTCTACTGAAAAGGTAAATGTAATTAACAGAAATATATAACCAAGAATGGTATTGTGGTGGCTTTTGACAATCTGGAGGTATTCATATGAAACTAAAGAATCAATCTTACAATATAAAAAAAACTAGTTTCATTATTGATGCCCATAAAATTCGTATATTGTAATTGGAATCTATCTGGTTTATTAACAGAGGTAGAAGCTCAGCCTGAATTATGTGCAATTCCAAATGGACAGCAATGTAATTCCCTCTAAACTGGTTTAGTAAGACATTCAATTTTGTCAGATGCTGTGTGTGATAAACCCAGAAGAGCTAGATGGGGACAGATTCGGGCAGGGTAAGCGCAGTTAGCCTCAAGTGTTCCTCCCAAACATCTGGCAACTGGTGCCTCCAGTAGGAAAGCTATCTCACAGGTAGCTGATCAACAGCCTGAGCTGTATGTACACAGTCATTACTTCCAGCTCATATACCGGATCTCAAAGAAAATTAAGATGAACGGTAAATGTTGGAGTTGCCAGCAATTCCCAAACCCTGGAAATTTGACTTAAATTACTCGTTTATCATTTTTGAGATTCTGAGAAGGCATTGCTTAAACTAACCAAAATGTATTGGATTTTTAATAATTTATCAATAAGGGTAGCGATAAGATTTTTAAAACCTAGCAGTTGGGATTTGTTCTTATCGAGGAAGGATGAAGTTGCATTATTTGGCAGGAGAATTAAAGCTGTATACTGTCAGCAATGAAAATTTCAGGAGTCAGAGACTTACAGAGCACAGAAGAGACTCGGGTTTCTGAACTACAGCCCCTTGAAAAAATGTTCAGCCCCAGCCCTTTGTTTACATAAATGAGTAATACAACCAGGGATTTTGGTCAATTTAACTGAGAATTTTTCTTTGTCAATCACATGCTCTTTTTTTCATGGTAGAACCCAAAAATAAAATTATAAAGCATGAAAAACTATAGAATTCAAAAACTGAAATGTCAGCTGTTCAAAAGTATTCATTCCCCTCTGCTCAGGACTTAGTTGAACCACCTCTTGCAGCTATTACAGGCAGAGGTCTTTTTGGATAAGGCTCTATTCACTTTGCACAACATGATGGAGCAAGATTTGGCCATGCCTCCTTGCAAAATTGCTCAAGTTGTACCAGATTTGTTGGGGAGCAGCAGTGGACAGTAATCTTGAGGTCTTAACAGAGATGTTTGATCGGGTCAAGGTAGGAGTCTGACTGGGCCACTGAAGGACATTATCTTTCTTCTTTCAAAGCCACTCCATGGTTGCTCTACCAGTGTGCTTTGAGTCATTATCCTGCTGAAAGACAAATTTCGTCCCCAGTTTGTTTTCTGACAGAGGCTAGCAGGTTTTATCCAGAATCTCTCTGTATTTATCAGCATTCATCTTCCCATCAATCCTGAGCAGATTTCTATTTCCTGCTGCTGAAAAGTATCCCCATTGCATGATACTACCTCCACCGTACTTCACAGTAGGGATGATGTTACCTGGCTGATTAGATTTATGTCGTACATACCATGTAGTGTTGAGGTCAAAAAGTTCTACTTTATTCTCATCCAACAACAAGACCTTCTTCCACATCTTTATAGTATTTTCTATGTGACACATTGGAAAGTCTTTACGAGCAAGAATATGCTTTTTTTAAGCCAGGGTTTCTTCCTTGCCACTGGTCCATAAATACCCTTTTTGTGCAAGGTCTTTGAGATTGTGGAGCCATGAACTTCATCTCCAGTTGCAGCCACTGACTTCTGCAGCTCCCTCAGTGACTAGTGGTGTCACAGTACTATCTCTTACAAGTGCCATTTAGATGGGCAGCCTGACCTAGAAGTTGTACCTGTTGTTTCACAATGGGCTGCACTGAGTTCCAAATAATATTCAGTGCCTTTGAGATGGTGTTGTACCTTTCCCCAGATTATCATTTCCTGAATTGTCTTGCATAGTCCTACCATATTGTTGGATTTTACAGACACAGTGGGTATTTATTATGAATTCATTGAAAACAGGTGATCCTCCAGTTTTCGATATCAACAAATAAGTTGGTAAAGTAATACAATATATTGCAGCTGAGGAAAGTTAGCGTAGTAATTACAAAGGGGATGAATAAATTTTCAGCCTCATAATTTTGGTTTTTAATTCCTAGTAAATTGTTCACAGGTCTTGGAATTTTTCTTTTGACATTGCACAATGTTTTGTACATTAGCTCAAAGAAATCCTACTTCAATATATTATAAATTTAGCCAAATGCGTTGATGAAATATGAAAATAGTTGTGGGTTGAATACTTTTTCAAGGCACCATATATTGACTGTTGCTGAAGGGCCTCATTCCGTATATTCGAAAATTGTCCTGACATTTTGTCCTTGGTGATATTCCTCAACCAGTGTTGGAAATGCTAAACAACCCTTGTAGTTTTAAAGCTGGGGTGAAGCTAATACTTCTACTGCTGCTTCTCATGCAGTCCTTCAGAATCAAGGATAACTTGTTTCTGCTCATAAGATGCCTAGAGGGGCAGGTGGGTAGCTTGAGAGGTGGTTAATTCCATCTGACATTTACACCTGCTTCTGTGATCCTGATAAGTGACTGCAAGGTTCTCATATCATTCTAAATGTTCCTCCTGCACTTTGAGTGGTAATGAGACGAGGTGCCCAAAAATCAGTGGTGGTATTCTAATTTTTTAAAGCAACTTTGACCATATTCATGGTTATTTTCCTTTGCTCAATGGGTAATCTCTTCCCGTGACTGAGCTCAAAATAGTGTCTCTCTCTATGGACAATAGACAGACAATAGGTGCAGAAGTAGACCATTCGGCCCTTCGAGCCTGCACCACCATTCTGAGATCATGGCTGATCATCTACTATCAATACCCGGTTCCTGCCTTGTCCCCATATCCCTTGATTCCCCTATCCATAAGATACCTATCTAGCTCCTTCTTGAAAGCATCCAGAGAATTGGCCTCCACTACTTTCCGAGGCAGTGCATTCCAGACCCCAACAACTCTCTGGGAGAAGAAGTTTTTCCTTAACTCTGTCCTAAATGACCTACCCCTTATTCTCAAACCATGCCCTCTGGTACTGGACTCTCCCAGCATCTGGAACATATTTCCTACCTCTATCTTGTCCAATCCCTTAATAATCTTACATGTTGCAATCAGATCCCCTCTCAATCTCCTTAATTCCAGCGTGTACAAGCCCAGTCTCTCTAACCTCTCTGCGTAAAACAGTCCGGACATCCCAGGAATTAACCTCGTGAATCTACGCTGCAATTCCTCTACAGCCAGGATGTCCTTCCTTAACCCTGGAGACCAAAACTGTACACAATACTCCAGGTGTGGTCTCACCAGGGCCCTGTACAAATGCAAAAGGATTTCCTTGCTCTTGTACTCAATTCCCTTTGTAATAAAGGCCAACATTCCATTAGCCTTCTTCACTGCCTGCTGCACTTGCTCATTCACCTTCAGTGACTGATGAACAAGGACTCCTAGACCTCTTTGTATTTCTCCCTTACCTAACTCTACACCATTCAGATAATCTGCCTTCCTGTTCTTACCCCCAAAGTGGATAACCTCACACTTATTCACATTAAACGTCATCTGCCAAGTATCTGCCCACTCACTCAGCCTATCCAAGTCACCCTGAATTCTCCTAACATCCTCATCACATGTCACACTGCCACCCAGCTTAGTATCATCAGCAAACTTGCTGATGTTATTCTCAATGCCTTCATCTAAATCGTTGATGTAAATGGTAAACAGCTGTGGTCCCAATACCGAGCCCTGTGGCACCCCGCTAGTCACCACCTGCCATTCCAAGAAACACCCATTCACCGTTACCCTTTGCTTTCTATCTACCAACCAGTTTTCTATCCATGTCAGTATCTTCCCCCCAATGCCATGAGCTCTGATTTTACCCACCAATCTCCTATGTGGAGATTGAAACTGACACTATGGAGTTTCAGGATTGACCTATGGAGTCTGACACTGGGCATGTGATGGAAATAACTTACAAAACAGTGCAATTAGATCCTCAAGTCTAGGACTCTTGGCCTGTGAAAGAACACTGAAGGTAATTTGTAAATTCAGTGGATTCTGGTTAATTGGAACACATTGGGGCCAGTACATCGTGTCCCAATTAAGCAGCTGCCCCAATTAGCTGAAATTTCATAGAAATAGTTAAAAAGGAATAATAATAATAATAATAATTAATTATAATTATTATTATTATTATGTAAGTCTCCAGAAAGCCACAATACTAAACACCACTAGAATAGCCCAAAAGTTCCTAACAACTGAGAAAGGAGTGTGCTTAGCTATGCCGTACCTCAGGTTTTAACAGCTTGAGCTGAGGAAAAAAATAGAAAATAATAGTAACGTACTTACAAAGCACTTTTCATTAAAACAATGTAGTTCAAAGTACTTTACAATTGGATAAAGTGCAAACATAAAAATGAAAGATGATACTGTTAAAAGCAAGGTTAAATAAATAGATTTTGAGCTGGCATTTAAAAAAGACAAATTATTGCTTAACTGAGTAACAAATTATGTTTTTAAATGAAATACAGAGCAAATTAGAAACTTATCAAAACTACTACAGTACAATAAACCTGTGAATTATATTGCAGGACTTATCAACAGAGGAATTAATGCAGTGTATGCTCCTGTTTTGATTGACTGTAAATGAACAAAATCAGCACATACACCTGGTGCAGATAATGGACTGCCGTCAAACAACACTTTTGATAATTGCAACCTCTAAATCTTCATTTTCAAGATGATTGTTGATACCTTCAAATTCTTTGTTGTTCCTAAATTGTTGAAATAGTGAAATCATCTCAGTTTCATAGCTGGCTATTTCTGGCATCCCAAAGCCTGAACACTTGAAACTGCAGTGAGCAACACAATTTTGAATTGTCTTACTGCTTATTTCTAGCCAAGTATCAGTGACAAAAAAAATCACTGCTTTTTGAACACAAATACATGGAAGTGACATTATTTGCACTGTTTGCACTAAGCATGGTATAGTGTTTAACGGCCACATGACATGCACACAACTGACAGTAGTTAGAAACTGTATGGCAACAGTATCCTGTCCCAATTACGTAGCATAGTATTCCACATAAACAAAGGGAATCCCAGCTAACTTTTTGAATAGTTTTTCTTCTTTAAGAGTTGTCCCAAAAAAAAACAGCTGTCCCAATTAACCAAAATCTGCTTTTTTTTTTTGTTGGTTTGTTTATTTATTTGTTTTGGAGATGCAGTGTGGAACAGGCCCTTCCAGCCCATTGAGCCACATTGCTCAGCAACCCATCTTTTCAATCCACAGGACAGTTTATACTCACTGATTAAACCTTCTAACCTTTGGACTGTGGGAGGAAACCAGAGCACATCCACACGTTCATGGGTCGGAGGAAATCCACACGTCCACGGGGAGAACGTACAAACTCCTTAAAGATGATGTTGGAATTGAACTCCGAACTCTTGACACCCTGAGCTGTAATAGCAACACGCTAACCGCTGCACGATTCTTCCAGTGATCAGAGGATGTTATGGAGACAGCGTTGGTGGAATCTTCAGTTACCTGAGGTGCTTGGTGTCGGCAGTCCAGATCTCAGATGCGTGCAGGAGGTAATGGCTGCCAAGTGAACCACAAATTTGAAGATCTGATCTTCGAACCTCTGTTTTCCCCGATCATAGCTTGTACTAGCATTAGCTTGTCTGTTCTGTAGGTGTTGGGATAACATTTGTGCTCTCTTGATAGACATCTTGGTGTCAATCTCAGCTTTGCATAAATTTGCTTCATACATCATTTTCCATTTTGCTGTGCATTGTACTTTCCAGTGCTAGCCTGACTCTCTTCATTAAGGAAGTTCGTAGTGCAAATGGAGGTTCCCTTTCTGGATTAATGATTGATGAAATAATCAGCCAAGTGGCGGAACGCATCCTCGATCATCAGGACAAAAAAAAGGTGAGAGTCTTATCAATGGGAAAGTGTGAAGAGTTTCTAGAAGGTTGATATGCCTTACAGAAGGTTCCAGCTTACACAGTTCTCAGAAACAAAAACTCTTACATAACCGAAGAACTGCCTGTATTTCTAACCTCGAAGCAAAGTCTCAGCTTTCTGACTGCCATCAGCCATAGTGCAAGAACCCCAAATCACCATAAACTGATGTCTGCTCTACACTTTGTTTCTGCTGTAGCAATACTCATCTGCAGTGTCATAGCTGATCGCCACCTCAGCTTACAGAGTCTGCTTCACAGATTGTACACTCAGTGGCCACTTCATTAGGTGCACACGTACACCTGCTTGTTAATGCAAATATCTAATCAGCTAATCATATGTTAGTAACTCAGTGTATTAAAGCATGCAGACCTGGTCAAGAGGTTCAGTTACTCAAACCAAACATCAGTGTGGGGAAGAAATGTGATCTAAGTGATGGTAACCAAGGAGTGATTGTTGGTGCCAAACAGAGTGTTTTGAGTATCTCAGATACTGCTGATTTCTGGGGGTGCTCATGCACAACAATTTACAGAGAATGGTGCAAGATACAAAAGACAATCCAGTGAGAGGCAGTTCTGTGGGCAAAAACACCTTCTTAATGAGAGATACCAGATAGGAGTGGCCAGACTGGTTCAAACTGACACAGGAAGGCAATAGTAACTCAAATAACAAGTGGTGTGCAGAAGAGAATCTGAACACACATGTCAAATCTTGAGATGGATAAGCAGAAGACCACGGACATACATGCAGTAGCACTTTATTAGGGATGGGAGATGAGTGTGTATTTCAGGAAACAACACCATTTTACAGACACAGGTTAAAAGTCCTCTTAAGACCCAGAGATGATCACCAAAGAAAGAGAATGCTCATCTCCCTACGAAAGCTCATCTGAGGTGTAACCCATGTAGATAATTGGGCCAGAATTTATGTTAAAATGATGGCAACACTTCCTTGCTCTGTGAAGCTGGCATCATCCTTTCATTCATGTTTACAGCAGAAGATCAGTGAGTCATGAAGGCCATGCAAATTGCAACCTTCTCAGCTACAATCAAGTTAGAATTGATTTGAATTTAAGTTATTTATGAGCACGTTCCATTACTTAATTATTTGGAAATCTTGCACTATCACATGAAGTCTGAGTGAGGTTTTAATGGCACATTAAGCTGTAAATAATGCATATTAAACTATTTTATACTTAGTAATTCTCACAGAATTGGTTCAAACTGTCCAAACAGAATATGAAATGTCGTTCTTCCAATTTGGGTTTGTCTTCTTTGGCTTCTCCATAGCAATGGAGAACATGGAACATAGAATAGTACAGCACATTACAGGCCCTTCGGCCCACAGTGTTGTGCCGCCCCTCAAACCCTGCCTCCCATATAACCCCCCCACCTTAAGTTCCTCCATATACCTGTCTAGTAGTCTCTTAAACTTCACTAGTGTATCTGCCTCCACCACTGACTCAGGCAGTGCATTCCACACACCTACCACTCTCTGAGTGAAAAACCTTCCTCTAATATCCCCCTTGAATTTCCCTCCCCTTACCTTAAAGCCATGTCCTCTTGTACTGAGCAGTGGTGCCCTGGGGAAGAGGCGCTGGCTGTACACTCTGTCTATTCCTCTTAATATCTTGTACACCTCTATCATGTCTTCTCTTATCCTCCTTCTCTCCAAAGAGTAAAGCCCTAGCTCCCTTAATCTCTGATCATAATCCATACTCTCTAAACCAGGCAGCATCCTGGTAAGTCTCCTCTGTACCCTTTACAGTGCTTCCACATCCTTCCTATACTGAGGTGACCAGAACTGGATACAGTACTCCAAGTGTGGCCTAACTAGAGTTTTATAGAGCTGCATCATTACATCACGTCTCTTAAACTCTATCCCTCGACTTATGAAAGCTAACACCCCATAAGCTTTCTTAACTACCCAATCTACCTGTGAGGCAACTTTCAGGGATCTGTGGACATGTACCCCCAGATCCCTCTGCTCCTCCACACTACCAAGTATCCTGCCATTTACTTTGTACTCTGTCTTGGAGTTTGTCCTTCCAAAGTGTACCACCTCACACTTCTCCAGGTTGAACTCCATCTGCTACTTCTCAGCCCACTTCTGCATCCTATCAATGTCTCTCTGCAATCTTCGACAATCCTCTACACTATCCACAACACCACCAACTTTTATGTCGTCTGCAAACATGTCAACCCACCCTTCTACCCCCACATCCAGGTCGTTAATAAAAATCACAAAAAGTAGAGGTCCCAGAACAGATCCTTGTGGGACACCACTAGTCACAACCCTCCAATCTGATTGTACTCCCTCCACCATGACCCTCTGCCTTCTGCAGGCAAGCCAATTCTGAATCCACCTGGCCAAACTTCCCTGGATCCCATGCCTTCTGACTTTCTGAATAAGCCTCCTGTGTGGAACCTTGTCAAGTGCCTTACTAAAATCCATGTAGATCACATCCACTGCACTACCCTCATCTATATGCCTGGTCACCTCCTCAAAGAACTCTATCAGGCTTGTTAGACACGATCTGCCCTTCAAAGCCATGCTGACTGTCCCTGATCAAACCATGATTCTCTAAATGCCCATAGATCCTATCTCTAAGAATCTTTTCCAACAGCTTTCCCACCACAGACGTAAGGCTCACTGCTCTATAATTACCTGGACTATCCCTACTACCTTTTTTGAACAAGGGCACAACATTCATTCACCTCCCTCCAATCCTCCGGTACCATTCCTGTGGACAACGAGGACATAAAGATCCTAGCCAGAGGTTCAGCAATTTCTTCCCTTGCCTCGTGGAGCAGCCTGGGGAATATTCCGTCAGGCCCCGGGGACTTATCCGTCCTAATGTATTTTAACAACTCCAACACCTCCTCTCCCTTAATATCAACATGCTGCAGAACATCAACTTCACTCATATTGTCCTCACCGTCATCAAGTTCCCTCTCAGTGGTGAATACCGAAGAGAAGTATTCATTGAGGACCTCGCTCACTTCCACAGCCTCCAGGCACATCTTCCCACTTTTATCTCTAATCCGTCCTACCTTCACTCCTGTCATCCTTTTGTTCTTCACATAATTGAAGAATGCCTTGGGGTTTTCCTTTACCCTACTCGCCAAGGCCTTCTCATGCCCCCTTCTTGCTCTTCTCAGCCCCTTCTTAAGTTCCTTTCTTGCTACCCTATATTCCTCAATAGACCCATCTAATCCTTGATTCCTAAACCTCATGTATGCTGCTGTCTTCCACCTGACTAGATTTTCCACTTCACTTGTCCAAGGACAGACCAGATGGTGGGTGAGTGGGGAAGGAGAGTTAAAATGGCTGGCAATCAAGATAACTGTGACAGAGCACAGGTGCCCTGCAAAACTGCCACCCGTTCTACACTTAAATTTGGCCGATGTAGGAGGCCACATCATATGCACCAAATGCAGTAAACCACACTGGAACTGCTGCCTCACCTGGAAGTGCTGCTTTGATCTCCTAAAGGCGGGCAGTGAGAAAGGCGATGAAGGGACAAGTGTTACACCTAAAGGTTGCAGGGGACAGTTCTAGAACACAGGGAGAGGTGACTGCAGAAAGATATGCAGCCTAGGGAGTCATGAAGAGAATCAAGTTTATTATCACCAACATGAGACATAAAATCTGTTGGTTTGTGGCAGCAGTACAATACAGGCATAACTAATAACTATAAATTACAATTAAGAAATAAATAAATAGTGAGAAAGAGAAATAGTGAATTAATGTTCATTGGCCATTCAGAAAAAACTGTTCCGAAAATGTTGAGTGTGGTGTCTTCAAGTTCCTGTACATTTCACTGATGGTACTAATGAAAGGAGGGGACTGGTGAAGATCCTTAATAATGAATGCTGCCTTCTTGGAGTACCGCCTTTTGAAAATGGAGCTAGCTGACTCTACAACCCTCTGCAGTCTCTTTCGATCCTGTGCATTAGAGCTTCCATTTCAGTCTTTGGTGACATACCAAGGAAAGTGGTTCTTACAGAAGACAGAAGGAGGTGTAAGGGAAAGAGGAAAATTTTACATGTTTAAACATGTGAAAATGAAAATGTTAGTAGAAAGGATCAGGACCAGAGAAACTACTGTCTGGGAGAGGGGCAGGAAGAGTTGGAAGAGTTGAGATCAGACGTGCACATGAGGAAAAGCTACAGGGACAAGGACAAACGCAGTTCAGAAGCCCTAGATTAGCAAACGTCATCTTGACTGAAAATTTGAGGGAAAAAATGGTAGCTTCCTTACAGAGGCGGGGGGGGGGGAGGGGAGAGATACTGTATAGTCGAGGTATCTCTGGCAGTTGCTGTGTTTATAGACAACACTCATCTTGTCATTTTAATATAGCAGAACTTCATTGGTGCCTTTAAGCACGGGTTTTGAACCTCTTATCTAAAACTATTTCCACTATTAACTTCAGAAACACAAAAATAGTTAAACAGCTTAACTAAGTCTTTACTGGGAGGAGTGGGTAAAGATCTACGCCTGTCACTGTACACAATTCTGATGCCAGCTCCTACTTTTGTTTATTAATCACACCACTAGGTTGTATAGTAATATGTCTAGATTCTAAAGCAGTAATGTCTTGTACATAGATATCCCGGAGGCATAGTAACAAACACTTTAGATCTTCTGCCCTAGTTTCAAAAATGATTTGGGTTTACTAACTGCATAAAGGCAACCGATGTTAACAAGACAGGATGCGAATAGATTAACAAAAGGTGGTATCAGATTTTGAAAATAGAGCAAATAATGTGAAAAATTAAGGAGCACATAGAGAATAAGTTTATTGCCAATACATAACAATGCAAGAGTGTGTACAATTGACTTACCATGCGTGAAAAAATTATTTTCTTTGTTACTGTGGCAGATTAAAAGTCAAATACAAAAATTCATACATTTGTAGTCAAATTGTCCCAGGTTAATCTAAATCAAATATCTTTAATAGGTGCAGTATTCTTTTAAAATGTGTTATGGTTTAGGCTGAGTGTGCAGACTGGAGTCACCAGCAGTAATTAACTACCATCTGCTGCGGTGGCCACTCACTCACAGCCATGAAAAGCAGAAATTGATGTTTTTACAGCTTAAGCTTGCTAAAAATTGCTATATGCAAACACAGTAGTTATACCTCTGTAGCTGGTGGAGTTATATCTTGTTAATCTCAATACAGCTACTACAATGGACTGACACCTTGCCCTACTGTCCTGTTTATTATTTATTGTAAATGCCTGCACTGTTTTTGTGCACTTTATGCAATCCTGTGTAGGTCTGTAGTCTAGTGTAGCTTTCTCTGTGGTGTTTTTTTATTACGTAGTTCATTCTAGGTTTTTGTACTGTGTCATGTAACACCATGGTCCTGAAAAACGTCGTCTCATTTTTACTATGCACTGTACCAGCAGTTATGGTCAAAGTGACAATAAAAGTGACTTGACTTGAATCAGCTTTAATACCTCTTGGGATAAATATTGTAAGTTTTTTTTTAATATTTGAGCTTGAAACCAAGATGGCTGAGGAAAATATAACTGAACAAAAAGAAAATTCATTGACAGTAATAACATAAATTGCCATTGACTGAACAAAACATTTAATTGAAATCACAATTATACAATATTGTTAGTTGTCGGAATTGGTGGTGTTGTTTTGAAAGAGGAGAAAATGACAGGATGAATGGCATGTTTTTGTTAAACCTCAATTTCAGGTCCAGTTTCCATCTGCTAACTTTCAACATGCAACATTCCCAACTGACCAAAGATCCACTTCTGCCACAAGAGAAGTCCCAAAAATGGACTCAGCCATCAGGAAGATCAGAACACCAGAAGATCTTCCCCATCCTTGGCAACCAATCAGAACTCAGACTGCTTCACAGTGGCAGGGGAGCGATAGCACAGTAAGTTAGTCACTTGACAGCTTCATTACCTTACGACAAACAAAATGATATGTATTCAACATGCCCAATGGGATATACTAGAAGCACTTTTAATGTAACATTTTTACTCTAAACAACTTAAGACAATGACTTGAATTTACGAAAAGTAGTGCGAATGATACAGGCTATTAATAATATGCAAACTGGCCAGCTGCTTGTCAAAAGCTACAGTAAATTGCATAACATCTGGTCATTGGCCAGTTTCCTGCTTTACTCAAACAACCTACCAAAAATCTTCACTTCATTTTCATCAAGTTGCTGTTGCACATTAAACTGCCACTAAATCAGGAGCTCCTAACTCTTTAATGCCATTAAACAAGGGGTCCACAAACCCCAGTTTGGGAACCTCTGCTCTCAATGTTACCTTGCTGGGTTGATGGTTGCTAACTAAAGGATTACACATAGTACCTTCAGTTACCAATTTGTACATCTTGAATCTTATTTTTTCATTAAAAAAAACTTAATTCTCCTGTTCTGCTTTGACATTGAATTAGTCTCTATACTACCAGTGGAGAGACAATATAAGATCTAAGGAGCAGAATGTTGAATCCATCTGGGTAGAGGTTAGGAAGAGTAAAGGGAAAAAAATCACTGGTGGGATTTGTCTACCAGCCACTGAATAATAACATTACTGTGGTACAAGCAAAAAGCAGAGAAAAACCTAAGGCATGTAAAAATGCAACAGCAATTATCATGGGGGACTTTAACTTGCACGTAGATTGGTTGCGGCTGTCTTGAGGAGGACTTCATAGAATGCATCCATGATGGCTTCCTCAATCAGCATATTACTGAACCTGCAAAGGAACGTGCTATCTTAGATCTGGACCTGTGCAATGAGACAGGTAAAATTAGTGATCTTGTAGTTAGAGATCCTCTTGGAAAGAGTGATCACATTATGACTGAGTTTCTCATAGAAAAGGAGGGTACAATAATTCAATCTAAAACCAGTGTGTTATGCCTAAACAATGGAGACTACAAATGGATGAGGGAGGATTTGGCTAGTGTAGAGTGGGAACACAGGTTTATGGTGAGACAGTTGAGGAACAGTGGAAGACTGTCAAAGAGATTTTTCACAGTGTTCAACAAAAGTATATTCCAGTTAAAAGCAAGAACAGTAAGGGTGGGGAGAGCCAGCCTTGGATAACTAAGGAAATAAAAGAAGGCATCAAACTAAAAGCTCGTGCATACAAAGTCAGCAAGAGTAGTGAGCAACTGTAAGATTGGGAAAACTTTAAAAAACAGCAAAGTACCACTAAGCGAGCAATAAAGGGAAAATAGATTATGAAAATAAACTAGCACAAAATATAAAAATTGATAGTAAAATTTTTATAATTAGATAAAGTGGAAAAGGATGGCTAAAGTGAATGTAGGTCCCTTGGAGGACGAGAAGGGGGAATTGATACTGGGTAATGAGCAAATGGCTGAGGTTTTGAATGACTATTTTGTGTCAGTCTTCACAGTGGAGGACACGTCAAACATGCCAAAGAAAAATGTTATGGATGTGATGGGAGGTGAGGACCTCAATACAATAGCTATCACTAAAGAGAGAGTGCTGAACAAACTTGTGGGCCTGAAGATAGATAAGTCCCCTGGTTCTGATAGAATGCATCCCAGGGTACACAAAGAAATGGCAGAAGTTATAATAGAGGTGTTGGTGGTGATTTATCAAAATTCTCTGGAGTGGTCCCAGCGGATTGGAAGATGGCAAATGTCACACCACTGTTCAAAAAAGGATGTAGGCAAAAGGTTTAACATCTGTAGTTGGGAAAATGCTTGAAGCTATTAAAGAAATAGCAAGGCATCTGGAAAGAAATGGATCCAGTTTGGATTTAGCAAACTTACTGGAGTTCTTTGAGGATATAATGAGCGCAGTGGATAGAGGGGAACAAATGGGCATTACTTACTTGGATTTCCAGAAAGCATTTGATAAGGTGCCACATAAAAGACTTATCCATAAGATAAGGATGCATAGACTCAGGGGTGATGTATTAGCATGGATGAAGGATTGGTTATAATAGGAAGCAGAGAGTTGGGATACATTGTCGTTACTCTGGTTGGCAATCAGTAGTGAGCGGTGTGCCACAGGGGTCGGTGCTGGGCCCACAACTGTTCACAATATACATTAACAATCTGAAAGAGGAGACCGAGTGTAGTGTACCTAAGTTTGCTGATGATACTAAATTGAGTGGAAAAACAAATTGTGCAGAAGATGCAGAGAGTCTTCACAGCGATATAGATAGGTTAAGTTAGTAGGCAAGGGTCTGGCAGATGGAGTACAATATTGGTAAATGCAAGGTCATCCACTTTGGAAGGAAAAATGAAACAGCAAATTATTATTTAAATGGTAAAAAATTGGCCACGTGCTGAGGCTGTCAAGAAGGCAAATGGAATGTTGGCTTTCATTGCTAGAGGGATTGAAATTAAGAGCAGGGAGGTTGTGCTGCAACTGTACAGGGTACTGGTGAGGCTGCACTAAGAGTACTGCATGCAGTTCTGGTCTCCTTACTTGAAGAAGGATATACTGGCTTTGGAGGCACTGCAGAGGAGGTTCACCAGGTTGATTCCAGAGATGAGGGTTTAGACCAGGTGGCCAACTTTTTACATTCCATGTGTCAATTTTTTCATGCATGAGTTCTATATTAATATATTTCTACGAGAATTGAATGGGAGTACAAGAGTTGTATGGTGCATCTGAACTCGTGAGTGAAAAAATTGACGCATGGAATGTAAAAGGTTGGCCACCCCTGGTTTAGACTATGAGGAGAGATTGAGTCACCTGGGACTGCACTCACTGGAATTCAGAAAAATGAGAGGAGATCTTATAGGAACATATAGAATAAGAGATCAATAAGATAGAGGCAGGAAAGTTGTTTCCACTGATAAGTGAGACTAGAACTAAGGAACAGAGCCTCAAAATTCAGGGGAGTAGATTTAGGACAGAAATGAGCAGGAACTGCTTTTCCCAGAGAGTGGTGAATCTGTGGAATTCTCTGCCCAATGAAGCAGTGGAGTCTACATCAGTAAATATATTTAAGACAAGGTTGGATAGATTTTTGCATAGTGGGGGAATTAAGGATTATGGGGAAAAGGCAGGTAGGTGGAGATGAGTCAATGGCCGGATCAGCCATGATCTTATTGAATGGCGGAAAAAGCTCAATGAGCCAGATGACCTATGCCTTCTCCTACTATGAGGGGCTTAGATAAATAGAGTAAATGCAAGCTGTCTTTTTCTACTGAGGTTGGGTGGGACTGCAACCAGATGTCATGCGTTAAGGGTGAAAGATGAAAAATTTAAGGGAAAACTTCTTCACGCAGAGGGTTGTGAGTGTGTGGAATGAACTGCCAGCGCAGGTAGTGCATATGAGCTCAGTTTCAATTTTTTAAGACAAGTTTGGATGGGTACATGGATGGTAGGGATATAGAAGGCTATGGTGCCTTTGCAGGTCGATGGGGTAGGCAGTTTAAATGGTTCAGCACTGACTAGATGGGCCAAAGGGCCTGCTTCAGTGCTGTACTTTTCTAAGACTCTGACTCTTTCACAATTTATTGCTTAGCAGCACTATCCCAATGCATTATGTGTTTACCAAAGTCCAAGGCGCATCATTATACTCAGGATAGACCCACCAGGCCAAACTCAGAGCAACTGCAATTACAGACAGACAGACAGACATACTTTATTGATCCCGAGGGAAATTGGGTTTCATTACAGTCACACCAACCAAGAATAGTGTAGAAATATAGCAATATAAAACCATAAATAATTAAATAATAATAAGTAAATTATGCCAAGTGGAAATAAGTCCAGGACCAGCCTATTGGCTCAGGGTGTCTGACACTCCGAGGGAGGAGTTGTAAAGTTTGATGGCCACAGGCAGGAATGACTTCCTATGATGCTCAGTGTTGCATCTCGGTGGAATGAGTCTCTGGCTGAATGTACTCCTGTGCCTAACCAGTACATTATGGAGTGGATGGGAAACATTGTCCAAGATGGCATGCAGCTTGGACAGCATCCTCTTTTCAGACACCACTGTCAGGAAGCCCAGTTCCACCCCCACAACATCACTGGCCTTACAAATGAGTTTGTTGATTCTGTTGGTGTCTGCTACCCTCAGCCTGCTGTCCCAGTACACAACAGCAAACATGATAGCACTGGCCACCACAGACTCGTAGAACATCCTCAGCATCGTCCGTTGTTGTAAGCTGCAAGGAATAATCTGGAAGGCCTTACAATAGGCCAAGTAAATGCAGCGAATCCTGACCTTTGACTATGCAGGTCTATTCTTCATTAGAATCTGAAACCAATTTTCATCCTTAATCATTGACTCCAGCATCAAAAGAAATTTTTGGCTAATCCAGGTGTCTTTTGAAGATGTGTGTCGGATACGGTTGTTTAAAGTACTACATAGGGTCACTTTAAAATAAGAGATTGTTCAGTTAGGATTGAGTTATTGACCACAGACAGAGGACTGGTAAATTGAAGAAAACAGAACAGGATAATTTGGCAGGCATTAGTCAGGTACTATACAAATCATTTTGAGGCTCTCAATTATAAATTGGCAAATTGATTTATTACTGTCACTTGTACAAGATACAGTGAAAGACTTGCTTGCCATCCATATAGATCATGTTCTCAATTTTATTTATTATTATTATTTTGTTTTTCTTATCTATTTGCACAATTTGTCATGTTTTGCACATTGGTTATTTGTGTGGAGTTTTTTTAAACACAGAACAGTGTAGCACAGTATAGACCCTTTCACTCACAATGTTGTGCTGAGCCAAGATCAATCGACCTCTTCTCTCCCAACATAGTTCACCATTTTCTTTCATCCATGTGCCTTTCTAAGAATCTCTTAAATGTCCTTTAAAAGAAAGGTTGAATAAGTTAGGACTTTATTCCCTGGAGCGTAGAAGAATGAGGGGTGATTTGATAGAGGTGTATAAACTTATGATGGGTATAGAGTGAATGCAAGCAGGCTTTTTTCCACTGAGGCCAGGGGAGAAAAAAACCCAGAGGTCATGGGTTAAGGGTGAAGGAGGAAAAGTTTAAAGGGAACATGGGGGGGTGGGGCTTCTTCACGCAGAGAGTGGTGGGAGTGTGGAATGAGCTGCCAGATGAAGTGATGAATGCGGGCTCACTTTTGATGTTTAAGAAAAACTTGGACAGGTATATGGATGAGAGGTTTGGAGGGATATGGCCCAGGTGCAGGTCAGTGGGACTAGGCAGAAAAATGGTTCGGTATAGCCAAAAGGGCCAAAAGGCCTGTTTCTGTGCTGTAATGTTCTATGGTCCCCAAGCCATTCTCACAAATGTATTGTTGGGACACTATACTCTGTACATTAGTGTATTGTTGGTACATTGTCAGTAAAGTACCTATAGTATGTTTGTTAGTTAAAACTACCAACTATCCTACATAATCTTAGAGAATGAATGAGACACATTGGTGGTGCTAGAAATATTAGTTAATGATTCTATGAATGTACAGGCTATATCTGAATCACAATATATAATGCCAAGCATGATCTCTTCCAAATGTGCTTCCCTGCATTGAGAAGTGTGAGATTCAATTACAATTGTTAATCAGTCTGCAAAATTTTTCATTGACTCAATTGTGCTTCTTTGTATCTGCTGTGAATGCCAGCAAGAAAATGAATCTCAGCTGACATACAGTATGTACTTTGATCATAAATTTTCTTTGAACTTCAGATTATAGTGTTACAATTACAGAGAAAGTGCACTGCAGGCAGACAATAAGGTGCAAAGCCAGAGCGAGGTAGATTGTGTGGTCAAGAGCCAATGTCATCGTACCTGGAGACTGTTCAATGGTCTACAGAATTATATGAAAGATTCAGTTAATGTAAATCTAAATGGGCTTATTGAGGCCAACATCAAGACCATGGGGATCATTGTGAAGGTGTTAAAGAAACAAGGTTGGCCAGGATTTTTTTTAAAACAATAGCACATTTAAATGAACGTTCAATATGAAAAGAAAATGGGAGAAACTTTAAAAGTGTTTTCCTTTTTCCATTGTAGACATTTGATGAAGAGCCATGTATTATTTGTCATGATGATTTGACACCAGACAGCATGTTTACGCTGCCATGCAAACATCACTTTCATGAAGAGGTGAGTTTATTTCATTTAATCTTATTTTTAGCACTTTAATATGTGGCTGATTTACACTGCTGGAAACGTGCTTATGCTAATAGATGTGAAATCAGGTTTGTTCCTGTAATTTTTTCAGCTGATTAACGCAAGGATAAGTTACTTAGCCCTTCATAAATAGAAACACTAGTTATGACCATCTGGCATTGAGGGAGGAAGGTACTCATCTTGTAAATTTGAACGTAGAATAGAGTAGAGCAATACAGCACAGGCCCTTCAGTCCTTCATGTTGTACTGACCTTGATAAACCTTTTCCATGAAGAATCTAATCCTGTTTTCATAACGAGATGCAATGATTTAAAAGTCTCTTAAATGTTCTTTTGTCACCACCCCCAGCAATGTGTTCTTGGTACCTTCCACTCTATGCAAAAAAGAAAAAAAGACATAACTCTGACATCTCCCTTAAACTTTCCTTTACTCACCTTAAAAGGATGACCTCTGGTATTGGCTATTGTTGCCTTGGGGAGAAAGACACTAGCTGTCCACTTTATCGAGCCTCTCAATCTTATACACCTCGACCAAGTTGCCTGTAATCCTCTGTCACTCCAAGGAGAAAAGCCATAGCCTACTCAACTTCTCCTCATACGACATGTTCTCGAATCCAGACAACATTCTAGAAAATCTCTCTAAAGCTTCGACACCCTCCTTATAATGAGGTAATCAGAAATGAACACACAACTCCAAGTGTGGTCTTAACTACTGTTTTATAAAAGTGCAGCATTACTTCATGGCTCTTGAACTCCATTCCCTGACTAATTACAAATTGGGTAATAGTTTCCTGATAGTTTGAATGGAAGTTGAATGGATTACTTCTTTTATAATTAAAATACAATCTGAAGCGTGTGGTTAAAACTTTTTTTGTATGTGAACTAGTGCCCCTCGCTCAGTCTACATGTGCCTTGTTTTCTATTTACATTTAATACACAAAAGTTATTCAGGCCTTGAGTTCAAATGTACAGTGGCACGGTAGCATAGTAGTTTAATTCCTGACACTGTCTGTAAGGAGTTTGTATGTTCTCCCCATGACCACGTACATTTCCTCCAGGTGCTCCAGTTCCCCCCCCCCCCCCCCCACAGTCCAAAGACATACCGGCTAATAGGTTCAACAACACACACAAAATGCTGGTGGAACACAGCAGGCCAGGCAGCATCTGTAGTGAGAAATGCTGTCGACGTTTCGGGCCGAGACCCTTCAGGACCTGACCTGACGAAGGGTCTCGGCCCGAAATGTCGACAGCGCTTCTCACTATAGATGCTGCCTGGCCTGCTGTGTTCCACCAGCATTTTGTGTGTACTGTTGTTTGAATTTCCAGCATCTGCAGATTTCCTTGTGTTTGCCGGCTAATAGGTTAGTTGGTCATTGTAAATTGTGATTAGGCTAGGGTTAAATCAGGAGTTGCCGGGCGGGATCTCGGAAGGCTTTTTCAGCACTATATCTCAATAAATAAAATGTATCAGCCCCTGTGTGAAAGTAACAAAATGAATGTGTGCTTAAGCTTTTCTTTGCTACCATACAGTGCATCAAGCAGTGGCTGAAAGCAAATAGGACCTGTCCGACATGTCGAGTCTATGCTGTACTGCCTGAGGACTTCCCTGTGCTGCCTGGAATGTTAACTGCACAAAACTTCCACTTTCCGTAAATAATCAATCATTTCTGACTCGCTAATCTTATCCTTCCCACAAAGTACTAGGTAATACTAGAATAGTTCAAAATTACTTTTATAGTCAACTATCTCCTGACATTATCAACTTGTGTATTAGTGACCGTTATGAGTGTTACGTACCCCGTAACTGGAATTCTGACCAGCAAAGATAGAAGAATCCATTGGGAGTCTGGTGGTACTATTTTCAAACAGTGTTTATTAGTAAAATATACAAATCAATATCAGCAATGCAAATATATAGATAATACACGTTAGCAATACTAAACCTAAAAGTGTGGGTATAATAATAATCAATAAAAAACAAGATCTATTGATGTCTAGGGGATAAAGAATTGTCGTATGTGAGTATAAATTCAGTTCAATTCATACATGCTGAGGTAGTTGTTGGTTCTTGTGTTTTAATCATTGGAGAGAGAGAGAGAGAGCGAGCAAACAGTGACAGCTACAGTCAGGCAAACCTTCCTTTACGTTCTTGATCCGTCGATGTGTTGTGGCCATTCAGGTATGACCCCTCTGTCCTTCAGCTAGACCGTTCTTCTGTGGTGGACTCGTCACCCAGGCAAGGGTGGACACACACACAAACCCCCACCGGCCCTGCTATAACACTGAGAGTTAAACTGACCGATCCTTTGTTCGGTCCCCGATGCCCCACACCTTCTCGTGGGTTCCAACACTCAAGCAGTGCTCAATAGTGTGTCTCCTGGTGTGTCTGAGGGGTGTCTCTCCAGACCTCACTTTTATCCCCACTCAGGTGTCAATCAGTTTTGAATGACTTAGTCCATCAAACCAGCCCAATCCGGCTGTCCACTGAGGATTTTTAATGAACAGAATGGTACCAAGTAAACAGCCCTCTCCGGAGCCATAAGTCTTTCAGGAATCATAATATGGTGGGTCAACAAGTCTCTCTCTCCCGGTGTTATCTCTCCCTTGTCTGAAGCAGATGTTCCAGTCCCAGTATGTTTTCCCTTTGTCTCTCTTTCTCTCTCATTAGCAGCGTGGTAACAGTAACAGTTACGGGGGGGGTGGGGGGGGAACATGGGCAACTCTGTACCCTTCTGCCCATCAGAGCTGTTCATCCTTCGTAACATGAGCAATCATCAGTCCAGCTCTGCTAATGATCACGAGCTGTGGTTTAGCAAGATTTTAAGATTACAATTTCACAAAAAAACCTGTAATCCTTTAAATTGATTTTAAAATTAGTAAAAAATGAATTTTGTATGAAACATACTAAATCTTAACCTTTTGTAGTACCTATTGTATAATGTACCCTATTGCTTCTTCCTAATTAAAGTAATACTTTCATATGTATCAGACTATATTAAAGGATCAGTATGAAATATGCTGTGGAATCTTGAGCAGAAGGAGAAACACAAACTATCTGCCCAACCATTTCCTACCTCTACCATTGGGAAGCAAACTTTGTTCTCATGCCCAGTTCTAATGAAGATCCTGGACAAGAAACCTTTGGTTCCTTTTTATAGATGCTATCCAGGCTGAGTGTTTCAAAGGTTCATTTTATTGTCGAAGTATGCATGTACAGTACATCCCTGATACTTGTCTACTCCAGATAGCCATTAAATACAGAAAGACCATGGGTGCTGATGAAAGAAAAGACAGCAACTCTCCCCCCCCCCCCCCGGCACAAAAGTGAAAGGGAACAAAACTGGCAGACCCTTGCTGCAACAAAAAACAAACGAAAATAACAATCCCCAACCCCGTCACTCACAGAAAAGAACAGTGACACTAGCACCAAACCCCCTCAACACACAAAAAACTAACAGATCAGCCACAAGATAAAACACAGAAAAATTGAAGGAAACCAATGTAAAGTATCAGAGATCTCAAAATAGCAAGAACTGTTTGTTTGCATATGAGGAGAGCAGCTGCACAAACTCAGTCCTTCCGTAAAGAGTGACCGCCAAACGTGCCAATCCAGATGCTGACCCCCCTCTGCATTCACCTCAATGCTTCAATTTTCCTTGCTGCTATGAGGTAGAGTCTTTCATGACCCCACACCTCTGGTCTTTTACACAAGACAGCTTGTTATCTCGGTCCTTTTCTACTCCCCGTCTCTGATCCCCACAGTGCAGCTCTCCAGACACAGCATCACGCTGTATCCTTCAGTCGAGTTCCAAACTGCATGTCACAGGCTCCAACAGTTTCGGTAACGTAAACAAGATGAGAACAACAAGCAGGAGGGGGAGAACTGAAAAAACTGGGCAGATTTGCTATATGGAGATGTCACCCAAGGAATCGTTCCCTGGTGCTGTCTTGACCGGAAGATTTGTGGCACTTATCTGTAGCAGGGAAAAGAGAACTGTTATGTTGGGATAGGCTTTTCCTGAATTCATCTCCAATTGGTATCCTTGAAAATCATAATTAACACATTTGGCAAATTAAGATCCAACACATCCCTTGGACATGATAATATGCTAACCAGCATTTTAAGGGGAGGCAGCTGAGATACTGGATGCACTGGTTGTTATAAATTTACATGGAAAAGTCCCAGCCAGTTTAAAAACAAAGCAGTAATTGCTGAGAGTGAGAGAGAGAACAGACTGTCAGACCTTATGGTCTAAATGTTGGGGAATTGAAAATATTACTAAAAAGTTTGTGACCCCTAGTCTTGGTAATTTATATAAATAAAGACTTGAATGAAAGGGGGGGGGGTTGGTAATTTTGCAAATGACATGAAGGCTGATGTTGTGGGCAGTGTTAAAGGCTCCCATAGGCTACAATAGAACATTGACAGGATGCAAACTAGGCTAAGTGGCAGATGGAGTGTTCAACCCAGAGAGGTGAAGTGATGCTCTTGGAGAGCTGACCACCTATGCTGTCTTCTCACTGCTGCCATCAGGAAGAAGAAACAGGAGCCTCAGGACCCACACCACCAGGTTCAGGAACAGTTATTAACCTCAACCACCAGGCTCTTGAACCAGTGGGGATAACTTCACTCACCCCATCACTAAACTGTTCCCACAACCTGTGGACTCACTTTCAGGGACTCTTTGTCTCATGTTCTCCATATTTATTGCTTATTTATTTATTATTATTGCTGCTTTGTTTTCTTCTGTATTTGCACAGTTTGTTGTCTTTTGCACATTTCATTAATTACGTTTCTTGGATTTACTGAGTATAGCTGTAAAGAAAACAAATCAGGTTGATAATAAATTTGCGTAGAACTTTGAATCTGAAGGCAGAATATGCAGGACTAATGACAATAGGAGGAACAGGGGATCTTGTGATTTACATCCATAGATCTCTCGAAGTTACTGCACACATTGATAGAGTGGTTAAGAAAGTGTATGGCGTGTTCAGTTCTCGTCCTCTCATAGGAAGGATGTAGAGGCTTTATAGAGGGTGCAGAGTTTTACCAAGGTGCTGTCTGGATTAGAAAGCATGTCTTATGAGGAAGAGTTGAGTGAGTTAGGGCTGTTCTCTTCAGAGTGAAAGAAGATGAGAGGTCACTTGATAGAGATGTATAAGACAAGGTGGAGAGGTAGCATCTTTTTTCCCCAAGGCAGCAATAGCTATTATGAGAGGTCATAAGTGTACGGTACACACTGTGGGAAGTGGTGGTAGAGACTGATACATTAGGGACATTTAAGGGACTCGCAGATAGGATGAAAGAAAAACGGAAGACTATGTGGGAGGGAAGGGCTAGATTGATATTGGAGTAGGTTAGAAGGAAGGCTGAAGGGTCTATGTTTTACTGTTCTGTGCCCTAAAGTGTAACACAATTTGTCATCTGATAATACTTTCTGAAAAGGAATTGGTGTTTCATTTGACTTTGGATAAAACTAGCAGAGTAAATATATAAACTCTTTGCAAAAGATTATTGAACCAGAAGAAAAAGATTGTGGAGCTGAAGTCAAAATTGTTAGCATGAATCAGTTAACAGTAAACATTGGGAATAAAAGGTCAGTTTCAATTTTGCAAGGTATTGGTACGATTCAACTGTTTCAAACTGTCAACAACTTGCATGAAAGATTCTAGGATCATGGATCAACTTTCATATGTAATGTATCCTGTTTCCTTGACAAAACAAAGATAGGTGGAAATACAAATTAGAGGAAAGTCTTTAAAGGGAATAAAAGTTGAAGGAAATAAAATTACTTAGCTATAGTAAATCAAGTTAAAAACAACTCAGTACTGGAGAAACCAAGTCAGACAGCATCTGTAGAGTGAAATTCCACTTTTGTAACCTAATTGATAATCATGTTTTCAGTGTCAAGAATTGAGTACAGGCAGTCCCCGGGTTACAAACGTCCGACTTACAGACAACTCGTACTTACGAACGGACTGACATAAAGCCTATTATATTAAAAATTTGAGTTAAATACAATGGTTTGTAATAACAAACACATGCACTACAGGCAGTCCCCAGATCTGTTCCTAAGTCTGTCCTTAAGTCAGATTTGTACGCAAGTCGGAACAGGTACATCCAGTCTTATTTAGCGTCAGTCAGTCAATTGTTTGTCTTAGTATATAGTATACATTTTACCTTTCTATGCATATAAAACACTTAAACACTTCCATATACACTAAAACATCTTAAACATAATAATACAGTACATAATAATACCATAATAATAAAAGTAACTACATACGGTTTGATCGATGTCTTGCATACCAGAAGGGGCATTTGTGAGGTAACATGATGGACCTGGTGCTGGAGAGGGCAGGTTTACTACTGGAGTCAATTTCTTGAAGTAGGCATCAAGGGAGGCTTGGACAGAGCTTTTCTTTTGCTCATCATAAATGGCCTTGTAGCAGTTGAGGTCCTGGGTAATTGCACAGTAAACTTTGGTGAACCTCTCTGTAGTAGGATCTTGCTCCTCTAACTACCATCCCTGCTTCAATGAGACGAAAGGCTTCAGCAAACTCTTTTGCCACGAACTTTTTCGGTTCCAGAGTTCCTAGGTCCCAGTCTTCTTCCTCAAACACTATTATCTGCTGCTCTAATTCCATAAGGTCTTCATTGGTTAGTTCTTCAGCGTGGGAGTTTTTCTTTTCTTTGATCTATCACCAGCACTTTATGCTTTGGAGGCATGGTGACAAGGGTAAATAAGAAAAATTTAAGCCACATACAAAGTTACACACTCAACACAGTGCTAATGGCAACGTGCTCTGACTTAAAATGGCAGACGGCGTTCTCCTTCCTCGAGCCAATGAACTGCTGAAGCCACACAATGTTTTCATGAGCGTCACAAATTAATGCATGCATTTGTTATTACAAACCATTGTATTTAACTCAATTTTTTAATATAATAGGCTTTATGGCAGTCCATTCATAAGTACGAGTTGTCCGTAAGTCGGGTGTTCATAACCCGGGGACTGCCTGTATTTGAGGAACACTTGAACTGTGGTTTGGTGCTCAATTGTAAGCCTACTTGTGATATCGACCAGTGTTTGTTTTAAGCTCAGAGCCAGTGTAAAAACTGTGTCTCGAACCTTGTTTCAGATATCCCTGCTTTTGGGTCCAATTCATCCTCATCAGGGACTCTTATCATGCTTACACCAGAACAGCAAATTTTAAACTCACTCGAAGTAACCATTTAGCAAAGAAGTCTCAAAGGTGTATACTATTCTCAAACACAACATATTGTACATCTTTCCTTTATATTTTAAGCATGTCTCAATAGCTCTTAATTATTTCTTTGGCATGAAAGGCATTATATAAAATACATAAATTTGTCCCGTGCCGATGCAGTTCCCACATTCTACCAGCAGAGGTCCATTTTGCTCCAACATCGTACACACTAACATTCTTCTCACTGTTAGCACACACAATCTTAAATGCTGACCGATTAATAGAATATTGAAAATTCAACACAAATTGGCCATTGTCAAAAAAAAACTTTTAAAAAGTTAACTTCATAATGGCACAAGAATTTATGAAATTACAATGATAAATTAAACTGCATTTATGGCACCAGACAGTCTGTGATGGAGGAACTTGGCACGTCAAGCAGTATCGGTAGTGGAGTAAAGGATTTGCCGATATTTCAGGTTGCAACTCTGCATCACATCCAAAACATCAAAGAATCCTCCCACTACTGTTCCCTCTGGTGTGTGAGGCCACATAATAACTGAAATGCTGTCATGCACACAGCCTTTTCTTTAACAAAGTTGACATAATTTTGAATTCTATATTAATATAATTGTGAAATAGTCTAATTGTATTAATGAATATAATTCATAAATTTTCTACATAAAAAATGAACCCACAATCTTTACATTTTAGAGCTTCAAAATATTTATAATGGCAGTGTTTCAAGTTACAACACTTACAAATTGTAACAATAAACACAGAATGGAAGTTGGTAACTCGGTAATAAACTGCTGGCTTGCTCAACACCAATGCCGTCTAGTCAAAATAGTTTATTTTTGCCATTGTGCCTGTCAGTTGTTCTGACTTCCTAACATTGTGTACTTGTGTTGTGAATTATGGTTTGTGTTTGTTTGATGTGCATATTACCAAAAAAAGCAGTTAAAGTCCCACATAGGTTTCAGGTCATGCAAAACTTTCCTGCTCAGAGCAACTGTGGGTCTGTCAAAAAGAAGATTAGAGGGTATGTTGCCCCGCCCCCACAGCTACTGATGGACCCACTGGGTTGTTGCTCCACAAATTATTTAAGTCGATTCAATTTCGTGTCTGCCCATTCGTAGGATTGAATTGCATTTATACACAGGGCACAAAGTTCTTAATATCTAAATCCTGTGAATTTAAAAACCCCAAACATATTCAGTCTAATATTGGAACAGTCGCATGAGACATTGAAATAGACCACTTGAGATTGAATTCCTATGTGGAAACATACCAACACTATGCAGACACAGTGCGTTTGCTGAAGGAAGGCAGTCAGAAACATCAAATTTAGATCTGTAAAATTAAAGTCTTACCAGATGAGTTATCAAAGATCCCTGTGAATGACTAAAGCAGGGGTGGGCAAACATTTTGACTTGTGGGCCACAAAGGGTTCTAAAATTTGACAGGGGGGCCGGACCAGGAGCAGATGGACGGAGTGTTTTGGTAATACACCTCATAAGAGAAAATAAAATATCATGGGATATGTAGAAAACATGTGCTTTAATTTCAATTGAAAATGAACAAATGCATTACAACAAAATATCTGTCTTTGAAGTCCCATGGTATTTAGCTATTTATTGAAATGACTTTTAAAACACTGAAAATTAAATGAATAAAATACAGCTTTTTTAATAGTAACAGTTATTATTTTAAAGCACTGAAAATTCTGTTATCCTTCAAGATATTATCATCATCACTCTCCTCCTGACTGTCTTTATTTCAAAAACGGTAGGAGATGCAGGTCTACTTGTCCTGCTCCTTCTTATTCAATTGTCCCCTGTGCCAAAACTCAACGACCAGCACAAGGACAGAACAGTGACAGCGCACCAGTATGCGGAGCGCATTATTTGATCTGGAGCGCATTTTTTATTTTGAGAACGTACGTGCACCTGCGCACTACTCATGTCCATCACTTAACAGAAATGACATGTAACATGTAAGGCTTATTGAAAAAAATATTTTCAAATGCATTTTTTACATAACAACGAAGAAACTTATTTTTAATTTCAGTGGGAACAGTGTTGTTGGTCTCCCTTTTTAGCCAGCGCATCAAAGTCTGGATTTAGTTTTGTTGTGGCGATTCTCAGGATGGATCTGAGGTGTTAACAAGGTTTATTAATATAATTTCATCAAGTTCTGCGGGCCGGATTAAAAAGCTTAACGGGCCGCATATGGCCCGCGGGCCGTAGTTTGCCCATGCCTGCCCTAAAGCCTTACTGTTTTTTATATATACACTCAGTGGCCACTTTATTAGGTACACATGCGTCTGCTTATTGATACAAATCTGCCAATCATGTGGCAGCAACTCAATGCATAAAAGCATGTAGATATGGCTAAGAGGTTCAATTGTTCAAACCAAACATCAGAATGGGCGAGGAAAAGTGATCTAAGTGACTGTAACCATGGAATGATTGTTGGTGTCAGACTGGGTGGTTTGAGTATTTTCACACACAACAGCCTCTCGAGTTTACAGAGAATGGTGCAAAAATCCAAAAAAAATCCAGTGAGCAGCAGTTCAGTAGGTGAAAGCATCCTATTAATGAGAGAGAGGCGAGAGGAGAATGGCCTGACTGGTTCAAACTGACAGGAACTCAAATAAAACCACATGTTACAACAGCACCTTACAGAATAGATCATTGGATCGGAAGAGCATCTCAGAACACAACACGTTGAACCTTGAGGATAGGCTACAGCAGCAGACTACACCGGGTTCCACTACTGTACCTAAAGTGGAACTAAGTGTGTATATCATACCAAGCGACCAGCTGGATTGACGTTCTTGAGAAATCTATTGTTGTGATCATCTAGAACTTTCATTACTGTTTTTGTGCTTCTCTGCTTGTTATCTGGACCTGCTCACTTTCCATACCTATTCACTCATATTATAAAAATATCCTGATCCTGGGCTCCAGTGCACAGGGACCATTAAGAAAACTCACATCCTACTAGATGCCAAGAAAATTTGTTAGGAAAGCATGAAGAGCTTTAGAGAGAAGGAAAATGTGAACTGATAATTCCATTTCTGATTTAAAAAAAGATATTCACAAGTTTTGTTACATGTTATAAATTTTCCCTTTTAAAAATTTACCAGTTTAAAAAGAATAGGGAAGAAAAGCACAAAGTTAAGCATGCTGAACCTGTGCCCTGCAATTAACAAGACATGACACAAGTAAAAGCACAAGCAGTTCTACAGAAGCTGGATGCAAGGTAACCCACACAAAATGCTGGAGGAACTCAGCAGATCAGAGCATCTATGGGAAAGGAAAAAGAGAATCAAGGTTTCCAGGTAAGACCCTTCATCAGGACTCAGATAAAGCAGCATTATGTACTCCTAGCTGCCACATTAATCCATTTCATCTCACAGTAGTAGAGTTATTTCCTTTGTTCTACCCATTCTTCTCTATATCTAACTAAACTTGCTCTTCCAAGTTTTAATGATGGGTCTTGGGCCTGAAAAGTTTGGCCTTTTCTCTTTTTATAACTAATTTAGTGTGATTGACAAAAAAGCTGCATTACACAGTGCCTATAAAAAGTATACACACCCCCAGGAAGTTTACATGATTTAATATGGCTTTTTTTGGACACTGATCAACATAAAAAGACTCATGTCAAAGTGAAAAAAGATTTCTGCAAGGTGATCTGAATTAATTAACAATATAAAACACAATAATTGATTGCATGAGTATTCACCCCCTTCAAGTCAGTTTTGGCAGTAATTACAACCTTGACTCTGTGTGGATAGGTCTCCATCAGCTTTGTATATCTGGACACTGCAATTTTTTCCCAGTCTTCTTTACAAAACTGCTCAAGCTCTGTCAGATTGCATGGGGATCATGAGTGAACAGGCCTTTTCAAGTTCTGCCACAAATTCTCAATTGGTTTGAGGGCTGGACTCTGACTTGGCCACTCCAGGACATTAAGTTTGTTGTTCTTAAGCCATTCCTATGCAGCTTTGGCTTTATGCTTGGGGTCATCGTCTTGCAGGAAAACAAATTTCCCAAGTCATAGTTCTCTCACAGACAAGCCTTCCAGGTCCTGCTGCAGTGAAGCATCCCAACAGCATGATGCAGCCACCACCATGCTTCATAGTAGGAATGGTGTGATCTTGATGATGTGCAGTGTTCAGCTTATGCCAAACATAGCATTTAGTCTGATGGCTAAAAAGCTCAATGTTGGTTTCATCAGACCATAGAACCTTCTTCCAGCTGACTTCAGAGTTTCCCACATGCCTTCTGGCAAAGATTTCATGTGCAATTTTTTCAACATTGGCTTTCTCTTTGCCACCCTCTGATAAAGCTGTGACTGGTGAAGCACCCGGGCGATAGCTGTTGTATGCACAGTCTCTCCCATCTCAGCCACTGAAGCTTGTAACTCCTCCATTCTTCCCATTTCTTGATGTTTGACTTAACTGTATGCCAAGGGATATTCAGTGTCTTGGAAATTTTCTTGCATCCATCTCCTGACTTGTATTTTTCAATAACCTTTTTGCAGAGTTGCTTGGAGTGTTCTTTTGGCTTCATGGTGAAGCTTTTGCCAGGATACTGACCTTCCAAATGTAGGTGTATTTTTACTATAATCAACTAAAATACCTTGACTGTACACAGTGAACTAATTATGTGACTTCTGAAACTAATTGGCTGCACCAGTGATGACTTAGTGCGTCATATTAAAGGGGGTGAATACTTATGCAATCAAATACTTTGTATTTTATATTTGTAATTAATTTAGATTACTTTCCAGAAATCTGTTTTCACTTGATACAAGAGTCTTTTTCTTTTGATCCATGTCATAAATAGCCAAATTAAACCCTCTGTGGTACAGTATTGTAGAACAATAAACATGAAACCTTCCAAGGGAGTGAATACTTTTTATAAGCATTGTATTCCAGAGTTCAGATATTTTTAAAAATATATAATAAAAACAAACCGATTAGGCTAGGGTTATATCAGGGGTTACTGGGCAGCATAGCTTTAAGTGCTAGAAGGGCCTATTCTGCACTCTGTTTCGATAGACGGACAGACAGGACTGATATTCACCCGAGACATGAAAAGGATGAGAGGCACTTATCTGAGAAAAGGCAGCACCCAGACATGGACCAAATTGTTTCCTGGGCTAGGTTGGAAGTCGGAACTTCTTAATTTCATCATCACAGCTTTCAAACCTTGTTGCTGTGTATCTGCATGCAAACAAACCACATGGGTTAGAAAGATAAATGGTTTGAGAAGGAGGAGTCTGATAGGGGAGGGGAATGCACCATGGGAGTAAGGGAAGGAGGAGGGGCACCTGAGGGAGTTGTTAGGTGGGTGATAAGAGGTAAAAGGCCAGAGTGGAGAATAGAAGAGGGAAGTGGAGGGGAAAAGAAAAAAATTACCAGAAGGAGAAACAAAGTTCCTGTTATTGGATTGGAGGATATCCAGACAGAATATGAGGTATTGCTCCTCCACCCTGAGAGTGGCACCATCATGGTAGAAGAGAAGGCCATGGACCGACATGTCCGAATAGGAATGGGATAGGAAATAAAATAGCTGGCCACTGGCTAATTCAACTTCTGGCGGATGGAGCAGAGGCGCTCGACAAAGCAGTCCCTCAACTTACATTGGGTCTCACCAATGTAAATTAATCACGTTTAATTTTAGGTTTGTAGGAACAATTCCTCCACTTATTAGCAATTCAGAAATATAGCAATAGCCAGACTTCTTCAGGGAAATCATTCACAGTACATCAAGCAGCAGAGGATTCTGATTATCCCCGTGCTGGCTTCCGTGAACATCCCACACAGGGGCAGCCAAACACCAACACTGGTACGATAAAGAGAATATAAATAATCTGCTAGTGATCAAACGTGAAGAGCTCTTATGTGAGAGGAAGACCTTTTGAATCCGATATTTATTGATATTCTTTGGCTTTCAGTTAGCTATAAATTTACCAAAAAAATTATTGGTGCAACCAGCTGGCTCATTAACTCAGTTCTATAATTTTTTTTTAATCGTTTCAGTCGTCCTTAATTCTAATTTCTTTTTTCTACCAAATATCGAAATTCCCATGTATTTATCTACCTCGTAAATATCCCTGATGATTCTCCTTCCAAGCATGTCTGAGAGAATATATTCTCTTTTTTTCCACAACTTAATGTTTAAGGAATGTATTCAGGAATTCATTTTAACCAGGAGTGCCCAATAAAATCCTTGCTTTATTCTCCCTGGCTTGAGTTGCTGTGTCAATTTCCTTCACTGTATTAAACAATAATTATAACATAATTTGTATTTAACAATGTAGCAGAGAGATTGCGACAAATTGGAAATGATTCTTTTAAAGCTATTTGATTAAAATGCAGGCACACCCATAGAATTAATACTAAAAAAATTAGAATTAGACTGACTTCAAGTAATTAAAACACTGAAAACAGATTAAACCTGTGATACATCTATCGTTGATCACATTACCCAATACCAGTCACGGAAATTTATTTTTCAGATGTTATTATAGCAATACAAATGCAGTTGCTAATTGCAACCCAATTATCATTTTGTTAAAATGTTGACAAATTAAAAGCTTGTTTCAGTGCTCAGCAAATGATGAAACTGCTCAAACCATATTTCTATTTCACTTCTGCAATTTTCACCTTGGTTTTCCATCTAAGAATAATTTTGACTCAAATTTAACTAGTCTTTGGACACTAGAAAGTTAAAGCCTTGGACACTTGTTCAAATAAAAATAAGCTCATTTTCCCAGGTCAAGCTTAAAAGTCAGTGATATTGTCCCCCATTCACTTTCAAAATGCACTTATTATTTAACAAGACCTGAGCTAATCTCTTCCTCAAGCCTACATCAGTAACAGCATAATTATTCAGTGATTCCACCAGCTTCCTCCATCCCATCTCCAGTTACCAAAAATCAGTCTTAGAATTAAAATTAATGCAGTATCTGTAGCCATTTGCACATTATTTCTATATTTCTATTATCCCCATTTCACAGGGGAACAGTTATTAACCCTCAACCATCTTCATGCAAAAGGTTTAGATGGGGGCAGAATTTGTTAATTGAATCCAGAATGGTTTATCAAATCAATATGTGGACGGCCCAATGAGAGGGAGCATCCTGGAGCTGGTGTTGGGTAGCAAGCCCAATCAGGTGACGTATCTTTCAGGGGTGAGCAGCTGGGGAACAGCGGCTGCAACTCCTTATTCTCAGGATAGCTGTAGATATGTAGAGGTAAGGTCCTTGCGGGGAGTTTTAAATTGGAGTAGGATAAGTTACACGGGTGTTAGGCAGGAATTAAGAAGAGTTAATTAGGAACACTTTTTTCTGGCAAGTCCACATCAGACATGTGGAGGGTGCTTAAAGATCAATTGCACAGAGTACAGGAAATGTGTGTTCCTCTTAGAAGGAAGGACGTGGATGGAAAGATGTCCAGAAGTGATGAATTTAGTAAGGAAAAGTATGCTAAATTTTGGAAGTTAGGATCAAATGGATTATAAAGAAGCCAGAAAAGAACTAGAGAAAGGAAGTAAGAAAGCCAGGAGGGGCCATGAAAGGTCTTGACAAGTAGGATTAAGGTGAATCCCAAGGCATTCTATGCATACATCAAGAGCAGGAGGATAACTAGGGAGAGGATAGGACCACTCAAGAATAAAGGGGAGAACATTTGCTTGGGTGTGGAGAATGTGAGTAAGGTACTTAAATGAGCACTTTGCTTCAGTGTTTACCAAAGAAAAGGACATAGAGGACCAGACGAGCAGTGCCTAGTGTATATTAAGGAATATAGAACTCAAGAGGGAGGAAGTGTTGGCGTCCTAAAGATTATTAAGGTGGATAAGTCTCCAGAGCCTAACTCTATGTTATTGAAGGAGGCAAGTCATGAGATTGCTGGGGCCTTGACCAGTACCTTTGTGTGCTCTCTAGCCAAGAGGCTCAATGTTGTACCTCTATATAAGAAGGGAACAAGGGAAAATCCTGGGAACTATAGACCGGTAAGTCTCACATCAGTTGTAGGGAAATCGCTGGAGTAAGTTCTTGGGGATTAGGATTTACAGTACGAGCATTTGGAAACTCCATGCCTGGTGGTAGCTGCACCTCAGTAGGGCATGGCCTAATTAGGGAAAGTCAGCATGGCTTTGTGCAGGACAGGTTGTGTCTTACCAACTTGATAGAGTTCTTTGACAACGTGACAAGATTGATGAGGGTAGGGCAGTGGATGTTGTCTCCATGATTTTAGTAAGGTGTTTGACAAAGAGGCTAATCCAGAAGATTAAGATGCATGAGGTTTGCGGCGATTTGGTTTTTTGGATTCAGAACTGGCTTGTGCATAAAAGACAGAAGGTAGAGGTGGAAGGGGCTTATTCAAGCTGGAGGTCTGTAATTAGTGGAGTTCTATAGTGATCTGTGCTGGGTCCTCTGCTGTTTACAGTGTATATAAATGACCTGGATGAAAATGTAGATGGGTGGATTAGTAAATTTACAGATGATACCAAGATGATACCAAGATGTGGACAGTGTAGGAAACTGGCAAAGAATACAGTATGATATAGACCAGTTGTTATTTTGAGCTGAGAAATGGCAGATGGAGCTTAACCCAGATAAATGTGAGATGTTGAACTTCGACAGGGCAAATGTAAGGAGACAGTACACTGTGAAGGGCAAGATCCTTAACAGAGTTGCTGAGCAGAGAGATCTTGGGATCCAAGTTCATAGCTCCATGAAGAGGTCGATAAGACATAAAACAAAGGAGCAGGAGCGCTAAGAGCACGACAAGGCACTTAGACGTCCTGGTCATCCACTGCAGCAGGAGAGGTCTCCCGCCATAACGGTTGTCCATGCCACTGGATCAAGGTCTCTTCAGCCGAGAGAGTGGGATCTCCCCTGTGGAATGGCTGTTCCACTTAAAACTCCATCACGCACAGGTTTCTGTTGTGCGATTCATCTCAGTCCAAACTCACCTTGTCAAGCCCTGCGGCGATGACGGAGTGGCAAAGCCACAGCTGGAGATGACCACTGGCAGTTGTAGTCACAAACCTGCACGTAGGCGGCCTCTGGACCAGTGGTCATTCATCTCTGTACCTGGGGCAGCAGAGATGTCTGGCAGCATCCAGGGTGACTGGGCAGCCCTTTTTAGGACAGCACTGCCCACCCTCGCATGAGGGAGGGGGCTAGAAAAGGTACCCCAAACATTGCCTGTCCCACAACATCTGGATAGCTAACCGTGGCTGGCGGATATCACCTTAGCGGTCGACATACATCATTCACAGATGAACTGCACAACAGCGTGTCTTCTTCGAATCCGAAGGACTACCACTAAACCACAAAAAAACAAATCTCAGGGCTGTATATGGTGACATATCTGTACTTTGATAATAAATTTACTTGAACTTTCACTCACAAAAACTCATTCCTTGAGATACAGTCCTCCTGCTCTTTAACATGATTCTGATTTAACATAAATGTAATTTCATCTTTAGAATCCATTCTGACAAATCAACACATTCCCACCAGGCCACTTTATCCTGACCAGGATACATTATCAAGAACTGTTCACTGTCACCTACCACAGGTTCAAAAGGGCCACTGAGCTGCAATTTACATCAAATTGGCATCACATCTTCCTGGTTTGCTAAAACCGTACTGTGGCTGATCTCCAGTGTTTGCCAGATCCTTCATCTAGAGCCCCATCAAGACATTTCTCACTCCCACAGGTATGAGCTTAATCATGTTTCAAACCATTTCAATAAGCACCATTGGCACCGAAGTAGATTTCAGAGAACATGCAACAGTACAGCACAGGAATCAGTATCAGGTTTAATATCACCAGCATTTGTTAACTTAATGGTAGCAGTACAACGCAGTAATAAATTAGTAGATAAGTAAATCAATTACAGTAAGTATATTAAATAGTTATTCATAATTTATTAAACCCTCAACATTTTAGGAATAACAACTTCTCTATCAGATTTCTGAATAGACAATGAACTTATTTTTCCTTTCTGCACTACTGCTGACTTTGGCCTGTTTTGTCATGTGCCTCCAAGTATCCCAAGGCCTCATTCTTAATAATAGACTCCAACATCTTTCCAACCACTGAAGTCAGGCTAACTGGCCTATCATTTCCTATCTTCTTAATGAGTGGAGTGACATTTGCAATTTCCAGTCCTCCAGAACAATTCCAGAATCTAGAAATTGAAGGATCATTACTAATGCCTCCACAGTCTCTTCAGATACCTCTTTCAGAACTCTGAGGTGCAGTCCATCTGGTCCAGGTGACTTACAGTATCTACCTTCAGACTGGTCAGCTTCACAAGCACCTTCTCTGTAGTAAAAGCAACAACACTCACTTCAGCCCCGACACTTCCACATTTCTGATATAATGCAGAGTAAAAACTGACACAAAATATGCATTAAGTTTGTTTGTCTTTTCTTTTTCCCCTATTACTACCTCTCCAGTATCTTTTTCCAGCAGTCTGATATCATCTGTCATCTCTCTTTCACTCTTGATACATCTGAAGAAACTTTTGGTATCCTCTTTTATATTAGTGGTTAGCTTACCTACATATTTTATCTATTCCCCTCTCTTTATGGCTTTTTAGTTGCTTTCTGTTGGTTTTTAAAAAGCTTTGCAATCCTCTACCTTCCCACCAATTTTTTTGATATATTATAACCATATAACAATTACAGCAGGGAAACAGGCCATCTTGGCCCTTCTAGTCCGTGCCGACGCTTACACTCACCTAGTTCCAGTGGCCCGCACTCAGCCCATAACCCTCCATTCCTTTCCTGTCCATATACCTATCCAATTTTACTTTAAATGACAATACCGAACCTGCCTCTACCACTTCTACTGGAAGCTCATTCCACACAGCTACCACTCTCTGAGTAAAGAAATTCCCCCTCGTGTTACCCTTAAACTTTTCCCCCCAACTTTCAAATCATGTCCTCTTGTTTGAATCTCCCCTACTCTCAATGGAAAAAGCCTATCCACGTCGACTCGATTTATCCCCCTCATTATTTTAAATACCTCTATCAAGTCCCCCCTCAACCTTCTACGCTCCAAAGAATAAAGACCTAACTTGTTCAACCTTTCCCTGTAACTTAGGTGCTGAAACCCAGGTAACATTCTGGTAAATCTTCTCTGTACTCTATTTTGTTGATACCTTTCCTATAATTCGGTGACCAGAACTGTACACAATACTCCAAATTCGGCCTTACCAATGCCTTGTATAATTTTAACATTACATCCCAACTCCTATACTCAATGCTCTGATTTATAAAGGCCAGCATACCAAACGCTTTCTTCACCACCCTATCCACATGAGATTCCACCTTCAGGGAACTATGCACCATTATTCCTAGATCACTCTGTTCTACTGCATTCTTCAATGCCCTACTATTTACCATGTATGTCCTATTTGAATTATTCCTACCAAAATGTAGCTCCTCACATTTATCAGCATTAAACTCCATCTGCCATCATTCAGTCCGCTCTTCTAACTGGCCTAAATCTCGCTGCAGGCTTTGAAAACCTACTTCATTATCTACAACGCCACCTATCTTAGTATCATCTGCATACTTACTAATCCAATTTACCACCCCATCATCCAGATCATTAATGTATATGACAAACAACATTGGACCCAGTACAGATCCCTGAGACACACCACTAGTCACCAGCCTCCAACCTGACGAACAGTTATCCACCACTACTCTCTGGCAACTCCCATCCAGCCACTGTTGAATCCATTTTACTACTTCAATATGAATACCTAATGATTGAACCTTCCTAACTAACCTTCCGTGCAGAACCTTGTCAAAGGCCTTACTGAAGTCCATATAGACAACATCCACTGCCTTACCCTCAACTTTCCTCGTAACCTCTTCAAAAAATTCAGTAAGATTTGTCAAACATGACCTTCCACGCACAAATCCCTGCTGACTATTCCTAATCAGACCCGTCTATCCAGATAATTATATATACCATCTCTAAGAATACGTTCCATTAATTTACCCACCACTGATGTCAAACTGACAGGCCTATAATTGCTAGGTTTACTCTTAGAACCCTTTTTAAACAATGGAACCACATGAGCAATACGCCAATCCTCCAGCACCATCCCCGTTTCTAATGACATTTGAAATATTTCTGTCAGGGCCCCTGCTATTTCTACACCAACTTCCCTCAAGGTCCTAGGGAATATCCTGTCAGGACCTGGAGATTTATCCACTTTTATATTCCTTAAAAGTGCCAGTACTTCCTCCTCTTTAATTGTCATAGTTTCCATAACTTCCCTACTTGCTTCCCTTACCTTACACAATTCAATATCCTTCTCCTTAGTGAATACCGAAGAAAAGAAATTTTTCTAAATCTCCCCCATCTCTTTCGGCTCCACACATAGCTGTCCATTCTGATTCTCTAAGGGACCAATTTTATCCCTCACTATCCTTTTGCTATTAATATAACTGTAGAAACCCTTTGGATTTATTTTCACCTTACTTGCCAAAGCAACCTCGTATCTTCTTTTAGCTTTTCTAATTTCTTTCTTAAGATTCTTTTTACATTCTTTATATTCCTCAAGCACCTCATTTACTCCATGCTGCCTATATTTATTGTAGATCTCTCTCTTTTTCTGAACCAAGTTTCCATGCCCTCTCTTCAGTTTTCTTTTATGCTATTTTGACTTCCTTTGTCACCCATGGTTGACTCATTCTCCCTTTGGAATTTTACTTCTTTGCACCTGCTGAATTGCCTCCAGGAACTCTAGCCATTGCTGTGCTGCCATCATCCCTATTGGTGTCCCCTTCCAATCAACTTTGGCCAGCTGCTTTCTCATGGCTCTGTAATTCCCTTTACTCCACTGTAATACTGATAGCTTCAACTTCTCGCCTGTATTATTACTTATTCTGTATGTTACGTGCATTAAAATAAAACACCTCCATGCCTCTATTCATCATGCTTTTCAGTTTTACCCGTTACACTTTAATTCATCCCAAAAACTGTAATTTTGCCCTATCCTCAGTCTCACCACATAGTACATCTAGTTGTATACCAACTGCCCCATCCTCAGCCACTGCAGTTTCCAGCTCCCTGCCAAATTAGTTTAAACCCTCCCCAACAGCTCCTGCAAACCTGCCCGCAGGAATATAGATCCCCCCTTGGGTTCACGTGTAACCAGTCCTTTCTGTACTGGTTATCCCTGCCTTAGAAGAAATCACACAATCCAGAAATCTGAAACCCTGCCGCTGCACCAATTCTTCAGCTGCACATTCATCTGTCAAATCTTTCTATTCTTACCCTCACTGGTGTGTGGCATAGGCAGCAATCCAGAGATTACTACCCTGGAGCCCTGTTTTTCAGCTTCCTACCCAACTCCCTATATTTTTTTTCAGGACTTCCTCCCTTTTGACCTACATCATTCGTACGAGTATTACTAGGACCTCTGGCTATTTACCCTCTCCCTTTAGAATGCAGAGGACCTGACCCAAGTCATCCCTGGTGTCAAAGTCAGTGACTGAGTTGGTGGCAAAGAAATAGGGTCATTTTGGTATCTCTTGTCTACACAGAATCTGCTCTCTGCTCTTCTAATGGAATTCTCTTTCCTTCTCGGCCATTAAGTCAGACTCAGGACAGTGTGGATTCCCTCGGTAGTTTCCAAAGCTGCTTGTTTAGTATGTCATCTGTTGCTTGTTTCCCAGTCTTTTGTCAGATCACTACAACAAATGATACTTCTCTTGCATACTTGAACTGTCCTGTCCAGAAACAGCGAGACAGTAATCTGTCCTGAAGCAGGGTCTCAGACCAAAAAGCCGACTGTTTATTCATTTCCGTAGAAGCTGCCTCAACAGCTGCATTCCTCCAGCATTTTGTCTGTTTCTCTCTGCATTTCTGCATTTGCAGAATCACTTGTGTTTATGCACTAACTTGTTGAGTTTTTAAAAAAAGCTGGTTCCCTACGACAATCCCATACACATACAACAAATTCTTCAGGAGGCCATGTTCAATGAATATTCATTTCCAAGGTTGGTAAAAATATATTCCTTCAAATAAGAAAATATCAGTTACCCAAAACAAGTGTACATAAAAAAGGCTGTCAACCATTGGAAACAATGGAATTAAATCATTTGGTTAATTACGTTCAGGCAATGGATTGACCTTGCATGGACTTTAGTCCCACATCATCACCCTACCACTACAACCTTGCGTTTATTTTCTCTTTCAAGTACTTCATTTCGAACGCTCTGCCCAAATCAGCCTTCAAAGTAACGTGATAGTGAATTCTAGACCCTGACCATTTGCAACACAGAACGGGTTGTGTTTTTGTTGATTTTTTGACAATTTACTTCACTCTACTATTAATCCTTCACGATTTTAAATTTTACAATCCAATCCCCTTTCAATGTCTTTTGCTCCAAGAACAACTTCTCCAGCTTCTCCAATGAAGGATTTGGAGCTTGGAACCATTCAGTAGCTCGGTCTTGCATCATTTCTGAGATTTCACACTTTTCTCCACCAGTTACTATAACGTAGCTGCTGCTGAGCCAGTTTTTTAAATAAAGGTTTATAATGGTGTCCCTGCTCTTGCACTCAATGCCTGGTATACCACTTTTTAAAAAAAAACTATTACAATATATAACAAGCCCTCAGCAGGTCAGCAGTATTTGTGGAAAAGAGTACAGTTGATGTTTCAGCCCAGAACATCGACTGCACTCTTTTCCATAGATACTGCTGACCTGCTGAGTTCCTCTAGCGTTTTGTGTGTGTTGCTTTGGATTTCCAGCATCTGCAGATTCTCTTGTTTATATAACATACATTCTTGAAAGTGGTAGGGCATGAGTATGTACATCCTGGATCACTCTTCCTATTTAGGATTGGTGTTTTTATTCTTTTTCCTTACCAAAGTAACAATATAGCCTCTAGTTTAAATAACTTATCAGCCGAAGTTTCATTACATTTACAGAGTGGTAACGGTACAGTGGAAGATGAATAGACTTGTCCTACAGGTAACAAGCTACAACTTCAGTAATCAGGTGGCCAGCATCCTCAGGAGTCCACTCCATGTTCTCCAGCAATTCATCTCCACTGGCTTGGTGGCAGTGAAATGGGGTTAAGTGACTCCAGAGTGCATGCTGGCAGTGTTCCACTCCTGTTGTATTTGCTTCATTCTCATTCTGATGATGATGATGATGGCCCCCTTTCTTTATTATACATCAATACGCCTTCCGCCTAAGGCAGCAGGTTATAAATACACAGAATTTTTTTTAAAATCCATCTACATACCTTGCTGGATTTAGAGACGATCTTCAATTCAGTTCCTATGGAAACACCTTTAATCCAATCTATTAAACCCCTTCATAATTTTCACAATCACTGAGGACACTTTGCTAAAGTTTGTTCAATTTTGTTGCGATTCAAGATTCATTTATTATTAAAGAATGCATAAATTATACAGCCTTGAGACAAGAAAAGTATTTCAAAAATCAGAATTAAAAGACCAACACTTGAAGTGTAAGGGGAAAAAAAAACCAAATCAAGCAAACAATTGAAGTGAACAACAGCATTCTGAACCAAAATTGAGTCCTCAAATCAGAGCCCCACAGAATCTCGGAGTAGGTCCAGAAACTTGCTCATCAGTTCATTATATTAGCGGGCATGAATCACAACAGTCTGGGCAGTCTTCATAGCCTCAGCACCAAAGGAGATTATCATCGCGGAGAACAAGCAAAATTGTCTCTTGTCCTAACCAACAGGTATGATCCAATGAGATGGGAAAGGATGGCAGGGTATAGGACCCATGGTGTATAAAGGCAGTTGAAAATCTAGTCAAGAAGAAAAGCTTATGAAAGGTTCAAGAAACTAGGTGAAGATAGAGATCTAGAAAATTATAAGGCTAGCAGGAAGAAGCTTAAGAATGAAATTAGGAGAGCCAGAAGGGGTCATGAGAAGGTCTTGGTGAGCAGGATTAAGGAAAACCTCAAGGCATTCTACAAGTATATGCAGAGCAAGAAGATAAAAGGTGAGAGAATAGGAGCAATCAAGTGTGACAGTAGAAAAGTGTGTATTGAAATGGAGGAGATAGCAGAGGTACTTAATGAATACTTTGCTTTAGTATTCACTATAGAAAAGGACCTTGACAATTGTAGGGATGACTTAACAGTGGACTGAAAAGCTTGAGCATATAGACATTAAGAAAGAGGATGTGCTGGAGCTTTTGGAAAGCATCAAGTTGGATAAGTCATCTGGATTGACCCAGGCTACTGTGGGAGGTGAGGGAGGAGATTTCTGAGCCTCTGGCAATGATTTTTGCCTCATCAATGGGGAGGGGAGAGGTTCTGTAGGATTGGAGGGTTGCAGATGTTATTCCCTTATTCAGGAAAGGGAGTAGAGATAGCCCAGGAAGTTATAGGCCAGTGAGTCTTACTTCAGTGGTTGGTAAATTGATGGAGAAGATCCTGAGAGGTAGGATTTATGAACATTTGGAGAGGCATAATATGATTAGGAATACTCAGTGTGGCTATGTCAAAGGCAGGTCATGCCTTTCGAGCCTGATAGAATCTTTTGAGGATGTGACTAAACACATTGATGAAGGTAGAGCAGTAGATGTAGTGTATATGGATTTCAGTAGGGCATTTGATAGGTTACCCCATGCAAGGCTTACTGAGAAAGGAAGGAGGCATGGGATCCAGAATTGGCTTGTCCACAGAAGGCAAAGAGTGGTTATAGATGGGTCATATTCTGCAGTTGTGTTCCTCAGGGATCTATTCTGAGACCCCTGCTCTGTGATTTTTATAAATGACCTGGATGAGGAAGTGGAGGGATGGGTCAGTAAATTTGCGGATGACACAAAGGTTGGGGGTGTTGTTGGTAGTGTGGCGGGCTGTCAGAGGTTACAGCGGGACATCGATAGGATGCAAAACTGGGCTGAGAAGTGGCAGATGGAGTTCAACCCAGTTAAGTGTGAGGTGGTTCATTTTGGTGGGTCAAATACGATGGCAGAATTTAGTATTAATGGTAAGACTCTTGGCAATGTGGAGGATCAGAGGGATCTTGGGGTCCAAGTCCATAGGACACTCAAAGCTGCTGCACAGGTTGACTGTGTGGTTAAGAAGGTATACAGTGTATTGGCCTTCATCAATCGTGGAATTGAGTTCAAGAGCGGAGTGATAATGTTACAGCTATATAGCACCCTGGTCAGACCCCACTTGGAGTACTGTGCTCAGTTCTGGTTGCCTCACTATAGGAAAGGCACGGAAACTATAGAAAGGGTTCAGAGGAGATTTTCATGCCTTCTGAGAATAGGTTAAGTGAATTAGGCCTTTTCTTCTTGGAGTGATGGAGGATGAGAGGTGACCTGATAGGGGTGTATAAGATGATGAGAGGCATTGATTGTGTGGATAGTCAGAGGCTTTTTCCCAGGGCTGAAATGGCTAGCACAAGGGGGCTAAGGTGTTTGGAAGTAGGCGCAGAGGAGATGTCAGGGGTAAGTTTTTTTTAAAACGCAGAGAATGGTGAGTGCGTGGAATGAGCTGTCAGTGATGGTGGTGAGGCAGATACAATAGGGTCTTTTAAGAGACTCTTGGATAGAGACATGGAGTTTAAATAAAGAGGGCTATGGGTAACCCTAGGGAATTTCTAAAGTACGTACATGTTCGGCACAGCATTGTGGGCTGAAGGGCCTGTATTGTGCTCTGTTTTTTTTCAGGGCTTGTATTTTTCTATGTTTCTATGACGGCCTGTCTTTTCATTCTGTCTGGCTTGGTGTTTAAATTGACCCTACGATGGAACAGTACAAGCCTTCAGCACCCCGATGTGAGGAATGAAGATAGCGGAGAGGAAGCAAAGTCAGCTCTCCCTGCCGATCTAGGCTGGTGTTGAATTGCCTAAGCAGTATAAGGTACCTCACACTAGGACCCAGGCACCAGTTCAGCACCTCGCTCCGGGCCTAGATTCCTCCCCGCAGCCTGAAGCCATACTTAAGCTCTGCAGATCAGTTTGGCAACCAGAGTGATACTGCGATATTGATATTCTTACAATTACATCACCCTGCTCCATCTTTTTCATTTTGGAGTGCTTCTATTTGTAAAAGCAAGCATTTTTCTTACGGTCATCTGTTTCCACAAGCAAGCTAACAACACACAGCCAAGCTCATTTGATGTTTCCACGTACTCTGAATGATCTGATTATTTGTCCAACATCCAAAAAGAAAAAAAAAAATCCTACAGATGTATGACCACAGCCATCATTTTTGGTCCAATAGCAAAACCCTGATCCCTATGCACAGGCCATCTCCATCATTTGAAAGAGATTGTTCAAAATCACATTACTGTATATTAGACCTAAACACGAGGAAATCTGCAGATGCTGGAAACTCAAGCAACAACACACAAAATGCTGGTGGAACACAGCAGGCCAGGCAGCATCTATAGGAAGAAGTACAATTGATGTTTCGGGCCGAGACCCTCGGGTCTCGGCCCAATATGTCGACTATACTTCTTATACTGCTTATATTAGACCTAGTTCATTAGGCACTGATATCCATACAAGCGCCAGAATGAAATCCAACACGACTTTTGCAGCATTGCCCAGTCACACTGCCTCGGATTATCATTGATCAAAGTTCCCCAATCTTCAATCTTATCTATATACTCCTGGCTAACTGTCCATGCTCCTTACAAGATTAGCTCCTTACATAAAAATAGTTGCTTTGCAGAAGTGTGCAAAAACGAAATAAATTGCAAAATAGCGCATAAAAAAGGAATAATGAGGATGGGTTCATTCAGAAATCTGAGGATGGACGGGAAGAGGCTGTTCCTGAATTTTTGAATGTGGGTCTTCTGCTTCCTGCACCTTCACATTGAGGCAGTTACGAGAAGAGGTCATCTGCCAGATTGAGGGAGTCCTCAATGATCGATGCTTCTTGAGGCACCTCCACTGTGAAGGAGATGTCCTCAATGGTGGGGAGAGTTGCATTTGTGAAGGAGATACCTGTGTCTACAACTCAGTGGGAGTTTGTGCAGGTTGGTAGAGCAATTGGCCATCATAAATTGTCCCTAGTACACAGGTGCGTGGTAGAACCTGGGGAAAGTTGTCAAAACACGGGGAAGGATCAGTGTAAATGGGAGTTGATGGCAGTGTGGACCCTGTGGGTCAAAGGGCCTGTTTCAACACTATCTTTCTTTGACCATGTCTGTGAATCTGTTGCTGAATTTAATTTCACTACCATTTACAGCCATACTTTTCTGCTTGTTTGATCCTGAAGTTTTCTTCCAAAACCTCGGAATCTTTTCCAAATTAGAAACTGCTGCGTTCTGGTTTTCACCAAAACGTGGTTAAACAACACAACCAATTCAGCATTTCAAATCCACGGGATGACTGCTCCACCAGGCAGGAACTCCGTGTCGGGGGATCCAAAGGAGATGGAATTTGTGTGTACATTAACAAAGGTTGGTGCACAAACCTATCTAGAGTTAGCAATCACTGTTCTGACATCTTAGAATTAATTTGCCTGCTCAGGGAGTTTATTGATACGTTCATCACCGCTATCTAACTCTTTCCAAGCGTGAATGCCAAGGACTCGCTGGGAGAACTCTACAAAACAAGCATCCAGATCGTCCCTTCATAATGGCAGACTTTAACCTGCAGGACATTTTACCCAAATTCCACCAACACATCACCGTGGCCACTAGGGGAACAGACAGACTGAATCATGTTTATACAAACAGATGTGGTACTTACAAAGCTATCCTACACCCTCTTCTTGACCTCACCTCCATAATGTTAATCCCAACATACCGACCACCATTGAAAAATGGAGAAACCAGTCAAGAAGACCAATGCTGCATAGCCTAATGAGGCAATCTCTATGCTTCAGGGCTATTTCCAACAGACCAACTGGCAGATGTTCAAGGAGGCTGCCACAAACAGAATAAACAAAAACCTCAAGGAATAAGTCTCACCTGTCATCAGTCCATCAGTAAGTGTGTAGATGATGTTGGTACCTCAAAAATGGTCATCTCACAGCCCAACCAGAAACCTTGACTGAAAACAGAGGTGTGCTTCTTACTAAGAGAGCAGGTCGCTGCCTTCAAGTCTAGTGACAGAGCAGCCAGCAGAAACCTCATCCTGGGCATCAAGAGGGTAAACACTGTCAACAAAGATTTCAGGAACACCTCTTTGTGAACAATCTCCAGAGTATATGTCTGGGCATCAAGGTCAATACTGATTACACAACGAAAACCTCATTGACTGTACCATTGATGCTTCCCTCCCTGAGGCTCTAAACAACCTTTATGGATGCTTCATGGCATGCAATAATACTGGCTACAGAAGCTACCCAAACTCCACTCCCCCCTTTGACTGTTGGTAACAGCAGCAGATGTGAGAAGGACTCTGCAGAGTCAACAGCTCCCCCCCCTCCGCCCCCATACGGCAGACAGGCCAGATAATACCTCAGGCCGAGTACTCAGGGGGTGTACACAGCAGCTCACTGACATCTTCAACACTTCACTCATCCAGGCTGCTGTCCCATGCTTCAAATCAGCCACCATCATCCCTGTGCCAAAGAACTCCATACCTTTAGAACTGAGCAACTACTGCCCAGTGGCACCAACCCCAATCATTGTCAAGTGCTTTCAATGGCTAATATCAAAACTCCATTCCTGCCACTTTGGATACTCACCAATGTGCTTATAACAGTACCGCTCCATGACAGATGCTCTAGATTCTGACATATGTCTGGCTCTGACACACCTAGAAAACAAGGACACTTAAATCCACATATTATTTCTGGATTTCATTTTGGCATTCAATACTCACAGACCTTGGTGAACAAATTCCTACCCCTCGGTCTAAATACACCACCATGCAACTGGAGGTTAAATTTCCTAATTAACAGATCTCAGATAGTCAGGTTGTACAATTCCCCATCATCCTCAACACAGTGCCCCTCAGGAGCTGAGTGGTGAGCCCATTGCTGCTGTACACTCATGACTGCACGGCCAAACACTCGAGCAATCACATCGTCAAGTTTGCCAATGACACAACAGTGGAGGGGCTCATCAACAAGGATAAGACGGCCTCCAGAGAAGAGGTGGAAGAGATCGAGGCTTAGTGCCAAGCCAGTAACCTCTTCCTTAATGTCAACAAGATGTAGGAGATGTATTGATTTCAGGAGAACTCACACCGCTCACATTTTACATCAGTGGCAATTGCAAGCAGTTTCAAATGGCAGGGAGCACACATCTCACACAAACCCTTATGGTCCCACACCACATCCTACACCGTCAAGAAAGCTCACCAACAACAGGCTGAATTTGCAAATCTGTACTCAAGTCATTCTGCAGATGTGCAGCAGCGAGAATCCTAACAAGTCGCATCATTGCTTGGTATAGCAATAGCACTGTGGCTCTACAGCGGGTAGTCAAAAGTGCCCAATGCATCGTTGGCACCAGCTTACCCACCATCAAGGACATGAAAACAGAAAGGTACCGGAAAAAGGACCAGTAACATCATGAAGGATCCCACACACCCTGCACATGGACTCTCATCAGGAAGGAAGCAATGTAGCACCCATGCCAGGACCAACAGACTCAAAAACAGCTATAGAACCGTGCAAAAGTCTTAGGCACATTAATTTTTTTTAATGTACATTTTGTTTTTAAAGTTTATCTTTGTAATTTGCATTAGTGTGTCAGTAGAAAAGAGCAAATTTTTGATTTCCAAACATTCATTTTCCAAAAACTTAAAAATTAAAGAAATGTTTGTATTTCATTTAAAGAAAATAACATTAATAGACCACTTTTCAAATAAAAACTTGATACTTTGTAGTTATATACCCCAGTGCATGATTAAACAAAGATAACAAACAGGTGCTAATTATCAATGATATAATGAGTTCAATGATCTAAACTGATTAACTGGAACAGAAGAGGGAATCAAACTGGGCGAGGGACATCAAACTAAAAGGTGTCCTTCGGAGGTGTGACAGTTTAACCTTTAAACTTTTACACCATGGCAAAAGTGAGCCTAGCAGTAAGACATTGCTATGCATAGCAATTAGCAATAATGATAGCAATAAGGTGGTCAGCCTGCATCAGCAAGGTCTCTCCCAGGCGGGAATTTCACAACAGACAGGAGTTCCTAGATGAGCTGTCCAAGTTTTCCTGAAGAAGCACAAAGAAACAGACAAGGTTGAAGACCAGAAACAACGGTCAGCCATGGAGCCTGAATGCAGCAGATAAGAAATACATGAAACTGATGTCCCTTCTAAATCTGAAGTGGTCCATCATTGCTATCAGCTCTGAACTCACAGAAACCACTGGAACACAGACTCTGTCCTGACGAAGGGTCTCGACCCAAAATGTCGACTGTACTTCTTCCTAAAGATGCTGACTGGCCTGCTGCGTTCCATCAGCATTTTGTGTGTGTTGCTGGAACACAAGTACACCTCTCTACAGTCCAGAGGCGTTTTGTCAGAAGTGGTCTTCATTGAAGAGTTGCTGCCAAAAAAGCTACTCCTCCGAAGTGGAAACCAAGCAAAGAGACAACACAAAAGCACCAGTACTGGGGTGCTGAACAATGGCAGCAAGTGCTCTGGACTGATGAGTCAAACCTGAAATTTTTGGTTCAAACAGGAAGCAGTTTGTCTGTCGAAGAGCTGGAGAGTACTACGTGGATGAGTGCCTGAAGCCAGCAGAGGTTCTCTGCAGGTTTGGGACTGCGTTTCTGCTATTGGAGTTGGTGATCTAGTCAGAATTAATGAATCCTCAACGCTGAGAAGCACAAGCAGATTCTCATCTATCACGCACTATTATCAGGGAGGCATCTGATAAGTTCCAACTTCATTCTGTGGCAGGACAATGATCCCAAACACAAGGCCAAGGTCATAAACTACATTCAGCAGAAGAAGAACAAGGAGTTCTGCAACAGATGCTACGGACTCCCCAGAGCCCTGATATCATCATCATCATCAAGGCTGATTGGGATTACCTGGAGAGACAGAAGCACAACAGTCAAAGGCTGCACATGTATTGTGATAAAATCTCCAGGATGCTTCGAACAACCTACCATCCTACTTTCTTACTGAACTGCACCACAGTGCACCCGAGAGAACTGACGCAGTTTTAAAGGCAAAGGACAGTCACACCAAATACTGATTTGATTTAGCTTTTTAAAAAAACTTTACTGCTCTTTATAGTAATTTTTTGATATATTTAGAAACCATTTATTTCATTATTTTTGAAGGCATCTTTCTTTTACATGTACCTAAGACTTTTGTGGTTTTTTGGTGCTGCATCAGATCCGGAGTAACAATTATTTTGCTCTCCTTACAGGAAATAACATTAAAAAGGATTGAACCAGCCCTTAAACCCATCACTTCAACCAAGCTTTCGGGAAGTGATATTACTGCAGTAATTTTTAGTTTGGTAATAGCCCCATTAGATGATTTCAGACAGCTAATCCTGTCATATAAATGACTGTTGCTGTTGTTTTCATATTATGAAGGTCAGAACTATATACGTATAGTGATGTGTTAGAACTTGTGAATTCCGTAACTGTGGGAATGAATCCTGGTTTTGCATTCTTAATAGCATGGGTCCATATCCCTTATTACATTACACCCGTTCCTATTTGACCCTTCAATAAATATGCACTGTCTTTATTCATCCTGCCAAGGCCCCATGTTTACCTGCATTGAAACTCCTTACTATTCAGAAACATTTTTTGTTAGTTTCAGTTTTTGTATTTTAGTACAGAAATTCTAATTTCAATCTCTGTACTGTAGACCTGCTGCAGTTCACACCGACAGCTGACCCAGTGAGTTTTGTGTCAGTTTTCTGCAGTTGTCTCACCTATCTCAATTACTCAATCTATTCTGTCGCAATTCCTCAACACACCTCCTTGAACCTTTCTTACTTCACAATACTTATCCATCTCCCTACATAAAACCACAACTGAATCTGCCTTCTACATGAAATTAAACAACGCATTCCAGATCAGTAACACTATACAAAAATGCTCCTGCATATCAACATAATCTGTCACTAAAACTATTTTGAGTGCGTCTTTGAATCATCCACTAATGTAAACAGATCCTTTGTTTGAACAGATTTTCTACTTACCATAAGACAAAAGAATTAGGCCGTTCAGCCCATCAACTGTTCCATCATGGTTGATTTATTATTCCTCTCAATCCCATCCTAATGCCTTCTCATCGTAATCTTTGACACCCTTACTAATTTATAATCTATCAACTGCCACTTTAAATATACCCAATGACTTGGTCTCTACAGCATTCTCTGGCAATAAGTTCCACAGATTTATAACCCTCTGGTTAAAGAAATTCCTGCTCATCTCTGTTGTAAAGGGACATCTTTCTATTCTGAAACTGTGCGCTTTGGTTCGAGACTCCACAAGAAAGTTATAGTCCTAGAAATTTACTTTCTCTAAATCAATTAAAATTCGCATTCTCCTATCAAAATTACCTCTCAATCTTCTCTGTTCCAAATATTCTTCAATTGACACTCAATAGAAAACATTTTCACCCAGTGAATTTTTTAATCCTCTCAGGAACTCTGCATCTTTCGTAAATGGAATGAGCAATGTTGAAATGCAAAACCCCAGTTGTGCCCTATCATACTTTGTGCAGTCTTCCTTTTGCAACTGCAACATCTCAAGTTTTACAAACCATTTTTTCTGTCCGGCTGTGTTAACAATGGCATTACTTCCCTTATGAACCGTATCAAGGGGAAAAGTCAAATGTGCAAATATTTATTTTGTTTTAAATAAGAAAAGTATCCAGTTCTCAAAAAAATGAGAGCCAGGTTTTGTAGAAAGTGAGCTTCTCAGAATGGAATGTCTTCCAAGTCCTTAGACAACACGGGTGCCGCACGTCCCCAAATCAATAGCTCCATCCACGCAGAATTCAAAAACGGTAGATTTTAAGCGGGAAATTCTCGGTGATCAGGTGATCATCCTGGAGAACCACCACAACATTCACCTCAAATTCTGCAAAGAACAAAATATAACAATTAGAATCCTTTACTTTTGACCAACTACACCCAAACGTTACATATACAGCTAAATCAGCTTGGATACACACTCGTTTTATATTATTAAAAAAAGGTTCAAGTTTGGAAACTAAAGTCAGCATTTAGAAACTGAGAAAAATTCCCGATGGATCTGCTGAAAAAAAAAACAGCAGTCATATTGGCATTATTTTCTTTAAATCAAAAGCTAGTAATTTGAGTGCAGATTTCACTTAATTTAACACTTTTACACCAAAAGGCCCAGCAGAATTAGGCCATTTGGCACAGAGTCTGCTTCGCCATTTCATCGTGGCTGATTTAACACCATTCTCCTGCTGTCATCCCATAACCTCTGGCACCCCTTACTAAATGTAACCGATGAGCTGGCTCCACAGCTTCTGTGGAAACAAACCCTCTCACTAAAGGAATTCATCTTCATCTCTGTATTCTGAGGCTGTGCCCGCTGGTCCTGGACTTCCCCACTAAAGGAAACATCTACTCCACATCCATTCTATCAAGGCCTCTCAATACTTGATTTCAATGTGATCCTCCCGCACTCTTCTATACACGCCCAGACCCATAAAGCTCACCTCATACATTAACTCTCACAAAATGCTGGAGGAACTCAAGCCAGGCAGCATCAATGGAAAAGAGTAAACAGTCGACGTTTTGGGCTGAGGCCCTCCATGAGGATGGAGGGTCTCGGCCCGAAACATCAACTGTTTACTCTTTTCCATTGATGCTGCCTGGCCTCAAAGGTTCACTTTATTATCAAAATGTGTATGTGGAATACAACTCGAGATTTGCCCTCCCCAGATGGCCATAAAATACAGAAAGCCATAGAAGTAGTTAAAAGACAACATCAATCCCTCTGGTACGAAAAGTAAAAGAAACAAAAACTCGTAAACCGCCAACCTCCCAACCCCTCCCTCGCACAAAAGCTAACAGGTCACCCAAACCGCCAGCCTATCAATCAGCAGCACGAAAGAATGAACGAGAACGCAAAAAAAACTGAGAGGCCAAAATGAACTACAGTCCAGCATTTTGTGTGCATTACTTTGATTTCCAGCATCTGCAGATTTTCCATTGTCTATCATACATTAACCCTTTCATTCCCAGGATCCTTCTCGTAAAATTTTACTGCACTTTTTTAAAAAGTGTTTTTAATATTGGTCTTAATCCACTTTAAAGTAACTCATCAACCCACAGCATCATCCAGGAGCAGAGTAAGCAAGAAAAAGTCATAAAAGCACATGGTCAGTCTCTTCCCCAACACCCAGGAATAAACCTGTCATTCACTATTTTCCCCAAGAGGCTGGGGAAGTCATTGCGCAGGATTGAAAGGACAGTGAAGCAATCATTTCTTTGACCAACTGAGTGAAAAGCGGACCAATGCACTGTGGGTGACAAAGAATAAAAATGCAAACAATCTGCTGCTTTCGCTCTGGAATATTAAACAAACTTCTGAACCACTTCAGAAAAACCTGTGCACAGGAGTCCCACACAGAAAATCAGGTCTCACAAGATATGGAGCAGAATATGGCCATTCAGCCCATCGATTCTCTTCCACCATCCAATCATGGCTGAGTATTTTCAGCCCCATTCTCCCACCTTCTCCCCCATAAACTCCACACTAATTCAAAACCTATCCATCACTGACTTGCATTCAAAACGCAAAGAAATTTATTATCGAAGTACATACAGTGCCAATAAAAAGTATTCACTCCACTTGGAAGTTTTCATGTTTTATTGTTTTACAACATTGAATTACAGTGGATTTAATTTGGCTTTTTTTTATACTTATCAACAGAAAACTCACATCAAAGTGAAAACAGATCTCTAGAAAATGACCAAAATTAATTACAAATGTACAACACAATTGATTGTATTAAGTATACACCTTCAATATCACCCATCAAATCATCACTGGTGGAGCCAATTGGTTTCAGAAGTCACAATTAGTTAAATGGAGATCAGCTGTGTGCAGTCAAGGTGTTTCAGTTGATTGTAGTAAAAATACACGTGTCCAACTGCTGGTGAGTCAGTATCCTGGCAAAAACTACACCACCACGACAAAAGAACACTCCAAACAACTCAGCCAAGATTATTGAAAAATTGTAAATAATAAAGACTATTAACTATTTAAACTAAAAGAAGCCAAATCGTGCAAATAATAAAAAGTAAATAAATAATAACAAAGTAAATATAAGGAAGAGATGCAGAGTCAATGAAAGCAGGTCTACAAGCTGTGGAATCAGTTCAGTGTAGCTGAGTAAAGTTATTCAAACTGGATCATGAGCCTGATTGAGACGCAATGACTTCATCTGCACAGTCCTTTGTGGAAACAACTGGCAGGCTCTGCTATTATAGTGCCTGGGTATATACTGACCCACCAACAGATCAGACAAATCACAAGGGGCAGGAAAAAAAACAACCTTGTAAAACCTCAAGGTCAATTACAAATCCCACAGAATGTCAGATCATCAGGTCAAACTCAGCAAGGAAACCACCACGTTATTATCACCCATCATCCATGCAGATGAGCGAGTGCTCCATGTTCAGTGTGATTTGGAAGAAATGCTGAAAGTATCAAGAATGCAGCTGGTGTTAAGGTGGGGTCCATCAGCCAGGAGTGGCTAGGTAGCAGTACCACTGACTGAGCTGGCCAAGACTTGAATCAATGGTGCAAACACCACCACTTACACACATGCTCTACACCAGCTCACATGATCAGCACAGGCCAGCACCCAGATAATTGGTGTTTACAGATATTGAAGGAGGAATAAAATATTGACATTTAAAACAATGCAAACAGATCTTCTGCATCCATTGTAACCTCGAGAACTGGACCTACAACAAGGGTTTAGCAATCATGGACAAGGATTTGGGAGGATTGTTCAGACCATCCATGGCTGCTCACTGGTTTTCCATGCCTGATAAAAAGTTACTTTGGTCAAAGAAACAAGGCGAATGGGTCTGGATCACAACTCAGACTTCTCTCAAACCAGTCATTAAGCACAGCAGGTTATGCACAAAGAAGAAGAGCCAATGCGCACATGCCTGGGGCTCACACTTACCGACTTTGAAATTTGTTGTTTCCAGCGTGGGGCAGGTAAAGAGTCGGGGAAACACCATGTAGATAGGTATGGCCAAACCTTGGCAAACGTTGCCATCAGCTATCTGGATGTTCTGAATTTCTGTGGCATCTCTCGCGTAACCTTCAGCACAACCTAATGAGATTATTGGAGAAGTTAGTTGGGAATAGAAGCCTTGGATTTCCATAATGTCAAAAACACTTAAGAACTATTAAGTACTGTGCAAAAGTCTTAGAGAGATAGATATAGAAATAAAATGTGCCTAAGACTTTCGCACAGTACTGTAGTAACTTGTATTGCTCTGTTCCGCTGCCGCATATAAAAAACATAATTCTTGACATATGAATAATAATAAACCTGATTGTGATATGTGTCTTAATGTGAACTGAGAAGGGGCAGGGAACAGGAAGCACCAGAGACACATTCTGTAATGATCCATAAACCAATTGTTTGGAATCAAGTGACGTTTCCTGGTGTCTCTGACCTGGGCGAGTCTACACCTGTGCAAGCCCCCATCCCAGGCATTCCTCCTGACACCAGCCCCACGACACACCACCCTCACCATTCCCAACATCCTTTGCTCATGCCAGATTTAGAAACCCATTGCTCACTCCACGTTGACAAATACAGTACTGTGCAAAACTCTTAGGCACCCCGGCTATATCTCGATATAGATCTCGATCTATCCTTCAGTAGATTTAGATATATCGCAATATACTGTATATCTAGATACCTTGATATATACACGCAATTGTAAGAACAAGTTTGTGAACCTTTTGCAATTACCTGGTTTTCTGCATTACTCATAAAATATGGTCTGATCTTCATCCAAGTCACATAATAGACAAACACAATCTGCCTAAACTAATAACATACAATCATACTTTTTATGTCTTTATTGACATTGTTTAATCATTCAGTCTAGACTGGAAAAGTATGTGAACCTTTGTATTTAATAACTGATAGAACCTCCTTTATCAGGTTTATCATCACTGGCATGTGACGTGACCTTTGTTAACTTAGCAGCAGCAGTTCAATGCAATACATAATATAGAAGAGGAAAAATAATAAAATAAAAATAATAAGTAAATCAATTACAGTATATTGAATAGATCAAAAAATGTGCAAAAACAGAAATACTGTATATTTTTTTTAAATGAGGTAGTAACCACGGGTTCAATGTCCATTTAGGAATCGGATGGCAGAGGGGAAGAAGCTGTACCTGAATTGCTGAGTGTGTGCCTATAGTGCTGAGCTATAGTCGATGAACAGCATCCTGACATAGGTGTTTGTGTTGTCCAGGTAGTCTGAAGCCATGTGGAGAACCATTGAGATTGTGTTTGCCATTGACCTTTTGTGGTAATAGGCAAATTGCAATGTGTCCAGGCCCTTGCTGAGGCAGTTCAGTCTAGTCATGACCAACCTCTCAAAGTATTTCATCACTGTCAATCAGAGTGCTACCGGGCGATAGCAGCAATAACCTCCACTAAACGTTTCCTGTAGCTGATTAGACTTGCACAATGGCAAGGAGGAATTTTAGACCATTCCTACATACAAGATTGTTTCAGTTCATCAATATTTTTGGGATATCTTGCATGAACAGCCCTCCTCAGGTTATGCCACAGCATCTTAGTTGGGTTAAGGTCTGGACTCTTGACTTGGCCATTCCAAAACACAAACTTTCTTCTCTTTAAATCATTGTTGTTAACTTACTCTTGTGCTTCCAATTATTGTCTTGTTCCATCATCCAACTTCTACTAAGCTTCAGGTGATGGACCACTACCCTGATATTCTCCAGCAAACTATCCCTCAACAACTGCTAGCTGTCCAAGCCCTAGGGCAACAAAGCAGCCCAAACCATGATGCTCCTTCCATCATGCTTCACAGTTGAGATACGGTTTTGGTGTTGGTGTGCAGTGCCCACTTTCCTCCAAACCTTGTCGAGGGAAGTGCCTTGTGAGAAACGTGCGAGTCTTTGGCTCGAGTCTTCGGCGAGGAGGCTGAGGGAGGAGACTACGCCACAGTTGGAGAGGGTGAGAGGTGGTGAAGAGATGACAGGTAAACTGATTCAGTGTGATGCTTCCTGATGTGGGAGGTCAGGGACACTGATCGTGCCTCTGGCTGCTACAACTGTGAAAAGTGTGTCCAGGTTCAGCTCCTGAAGGACCGTGTTGGGGCACTGGAGAGGCAGCTGGATGACCTCAGGTTCATCCGTGAAAACAAGTTTTCTGGACAGGACCTACAGTGAGATCATTACACCGAAGATACCAGAAGGGAGAAGGGGGGGGGGACGATGATGAAGAAGGGATGGATGCTTGAAGTACAGGAGACCCCGGGGGATGTGCCTCTTGAAAACAGGTTCACCCTCTTGGAAGCTGTCGGGACAGAAGACGCTGCCAGTCTGAGAGGCGGACAGGTCTATGAGTCAAAAATTGGCACTGAAGCAAAGCCGAAGAGACAGACATCAGGCAGAGCTGTGGTAGTAGGGGACTCCATGGTGAGAGGTACAAAAAGAGGTTTCTGCGGAAACAGACGGGATTTAAGGATGGTGTGTTGCTTCCCTGGTGCCAGGATTCAGGACATCACGGACCGATTGCAGGGCATCCTCAAGGGTGAGGGTGAACAGCCGGAAGTGGTAGTGCATGTCGGCGCAAATGACATTGGGAAGAAGAGGAAAGAAATTCTGCAGTGTGACTTCAGAGAACTCAGAAGGCTGAAAAGCAGGACCTCCAGGGTGGTAAACACAAAGTACACTGCAGACGCTGTGGTCAAATCAACACGTACAAAAGCTGCATGAACTCAGCAGGAAGGGTCGAAGGGTCCTGTCCTGACGAAGGGTCTCTGCCTGAAACGCTGACTGTTCTTTTCAACGGATGCTGCCCGACCTGCTGAGTTCATCCAGCTTTTGTACCTCCAAGGGTGGTTATCTCCAGTTTGCTTCCAGTTCCTCGTACTGGTGAGGGCAGGAACAGGGAGATGTGGGATCTCAATGTGTGGCTGAGGAGCTGGTGCAGGAAATAGGGTCTGAGATTCTTAGACCCCTGGGATCTGTTTTGGGATAAGGATGAATTGTATAAAAAGGGACGGGTTGCACCTTAACAGGCAGGGGACCAGCATTCTGGCAGGCAGGTTTGCCACTGCTACATGGGTGTGTTTAAACTAATAAGTGGGGGCGGGGGGGGGCGGGAGGAGACGAACTGGAAATATAAGGATGGAGTTAAAGGGAAAGAGAGAATAAGAAAAGTTAAGAAAGACAACAGAATTAAAGGGGCAGAAAGCTCAGGAAGGGATTGAAGAGTATGGCCAAGTGCAATAGGGATCGATGTGAGAAGCCAGGGGAGTAATGGATTAAAAGTATTATATATGAATGCACGAAGTATAAGAAATAAAGTGGATGAGCTTGAGGCTCAATTGGAAATTGGTAAATATGATGTTGTAGGAATAACAGAGACATGGCTGCAAGAGGACCAGGGCTGGGAAGTAAATATTCAAGGATATACATCCTATTGAAAGGACAGACAGGTGGGCAGAGAGAGTGGAGTGGCTCTGCTGGTGAAGAATGAAATGCAGTCCCTTGCGAGGGGTGACATAGAATTAGGAGATATAGAGTCAGTATGGATAGAACTGAGAAATTGTAAGGACAAAAAGACCCTAATGGGAGTTATCTACAGGCCCCCAAATAGTAGCTTGGATATAGGGTGCAAGTTGAATCAAGAGCTAAAATTAGCATGTCACAAAGGTAATACTACGGTTGTAATGGGAGATTTCAACATGCAGATAGACTGGGAAAATCAGGTTGGTACTGGACCCCAAGAAAGGGAGTTTGTAGAGTGCCTCCAAGGTGGATTCTTAGAGCAGCTTGTACTGGAGCCTTTCAGGGAGAAGGCAATTCTGGATCTAGTATTGTGTAATGAATCGGATTTGATAAGGGAACTCAAGGTAAAGGAGCCATTAGGAGGTAGTGACCATAATATGATTGATAAGTTTTAATCTACAATTTGAGAGGGAGAAGGGAAAATCGGAAATGTCAGTATTACAGTTGAACAAAGAGGACTATGGAGCCATGAGGGAGAAACTAGCCAAAGTTGACTGGAAGGATACCCTAGCAGGGATGACAGTGGAACAACAATGGCAGGTATTTCTGGGAATAATGCAGAAGGTGCAGGATCAGTTCATTCCAAAGAGGAAGAAAGATTCTAAGGGGAGTAGGGGGCGACCGTGGCTGACAAGGGAAGTCAAGGACAGTATAAAAATAAAAGAGAAGTATAACATAGCAAAGATGAGTGGGAAGCTACAGGACTGGGAAACTTTTAAAGAGCAACAGAAGATTACTAATAAGGCAATACAGGGAGAAAAGATGAGGTACGAAGGTAAGCTAGCCAAGAATATAAAAGGAGGATAGTAAAAGCTTCTTCAGGTATGCGAAGAGGGAAAAAAATTGGTTGAGACCAAAGTTGGGCCCTTGAAGGCAGAAACGGGTGAATTTATTATGAGGAACAAGGAAAAGGCAGACGAGTTGAACAGGTACTTTGGATCTGTCCTCACTAGGGAGGACACAGACAATCTCCCAGATGTAATAATGGCCAGAGGACCTAGGGTAACGGAGGAACTGAAGGAAATTCACATTAGGCAGAAAATGGTGTTGGGTAGACTGATGGGACTGAAGGCCGATAAATCCCCAGGGCCTGATGGTCTGCATCCCAGGGTACTTAAGGAGGTGGCTCTAGAAATCATGGAAGCATTGGTAATCATTTTCCTATGTTCTATAGATTCAGGATCAGTTCCTGAGGATTGGAGGGTAGCTAATGTTATCCCACTTTTTAAGAAAGGAGGGAGAGAGAAAACAGGAAATTATAGACCAGTTAGCCTGACATCAGTGGTGGGGAAGATGCTGGAGTCAATTATAAAAGATGAAATAGCGGCCCATTTGGATAGCAGTAACAGGATTGGTCCGAGACAGTGTGGACTTATGAAGGGGAAATCATGCTTGACTAATCTTCTGGAATTTTTTGAGGATGTAACTATGAAAATGGACAAGGGAGAGCCAGTGGATGTAGTGTACCTGGACTTTCAGAAAGCCTTTGATAAGGTCCCACATAGGAGATTAGTGGGCAAAATTAGAGCATGTGGTATTGGGGGTAGGGTACTCACATGGATAGAAAATTGGTTGGCAGCCAGGAAACAAAGAGTAGGGATTAATGGGTCCTTTTCAGAATGGCAGTGACGAGTAGGGTACCACAAGGCTCGGTGCTGGGACCGCAGCTATTTACAATATATATTACTGATTTAGATGAGGGGATTAAAAGTAACATTAGCAAATTTGCAGATGACACAAAGCTGGGTGACAGTGTGAAATGTGAGGAGGATGTTAGGAAAATGCAGGGTGACTTGGACAGGTTGGGTGAGTGGGCAAATGTATGGCAGATGCAGTTTAATGAGGATAAATGTGAGGTTATCCACTTTGATGGCAAGAACAGGAAGGCAGATTACTATCTGCATGGTGTCAAGTTAGGAAAAGGGGAGGTACAATGAGATCTAGGTGTCCTTGTTCATCAGTCACTGAAAGTAAGCATGCAGGTACAGCAGGCAGTGAAGAAAACTAATGGCATGTTGGCCTTTATAACAAGGGGAATTGAGTATAGGAGCAAAGAGGTCCTTCTGCAGTTGTACAGGGCCCTGGTAAGACCCCATCTGGAGTATTGTGTTCAGTTTTGGTCTCCAAATTTGAGGAAGGACATTCTTGCTATTGAGGGAGTGCAGTGTAGGTTCACGAGGTTGATTCCCGGGATGGCGGGAAAGATTGGAGCGACTGGGCTTGTATATACTGGAATTTAAAAGGATGAGAGGGGATCTGAATGAAACATGTAAGATTATTAAGGGATTAGACATGCTAGAGGCAGGGAACATGTTCCTGATGTTGGGGGAGTCCAGAACCAGAGACCACAGTTTAAGAATAAGGGGTAGGCCATTTAGAACGGGGTTGAGGAAAAACATTTTCACCCAGAGAGTTGTGGATCTATGGAATGCTCTGCCTCAGAAGGCAGTGGAGGCCAATTCTCTGGATACTTTCCACATGGTTTATATTCCATTAAGAATGGTTCATCCGTTCAAGGAACTTATACATAAACTGACTATGGTAAGGTTAGATTAATAATATCCAGAACATTTTATCCTTTGGTAGCCTCACTCAGTGAGCACTTTATTAGGTACACCTACTTGTTATTGAAAATATCTAAGCAGCCAGTCATGTGGCAGTAACTCAATGCATAAAAGCAATGATCAAGAGGTTCAGTTGTTCAGACCAAACACCAGAATGGGGAAGAAATGTTATCTAAGTGACTTTAACCCTGGAATGATTGTGGGTGCTGTGGAAGTTGCAGTAAGGTAAAGATAGCATAGGACAGTTTTAGTTGTCAGACATTCAAAATGAGACCACTGGAGCCATCTCTGTTTGCTCCAGACAAAATAGGCTGGGTTGACAATAGCCGTGTGCACTCAAACCAGACAAATGAGGCCTCTGTAGTGAGACTTATCCAAGAAAGGTCCTTCTGGTTGCTTTCAAGAAAGAGTTAGATAGAGCTCTTAAAGATAGCGGAGTCAAGGGATATGGGGAGAAGGCAGGAAGGGGGTACTGATTGTGGATGATCAGCTATGATCACATTGAACGGCGGTGCTGGCTCGAAGGGCTGAATGGCCTACTCCTGCACCTATTGTCTTTCAACAGAGCAATGTGCATTCCTGCCAAAAAGTTCAACTTTTGTTTCATCTGTCCATAGAAAGTCGTCCCAGAAGCGTCACGGAACATGCAGGTGGTCTTTTGTACATGAGGCGTGCTGCAATGGAGTTTTTTGGACAGCAATGGTTTTCTCCATGGTGTCCTTCCATGAACACCATTCTTGTTCACATAAACAGAGGCTTTAGCAAGTTCTAGAGATTTCTGCAATTTTGTTACCCTTGGGTTCTTCTTCACCTCCTTCTGCATTGCATGTTGTGCTCTGGGTGGGATCTTTGCAGGAAGCCCACTCCCAGGGGCAGTGGCAACAGTACTGAATTTCCTCCATTTATAGACAATTTCTCGTACTGTGGACACTCAGGTCTTTAGAAATGCTTTTGTAGCCTTTTCCAGCCTCATGCATCTCACAATTCTCCTTCTAAGGTTCTCTCAAAGTTGTTTTGATTAAGGCATGGTGCATACAAAGATATCTTTCATGGGATGAGGAGGCTCTATCAGAACTTGGCTTTGTGTGTCTTTTTTTTAAAAAATAGGGCAGGGGACCTTCACAACCCACATCTCCAATCTCATCTTACTGATCAGAATACTTGACTCCAAACTGCTTTTGTAGAAGGCATTACCCCAGAGGTTTAAATACTTTATTGAATCTAGACTATTATTGTTTCAATGGTGTACCCAGTACTGATGAGAAATAGTACAAATTTTGAGGCAGATTATGTTTGCTACTATTGTGACTTCGATGAAAATAAGACATGGTATGATGCAGAAAACCAGGTAACTGCAAAGGGTTCCAAACTATTTCTTGCAACTGTACATATATGTCTAAAACTTTTGCACAGTACTATATAGCGAAAGAAAGACCATAAATTTCCATTTACGTTTAATTATGAAATGCAAAACATGAGTAAACATTTTATAAATCAAAAAATAAGCTAAAACACAATGTTCTACTCCTGAGTGTGATCTACGATCACTCCTGTCACTCAGCACTCACCACAGGTTTCCACTCGCACCAACTGCAGCTCAATGCTTTTGACAGGCACGTCCAGGTTCTCCACCACCAGCTCGCCAGTCAGTGGCTGGGTGATGATGCAGTTTGTGGAGTCGAGGCGGCCGCAGATCTTGAATCCAGGTAGTGGAGTTCTCTGGAAAGGAAGAGAAGAATTAAAAATAAAGCCAGCAGGTTGAACAACCATGCAACACAGCCATCAAATCCAACGATTCACATTGTAGTTGGTGCTTAACTGATATCACCCAGAGCAACCCTGGGGAATCGATAACTGAATTCTTATTAGCCATACTATACTCCCACATGGTTTATATTCCATTAAGAATGGTTCATCCGTTCAAGGAACTTATACATAAACTGACTGTGGTAAGGTTAGATTAATAATATAGCAGAACATTTTATCCTTTGGTAGCCTCACTCAGTGAGCACTTTATTAGGTTCACCTACTTGTTATTGAAAATATCTAAGCAGCCAGTCATGTGGCAGTAACTCAATGCATAAAAGCAATGATCAAGAGGTTCAGTTGTTCAGACCAAACACCAGAATGGGGAAGAAATGTTATCTAAGTGACTTTAACCCTGGAATGATTGTGGGTGCTGTGGAAGTTGCAGTAAGGTAAAGATAGCATAGGACAGTTTTAGTTGTCAGACATTCAAAATGAGACCACTGGAGCCATCTCTGTTTGCTCCAGACAAAATAGGCTGGGTTGACAGTAGCCGTGTGCACTCAAACCAGACAAATGAGGCCTCTGTAGTGAGACTTATCCAAGAAAGGTCCTTCTGGAGGCATACTGTCCCCTTACACAATTGGGGTACTGGAAACAGACAACATAAAAGTAAAAAGAGTAATGTGAAGCAATCCTACAAAATATCATTGGCTATCCAATCAAAGTTTTGACAGACAACTCTATTAAGAATAAACTCTTCTTGGGCTTCCAGCTGGCTACAGGTATCGATTATAACCGACATTTCAATAAACAACTCTGCCTTCTTCATCAGGGATGGTCATGTCTAGTCCAGTGGTATTTATACCCCTGCAGTCTGTCCTTCCTGATTAATTAGTCCTCATCCAATCAGGTTTCTACTCTCCCACTTTGTTTACAAGAACTGGAATTCTTGTAAACAGTAATGCATGAGAGCTCACAGTATTGATGGAATTATTAACAAAAATAGAGAATTCATTAACAGGCAAATAGATTATTTTCAGATTAGCAAACTGGAAATAGTAAGGTGCATAAGGATCGGTTCAGTGAGCTTACCATTTACAATCAGTATGAGTTAAATGAATAGACAATTCTTGCCTAATTTGTTCACAATACAAATGTTTCATGGGGCACTTGAGGGGAGTGGGGGGGGGGAAAGAAGAGAGGGAGCACCATTTTGTGAAGATACAGATTATGCAGAAGTTATAGATAATGAGCTAGATTTTCCCTACTTTTCAAATTAAAATATACAAGAGTATCCACTTTGGCTGGAAAAACAAAAACAAAAAATGTTTCTTGAATGGGCAGAGCCTACCAAACAAACACTGTTGCTTATCTACAGCTATAACATATAATTTCCAAGGCAAATTTAGGCATGTAATTAAAGTATAAAAATAGCCAGATTCTGTTCCACAATAGAGGGAATTCGCAAGGTCCCCTTTACCTTCCTCCGCAACTGGATCCTTGACTTCCTCATCAGGAGATCACAGTTACTGTGGATCAGAAATAATATCTCCTCCTCGCTGACAAACAACACTGGCACATGTCAAGGATGCGTGCTTTGCACACTGCTCTGCTCTCTCTACACCCATGACAATGCTGCTAGGCTAGGTACTGCTCAAACACCATCTATAAATTTACTGATGACATCTATTATTGGCAGAATTTCAGATACTGACGAGAAGGTGTCCGGGAGTGAGATAGATCAGCTGGTTGAGTTGTGTCGCAACAACCACCTTGCACTCAACTTCAGTAAGAACAAGGAATTGATTGTGGACTTCAAGATGGGAAGTCAAGGGAACACACACCAGTCCTCATAGAGGGATCAGTATAGTGGAAAGGCTGAGCAATTTCAAGTTCCTGGGTGTCAACATCTCTGACAATCTATCTCAACATATTGATGCAATTATAAAGAAGGCACAACAGTGATATATTTCAGTAGGAGTTTAAGGAGACTTCGTATGACACTGAAGACTTGCAAATTTCTACAGATGTACCATGGAGAACATTCCAACTAGTTGCATTACCACCTGGAATGGAAGGGCTACTAATGGGCACTAACCTCCCCAGCTAGGTGATGCCACAGAAAAGCAGCATCCACCGTTAAGAATCACCATCACCAGAGCATGCCCTTTTCCCATTACTACCACCCAGGTACAGGAGCTTAACGACGCATATTCAATGTTTTAGGAGTAGCTTCGTTCCGTCCCCCATCAGATTTCTAAATGGACAATGAATCTCTCTACATTTCTGCAAGTTTTGTTTTGTTCTTTTTGGAATACTTAATTTTTAAAACTATAAATTCTGATTGTAACTTATTGTTTTTTCTATTATGTACTGCTGCTACAAAACAACAAATTTCACAACCTGATTCTAAGAATGTTGACCTCCATATTTTGCAGGATGGCAGAGGAAAATATTTATATTGCAAGCAGTGAAATGGATTACTAGATTGATTCTGGCATGAAGGAAACATCTTATGAATACAAGACAAGAGGAGCCCTCAAAACTGACCTGTTATTCAATATGATCATGACTGATCTGTCCCGGACTGCCAACTGTCATGCCAATTTCCAAAAGCCCTCAAATCTTTTATTTAAAAAAACTATCTACTTCATACATAGCATTCTGAAATGCCCTAGTCTCTACAAGGTGTTGGGGAATTAATTCCAAAGATTCATCACCCTCCGAGTTCTAATACAACTCTGCAACAGGCGACACGGTGGCATGAGGACCTGGTCGATGCAGCAACTGAGGCAACGCAGCTCCCCCACCACTGAACCAGTGAATCAGACTTGCAGCATTCTACATTACCAATATTCAACAAGGTCTTATGATTCACCTCCTATTGGCAATTTGCACAGATTCCTCAGCACTGTCAAGCCTATTTATGGCCAAATACCTAAAGGCAAATGTTACGATAGCAATGCTGTAATTGCAAAATAAAACAACATACTGAAGACACAGAGGGAGGGACAAATTTGTATCATCTCAGGTAGAAATTCACCCTCCATTATATTAATTGTCCACAACTGTTGAACTCAACTTATGAAAGGAAATGGAACAAAATTTCAGCAGCAGAGCTGAATGTTTATCTGTTATAACAATAATATACGCACATAATTGAGGACATTTTACCTTTCCAGATCGTTAATGGGCAGATCATCAGACTCTTAAACAAAAGGGGATAACTACACTCCACTTCACTTGCCCATCAATGACCATCTCATTATTTCATGGTCTTCTTCTTTATTGCTAATTATTTATAACTGTGTTCACACATTTTGTTGCCTCCTGCACTCTGGTTGATCTTTCACTGATCCTGTTATAGTTACCATTCTACAGATTTGCTGAGTTTATCCACAATACAATAAATCTCAGGGCTGCATATGGTGAAGTATACAATCTACTTTGAACTTTGATGGCTATATTCAGAGTTTTTTTGCCTTTGATTTTTGTAGGAAATGATTCTTACAACAGACAGGCATCATATTACAGCAGCATGACAGCCAAACATTGGTTTCAATAACCTGTCATAACAATGCTTGAATTACTACACGATACACTTTTATATTCTTCGCTCTAATTTATCGAAGCTTCAAGCTCAGTATTTTAAAGGTTAGTTGTCTCAACAGTTGTCATCACATGAAATGTGTAGGATATGGCATCATCTATTAACCATATTGTGGCAGATAACCTTGTCATTATAATTGAATTCACAACATCAATATTGTTTCACAATTGTTAGTAAAGCAGTACTTAAAGTCTGCTTAAAGCATTTTACCTCCTTTCACATAAGATCAATTGTTTAGAACATTTTGCTTTCCTTGCCCCTAGTGAGGCTGCTAATCCATCTATTGCTGTTACAGCAACAGGCCGCTTTCTCAAGCCATCGGCTCAGTACAATCATGGACAATTGGCATTCAAATAATACTACAATTTCTCTTATACATTCCTCATAACACCAGGAAGCTAGCTTGCAATAGCAACATCCCATGCATTTTTAGCTACTCTCGACAACTATACATTAAAATGAACATGTGCAAAGACACACACTTTATTAAATACTTTGCATACTTAATAAAGTAGCCAGTGAGCGTGTGTTCATGACCTTCTGCTGCTGTAGCCCTTCACAGTTCTTTATGTATTCAGAGATGCCCTTCTGCACACCACTATTGTAAGGTGAGTTACTATCACCATCCATTCTCCTGACCCTCTTGATATCCACAGAACTGCCACTCACTGGATGTTTTTTGTTTCTTTTTGGCACTACTCTCTGTAAAATCTAGAGACTATGTGTGTGTGAAAGCACCTTGTTTGGCACCAACACTCATTCCAGTCACTTAGATCATATTTCTTCCTCATTCTGATGTTGATCTGAACAACAAATAAATCTCCTGACCATGCCTGCATGCTTTAATGCACAGAGTTCCTGCCACACGATTGGCTGATCAGACATATGCATTAATGAGGTGTATCTAATAAAGTGAGATGAGATTTCCAAGGCAGCACTTGACCAATATGGACATGGTGGTCCTTCATCTTTCTTCAATTCTGGTGCATTACTCACCTCAGGTCATTAGTTTTTACTAACCACAGGGAACAGGTTTGCTCTGTGCTTTGAATACCTCTGCCATTATCCACCAGGAGAGAGTTATAGCCATGCAACTTGGTCTGATGTCTCCTCCAGTCGGGACAGCAGTTAACACAAGTCAATCCAAGGAACCAAAAAGGATGAGTGATATTTTCTATCAGAAGTGTGAGCTTTCCTGCCAGTTTTTTCGAAACAAGTCTCGTGGCCATTTTAACCATAGAAAATATTTTAAACTTAAAACTTCCACCAAACCTAGTTTCTGATTCAGAACTTGCAGACTACTTTTTAATTTTGGTTAACACAACTTAATCTCACAACTTTTATACATGTTTTTTTTATCATGGGCAACATCAGAATCAGATTTAATGTTACTGAAATTTGCTTTTGTATGGCATCAAGGGCATGTTCAAAAAGCATTGCTTCAAAAAGACAGCAACTATCATTAATGATCTCCATCGCTCAGGACATGCTCTCATCTTATTATCACCACCAGAGAGGAGGTACAGGAGCCTGAAGACACACATTCAACATTTTAACAACAGCTCCTTCCCCTCTGCCATCAGATTTCTGAATGGTCCACAAACAATACCTCACTATTTTTGCTCTTTTGGCACTACTTGGTAAAAATATTTATTTCATAATGTAGTGTATAGCACTGTACCATAGTAATTTTATATACTGCATTGTTCTGCTACCACTAAAAAATCGTGACATATATGAGTGATGATAAACCTGATTCTGATATGGGTCTCTGTTGTCAATTGAGAGCGGGGAGGTGGCAGGGAGAGGGGAATCATGGTTGGGAAAGAGGAAGGGGGAGGGGAGGGGGCAGGATGCACCAGAGAGACATTCTGTCATGATCAATAAACCAATTTTTTGGAATCAAATGATCTTGCCTGGTGTATCAGAGCTGGGTATGTCTGCACCCGCACCACCTCGCGATCCTGGCACTCCTCCTCTGCCACCTGTCTCAAACCCCTCCCGCAGTGCTCCACCCTCACCACTCCCAACATCCTTCGCTCCTGCCAAGTTTACAAACATGCTTTCTGCTCATTGACAAATACTGTACTACTGCCGTAAAACAAATTTCATGACACAGTGATATTGTAGCTGACTAATTTAATATACACGATAGCTTAGTTGTCACACTATTGCAGCGCCAGCTTCAGGGTTAATAAGCTGTGGGCCTGCTCACTGATATGATGACATATTTCACTGTAGTTTCAATGTGCATGTGACAATTAAAGCTAATCTAATCTTTAACCTGACTCCAAAGGAAGGGACAAATCAAATTGAATGATGTTGCAACCTGAGCCACAGTATAACTGAAATAAGAACGAGTTTTTGTATGTCAATTTAATGCTAGCAACACAAGGAAATGTAATAGGAAGCTACCACTAATTGAGCACCAATTTAAAATCCATTTTGTGCTTACAAATTCAACCGAGACAAAAATCATGAAAGATTTAATTACTAAGTCCCAGGACGGCAAAACTGCAAAAAGGTTATTTGCAAACAGCAGCTGGAACGTCACTGAGTGTGAACACAAATTTAACAGAGGAAATCAGTTTTGAGACATTGGAATTCTCCCACTTTTAAGTAGTATAATGCCATAAAACAGATTTGTATCAGTCAGTTATTCTGTTAATGTCTGCATTGAAGCATCTGGGAAATCAAGGCCAGCACAGTAATCTGTGTCACAACATGAAGAAAAAACGTACATGGCTATTAAGATGGAACCAAAGAATTGTCAATATGACCACAGATAGAAAGGTTCATTTGTGGATAACTGTTAAGTTTTAGGATTAAGCTACTTTCAACTTGATCTTGAGATTGCATCCTGAGATAATTACAATTTCTACCACTGCCGTTCAATCAAATGAATAACCTAGTGATCTAATCTCTAGTCTCCGATTAAAAAAATGGTTAGATTTCAAGGTTGTGAGAAACTGATCAACCATACGCTTACTTTGTGCCTCACTGATGACCAAGAGCCCAACCACATGTTTTCACCACAAATAAATTGAAATGTTGTTGCTTTTATTTCACTTTCTTTAACCCCAATCACTTTGCAAATCTGTTTCCCGGCAAAGCTGCAAACCCCCCAATCCCCAGCTCTTACCAAACGTGCAGCTCACCTCTCGAACATTTTGCAGGGATTCAGGGGTGATGCTGAAATCCACGGGGGTGGGGGTTAACTTCCCTTTCTGAGGCTTTAAAAGAGAAAATCATTAAAAACACTTAAAAGGGGCAATCAAAGATGTTATGTTTATCCCTTAATCTGCGAGAAAAAAATTAAAGCTCAAAACACTTATGGTATAATGCCATCAGTTCTCTGCTCATTTACCTTTCAGTATGCTATCCCAGTAGATGTAGTACCAAACCATCCTAAAACCAGACAAGCCACAAAAATTATTTTATCCTTACTATTTTTTCAGTTAGTTATTGTTACTTGTATCAAGATTTTACCTGAACAAGTCTAAGACCACTGAAAGTATTTTTCTTATTTTTATTTAGAGATTCAGTACAGTAACAGGGCCTTGCTGCCCAATGAGTCCGTGCTGCCTAATTACACCCATGTGACCAATTCGGCTACTAACCCATATGCCTTTGGAATGTGGGAGGAAACCAGAGCACCCGGTAGAAACCTATGCATTCACAGGGAAAATGTATAAACCCCTCACAGAGAGCAGTGGAACTGAAACTGTGTTGTCAGCGTTGTAATAGCTAACCACTAAGCCACCATGCCACCACTGTTTCCATATTTTGTAACTTGTTACTTTCTCCCTCACCCTATTTGGTGTTAGGATCTAATTCCCAATCCAGAGTGATTGATTGCTTCATTTGATTGATTATACACTGCATTTTTGATTATTTTTGTCCATTATGTCTGAGAAACAGAAAACCTACAGCACAATACAGGATCTTCGGCCCACAATGCTGTGTCGGGCACATACTTACTTTAGAAATTACCCAGGGTTACCCACACCACTATTTTTCTGAGCTCCATGTACCTGTCCGAGAGTCTCGTAAAAGACTCTATCGTATCCGTCTCCACCACCATTGCCGGCAGCCCGTTCCACGCACTCACCACTCTCTGCATAAAAAAAACTTACCCCTGACATCTCCTCTGTACCTACTTCCAAGCACCTTAAAACCGTGCCCTCTTATGTTAGCCATTTCAGTCCTGGGAAAAAGCCTCTGACTATCCACACTATCATTGCCTCTCATCACCTTATACACCTCTATCAAGTCACCTCTTATCCTCCGTCGCTCCAAGGAGAAAAGGCCGAGTTCACTCAAACTATTCTCATAAGGCATGTTCCCCAATCCAGTCAACATTCTTGTAAATCTCTTCTGCACCCTTTCTATAGTTTCCACATCCTTCCTGTAGTGAGACGACCAGAACTGAGCACAGTACTCCAAGTGGGGTCTGACCAGGGTCCAATATAGCTGCAACATTACCTCTTGGCTTTTGAACTCAATCCCATGGTTGATGAAGATCAATGCACCGTATGCTTTCTTAACCACACAGTCAACCTGCACAGCAGCTTTGAGTGGCCTATGGACTCGGACCCCAAGATCCCTCTGATCCTCCACACTGCCAAGAGTCTTACCATTAACACTATATTCTGTCATCCTATTTGACCTACCAAAATAAACCACCGCACACTTATCTGGGTTGACTTCCACCTGCCACTTCTCAGCCCAGTTTTGCATCCTATCAATGTCCCGCTGTAACCTCTGACAGCCCTCTACACTATCCACAACACCTCCAACCTTAGTGTCATCAGCAAATTTACTAACCTAACCCTCCACTTCCTCATCCAGATCATTTATAAAAATCTCAAAGGGGTCCCAGAACAGATCCCTGAGACACACCACTGGTCACCAACCTCCACTCAGAATATGACCCGTCTACAACCACTCTTTCCCTTCTGTGGGCAAGCCAATTCTGGATCCACAAAGCAAGGTCCCCTTGGATCCCATGCCTCCTCTCAATAAGCCTGGCATGAGGTCTTTATCAAATGCCTTGCTGAAATCCATATATACTGCTCTACCTTCATTAAAGGGGTGGTGCGTGGCCAAGTGGTTAGGGTGTTCGACTAGCGACCTGAAGGTCGTGAGTTGGAGCCCAGCCGAGGCAGCATATGTGTCCTTGAGCAAGACGCTTAACCACACATTGCTCCAGTCTACCCAGCTGAAAAATGGGTACCGGCAAAAAACAAATACTGGGGGTCAACCTCTCGATAGACTGGCATCCTATCCGAGGGGTGGGGGTGGGGGGGGGGGGGGGGGGGGGGCAAGTCTCTTGCTCTCAGTCACTTCACACCACAGAAACCGGCATAAGCACCAGCCTGATGAGCCACAAAGGCTCGGGACAGACTTTGACTTTCAATGTGTTTAGTCTCATCCTCAATCAGGCTCATAAGGCACGACTTGCCTTTGACAAAGCCATGCTGACTATTCCTAATCATATTCAAATGTTCATAAATCCTGCCTCTCAGGATCTTTTCCAACTTACCAACCACTGAAGTAAGACTCACTGGTCTATAATTTCCTGGGCTATCTCTACTCCCTTTCTTGAAGAAGAGAACAACATCTCCAAACCTCCAATCCTCTGGAACCTCTCCTGTCCCCATTGATAATGCAAGGATCATTGCTAGTAGCTCAGCAATCTTCTCCCTTGCCTCCTTCAGTAGCCTGGGTTATATCTCGTCCAGTCCCGGTGACTACTCCAACGTGATGCTTTCCAAAAGCTCCAGCACATAGTCTTTCTTAATGTCTATGTGCTCAAGCTTTTCAGTCCACTGGTCACCCTTATAATTGCCAAGGTCCTTTTTCGTAATGAATACTTTGCTTCAGTATTCACTAAGTACCCCTGCTAACTCCTCGGGTTCCATACACACTTTTCCACTGTCACACTTTATTGGTCCTATTCTCTGAAGTCTTATCCTCTTTCTCTCCACATACTTGTAGAATGCCTTGGGGTTTTCCTTAATCCTACTCACCAAAGCCTTCTCATGGCCCCTTCTAGCTCTCCTAATTTCATTCTTAAGCTCCTTCCTGCTAGCCTTACAATGTTCTAGATCCCTATCATTACCTAGTTTTTGAACCTTTCGTAAGCTTTTCTTTTCTACCTAACTAGATTTTCAACAGCCTTTGTACACCATGGTTCCTGTACCCTACTATCCTTTCCCTCTCTCAATGGAACGTACCTATGTACAATGCCACGCAAATATCCCTTGAACATTTGTCACATTTCTGCCTTATAATTTCCCTGAGAATATCTGCTCCCAATTTATACTTTCAAGCTTCTGCTTGATAGCTTCATATTTCCCCTTACTCCAATTAAATGTTTTCCTAACTTGTCTGTTCCTATCCCTCTCCAATGCTATAGTAAAGGAGATAGAATTGTAATTACTTCTCCAAGAAGCTCTCCCACTGAGAGACCCAACACCTGACCAGGTTCACTTCCCAATTCCAGATCAAGTACGGCCTCTCCTCTTGTAGGCTTAACTACATATTGTGTCAGGAAACCTTCCTGAACACACCTAACAAACTCCACCCCATTTAAACCCCTTGAAATTAAAATCTCCCAACATGACAACCCTGTTATTATTGCTCCATTCCACAATCTGTCTCCTTATCTGCTCCATGATGTCCTTGTTAATATTGGCTGGTCTATAAAAAACACCCAGTAGTGACCCCTTCCTGTCCAAACTTCCACCCACAGAGACTCTGTATACAATTCTTCCATGACTTCCTCCTTTTATGCAGTCATGACACTATATTTGATCAACAGTGCCACACCCCCACCTCTTTTACCTCCCTCCCTGTCCTCTCTGAAACATCTAAAGCCTGGCACTCTAAATAACCATTCCTGCCCCTGAGCCGTCCAAGTCTCTGTAATGGCCACAACATCATCGCTCCATGTACTGATCCACACTCTAAGTTCATCCACTTTGTTTGTGATACCCCTTGCATTAAAATAGACACATTTCAAACCATCAGCCCGAGCACATCCCTTCTCTATCACCTGCCTATCCTCCCTCTCACACTGTCTACAAGCTTTCTCTATTTGTGAGCCAAACGCCCCTTCCTGTCTCTTCAGTTCGATTCCCATCCCCCAGTAATTCTAGTTTAAACTCTCCCCAATAGCCTTGGCAAACCTCCCTGCCAGGATATTGGTCCCCCTCGGATTCAAGTGCAACCCATCCTTATTGTGCAGGTCACACCTGCCCCCAAAAAGGTCCCAATGATCCAGAAATCCGAATCCCTGCCCATCCTCCACCTCACTCTATTCCTATACTCAGGGCCGCCAGCACAGGCAGTAATCCTGAGATTACTACCTTTGTGGTCCTGCCTCTCAGCTTCTGTCCGACCTCCCTGTACTCTATTTCCAGGACCTCCTCTCTTTTCCTACCCATGTTACTGGTACCAACATGCACCACAACCTCTGGCTGTTCACTTTTCCACTTCAGGATATTGTGACGCAATCAGAAACATCCTGGACCCTGGCACCTGAGAGGCAAACTACCATCCATTTCTTTCCTACGTCCACAGAATCACCTGTCTGACCCCCTGACTATAGAGTCCCCTATCACTGCTGTCATCCTCAACCACATGTGAATCAAACAGCAGCTATCTCCCATAAGGTCCCACCAGCTTAAGTTTTTAAAAATCCGAATGTATGCTCTGTAAAAGCTGATTCATCCTCTGGTGTTTTCAAAAACCAGATTTTCACTTACCAAGGAATAGACAATAAATTCACAGTTTTTCACCAAATCCTTCGCAAGGAGTGGTCGTCGCATATCACACCGAAGTGTGTACTGAAAGAAACAAAATATAAATACACCTGAGCTTAATCCCAGTCGGAGAGAGGGGCGGTGAGGGAAACAGATCTACCAGGCACACATTTCAGAAAGTAATATTCCAGATCAGCAAGTTTACTCCCTGCTTATCAGTGGAAATGCAAGGTTGCAGACGGTCTTAAGGTCTTTTGTCAAATCTTTGCTTCAGGTAGCAGCCCACAAAAGAAGGCAAATAAATACTTAAGGACCAGGAAATTTGAAATACAGGCTCCATCACAGGAGACCTGCAACACTGGATTATCAAAACAGAAGAAAACCACAGAGATTAAAAAAAAAGACATCTCCAAATTAGCTTCAGTAATCCTCCGTGTCTACTTTGCTGATGACACTGCTGTTCTATGACTTAAGTAAATTTCAAGAAACAATTGAAACCAGTAGCAATTACAATTATAAAGGCAAGCAGGACATTTCCCTCCAGTAAAATCAATTTAGTAACCATAACAGTGCAGCCCAAGTTTAATCCAATTTCACAGGTCTTGTTTTAGAGCGACACGAACAATCAGGTGAGACAAACCAAGTAAACAGAATACCAAGTGAACTTAAATCAACCACACATTCATCAAGTCCATTATACAATATTAAAAGGATTAATGTGAAATTAATTTGGAGATGAGAACTAGGAATAATTTGCTCAGGTAAAATGAATGTGCTACCTCATTGATCAAGGTAGCATTGACTAATAAAATGTTTATCAACCTGAGTAAAGTCTGTCACATTGTCATTCACATTATTATTATTTTCCTCAACAGATGAACCAATACACCCTTGTATGTAGGGCGCCAAAAGAAAATGCCATGAGTCTACATCCAAACAAAAAAATTTTTTCAGAAGATCACATACAACTTGCTGGGGGAGCTCAGCAGGACAAGCAATATCAATGGAAAGGAATAAAGAACCGACGCTTTAGGCCATGACCCATCATCAATCCCGATGAAGGGTTTCTCCCTGAAGCATCGACTTTTCCCTGTAGCTTTCCACAGATCAGGGTTCTCAATCTTTCTTTATTCCATGGACCCCAACCATTAACCAAGGTGGTGTGTGGACCCCAGTTGGGAACCCCAGCCAGAGATGCTGCCTGACCTGCTCAGTTCCTACAGCATTTTGCATGTGTTACTCTGGATTGACATCTTTCAGAAGTTCCTATTTATTTGTTAAACTAAATCCAATCTGCTCCAACAAATGAGCATAAAAGATACAATGGATTTTTTTCACGAGTCAATCTTAATTGACAAGTATTTATCTGATTGTTGGACCCAGCTGAGTATACTACCTGTCTTGCTTCATTTCCAAAAGTTAATTAGCTGTGAACCATAAACCACTTTGAAAGTCTTGAAATGAATAAAAGTAAATTTTAGTCTCATTTTATTGCCCATTTATTACCCTGCATCTCTGCAGTGAATTAGTCTGCATCAATTTGAATTAGTCAGATAAAATCAGCAAGGAGTAGTCTTGTGTCGAATAACAGAGTGCTCTCCACTTCCATGAACTTCAAAGCTCGAGGTCTATACATCGAGAAGTAACGTGCCATGAGGTTTTAAACAAGCCGACGTGGACATTAAAAACTCAGCTAATTATAACAGGTGGGAAGAAAGACTGATCAAATGGAAATCAAATTTCTAATCAGCCAATCATATGGCAGCAAATACATAAAAGCATGCAGTCCCCATGGTCAAATTCCACCCTACCCTCAAATTTACCCAGTCCATTTCTAACATCTCCCAAACCTTTGTCAATCTCACTGTCTCTGTCTCTGGAGACAGGTTATCGACTGATGGCTTGATAAACCCCCAGACTCTCACAGATACCTGGACTATACCCCTTCCCATTCTTACTTGTTAAGAAAAACACCATCCCCTTCTCTCAATTCCTCCGTCTCCACCTCATCTGCTCTCAAGACGAGGCTTTTCATTTCAGAATGAAGGAGATGTCCACCTTTTTCAAAGAAAGGGGCTTCCCTTCCTCCACCATCAATGCTGTTCTCACCCGTATCACTTCTATTTCACACGTCTGGTCTTACTCCATCCTCCTGCAACCCCACAGGGCCAGAGTTCCTCTTGTCCTCACCTACCACCCCACCAGCCTCCAAGCCCAGCACGCAATTCCCTAGAACTTCCGCCATCTCAAATGGGATCCAGCACCAAACACATCATTCCCTCCCCCACTTCCTGCTTTCCACAGGGATTGCTCCCTATGTAACTCCCTTGTCCTTTCACCCCTCCCCACTGATCTCCCTACTGGCACTTAACTTTGCAAGCTGAACAAGTGCTACACCTGCTCCTACACCTCTTCCCTCACTACCATTCAGGGCCCCAAATAGGTGAGGCAACACCTCCCCGAGTCTTTTGGGGTCATATACGGTGTTCAATGCTCCTGATGTGGCCTCCTGTATATTGGTGATACCCGAAGTAGATTGGGAGACCATTTCGCCGAGCACCTACGTTCCGTCCGCTCCCCTACTGTCATGATGAGGGCACACTGAGGTTGGAAGAACACCTTATATTCCGTCTGTGTAGCCTCTAACCTGATGGCATGAACATCGATTTCTCCAACTTCTGGTAATGGTCCCCCACTGGCCCTCTCCTTCACCAGTCCCCATCCCCTTTTCCCTTTCTCGCCTCATCTCCTTGCCAGCCCATTGCCTCCCTCTGGTGTCCCTGCCCCCTTTTCTTCCATGGTCTTCTATCCTCACCCATAAGACTCCCCCTTCGCCAGCACTATATCTCTATCACCAATCAATTTCCCAGTTAATTACTTCATCCCTCCCCACCACCAAGTTTCACCTATCACACCCTGCGTTCCTCTCTCCCCTCACCAACCTTTTAAACCTGCTCCTCATATTTCTTTTCTCCAGTCCTGCCAGATTCTCTGTCCAAAATGTCGACGGTACTTTTTTTTCCATAGATGCCGCTTGGACTAAGTTCCTCCAGCATTTTGTGTGAGGGACATGGTCAAGAGGTTCAGTTGTTGTTCAGACCAAACATCAGAGTGGGGAAAAAGTCTGATCCAAGTGACTTTAATGTAGAACCTTGAACTGAAAGGGCTACAGCAGCAGAAGACCACAAACGTACAGTCAGCAGCCAATTTAATAAGTGGCCAATGACTGCACTAATAAAGTGCAAGAACAGGCAGCTAAAGGATGGGAGGGATTAAGGAAGGCTGTTAACTTATTAGAAAGTACGTTCGGTACAGTATTATCTGTCTGTGACTTGTTAACACTTGTTAGTCCTTTCATTAGCTCTATTTTGCATTTTATTTGACTCAATAATTCTTTAGTCATTTTAGCGTGGCAGGAATGAAGCCATTGCGAGCTTGATTTTCTGCCTCCAAAATCTTTGCACATCCTTGTCATGTGATCAAGTTGCACAAGACTCCAGTCATTGGAAGGGAAAATTGGACCAAATGCAACTTTCCCGATTATCATCCATCTTCAATACTGCAAGCTACAATCACCTTAAAGCTTTGAGTGCACAGTAGAAAAGCTTCATCCCGTCCACTACCATATCCTTGCCCCGTCAGACAAGGTGAATGCTGATCCCGCAATAATCAATTGTGACAATGCTGAAAGTTGATCCTTTTACAAAACATGGTGTTGTTCACATACCTGTATATTTACAAAGACCCCATGGTATGTCTCGTAGAGGACTTTACTGCCTTTGACTTTCAGTGGGAATTCAAAAGGGATTTCTGTCCGGCCACTGGGAAGTTTCCCTGCCTTGACTACTTCTATATTATTGCTGATAAGCTGGATAGGCTAGCAAAGAAAACAAATGCAAACGTTAAAATCTGAAAGCGAGTTGAACCAAATAAACTGAGGGATAAAACTGAAAATATGTTTGTTCGTTCATTATGTGCCGTGTCGCATGACTTGGGCGATCATGGTCTTTGCGTGATCATGATCATTCTTGGCAAATTTTTCTACAGAAGTGATTTGCCATCACCTTTTTCATCACCCCAGCCATCATCAACACTCTCCAAAGATTGTCTGCCTGGCATCAGTGGTCGCATAACCAGGACTTGTGAACCCATGGGAGCAGGCGGTGAATATCACATAACCACCTGTGGATTAAGCAGGTGCTACACCTTACCCAAGGGTGACCTGCAGGCTAGTGGAAGGAAGGATTGCCTTACACTTCCTTTGGTAGAGATGCATCTCCACCCCACCACCCTGGAAATATGTAACCAAGGGGAAAAAAAGGTCTAAGAAGACTTCTTACCAGATCTCGAAAACGAGAATACTTTAAGTTGCAAAGAAAAGAAGGGATGCAGAGAACAAATAGTCAAGTGATAGTGTGAAAACCAAATAATGCAAATAATAGTGAAGCCACTTGAGTGACAGTAGTGAAAGACTGTTCATGCTGGAAATTTGAAGTAAAATAGTTATGCTGGAACTGGAGACAGATTGCAAGTGCTAGAATCTGGAACAAAATATAAACTGCTGGAGAAACACGAGCAGCATCTGTGGAGAGAATGGAATAATCAATGGTTTGATAGGTTGCATCAAGGACAGAGTGGGGGTGCGGGCTGGGAGAGGTGAGACAGATGCTAGAAGGTAGACCGAGGAAAGGTGACAGATGGTGGACAGATTGAGTTTAGTAGGGAAAGGTAGATTTGTGAGACAGAGAAAGATAGATGATAGATGGAGTCAGACAATATAAAAAAAGGCAGATTAAGCAAGGTGGAGAAAGGAGGTTGAAGGTGGAGACAGTCACCGGAGGATAATAAGGCATGTAGTAATGACAACAGACCAATACTTTGGAGGTCAGAACTTCAGCTTCCAGTATTGTCACAATAGATTGTGACATTAAATTATTTCTCTTTGATAATATATGGGTACTGTGTAAACTACCAAACTGCAATTAAAAACCCAATTATTGCAAAGTTCAAAAAGTTCAAAGTAAATGATCAAACTGCATACGTGTCACCATGTACAACACAGATTACTTTTCTTGCAGGCATACTCAACAAATTCATAACAGAATAATAACCATAATCGAATCTATGAAAGACTGCACTAACTTGGGCGTTCAAGCAGTGTGCAAAAGGCAACAAACTGCACAAATACAAAAAAGGAATAATAGTAAGCAATAAATATAGAAAATTTGATTGACGCTAGTCTTCATGCATCAATATTCATCAGGAACAAAGTCTGAGTACTTTAACTCTATCCAGGCCCACATTACGCATAACTTGTAACATTAAGGACAGTTGAGGCATATTAATCAATGTAAAGTACAGGACAGCAGATTATTGAAGCAGAGTACTCAGAAATACTGCTGGTTCAGTACCTGGCTCACCAGTAACATTTGCCATGCTCCTGATTTCTATCTTCCTCTTCTACTCATTGGGGCTCGGTGTTCCCCTACACTTACTTGTTTCAATGGAATATTTATTTTTTTAAAGATCTAAAACGTGGCGTAGAAAATCTACTAGTCCAGCACCTGCAACGTCACAAGCCTGCTAAATTGATCAATTTTCTGAGAAAAAGTATCACACCCAAAACATTGACCTGGTACAAATCAGAATTTCCGTAGTCCCAGCATCGTATCCTTTCATCTCACAGTATGCTGTCTCACTGAACACTATTACCAGTAATTGTTATCCTGTGCCAAATATTTCCACCTGGTTCTTGGGTTTCAGGTAGTCTGGATCTTTTGGGAGGGTTGTGGGAGGATTGAATTTAGGAAACAAAAGCTTATCATGCAAACATTTTATGAAATTCCAGACTCAAAATACACTGGCTCTTCAACTACTTGCCCAATCACGCAAAATATAGTGGATTCTGGTTAATTGGGACAACCCTTAAAGAACTAAAATCGAGACAAGAGCTGGGATCTCCTTTGTTGATTTTTGATACTGTGCTGCTTAACTGGGACATGAGATTGCTGCCAAACAGTCTCTGACTAGTGTCAGACGTGTGCACTTGTGTGTCCATTAGGCAATACACCATGCTTAAAGCAAACAGGTCTTCAACAGTGTCAGGTGCATATGCTTTTGCTATGCTATTCACTTGGGCTGACCGATGCCGAATTCAAGAACAGTGATTATGACACTACTTCATGCAGGAAGGCAATGAAGGTAGTCCATTATTTGCACTAGATGTCTGTGCTGATTTTCTTCATTTACAGTCAAAAGACTGTCAGCACAGTTGGTGGAAAAGTACATGGCTGGAAGGGGTATGGAAGCCTATGGTCTGGGTGCAGGTCAATAGGACTAGGCAGCATAATAGTATGTAACTTGGAGTAGATCGGGCTGAAGGATTTGTTAGTGCTGTGGTGTTCTATGACTTCATTCAGGGAACCAATAGACCTGTGACAAGGTAACTTTGACTGATCAACGTTCTATCTTTCCTCACAAAAACATTTGAGGCGAGTCACATACTTTTTCACTATCTGGCATTTGTATTTTTAGAGCAGCGAGGAAGAGATACATCTCTCGCAAAGGAGGTAGAAGGCTCTCCTTCCCTCCACTAGCCTGCAGGTCACCTCTGGCAAGGTGTAGCATAAGCTTAGTCTCTAGTCAGGGTTATGTGAAGCCATGGCAGCAGGTGGTGGTTGGTTGTATGAGCAGATGGTGCAGTTCTAAGTCCTGGTTAAGTGACCACTAACACCAGGTGAACAATCTCTGAAGAGTATTGATAATGGTCGGGGTCACCTGTCTCATAAAGGCAGTGCCCAGAAGGTGGCAATGGCAAACTACATCAGCAGAAGTATTTGCTAAGAACAATCATGGTCATAGAAAGACCATGATCACCCATGTCATGTGACACAGCACATAACAAAGGAATGGTATCCATATTATACAGTCGAGCCACTATCTATTTGGAGGATTACAAACACAAAAGACCAATCATATCATCTTCTGAAGAGAGTTACACAGTTTGACGTTATGACAGTAATTCAGATTTTAATGCCAGAAAGTAACGAAACAAGTCCTTTTACAACATTCAGACAGATCTACAAGCTGATCTCATTTAATAAAAGTGGAAAATAACAGAAAGCAGCTCACTTACTTTGACAGAATTGTAGAAAGCTTCAAACACACCAACGCTCTTTGCACTGAGCTGGAGGCTGACGGTTCCATCCATGGTCAGGGTGATACCCTGGTGCTGGATGGGTTCTTTACTGGATAAAATAATCACCCCAGACAGCGTTTCCTGCAACAACAAGATTACACGATCAAGAGTCCAGGTGATATACAATTCAATGTACCACACACAGCTTAAATATTCATCAACTTGTGAAAACGTTTTGCTTTATTACAATGGGAAATACTCTTTTTGAATCATTTCAATGTAAAAGTTTTGGGAACATTAAGAGCTCAAGAACAAATATTAACTACCATATTTGTAACATTAAGGTGTTGCTTATTTAGAGATACAGTGTGGAACAAGCTCTTCTGACAAAACGAACCACACCAGCCAGCAATCCACATTTTTGTTCTGCGATAGGAAACTGGAGCACCAAGAGGAAACCCACACATTCACAGGGTGAACATGCAAACTCCTTACAGATGGCTCTGGAATTGAACTCCGAAGTTCAGAACATCTCAAGCTGTAACAGCGTCACATTGACTGCTAAGCTACCGTGATGCCCTAAGTTCTTCAAAATATAAGGGGAAGGGCGAGTGATTACCAGTTAGGAAGGCTTGTGGAGTTAAAGTAGAATTCAGGTCAGCCATGATCTAATTGAATGAGAGAACAGGGTCAAGGGAAGCTGAGCAGTCATCTTTTTGGCTCTTTATGCTCAAGTTGCATCTCCTAATACCTGGACTGCTTCTTATTGACAGCTACAAACAATCATGAGAATCAGAATCGAGTTTATTATTACTGTCATATGTCATGAAATTTGCTTATTTTGTGGCAGCAGTACAGTGCAATACATAAAATATACTATAAATTACAATAGAAAAATACATTGAGAAATAGGTTGTGCAAAAGGACAGCAAAAATAGGGAGACAGTGTTCATGGACCATTGAGAAATCTGACAGCAAGGGGAAGAAACTGTTCTTAAAATGTTGAATGTGAGTCTTCAGGTTCCTGTACCTCCTCTCTCACACTAATAACGAGAAAAGGGCACGTCCTGGGTGGTGCATATTCTTAATGATGGATATTGCCTTTTTGAGGCATTGTCTTTTGAAAATACCCATGATGGAGCTGATTATGTCTACAAACCTCTACAGCTTTTTCTGAACCTGCTCATTGGAGCCTCCAAACCAGACAGTGATACAACCAGTTAGCTCTCCATGGTACTGTAGTACATCTGTTAAAAAATTGCTGGAGCCCTTGAAGAATTTGGCAACCTTATGGTTGAAACCCTGCATCAGTGTCTCCTGTTGATAGCTTTTGTCACCCACAAGTTTCTATATATTTATCTATTGTTATCCTTTCTCTCATCTCATTGGTGTGTTCTTGTTCAAAGCTTCAACAATTCTCTCAAGGTACAAATGCACATTTCTGTGAACTCAAGTGTTTTGCCTCATCCATCTCAAATGATTTTTCTGCCTCTGAATAACTATGCCAGAAGACCACATGATCATGTCATGTTGCTGTCTGTCGCAAACACATTCTCCAGGTAGGAACTCCCTGTTGGGGAGATCCAAAGGAGGTGGACAGTGTGTGTTCATCAACAAAGTTTGGTGCACAAACTCTTCTGTAGTCAGCAGTCAGTGTTCTGCGGCAAATGAACATTTTACAATCAAATGCCGGCCATATTACCTGCCAACACTCTCTCCCCATGAGCGTTAATGCCAAAAGTTCATCTGGACAGTCTCTTCATAATTCAATTATTGAGTGATTAGTGTAATGCCCTGGTTATGATTTCTACTGTTATGCTGTAGATATGTTATTTTAGCAGCTTCTGCAAAAGCGGTGTGTTCTGCTGGTAGAACGCTTGGTTTCAGCTAAAGGGGCTATGATATTCAACTTAGGAATGTTGCGTCAGCCAGTCAGGATGGTAGAATTCGAAGGTTCTAGGGAGAGCTGGGAGAGAGAAATTTGTGATGGACACTGGTGGGGTTTGTGATCTTTTTGGCAGGAGCTGTGGAGAGGACAGGAGGGAAGATGGCTGAGAATGCCATGGGAAGGAGTCCCCGATGCACAAAGTACTTTGCGCAGATGAATGGCTCCAAGGAGGAAGGGCCAACACACCTGAGAGAGAGCCTGTTTGTTCGATATGGGTTTCAAGCAGCTCAAAATGTGGTGAGTGCTTTCAAGCAGACTATGGGTCCAACACGAACATAAAGGACAACTTCAAGATGAACTCTTAACCTTTGGACTGGGTTAACTGAAATGGGCCCTTTTTATATTTCTTTTTCCTACTAACTGTTCCATAAAGCTGAAATTTGTAAATATATTTTATAATTTTATGTGGTGTACGATCTGTTATTTCTTGCCGACTGACAATTTTGTATGGGCAGTACTTACACAGCATCCGCTCCAATCGACATTCTTTTATACAGAACATCATGACGTTCCCGTTTGGCTGAACCCCAAATCATACCGACCCTAGACGAATATTGTTTATGAAAGGTGGCCTTCTCACCAGAGTCCCGTGGCTGTTAGCAGAGCCGGCTAAAGAGCCAAGTTTGCACAGGAGCCTGGTGAGGGGGTTACAAGTACATTATGTTTTACAGGTTGCCTTTTATATTTAGATTATGTTTTTTGTTCTTCACGCTTAGTGCTGTTTTATATGCTGCACTGGAGCCAGAGTAACAATTATTTTGTTCATTCATTTGTCTACTGAAGAATGACAAAAAATCAACTTTGAATCTGATTTACATATCTGTATACATGTAACCAGTGCTGGGATGAGCATTGAAAGTAAATTTATTATCAAAGTATGAAAATGTCACCATATACAAACAAGATTCACTTTCTTGTTGGCATACTCAGTAAATCCAAGAAACGTAATAGAATCATTGAAAGGCAACACGAGTGAATCTGCAGATGCTGGAAATAAATAAAAACACAAAATGCTGGCAGAACTCAGCAGGCCAGACAGCATCTATGGGAGGAGGTAGTTTCGGGCCGAAACCTTTCATCAGGAGTGAAGTAATATGGGATGGTCGAAGGGGGATAAGAAGTGGGGGGAGGGATGAAGTAGAGAGCTGGGAAGTGATAGGTTGGAGGGAAATGGGCTAGGGGGAAGGTGGAGAATTATGGGAAATAAAAGAGAAAGAAAAGTAGGGCTGGGGGGAGATTATAGTGAGGGGGGAAAGGAGAGAAAGAGAACCAGACTAAAATAATAGATAGGGATGGGGCTGGGGGGGGGGGGGGGGGCAGGGGTATCGACGGAGGTCTGTGAGTTGGATGTTCATGCCAGCAGGTAGGAGGCTACCTAGGCGGGAGATAAGGTATTGCTCCATCGACCTGTGTGTGGCCTCATCTTGACAGTAGAGGAGGCCATGGACAGACATGTCGGAGTGGGAGTGGTCTGTGGAATTGAATTGTGTGGCCACAGGGAGATCCCGCCACTGCTGGAGGACTGAGCGCCGGTATTCGGCAAAACGGTCTCCCAGTCTGCAGCGGGTCTCCCCAATGTATAAATGGCCACATCGGGAGCACCGGATACAGTATATCACCCCAGTTGACTCGCAGGTAAAGTGGTGCCTCACCTGAAAGGACTGTCTGGGGCCTGGGATGGTGGTGATGGAAGAAGTGTGGGGACAGGTGTAGCACTTCTTCTGTTTGCAGGGATAAGTGCCTGGAGGGAGGTCGGTGGGGAGGGATGGGGGGAATGAATGGACAAGGGAGTCGCGTAGGGAGCGATCCCTGCGGAAAGCCGAGAGTGGGGGGGGGGAGGGGAAGATGTGGCTGGTGGTGGGATCATGTAGGACTTGACGGAAGTTACAGAGGATTATACATTGGATCTGTAGGCTGGTAGGGTGATAGGTGAGGACCAGGGGGACTCTATCCCTGGTGAGCTGGCGGGGAGATGGGGTGAAGGCAGAGGTGCATGAAATACGGGAGACGCGATGGAGGGCAGAGTTGATGGTGGACGAAGGGAAGCCCCTTTCTTTAAAAAAGGAAGTCATCTCCTTTGTCCTAGAATGAAAGGCCTCATCCTGAGAGCAGATGCGGCGGAGGCAGAGGAATTGAGAGAAAGGGATAGCATTTTTGCAGGAAACAGGGTGGGAGGAGGAATAGTCTAGGTAGCTGTGGGAGTTAGTAGGTTTGTAGTAGACGTCAGTGGATAGGCTGTCTCCAGAGATAGAAACAGAAAGATCTAGAAAGGGGAGGGAGGTGTTGGAAATAGACCAGGTGAATTTGAGGGCGGGGTGAAAGTTGGAGGCGAAACCAGTTGAATTTGAGGGCGGGGTGAAAGTTGGAAGCGACCTTTCTTTCTCTTTTATTTCCCAAAATTCTCCGCCTTCCCCCTAGCCCATTTCCCTCTAAACTATCACTTCCTAGCTCTCTACTTTATCCCTCCCTCCACTTCTTATCCCCCCTTGACCATCCCATGTTACTTCACTCCTGATGAAGGGTTTCGGCCCGAAACGTCGTCATTACCTCCTCCCATAGATGCTGTCTGGCCTGCTGAGTTCTGCCAGCATTTTGTGTTTTTATTTAGAATCATTGAAATTCCACACCTAACAGAACAGACAAGCAAACAAAGTGCAAAAGACAACTGTGTAAATACAAAATATAAATAATAATAATAAGCAATAAACATTGAGAACCTGAGATAAAGGGTCCTTGAAAGCGAGTCCATAGGTTGCAGGAACAGTTCAGTGACGGAGTGAGTGGAGTTGAGTGAAGTTACCCTCTTTGGTTCAACAGTCTGATGGTTGAGGGCGATAACGTGTGGGTAATGTGAGGGATGAAGTTAAGTGGCTGCAGTCAGCACAAACATCAGTTAGTTTTACCAGAGGTGGATCATTGTGGCCTGTGTAATTATCACATTGCTGACATTCCAGTCAAATAATTTTTATTGACTTGGGTGGGTCCTGACAATTCAACTGCTGTTTATGTTGATAATATCAATGGAAGACTGCTGTGAAGTTCCAGTAGAAGAGTGAGTGTCTGTGTATGTGTGCGCCCTTAACTCCTGGTGGAATCGTCGGGGCGCAGTCATGACAAGTTTTTTTACACTGATCTTTTTTTTGGTGATTGCTCATCATACGGCATGTCTTGGGCATCTGAAACCTGGAGGAGCCCATCCCTCTCCAGATGTTTTTTTTTTGAGGTCGAGTTACTAGCACGGCACTCAACCCAGGCACGGATGGAGAGCGTGTAAGGAAGCCGGCTGGATTCGAACTCAGGACCTCTTGCCCTGAAGTCCAGCGCTGATGTCACTACGCCACCATTTATTATCAATAATTACAATAACCTATACCACCTCTCTCCCGCTCCCTTCTCACAGTACCCAGAAAGGTTCTGGTTAAATAGGACTATAGCAAGTCTCACTAAACTCTTTCTCAACCAAAGCCCTATTTGGACCTCATCTACGTTAGTTTGCTGGTATGCCCTCAGTGTGTATTTTCACTGCCACCATACATTGTGGTATATACATTACAAACAGATAAATAAATTTATCCTTAGCAAACCAACACATGGGTTTGGTTGCAACATTTCAGGAAGTTTGAGTAAGTACACGAATGGGAAGGGTGCAGAAAGCTATATTCTAGGTGCAGGTCAATGGGACAAGGCAGGATAACAGTTCAGCATGGACTGGATGGGCTGAAGGGCCAGTTTCTGTGCTGCAGCACTCTAACTCGATGCATCATCTGGGTCTATTGGGGAAATGTGTATCAGTCTCAGGTTTAAATAGTGAGTCACTGGATGACGGGGATCTCATCTTTATTTCCTTTTGTTACTCCTCTCTGCACTTTGTGGTGCATCGGGCAGCAACCTTGCCATTTCTTTAACATTCGTCTGTTTTTGACAAGGCCGAGTTGCGAGCTCACCCAGCACAAATGGGAAGTGTTCAAGGAGCCGGCCGGATTCAAACCCGGGACCAGTCGCCCTGAATTCTGGTGTGGATGCCACTACACCACCATTTCCCACGAGGATATAATACTGGCTCTATGAAGGCTTTGCGTCCTTTGAACACAGGTAAGTGCTCTTAAACATTATGTATGCTTCCTTCTTCCTTTTAAAGAGATGTTCCATCTCTCTTGTCAACGATGATTCCTTTACCCAAACATTTTTCCCCTTCCCAGTGGGACAAACCTATCCAGAAGCCCATGCAATTGAACCAGGATTCATTTGGAAGTACATCTCAGCCTCAAACACCTTTCCAGGAATCAAAGAACATAAAGTACCACCCTTAAAATTTGGGAGATGGGGTGGAAGAAAAAGGAACCCATCATCAGTGTGTATAGACAACCGCCTTCAAAGATCATGTCCAATCACTGCCCCACAGCACTGCAAGGCATGGGATCATCACCCAAAGATAATAACAAACTGTCATCAACATCTGCAACGGTAGATTCAGCAACTGTGAAAAATGTTCAGAAATGGAGACGCAGGTAGGAACACACAACCAGCAACACGTTGATGTTCCACTGGGTAGTTTTCTATTAGTCACAGTCTGCTCATAGACATGGTGCAGCGTTGACTCCATGTTTTAACAGGAATTAAAATCTCAGGTGATTAGCTGCAGCTTGCTGCTCCAAGTTCTATCAGAACGACAGAGTTGAGCACCACACACAGCAATGTTGCCACCTTGCTAAGATGAACAGTATTGAAAAGCGCCTGGTCAAATTTACAGATGGGCTGGCACTTTCCTGGGCCATGAGTGCTGTCATCTTGAAATATGCAAAATTAACACTGAAATACAGGCACCACACTCTCAACACAAAGTCACAGCAGTGCCTCTACTTTCTTCTACGTTTGTGGAGTTTCGGAATGTCAACAAAATTTTTGACAAACTTCCATAAATGCACAGTGGAGAGTGCACAGGAAATCCTCTGGACCACTGAGAACACCTACAAAGAGCACTTGCACAAGAAAGTAGCATCCATCATCAAGGTCTCCCACCAGCCAGGCCATATTCTCTTCTCACTGCTGCCACCAGGGAGCCTGAGGTTCCACACTACCAAGATCATTGACAATTAAGCTCCTGAACCAGTGTGGATAGTTTTACTCACCTCAACAGTGAACTGATTTCACAAAGTATAGACTCACTATCAAGGGCTCTACAACTCACATTCTCATTAATTACTACTTTTTTCAAACATTTGCAGAGTTTGCCTTTTGCACATCGGTTGTTTGTCCATCTGAGTACAGTTTTTCATTGTTTTTATTGTGTTTGTTTGCATCTGCTGCGAATGACCACAAGGAAACAAATTTCAGTGTTGTATATGGTGATATATACGTACTCTGATAGTAAACTTGCTCTGAACTTGGAAGTTCTCCACAAGTACAAATTCAAGTTGCTGTTGTGATAGCATCTGCCCAGCAGAGTGCAGCCACGATACGCTAACAAATACATTTGATTGCAGGACCACTCATTCGCAACTTTTCAAAGAACGGAGAACAGAGGGTGGTGAACCTGTGGAATTCTTTGCCACAGACAACTGTGGCGGGCAAGTCATCGAGTGTACTTAAGGCAGAGATTGACAGGCTCTTGGTTGTTCAGGTGTCAAAGGTTACGGGGAGAAAGCAGGAGATTGGGGCCGAGAGGGAAGATGAAATGGCAGAGCAAATTTGATGGGCTGAGTGGCCCAATTCTGCCCGTGTCTTATGGTCTTAAGATGCAATACAAGAAGGTTATCCACATCTGTGGGACCATGCAAGGATACCTTGATTAGGATCGCTGTCCTCAGGACAAGGAGGATGCTGAGGAAGAAACAGAACGGGAAGGAGTAAGCCACCCAGACATTTGAAAGACAAGCATCTGACAACACTCATGCAAGCGGGCCACTGCAGATATTGGGCTAATGCCATCAACTCAGTTACAATTAATGGTTAAAGTCCCCAATTTCTTATCACTTTTTCCACTCACCAGAGCTCAGCACCAACCACAAGACCTTTTGTGAAACCACAAACCTGAAGTTTTAATTGTGATGTTGCCCCAAAAGTTTAGAGCTAGCAATTTTAAGATGCAAAGAAAATGATTCCTAGAGATCAACAATGGGAAAGTTGGCTTAGAGATGTGATAACTATGGATTCAAATGTGATAGGAAGAGGACATTACAAGGAGTTACATGTTTTGCCATTCAATATCAAAAATTAATCTGACTTTTAGTCTCTATCCATCTGTCCGGTTATGATTTTGGTACTTCATCTCCTGAAATATAGCTTGGCATGATCTCAAAATTCAAGGAACAAAAACACAAGTTGCTGAACAGATTTCCAAGATCAAACAGAAATGAATTTTAGAAGAAACAGGTATCTCAGCAAGAGGGGTTGAGAGATAGAATGTAGCATATGCAATCAGCTACTGAGATGAAAAATCTCTCCACTTATTTTTAAATATAAATTCTCTATCTCTGTGGGTTGTAACACTTAGTCCACAGGTCTGAGATCAGTAAAATATTTGGCATTAGTCACTTTAGAAAATTACTATCTGACCAGAAGAGTGACTTTAGATAAATTATTTGATTAAATAACAGACCAGTTCTGAATAGTCTTAAGGCTTATTTCAGATTCTATTCTTCTGGCCCTATTGAAAAGGAATAAGCAATACAAGTGGTATTATCTCTGTTTAAATTTTATGCATGGCTTTTTTCAGTCAACCAAATATTGTTTTTTGTGGTTCTAGTCCTTATCAACTTGAACATTTGATATTTGGTTATGCATAAAACCACAGCTTACCATTGCCAGTGTTTAAAAAAATACTAAATGGTTAAATAATAGTTCACCTTTCCATAAATTCTGTACAACTTTGACTTGAACTTTTGTTATCACAGAAAAGCAGCTTCTGAAATTTTATACTCAAACACTGCAAGCAGGAATCATAAATAGCTTTTTAACTGTACATTGGGAGCTGACAGTAAGTCACATCTCAGCAATTTATAACAACATAGGGCATTTTTTTGTTACTTTTTCCGGCTCCATATCATAACAGACTGAGACAACTACATAGGGAAAATAGTAACACAATTTTTGAAACATTACTTTAGCACAACAAATAATCATCCATGTTGATCAAAGCAGATTTTATGGCTCAAGGAAAATACCCCAGAGCTTTCGCCTGGAGAAAAAACATGAAATTTGAAGATGAAGTAGTCAGAATTAGAATGAAAAGAATTTCAGAACAGGAGCTGTTCCGGGCTGTCGCTCTCGAGAAATAAAGGGGTACTAAGATAAGGGAAGAGCAGACCACAAGAAAAAATAAACTAAAGTTGAGAATCTTAAAGTCGTTTCGCTGTTTAACTAGGAAACGGTGAGGTATTGAAATGATGGGGGAACAAAACGTAGAGGAACTAATAGGAGGAAGTTTGAACTGACGCCGTGAGAATACTAAATAGTCGGGGTTAGAGAGGGCAGGAAGGTGGGCAAGAACAGCGGATGAACTGAGCAAGGGGGCGGTACAGCAACACGATGTATTCGAACAGGATGCGAGGCTCATCCAGTGCCCGGCCGTCGGTGACAGAACTGTTCAGGTTAGGCCTTGCTGACAAGTCGGCTCGAGGAGAGACGAGCCTACAGCAATGGTCGCCGCACTCACCCCCTCATGATACACTTTGTTTGCCCGTTTTAACTTGATGTCCACCGACATCCCGACCTTGGCACCGACACTCCGACACCGAAGCCAGACTCACAACCACATGACCCGTTCGCTCTCCTCTCACGTCACCTGACACGTTCACGCCTTCGCCGGCGTCATGTGACCTGCTCGGGGTCCTCCCAGTGACACATGGCTTTCCCAGCGTGCTTTGAGACCGGTCGATGAAAGCGTCGGGTCCCTGATGGGCTGGAGAAAATGTGAAAAGCTGGAAATCCGAGCACGAAAGTGTCCTGCTGAAGGGTCTCGGCCCAGAACGTCGATTGTACGTTTTTCCATAGGTCAATGACAATTGGTTTTCTAAACAAGGGCCAGAAGTAATTATTGCATTTCAGTGATTTTAGTTTCATTTATTTTAGTCTTTAAATGTGTACAGAGTTCTTACTAAGTTAGTGTACAATCCATTTGAAATACCGCTATCTGTATTTCCATACGAAAATAGTGAAGAAAAACTATCTTTAAGATCCATTTCCCCCTGCATCCCAGTAACTAAGGAAGTAGAGACAATCATTTGAGTGCACAAAGGAAGGATTTAACCCAGACTTAAAATGAACGAACAAACATGAAAGATCATGAAGAGATCTTTAGGGGGTTTGACAGGATAGATGTAGAGGAATTGTTTTCTCTATTTAATAGGATTGAAAACAATTAGTATAGACACAAGAGAGCAAGTATCAGCCAGATAGCTTGCATTAAGATGTAAGTAGTCCATCTTAATTTGGTTTTACTCTAACACAGCTGCAACCTGATCTGGGAATTCTCAACTGTTTTTTTTCAGGTTTTCTGCATAAACTGTGTTCCACCACTCAATTTTTCTGTGTTTTTAAAATTCTGTTTCCAAATCCCATCCACCTTCACTCATTTCTGTTTAAATTAAATGGTTCTGCATGTATTTTGTTACTTGGTCATAGTTATTCTTTATCACAGAGATTCCCTTTGTTCTCTCCACCCTTTTCGCTATGCAACTGGAACTACACCTGTTTTCTCACTCGCTCAGTTCTGATGAAGTGTAATGGCTAAATATGTGAAAGTCTTTCCTCACAGAAGGCTGACTGACGACTGAGTATTTCCAACACAAGTCGGTGTGGTGTACCTATTGGTTAGACTACATACAGGAGGAAAATAATGTTTGCTCAAGGATGTCATTGAGCCCATTTTTTTACATAACCTGGCAGTCTTGTGGCCTCATAATTCCCTTTGAATTTACTTACTTCACTGATTTTCAATTTTCGAACTTCCATGGTAGCTGTCATTCTCATCTACTGTGTAAATCAATGGTACACTCTTCCAGATACTGATCCAGTAAATTAGCCATTACAATACATGGTCTTGGAGTTGTGCTCTAAGGGGTCCATTACTGGGAAGTCTTGTATATTTTTAAATATTCCAAAGTTATTTTATGCAATCTGTAGGCAAAGGCAGCAGGTGTGAGCAAGAAGGCAAGTACTGAGGCAGATGAAGAGTAAAGACAAATGAATTATTTGCAATGCGTTTACAAATAGGAGGTAAAATGTCAAAGTGAATTTATTATCTAAGTATGTATATGTTACCATATTCGGCCCAAGATTCATTTTCTTGCAGCTATTGACTTGAAAATAAAGTTCAAAGTAAATTTTATTATCAACGTGCAAGTATGTCACCACATATAACTGTAAGATTCAACCCTGAAATATAGAAATACAATAGAATGTTTGACAAAAAAACTATATGTAAACCAAAATTGACGAACAATCAATGTGCAAAAGGAGACAAATTGTGCAAATGACAAATAAATAATACTGAGAACATGAGCTGTAAAGTCCTTGAAAGTGAGTCTGTAGGCTGTGGGATCAGTTCAGAGTTGTGGTGAGTGAAGTTATCCACGCCTACTCGAGTCAGATGATTAGGGTAATTAACTGTCCTGAACCTGGTGGTTTGGATTTAAGGCTCCTGTACTTCCTGCTCAATGGTAGAAGCAAGAAGAGAGCATGGCTTGGATGGTGGGGGACCTTGATGATGAATGCTGTTTCCTTGTACCAGCCCTCCATGTAAATGTGCTCCATGGTGGGGAGGGCTGGGGTTTGTCCACCACCTTCTGAAGACTTCCCCTTTCCTACAGCATTGGTGTTCCCATGCCAGGCCACGATGCAACCAGTTAGGGTACTCTCCACTGTGCATCTATAGAAGTTTGTCAAAGCTTTAGTGATACACCAAATCTATACAAACTTCTCAGAAAGTAGAGGCTGTTCCATGTCTTCTTTGTAAAGGCTCTTACCTGCTGATGGCAGAACAGATCCTCTGAAATGATGACGCCAAGGAATTTAAAGTAAATGATTCCGATACTCTCCTCCTCCAATCCCCTAACGAAGACCTCCAGTTTCTTCCTCCAATAGTTAATTTTTAAAAGTTCTAAATGAAAAGAAAATAAATGCAGGAATTTCAACATTTACACTGCAATACACGGAATATATGTCATCTATTTGTTCACCTTGGAAATGGTATAAAGGAAATTTTAAAAAAACTAAAATTATAAATGAACAAAAGGGAAGTAATACCATTGCGCTAACCGCTCAGCTGCTGTGATGTAGATAGTTTGTGAGGTTGAGTTCATCTTACCTATCATACAAGAGGTCATTCAATAGCGTTCTAAGAGCAGAATATATAGAACAAAGCATGAAATGGAAAATAGTAACCATTTAACGTGGAAAAGAACCCTACTTACTGTACTGCCTACAAAACATCCCAAAGCTATAACCAAAGAATTCACAAATGAAAAACATGCCCACATATTTGAAAAGATTAATTAAACCAATCATAATCTCCGTGGTGTCCAGGACATTCTTAAGGACCGATGCCACAAAAAGACGTCATCCATCATTAATGATCCCCATCACTTGGGTTATATCTTGTCCTTGTTGCTGCCATCAGCAAGGAAGCCTGAAGGCACACACTCAAATGATTCAGGAATCACTTCTTCCCCTCTGCCACCTGCTTTCTGAATGGACATTGAACCCATCAACATGACCTCATTACTTTTTATTTCTACTTCTGCATTACTTATTTTAATTAACTTCTGTGTATGTATATATATGTGTGTGTGTGTAGTTTTTTCTATTATTTTGTGTTACATTGTACTGCTGCCAGAAAGACAACAAATTTCACAACATATTGTTACGAATGTGCCACAACTCTGAGGGGCCGAAGGGTACAAAGTAGCCCCCTCCTTTTTGAGAATCGCAAGATCGCTATTAATTCGGGTCTGAGACCCAGGAAATGAGAGAGAATCCACAAGGTTTTGGAATGTGTCCTGGCCTCAGCGAAACAAAGCCACTGATAACGGCCATTGTCTCTTGGAGACGAAATTGTGTATTGAGTACTGTACTATTCATTGAAGCCCCTCAGGATGACCAGAGTGGGCTGGTTGAGGGATTGCATCATCCCAACCTGATTGACGTCTGAGACCCCGTGAGTAAGGATAAAAGAGGGTCTGGGGAACAACCCCTTTAGACGCACCAGGAGAAACGCTGGAAAGCCAGTGACAGCGTTTTATAGCGAACGCCGGTGAGGGCCCGTGTGCGTCCTCCCTTGCCAGGGTAGTGGGCTCATCACGGAAGAACGGCTTAGCTAAAGGAGAGGCCACAAGTGAACGGCCACACCAACGAGACTCTGACGGATCGAAATCATAAAAAGGAAAGCCGGCAAGTTTCTAAAAATCTCTCTCTCTCCAACAAAGGCTGCAGCCTGAATGAACTGAGTGATTTTTATATTTCCATCGGACAATACACTATCCCCTAGACAACGATAGAGCTATTTCTTATTGATTATTATTATACCCGCACTTTTAGATTTAGTATTGATGACGTATATTATCTGTATGTTTGCATTGATATTATTTTTGTGTATTTTTACTAATAAATACTGTTAAAAATAGTACCATCAGACTTCAACGGACCTCTCTATCTTTGCTGGTAAGTGACCCAGTTACGGGGTTCGTAACAATATGCTGTTGATATTAAACTAATCTTGATTCTGATTTGAGCAGTGGAAAGTGTTAGAAATATTCAGCAGATCAGGCTGCATCTACAAAGGGAAATTGTTGATGTCTTAGGGCAAAGACACTTCACTTATAATTGTGATATTTCGCTTTAGACTTTCACTTACTTGATTTTCAATAAACTAATGTCTTGCATTTCCAAAACTGAAACTGAGGCAATTGTTTGTGTGGTTGACAGTCGTACTTCTTAACAGAGTAGCCCACAAAAGCCAAATTTCATTTTGTTTCTACTGAGAGACATCATCTCAATAAATAAGTTTCCTCACCACAACAATGTGGTAAAATAACCTAGTACAGTAAAACTAGAATGATCTATCATCTGTCAAAAAATTCGTCAATTTCTATTAAGAATAAGTAAACAAAGGTAGGAAGATTAGATCAATTGTCTTGGACCATTAAGGACCAAGTATTACAGGGGCAAAAAATTTGTATTTATGGAAAAGAACTATCCAAGGATCTTCTGCAATCAGTGTTCTGGAATTTTAATTGTCTTGGGATCATATGTAAAATTTTACAAATATTTTAAGATTTTATGGGTTGGTTGAAGTCTGTGACAGGGCAAATTACACATACACTGTTGAAGAAGAAAACAATGGATTTAGCAGACTATTGAGTTTTATATTCATATTTCCTATCTGGATGCATCATGGCTTGGAATGCGTGACTGCTCAGCCCAAAGACCACAAGAAGCTGCAGAGTGTTGAGGACATAGCTCAGCACACCACAGAAACCAGCATCCCCTCCATTGATTCCCTTTATACTTCTCACTGCCTCGGTAAAACAGCCAACATAATCAAAAACCCCGTCCACCCCAGACATTCTTTCTTTTCCCTCTCTCATCAGGCAGAAATAGAGAAACCTGAAAGCATGTACCGTTAGGCTCAAAGACAACTTCTGCTCCACTCTTATAAGACTATTGAGTAGTTCCCTAGTGTGATAAAATGGACTCTTGAATCCAAAAATCTACTTTATTATGACCTTGCTTGTTACCGTCTTCCTGCACTGCACTTAGTCTGTAATGCAACATTTTATTCTACATTCTATTTTTGTTTTCCCTTATACTATCTCAATGCACTAATGTCATGAAATGATCTGTATAGATAGCAAGCAAAGTAAAGTTTATAGTTATTGTACCTTAGTACAGAGAGTCATATAGCATGGATATAAGCCCCTTGGCCCAACCAGTCCATGCAAACCACAGCGCCCACTGAGCTAGTCCCAAGTTCCTGCATTTTGCCTATATATCTCTGAACCCTGCCCCTCCACGTAACTATTTAAGTACTACACTACCTGTCTCAACAACTCCCTCTGACAGCTCATTCCATATTTCACCACATGAAGAACTTGTCCCTCGGGTCCTTCTTAAATCTTACCCCTCTCATCTTAAACCTGTGGGACCTATCTGTTGACATCCCTACTCAGGGTAAAAAAAAATGTTAGCATCCACCTTATAAGTATGATTCATAATTTTACATGTTTCAATAAGATTGCCCCTCAGTCTCTATAATGTTCCAAGCTATAAAGACCAAGCCTGGCCCTATTACTCAGGCCCTCTAGTCCTGGCAACATCCTCAGAGATGTTTTCTGCACCGTTTCCAATTTAACAGAGTGTTTCCTATAATTGAGAGATCAAAACTATACACAGTACTCCCAAATGCAGCCTTGCCAACGACTTATACATCTGCAACTTAATGGTGCAATTCCTGCACACAGTACCCTGATTGATGAAGGTCAGAGAGCTAAATAACTTTTTAACCACCCTGTCTACCTGTGATACCACTTTCAACAAACTGCTTACTTCAACTCCTAGGTCCCTGTGTTCCTTCACATTCTCTTGTGCCATACAACTCATAGTACACGTCCTAGGCTAGTTTAACTTTCCAAAATGCATCACTTCAAACTTAACAGTATTGAAATCCTTTTGCAAATATTTTACCCATTTCCTGAAGTTCTTTACTACTAATACATCCTAATCTGTGCCATGTACAAACTTATTGATCGAGGCTTGCATTCTCATCCAAAACATTTATATAAATAGTGAATACCAAGGACTATAATACTGACCCCTCCCCCCACCTTTTTGCACACTGCTGGTCACCGGTTTCCATTCCAAGAAACAACTTTCAGTCACCACTCTCTGCATCCTACCTCCAAGCCAATTTTGGATCCGCCTAGCCAGCTCTCCCTGGATTCGGTGGGATCTAACCTTTCACATCAGATTCTAGGGGAGGGTCCTTGTTGAAGTCCTTGCTGAAGTTCAAATAGACAACATCTGTTGCCTTACCTTCAGCTACCTTTTTGGTTACTTCTTCAAAGTACTCTAAAAGATTTGTTGAGCGTGACTTGCTATGCATGAAGACATATTGACTCCTCCTAATCAGTCACTGTCTATTGAAATGCTGGTAGATCCTGACCTTCAGAATTTCGTCCAGTAACTTTCCCATCACCGATGTCAAGTTGACCAGCCACGTAGCTCCCTGGCTTGTCCTGGTTACCCTTCTTAAATATGTGTAATAATGTGGCAAATGTGACAATAATAAGCGGATTTTAATGCAAACTGTAAATTCCAGATAAGGATCAAAATAAGCACCAACAGACTTTGCTTCAAAAATGTTTAAGTGGTTTACAGTGAGGAAAGGATTGAGAATCAGAATAAGGTTTAATATCACCAGCATATGTTGTGAAATTTGTTAACTTTGCAGCAACAGTACAATGCAATACATGATAATAGAGAAAAAAGAAAACAATGAATTACAGTAAGTATATATATCAAATAGTTAAATAAGTAGTGCAAAAAAAAGAGAAAATAAAAAGAAAAGTAGTGAGGTGGTGTTCATGGGTTCAATGTCCATTCAGAAATCAGATGGCAGAGGGAAAGAAGAAGCTCCTGGTGCTCAGATAATACTTGTCTTTCAACAAATTCTATCATAACCATGAGAATAAATTATATTAAGTATGGTGAAGTAGTATGAGGTAGTGTGGGAGGAGGCTCGCATGGAGCATGAACACCAATGATTAACTAAGTCAAATACAGTATTTTTGTGCTGTTAATTCTGTGTAAAAAAAATCAATTAGCTGGTCATTTCTCTTGTTACTGTTGAAAATGGATACGGTTTTTGCATAAACAGTAGCAGATACTGCATTTAATTAAAAGATGTTCCGCAAGGCACCTTAAAATGTTTTGCAGATAAAATATTAAAACACATTTCATTTTCATTTAAGCTTTCCACACAAAACTGAATGAGAGGACAAGACCCACTCATTTAGTTATATAATGCTCAAACAACCATTGTGCATGAGTTATCTCACCAGTGATTTGATAAGGAATCAACTCCCTTGATTTATTATTTCAGAACAGCAAACACCAAATGCACCAGTAGATACCAACATTCCAGAAGATGCCAGTGCAGCATAACCAGCTTGATTTACATTCAGTGGACACTTTATCGGGTACACCTGCTTATTAATGCAAGTACCTAATCAACTAGTCATTTGACAATAACTCAATACATAAAAGCATGCGGACATGGTCAAGAGATCCAGTTACTGTTTAGACAAAATATCAGAATGGGGAAGAAATGTGATCTGAGTGACCGTAACCACAGAATGATTGTTGGTGCCAGATGGGGTGGTTTGAGTATTTCAGAAACTGCTCATCTCTTGGGATTTTCTCACACAACAGTCCAGAGTTTGTAGAGAATAGAGTGAGTGGCAGCCTGGGGGTGAAAATGCCTTGTTAGTGAGAGAGGTCAGACGAGAATGGCCAGACTGGGTCCCGCTGACAGGGAGGCAACAGTAGCTCAAATACCACACATTACAACAGTAGTGTGCAGAAGAGCATCCCTTATCGCACAATATATTGAACCTTGAAGGTGGGCTACAGCAGCAGAAGACCATGAACATACACTCAGTGGCCACTTTATTAGGTGCAGGAAGTGCCTAATAAAGTGGCCACTAAGGGTACATTTATACTTTTTGTTGTCAGTGCTGGCTCAAGGTTGAAGTGAATCTCCAGCCCAACCCTGTGAATCACTCCATGCCAAGATTTTTATGAGAGCTCACTTTACACTTAGCAAGTGGCTTCCAGATTACATGCTGGGCTGGTTGCCACTGCTTTTTTATCCATTTAAGGGGAGCACAGGGTCCCATTGTCTCCCATTTGAATTGTCCTTAACTTTTGCAAAAGCTTGGCACTTGTAGAAATCAGGTTAAAAAAAATCTCCAGTTTACATAGTAATCCTCGGTAGTGTACCATCTGCCTTTAATATTGCATGCATCTCAGCATTATAACCATCTACACCTCGGACTTCAACTACTGCACAGAGTCTTGCCATCTTTAGAAGTTTTCTGATGACTCTGCCATAGTTGGATGCATCAGCAAGGGAGATGAGGCTGAGTACAGGGCTAAGGTGGGAAACTTTGTCACATGGTGCGAGCAGAATCATCTGCAGCTTAATGTGATAAAGACTAAGGAGCTGGTGGTAGACCTGAGGAGGGCTAAGGCACCGGTGACCCCTGTTTCCATCCAAGGGGTCAGTGTGGACATGGTGGAGGATTACAAATACCTGGGGATACGAATTGACAATAAACTGAACTGGTCAAAGAACACTGAGGCTGTCTACAAGCAGGGTCAAAGCCATCTCTATTTTCTGAGGAGACTGAGGTCCTTTAACATCTGCCGGATGATGCTGAGGATGTTCTACGAGTCTGTGGTGGCCAGTGCTATCATGTTTGCTGTTGTGTGCTGGGGCAACAGGCTGAGGATAACCTACACCAACAGAATCAACAAACTCATTCGTAAGGTCAGTGATGTTGTGGGGGTGGAACTGGACTCTCTGACGGTGGTGTCTGAAAAGAGGATGCTCTCCAAGTTGCATGCCATCTTGGACAATGACTCCCATCCACTCCATAATGTACTGGTTAGGCACAGGAGTACATTCAGCCAGAGACTCATTCCACCGAGCTGTTACACTGAGCATCATAGGAAGTCATTCCTACCTGTGGTCATCAAACTTCACAACTCCTCCCTCGGAGTGTCAGACACCCTGAGCCAATAGGCTGGTCCTGGACTTATTTCCACTTGGCATGATTAACTTATTATTATTTAAATATTTATGGTTTTATATTGCTATATTTCTACACTATTCTTGGTTGATGCGGCTGTAACGAAACCCAATTTCCCTCGGGATCAATAAAGTCTGTCTGTCAATAAAGTACATTTTTTGTGCAGTTCCACAAGTTTGTTGAAAATAAACCTCTTGTAAATCTGAGCAAAGCAAGTCAATTTATCTTTTCATCTGAGCTACAGATCAATTTCAAATAGTTTGGGAATATGATGGTGATCAGGTACCACCTCTGTTAACATGTGATCCTGCATATCATCGTCCAACAACTGTCTGTACCTTCACCCTCTCCACACCCCTCTGTTTCAGGTTGAGATGCTACATTAAGACAACATGATCCTGCTGCTGAGTCTCAGGCAGATCACCAATGCTTCTGCCTTCAGAGGTGTAGTGTGACCCTCTGAGTCTGTTTTTAGACCTTTCTCTTTAAAACCCATGTTAACAAATGTCAATTATAATTCTGCTTTAGAGATATTTTACTATTTTATGTAAAGATTCCCTTATCCTTCCTACTAATGTTTACCCTTTCAAGCGCATCTAGCTCCGTAGATGAGACTCTTATTTTCTGGGGAATAGGTTTATGTTCCACATTAGATACAAACTATTTTAGCTTTACACTTGGCCGCCATGGCACAGCAAAGAGCCCCAGTGGCTCAGATTCAGTCCTTCCTCGGATACTCTCCAAGTGGAGTTTACACATTTTCCCTTTAATCATCCGTGTTTGCTTCGATTGTCAGTTTTTTGTATATACCAAAGATGTGCTGGTATTACTATCAATTACCCATCATATAGGCTGGCAAGAAGACTAATAAGCACAAGGGAGAGAATAAGTTGCAGAAAATAGGTTGGGAATGGACTAGATGGACTTCTCTAAGCCAACATAACTCACGGGATTGAATCATAAACAAGAGAAAATCTGCAGATTCTGGAAATCCAAGCAACACACACAAAATGCTGGAGGAACTCAGCAGGTCAGGCAGCATCTATGGAAAATAGTACAAAAAGGGTCTTGGCCCGAAACGTTGACTGAACTCTTTTCCATAGATGCTGCCTGGCCTGCTGAATTCCTCCAGAAATTGTGTGTGTCAATGGGTTCAATGCCATCTTACTATGTCATGAAAGCATAGAACAGTTCAGCATAGGTCATGACTCTTTGACCCATGATGTGGTGCCAACCACTCAACCTACTCTAAGATCAACCTAACCCTTTTCTTCCACATAGCCCTCCATGTTTCATTGGTCCACATGCCTATCTAAGATTCTCTGAAATGTCCATCATGTATCTGTCTCTACCAGCACCCTGGCAATGTGTTCCATGCACCCACCACTCTGTGTAAAATAACCTTCCTCTGCCATTTCCCCTATACTTTCTTCCAATCACCTTAAAATTGTGCCATCTCATATTAGCCATTACCACCCTGGGAGAAGGCATTGGCTGTCTACTCTATCTGTGCCTCAGCATGTTGTACTCCTCTATTAAGTCACCCCTCACCTTCCTTCACTCCAAACAGAAAAGCCATATCCCGAAAAAGATGAAACGAAATCTTCCTTTTCAAGAATCACATTAAACCTGCCAATTCTCTTGCAAAATGATTATTAGTAGTTAAAAGTAAATAATTAAATATTAATGGAATCAATGTGGACCAGAAATTTGGAGATGCACGTGATTGCAGGTACTGGAATCTGGCGGGGGAAATAAAGCAATTGCTCAGAACTTGCTTCATCTTCCACTTTGGTAGCCTACAACCTACTGGAATGACTATTGAATTTTTCAGTTTCAGATAACCCACAGACCCTGTCTCACCATTCCGGTTCTTTCTGTGTTTGTTCACCTTTTCAAGAACCAACTGACATGACCCTATTCACTGCTGTTTAGCAACACTTTGATCACTTTGCACTAAAATAGCCTGTTTTTCTTTTGTTCTAATTACAGTACATTCTTCCTTGTAAAAATTTAAAGTAGTTTTGTTAAGATCAGCTTTATTTGTCACATGTACAGGTACATCAAAACATTCAGTGAGATGCACCATTTGCATCAAATCAAATCACACTTCCAGCGCCAACACAGAATGCCCACAGTTTATTAACTCTGACGGTACATCTTTGGAATGTAGGAGGAAGCCCATGAGGTCACAGGTAGGACATTCAACTCCTTACAGGCAGCGGTATGAATTGATGCTAATCTTACAGTTAATGCTGTAATAGTGTTACACTAACCATTACATTACCGTGTCAATGATTTTGCATAATTTATGTTGAATTAATGTTTTTCTTGTCAATGGTGCATATGTCATCCAATATGCCTGTGATGCTGCTGCATTCATGTACCTGTGTGTGAAGAATTGTGAGTGCTGAAATCTTTGTAACTTTAGTGTGGTTTATTTGTGCTTTCTGTTTTATGATAGGCTTAAGTTATTTTGTTGCTTACTACCATGTTTGCTGGACACTCAAATTACTTGGGTCTTTTGGTCTGATCAATCCAGCCTATTATACACATCCATTGCTGTAGCTCTGGCACTGGTGAAATCTAAAATGTGAGTTCAAGAAAGCTCCAGAATGAAGCATGTTAGAAAGAACAGTACTAGCCATGTATTTTCTTTACATTTGAGACAAATGTGCTTTATTATAAATCATAGTAACTGATTCTATAGGTTTCCTGTAAGCAGAGTTTAATAAAGGGCAAAGAGAATCCTTTATATCAAGAATTTTCAAGTGCAGTAACTGTCCTAGGATGAAGCAAGATTCTGGAGATTTTTTATCGCCCATCTGCAAATAAGTTTAAGTAATTTTAAATAGTTCTAAATCTGGAAAGAATTAGAATTCATATATTTTCACATTCCTTCAATTACCACCTGTGGTAGATAGTTCCGCACTCTGACCACTCTCAGAGAAAAATAAACCTGATTAAAAATCAAAGTGGATACATTTATATGAAGAACATATGGTGCTTCAGACAGACAGAACTTCTTGAGGGTTCCAAATTTTGAAATGTTAGATATTTGGCAGAATCATAACCATTTTGCACTTTTAACGAGCATCATGCAGTTTGTGAGTCACAGCTCATTGGTTATGTGTAAACCAGACAAAAGAATCTAAGAGTCTTTGAGTGATCAAAGGTGTTTTCTTTTTTTCTGAAGAAGTGTCGTGAAGAAGGGTCTCGGCTCGGAACATTGACTGTTTACTCTTTTTCATAAATGCTGCCTGACCTGCTGAGTTCCTCCAGCATTTTTGTGTTGCTTTGGATTTCCAGCATCTGTAGACCTTCTCATGTTTATTCTTTTGTCTGTAAACTGCAAACAGGTCTAAGGAGAGCAAAATTGCAGAATGTAAAATCAAACCAATAGATGAAGAAAACCAACGACTAGTGCCAAACATCATGAAAGTATAATTAAAGAAAGTCATGCATGTATGATGGTATTTAGTTCCCTTTCCAAATGTTTTATGCTATATGGATTTCATGCTAACTCTATAAGAATTGACCTTGAATATTCTGTTTCTACCTCTTTAATAATGTTGCTATGAAAATAATTGTGGTTTTGAAGTTAAACAGCTTAGTAAACTTTTCTGTGCAGAATCAATTAAGCTTCATGCAAATGGCATTTTGCTGAAGATTTGATCCAGATCATGGAAAAGAAAATTTTACTCAGAGCATGACCATCAGATTTTTCTTACCAGATCCTAAAAATAGTTTTAGTTCGCATGTTAGACCATAAGACCATAAGGATATAGGAGCAAAATTCGGTCATTTGGCCCATGGAGTCTGCTCCACCATTTCATCATGACTGATCCAATTTTCCTCTCAGCCCGAATCTCCTGCCTTCTCCCCGTATCCCTTCATGCCCTGACCAATCAAGAATCTATCAACTTCTGCCTTAAATCTACATGAAGAGTTGGCCTCCACAGCCGCCTATGGCAACATAATCATAGATTTACCACTCTCTGGCTAAAGATCGTTAGGATTTACAAAAAAGATTAAGTAGACCATTTTTCTCTCTGTAAAATTATGGTTTTATTTTTGATAAATATAAAATGTGAATTGAGATGGAAACTAGTTTGCATGAGACTGGGATGTAGGGATAAACTCTGTGCCAAATGCTTGAAGCACAGAAACTGAAGGGAAAGAAAGACGTGAAAAGAGCAATCTAATGTGAAATGGGGAGGAAATCAATAAGAGTTCAGAAGATGCAAATAAAATCATACAGAAGGAAGAATAGAAAAGGGCAATGAAGTATACTCAGGATCTTCTTCGGGTGCTCAGATTCCATTCTGCCACTGTTGTCGGTAAGGAGTTGTATATCTTCCTGTGACAGCATGGATTTTCTCCAGGTGCCCTGGTTTCCTCCCACATTCCAAAGATGTATGGGTTGGTAAGTTTATTTGCACATGAATGTAACTGGACAGCATGGACTTATCCCTTACTATCCTCAGTCTTCCAGTGGATTGTATGGAGATTGTATTGCTTGGTTTTTCTGTGGAGGAGCACTTAGGAAACAATGATAACAACTCCCTAATTTTAAGATATCAATGATATCTTGTGGGAAAGCAGTATTAGGTGGGAGCTAGTGGGAGTTAATAGGAAACTGTGGTTTTTGAGCAAGTCCACCTTTGACATGTGGAAGGTGTTTAAAGACCACCTGCATAGAATGCAGAACTGATATGTTCCAGTGAGAAGGATGGACAATAACGGGAAGGTAAGGGAATGTTGGATGATGAGAGAGGCTGTGAATTTAGTCGAGAAGGAAAAGAAAACTCATGTAAGGTTTAGGAAGTTAAAATCAAACAAGGCCTTTTGTAACATAAATAAGCCAGAAAATAACTCAAGAACAGATAATATGGTGGACAATGAAGAAGGTTATCAAAAGTTACAGGGGGGGGGGGTGTGCGAATCTTGATCAGCTGATTAAATTGGCTGAGGAATGGAAAATGGAGTTTCATTTGGATTAGTATGAGGTATTGTATTTGGAAAGTCAAATCCAGGTAGGACTTTCACAGTGAATGGGAGTGTTGCAGAAAACTGGGACCTGACTGATAAACAGGGTGATGAAGAATGCTTTTGGCATGCTGGCCTCCATAAGTCAGGGGGCTGAATATATAAGGTGGAAGGTCATAGTGCTGTTATCCATGATGTCAATGAGACTGCACTTGGAATATTGTGTTCAGTTTTGGTCACCTTCTTTCAGGAAGATGTTATTCAATTGGTAAGCTTGCAGAAAATATTTGCAGGGATGTTGCCAGAACTTGAGAGGTTGGACAGGCTAGGCCGTTATTCCTTGGAGACTGAGGGGTGATCTTATAAAGATGCATAAAATTATGAGGGGCATAGATTGGGTGAATGCAGTCAGTCTTTTTCTCAGGGTTGGGGAAATGAGAACAAGAGTGCATAGGTTTAAGTTAAGAACTTGAAGGGCAACTTTTTTATTTAAAGGGTTCTGTCTCTGTGGAATTGTTGTCAGAAGAAGTGGTTGAGACAGGTACAATAACAACCTTTAATAGACAGTGGGAAAGGTTTAGAAGATTATGGGCCAAATGCTGGCAAGTGGGACTAGCTTGGTTGAGTCACCTTTATCACCATGAATCAGTTAGACTTAAGGGCCTTTTTCCATGCCATATAACTTTGTAACTCTATGCAGGCAATGCTCTTTTATGGAAAGAGAAGTACGTTCAGTGGCCACTTTATGAGAAAAACTTGTACACATGCTCCATTAATGCAGATACCTAATGAGCCAAAAATGTCACAGCAACTCAATATATAAAATCATGCAGACATGGTCAAGAGGTTCAGTTGATGTTCAAACCAAACATCAGGATGAGGAAGCAATGTGATCTAAGTGACTTTGATGATAAAATTATTGTTGGTGCCAGATGGGGTGGTTTTAATATTTCATAAACTGTGATTTCCTGGGTTTTCACACACAACAGTCTGCAACAGTTTACAGAGAACGGTGCAAAAAAAAAAATCCAGTGAATAGCAGTTCTGTGGATGGAAATGCCGTGTTAATGAGAGAGATGAGAGGAGAATGGCCAGACTGATTCAAGCAGATAGGAAGGTGACAGTAACTCAAAAAACCCTGTGTTACAACAGTGATGTTCAGAAGACCATCTCCGAATGCACAACATGTCAACCCTTAAAGTGGATGGGCTACAGAAGCAGAAGACCATGAACATATAGTCAATGGCACTTTATTAGTTACAGGAGTGTTGCAAAGTAAATACGTCATGAACTGTTTTTCTTTCTAAAGATTATGCCTGACCTGCTGAGTTCTTCCAATATTTTCTGTTTTTATTTCAGATTTCTAGCATCTGCAGCTGCTCTAATTTTGATTTTATCAAACAGTGTGGCCATTTGTATCTCAATGTAATGGGACTACTGTTACAGAGATTTGAAAGAATGCTTTAGTCACAACAATGATCAAACAATGATCAGGGAATCGGGGTAACTTCTATGTGTTGTAAGAACTGAATCCAGATCTCAGGAAACGTAACATGAAGCAATATGGGAATTCAAATCAGAGTCTGACAGGTTTGAACACAGAGCTTAATGTTAACAGTCCATAAGTGAACAAGTAGGGAGAAAGATAAGTATAAATGGGAAATAGTTAAAACTAAGACAAATCATTTAGAATAAATAAAAATAAATGGGCTTTACCTGATAGCTTCTGTAGAGATGTGATTACATGGTAATCAGGGATTGAAGTGAAGAATTCCATCAATTATAATGTTTAGAAAAGCAGTTGAAATGGGAAAGAAAACCTTAAGAAAAAAATCACGAATGGTCGTGGCCCAGAAGAAGAAATTTTACCTTAGATGAAAATAAGAAAAAAAAGCAAGGTACAATTAGTTTTGTGAATATATTCACAGAATGTAACAGTATAATTTCTTGATTCAGTAGGTCTTGGAGCCATGTATGGAAATCAGTATTTTAAAATTCATCTTGTATATGTCTTGTGCATTGTAAAAGGTTAATTATATGATTTCTTATTATGAATTATAATTTAGAATTCTACATTGAGCTTGAGAGGGACATACAAAATCAAGAACTAGGGCTTTGAACTTTTTAAAGCCACTTAGCAGAGGTAATTAGTTAAGGTAATTTGGGAAACTTTTTTTTTAATTGTCAGTCAATAATAAATAATGCTAAACATAGAGAGAACTATTTCATAATTCTCAATTATTGTACATTCCAGGGAGTAAAATTCCAAGGGGCAACTGACACACCCATATATAATTAAAGACAAAGGATTTAAAGGAATTCAGGCTGTCCGTGTAAATATAACCCATTGTTCCTCATGAACGAGCTGTACTAACCTCTGCCATAGTCATTCACTGTTGTAATGGGTTCTGTCTTCTCCACACTTCAAACAGAGATTTCTTCAAAATTCCCTGTTTTATTTCATGTTGACTTTCCTATACTGATAGATTTTACATTTGCTCTTTTCTTCAAAAGAAGTACTCTAAAGCATTAAAACTTTCATGATTGTAAAGACTTTTAGGTCACTCTTCAGCCTTTTCTTTGCTGACCTCACCTCATAATCCCCATATTACCACTGCAACTGTCTTAGTGCTCTCTTCACAGACTTTAATATTTACTTTGTAACAAGACAACTAGTAAAATATATAGGGCAATTCAAGATTCAGGATTGTTTAATGTCCAGTATGCAAGTGTAAAGGAGAACAAAAGAATTGTTACTCCCAATCCAGTGTAGCACAAAATATATATTCAGTAAGATAAGAATACGATAATAAATCACAATAAATATACATAAATACATAAGATAGTTTATATACATAGATTGATTATAAGTACTGTACATAAAGTGATGGTAGGTATAGGAGACTTACACAAGAGAGGCAACCATCTGCTACCACGCTCTGACTTCTCCTACAAAGCCATTGTCTAATCCAATTTACTACCACATCTTGAATGCCAAGTGACTCAGTCTTCTTGACTAACGTCTCATGCGGGACCTAGTCCACTGCCTTGCTAAAGTCCATGTAGACAACATCCCCTGCCTTGCCTTCATCCACTTTCCTAGTAACTTCCTTAAAAAACTCTATAAGATTGGTTAGATGTGACCTACCACACATAAAGCCATGGTGACAATCCTTAATCAGTCCATGACTATCCAAAAACTAGTACTTTAGAATACCTTTCAATAACTTTCCTAAAACTGATGTCAGACTCACCAGCCTATAATTTCCTGGTTTATGGTTAGAGCCTTTTTCAAACTGCTGAACAATACTAGCTGTCCACCGATCCTCTGGTCCCTCTTCTGACACTAAGATCATACCTTTCTTTTTCCTCAGTTTGATCCATAATGCCTTACTAGACAAGTTCCCCAGTCTGTCCTGATAGAGCAAAGCTGTGATATTTTTCCTGACTAGCAACCGTTCCTCCTTTAGCCCCTCCCACTCTGTCATGTCTGAAAAACGGATCCTGAAATATTGAGCTGCCAGTCCTGCTCCTCTTGCTACCAAGTCTCACTAATGGCTACAATATCATAATTCCAGGTATTGATCCTTGACGTGAGCTCATCCACCTTTCCTATGATACTTCTTGCATTGAAGTATACACAACTCAGTTCACTCGTTACACTATTCTCAACCTTTTTGATTCCTGACTTTGTCTGAGATCTTACCAACATCTGTCTCCACAACCTCTCCACTAAATGCTCTGGTTGACGACCAAGAAAGTTTGGTGACTACCAGGAAGAGTCTGGTTGACAGCCTGGAAAGACAGCAAGCCGGGGCTGGGTGGATTAGCAGCTCTAACCGCAGCTCCTGTAAAGAAGTACCCAAGAAGGCTGTGGATCAATGAATGGAAAGGTACCCCCAGGGAAGCGGAAGAGCTTCCCAGCCGGACGGACACAAGGCTACTGACCCAGTGCAATGGACAAATGACAACAAGTATACAGTGCATCTGTGGCAAAATTTGTAAGAGCCTGAGAGGCTGGAAAATCCACTGGTCAAGGATGAAGTGTGAAGAGCAACAGAGAGCTCCACAATGCGCAGATTCCCAATCTGGTGAGACAGAGGAGGAGCAGGATCAGGATGCACCCCACAGTACACAGAGCCTCCGCGTGGTGCAACCTGTGCATCCCAACATCACATCTCAGACCGTGTGGATCAGATGGCCCAAAGCCTGCCAGACAGCAGAGTGGCAAAGATTTGATGAAGACGTAGATCTAGTGTTGGAAACAGTGGCCAAAGGTGGTGTGGAGAGGAGATTGCAGATAATAACAACAGTGATCATAACTGTGGCAGCAGAAAGATTTAGTACCGAGGAAGAGAAGTGGGCCAAACAGCCCTGTTGTTAGAGACAACAGAGCCAACAAAATCCATAACATCCGGAAAGAACTCAAGACGCTCAAGCAACAACGTAAGTTGTCAAACCATGAGGAAAGGGCACCACTGGAAGAACTGCGTGTGATGCTGAGGAAAAGGCTCAGAACTCTGAGAAGAGCGGAGCAAAATTAGAGATGCAGGAGAGAAAGAGCACAGAAAAGATCTGCACTTATCAGTAACCCATTTCAGTTCACCAAACAGCTGCTGGGTCAGAAGAGAAGCGGAAATCTATCCTGCACAAAGGAACAGACGGACCACCATCTTCGAAGCACCTTCAGTAATCCGGACAGAGAAGTTGAACTGGGAGACTGTGATGCCCTCATCGCCCCCATAGAACCAACAGAGGCTTTTGACCTTTGGGAGCCTCTCTCCACTGGCTGTTTAAAATCTTCCCCCTTCCTGACTGTCACCCTGTTTCCTGTGTGTAACTACTGTACCTCTCTGTATGCCTTGCCTATCACCCCCTCGGCTCTCCGAATGATCTGGAATTTATCCAATTCCAGCTCCAACTCCTTAACGCGGTTTATCAGAAGCTGCAACTAGATGCACTTCTTGCAGGTGCAGTTGTCAAAGACACTGGAAGTCTCCCTGCCTTCTCACATCCCACAAGAGGAGCATTCCACTATCATGCTTGGTATCCCAACTGGTCTATCTAGACAAATGTAAAGGAGGGAAATAAAACTCTACCTTCAGCTTTTTTTTTGCTTTCTCTGGCTATAGCCTCTCCTTGCTGGAGCCTCGAAGAGCTAAAGCCTCAAGAATCTCCATTCAAATCTGTCCATTCTGATGATGGTCACTCTGTTTGCTCCTACATTACTTTAGTTTGTTCTTGTTAATCAATCCCCTAATGCTGACTGGTATTTGCTCAGAGCTCAACAAACACTGCTGTAAGTCATGTCCTTCTCTACTCGATCAGCAAACCTGAGTGAATAAAGTCTTCTCAAGCTTCTAATCTCTCTGATTAGCTGCTGCTCAAAGATATACATTCAATCAAGGTTCGAATCCTTTAGCATAAATTTTCAATTTGCTTATAGAGTTACAGAACACTACAGCACAGAAACAGGCCCTTCAGCCCATCTAGGCTGCGCCAAACTGTTAATCTGCCTCATCCATAACACTGCAACCAGACTATAGCCCTCCATACATCTCCCATCCATGGGAATGTACAACCACGTTAATGGAGCAATATGAAAGACCACCTAACAGTTTGCAGGTTTTAGAGGAAGAAATTTGCAACAAGATTGGAGCCTGTTGCAAGAAACATAAGATTGTTATAGTAGGTGATTTTAACTTTTGACATATTGATGGGGACTGCTATACTTGATGTGGTGATATCACATGCAATGATGTGCCAGTACATGATTGGACAGAGCACGGAGCATGTGCGGGATTGCCAGAATGTTCCAGCATGTGGCTGGGTTAAGACGTGTTTGTTTATTACTGTAAATAAAAGTTCTCTAATTCTTCCAGAATATGATTCTTCACTGTTAACCCACGGTACGTTTAAACATGGTGTCAGAAATGGTTCTGGAAGAATAATACAGGAGAATCGAGAATCGAAGATAATCCATAAAAAAGAAGAAAAAAAAGTTTGAACTGCGAATGGTAAAATGGAAGGGTTACAACCTCCATCAAAACTTCAGCTGACTGGCAATGTAGCTGAGGATTGGAGGATATTCAAGCAACAGTTTGAACTGTATTTATCGGCGATCGATTATGAAGAAAATTCTGAAAAAACCAAAGCTGCGCTTCTGCTGCATGTAGTCAGGAATGACGCAGTAAAGGTATAAAATAATGTTGTCTTTGAAGATGGAGATAATTTCAATTTAAAGTCAATAATGGACAGATTTGAAGTATTTTGTATACCTAAGCGTAATTTAATGTATAAGCGATATAAATTCTTCACATGTGGCAGAGAGCTGCTGAAACAATTGATCAGTATGCTACTGAGTTAAGAAAGCATAGTAGAACATGCGAGTTTGGATTGCTCACGGACTCTCTCATTAAAGATAGACTTGTTTGTGGCATCGAGATAATGCTCTGAGAGAAAGGCTGTTGAGAGAGCAAGATTTAAATTTTGAAAAACCTTTGGCGCTTTGCAAAGCTTCTGAGACAGTGACGCTGCAGGCTGAAGAGCTTTTGTCAAAAACTGCAAGGTAAATGCTGTAAGAAAGCGTGATATATCAAGAAATATAATAATACGTCAACGAAACTGACAGCAAGATGGTATTGGAAAGAAAAAAGTCATGTGATCACTGTGTGCGGGAACATAGTCTATTTCAGTGTCCAGCATATGGCAAAATTTGTGATGGCTGCAGTAAGCTTAATAATTTTTCACGCTGTTGTAAAAATAGAAAGAAGGAAAATAAAATGAAACAAGTAAATGCTGTGCTTGAAGATGAACGTGAGGAATTTTGTATAAATGTGCTTTGTGAAAATAAATGAAGTGAGAATGACTAGACTATTCCATTGCAAGTGAATCAAAACAATATTCTGTTTAAACTGGATACTGGAGCACAAGTAAATGTACTTGCAGAATCTGAGTTTAATGCTTTAAAGCCAAGGCCGAAGTTACAACAGACGAATATAAAAGTGACTGGGCATTCAGGTGCAGACATTCCAGTTAAAGGAACATGAGTGGCAAAGGTATCACACAAAAATAATGTGCATATGCTTTCATTTGTGGTCGTGCCAAAAAATGTACAGTCAATTCTGGGGTTATCTGCCTGTGAAAGACTTAATTTGGTGAAAAGAATTTTAGTCCTGGATAGTGACACAGAGTCAGAGTACAGTGACTTGATGAAAGAGTATGAAGTCTTGTTTAAAGGGCTTGGTTGTCTTCCAGGAGAGCACTGAATTAAGATTGACAATACAGTGCAACCTGTAACACATACATGCAGAAAAGTACCTTTTGCATTACGCCATCAACTGAAAACAGAGCTAGACAGAATGGAAAGGCTAGGAGCCATAAAAAAAATTGATGAACCAACTGAATAGGTCAATTTGCTTGTCATTGTTGATAAGAAAAATGGAAAACTGAGGATTTGTTTAGATCCAAGAGACTTGAATCGGGCCATTAAAAGAGAGCATTTCAAATTGCCTACTTGTGAAGAAATTATGTCACAGTTTGCTAATGCAAAGTATTTTAGTAAACTAGATGCATCCTCCGGATTCTGGCAACTCAAATTAGATGAACCAAGTTCAAAGTTGTGTACCTTTAACACTCCTTTTGCCAGAATCTGTTTTCTTGTGCTTCCTTTTGGAATTGCATCAGCTCCTGAAGTGTACCATAAAACTATTCACATGTTATATGAGCACATTGGGAGCGTGGAAACATCCATGGATTATATTATTATTTGGGGATTGACTAAACAAGAGCATGACACCAGGCTCAGACAAGTCTTTGAGGCAACACGCAAGGCTAACCTGAAATTGAATGAAGACAAATGTCAGCTAGGAGTGACTGAACTTACATTTGTGGGTGATATCCTCGGCAAAGAGGGTGCGCGTCCTGATCCATTGAAGGTTTCTGCTATTGAGAACTTGCCAAGACCGCAATGTAAAAAGGATTTTCAGATGTTTATGGGAATGGTCAACTACATGGGAAAATTCATACCCAATCTTTCAGAACAGCTTGCTCCATTGAGGCAGCTAACAGAAGAGAGAAATGAATGGAGCTGGAACCATGAACAGGAGAAGGCATGGCAAATCTGAAGAAAGTACTCACAAAAGAACCTGTGTTGAAATTTTACGATGCTGAGAGACCCATCAAAATCTCATGTGATGCATCTCAAGTGGGCTTAAGGGCAGTATTACTCCAAAAACATGATCAGGAATGGCTACCAGTGGCATAGATCTCGTTCATTTTCTGATCCAGAAACAAGGTGTGCCAAAATTGAAAAAGAATTGCTCAGCATTATGTTTGCTTGTGAGAGATTTCATCAGTTTGTGTCAGGGCAATTTATGTTGAAACCGATCATAAGCCATTGATTGCATTGTTTAACAAACCTTTAAGCAATTGTCCTTTGCGAATTCAGCAAATGATGATCAAATTGCAAAGATATGTGTTAGATGGGTCATACACCTGGAAAATACATGTACACAGCTGACACACTTTCCAGAGCTGTGGAAAAGACAGTCACAGGAATGTTATTGATGTTCAGGTATTTATTGATATGGTCATAGACACTGTACCCGTTGCTCCCAAAAAGTTGGAACGGCTGCATCTTGAGACAGAGAAGGACAAAATTCTCAATCAGGTAATATAAGCGGTGATGGATGGATGGCCAGATAATAGGCATGACTGTAACTCAGTAGGACAAGATCAGAACTGTCTGTTGCAGATGGGATATTGTAGAAAGGTAGTAGAATTATTATACCTAAAAGTCTCCATAGAGAAATGCTTGATAAAATTCATGAAGGCCACCTAGCCATTGAAAAATGTAAGAGAAGGGCATGGGAAGTAATGTTTTGGCCCAGGATAAATCAAGGGATTGCAGAATTGGTGTCTTCTTGTCAAATATGCCTTAAATACCAGCCTAGCAACCCTAAGGAGCCACTGCATACACATCCAAACCCTCATAGACCTTATCAGAAGGTAGGTGTTGATCTTTTTATAACTAACAACAAAGTCTAACTATCAATAACAGATTACTACTCATTGTATCCTGAAGTGTGTTATCTGGGCAGAATGACTGTAGAAAATGTAATTATATGCATGAAAACAGTTTTTTCAAGACATGGTGTACCTGATGAAGTTTTCACAGACAATGGTCCACAATTCAGTAGTGAATGCAGAAAACATTTTGCTTGTGAATGGGGCTTCGTTCATACAACATCTAGTCCATTTTTCCCTTAGTCTAATGGATTAGTTGAGAAATCAGTAGGAATTATCAAGAAGCTGATGCACAAAGCAAACGATAGTGGAGGTGGTTTTTATAAAGCCTTGTTAGCCTATCGTAGTACTCCACTTGAATGTGGATTTTCGCCTGCTCAGCTCTTGATGGGACGATGTTTGAGATCTAACCTGCCAATAGATGAGAGCCTTCTGAGAACAGAGGGAGGTGAACAAGTGAAAAGATGAACACAAAGCAAAGCAGAAAATACACTTTGACAGATGTTCTCGTCCATTACCTGAACTGCATCAGGGAGATGAAGTAAGAATACAAGAGAAAGTGAACACATAGACACAGAAAGCTACAGTACTTGAAGAAGTACAACCCAGTTCATACGTGGTCCAAACAGAGGAGTGAGCAGTGGTGAGAAGAAATTGCAAAGACCTCAGGAACGAGCCTACTTCAGAGATTCAGTTAACGGATGCAGGTGAGACAAAACATGTAAATAATAACAAGGAAACACAATTCTGTGTGAATCACTTAGGAGGTCTACTCGTGTTTGTAAACCCACAGAGAGACTGACAGAGACTAGTTGAATTATGTATTTGCTTTGATTAACGTTGTGAATTGTTTTTCTTTTTAAGGAAAAGAAGATGTAGTAATATCATGTGCAATGATATGCCAGTACACGATTGGACAGAGCACTGAGCATGTGCGGGATTGCCAGAATGTTCCAGCACATGGCTCCGTTAAGACGTGTTTGTTTATTACTGCAAAGAAAAGTTCTCTAATTCTTCCAGAATATGATTCTTCACTGTTAACCCATTGTACGTTTAAACAGAAGTAACATAACACTCTACAAGACTAGATGGGATTGAGTCTGTCAAATGCGTTCAGGGAAGTTTCCTTAATCAGTCCCAACTTCTACGGGAGTGTGTGATATTTGGTCTGCTGTTGGGGAAAGAGACAGGGCAGATGACAGAAGTTGATGTGGGAGAACAATTTCCATCCAGTGATTATAATACCATTAGTTTCAAGGCATTTATGGAAAAGGATAGGTCTGCTCTTGGGTTGAGATACCAGATTGAAGAAAGGCCATTTTGATGGTATCAGAAATGATCTGGCAAGTGTGGATTAGGAAAGGCTGTTTTCTAGCAAAGGTGCACTTGGTAGGTGGGAGGCCTTCGAAAAGGAAATTTTGAGAGTACAAACATGTATGTGCCTGTTAGGATAAAAGGCAAGCATAACAGGTTTAAAGAACCTTGGCTTTGAAGCCCTGCTTAAGAAAAAAAGCAGGTATAGGCATGTAGGAACAAATGAGGTGCTTAATTGCAGAAGGATTGCATGGGACAAAATTGGTCCTCTGGAAGACCAGAATGTTAATCTATGTATGGAGCCAAAAGAGATGGGGGAAATGTTAAATGAATTTTTTACATCTATATTTACTCAGTAGATGGACATAGAGTGTATAGAAGTGAGCCAAAGCTCCATCAAATTTAATGACCCTATACAGATTACAGAGGAGGAAGTGTTCACTGTCTTGAGGCAAATTTGGGTGGATAGATCCTCAGCTCAGGGCCTGGCAAGGTGTTCCTTTGCACCCTGTGGGAGGCAAGTGCAGAAATTGCAGGGACCTTAGAAGAGCTATTTAAGTCATATTTAGTGACAAGTGAGGTACTGGAGGATTGGAGGATAGCTAATGTTGTTCTGCTGTTTAAGAAAGGCTCTAAGAAAAAGCAGAAAATTATACTCCAATGAGTCTGACATCAGTAGTGGGTAAGTTATTGGAAAGTATTCTAAGGAACAGGATATATGAGTACTTGGGCAGACAGGGACTGATTAGGGATAGCTACCATGGCTTGTGCATGATAGGTCATATCTAACCAATCTTATAGAGTTTTTGAGGAAGTTACCAGGTAAGTAGATGAAGGCAAGGCAGTGGATGTTGTCTACATGGAAGACTAAGTCCCACAAGGGAAGTTGGTCAAGAAGATTCAATCACTTTGCATTCAGGATGAGGTAGGAAATAGGATTAAACATTGGCTTTGCGAGAGAAGCATTGATTGGTAGTAGATAGTTGCCTCTCTGATTGGAGGCCTGTGACTAGTGGAGTGCCACACGGATCATTGCTACATCTGCTATTGTTTGTCATCCATATCAATGATCTGGATGATAATGTGTTTAACTGGATCAGCAAATTTGCAGATGACACCAAGATTGGGGGTGTAGTGGACAGCAAGGAAGACTATCAGAGTTTGCAGTGGGATCTGGACCAGCTGGAAAAATGGGGTGACAAATGGCAGATGAAATTTATTGCAGACAACTGTTGGGTATTGCACGTTGGGAGGACCAACCTGAGTGGGTTTTACACGGGGAGCGGTAGGGCACGGAGGAGTGCGAAGAACAATGGGATCTTAGAATACAGGTCCATATTCATTGAAAGTGTTATCACAGGTAGATAGATTGTAAAGAAAGCTTTTGCCACATTGGCACTCATACATCAAATTATTAAGTATGGGAGTTGGGATGTTATGTTGAAGTTGTGTAAGATGTTAGTGAGGCCTAACTTGCAGTATTGCATGCAGTTTTGGTCACCTACAGTACCTACAGGAAAGATGTAATTAAGATTGAAAGTGTACAGAGAAAATTTACAAGGATGTTGCCAGGGCTGGAGGACCTGAGTTTTCAGGAAAAAAATTAATAGGTTAGAACTTTTTTCCCTAGAACATAGAAGATTGAGAGGAAATTTAATAGAAGTAGAAAAAAAAGCAGGCTTTTCCACTGAGGTTAGGTGACTAGAACTAGAGGTCATGGGTAAAGGGTGAAAAGTAAAGTGTTTAAGGGGAACATCAGGGGAAACAGCTTCACTTTGAGGGTGGTGAGAGAGTGAAATGAGCTGGCAGTCCAAGTGGTGGACTCAATTTCTATTTCAATGTTTAAAAGAAGTTTGGAAAGGTACAAGGATGGGAAGAAATATGAAGGGCTAACATCCAGGTGCCTTTCAATGGGACTAGGCAGTTTAAATGAATCCGCTTAGGCTAGATGGGCCGAAGGGCCTGTTTCTGTGCTGTAATTGTCTGACTCTGTTACTTCACTTATCCAAATTTCTCTTAAATGTTAAAATTGAACCCATATTCACCACTTCCGCTCATGTTTCCCTTATACATTTAACCTTTCACCTTTAATGTATGACTTCTAGTTCTAGTCTCACCCAGACTCAGTGGAAAAAGACTGCTTGCATTTACCCTATCTATACCCCTCATAATTTTGTATACCTCTATCAAATATCTCCTCATTCTTCATACCAGTGCCCAAAACGAGAAGGGTGAGTTGCTTCAATGTCTATCACCCACTTGCACTCACATCTACTGTGAAGAAATCTTTGAGAGGTTGGTCATGGCCAGAATCGACTCTTGCCTATTCAAGGACCACTATTTTCCTATCATCACAATAGTTCCACAGCAGATGCAATCTCACTGGGTCTCCACTCAGCCTTAGATCACCTGGAGAGTATCAACACTCACCTCAGATTGCTGTTTATTGATTACAGCTCAGCATTCAACACAATCATTCTCTCTGTTCTAATCAACCAACTCTAAAGCCTGGACCTCTGTACTTCCCTCTACAACTGGGTCCTTGACTTCCTCACTGGGGGACCACAGTCAGTGCGGATCAGAAATAACATCTCCTCACCGCCGATAATCAACGCTGTCACACCTCAAGTTTGTATGCTTAGTCCACTTCCCTACTCTCTCTACACCCATGACTGTATGTGTAGGCACAGCATAAACACCATCTATAAATTTGCTGATGACACAACTACTGTTGGCAGAATTTCAGAAGAAGTATACAGGAATGAGATCAGCAACAACCTTGCACTCAACATCAGTAAGACCTGTTACATACCCCGTGAGTGTCTTGTGACTGTCTTGTGATGTAATTGAGTATCTGGTGAGCATGATGTAATGGTCTTGTGATGGTGGGTGAATGTAATTTCCCACTAGTGTGAGGTCACATGATGTAATTTTCCCACCGGGGGAGGTCATGTGATGGCCTGTTCCAACAAGTATAAAACAGGACGCAGTGACGCAGGTTCATTTGTTGTTTAATTCGTCAGTTACTCCGTTATGCTGCGTTTTCGTCTCATGATGCAGTTTTGTTTTAAAGTAGAGTTTTACTTTCTGTCTTAAGTATTAGAGGTTATTGCTGGCAGTTTCGCCAAGCGCTGCCAGTTGTGGTTTGGTTTCTATCTTCGCAATTCAGTTGGAGAGTGAAGATTTACCAAACTGCGGAAACACGAAGGATCGAGTAACGGTGGTGTTGTCGGCGGTAAAACAGGATCGACCTTATTGGATCTTCGTTCTGAAATTAGTAACCTGCGTCCAAGATAACCCCTGTCATGTATAGGCAGAAAGGGTTGGGGCAGCATTATTTGTCAAGGAAAAGGTCAGTTCCTTCAAGCCGTTTTTATTTTCTTCGTTGTAAGTCTTTTGGGCAAGTCTTATTTCGGCTGGGATCAGCAGTAACGTCATGTCATCGAGGAATTCGTTACTTCAGGAAAGTCTCTCCTAATTGTATAAATAATTTGGACTTTCGTATTTATTACTTTAAGAACTGTGTTCGCATTTATTGCTTTAAGAACTGTTTGAGTTGCTGTATCGCAGTTAACTTCTGGTTAAGTTAGTTGTTCATTTACTTTTCATTTGTTGTTGAGTTGAGTTTAAATAAATGTTTCTTTGTTTATAAAAAACCTGTCTCAATTCTTTATTCATTGTTGCCGTATCATAACAGACCAAAGAACTGATTGTGGACTTCAGGAAGCGGAAGTCAAGGGATCAGCAGTGATAAAAGGTGAGCAGTGCCAAATTCCTTGGTGTCAACATCAGTGAAGATCTAATCTAGGTCTAAGATTTTGATGCAATTACTAAGAAGGCATGACAGCAGCTATATTTCATTAGGAGTTTGAGGAGATTTGGTATGTCACCAAACACTCATACATATGTCCAGGTGTAACACGGAGAGTGTTCTAATTGGCTGCATCACTGTCCAGTACTGGGGAGGGGGAGCAAACTACACAGGATCAGGACAAGTTGCAGGAAGTTGTAAACTCAGCCAGCCCCATCAAGGTCACCAGCCTCCCCAGCATCTAGGACACCTTCAAAAGGTGAGGCCTCAGGAACGCAGCATGCATCATTAAGGAATCCCATCACCTAGGACAGGGATGGCCAACCTATGTGGCGCACTGAATGATTAAAAGTGGTGCATTGCGCCCCAGAGATAATAATAAAAAAGTAAGCCTACTCATGCAAAAACTATTAACCAAAAACTGATTTGTAGAAAAAAATCTATAACAGTAATTTGTTAGAGCTAGAAATGGGTTTTACTGAGAACAAACCTAAAACTTAGCAATTATTTTTAGCGATTTTATTATTTTGTGCACATCTTTTGACGACTGTTATCTTCTTTCACATTAATCTGCTTTCAATTAAAAAAATACATTCAATGAGTCAAACTAGGAAAGAAGGACTTTTGTTCTGCAGTCGTTCCATAACTGTTCAATACACTTTTGATACTTGTTTGATCCTGAGGCGGCAGGTGTCTGCACCAGCGGTGTGTCCCGGGTTTTTGCCAGTCTGTTTACAATTGACACTCGTGCGCTACGGAGTTTTACTTTGTTCATCCTTTGAGAACATTTGCAGTTTTGTACTTTTTTGAAAATTAAGCCTTGTTTTTACATTCAGTTACCCATCACAGTACAAAAGAAAAGCAGAAAGTGATAGTAAGCGTGAATTCAATGAACAGTGGGAAAATGAGTTCTTATTTATAGCGGGTCCATCCGGAAAACCGTTGTGCATTGTTTGTGAAAACACTTTCTCACATAATAGAAGACATGATCTTAATAGACATTATAAAACACAACATCATACTGAAGTAGAAGGAAAACTGAAGTTAGTGCTTGGGTCTGAGTTACGGAAAGAATATGTGATTAAGAAAAAGGAAGAAATCAAAAGAAGACAAAATATATTTGTTAGAAGTCTCATTCAGGTAAGTAATGTTTATCTTGTTTTATATTAAATCAATATATCATGTAAAAATGTTAAATATGTCATATTTTTACAAGAATTGAATGGGGGTACAAGAGTTGTATGGCATCTGAACTCGTGCGTGAAAAAATTGATGCATGGAATGTAAAAGGTTGGCCACCCCTGATCTAGGACATGCCCTCTTCTCATTGCTACCATCACGGAAGAGGTACAAACTCACGATACAAACTCAATGTTTCAGAAGCTTCTTCCCCTCTGCCAACAGGCTTCTCAATGGACAATTAACCCATGAACACTATTGTTTTTGCTCTTGTTTGTTTTTCACTACTTACTTAACTTTCTTAAATATATATTTCTTATCTCAAGTTATAGATTTAAAAAATATTGTATATTGCAATGTACAGCTATGACAAAGCAACAAATTTCATGGCATATGCCAGTGATAATAAACCTGATTCTGATTCTGTTTCTAATTCCTACATTTCAGGCAATGAATTCCTAACCTATTCAACCTTTCCCTATGATTCAGGTATTCACATCCTGGCAATATTCTTGTAAATGTTGTCCGCACTCTTTCAATCTTATTGTTATCTTTCCTGTAGGTAGATGACCAGAACTGCACATAATACTCCAAATTAGATGTCACCAGTATTTTATACAACTTCATCGCCTGGACTCAATATTTTGATCAATGAAGGCCAATGTGCCAAATGCTTTCTTTCTTATCGACTTGTGGTGCCACCTTCAAGGATTATGGATCTGGATTCCCTGATATCTTTGTTCTACCATACTCTTCAGTGTCTTCCCACTCACCACTTAGGTCCTCCCAACATCTCACGCTTGCCTGCATTAACTTCCATCTGCCATTTGTTCAGCCCATTTTTCCAGCTGGTCCAGATCCTGCTGCAAACATTAATAGCATTCTTCACTGTCCACTATACCTCCAGTTTTGGTATCATCACAAACTTGCAGACCTCAAAATTCACTTTAGTGCTTTATTTTTCTTTCTGTTCAAGCTGATCTCTTGTCCCAAACTTTCTGATTTGTGTATTTGTACTCTGATATGTTTCAAAGCTCAAGGTAAATTTATTATCAAAGTACATAAATGTCACCATATACAACCCTAAGATTCATTTTTTTGTGAGCATACTCAATAATCCAGACCATACCAACTTGAGCATTCAACCAATGTGCAGAAGACAACAAACTGTAGGAATACAAAAATAAATAAATAATAATAATAAATAAGCAATAAATATCGAGAACGTGAGACGAAGAGTCCTTGAAAATGAGTCCATAGATTGGGGGATCATTTCAATGAAGGTGCAAGTGAAGATGAATGAAGTTATCCCCTTTGGTTCAAGAGCCTGGTGGTTGAGAGGTTATGACTGTTCCTGAACCTGGTGGTGTGAGTCCTGAGGCTCCTGTAGCTTCTTCCTAATAGGAGCAGCAAGAAGGGATGGGACGGTAGCATAGTGGTTAGCACAATGCATTACAGTACAGGCAACCAGGCTTGCTGGTTGCTGCTTGTAAGGAATTTGTACCTTCTCCACATGATTGCATGGGTTGCCTTCAGGAGCTCCAGTTTCTTCCCACAGTCCAGAGGCAAACCGGTTGGTAGGTTGATTGGTCATTCTAAGGTCCTGTGATTATTTGGATTAAATTGGGGGTTTGCTAGGCGGCATGGCTTGGAGGGCCAGAAAGGCCTGTTCTGTGCTGTATCCCAATTAATCAATCAATCAATAAATATGAGCATGGCCTAGGTGGTGAGGGTCCCTGATGATTTTTCATCCCCTATTCTATTTATTCTTAATTTGCAAGTTATGTAGAACATTTCATAATTATCTAGGTTGAAATTCATTTCGAGCAATCCTTCAAGTTTCTGTGTAGATTGTTACAGTGCTGCTCCTCAGTGATAGTTCATTGATAATCATTGGCAAGTTTGGAAATGGTGTTGGAGACACAAGAGACTGCAGATACTGGAGTAATAAACAATCTCCTGGAGAAACTCAACGGGTAAAGCACCATGTAGGGAGGTGGGGGGGGGGAATGGTGGAAAGATCTGATAATATTTCAGGGCGAAACCTTATTTGAGAATGGATGGGGCAAATAGCCAGTATAAGGTGGAGAGGGGAGTGGTGAGACAGGGGCCTGTGGATTCAGGGTGGGTGGGAAGGATAACAGGCAAATAAAATGGTGTATTTGATTCCAAAGTCAAAATCTCCAAACTAATCATTTAGGGAACCTGTTCACATCTCCTGTCACTTTTATCAACTGATATCCCAACTCCTTGCCTTCCAATTTTCAGTCTGCTAGTTATCCAACTGGCAATCTGTCCTCTGTGAGTTTATATACGTAGTGAATATTTAGCCTCTGAAAGGGGAATTGTGCCTTAAATTCTAATAGTAGTGCCACTTATTAAAACCAACTAAAAAGGACAATTGATCTCTGTGCCTCAGAGCTGAGGAGGAGCGGAGAGGTAAAAGAAAACTATCCTATTTCAAACTCTGACTTCAATTCAGTTATTCCTGCTTACATAAATATTGGGCAAGGAGCGAGACTGCCTAAAGGGAGGAGTATCTGCCAGGACTGAACAGTCTGCCAGCACATGGTGTACAGGCTGATATGAAGAATCACCACTCAGTTCTGGAGGGTTGCCATTATTTGTACTGATCAGGCAAGAGAAAGAGAAAACCAGTGAAAAAAAGATCTACGTTATTCTGTAATAATTGTTTATGCTCTAACTTTCTAGTAACCTGCAGGGGATATTGTAAGATGTTTAAATTTTTCATGTCATCAATCCTTGAGTGAACCTCACTATTGACAGTGGTCATGTGAGAAAGAGCCTACGATGACATTCCCTCTTGTAGGATTTTGGTTTAGGTGTAACTTTGCAACAAGTATTCAAAAACAAATAGTGTTTTTAAAATGAAAATAATTAATCCTAGAATTTAATGATGGTTAAACAATTGGAACAGAATTTTTGGAGGTTGTTCAAAGGTTCAAAGGTTCATTTATTATCAAAGTATACAACTCTGAAATTCATCTTCTCCGGATAGCCACAAAACCAAGAAAGTAAAGAACGGTAGCACAGTCATCAAACCCCAAGTGTCTCCTCCCCGCACAACAAAAATAAACAAAAATGGAACAGGCACATCAACCCCCCAAATCCCCCTTCCCCACACACAAAAAAAACAAGAAAGATCGGGTGAAAACACAGAATACAAAAAACCCTTAAGACTGAAAAAAGCCCACAGTCCAAGTCCACGTCCAAAACATAGAAAACATTCTCCCTCTCCATAGCAGACCTGCTTTGTGACAATAGAAACAGTAAGTGCTGGAAAATCTTAGCTGATCGCTCGGCATCTGTGGAAATAGAGACTGTTAACATTGCAGATCTGAATTCAGATTTACAAATCAGTGTTTTTCTTTAATTTTCATCCTCTGTGACACATTTGATATTGCTGACACTTAGTATAGATGGCGGCATAATTAATCATGTGTGCAACTATAATTCAAGTAATTGTTAGGCAAAATAAGAATCAGGTTTAATGTCACTGACATACTGTATGTTGTGGAATTTGTTGTTTTGCAGCAGCAGTACAGTATAATACATTAAAATACCATATATTACAATAAGAAATATATTTATATAATTAAATAAGCAGTGTAAAAAGAAAGCAAAATAAGTTTAGGAAAGATTTAACTTTCTTGCATGTTAATGTTCCTTAAGGTACTTTTTGACTTTATTTTTCAAAAAGCATTATTGTGTTAAATGATCCAGATACATTTTCTTGGTGGTCTGAACAACATCTTCTTCTCAATCATTCAACCCATTGATGTGACAAAGAGGAAATACACAAACACAATGATTTCCATTTTTCATTTTTACCCTTGCACTTGCATTTGTAATACACCACAACATTCAGTGGTAAAGGGAACAGTTAGATATCTGGCACAAAGATAGACAAAGAGGGAGAAAAAATGATCAATGAAAACATTAGATGTAGAGTAGTCACCAAAAGGCCTCATTGAAAGCTTTTCTGTTGAAAGATTTTTAGAAGCACGAGAAAGAGGAAGCTAATTAGGTCCTTGAACTTAGTCACTCTTCCACTAAGCTCATGACTGACCCAATTTTTTACACTCCCTGTGTCAAAAGATTTTTTCCAAACATTCCCACATGCATTAAACCCATTTTTTTTGTGTGTGCCATACTCTGCCAGAGCATCAGCAACCACTTTTTTTTCAAGTGGTTGTCTTGGGGGAAAGATTCTGTGAGTGGTCCCCCACGTCCTTCTCACAGCACAGTTGTATTTTTTTATGAGGCCAACTTGTGAGCTCAACATTCAACCCGGGACGGATGGAAAGTGTGCCTGGGAGCGGCCCGACTGGGTTCGAACTCAGGAACCTTTGTTCCTTTGCTCAGGAGTCCGGTGCTGATGTCACTGTGCCACCAGCTGACCACTACTTTGAAATTATTATGTTCTCAGATCTACAAACCATCACTGGTGAAAACATCTTCCCTGTATTCTACCAATATAAACCAGTCATGATCTTTAAACCTCTATTAAAGCTTTACTGAACCTTCTTTACTGTAAGGGAACAACCCCAGCATCTAAACTTATTGCTTGTCAAAAATAACTTGTAACAAAAGACTGAAGATGCTAGAAATCCAGAACGTAACCAAAACTTCTGAAGGCGGGGTTTGGACCTGAAATATTGACTCTTTTTCTCTCCCCACTGATGCTACTCGTCCAGTTGAGTGTTTCCAGTATTTTCTGATTTTTATTCAGCAAAACTCTTTGCATTCACTCCTTGCCTCTATTCACAAGCACAGGGTCTAAAATAGTCCATGAACAACTCTCTTGGACAGTCTCACTCCTTTGTTTGTATTTTCATCCAGATCTCCTGCACCATTTGGAACTTTGCCATTTAGCCCTTATGTCTTTCCTTGATTTGATGCAACATATAAACATTTTCCTAAATTAAATTTGATCACCATTTCTCTGGCATTCTACTGTACCAGTCATCTCAAAGTTTATTATCATCCTTTTCACAGGTTGCTATTTTTCCAACTTTGTCGTCAACTATAAATTTTGAAATTGTACAACATTGACCCATTTTCATGTTGTTGATGTATATCAGTAAAGCATTGATCCCAGAACTGAGCCAAGGGGAATAGCAGCAGCAACAACCACACTCCATTCTGGAAAACAGCCATTATTGCACCTGTCTACTTTCTGTACTTAGGCCATTTTGCTTTAAACTGTGCTATCTCAGTATTGCCAAAGAGCCTTTATTTTGGCTTTGTCTCATGAAAATGCACATGGACAAAATTCATTGCATTCACTTCATCAACCCTCTCTGTTACCAAGTCAAAAATTTTATGAGGTAAATCAAACACAATTTGCCTTTAACTATGATGCCACTCAATAATTAACTCAAAACTTCTCAAGTATCTATTATGTTGTCTGACTGTGGCACCTTTTTGAATAAAAGTGCCTCATTCCTGTCCTGAAGAAAGGTCTCGATCCACAGCGTCGGCTGTTAATTCATTTCTATAGATGTTGCCTGACCTGCAGAATTCCTCCAGCATTTTGTGTGTGTTGCTTTGGATTTCCAGCTCTGCAGAATTTCAACTGTTTATGATTTGCCATATTTTCTATTTTTATAGTCCTCCATCATAATCTAGCTAGGATATTATGTGCAGTTTTGGTCACTGAATTGCATGAAGTTTATTAATAAGGTTGAAAGAGTGCAGAGAAGGTTTATGAGGATGTTGCCGGGACTTGAGAAACTGAGTTACAGAGAAAGGTTGAATAGGTTAGGACTTTATTCCCTGGAGCGTGGAAGAATGAGGAGAGATTTGATAGAGGTATATAAAATTATGATAGGTATAGATAGAGTGAATGCAAGCAGGCTTTTTCCACTGAGACTAGGGGAGAAAAGAACCAGAGGACATGGGTTAAGAGTGAAGGGGGAAAAGTTTAAAGGGAACATGGGGGGGGGGCTTCTTCACACAGAGAGTGGTGGGAGTGTGGAATGAGCTGCCAGATGAAGTAGTAAAAGCGGGCTTACTTTTAACATTTAAGAAAAACTTGGACAGGTACATGGATGAGAGGTGTGTGGAGGGATATGGTCCAGGTGCAGGTCAGTGGGACTAGGCAGAAAAATGGTTCGGCACAGCCAAGAAGGGCCAAAAGGCCTGTTTCTGTGCTGTAATGTTCTATGGTTCTAGGAGTGTGGAAAGCCTTTCTGTAATCTCTACTTCCACTTCCCTCAAGAAACTAGAATACCTAGTATCCTGACCAGATAACTTATTTTGTTTAAGTACAGCCAGCTATTGAATACTTCTTTATCCATGGTATCAGCCAAACTGTTGTATTGATCAGAGAACCTAAAATGATCACTGAGTATATTACAAATCATGGATAACTCTGTCAATTTCTTGAGGAGTGTGAAAAGATTGATAGGAAACTTTTTTGTTTTGCTTTCTTGTACATGGCTAAGACATTGTCATGTAGATCACAATGAAACATTTTGGGTAGGGAAGATGTCTATGTTGTCAACCTATCCAATGCACCGTGCTGTTCCTTCAGGTCAGTTGAATTTAAGCAAATTTATTTTTACCCCTTATCACATTGATTTTATAATGTTATTATAATGTTAAAATTGTAATTATTTTTATTTTATAGAAAAGAGAAAACTAGCTAGCAATTACATAGCTCAAACTCAAGACATATCAAAGATTATTGACTAGTCAAGGCATAAAGGGGTACGGAGGGTGGAGGGGAAGGCAGGAGATTGGGACTGAGAGGAAAATGGATCAGCCATCAATGGGCCAAATGGCCTAATTCTGCTCCTGTATCTTCTAGTCTTAAAGCACCTCACAACATATGAAATACATTGTGAAATATTGTTATTGTTATTATTCAGAAAGTGAGCTGATTTTATACACTCAGGTGTCACAAATTATAATGTGATAATAATCAGATAATCTGTTCTGAGAGGTAAATATTAGCTAGGGTAGCATGGATAATGTCCAAGCTGTTATGGATTTTTTTTAACTTCCATTTGTAAATAAAGATGAGGTCATTGTTTAACATTTCATATGAAGAACAACAATGCCAAACAACACAGCACTCCCTTGGAAAGCAGTCAAACTTCAAATTAAGTTTTTGCTCACCACTTTGGACTTGGATTTGAAGCTTATTCTTTATGTATGAATCCATCTTGGAGGAGGGAGTACTATTCAATGGACCTCAGCTAAGGCAATGGCCCAATTTTTTGGGTGTTTTGCAATACCGATGGTTTTTCTCAGCAAAACAGGAATCAGAAATTATTAGCCAATGCCTGGATGGAGAATCCAGGTTATGCAATGCAATGAACTTTACTTGTTACAATTCCAAAGCCTTGGCACATGGAATCTATTTTATTGTGCACTTGATTTCAATGGAATGAGGATTGTAGGACTGTCAGAAACAAAGGTAAGGATTAGGTAAGTCAATTTTTAAAAATTATTTGTGTAAAATTTTTTAATAAAGAATCTTGCCGTCTTGACAATTTATTTTCTCCTTTACATTGATTATTAATTAATTGCTAATTTATTTTCTTTTTATAGTCTATAGGACTTTTACTGACTATATGTTTCTCAATATGTTACTCTTCAAGTTCAAGTTGGCTGTCATTCAACTATTCACATGTATATAGCTAAATGAAACATTGATCCGCAAAACACAGTACCTATATAGACACACTTCACGTGTAGTTATGACCCAGAATATTCGGTCACAAAATAATATTAGCACAACCACTGGAGTGGCATGGCCTGATGATTGAGAGATTGACATAAAGTGCTGATGCCTATTTATCCAAATCCATATAATGTTGTTGCTACTATTATAATAAAACAATCAGTAGTATACCGGTAGTTTAAATACGTGAAAACAACAGCAATAAAAGATGAAAAGTGACCAATTCAGGATACGAGTGTGTCTGTGAGTTCCCTTTCTTTCTCAATAACTTGGAATCCTTTGGTGAATTCTGGAACTTCCTGAATCCCTGGTTTACAGCTCTTTCTGGCAACCTTCATTAGTACTAACCTGGCATTAAAATCAGAATAGGGTTTGTTATCCTTGACATATGTCATGAAATTTGTTGATTTGCAGCAGCATTATAGTGCAAGACAAAAAATGTACCATGAATTACAAAAAGGGATATATGAAAAATTAAACAGATAGTGCAAAAAGAGCAATAATAGTGATATAGTGGTCATGGGTTTCTTGTTCATTCAGAAATCTGATGGCAGAGGGGAAGAAGCTGTTCCTGAAATGTTGAGTGTGTGTCTTCAGGCCGTGCTCTCCCCTCGTTGCTGCCATCAGAAAAGAGGTACATGAGCCTCAGGAGCCATAGCACCAGGTTCAGGAACAGTTATTACCTCTCAACCATCAGTTTTTGAACCAGAGGGGATAACTTAACTCAATTTCACTTGCCCCAAAACTGAACTGTTCCCACAACCTATGAACTTACCTTCAAGGACTCTTCACCTCATGTTCTTCACATTTATTACAGGAACGAGATAGACCAGCTGGTTGAGTGATTTTGCAGCAACAGCCCTGCATTCAATGTCAATAAGATCAAAAAATTGATTGTGGACTTCAGAAAGGGTAAGACAAGGGAACACATACCAATCCCCATCAAGGAATCAGAAGTGAAAAGGGTGAGCAATTTCAAGTTGCTGGTTACCTACATCTCTGAGAATCCATCCTGGGCCCAACATATCAATGCAGTTAGAAAGAAGGCATTAGTGCAGCTATCAAGTCAGTCAAGTTTATTGTAATTTAATTATATATGTGCATATAACATTTATAACCATATAATGTATATAGAAATGAGACAATGTTTCTATGAACCAGGTTGGAAAGAACAGTAATACACATAACACATATTGCACATGATAACTTACAGAGGTAAGGATAAAATTTACAGATGAATCACACATAAATAACAAACTAAAGTGCATAAATTACATATTGTAAGGGAATAGATTAACCAGTGGCACTTCGAATAAGACATAAGAGAGAGATCAGAAGCCTAATGGCCTGAGGGAAGAAACTATTTCCCATTCTGACCATTCTTGTTTTTATGCATGATAGGTTCTTGTTTTTTTGCCTGATGGTAGGTGGATTTTTCTCAGCCATTCACACCCGCAAAGTGCTGGCCCTCCACTTTTCAAGACATAAAGCTCTAACTGCTGTGTTTGGCCCCCATACGTCACATTCACTTTCAGTTTGCCTTTAGGAGACACTTTTTCACCTGTGTAGGTCTTTAGCATCACCAAGTACTTCTCTGAAGGTAGCGTATTAAACAGTCTGTTGTAGTCAGCCTCTGAAATTATAGACAAAACTGATCCTGTATCCAGCTCCATTTTCAGTTTTTACACCAGACACATTTGTTGTGATGTGTATGATTTTGCGATAAGTTTCAGTAATGCACCACTGTTCTAGGCATGACAGCTCACCTTTGTCCGACTCTGTGTTGTCTGATTTTGTTTCACATTCAGTTACTTTATGCATTTGTTGAGTTCTGTGTTTGAAATTTTTCACTCAGTGTGGTTTTTCACTTTGGTTGTGTTTTGGTTTGACTTGCACACTGTCTCAATGTGACCTTGTCTGTCACACTTCCTGCAAGCTATTTCTTTGAACCAACTGTCATTTGCATTATGGGAAGATTTGCCACATTCATAATATTTTTGGCTTATTGCACCATTCTGGGACATTTTCTGTCTTTCACGTTCTAAACTCTTTTACTGTAGTTCTGCCGCATCCTTTGCTGCAGTCTCTAATGATATTGCAATGGTCAATGCCCACTCTAAGCTTGGGCCTCTTTCTGATAGTAGCCTCTTTTGAGTGCTTTGGCTATGCATGTCATATACGAGCCTGTCCCTTTTATGCATCAGAAATTCCATCTCTACAGTATTGGGAAAGTTTACGCAGATCTGCAATGTATTCAGAAATATTTTCATCGTTTGACTGGTTCCTTTTGTGAAATCTAAATCTCTCAGCTACTACCAGCAGCTTTGGGCTCATGTGATTTTGCAAAATTGCAACAATTCTGTTGAACATCTTGCTGGCTTTTCAGGAGTTACTAAGTTGCATAAAAGACTGGACGTTATAGCACCCATTAAGCTAAGAAGCATGGAGACTTCCTTTAACTCATCCACATTGTTAGCATTACAATACAGTTCAAACCTCTCAATATACAATTCTCAGTCCTCATTAGCACTATCAAATTTGTCAACATTTCTAACTAAGGCCATCGTCCTGTTATTTTTACTTTAGTTTTGCTAGTTGCGTGTCTCTCACTGGATACTGTACACTGCCACTCACATACCCTTTTCTAGCACCTTGATTGCCTTCTCCATATTGGTTCATTTTTCCCTCTCCCTGTCCCTCTCTCTTCCTCTGAATTCTGTCATCTCTTCTTAGGAAGTGGAAACATTGCTGTGCCTTCTTGTTCACAGAGGTGCTATTAAGGGATCAGTTGAGATCACCTGTGCTGTGAACTTCTCGGAACTTAGTGCAATTAACTCTCTCTATGGAGGAGCCATGTATTTGTAGAGGTGGATGGTTCGTCTGCACTTCCTGAAGTCCATGATGATTTTTTGGTCTCCTCCACATTCCGGCTTAGGTTGTTCTTCTCAGACTAATTCACCAGCCATTCCATTTCCCCTCTGTACTCTGTCTCATCATTGTTCTTGATAAGGCCAACCACTGTTGTGTCAACCACAACTGATGACACGGTTTGAGCTGAATCCCGCAACACTGTCATGCATCAGTAGATTGAACAGCAGCAAGCTGAGCACACGTGCCAATGTTCAGCATAATGGGACTACAGACTTTGCTGCCCACGTGGACTGACTTGCTGTTAAGAAGACCATTATCCATTTACAGAGGAAGGTGTTGAGACCCAGTGAGGACAGTTTCCCCACTAGTTTCTAGGGTATAATTGCATTAAACAATGAACTGTAGTCTATAGTCAGCAGTCTGGCATATGAGACCCCGTTTTCCAGGTGGGACAGGACAGAATGGTGGGTAGAGGCTATTGTTTCATCAGTGGATTGATTTGAGCAATAGCAAATTGGAAAGGGCCCAATGCAACATTGGAGTAAGGCTTTAATGTGCTCCATGAACAGCTGCTCAAAGCATTTCATAATGGTTAATATTAATGATAGTCATTTAGACAGGTGACTGTCACCTTCTGTTTCATTAGGAGTTTTAGGAGATTTGGTACGTCACCAAAGAACTCAAAAATTTCTACGGATGTACCATGGAGAGCATTCTAACTGGCTGCATCACCGTCTGGTATGGGGGGGGGGGGGGGAGTGGAGAAGGGGTGGGAGCTACTGCTTAGGATCGAAACAACCTGCAGAGAGTTGTGAACTCATTCAGCTCCATCATGGGCACTAGCCTCGCCAACATAAAGGAGTGATGCCTCAAAAAGGTAGCATTCATCATTAAAGACCTCCATCACCCAGGACATGCCCTCTTCTCATTGCTACCATCAGAGAGGAGGTACAGGGGCCTGAAGGCAAACACTCAATGATTCAGGAATAGCTACTTCCCCTCTGTTATCAGATTTCTGAATGGACATCAAACATATGAACATTACCTCAGCACATTTTTTAAAATCCTTTTGCATTTCTTACATAATTTAACTTTTTAAAATATTTCCTACTGTAATTTAAGTTTTTATTATGATGTATTGGAATGTACTGCTGTCACATAACAACAAATTTCATGACATATACCAGTGATATTTTCAATTTTCCAGTCCTCCAGAACCATTTCAGAATCTAGTGATTCTTAAAAGGTCACTAGAAGGGCGCGAGGCAGAAGAGAAGAAATTATATTCCAGTTAGCCTGACTTCAGTGGGAAGTCTAGACTTTAACACTCCTCTCTCCTTTTCCAACCTCACTCCTTCCAAATGTTCGGCTCTCCACTCCCTCCCCATTAATCCTAACGTCACCATCAAACCCGCAGATAAAGGAGACGCTGCAGTAGTCTGACAAACTAACCTCTACCTTGCTGAGGCCCAGTGACAACTCTCTGACATCTCCTCTTACCCCTTGAACAGGACCCCACTAAGAAACACCAGGCCATTGTCTCCCACACCATCACCAACCTTAATGACTCTGGGGATCTCTCATCCACTGCCACCAACTTCATAGTTCTTGCACCCCACACCCTCCATTTCTGCCTCCTACTCAAAATCCACAAACCTGCTTTCCAGGTAGACCCATTGTTCCTGCCCCACTGAACTCATATCAGCATACCTTGACTCTGTTTTATCTGAGACTCTTCGTCAGGACTAACTGAAACGAAAGATAGTGGTTTTAGTTAGTCTTGACGAAGGGTCTCGGCCTGAAACGTCGACAGCGCTTCTCCCTATGGATGCTGCCTGGCCTGCTGCGTTCCACCAGCATTTTGCGTGTGTTGCTTGAATTTCCAGCATCTGCAGATTTCCTCGTGTTTGCCTCTGTTTTACCCCCGGTTCAGTCCCTTCCTACCTGCATCTGTGATACCTCACATGCTCTTGATCTTTTCAAGGATTTCAGGTTCCCTGGTCTCCATCATCTTATTTTCACTATGGATATCAAGTCTCTATGCACCTCCACCCCTCACCAGGAAGGCCTCAAAGCTCTCCATTTCTTTCTGGACACCAGGCCCAACCAGTTCCCCTCCACTACCACTCTCCTCTGCCTAGTGGAACTTGTCCTCACTCTAAATAGTTTCCCCTTTGGATCCTCCCACTTCTTTCAAACAAAAGGGGCAGCCAATGCCACTCACATAGGTCCCAGCTATGCCTGCCTGTTTGTTCTCTACGTGGAACAGTCTATATTCCAAGCTGACACTGGTGACTGTCCTGCACTTTTCCTACGCTGTATCAACGACTGCATTGCTGTTGCTTCCTGCAACCGTGCTGAACTGTCAATTTCATCCACTTTGCCTCCAACTTCCACCCGGCCCTCAAATTCACCTGGTCCATTTCTGACACTTCCCTTCCCCTTCTCGATCTCACCGTTTCTGTCTCTGGAGACAGCTAATCCTTTCAAGCAGAACAAGAGCTTCACCTGCCCCTACACCTCCTCCCTCACTACCATTCAGGGTCCCAAACAGTTCTTTCAGGTGAGGTGACACTTCACCTGTGAGTCTGTTGGGGTTATATACTGTGTTCAGCGCTCCCAGTGTGGCCTCCTGTACATCGGTGAGACCCGATGTAGATTGAGAGACCGCTTCACCGAGCATCTACGCTCTGTTTGCCAGAACAAGTGGGATCTCCCAGTGGCCATTCATTTTAATTCCACTTCCCATTCCCATTCCGATATGTCCATCCATGGCCTCCTCCACTGTCGGGATAAGGCCACACTTAGTGTGGAGGAACTACACCTTATATTCTGTTTGGGTAGCCTCAACCCTGATGGCATGAACATCGATTTCTCAAACTTCCAGTAATGTCTCCACCCCGCCCTTCATTATTTCCCATACCCCTGTCCTTCTTTCATGTTCTCTTCTTGCCCACCCATCGCCTCCCTCCCATCCCTTTCTTCTTTCTTCCATGGCCTTCTGTCTCTTTCACCAATCAATTCCCTAGCTCTTTGCTTCATCCCTCCCCTTTCATTTCACCTATCGCCTGGTGTTTCTCTCTCCTCTCCCCCTACCTTTCAAATCTACTCCTCAACTTTTTTTCTCTAGTCCTGCTGAAGGGTTTCGACCCAAAACGTTGACTATACATTTTTTCCATAGGTGCTGCCTGCCCTGCCGAGTTCCTCCAGCATCTTGTGTATGTTGTTCAGTGGGAAGTTGTTGGAGTCCATTATTAAGGATAAGATTTCAGGAGACTGATAAAAAAAAGGCCAAAGTCAGCACGGGTTCCTTAAGGGGAAACCTTGCCTGACAAATCTGTTGGAATTCTTTGAGGAAATTACAGGCAGGATAGACAAAGGATTCAGTGGATGTTGTTTACTTGGATTTTCATAAGCCTTTGATAAGGTGCCACACATGAGGCTGCTTAACAAAATGAGTCCATGGTATTACAGGAAAGATACTAGCATGGATATAAGAAGACTGCCAGTGACAAGAGGTGTTCCAGAGGGGCTGGAGTTGGGACCACTTCTTTTTATGTTATATGTCATTGATTTGGGTGATGGAATTGATGGCTTTGTGCCCAAGTTGGTGGATAGTATGAAAATAGATGGAGGGGCATGTGGTAATGAGGAAACAGGGAGCCTTCAGAATGACTTAGACAGATTGGGAAAATGGGCGAAGTGGCAGATGGAATATTATGTGGGTAATTTTATGATCATGCACTTTGGTAGAAGGAATAAAGGCTGAGACTGTTTTCTAAATAGGGAGATAACTTAAAAATCAGAAGTGCAAAGGGACTTGAGAGGTATTGTGTAGGATTCCTTAAAGGTTAACTTACAGGTTCTGTTGGTGGTAAGGAAGGCAAATGCCAAGTTAGCATTCATTTTGAGAGAACTAGAATATAAGAGAAAGGATGCCATGTTGTGTCTCTATAAGGCACTGGTAAGACCGCACTTGGAGTATTGTGAAACGTTTGGGGCCCCTTGGCCAGGAAAATATGTCCTGGTGTTGGAAAGGGTCCAGAGAAGGTTCACGAGGATTATTCCAGGAACGAAAGGGTTAACATATGGGGAGCATTTGATGGCTCTGAACCTGTATTCACAGGAACTTAGAAGAATCGGGGAAGTGGGTGGTGGTGGTGGTGGTGATGTGATTTCATTAAACTCTATTGAATCTTGAAAGGCCTAGATAGACTGGATGTGGAGTGGATGTTCCTAAAGTTGATGAACCCAAGACCAGAGTGTACAGCCTTAGAATATAGGGATGTCCATTTAGAACCGAGGTGAGGAGGAATTTCTTTAGCCAGAGGGTAGTGAATTCATGGAATTAATTGCCACAGGTGGCAGTGGAAGCCAAGTCATTGAGTAGATTTAAAGCGGAAGTTGATAAGTTCCTGATTTGTAAAGACATCAAAGGCTTTGGGGATAATGTGGGAGAATGGGATTGAGAGGGATAACAAATCAGCCATGATGGAATGGCAGACCAGTACTGATGAGCTGGAAGGCCTAATTCTACTTCTATGTCTTATGGTCTATGTCTTTATCTTCCTGGGGAAGTGGAGTTGTTGGTGAGCTTTCTTAGCCTTGACATGAATGTGGACAGGCTAATGGTATTGTTCACTCCTAGGAACTTGGAGTTCTCAATCCTCTCAACCTCTACACTGTTGACATAAACAAGAGCACGTCCACTCCCCCCACCCCCTTCTGAAGACAGCTCTTTTGTTGACATTGGCAGGCAGGTTATTGTCATGGCACTATGTCTATCTCTTTCCTATAATCTGACTCATCGTTATTTAAGTCATGGTCCACTGCAGCGGTGTCATCTGCAAACTTGTAGATGGAGTAGGGCAAAATATCATGCCTTAATTCTTTCAAATTAGCCCCTTTGCTAGTACATTGTTGTACCTTTTAATGTAGTTTCTCAGTCTACCATAAGCCAACTTGTGTTTCATGCCTTTGCTATCTTCATTGATTGAACTAAATCACTTTTAATTCTAAGTGCTGCCCATGGCTTTCTGACAATTCATTGTTGAAAAGTGACTAGTATCTGTTTTTACATGTTTCTGATTATTAACAACTCCTAATGCTTTAAGCACATTTTGAAAAATTAAAATGCTTTTTTTTCAATTCCAGTTATTAATTGACTTGGTTAAGGGGACTGTGAGTCAGCTTGAAGAGTGAAGCTTTCTGCATAATTTTACCAAAGCTCTTTCTAGGTTAACATATTCTTCATTCTGTGAAGAGCAAACCTGGGAGGGAATGCCTCAGTCTGAGGTTAAGATTAGGACTCACTTTATTTGTCACAAAGACAGTCACCCCGCTTGTGTCAGGGTGCAGGGGGCAGCTCACAAGTGTCACTACGATTCTGGCACTAACACAGATTGCCTTTTAACTTACTAAGCATGGCCACAGCTTGCAGCCTACAACTAGCATGCTTACAACTTACTAACCCTAAACCTTGGAGTGTTGGAGGGAACCCGAGGAACCCCACGTGGTCATGGGAGGAGTGCAGACAACAGATCACTATGTCCTCAGTACTGATTTGAATTTGGTAATCGTGTATGTTGTCAACTTCTTCAAATGACATAACAATAGTGAGCACAAGCAACATTATGAGAACAAATCTTGTACAAAAAGTGTTGCTCTGGGAGCCTACCTGGGTCCCAGCTCTGCCTGTTTTTTGTTAACATTGTTTGTTTCAGTCACAGCCAGTCATTTCCTGGTAAGTTCTCAACCAATATTCACTAAAGATCCACTAACTCACAGAGGTGCATTGATTAAACTTTATGTTCCTTTCTAAAGGACTCTGTTTCACTCTCCATCTGGTTCAATCTTTGTTAGTGATGCCACCTTCAGTTTCTGTGTCTTGGACTTCCCCCTCACCTGGTCTCCCCTATCACCTGTCAGCTTATACCCCCTCCCCTCCACCCACTGTCTTATTCTGGCTTCTGCGCTCCCCCCTTCCTTGATGAAGGGTCTCAGTCTGAAATGTCAACTCCTTATTCCTTTCCAATAGGTGCTGTTTGACCTGCGGAATTCACCTAGCATTCTGTGTGTGTTGCTCAAGATTTCCAGCATCTGCAGAATCATGTGTTTATTTTCTCATGATTTCCTGTCCACTACAGTTGACAGCTCATTCTGTTACTCACAACGCCCTCACTCTGCATTCTCAACTCCTTCTTCTGAAGCATCCATATTCATCGGATCATCCTTTACTAATTTTTCATTTCTCAATCATGTTCAACTTATCCTTCCCTTTGTACGATCCTTCTTGCAAACTCATGTTGCCATAGGAGATTCAGTAGAGCATGCGTTTACACCCCCAGTCCTCCACCTCTGAACCCAAAGTGTCCAGGGTCCTGGAACTCCTTCCAGGTGAAGAAAAGTTCAAAGGAAATATGCGTGTTATCAAAGTACATAAATGTCACATTATACTACCCTGAGATTCATTTTACTGTAGCCATTCATCGTAGAACAAAGAAGTACAATAGAATCTTTGAAAAATTACACAACTGACAAACAACCAAAGACAAAAACTACAATTACCAAAATTAAATAAATAATACTGAGAACATGAGTTGCAGAGTCTTTGAAAATGAGTCCATAGGTTGTGCTCAGTGACCAGTTCAGTGTTGAGGTAAGTGAAGTTATCCATGCTGGTTAGGGAGCCTGGAGATCGTATGGTAACAACTGTTCCTGAAACTGGTGGCATGGGATCTAAGGCTCCGATATGTCCTTCCTGATGGCAGGAGTAGAAGAGAGCATATCCTGAATGGTAGCAGTTTTTGATAATAGGTGTTTCTTTTTTGTGGTTCACAGTGGTGGGGAGGGCTTGTTCTGTGATGGACTGAGCTGTACGCAGTAGTATTTGTAGGCTTTTTCTTTCTTCCGCATTCGTGTATCCATACCAGGACATGGTGCAACCAGTCAGATACTCTCCACTGTGCATCTAAAGAAGTCTGACAAAGTTTTAGATGACATGACAAATCTGTGCAAACTGCTAAGAAAGTAGGGGCACTGAAATGACACTTATGTGCAGGTCCCAGGATAGATCCAAGTGAAACAGCCAGTAATGCTTTTTTTTCCACTTCAGTCAATTGTACTCTTTGGATATAATACTGTTTCCCTTGTATAGTGAAGGGCTAACATGAACTGGGTGATCATTTTAGGAACATTTCTTTGAGACTGAGGGCAAGCTTCAGTCTTCTGTCATTTAATTCTCCACTGAAATCCCCTGCAGTGTTATTTTGACTTCTCCTTCTCTTCCACTAAAGCTCAAAGCATAGCCTCTCATCTTTTATTTAGTGATTACACAACCGTATGGGCTTAAAGTTAACCTTATTCTTCTAAGCTCCTACAAGTATAGGCCATGGCCATCAAATATTAACCCAGAACAACATACACAATATGCAGGAGGAACTCAGCAGGTCAGGCAGCATCTAAGTAAATGAATAAGCAGTCGATGTTTCTGGCTGAGACCCTTTTTAAGGACATTAACCCTTTCATTTCAGGGAATATTCTTGTTGTCCTCCTCTGCACCCTCTCCAAGAAAGAAAAAGATATCAGCGTGCCAACACAGAAATACGAACACTACAAGATCTGTAGAGCACAAAGTGACACATGGTAATAAAGTTAAAGGTTAGTTCAGAGATCCACAGTTCTTTCAGTATTGCTCCTAGCTGGTCCATTAATGCTACTTGAGTGAAAAAGTGAAGAGCATTTGCGAAAATTAATGCAGAACCAAGGTTATCTTAGTCTTTCATGGCAAGCGCCTTTATGAACCTCCAGAATTCCTGAACATGGGCTTTTTCTGCCAGGCATGGAATGTAGCATGTGATTTGCTTTAGTAAGACCACAATGCTGTGAAAGATTGTGTTCACTTTCTCAGGCATGCGAATATATGCAAAAAAAAAGGCCAATGGAGACACAAGAGATAGCAGATGTTAAAATCTGGAGTGATATTTAGAGGAAATCGGCGGTTCAAGCAGGAATATGGATGGAATGGAGGGAAATAAGCAATCATCGTTTTGGGTCAAGGCCTTTCATCTGATAGACTCAGGGAGGGGGTTCCCAACTTTTTTATACTATTAACCGAGGGGTCTGTGGACTCCAGATTTGGGAACCCCTGTGATAGATGCTGGTTGACCCCTTGAGTTCATCTGGCATTATGTGTGTTGAAACACATGACCAGAGGATTCTTACTGGATGCTCACTGAGCCACAAATGTTTTGGTGGTATCCCTTCGATCTGGGATCCAGACATTCTGTGCATTGAATTTACTGGGGCAGAGGTTGATGTGAAGGCAGGAAAAAGGCAGTGGAGGGGGTGTGATAATGTTATGAATTTATAAATATTGAAAAATAAATGCTTGCATTTAGACTGTAGATCATAAGATATAGTAGCAGAATTAGGCCATTTGGTCCATGGAGTCTGCTATGCCATTCAATCATGGCTGATCTTTATTTTCCCTCCTCAGCCCCGTTCCCCAGCTTTCTCCCCCTAACTTTTGATGCTGCGTCCAATCAAGAACCTATCAATCTCTGCCTTAAATACACCCAATGATCTGGCCACCATGGCTGCCTGAGGTAATAAATTCCACAAATTCACCACTCTCTGTCTATCCTGAGGCTGTGCCCTCTTGTCCTAGACTCCCCAGCCATGGGAAACATCCTTTCCACATCTACCCTGTCTAGGACTTTCAACATTTGAAAGGTTTCAATGAAATTGCCCCTCATCCTTCTAAATTCCAGCAAGAGTAGACCCAGAGCCATCAAACGTTCCTCGTATGATAACCCTTTCATTCCTGGAATCATCCTTGTGAATCTCCTCTGGAAATGCCAGCCCATCTTTTCTTAGATGAAGAGCCCAAAACTGTTCACAGTACTGAAGGTGAGACCTCACCAGTGCCTTACAAAGCCTCGGCATCACATCCCTGCTGTTGTATTCTAGATCTCTTGAAATAACATTGTATTTGCCTTCCTCACCACTGACTGCAAGTTAACCTTTAGGGTGTTCTAGACAAGGACTCCCAAGTCCCTTTGTATCTCAGATTTTGGATTTTTTTCTTTGTTTAGAAAATAGTCTGCACATTTATTTCTACTACCAAACTCCATGGCCATGCATTTTCCAACATTGTATTTCATTTGCCACTCTCTTGCCCATTCTCCTAATCTGTCTAAGTTCTTCTGCATCCTACCTGTTTCCTCAACACTACCTGCCCCTCCACCAATCTTGGTAACATGTGAAAACTTTTTCAACAAAGCCATCTATTCCAACATCTAAATCATTTACATACAACATAAAAAGAAGCAGTCCCAAAAATGACCCCTGCGAAACACCACTGGTCACCAGTAGCCAACCAGAAAAGGATCATTTTATTCCCAGTCACTGCCTCCTACCAATCAGTCAATGCTATAACCATGCCAGTAACTTTCTTGTAATACCATGGGCTCTTAACTTGGTAAGCAACCTCATGTGTGGCACCTTGTCAAAGGCCTTCTGAAAGTACAAATATACAAAATCACTGCATCCCCTTTATCTATCCTACATGTAATCACCTCAAACAATTTCATCAGGTTTGTCGGGCAGGATTTTCCCTTAAGGAAACCATGCTGACTTTGTCCTATCTTGTCCTGTGTCACCAAGTACTCCAGAACCTCATTCTTAACAATTGACTCCAACATCTTCCCAACCACTGAGGTCAGGCTAACTGGTCTATATTTTCCGTTTTGCCGCCTTCCTGCTTTCCAAAAGAGTGGAGTGCAATTTTCCAGTCCTCTGGCACCATGCCAGAGTCTGATAATGTTTGAAAGATCATCTCTAATGCCTCCACAATCTCTAACGCTACCTCTTTCAGAACCTACCTCATGGGGCAGTTCAACTGATCTGGGTGACTTATGTACCCTTAGATCTTTCAGCTTCTCCCTTGTAATAGTAACTGCACTCACTTCTCTTCCCTCACACCCTTCAACATCTGGCAAACTGCTAGTGTCTTCTGCAGTGAAATCTGACGCAAAATACTCATTCAGTTCATCTGCCGTCCCCTTGTCCCGCGTTATTATTCCTCCAGGCCTCATTTTTTTAGCATTCCCATTTCCACGATCATATCTCTTTTATTTTTATATACTTGAAAGAAAAAGCTTCTACTATCCACGATTGCTATTTATATAGCAACAGAGGTTTTGCAGATGCTGAAAATCCAGAGAACCTCACGCAAAATGGTAGCGGTCAGTGAGAATCTCTGGAGAAGAAATCTCCAGAGCTGATGTTTTGGGTAGAGACCCTTCATCAGGACTTACATTTCTCTTCGTAGGTGCTGCCTGACCTGCTGAGTTCCTCTGCCATTATATGTGTGTATTACTTGCATGTATATAGTTTCTTTCGCGACACTCCAGTGCAATTTATTCCCCATGACTTATTGTATGTGAATTTACAGACAGCAGCGAGATTCTGGACGAACCGTATTTAAATTATGTTGGCTATGGGTCAAACATTTGTCAGGGTTCTATAATCTCCCTATATTCCTCAAAATTACACTCACCTGATGGACTGGATGTCGGAATTATCAGGACTAGAACACACGCCGTTTATTTAAGAATGAAGCGCCCTATCCTTTTTGAGAAATCGGGAGTTTCGGTGAAATTTGGGGAAACGCGGCCGTATCCCGAAGACTCGGGTCGGACCTGATAAAGCTGGTCAGTCAGCAAGTCGTGCCGGCATTTTTAAGCGACACTTTGCACAGACCTTAACACCAATCAATCCAAACTGAGTCTGCGGGTTACCAATCCATACGTACATGTCTGATAGGATATTGAGGACTGAGCTAAAGAACGAAGCATTTTTTTTATTCCGGTTGTTGGATGTTCCTCTGCGACTGGTATAGTTAGTGATTGAAAAGGAATGGTGTAGGCATTGCAGATAACGCGGTTTCTCTCGCTGCATACGTTTCACACTGTATTCAGATCACAATCCAGTGGCTTGTTTCAATCCAACCCCGGACAAAACGCGGGTTTTGCTGCTATGGGGCATTGTGCTGCAAGCGTAGGGCATGCGCGCTGCACATTGCAAGGTCAGCAAATGACAATATGCCTCTGCATTACCCCGCCCGGCGTGATCCATGGGCTAAGTGACAGGAGTGTCTCTGAGATTTTCTTCCCCGAAGTAAAAGACCACTGACGTGACACGTTTCTCTGCCGTAGGTGATAGAGGGAGAACCAGCTCACTTGGTTGAGTCTGTACACACATAAAACTAAAGCTGAAGATACCTGTTTGCAACGTGACGAGTTTTTGCAACATAGCATTCATTTTGAATTTCCTTTCCTCACAAATGCCATCAATGTATTGGGAAAATAGTCGCGCCCAGCCCTGTTCTATTCCCCGGTATTGAAAATAATTGCAAGTATTCTTGGCTGAGCCAGGTTAAAGTTGATATGGAACTGTACAGGTATGCGTCATTCAGCACCAACCACGTTTGTCAATTTAAATACCGTTGAATGGTCGACTTTGTTGATCATTTACTTTTCTTTAACAAAATTAAATTAGCGATGTGCTTCTGTCAGGATTGCGCGTGAGATCACAATGCTACCACGAACAAATGATACAGGGAGAGTTCAGCTGTTTGAAATGCAAGCGGACTGAGCTTCTTGAAGCTTCATCTGCTTATTCACTTACAGCTTCTGCCCGTCCGCCACGCAGTTTGCGCCAGACACATATCGCACTGAATGTCACTGAACTATCAATGTCACAGCAGCTGGTGCGGATGGAGAGAATATCCGTTAGTTTGCCCTTTATAAGTAAATCTATTGTTAAGCTATGGGTTCGCTGCCATAACCGATAATAAAAGCGTCGGGAGGAAGGAGGACACTTTTACGATCAAGCTCACGACATAAAGGACTCACTGCGGCTTCGAGGGGTGGGGGGGGGTTGGTAAGATAAAGTGTTGCCCCTCAGATGACAAAAGTGCCTGTCAGTGTTTAACTTCGATCATTAAGAACTACCTAGGGGCTATTTAAACAACGCTGCACATCCAAGAAGAACGAAACTCATTCTGTAATCATCCTAAATATATTTTTACGTTCTCCTTGAAATATATGAACAAAGCGGAGGATCGATATCTTTTAAAAATAACAAAACTTTGTGTGCACATTCGTAGATTTCAGGTCACACGTCGGTTACTGTGCAAGATTGGGACTCGTTCTGTTTTGGGGATGGGGAGTATCTTTTTACATAAAACTTTTGCAAAGCTTTTAAATGCCTTATCAATTATTATTGCGGCTTCAAGGGCATCGTAAGACAGTTGTGCAAGCTTTGCAGAAACCGACCATTTAAAAAAAGCCCAGCAGGTTCCATGACCGACCACTCCCTTTGCAACAAGAGTTGAGTGTGTTTGAAAAAAATGCCAATTTAATTGACAGTTTCCGTAGCAACACGTCCCACCCTATTAATCAGTACGTCATCCGGGGCACTGAGCGCCGACTGACAACATCCTCAGAAATGTAGGCCCCGCCTTTCCCCTTGGAAACGTCAGTGCCTCATCCGGGGCATCCAAGTTGATTGACAGTTTCTATAGCAACACGCTCCGTCAGCCGCCATTTTGTTATTAGCGGAGAGAAGAGAGATTTTTTTTCGCCTTCTCTCAGGTCTTTCCCGCCTCGGATTTTTTTTTTGTGTGTGTGTTTTTTTGTTTTGTTTTCACGGTGTTTTTTTTTAAATCCCCGTCTTCTCCATCCTCTCTAACTCCCGCTGCCTCTAGGGAGAGGCTCCAACGGCCAGATTGGGAGAAGCGCGAAGAGAAAGTTGGATTGTCAGAGGGTCGGTGGGTCGGAGCGGCCGGAGAAGTCGGTCTGGCGAAGGAGCGCAGGGAGGTGGAAGTCGGGTTTGAAAAAAGGCGGCGCCGAGGAGGTGTTTGCTGTTGCGCAGGTTTGTAGTGCGCGCCATTTTGTGAAATATAAAGAGGGAGAGGGAGGGGGTGGGGGAACGGCGAGAGGCGGGAGAGAAGAAAAAAAGGTACCATTAAAGAAATACATAATTATAACTCACACTGACCGAGGCTGATGTCTGACTTTCGGCGGAGGTTTATTATTTTTTTTCACTCCTCCCTCGACACATCAGCCTGCAGTGTAAACCCAAGCCGCTTCTCTGCAACTGGAAAGGGGCCGAACGAAACACACACAAGAAGGAGGGAGTGAGAGAGAATGATGGAAAGCCAACAGAGAGAGGGTCGCGTCACTCTTGTCCTCTTCATTCCTCGCAGTTTGTCCCTCTCTCCCATCTCCCTGACTTACCCAGCGACGGACGACCTGACACTGAGTTATTTCTCCTTTGGGATCCTATCTCCATGCTAGTTCTCAGAGTGAGAGCCAAAAGATGGACTCTGGCCTACTGTAAGTGTCACAGTGTACGCTACATAGGGCATGGTAATCGAGCGTGAATTATAAATCCACAACACGTATTATATATATTTCAAACATTTTGCAGGTTTTCTTATTTATTTTGAGGACTTCCGAGAAATTTGTTTTGTGCCTGTTTAGCGGACGTTTGCTTATGTATACTTTGTGAGCCACAGTTTAAAGAACGCATGTTGACACCCAGTGTACGTTACTTGCAATTTATTTTGAGTCCTTTTTAGCCATAGTTCCATCCATATAAAAGGACTTTTTGTAAAGCACTGATGCCTGATATATATGCTTTTTGAATATTGGGCTGTATTAGGTGGCAAATTTTTGATCTGCTATGCTCACATGCAAGATCCCAAAGTATATGTTGAGAATTATGATAGTGTGTTCATGTGTGTTATGTTAATATTTTGCATTTCTGCAAATAGCAAATTAAAACTGGTAAACTGAAGTATCTTTTTCAAACAGTGAATGTTTAAGGTGTCTTATTGAGTAGCGCTTTGGGTTTTTATTTGTTTAGAGAGACTTAAATGTTGTTTGGCTGTATTGTCAGTGACATCAAGCTGTCAATACTGATATTTTTTGGGGTTAACTTCTGGTTTCCTATAATTATTGACAGTTTAATGTCACATAAATTTATTGGGGATATTTTAATTTAGTCTCCGTTTGATGACCTCCTTCTAAACTTAATATGGTTTGAGTTTGGTTGTGAAGGATCTGTTGCATTAGAGATCCACCACTGATTGCTTCCAAATTTACTTGTGTTTTTGTTTGTATACAGAATGCTAATGGAAGGGAATAGTTTTCAGATCTTGTTTGAGAAAATGCACAAATTTGTTGACACCCAATTGATTTAGCTGCATAGATTGTGATTTGGCATTAGATTTCATGTGACTTCTAAAGCTTGTGTTGTTAGAAAAGAGGAAAAGTTTAGTTTTATAATCAACATGTGTTTTTTAAAAATAGTGAGGTACTGTTTGCAACAGTTTTGCATCTATCAGGCATCAACATAAGTTGGACACAGGTTTATTCCTGGGTCTGAGTACACATTGGCTCAAAATTGGCAAATGTTACAGGTGAGAGCAGCTGACTTAAACTGTTTTGAATATGATTTTATTAATGAACGTGAGCCAATGTATTAATAATTAGCGGCTAGATTTATCTATAGCAATGTAACCCGTCTTATATTTCAATCTTAACTATGTCAGACCTAGGTCTGTTATATTAACACAAACTTGGCTTTCTCATCTATCATTTGTCCATGAATCTCAAAAGCATTAGCCTTACTACTTTTTTGATATGCTTAAGTTCACCCATGATCTTGCTCCAGACAATAAAGATAAAAGCCCTAGTTCTGCATTTTCATTGCCATATTTACTTGAAGCATTGTTAACATTTTATAAAGTCCTACCAATGCCTTTGGAATGACCTAATTTTATTAAAATTTGTATTTAGCCACAATAGTATGGCACATCATAATGCAATGAAATTTGAATAAAACCTGGAACTTTAAATTCTAGATCATCATGAATGTATTCATAAAGTTGCTTATTCTCGGAATCAGGAGATTGCAAGGGACTGAACTTGGGTACAAATTAAATACGAAAATAGACAACTTGACATTAATGTGCTTGTCTAGATATCTTTTAATAAAAAATCTTCCTCATTTCTCTGACACAAACCTATACCAGCCAAGTAACCACTTAACCAATCATGCTTGTATGACTCTTTGATAGCTTGGTTTTGCAAAACCATGCTTGACACCATATCTCTGCCAGTTTCAGCCCCTCCTGTTGAAATTATGGATCTAGTTGCACTTGCTGAGCAAAAGTATTCTGGGTCCTGATAATTGAGTACCAACACTTTGCTTATCTCCCAAATAGAACATTTCCCTTCTTTAAACAGTGTAGGTTTGTAATATGGCACCACCAGCGTTTTGTCCTGTTACAATTTCAAAAATCAAACTTTTCAATCTTTTTGAAAATTATTCAATCTGATTTATTTGAATCTTCGCAAAGACTGAAGAAATTGAAATTTAGAATCTTGGGATTTCACATCAAAAGTAACTGCTCAGGCAGAAATAATGCACATTGAGTAATTGGTGAGCATGTTTGAGAATTTCAGGTTAGCAGTTGGGACGTCATATAACATTAAAGAACATGGGTTGAAACAAGATAATGTTTACAGAATTAAGTATTCTTCAGTAACACTTGTAAAACAAAGTTTTTGAATCAGTTCAACGAAAAGCTTATGAAATTGTCTTTCACTAGAATAAAGGGAACATTGCTCTATTTTAGAAGGTATGATGTAGTAATTAGATATCTATATTGATCTACAGTTGCTAGTTTGATCTTTAATGTATATCTACTATAACTTGAGACAATCTTAAGCATATTTAAATTATGAAACATGATGTTTCTCCTTATGTCAAATTCGACTGAGAAAGTTGACATCTAAATCTTCCTCCCTTTTTATGGTAGTGGATGCTCTTGATAGTATAATGAGAATATTTGAAAGATAAATAGAATTGTCTAGCAGGCAAATGGAGTGTATGCACCATTTAAGTACAAACATTGTCATTCTATAATTTAGTACCAGCAAGTCATTTGGATAAAGTATGAGCAAATAGGTCACCTGCTTTAATTTAATTCTGATTTAAATTTTCTTTTTGTTAATGTATACTAAATATGCATGCACTCTGTACATTACACTGAAAACCTATTGCACTACATTCAGCAATACCTTGCTTATTATTTTGTAAATCATATGCCTTTATGTTATTGACAACTATGAAGACAAAATCTTGTCTGTTTATAATCTGTTGGAAAATAGGAAATGTTTGCCAACTATTGTTATATAATTCCAATTTTTGTACAAATGAGAAGCATGATATTTGAAAGTAATATAAGGCATGTTAAAGAAGATGCAGACATGGAAGAGTGCACGCTCATCTCAAAATCAAAAGTTGCTAAATTTGTTGAATCCGTATAATTGTAAATCCCCCCTGCAATATCACTATTTTGTGAAGTACTAATAGATTTCAGTACATCAAGTTTCTTGGAGGGAAACAAGTTAAGAGTTGATGTTATTCATCTGTAATGTTGAACAAATTCACACAAAATAATTAAAAGTAATGTCTGCTATTTTTAATCCAATCTATAACCTTCCAAATTTGTAATGAAGACTATGATATTAGACAACTTGAGCGCCTGTGTCATCTTTCAAAAACATCATGGCCAATCTTGCTGCCAATTTTTACACCATAAGATAAAATGTAACTTTTAGCTTTTCCAGTGATCTAGCTTTCCTCAAGTCCATTCTCCTTCCATATCTGCATAACTTTTAGCTAACCCTGCTGTTTAAAATACGGCATCTCAGGTCAAAGAATTTGGCCTCCAAAACTTTCTGGAACTAAGTATTTAGGAAATTTATATCTCTTAAAAGAAGTTCCTAAAAAGCCATCTACTAGACCTCTATTCTCCCATGAGGTCAAATGAAATCCCAGTGTTTATGTTGTCCAGCTTCCTGATATAAACTAAATTGCCTTTGTGCTTTTAAACTCACCATTTCCAGATGAGATATGTTCTATCATTCCTTTTAAAATGATGCCTCTGGATCATCTAATTGGCATTTTCTTTGGATTATTTCTCCTTCTCTAATTCTTTCTGCAATTTAAAACTAGTTTTCTGTCTTAACCAACTTTGAGGAATTTTCACATTAACTTTTCTTTCTATAGAAATTGCCTGGCTGTTGAGTGTTTACAGCAGATTGCTTTTAGTTTAGATTTCCAACAGATTTTTCATCTTTGTAAACTGCAACCATATGTAATATATCTTCAAATAAAGGGACCAAAACTTAAAACAGTACTCTAGATGTGCCTTTACTTTAGAGCAGTGGTTCCCAACGTGGGGCGTACGCCCCACAGGGGGGTAATTTGATTTTTAAGGGGGGCAATTCGAGAATGAGTTATTAACAGTGAATTTTTTCTAGTAAGTCTGTGAGTATGAGTGTGTGTGCGAGTTAATACATATGTGTATATACAGTATGCATACATAAAAATACTTGTGTGTATGTACATGTGTAATTGCGTATGTACTGTATATATAGTATATCACCATCATTACAGCCATCAAATGGCTTTCATAATTAAATTAATGAATTGACTGATGTAGGAAGGAACGAATGAACAAGTCCAAACGCGTAAGAAACTCGTACGAGGTTGCGTCATCTCTTTTAAACTGTGTATCTGTCTTTGTATGCTGTAGAAACGAATCGGCATTGTTTATTTATTATTATTATTTTAATATCACTTAATTTTTTTTTACAATTTCTTAGTAATTTCTTCCTCAGAACTTTAACAGTTCTTTGGTTCTTTTATTTTTCTCTTTCATGAATGCCATGTTCTTTGGAAGCTTGTTTAAACCAAGTTAATGGTCTTTTAGGCTTCCTCCAGGTGAATAGGAGTTCACTTTTTGTATAATAAGAATTATATATCACCACAGGGGGCATCAGGATTTTAGAGGTGATTAGGTGGGGCATGGCCAAAAAAAGGTTGGGAACCACTGCTTTAGAGCAAAGCTTTCCTACTGTTCTACTCCAACATTCCAGAATTATCTTTATCCATTGTATGTACCTTTCTTTTGGTTTTGTTTTCATGTCCAAGAACCCTTGAATATAGTTGTATTGCATCTTTCTGCATTTTCCATTTAAATGTCAGTTTTCCTTCCAAAGTGAGCAATTTTTTTTTACCATGTTATATGCCATTTGCCAATATTTTGCCCACTTACGAGTTGACGAGTGAGTGTGGGTGGGAGGGAGGAAAGGAGCTTGCTTTTCTTTTGATCGTCATGAAGGGTTTCAGCCTGAAATGTTGACTTTTATTTATTTCCATAGATGCTGCCTGACCTGCTGAGTTCCTCCAGCATTTTGTGTGCATTGCTCTGTGAACACGTGACACATTTCAATGTAAATGTGGTGGTAAATGAATCCGAGTCTCAAGTTCAATCGAAAACTCATTTTCATTTATTTACAGTCAGCTAATTTTCTGCATTTTAAAATCAACTAGCATTTTAAAGATTTTTTTTGTTGATGACTTATCTAAAATAACTAGCTGATTTTGAAGTTTTTGATTAATTTAGTAAATTTAACTTGGTGATAAGTCATACATCATGGAAACAGACTCTTCAGCCTAACTTGTCCATGTTAATCAAGTTACCCATCCAAGCTAATCCCATTCCCCACATTTGGCCGATTCTAAATCTTTCCTACCTATGTACAAGACAATAACTCTTCGAATATAGCTAATTTCTATCCTTTGACGTAAGAACTGTCAACAAGATTTCATTGAAACAATGTTTGACAATTTATAAAAAAATATTTCTGATCGTGTAACTTTTTGTTAGCTGGTGAGAAAAATTTGAACTATACAATTGGTATTAAGTCTTGTTAGTTGTGGTTACTGGGTTGTCAGCTCAGAGTAGCTGAATTCTTGAATGAGGTGACATGTTTAATTGCTTTCTTAATTTAGATAATACACCTCTAACTTCTCGCATCCCATCATCCTCTTAATAAGGAACAGGTAACAGCCCATTCATCTCAGAAGTCAACCTAGTAAGCTTTTTCTCAACCAACTGCTTCCATTGATTGTGTATCTCTTAAATAAGGACAATAAAACTGAACCCCTTTCACCTGTTGTCACCAGTGCCCCATATGTTTCTATCAAGATATCTCCAGATTTGCACTCCATGCATCTGACAGTAAAGGCGAACTTACTATTTGGTTTAATTATCATAAAACCCATTTAATCTAGAGCATTCAGAAGTTTAATTCTAGACTAAAAGATATTCTGCATTACCAGAGGGTTACTCTACTAATGTTCCACCAATTATTTAATTCAGTTTGCTTAAAGTCACACTGTAGAATAATTAACAACAAAGGCCAAGTTTAGATGGAGCATGGGTGACGAAACTTTGTTAAGTTTAATAAGAGTGGGAAAGAGAACCAGTTAAGCTTCAAGGGAGCACAGCTAACAATTTAAAATGTTTAGAGAGATTCTGGATCGAGGAAACCTGGCAAGTTAATGGAGAGCAGGAAATCTGGGGTCCTGACAAGTAGAAAGGGAATGTGGAAATTGGGCCCCAAAAAGTAGATGGGTGAATAGGAACAGTGCCCTGAAGAATGGTTGGAGAAATAGGCAGACATCATCAGGATAATTCTAGGTAAACAATAGTGCCTTTTAAAATACATCAGTTTAAGATGTATCTGTTTGCTTTTTTCCTCTCTTTCGTGAGAGCCAGATGGTGAGCTGTTGGGATTTCAAACGATGAGTCAGAAACTGAACCATCAGGATTTACATATACCCAGTTAGCAAATTATTTGGAGTTTTAACTATAATTGCTTAAATTGAATACTAACTTTGTTTCATGGACAAGAGCTGTCATTCTGAAGCCTCTACATTTGAACTATGTTGTACTTTTCCCCTATTAAAATGGATAGCCCTTACTTCTTTCCCACACTAAACTCATGTGGCAAATTTTCACCTATTTGTTTGAACCTCCTTTATCTCTTTTTATAACTTGGTGTTTCATATATTGTTGTGCCATGAGCAAATTTGGATAACATTCACCTAACCCAGCCCACACCCCTGTTTACATCAGAGACCCTGAGGATGGGACTGTTAAGTGTTGAGAGTGTTAAGTTCTTTAGGTTGAACATTACCAAATAACCTGTCTTGGTCCAAACATGTAGAACCACGGTCAAGAGAGCACGTCACCCCTTCTTGTTCCTCCGGTGGCTGAAGGAATTAGTTATGTAATTTTTGGCTCTCATCAAGTTTGATAGAGGACCATGAATCTTATTTGGATGTATCAAGGCTTGGTATGGCAATAGCTTGACCAAGACTGGACGAAACTGTAGGAGGTTGTGGATACAGCTCAGCACATTATGGAAACCAGATTCCTTTCTATGGATTCTGTTCACACTTCTCATTGCCTCAGTAAAGCAGCCAGGAAAGTCAAAGCCCCACTTACCCTAGACATTATGTCTTCTCTCCTTTTTATTGGGCAGAAAATTCAAAAACCTGAAAGCACTTATGACTAGGTTCAAGGACAGGTTTCCTTACTGCTATTATAAGATTGTTGAACAGTCCTCAAGTATAATAACATGGCCTCTTGACTTGACAGTCTGCTTTGTTATAGCCTGGTATCTTACTGTCTGCTTGCACTGTACTTTCTCTGGAACACTTCATTCTGCACTCTTAATGTTTTCCCTTGTACTACCTCAATGTACTGATGTGATGAATTGATATGTTTGGGTAGCATGCAGAACCATGTTTTCCCTTGTACTTTGGTATGTGTGATAATGAGAAAAACAAACCAAACCCATACCTCCTACTTCTAAGCTATGACTATAGTTTGTAACTAGTTGAGATACCAGGACTAATCACTGGCAAGTGAAACGTTTCAATCTGAATGTAGCCCTACTATACCAAGGCTCTTTTCTATTGCTCAGTTCGCTATCTGTGCTATTAGTCACAAGCTTACCTTGTGCTATGATTTTTTTTGTGCAGTACCTGATCAAATGCCTTTTTGAAAGTCCAGATATAATGTATCTAATGTTTCTTTATCTATGAAGCACACTGCACTGGCAAGAACTCTTCATAAATTACAAACATGATTTTCTTTCGGCTTAACAGTCTGGGTTTTCCATCTTCATCTAATTTGTGGGTATGTGAGAGAGATTGGATTTCAGGGTAAGTGGGAATGGGGTTGCTCTGAGACCTGACCAAATGACCAACGACCTCCAACAGTGCGGTGAGAAAATCTGAATTTAAAGCCATGTGGATTCTGTTTGTATTATTATATACTGAACTAAATATATATTTATTATTTGTTGTCGAGGTACTTAAAACTACACGAGAATTTGCTGTTTGGGTGTAGAATGTTAACCTGCTTTTGAAAACTCTTGGAATCACAGAAACATAAATTACAGTGTTGTGAAATATCTGTGGATCAGATAATCACTTTTATATTAGGATACAACATAAATGAGCTACAAGTATATTTGCATCATGGGAGCATTTGGGAGGGAATTAAAAATTTTAGATCTATTTATCAAGAACCCAGGGAATACTGGCATAAACATTGGAATGAGTACATTGTCTCCAAGCTTATCCCTCCAGTCCCACCTGTTTGAGAGCGTCAAAGCCCTAAAATTGGTTTCTTTCAGGCATCTTGGAATCTACGATCAATAAAGTCATGGCAGATTTTATCCACTAGATCACTTAACTCTAGTTGCCCCATATCCATTAGTTTCAAAACATCTATTGATGCCTGTTTTGAAGATGCTCAGTGACTGAGTCTTCCCTTTTGGGAACAGAATTTTTGAACTTGTTAAAGGTGAAATTTCTTTGCATCTCAGTCCAACCTCCTTTTTGAGATGAACAGCTGATATGAGGATCTCTGGCCAGAAGAAACCTTCCTGTATTTACAGTAGCAGAGCCCTGAAAGAATATTTTAAATGCAATGAGATGACCATTGACTTTCCTTGTCATTTTAACATATGGAGTGTCCAGCTACAAACAATGCTGCTGCTTCATCATACTGATTGGAACAATTAAAATGTAATGTAAGGCTTGAATCCAGTGTGTGACATGTAATTTACTTTTAAGTTCAATTTACAACTTGCAAAATAATGAGGGGTTTGGATAGAGTAAATGCAAGCAGGCTTTTTCCAGTGAAGTTGATGAGACTATATCAAGACAGAAGACTATTATGGATTAACGATGAAAGGTGAAATGTTTTAAGGGGAACATGAGGGGGATTTTCTTTCAGGGTGTTGACATTTTGGAACAAACTGCCAGTAGAAATGGTGGATGTGGGTTTGATTTCAACATGTAGAGAGATTTGGTAAATGGAGGGTGTAAGTTGATGGGGCTAGATGGGTTGAAGGGCCTTTTCTGTGATTTATGACGCTATGACTACCATACATCCGCTGGCAAAATATGTGGCTGAGGCCAGAGTGCAATGCATAACTTATCTTTCCTTAACATTTATACATAATGCAGTTGCCAGATTGATGGTCAGTGTTTGAGAAAAGTCAGTAGTGATCAAATTCAATCTATTGTTAAATAATTTGAGCTGTTTACATAAGAGTTGATAGAACCTGACCATGGTATTCATTGTCTTTGTTGGGTGTCTGTAAGAATACTTGTTAGTAATGGTACTTTCATACCTATTCCTTTTTAGATGTAAAATTTTGCTTTTGTTTAATATATTTAGCTTCTAATTCTAAATTTTGGAAGAAATAAAATTAAATTGTCCTATTTTTCTGATTGATTATCAATTCTCTACTCCACTGTCAAAAACATTGTAGGAGATATGTACATGCCAACTTTTTCATAAGTTTGATAACTGACTATCAATTTGACATTGGTGGATATAAGTTACTAAACACTGTGGTTATCTTAATTCTAATTTGACTAAATAATGGTTACCTAAGTGACATTCGAAATTCTGGGTGTATTGACATCATTTTTTTGTTTGGCATCATTTTCAAAGTTGAACAGTGCATTTAAGACCAACTTTTACACAGGCAGGTTTAGAAGTAAGTCAGGGATGATGGCTGATACTCTTGTACTGGTTGTTCTCTTTTTTATATAGAGGTATGTGCAAGATCCAGCAGAGAAAGTGGTCATTTGGTGCAATTGTTTGTGCTCCATGAGTTCAAGAATAGTTATTACCCCATATCCATCAGATTCTTGACCCAGAGGAGATACCAACTCAATTTGACTGTCCATCACTGAACTGTTCCTACAACCTACCAACTCACTTTTAAGGTCTCTTCATCTCATGTTCTTGAAATTTATTATTCCTTTTTCTCTCAATTTGCACACTGGTTGCACCCTGCTGGGTGCATTCTTCCATTGATTCTATTAATTTTATTGAGTATGCCTGCAAGAAACCAAAACTTGGTTGTATATGGTGACATATATGTACTTTGATAATTTACTTCTGAAGTTTTCTGAACTTTCCTTGCTGTGTTCCACGAGTCCTTGCCTTTCTATTTATTCCCCTATCATGAATGAGTGTCTCTAGTTGCTTGTAAAATGTGTTTGTGATTTTCACATTGCAAGCTTCTTGTAGCAAGTTTCACTTTCTGGGTACAGAAAGTTTCCAGAATGTTCTCTTTGGATTCATTTGATCATGTTTCATTACTGTTCCTTGGGCGTAACTTCTCCTGAGTTGACAAAGATTGTTTCAAATAATTAAAAATCCGTTTACATATTATTGCATAATTTAGATCCCAACTTTCCTGTTTCCAAGGAGGAAGAAAGTATTTAATCTTAATGAGCACCTCTTCTTGATTTAAACATTATCCTTGTAAATCATGTTTATTTTCCTCTAGTACTTCTCTATCCTTTTGATAATATAAATGACTGAGCTGCTGCCTGTAATGTAATCATTGCTATAAACCTGAAAATTAAATCTGAATTTTTCCAATTATGATGAATGGCCCTTGAGTTGAAACTTCAGTTCTGCTTTTGTCCTGCTTAACCTGTCATGTAGTTCTTCTAGCTTTTCTGCTTCAGTTTGAGTTATTTTAAAGATAGGTGGGAGCTGCTTAATAAGCAGATTTTCACTTGTTTTAATTGAGGAGAGACCAATGAGCAAGTCTTTAACTTGGGTGTCTAGCGTCTTCAAGGACCTTTTCTATCCCTTAATTGACTCTTGGAAGATGTGATTCTGTGTATCTTTCCAATCAAACTAACATGTTAATAGTATAGTAAATATTTTTGTTACTTGGTTTCAGTGTTCTATAAGGAACCTTCTGCCAACTCTTGCCCCATATGATAGAATTAATATGCTATTAACTTAAAAATATAGATAGCTGTAAAACCTGAGTCAAAAAGCCTTGTTGAAGAATGCTGAATGTTTGGAAGGTATTACATTTTGTAATTAAAATTTGAAGTAAAATGTGGATTTCCAAATTTTATTACAAAAGCCTTAGAAATCAGTAGGAGAAGAAGCGGCTGCAGGAACCCTCATCTCCATAAGTCCAGAAATAGTTATTTGGGTTATGGTACTTGTTAGCTTTTGGTTTAAGGCCTTGTAGGTTAATACTACTTAAATGCATAACGGAGATACTTTTGGATGTGTTTGGAATTTTCTGCCACTTCCAGACTTATTACCAGTGAGTTATGGACCCGCTCTGCTCTAGGTGTATTTGTAGATCCTTAAACCAATGTAACTCAAATCTTTAACACTTTGGATATTAATCCCTCTGTCAGGCATGTCCTTCCTTTTCACTTTGTCCAGATATTATATAATTTCCATTAACTTTCCCCTCTTTTCACACAAGTAATTGCCATTTTGCTTGAACACATTGGGTATTGAAGTAGAAGTGGGCAGTGAGTCTGGTCCAGTATTCAATAAGACTATGCTCAAACTGCATAGCCATGGCTGCATTTAGTTGTCTCTTTCCATTGCCCTTGGATCTACCCTTGATTCATCGCTTGCTGAAGGAAATTTACCTTCTCTCTGCAATAATTGATTGACTTTTACTTTGAAACTATGCCTAATTCAAAAATTACCACAGAGGGAAGTGTTCTTTCAGCACCTACCCTGTTGTAAGTCCCATGAAACTCTAAATGTTTCAGCAGTAGAACAGCTTAAAACTGTACCTGTCCTTCATGTCATGAAGTTTCTGGAACTGTACAGAAAGCATAATTACTTGACTCTTAAATTATGTGCTTGAAAATAAGAATCAAAATAAATTTTTAAAAACCATTTTAGCTACCTATCTGGTTACCTCTAGAAATCAGTGAACAATAGCTTCAAAGTCCCCTGGTGTCTAATCCCTTCCATGTTAGCATTTTGTTCTTTCCAAATATACTATCTTGCACTTGTGATTACACTTCATTTGCTTCTTCCTTTATCTCCACTAAACCAGTTTGTTGTTTGCACCCTATGGTGGAGAACCTTCATCCTCCTAAAATCATGCTTGAGATTTTGTGTATTTTTCTTGGGGGTGGGGGAAATCACTATTTCACTTTTTCATTATGTAAATTACTTGTATGAAAGGTATTCTTTAATCCTCCAAAGGATTTTAATCTTTGCAATGTTAGTGGCCTCCCATTTAAGGGGAAACTCAAGTGTCATTTCCACCTTTTCAAATGGCAGACTAAATATTACCCTATCCACTAGGTATTCTCCTGCTCTCGTTTTCTCCTGCTAGGTGTGCTTCCCTGCTCTGTATTTGTGGGTGTGTGTGTTTTAATTTGGTGTGATGTGTCTCTTTGTCTCTGTTATCGATGTCCCTGGTCAACACTCAGTTTGATCTTAACCTGTTATTCCAGTATTTCAACTTTGCCCTTTTACTCTTTTTTTAATCCACTTGATGGGAAATAATATGAAGAATTGAATATGAAATAGATCAGCTGCTTGATATCTGAAATAAAATCATATAAATTGGAAAGTCATTAGCTTCTAAGCAATATTTGGGCAGAGAAAACTGATGTGTGTATAAGGTGCTTAGCAGTATCAAGTTGCTGAAATGTACTGCAAACTTAGTTTTTGTCTGACCCCTCATGTTTCTAAGATTTTCAATTTTGTCGTTAATTGAAAAAAATACAAGTAGTAATTATTTCCAAACATCTCTAATTTTTGGAAGCAAATGAGTAGGTCTATGGGCTAGGGCTTAATTTCTGTTGCTACAATTACTTTGCACCAACAGCATCTCATGTAAGTACTACAGTGGCAATGTTGGCAGTGTTTTGGGACTCTCGTAGCTACATAAAAATATTCAACCATTGGGTCTTCCTCCTTTTGACCCAAACCACTGTTCAGGTTTCTCATTGGATCTACTTATTTATTTGTTATTGAGAGCCCAATCATGTACTTGTAAAACATGTTTTGTATTTGCCAATACTTTGCCTTTTTATTTGCACTTTATACTCCATATTTGATTCAAATAAAGTTATAAAATTAAAATTATAATTTATGAAAATGTGAAATCTATTTCTCTAAACTTTGGGAATAATGAAATCTTATTGTCTTAATTCAAACTCAGAATATCTGCAGTACTATTGAGATATCTAGCATTTTCCCAACAATGGACTGGCCTTATCTGCATTAGTACATTGATAAACGCGGAAGCTCAATCTTTGTTTTATCATGATTTGGCTATATTGTGATTGGGGGAAAAATCAGTTTTTCTTAAAGATTATTTAAAAGCCAAATGTAAAAGGAGATATTTTAAATATTCATATGCTATTTTACATCCCGGCATAGTAGTAAATTACTGTAGTTGACTTAATCTTTTTCTAAAAGTATATCTTATTTATTTCTAACTGTACAAAAGAGCAATAACCAAGCAACAAATTCATACCTGCATTATTATAGTTAATACTTGTACTGGAAAAAGCTCCATAGAATGCAGATTTTATTTTTTATCTCCCTAATTTCTTGGGGAAGTTAGCTTTAAAATGAATTTTGGGGATATTTTGGAAATGAGAGGAACTTGAATTGTTTGAATTAATTCAAATTTAGTAAAATAGGTTTAGCACTTGGGGGGTGGAGAGTTGTATTACACTGCTTTTACATAATCTAGTGTAATTTTTATCCATTCAAAAAATGGGCTGGACAGTTGGATCCATTGGGGGGAAAAAAAAGTCACAATTACATAAACTGTTTAAAAAGAACTAAGGGTAAGAATATCACATTGAAAAGTACTTAGTTGCACTTGGGATATCCTAAGGTCATGAAAGGGACTTTTCAAACACAAGTCTCTTTCCATTTCAAATAGGATGACTTGATCAGTAGTTTGTCTAGGCAAAGAGAATCTTAGTAGGCAGCTTTGTTTTGTGATTCTAATAGCTTAGCCTGCTCGTCTCTCTAATGGTAGGTGCACCAGCATACAATACATAATTCATATTTCACATAAAATATTGCATATTTATCAGACAATTCATTTGTGTGAACCTATGCAATTTGGAGTTTCCTACAATTTGTGTACGTTTTCTGTCATTGGTATTTTTCATAACATTTTAATACTCAAAGTACAAACCATTAATGATTTTTTAAAGTAAGATTCAATCTGATAAAAACATTAGTCTGTATTGTCATGTACCCCTTTAAATACGGTGGATTCCGACTAATTGGGAGACCTTGGAACCAATGCATTTTGGTATATAAAAAAAGACAAACTGAGTAACAAATTGTGTATTTAAAAGGAACTACTGAACAAATTGGAACACTACCAGTAGTGTAGCTTAGTTAACTGGAATCCATTGTACTTGTGCTGTATTTTTCATTTGCCTTTTTGGTTCCTACTTGTAGCATCCATTTTAGATTTGAAGTAAAATTTATATAGTGAATTCTGTCTAATTGGGCCATTGGTTAATCAGGGCAGTTGCTTATTTGGCTCAACTCTTAAAGAGCAAAAAGAAATTGAGAAAATAGCTGGGATTCCCTTTATTTAATTGGGACACTATGCTTGGGTGCGTGGCCTGGTAATCTGACCGACGGACGCCACGCTCTCCCTCTTGGCTTTCCACAGCACATCTGCCCGGGCCACCACCTTCCGGGGGTCGCTGAAATCTGCGTCGGCCAGCAGCAGATGTATGTCCTCAGGCAGTTGCTCTAGGAACGCTTGCTCGAACATGAGGCAGGGCTTGTGTCCGTCAGCCAGGGCCAGCATCTCGTTCATCAATGCTGACGGCAGTCTGTCTCCCAAACCGTCCAGGTGAAGCAGGCGGGCACTTCGCTCACGCCGTGAGAGGCCAAAGGTCCCAAGGAGCAGCACTTTGAATGTTTCATATTTGCCTTCTGGGGGCAACTGTATGAAATCTACAACCTGGGCGGCTGTCTCCTGGTCAAGGGCGCTCACCACGTGGTAGTAACACGTGGAATCAGAAGATATCTGCCGAATCTGGAACTGGGCTTCTGCTTGACTAAACCACACGCGTGGTTGCAGCGTCCAGAAAGTCGGCAGTTTTAGCGAAACTGTGTGAACAGATGAAGAGTCGGTCATCTTTGGTCCAAATCCCGTTTGGACCGTCGGGGTCACCAATGTAGCGATGTGCTACACTCAGCGCTGAAATAACGACATCCAGTCGGTAAGTCGTTTCGAGACTAGTTTATTCAAACTTCGCGGCGCTGGCATTTAATCCCTAGCGCCTGCCCTCTCCGGGCGGAAATGACGTCGGGGTGCATTACCAAAGTCTTCCCCCCCCCCCCCATGGGCTGGCTATTTGTGAGCCGGTTTACCTGCGCAGAAAGTGGGTCGCCACAATGCTGCTTAATTGGGGTTGGAGACTGTTGCCAAACAGGTTCTAGGTAACGTCAGTCATGCTCACTTAGGGTGTTCAAAAAGCAGTATTCTTTGTCACTGATGGTTGGCAGTACACTGCTTTGGCAGAGGTGCTAAACCAGGTGAGGGTAGCTGGTGGGTGTCATACCCTGGTGAGATAGGGACATGACTGCCCTAGCATTTGAATTCTGCTCCAGCAGACTGGGTGGGTGAGATCGAGAGTAAGATCCAACAGCCAGGAAGGCGGTTCTGTAGTATTCTGTGGAGGGTGAAGAGCATGATGAGGCACAAAAGAATTCACAGTCATCCATTGCAACCCTGGAAGTTGTGACGACACTTGTATACTGGACCTCGACCGCTGAGGTTGAGAGAATGGAACAGACCCAGTGCAATTGCTTTCCACTTTAAAAACTCTCCCACATGGGTTTCCTGTCGTCTTTAGATATACGGACAATTACCAGTTGTATTGGTAGTGTTCTGATTTGTTCTGTATTTCATTTAAATGCAGAATTTGTAACTCAGTTAAATGGTACTTTGTTATTTTTTATATACATTTTTAACTATTTGCATCAAACTTCAGCTAATTGGGGCAGCTGCTTAATTGGGTCAAAATGAACTGCCTCGATGTGTCCCAAGTAACTGAAAGCCACTGTACTTGGTTTTGGTTGGAAGCTAGTGGGAACTCTATTCAAGTATTGCAATGCAGTTTTCTAATGCAGTCATGCGTTACATATGTTAGGTTAGACTGAAATATTATTGTTTGTTATAAATACCAAAAAAAAAGGCAAATACCTGGCTAAGCAATGAATTTTTGCCCTTGATTCATTTTGATTACTGTTCCTTTAGGTACAACCTGGATTCCCTGTAACTAACATAATATGTTCCTTTTAGTCAAATTTGAAATGGAAAGGGGCTTTTCAAACACAAGCCGCTTTCCATGTCCTTGGAATGTGCCAATGGCAATAAAGTACAGTTGCTGAGCTACACAAGAGTTCATTTCCTGAGTAATGTCCATAAACTGGTATTTTTTTGCCCCATGTCAGAAATATCCATTTTTCATTGTTACCTGTATGGTATTGCTCTGCACACACTTCCTGTGATTCTTTCATTTCCACAAACATTCAGAGCATGTATTAAATTAGTTAACCATAATCAATTCTTAATCAATAACAAAACATTTTATTACTCTTGACCTTACTGTGTTTATGTTCCTACAAGATGGCCCATATTACTCTGACATTTCAAAGTAGCACTGATGCAAAAAGCACATCATCTGCACATGTCAAGAAACATAAATTGGGGGAGAAAGTAACTTTACATTAATCTATCATCTTTTTCATCTAAATTCCATGAAAACACCAATGTTATTCAGCATTTCAAATTTATGAGTTCGGTAAGAGCAAGTTTCAGTAACAAAGTTTTCTTGTACTATGTTATTACTGTCTTGAAAAATTATTTTAAAATTTATGGTTGAAATTGCATAAAGTTGGATTTCCTAGCATGGGGGAGCCTGATTTTCAGTGTATTTTTCTTTCCCAAATAACAATGCAATAATGAACTGTATTTGTGGTGTTGAATGTTAATATCAACCATTACACAAATGGTAACAGTTTCATCGTTAAAATTATGTCATGGATACTTTAAGATCCATGTAAAATGGCAGAAAGGATCTTTTGGCAACTCCAACATGTGTTTTTTTTTCCAGTGCTACTTTCAAATGTCAGACTAGATTATTTTGCTCATATCTGTCAGACTTGAATCTAGAGCCTTGTGGTTAGCAAGTGTTCACAGTTGACAGAACTGTCAGTTGTCGACAAATAGACTACTGAAAAATCGGTAGAATTGTTGCTTTCAGTTCATGTATTGGGATGTTTATAGGAAGAATGGATATGGTTACATTGAAATGCAGGTCCCCCCCTTACAAAGGTAGAACGTTCCTATGAAACCTTAAGCGGAAATGGCGTAAAATGAAGAACCATTAATTTATATGGGAAAAATTTTCGTAAAAGCAAAAATCCTCTTTGTAATGCGAAAACAGGTTACTAATGTAGGTCTTTAGAAAAGCGAACATTCGTAAAGCAGGGACACCTGTACAGTGCCTTGTATCTTTCATATTGAACTTGAAAACGGGCAATATTGTAAAGCATGAAAAACCATGAAATTCTAAAACTGAAATGTCAGCAGTTCAAAAGTATTCATCTCCCTTTGCACAGTACTCGGTTGAACCACCTCTCACAGCTATTATAGCCTTTTTGGATAAGTCTATTGGCTTTACACAATGTTTATGAAGCAAAATTTGCCCATTCCTCTGCAACATTGCTCAAACTGTGCCAGGTCAGTTGGGGAGTGGCGGTGGACAGCAATTTTGAGGTCTACCCAGAGATGTTCGATCAGGTGAAAGTCATTGACTAGGCCACTCAAGGACATTAATTTTCTTTATTTGAAGCTACTCCATGATTGCTCTGGCAGAAGCTAGCAGGTTTTTATCCAGGGTCTCTCTGTATTTAGTAGCATTCATCTTCCCATATATTTTGACCAGATTTCCCGTCTCTGCTGCTGAAAAGCATCTCCATAGCTTGATGCTACCTCCACTATGCAGTAGGGATGGTATAACCTGGCTAGTGCGCAGTATGAGATTTATGCCACCTGTATTGCATAATGTTGATGCTAAAAAGTTCCACTTTAGTCTCATCTGACCACAATACCTTTTTCCACATCTTTACAGTATCCTCTGAGTTGCGTTTTCCAATGTTTTAATGGGCAAGCATATGTTTTTTTTAAAGCCAGGGCTTCCTCCTTACCACTCAACCATAAATACCCTTTTAGTGCAAAGTCTTTGATGGTTGAGCCATGAACTTCGTCTTAAATTGCAGCCACTGACTTCTGCAGCTCATTCAGAGTAACTTTTGGCATCAAATAGCCTCTGTTATAAGTGTCATTCTTCTCTGATGACCAAATTTAGAGTAGTGGCCTGACCTAGGTAATGTGGCTGTGCTTTTATCATAGACTGCACTGAGCTCCGAGATCTGTTCAGTGTCTTTGAGATGGTTTTGGATCCTTCCCCAGATTTGAGTGTCTTGATTATCATTTTCCTGACTTGCCTTGAATGCTCTTTTGTCTTCATTTTGGTTTGGTCTGTTGAAAATCTACCATACTGTTGGACTTTGCAGAGAAAGGGGGTATTATGAATTCATTGAAAACAGGTGATCCTCCAGTTTTCTACATGAACAAATTGGATGAGTAGTCAGGGTAATATTGCACTTGAGGAAAGTTAGCATAGCAACTTACAAAGGGGATGAATACTTTTTCAGCCTCAATTTTGTTCTTTAATTTTTATTAAATTGTTGACAGGTTTTGTAGTTCTTCCTTTGATGTGACGAATTTTGTAGATTAGCTCAGAAATCCTACTTCAATATATTTTATATTTAGAAAATGCAATAGTAAAATGTGGAAATAGTAATGGGGGCTGAATACTTTTTCAAGGCACTATATCTAGAACAGAACAGTATGTACAGGAAAAGCTCTTTGGCCCATTGTACCTGTGTCAGCAATGATGTCAATTTAAACACCTGCCTGCACATGAGCTATAACTTTCCATTCCCTTCCTGTTTATGTGCCTTTCAAAATTCCTCATAAGTGTTGCTGTCATATCTGTTTTCACCATCCTTCCCCTAGCAGCCCATTCCATTTGTGTACGTTTGTGAATATGGGTGTGATAAATAAATATAAATGTGACAGATATAATCTCCTTTAAACTTTTCCTTTCTCACCTTAAATTTATGACCTTTAGTATTGGATATTTTTATGTCTTGAACTAGGTGATCACTGTCTCAAGAAAGGTCTTCATCCATTTACTGGAATCTGGAGTAAAAAATACTGCTCAATTTTCCATGCTTTTGGTCAAGACAATTCCACTCCACTCTAAACCCCCTCCCCCATGTTGCATGGCTCACTAAGCAGTTTTTCTTCTGATCCATTTAAGTTAGATGAGGTGAAACTTTTGTAATGAGGTTTAGTATAAACTTCCAAAGTCTCAGTTTCATTCATCCGTCAGAAACCAATCTTCTTTGAAGCAAGTTCTTGATAATAAGAGGGTGCTAGATAAGTAGGCAAGCATGTGGATTTAAGAGAGCATCAGGTCAATCATAATCTGCTAGAATGACAGAACAGAACCAGTAAGCTGAGTGCTCCACTCTGCTCCTAATTCATAGTAGATAGATCTCTCCTTCACATGATAAGCTCTTTAAAGCAAAGTGCATCAATTTCTATAATGCAGGCACGTCTAATGCTGTGTCAATGTTGGCATCATTGTTGTGGTTGTCGAGTCATGTGGAGACTAGCCCAATCAGTGCAATAACGCTTTAGAGCATAGAACACAACAGCACCAACCATCATATCAATTTAACTAATCCAATCTGCCTGTTTGTATATCTGTCTAATTGCCTCTTCAGCTTCGCTATTGTAGCAGCATCTACCACCTGCCTTGACAGTGCGTTGGGTGTATTTAAAAAAAACATGTGTCTGGCAAATTTCCTTTGAGCTTTCTGCCTCTTGCCTAATGCCCTCTCACTATTGATATATTCCACCCTGAGAGAAAGGTGCTATGTATGTTTGTTTTAATTTTATATATGTTTTTAATCAGGTTTCACCTCAGCCTCCAACACTCCAGAGCAGGGGTTACCAGTGTTTTTTGCACCGCTGACTGGCGGCGGGTTTGGGTGTTAATCATGACTGGAATATAGGTGATAACTCAACTATAAGTCACTTATAAATGGCTAATACACTTAATTTTGTTTCTAAAAGGGTTTATCTAATGAATTTAATATTAAACACAGCGCATATTTTCCTCGCATGAACATAGTGATAAATCAATTATAACTCATTTATAAGTCAATAGCATCATAACATTTTAAGTAACGTTTGGATATTAAACACACAACCCATATTTTCCTCGTATGAACATATAAAATTATTGCAACACACCAGTGAGAGGACAAGGTAAAGGCCGGAGGTCCCCGTACTGGGGCTGCGGTGTCAAAGTCCGGAGAGAGCAACTGACCGAGCGAGGCATACGACAGTGCGTGCGCCCGCGCCCCCCCCCCCCCCCCCCCCCGTAGGTAGGTAGGATCTATTGGCCGACAACAGTTTGGCTGGAAGGATGACTTTCAGTAGATCGCAGCGAGGTAGCTGCTCTGCTACTTACGAAACACTGAGCCCGAATTAGGTCATCTGTGAATACTTTAGCACCGGGTTCCTCAAGAACATTTGGTGTGCTAAACAGGTTTAGAGGCAGCACCCATCTGTCTGCGTTCCAGGCCAGTAGCATTGGCAGTTCTCGCCAGCTGCGTGAGGTGGCCGGTTACCCAAGGCCAACCAGTGATCCCTGGTGCTAGGGTATCACTGCGTTTAGGTGACTAATGACTTTGTGTGCGTAATGACCTCACGTGCGTTCAAGTTCAACAGTGGGAGTGACGGAATAAAGAAAAGTGCAGCTGACTCATACAGTTTCATATCGACAAATCATATTGCTTCCTCGCGGCCCGATGGTTGGGGACCACTGCTCTTAAGGTGTGCACACCCATATATCTTTTGCTGCCAGCACACACAGAAATGTAAACTGTGAGCAAAAGGTCGCCCTCTACTTTGTTGGCATGATAAACATATTTCATGATCGTACACAATCACCTTTCTTTTCAGTTTCTGATGCAGACAGTGCTGACAACATGGAGTTTGCAATGATTTGTTTGTAGATTTTAGAACTGGCTTATTTGTATTGTTTTTATTGAAGAAATTATTCAGTGCGCAATGTTGTCACTGGGCAAAAAATTGCATAGCACAAGATTTTTGTGCACACTGGTCATTACAATTAGAGGGAACATTGGACTCCTACCATTAACCGAGGAGTAGTGAACCGTGAACCCCAGGTTGCGAATCCCTGCTTGAGAGAAACCAGTTCAAATTTTCCAACTTCATGCAGCTGACATGTTTTACTACAAGCCGCATTACTGGTGAAACTGTTTATATCTTCCCTGTATGTGAGGCAACCAGAGTTGCACATGATATAGAAACATAGAAAATAGGTGCAGGAGTAGGCTATTCGGCCCTTCGAGCCTGCACCGCCATTCAGTATGATCATGGCTAATCATCCAACTCAGAACCCTGTACCTGCCTTCTCTCCATACCTCCTGATCCCTTTAGCCACAAGGGCCATATCTAACTCCCTCTTAAATATAGCCAATGAACTGGCCTCAATTGTTTCCTGTGGCAGAGAATTCCACAGATTCACCACTCTCTGTGTGAAGAAGTTTCTCCTCATCTCGGTCCTAAAAGGCTTCTCCTTTATCCTCAAACTGTGACCCCTCGTTCTGGACTAAATATATACCAAATATGGCCTGACTAAAGTTTTTACACCTCTAATACAACTTGCCAGCTTTTATTAGCAACACCCCAACTCATGAAAATTATTGTACTTTACATCTTTTGCCAGATTCTCTAATTAAGATGCCACTTTAAGGGAGCTATTTGCTTGCATCCCAAGATCTCTCCCTATTTCAATGGTCCTAAGGGTTTTACCATTTACTGTACACTTTCCTCTTAAATTTGACTTTTGGAAGAGCTATACCTCATTTGCTTTGATTAAACTCCACCTGACAATTCTCTGCCCACATTTCCAACTTGTCCTCCTTTGATAGCTTTCTTTACTATTCATGGATGCCAATTTTTGTGTTGTCTGCAAACTTGCTAATCAGCATATCTAATTTTCATCCAAATTGTATATCTGTCACAATCAATGGCAGCCCCAGCACTGATCCTTGCGAAACAGACTTCTACTCCTCACGGTACAAGAACAGTTTCTTTCCGTTTGCCGTCAGTCTTATGAACACTTGAATTTTAGTCTATTATAAATCAAGTCCACCTGTACATTGAATGAGGTGAACCTCATTGTATATAGTTTGTGATTATTTGCACTATTGTTTTTGTTTGCTTTTAATTCTGTACAGAGAGAGCTCAGGGAAACTGGCATCAAATTCCCTGTATGTGTCCTCATACTTGGCGATAATAAAGGATTCTGATTCTGATTTACCTTCTGAGACCAAGCCAACTTTGAACCCAGATTACATTGCCTCCATGGATCCTATATATTTTAATTTTCTTGATCATTTTACCATCTCCCTGTAATATTGCTTCAGTTTACATGTTATGATTTTTGCATTCCGCCCTCTCCCAAAGTACAGTCTACTTCGCAACTATATCCCATTGTTGGTCTGATATGCCAGTATTTTGTATGAATGTCTGTTAGAAGGACAGGGTAAACAGCGTTTTTGGATGTGTGCTGAGTTTCAGTGAGTCCTTAATTATTATTGGCAACTATTGGAGGTCATTGTAGTTGACTCTGGTCTTGTCCAATGTGTCATTTTCTAATCTGGCTAAATGCCACATATAGAAATTATAACTTGTGAGTTTGTGCCATAGCTTGATATTGTGAAATTTTAGCTGCTGTAATACAACATACACATAATCTTAAATTTCATTTTAAAAGCATAAGCTGTTCCAGCAGTGATTTACAGGATATTGAAGGCTGCTCACATGTACTGTTCAAAGCCTGTGGTAAACTTTGTAGATGTTTTCTCAAATATCTCAGAAACCTTCCAAATACAGAAATACATTGTGGGAAGGGGGGGTGGGGGGGAATTATAGGCAAAGGATAATTTAGATTCAGATTTGTTTATGTTTCACTTGTATATTGAAACTTAGGGTGAAATGTGTTAACAACCAGCACAACCAAAGGATGTGCTGGGGTCAGCCTGTAAGATTTGCTACATATTCCGACTTCCTAGCATGTCCACAACAACATCAACACAGGCACAAAATAACAAAACAAAACAGCAGCAAAACAAGTCCCTTTCCTCCCTCCCTCCATCTCCACCCACCCACTCGCATACACAGGCCTCTAACTCCAGGACAGGCCACTTAATTGCCTTCAGTCGACTGGCAGACTCGTAATTATTCTGACTTTAGAATTGCTTTATGGATACATCTTGGGAAAATTATTATTGAACTTCAATTTTTTGATTCAAGTAATTTATGTGTTTGAAGAGTCTTTCAACTGATAAATTTCAAGAGATTTTAATTAGAAAACTTACAGAACAATACAGGCCCGTCAGCCCACAGCGATTATTATTAGTTATTGATTTTTTTATCATTTAAGTGGAATCGTATGTCTTTTCCAGCTCTTCAGAGGGCACACTAGAGATATCACTATGAATCTATTTTTATAACTGGTGACGGAGGCTGACAAATGCCATGAGCTTTTGATAGACACGAGAGGAATATTGACATCATAATGTCAGCATGCAGACATTGGATATTCTGTGCTTGTGACTTCACTAAGACCATTGATATTTATTTAAAATTAACCGATGTTTTGTTCAGTAGTAAAAAGGAGGCCTCATTGGAAAAATAACAATTTTATGTTTGTGAAAACTTTTAGAATCACATTCGTTAATATTTGAAACTGTTCTTGCATGTAAACTTCTCACTAATTGAAAAATTTTGCAAGATCATGTCTATCTGTGCTCAGGACCCCTGTCACTCGGGATGAATCAATCTCATGACATGTTGTTAGAATCAATCCATTTGTCCTGTACTTTTGTCTGGAGATATCATGCATTAGTCACAATTTATTGTAACTGTGAACATGTGGTAGCTTAAAAAACAAATATGACTTGCTTCAGATAATTTGTGATGATTTATTGGAAAAGTACATGATGTACAAGATCTAATCGTAATCCTCATTTGTTTTCAGTGGTCATGCTGATGGTCAAAAGGTGTTTATTGCTAAGTTCATGAAGTCTTTCCATGTTAGTAACTAAACACAACTGTAGGAGCTCGTTTCGATAATCTTTCCTGTATACATTTTTTGTTAATTGCTATTATATGACATGGTTGCCAAATTAAAATAATTGGCCCAGTGTGTGAACAAAGTTGGATTTAAAGCATAATTTATAATTTTGACATGATTAAACACATTCATTTTTGGCACTTGTGTATGTTTTAGTGTTTCTCTTGCCATCTTGTTTCATCAGATTTTCCCTACTGCATTTATACTTTGTTAATGCTGATGAGAAGAATGGAATACTATCATGAAACAACAGACAATATTACTGGAGGACTAAAGCGGGTCAGACAGCATCAGTGGAGGGAAATTGGCAATCGATATTTTATGTCCAGACCTTTCATTGGGACTGGAAAGACTGGACATAGTGGGGTAAAGTTCAAAGTAAATGTTACTATCAAAGTACATATATGTCATCATATACAACCCTGGGTGTCTGATAGGTAAATCGAGGTGAGCTGGAGAGATGCAAGAAGCTATGAGGTGACAGATTGAAGTGATAAAAGGCTGAAGAAGATGAAATCTGAAAGGACAGGACAGTGGGCCATTGAATAATGGAAAGGAGGGAGATGAGGAACTGGAGAGAGCAATGTGTGGGTGATGGGCAGATCGGTGGGTGTGGGAAGAGAAAGAGAAAGGTTGATTGTGCCAGTAGAATAAAAAAAATTAAAAGACCAACAGAGAGGAAAGGTTACCGGAAGTTGGAGAAATTAATGCTGTCAGGTTGGAGGCTACCAAGGTGGAATGTGATGTGCTGTTTCTCTAATCTGCATCTAACTTCAACTTGGCATTCATGGACACCGTGGACAGACATGTCATATGGGAAAAGGGAGTGCAATTAAAATGGTTAGACAGTGGGCGATCATGGCTGTTATGGTTGGATGAAGTGCAGTATTCTGCACAGCCACTCCCGCCCCAACCCCCAAATATGCATTGTATCTCACTGATGTAGAGCAGGCAGCACCGGGAGCACTGAATGCAATAACGCTGATTAACTCACATGTGAATGACAATGTTAGTGAAGGAAGTGGTGTTGGGGAGGTGTAGTACACAGTGGTTGCAGGGGTAAGTACCTGGAGGAGATTGGTGGGGAGAGATGAGTCGGGGGGGGGGGGGGATTGGTCGCAGAGAGTAATCCCTGATGAGATGGAGGAGAACTGACCATCTCCACCCACTGCCCCCCCCATAGATGCTGCCTGACCAGCTGAATTCCTCCAGCATTTTGTGTCTTCCCCATAAGCATGGAGGTGTACTTAACTAGAAATGTCATGCTGAAATGTTTGATTGCTATAAATGGTCATGAGGCGAGTTAAAATTTGTCAGGCAGAAAAGTTTTTGTAAACTAAAGTTATGTAATTTTGAGTAACAATAGCATCACAATTCCTATATGTAAGTGAGATGATTAATTACCTAATGATATGAAGAAACAATTGTTGAGACCTTTTTTTAGTTTAATACCATTGAATAGCTTGTAAGTGTATCTGTGTGAACATATTGACTCCATTGAACATTTCTTTGCAAAAATTACATTTTTGCTGTTGTGGTGTTTCAAAAAATAAGTCCAGGTTGTGTCCTCGAGTGAATCTGTTTTGATGTACTACCAAAGGTGACAGACATGCCTCTTTTAGAGCACCAATAATATACTAAAGAACTAATGTGTCATTTAAGTTCTGAAGCAAGAGAGGCAACAGATCTAATGAGAGAAAAGGATACCATGCTTAGTAAATCAATAAAGGTTATCTGTAGTTTCGTGAACTCGTATTGGCTGCATCATTTAGAGTAAATTAGATAGATGCAAATTTTCTTAACATGAAATTGGGCAATGGTGCACTGTTGAATATTTTTGTGATAGGTTTGCAATAGCAAATTTACAATATCTATCCAAAACATCATCTTGAACATTTTGAAAATGCACACAAGTATCTTTCTTAGCACCTTGTGGTTAAAATAAGAAATTAGAGTGATTGAGAACTGCAGTGGAAATTTTTGAGTTTTTCAAAGTTCAAATTAAACATTATCAAAGTACATATATGTCACTACATACAACCCTGAGATTCATTTTCTTTCAGGCATACTCAATAAATCCATAATAGAATAATAACCATAACAAATCAGTGCAAGACCACAGTAACCTGGGCGTTCAACCAGTGCGCAAAAGCCAACAACCTGTGCAATACAAGAGTAAAGAGTAATAATACATAAATAAGCAATAAATATCGAGAACATGAAATGAAGAGCTTGAAAGTGAGTCCATAGGTTGTAGGAACATTTCAAAGGTGGGGCAAGTGAAGTTATCCCCTTCAGCTTTCAACCATCAGGCTCTTGAACCAGTAACTTTTCCTGAATCTGGTGGTGTGAATCCTGAGGCTTCTGTACCACCTTCCTGATGGCAGTAGTGAGAAGAGAGCATTACCTAGGTGGTGGGGGTTCCTGATGATGCATACATGAGGAAATCTGCAGAGGCTGGAAATACAAACAACACACACAAAATGCTGGTGGAACACAGCAGGCCAGGCAGCATCTAAAAGGATGGAACACTGTCAACGTTTCGGGCCGAGACCCTTCGTCAGGACTAACTGGAAGGAAAGATAGTAAGAGATGCATCCTGATGATGCATGCTGCCTTTCTGTGATAGTCCTCTGTAGATGTGCTCAATGGTGGGGAGCGTTATACCCATGATGGACTTAGCTGTATCCACTACTTTTTGTTGGATTTTTTGTTCAAGGGCATTGGTGTTTCCATAACATGCTGTGATGCAACCAGTCAGTATACCCTCCACTACACATCTACAGAAGTTTGTCAAAGTTTTAGATATCAAGCTGAATCTTTGTAAACTCCAAAGGAAGTAGAAGCGCTGCCTCTATTGAACATAATTGTACTTATGTGCTGGGCTCTGGGCAGATCCTCTGAAATGTTAGCACTGAGGAACTTAAAATTTGCTGACCCACTCCAACTCCGATCTTTGGATGTGGACTGGTACATAGAACTCTGGGGGAAAAAACTACTTCAAGAACTCTGCTGCTGAAGCAACATTTATGAAGGCAAAGGGGACATGCTGATGTTTTGGGATGAGACTCTGTATCAGGACTCGGGGGGAGGGTTTGGTGTCAGGAAAGAGATGGGAGCTGGCTGTAGCTGGTTGATAAGTGGAAGATGAAAGAAGTGATAGAAATTTGCAGGTTAAGTTGAGGGTGGTGATGGAAAAAGGTGGAATGGGACCCAAAATTTGAAAATTTCAAAGTTCACCATATACAACCCTGAGATTTTGTCTGCAGGGATACTTAGCAAGTCTACAACAGTAACTGTAAACAGGATCTGTAAACACCAGAAATTGTAAACAAATTGCAAATGCAAATAATAAAGAGTAATAAATAATGAGCATGAAATAACAAAATAGAGTCCTTAAATGAGTGTAGTTATCCCGTTTTGTTCAAGAGCCACATATCTATAGAAGTTTACAATGGCTTTTGATGACATGCTGAATCTCTGCAGACTCCTGAGGAATTAGAGGCGCTGAATTGTACTGATATGCTGAATCCAGGTCAAGTCCTCTGAAATCGTGACCCCCCGGAATTTAAAGTTACTGACCCTTTCTCCTTCTGATGATTACAGGCTCATGGACTCTGGTTTCATGGGCTCTAGTTTCCCTCTCAAGTTTACTATCAGTTCTTTGGTCTTATTGACATTGAGTGTAAGGTGGTTGTTACACCACTAAGCCAAATTTTCATTTTCCCTCCTGTATGCTGATTAATCACCACCTTTGATTCAGTCCAAACAGTAGTGTCATCAGCAAACTTATATGTGGTGTTGGAGCTGTTCTTAGCCACACAGTCATAGGTGTATAAGGTAAGTAGAGCTGGTGACTAAGTACACATCCCTGCTGTGCTCCTGTGCTGATGGAGATTGTGGAGATGTTTTTGCCAGTCTGAGCTGACTGGGGTCTACAAGTGGGGAAATCCAGCATTCAGTTGTACAAGGGGGTATTGAGGCCCAGGTCTTGGAGTTTACTGATTAGTTAGTTTATGTGACACTAGCTGTAAGCTACCCAAGTGGAATGCATTGTTTAATCTGCATTAAACCTCACCTTGGTAGTGGAGAAAACAGAAGAAGAACAGATAGGTGTGGAAATGGTAACAGAGCTGAAATTTAGAACTGGAAGTGTAAAGTGGCCATTACAAACAAAGCACAGGTGCTCTGCTAAACAGTAGGTAGTCTATGCTTTGCTTCACCAATGTAGAAGACGCCAAAGTGTGAGCACTGAATGCAATAGACCAGGTTTAAGGAGGTACACGTATATCTCTGCCTCAGTGAGAAGGTCTGTTTGGGTCATTGGATGATGGTGAGAGCCAAATCTACAATTCCTGCCAGAGGACAAGGAAGAGAGGGTGGAGAACATGAGAGAGGGAGAGGGGAAAAAAGGCCCTTGTAGAGAGCAGAAAGGAAGGAGAGGGCATGATGGGACTGGTGGTGAGATCCATTGGATCTGACAAAAATGACAAAGGATGACATGCTGAATGTAGGAGATCATGTGGTGAAAGGTGTGGAACCAATGGAATTTCATCATTGGTGTTTGGGAGAAGAGGTGAGTATAGACATAAAAGAAATGGAGAATGTGTGTGCATTTACAAGAGGAGAAGCCTTGTTTCTGGAAGGAGGAAGTTGATCAGTTAAACAGCATCTTGCTACCTGACCTATTAAGTGAATCCAAGATTTTGATTTATTTCGCTTTTTTGATGTTTCTCTAATTTACTTTGAAATCTCATTCACAGAATCAGATTCAAATAATCTTTCTTTCCAATAAACACAGGAGAAGACTTTTGTTATTTCTACTTTCTATTACTTTTCTATTTGCAGCTCCACAGATAATGAAGCAATCCATGTGTGTATACAGCAAGAGCTGGGTAGTGGCCGGGCAGACTTGTTTAGAAACTAGTAAAAAGTATTTAGCAATGATCAGCTTCTAGTTTTCCCACCACTCATTGATGTTCAAGGGTCTTGCCCTCACCATAATCAATATCATGGGAAGCAATGAATTGCAAATAAAGCATTGTGTATTATAACAAGAGGGAGTCAAAAGTAGCTTGCTTTTTTTTTTGAGTAACTCATCTAGGGGTTCCTTCACTCTCCACTTGCTTGGATGAGTGTAGATGCACTAATTTTCAAGCAGCTTAACATCACAAGACGAAGCTGTTATGACTGTCCCATCTTCCATCCCACTTATTTACTCCTGTATATCACTGACACAATTTGCCTGTAAGCTAATTCATCACCAGTCATTGGCATTAACATTCTTATCACATGAGCTCTGCCAGTTAAGATTAGCAGAGGCTGAGGACATCATTTGCAAACTTTCAGGATCACAGAAAAATGCTATTCATTACATAAATATACAACACCCCAACAAAATTTGTGTCACCACCAATGGACTTCTGAAGTTAATGAAGACAAATCAAAAGCACTTTCAAAGGCAGTTCAGGGTGGGCAATAAATACTGGTCTTGCCATACAAGACATTTGCAAGAACGCAACTATTTTAAAAATTCAGTCTTAATTAGCTTTGAGTTCAGGCTTATTCGTGGTAAATAAAGGTTTATGAATGTATTTGACTAATGTGTTATATTAAACATTTATGGAGTTTCCAGAGATGTATATATCAGGATACTCTATTGAGTACAGCTCAGCAGTCAATACTATCATTCCTTCAATACCTCCTTGTACAATTGGATCCTTGATTTCCTCACTTGCAGACCCCTGTCAGTTTGAATTGGCAACATCTCCTCCACAATCTCCATCAGCACAGATGCACCACAAGACTGTGTGCTTAGCCCCCGCTCTGCTGTTTTTATACTGATGACAGTGTGGCTAAGCACAGCTCCACGTCAATATCAAGTTTGATGATTGCACCGCTATTGTAGGCCAAATGAGAGGTAATGACAAATCAGCATATAGGAGGGAAATTGAAAATCTAGCTGAGTGGGGTCACAACAACAGCCTCTTTCTCAATGTCAGCAAGACCAAGGAGCTGATTATTGACTTCAGGAGGATGAAACCAGAGATCCATGAGCAAGTCCTTATTGGAGGTTCAGAGGTGCGAAACCGTAGCAATTTAAAACTATTTGGTAATAACATTTCAGTGGACCTATCCAGGGCACAGTAATTACGAAGAAATCACAGCAGTGCCATTTAGAAGTTTGTGAAGATTCAGCATGACATCTAAAATGTTGACAAACTTCTATTGATGTGCTGTGGAGAGTATATTGACTGGCTGCATCACAGCCTAGAATGGAAACACCTTGAATGGAAAATCCTACAAAAGCTAATGGATATGGCCTAGTCCGTCACAGGTAAAGCCCTCCCCACTACTGAGCACATCACATGAAGTGTTGTCACTGGAAAGCAGCCTCCATAATTAGGGACCCCTACAACCCAGGTTGTGCTCTCGCTGCTGCCATCAGCAAGGTGGTATAGGAACCTAAAGGTTCAACACCAGGTTCAGCAACAGTTATCACCCCTCAACCTCTTGAACCAAAGGGGATGTCTTCACTTGCCTCATCATTGAAATGTTAACACAACCTATGAACCCACTTTCAACGACTCTTCATCTCATATTCTTAACATTTACTGCGTATTTGTTATTTCTTTTTGATTTTGCGCAGTTTGTTCTGCACTTTGATCGAATGCCCAAGTTGGTGTGGTCTTTCTTTGATTCTATTATGGTTATTATGCTATTACGGATTTATTGAGTACACCTGCAAGAAAATTAATCACAGGATTCATTATGGTGACATATGTACATTGATAATAAATTTATTTTGAAGTTTACAGTATCTTGCTCATCTTATAGGCTTGATGTGACCTAAATTGGTAAACATTCCCGTCTGAGGATTTTTGTTAATCATGCATCTGCTATTAGTTCTCAAGTAGGAAATATGCCATTTGCTTTCTATGTGTGAAACCATCCAGAACTTCATTATTCTCAATACATTTTTAAATTATGGTTAGTTAGGTTTTATTTAATGCCTTAATATTGTGATTTTTTTTTCTTTAATGTAATTTGTTTTTTTTTCCAACTAAGACATTTTATTTGGGAGGTGGAAAGGGAGAGGTGACAAATTAAGTTTGGTGAATCTTTAATATTTGCAGTGTCATGTAGTTCAAAGTATTTAAATACCACTTCTGGTATCTTAGCAATTTCATTGTTTTTTGGAGCTAGCTCCTCAAATAATGTTATGGGCATTCAAGTTAAATAGAAATAATGAAGCAAAGATAACTGCACCATCTAATTTGGTGCCACTTGCTGAAATACCATTCTTTTGCATGTGTAAAGACATTTTTTAAGCACAGAGTGTATTTTGTACCATTTGCCATGAGAGATGATAGAGGATGTTTCTGCACACTATATACAAAATCTCATGTGCTGAATTTAAATCACTATTTTTCTGTCACTATTATTTTGAGTAGATTTTATCATAGATCTAGACTTTTAAATCCATTATGCTGTTCAACCCCTGAAATGCTTAAAATTTAGTGATTCCTACATGTATGATGTTAGATCATTTACTAATAAGCAATTTGGATATTGTCACCTAAATAGAGTAGAAAATTTTCAGATTCATCGACAAAACATTTGGACAACTGCATAAGAGATCAAATACTTTTTAGTCTGAAATCATAATATTTCTAATATGGTAAAGAAATTATGGTTGATTGAGCTAAACTGATAGTTTTGTATTTTTGATATTATCTGAAGATCCTTACTATTACTTGTCTCTGGGTAGTTTTCAGTCGATGTGATTGATTGTATTGGTCTTACAGCACTTTCTGTTTTGAGATCATTTCATATCTTGCTATTGCATTTTTACCCTTCAGGGATCAGTGACAACTGTTGAAGTATTCCTAAGAATGCAAGAAAATTGTTGGAGAAGGCCATTCAACCCCTGAGCATCCCCTACCATTCATTATGTTAATAGAGGTTTATCACATGTCTCATCTCTTCTGTGCTAGTTCCCATTGGTCCTCAATTTTCTGATCATTCAACATTTATCTACATCATTAAATGCCTTCAGTGACCTAACCTCCAAAGCAAGAAATCATTTTTGTGGGTAACTAAAAGATGTACTTTATCCAGAGTTGAAGCAGACTTCAAAATAACAGCATTAATAATTTTGATAGTGCACTTTGTCATCAATAAATATAACTCACTGTAACAGTTCAGATCCAGTGAGATGAATGCAGTACTGAAGAAAAATGTCTGAAATATTCTAGGATGAGCTCAGGTATTTGTTTTTGGCTAATGGATGTGGTGAATGTGATCAATGTGAATGGACAACAATAGAAGTCCAATAAATATTCCAATTTGAGAGGATGTATTTAGTTTTGAAATATTTTGGCTTTAAGCTGCTTGACTGCTACATTTCCCATCACAGTCATAGGGAGAGAAGCAAACAGCTCCCAAGTGAGCCTTCTGACCCACTGAGTGTAAACCAAGTATCATATCACCCCTTTTAATACCAGTTCTACAATTTTTTCCTTCTCATTATCTCTACTTGCCAGTGCACTAAAGGCAATTTACAGTGACCAATTAATCTGTCAGTCTTTTCTGAATTCTGCTTTAGCAATTAAATAATGTAGAATTTTGTTGGCCAGAATCTTCCAAGAAAAACGTTTTGAAAACCATTAATGCTAGCAGTGATGCTTTTATTTCAAGAAGAATATTCTGTTCCAATAACCTTGATATTTCTTTAATGGTGAGAAAGTTTTTTTTCATGTAGATCATTTACTACTATCAAATAGCTTGGACAGATTAAAATTTCTGGGTGCAACTGATATGCTTGTCATAGTGCAGGTATGAAGCTTATTTTTAATTTTGTATTGATCCTGTACCATAATGCATTTATACTGTGGTTAACCTAGCCTCTGAAAACTTTTGCTACAGGAAGCAAAGCTTGGCCAACAAAGTACATGCACAGACCTTTTAATTTCACTGGGTTGAAAATGGGCAATTCTGTTATCTTGTAAGATTACAAGTTCATCACTTGCCTTGAAGATCCAGTAAACATTTATTGAATTTGATTTCACAAGACAGGAGCTGTATTCCACAGAATGTCAAGCAGATTGTCATTTGATATAAGGCTTTCTTGGTGGATTCTGGAGTCAGTTCAGGATCAAACTGCAACACTATGCTGCCAAATCCCATTGATGTGCATGCAGAACCAATTTACTTATACCATGTCTGTATGTACTTTGTGATATAGCAACATAAATTAACATTTGTTATATGGTTATTAACCAAATAAAGGTATAGTAAGCAAATATGTTGGTGAGCATTGACATGTAGAGAATCTTTTAATTTGATTATTTAACATTTTGCTCAACACTGAAGTTTTAGTATAAGCTGCTAAATTAAATTAAATCCACATGTTGAATCCATACATTACCAAGATGAAAGCAAATGAATTGATTTAAAAACTACTGTATATCTAAGATGTGAATTCTATTTGATGGGAGGCAATTATAATTGCAATCCCAGACATGTCTTTTCCAGTTCCAAGTGTTGCAGGCTTTTAAAGGAGAGATGGAAGAGATGGCCTCATGGGAGGGACAGCTTTTGATCCTAAGTAGAAAAAAAATTGTTGGTTTGCATGGAATCGGTATTCAGAGTAGTTTGATGCAAATTAATAATCAGGTTGAAATTTCTGCTGAATTCTTATTAGCAGGCCAGAAATAATCATTGTAAGTTTCCAGACGTAACACCCAAACTTTGCTTAGCTTGGCTAAAAATTACAATTAGGTTGCATTTACCAGATCACCAGTGAACAGTGTCAGAAACTAACTGTTAGTAACTGAGCATGTGTCATTATGAGCAGCATAACTTATTTGAATACTGAGAGAGAATATATTTTGATCAGGGTGATTAGGAAGTGGTTATGCTCTAATATATGCAGTGGAGTAAATTCTATTATGAACGTAAATAGGAGCAGGAATAGGTCATCTTGCCTGTTGGTCTGGCTACACCATTTAATAACACCATGGATGGTCTGGCCATGGAGTCAGCTCCACCGACCTGCCTTCCTCTTGTAACACTTAATTCCCTTACTATACAAAAATCTATCTAATTGTCTGTTAAATTTTTTGAGGTGGCCTCCCCTGCTTCCTTGGACAGAGAATTTTGCAGATTAAGAACTCTTGGGGAAAAATAGTTCCTTCTCATCTCTGCCTTAAATCTTCAGCCTCGTTCCAGTCTCAGCTACCAGTGGGAACAAATTTCCTATCTTTTTTTCACTTTAATAATCTTACATGTTTCTATAAGGTATCTCATTCTTCTGAATTTCAAAGTGTATCCTCCTAGTCTTTCCTCATAGGCTAAGCCCCTGATTTCTGAAATCAACCTGGTTAACCAGCTCTGTGCCACCAAAACTGGTAAGGCGACCAGAAACCTGTACAGTTGCAGCATAACCTCCCTGCTCTTAAATTCAATCCCTTGATTAGGGAAGGCCAATATTCCATTTGTCTTGATAGCCCATTGCACCTGAAAGCCAAACTTTTTGGCAAGGCACTCCCAAGTCCTTCAGCACAACTTGTTGGAATCTTTCACTGTTTAAATAAAAATCTGATCTTTTGTTTTTCCTTCCATAGTGAATAAACTTGCATTTACCAGCATATACTCCATGTGCCAGACCCTTTGCTCAGCCCTTAAGGCAGACAACTTTGATTATCTTGTAACAGTGATTCCTTTATCACTATTATTTTGGGGTATTGTTAATGGAGATGATAATGGATTAGGCCACTGTCAGTCATATATTCATTGGAACTATTGGAAATACATTATCTGAACATTATTTGATTGCATGTGCACCGTGAGTTTTGTGCTTTTCTCTGGCAAAATAGAATGCTAAGATGAAGAATTTGCTAGGCTCTCTGTTCAGCTGCGAATATCTTACCTTATTTCCCTCCTTGAGAAATACATTGTTGCACAAAATTTGCAGTCTGATTTGTAATTCTTCCTTAGAATCTGCTGTTAGATATTTATTTCAATGGTCAGCATGAAATCTTGTCATTGTCTACAAGTGATTTTTCTCCCTCCACTCCTAAGTGGTTAACACTTGCAGTGGACTTTTTGCCAAAAAATGGGAATGATCCTGGTTTTAAAAAAGGTTCAGAGTAAATTTATCATTCAAGTACATACATGTCAACATATACAACTGTAAGCTTTGTTTTCTTGCGGGCATACTCAGAAAATCCAAGAAACAGAATCAATCAAAGATCACACTCAACATATTGGACAACCAATCAATGTGCAAAAGATAACGAACTGCAAATACAAGAGCCAAAAAAAGAAAGAAGCAAGAAATATCAAGAAGATGAGAACATTTTATGAACTAAAGTCAAGTTATCCTCACTGGTTCAAGGTCCTGATGCTTGAGGTGTAGTAACTGTTCTTGAACCTTCTGGTATGGGTTCTGAGGCTCCTGTACCTTTTTTCTGATGGCAGAAAATTTACTTTTGAGACCTTGCATAAAGTGATAATGCTCCAGTATTTTTTAAAGAGTAAAATTGTTCCAGCGAAGTGAAGAAAAGTTATCCTCATTGAATGATTTCAAGTTGTTTCAATCTAGATGCCAATCTAGAGAATCATAACATTTTTCTATTTTTATATTTCTTGTATTTGAGTTTTGATTAAATTGTGGCCAAGTCGTATCCTGTACAAATTCAACAGTTTTTCATGTACAAACATTCTTTATGAGGTGGTGATTGTCGTTTTTGAGAATTAATATACAGGCAGTCCCCGAGTCACGTACGTCCGACTTAACGAACAACTCATATTTACGAACGACCTTCCATAAAGCGTATTGTATTGAAAATTCGAGTTAAATACAATTGTTCATAATAACGAATGCACGCACTGCGTTGGGATGTACCTGTTCCGAATTATGTACAAATCCGACTTAAAGATGGATTTAGGAATTTGAACTCATTCGTAACCTGGCGACTGCCTGTACCATGTTCTATTTCTTTTCTGTTAGCAATTACACTATTTTCATCCCCCCCCCCCCCCCCCCCCCCCGCAGTAACTGGAATGATCTACTTTGTATCTGTTTTGTTTCTACTGCACATATCTAAACTGTGGACATCTTCAGAATTTATCTTTTTTCTAATGAGCTATTCTTATTAAACATTGTTAATTCATTTGCCATGTAGATTATATTAAATAGAGGAATGTGATGATGACTCATCACTAACCTCAAGGACAGTTGTAGATGGGCAATAAATGCTGCTACTGTCCACAACTTGGAAAATGTGGTAGAGTTTCAGTTCAGAGTAAATCCAAACCTGGAATCTTAAAGGGTTTGTTCATGGGGATGGTTTTTTACATGGCTGCTATTTTTCCAAGTTTAAAAGATGATAAATATTATACCATTTAGAATAGTAAAATAATTCTTCAGAGAGCACCAGGAAATTAATTTTCTCTAGTGGTAAAGTCAGAATTGAGATTACAATGGGAGCAATGACATTTAGGAGTGATGTCAGGCTGCTTTGCACACTGCCAAGTTGATGTTTGGAATCCTTGCCATAGCATATGAAAGATGATACATTGTTATTTCAGGACATCATTGGGGAAAATTATGAGGGACTTTGGAATTGAGCAATTTGCCAGGGCTTATTCTGTAAAGCTTGCAAGCCGTCATCTCTGCTAGCTTTGAAGTAAAAAGGAAGCAAAACTGATTTCAAATTGCAGACTAATGTAATGAGGATATGTTGCTCTTTCTTTGAAATTCTGGATTGCTACTTTAAAACACAATGAGAGTGCAATAGTTCAAGAAGTCAGTTTATCATCCCTGGGGAAGAATGAGATTTTAAAATAAATGTAAACTTTGTCATTTCCTCATTCTCTGAATGAATTGAAAAAGAGCAGTTATAGATCACTCAAAAGTTCAAAGTAAATTTTACTATCAAAGTGTATATATATGTCACCATATACAACCCTGCAATTCATTTTCCTGTGGGCATACTCAGAATCAATAAAAGATCAACCAGAGTGCAGAAGATGGCACACTAGAAATAACTAGCAATAAGTATCGAGAACATGAATAACAGTTCCTTAAAGCGAAATCATTAGTTGTGGGAACAGCTCAATGAATGAGCATGAGAGGGCATTTATCCCCTTTTGTTCAAGAGCCTGATTGCTGCGGGGTAGTAACTGTTCCTGAACCTGGTGGCATGAGTCTTAAGTCTTCTACCTTAATTGGCAGTAAGAAAAGAGCTTGGCCTGGGTGGTGAGGATCTCTGATGATGACTGTTGCTTTCCTTTGACGGTGTATCATGTAAATGTTAAATACAAGAGGTTGAAGCAGCAACCTCTTTTCAAGTTCTTGATTCTGCTTCACCTGTAAAACCACCATTAGAGGCTCAGTATACTGAATTATTCATCTTTGACAATAATGTTCAGGGACTTTAATTGAAATAAATATTTCAAACAGCAACCAATTGCTGAAGTGAGAAGAAAATGGACTGAACAGGAATTGGATGACTGTTCCAAGCTCTTTAATTGTAATATCCAAGAATTATCCCTTTTACATTACTCTGAGCTCAGTCCAGTTTTGGGAAAAGAAAATCATTTAAATGCCAATTTTGCTGTGCTTTTACTGGGAGCTGAAGGAAACTTGGGAATTACTTGCTGTAGTAGTTGACCTGTGTGCCATCTTAAGAGTAGTTGAGTAGTTTTATTTCTATATAACCTTGCCTGATGTACAAAAGCAAGATAGAAATGCATTGATAGTGTTGACCAGCTTCTAATCACATTTCTGCCAGTGTATTTTATTTACTCCATTGGATTGATGGCACTACTTTGTTCTTTTAAAACATAAGATCCATTTAGCAAAATTGAAGATTTGGCTGCATTCAGCTAAACTTTTTCACAAATGTTTGAAATTTCATTTTGTTACGGACTGGCAAATTTGTATTTTCTGAAACTAATGTTGAAGAAACTTAAACTGGAATTTTACATAAGTTTGTCTTAATGCCATTCATTGGAAAGGGAATTTAATGGGTAGTAAAAGCAGAGTGATTTTACATTGTGAGCTGATTGAATTAACTAGCCTTGTATTTGTTGTTGTTAGAAATAAGATTGTCATTTGCTATTGCTGTTTGCTGAAAAAATTCGATTCAAATTTAGACCTGTGACCAAAAAATAACCCTTAAGTTCATGTACTCATGATGATTAACTGTTTTTGAATTAAGGTCTACACATGTTGCAGAAGCTGTAGATGTGCTAAATAATTTCATTTGTACAGGCCTCCCCTCTGAAAGTAGAGCATTCCTGTGAAACCTTTCGTAAGCCGAAATGGCGTAAAGCGAAGAACCAATTATCATTAATTTATATGGGAAACGTTTTTGAGCGTTCCCAGACCCAAAAAAAACTACCAAATCATACCAGATAGCACATAAAACCTAAAATAACACTAACATATAGTAAAAGCAGGAATGATATGATAAATACACAACCTATATAAAGTAGAAATAATGTATGTACAGTGTAGTTTCACTTACCAGAATCAGGAAGATTTAGCCAAAACCGATTTTTAGAAAACAATCGGCACGTACACGCATATACACACACCTGCCCACGCAAAGCTTCACGGTCATGGTAGTCCTTCTCAGGGTAAATGCAAGTTTAAAGTGGGCGCCTTTTTTCATAAAAGCGAAAATCCTCTTCGGATTTCTTTTGGTTAGCGAAAACAGGTACTAATGTAAGTCTTCCGTTAAAGCGAATTTCATAAAGTGGGGTCACCTGTATTACTTCAGAGCAGATCTGCTTTTTTGGGATATTATTTCTATTGTCTCAATCAGTGACTTAAAACATTGATAGATTGGGCAGACATTTATCACTAAAAAGATGTTTTTTTTTAGTTTCAGTATAGTATTGAAATGATAATTGACATTGTCCAATTTTGATAGATTTTCTAATGTATTCACAATTTTTTTTCTTATGTAGAGCTCTCTGATTTGGCTGCTGGATCCTCTACGGAGAATGATATGAGACGTGACAGAAGAAGACAATGCACACAGGTACTTAAATCTTGATGTCAGGTTCTGTAATGTTGGATGTCAGGAATCTACGGCCAAGCATTGTCATGTTCTTGTTTGTTTCATGGAGCTTTTTTAAACATAAGAAACTTCTGGTTGGTCAAAAATATTAAAATTGACCATGCCTTCTTATTTTGTTCTGCATTTTACAGAGTGAAAAGTTTTGCTAAGAGTGCAGAGCAGGCTTTTTATAATGATGCCATGATCATGGGACATGAATTATGGGGCAAGAACCTGAGATTCATATCCTTAGAATGGAGAAGATTAAAGTGAGGTGATTAGAATTGTTAATTTAATAGGGGTTTGTGATGATTTTGATGGAATAAACAGCAAGATATAACTAGAGGTAAAGGATTTAAGATAATAAAGAAGAGAAGAGGCAAAAGTTATCTTTTTATTTGCTGCACATTATGTTGTAGAACAAAACAGAAAGAAAGAAATTTTGGGAAATAAAATGGGGACTGAGCTATTGAATGTGATGGAATGAATTCATTTGTGCTTCTGATTACTTGTGAACAAATAAGTTGTACACTTCCCTTGCTATATTGCAATAGTGTTCCTTTTAAATATATCTATCAACTCCTTGGGACAGTTGTGTAGATATGGTTTGCAGTGATGTATGAATTTAAAGCTGTATCTCAGTTTAATGAGCAAGTAATTGCTAGATTTAGTCTGGAATAGAACATTGACATACTGTCTGCACTGTGTGTTAAAATAGAAGTGCAACATTGTTGTGACTTCTGCTCATAATGTAGTGCAAGTCTAATCCCAAAAGCATTTCTGTTGGGGAGTCATAGCACCAAGAGACTAGATAATTGTTCTGATGTGCTTTGTCTGACAGAAGCTATTGATCCTGCCAGAAATTTAATGGTAACACTGTTGATTGAAGCTTAGAAAGAATCATCTTCTTTGAGGGCAATACAGGATTAATTGCATAAAAATGCCCTCACTAGAAGACATAGTCCATCCTTATTTGGAATATTGAAGCTACTAGAAAATCACACTAACAACAAAGGGCATTTAAAAAGCATTGTTTTATTATTTGTCTTGTTAGATATTTTGTTGAGCATATATGCCTTCTGAACATCTGAAGGGTTTGGGGTATTAATTACAAAAGGGGTTCAAACTTAAAAGGATAAAGATAAGTGTATTTCATTTTACTTGTTGGTGAAGAATTAATGTCTTATGGCCCATTTATCAGTTGAAAATAATTAAATTGTCAGAAATGAAATTGTCAATTTCAAGTTGACAAATCTAACATAAATAACATAAATGAAAGCACATGTAACCCTTATGTTATTTTAAATGCATTGTTTTTGAGTCACTAAAAGAAAAAGCACACCTAGAAAACAAAAACACTTATGTCAGAATGTTGTTTCTGGATTTCGATTCTGCATTCAACACTATTGCCCTACGGACTTCGGTGAACTACTTCTTGGTCTAAATACACCATTGTGCAGCTAACTGGCTGTTGGACTTCCTAACTAATGGACCTCAGATAGTCAGGATGCACAATTGCTCCTCCCTCCCCTTGATCCTCAACATGGGCCCCCCTCAGGGCTGTGTACTGAGCTCACTGCTGTATATTCTGCTCACATATGACTGTATGGCCAAACACTCGAGTAATCACATTGTCAAGTTTGCAGGTGACACGACAATGGTGAAGCTAATCACCAACAATGATGAGATAGCCTACAGTGGAAGCGCATGAGGCCTCCTGGTGCCAGGTAAATAACCTCTTCCTTAATGTCAATAAGACAAAGGAGATGGTTAGGCAACTTCAGTAGAACTTACACTACTCACCCTCCCCTCCCCCCATATTGCTGGCATAGCAGTGGAAATTGTGAGAAGTTTCAAACACTTGGGAGTGCACATCTCACACAACCTGTCATGGTCCCAGAACACATTCTACAGGATTAAGAAAGCTCACCAATGCTTCTACTTTCTGAGGAGGCTGAAGAGAACTGGACTACGTACATCAATATTCACAACCTTTCTACAGAAGTGTTAGTAGTGTATCCTAACAAGCTGCATCTTTGTATGGTACAGACACTGCACTATGACGAACAGGGAGGCTGTACACCAGATAGTTGAAACTGCACTACACATTTCTGGCAGCAGCCTACCCACCATCAAGGACTATATACAGAAAGGTGCCAGAAAAGGGTCTGCAATATCATGAAAGATCCCACCCACCTTGCTCGTGGGCTGTTTGTCCCACTCCCATCAGGGAGTTCCAAGACCACTAGACTCAGAAACAGTTACTTTCCCCAAGCAGTAAAATTGATCAACACATCCACCCACTAACCTACCCCACCACCACTATTTTATCATTTCCTGGCAGACGCCTTATGTACAGGCACTTTATATACATACAATCTGTCCTAAGTATGTAAGCTAACTTTTATTATCGTGTTCTCTCTTTTTATTTTGCTGCTTTGGATCACAGTAACATTTATTTCATTGTCCTTTACACTTGTGTACTGGAAATGCATTAAACAATCTTGAATCTTTAATATTAAAGAAAAATCCAGTTTTATCATGCGCTTTTCTTCCAGCATTATATTTGTGTAGAAATCCAGCCTGTTTTGCTGTTTTTAAAGTACCGTATATCCTATTATATTAACATGTATCACAACATATTTTTAAAGCAGTTATTGAAACCCAACTTTTTATTTTGAAGCCCTACTTACAGCATTGTTAAATATGCTTTGGAAATAATATTACAAATTTGCAAAAAATGCAGATTTATCAAATTGGCTTAATGCTTTAGATTTGAAATCCTTCTATACCAGTATAATTTTTTTCAGTTGATGGAGTAAACAATTGTGCTGTTTCTTCAGGTTGGAGAGATTGCACATGTATTGTGGTTAAATGTTCATTCTTGGATTTTGCTTGCTAGATGCAAATAATATTGATGTTTTATTGTCCATATCTAGTTGATCCTGAGAGAGCTGCTGCTGATGTCTTTCATAAAACTTGCAAACAGCGGTTCTTGAGAATGACCTGTCAGCAGTAAATCAATAGTGAAATATGTCCAAATGAGGTGGTACACAATTTGGAGTAAAATGTGAGTTTTCAATGTTCAGGCAAATACTATCAGCGATAGAGGCTATAAAAGAGGGAGTCATTGTTAATCCTGGTAACTCTTGTTAACACAAATGGATATTGTGTGGTACAATGTTATATCCCACTTGATTGATAGTACAGAATGTTATCCCAGTTCTCCTGGGCTACTTCATTATCGGAGAAGTTGCGAATAGCAGTTGCTGTCTTTATCAGAAGTGCATATTCTCAGTTGACCCAGAAAGTTTGATGATGCAAACAATGTGAACTGTGCTGAAACTGATGCATTTTAGAAAATATCAAGTAGAAGAATAGGAATTAATTTTATAAGTGAAATAATATCCAGACTATCTTTTCAATCATACACCCCCTCTTCTGCCAAACTGTTCTTCTGATATACCGAGTTTCTGTTTTAGTAATTTTTTTGTGAAACCTGGATTATAACTACTCTTAAATTTCTTAAAATTTAATTGTTAATACATTGAGCACCAGTAAATATCTGTGTGTCTAAACATCGTTTTTATTTCTTTAAGTTGTGTTTTTTGTTGACCCCCAGTATATGCTATAAAAATATTTGCGCAGTGGAGCCACCTGAAATTATGATTAATCATTAAATTGGGATTTATACAGAATCTGTTGCAGCGTGTTCTTAATAGTTGAACACATTTTAAATATATTTTATGTATTTATCTTGTGTTTAAGTAAATGGAAACTGGGAAATACAGATTGTTGACACAAGACGGCAAAGGTGTTGTCAATAGAAATAGATGTTGGTCACATATAAGGAATTGTCACTGGAGGTCTGATGGTTCTGATCTAGCGGTGATAGAGGAACACTGACATTTCTTAGTTGGGATAGGCTAGAACTTGTAGGCTTTATATACTGCATCTACCTCATTCTTTCAAGTGCTGGAGGTTATGTATTTGGCCAGTCATGTCAGAAGAAAGCTTGGCAGATTATTTGGGTGCATATTGTGGATGATCCTTGTTGCAGCTATGTAACTCATTCAAGAAGGCTACTTTTATTGTGAATGCAGTTTTACTTGTGGAGGCTCGTGCTCATGGTGGAATAGATTTGTGGAATCAGTAAGTGAGTCAGTTATTAGAGGATGCTCAGTCACCGCTTTATAATAGAGAGACATCCATTTAGAACAGATGAGGAAACATTACTGTAGCCGGAGGTGGTGAATCTGTGGAATTCATTGCTACAGACTGCTGTGCTGGCCAATTGATTGGGTTATTTAATAAGTCAACTGTGCTGGAATGGCAGAGCTAATTTGGGCCCAGTTGCCTATGTCTTATGGTCTTGTTGTCATTTGCAACCACTTGGCACAAGGTTGATATCAGTTAAGTTTCCAGTTTGTTGAAAGCCCCCTTCATCCCAGTTTACCAACAAACAAATATCTTGATGCAGCAATATATATGGCATGGTTTTACTCAGTTTAGATTTTTCAATATTGTTCAGTTCATTTAGAGAGAGCTAATGCTAACACTTTTGTGTAGGAATCTTAGTTCTCAATTATCAGGCCAAACCTGGCCTAGACCTACCACTGATGAGATTGAATTGCTTCATTAACTGCAGAATAATGAGTGGAACTGACATTGAGCAATCATCAGTTAACAGTTCACTTCCAACCCTGAAGGTCATTGTAAATGCAACAAATCATTTTTTGAAGTTTATTCAATGTACAAAGCCTAATGTGCAAAGACAATAGAATCTAAAATCATTAATTACAGTAAGTAGCCAAATAATTCAGTGACTTGAGTACTGATCAACCAAGCTTAAAAATTATGCTCTTCATATAAAAATTGTTCTATTTAAATTGGGATACAGTGTCTTGGAGTAATATTTCCTGTTAAAGATGTGAATTTTATTGATGTCCAAGCCATTCTTGATCCATCTGCAAGACAGTGTAACTTGAAAAGCATGAGATTACCAATGGACACCTTGTAAAAGACCAATGTAGATGATTCTGGTATTTCACTACCCATGTGGCTGTAGCGATTGTTGAAATATATCCACAAAAATCATGAGAGGCATAGGATGTTGAAGTACAAATAAAAATAGAAGACTTTTCCAACGCATTTTCAATTATTGGGGCAAACAATTGGAAAAGTAAGCACAGACTGCGTAAACCAAATGTAAAGGAAGGACTACAGTGTTACTTGCCTTCACTGTTGAAGTATTAAATATTTTTTTCTTGACATTTACAATATATCATGATATTAGAAAGTGAATTCTTATGTGCTCGAGTATTGAAGTAATGTATGAATCTAAATTGTGAAAGCTACCAACTTAACCTATTTATTGCATTTTGTTACCTCTATTCATTATCTGAGATTTTAATTCAGTTCTTAATTGCAGAATGGAATGTGATATTAGTAAAGAAAAATAATTTCCAATTACACATAATTTCCCTTATTTAAAGTACCGGCATTGAGTGATCAGGGCAGGTTGGAATGGGGTTAGGAGAGTGAAAGAAAATATGATGAATATATTAGTATTCACATGATGAATTTTGGTTTGTTAAATAGAGTTTGCTTTTTCTGTAACAAAGCTTATTCTGCCTCCATCTTGGTAATTTGGAATGACAGACAAGGTAGTAATTCTTTGCTCCAATATATTGACCACCAACACACAGGAGTGTGTTTGTAGTTTTGATGTTTTACAAGTTTTTGTTAGCTGATTAAATTTGTACTATCAAAAGCTTTAATGAAGGCATACTGCTTCTAATTAAAGTTTATTTGCAACATCTAACACCAGGTGTAAATTGCTTACCTGGAAAGCTTTTAGAATTTGATATGATTGAAAATGGCAGTTCACCTTCTCCAAAAGCTTTTTATATTTGAGATTCTGCACTGACTCTTGAAGTTTACTATCAATGCTGAGAATCTCATTGGATAATTTTATTGTTTAGGTTCTTCTGCTTCAATGAGTGTTATTTGTTAGACATCTGGAAAAGTTTTATATATATTTTTTCCTTGGAGAACAAAGTAATACTTGAAATAAATTTTCAATTATGTAAGATGAAATTGTCAGCATGATGTTCCCTTGAACCTCAGCATGTATAACCCTGCCCAGGGAACGGTACTGATGCCGTTCAAGCTCTTTGTTTCTGTGTATGTATCCTGATTTCACTGTATCAATGCTGAATATAAATTGTTAGTTGGTAGTTTATAACTTGTATGACATTCAGTCTAATCTGTGTACTGTATCTAGTTTATTGTATGAAAACTGTAAATATTTGCATGTCTGTTCTTTTGCTGGTTTCATGCTGCTTGTTTCAAGGGTTAAAAGCAACTTGGAATTATGACAAAGCATAATTTTCATTGCATGTTTACTACTTGTTTTCCTATTGGGCAACAGCAGGCAGTTGCACCCCAGCAACAGAAGTGTGTTATTAACATGTCTTGCTGTGATTTGATCAGCAAGTTTGAACGACAGCCAATCATCTAGTGCTATTGCTTTGGTAGGCTAAGCTAATTAGATGCTGTTGCTGGGATCAGGGTGGTTACTTAGTGCAGTTCTGCTGCATTGTGTTGCTTGGCAGAGAGACATTGATAAATGAGTAGTTAATGATCTGCAGCGCTCCTTGCTTTCTGCAGGCAGGCTGAGATTTTAAAGTAGGAGGGAAGATCTAACTGCAGGGCAAATGTTTTCTGAAGCTCTGTTTATAGATTATAGCCTAGCTTCCGAGTAGCAGTTTTGGAATTTAAGCATATTAATTGCTGTAGAAGTGCTTTGTTTCTAAATAACCTAAATTTGATAGATATGCATTATACGGAGCCAATCTGTCTTTCATTTTAAAGTATGCAGGGAAATGGCTAAAATTAAATTGTCTCCCGCCCACCTCGGCCCTGAAAGATTTATACATTATATTTTAAGATTTATTAACTTCAATACAACTGTCTTAACCTCCAGTTTTTGATTATTAAATACATATTCTGAGTTGAGTGGCTTCATTTGTGCTATTTAAGTTAGGCTACAAGTGTTGAAAGTAAATTTATTTTGTTACTATATGCAACCCTGAGATTCTTAATTTTGCAGACAAACTCAGTAAATCCAATAACTGCAATAAAATCAGTGAAAGATCACGCCAATAGGCTGGACAACAAGTGTGCAAAAGACAACAAACTGCACAAAGAAAGAAAAAATAATGGTAATAAATATATGAGCAATAAATATTGAGAACATCAGATGAAGAGTCCTTGAAAGTGAGTCCATGGATTGTGGGACCAGTTCATTGATGGGACAAGTGAAGCTGAGTAAAGTTATCCTCTCTAGTGCAAGGCCTGATGGTTTCGGGGTAATAACTGTTCCCTAACCTAGTGATGAGAGTACTGAGGCTACTGTCCCACCTTCCTGATGGCAAAGGTGAGAATAGAGCTTGCCCTGGGTGGGGTTCCAGATTATGGATGGTTCTTTCCTGCTACATCACTCTGCATGTAAATGTGCTCAATGGTATGGAGGGCTTTACCCCTGATGGACAGGGCTGTATCCACTTTTTTTTGTAGGAATTTCCATTCAAAGACATTGGAGTTTCTAAACTGGGTTGTGATGTAGCCAGTCAATATAGTCTCCACCATACATCTACAGAAATTTGTCAAAAGTTCTGATGAATCTTTGCAAACTTCAAAGGATGTAGAGGTGATGCTTTGCTTTCTTCGTAATTGCACTTGTGTGGTAGGCACAGGACAGGTCCCCTAAAATAATAACACCAAGAGTTTTAAAGTTGTTGACCCTCTCCACCTCTGATTCCTCCCAATGAGGAATGGACCTCTGGTTTCCTCCTCAAGTGAGTAATAAGCTCCTTGGTCTTGCTAACTTTGAGTGAGATTTTGTTGTGACACCACTCAGCTGGATTTTCAAGCTCCCTCCAATATGCTGGTTCGTCACCACTTTTGATCTGGCCGTCAACAGTCAGCAAATGAATTCGAGCTGTGCTTAGCCACAGTGTTAAGTATAAAGTGAGTAGAGCTGGGGATTAAACATATAGTGCTTTTAGGATTTAAGTGTTCTTCTGTGCATTTCTGAGTAACAAAAGTGAAGTTGCATTGACATAGCAGTTTTAACAATTGAGCATGTTCAGAATAGCCAGGGGAATCATTTTGAATTGCAGTTCCTGTTAGAGGAGTGGGAAGTTTAGAAAGCAAGCATATGTATTCTTAGAATGTCTGAACCATTTGTTTGTAAAGGAAATGCTTTACTCAAGCTTGATATTCAACACACACAAAATGCTGGAGGAACAACAGGCCAGGCAGCATCAATGGCAAAGAATACAGTTGATGTTTTGGTCTGAGACCCTTTAGCAGGACTGGAGAAAGAAAGATGAGGAGTCAGAGTTAGAAGGTGTTGGGAGGGGAGGCAGAAGCACAGGTGATAGGTGAAACTGGGAAGGGTGAAGTAAAGAGCTGAGACATTGATTGATGAAAGAGATACAGGGCTGGAGGAGAGAGAAATCCAATAGGAAAGAACAGAAGGCCATGGAAGAAAGAAAAGGGGGGAAGAGCACCAGAGGGAGATGATGGGTAGGCAAGGAGATGAGAGAGGAAAAAGTGGATCGGGAATAGAGATTGAGGGGAGAGCTTTACCACAAGTTCAAGAAATCAATGTTCATGCCATCAGGTTGGAGGCTACCCAGACGGAATAAAAGATGTTTCTTCTCCAACCTGAGAAATATAAAACTTCAGTTGCTCCTCTAATCTGAATAAACAGTTGATGTTTCGGGCTGAGACCCTTCTTCAGGATTGGAAAGGAAGGGGGGAAGATTCGTGGAAAAAAAGGTGGGGGAAGGGGAAGGAGGATACCTAGAAGGTGATGGGTGTAGCCAGGTGGGTGGGGAAAGGCAAAAGACTGGAGAGGAAAGAATCTGATAGGAGAGGAGAGAGGACTGAAGGAGGAAGGGACATGGGGAGGTGATAGGCAGGTGGGGAGCGGTAAAGAGGCCAGAGTGGGGAATAGAAGAAAAGGGGAGGGGGAGGGGGAGGGGAAAATTTTTATACCGGAAGGAGAAATCAATGTTCATACCATCAGGTTGGAGGCTATCCACATGGAATATAAAGTGTTGTACACCATATAGTAATAAAACTGTAGATTTGTGGCTGCTGAATTTCAATGCAGGCTATTTACACTGTGGATGAAAAACCATTCACAGAAGCACCAAGTTGGTTATATTTACAAGAAAAGACTTACAAATGTTAGGGAAGTTGGAAGGAAATGACAATTGTTTTCTTCGAAAGTGACTAAGTACAATATAAGGAAAGAAAATTAAGTTGAAGCCTGCACCAAAACACACTTTTTAAAGAAAATGAAGCGAATCCCTTGATTGAAGTAAATATTCAAAAATGTGGAGAAATGCAAATGGTCCTAGAGCTGAATATACTTTGTATTTTGCTAATGGGGGACAGTAATGAGAGATGAGGATAGAATTCACTCGATTTTAATTGATAAAAGTAGTTGCCCTTTTTCTCTCGGTACCCTGTTCTCTGTTCACTGTTCCATTTGAGCACCTTTGCCACCGCAGTTAATCAGCTACTTGTGCTATCGCTCTTAATTTACTTTGTCATAATTATTAATTGTAATTAACCTATCTTATTAACTGGATACATTTCCTTTTTAAACACTATATAACCTATGAAAAGCAGGTAACACAAAGCACACTATAAATAGCAGTTTCCTCTACGAAAGTTAGTGATACTCTGAACCTTTGCAATGCTGCAGTAAGATCTATCTTGTGTATTGTGTCCCATTTTCCTCATGATAAAGCTATCAAACAGAGGGCATTATTAAGAGGAGTTGCAAGGCTAAATTTCCAATGTTAGTTAATAAGGATTTGAACCAAGACGAGAGAGTGCATTTAATTTTTAAAGGATCTGAAATCAGAATATAACTACAGAACGGGTAAGATAAGCTGTTTGGGCATGGATAAAATTTTCAAATTATGAATGCGTATGGCATAATTGAAAGCACAAACAATTTTCCGTGCAGTCTGTGATCAGTATTTAAAATGGATTGCCAGGTTGTGTAGAGGAGACAGACTCCTTAGAATTTAAGTGATCGTTGGATGTAGTTCGTTGATGAAAGTCAGTATTTGATGCTGAATTTGTTTTTGTAGATGATTTTCTTCATCTATGTATTATGCATTTTACCAGAAACCTGTCACAATAGTGGAAGTAGGATGTGATAAAAGTAAAATTGATGTTAGTAATCTGCAATGGTTTTACTTCCATGAAGTATTATTTTTGATTTAACAAATAAAGAAGTAACTTTTGTGTGATGTCCACTTCTGATGCCTGTGGGGAAGTTTTTTGCATTGAGCTATTTTTAAATTGGGGTTTATTAATATTTCTGATTCATTTTTAATTTTGCAATATACACAGTAGTATGTCTATCTAAAATTGTCATGGAACTGAGTATTATGTGTGTTAGTAGAATGCACCAGGAAGACTGGCAGCTTATGCAAAATAAGCCGCTGATTCATGACTTTTGATTTGCAAGGTTTGAGCTATGTACTCTAATTATATGATTCCTGTTATTAATGAAAAATATTTTAAATTTGGGACTTAACCACAATTTTTCATGGAAGCTGCTGTGTTTCTATTCTCAGTACCAAATATGTACTATATACAGAAACTAGTTTTAAAGGTTGAATTGGTGTTGAATCGCCTTGACAAGGGAGCACATATACCATTGTGCTTCATGAATAGAATCCAAGTTATCTGAGTCTTCATCCCAACTAAATTGTTCTCTCATGGGGCAGACAACTGGACAGCATTGTCAACAGATGACATCACTCCATTGACCAAGTCAATTGCACAAAGCTCTGAAAAGGAGTGCTGTTGCTCTTTGGTTAACTGTAGAAGTGAAGCACAGTTTACTGCATTTTCTGTAAATTAATCACATTGGTATATATTGAGGTTTACATCGCTGTTTCAATTTCAGTGAAATTATCACTTTTCACCACTACTGATAATGAAATTCATCTTTCAAAGTTTTTAGGTGGAAGCCAGTTCTTACTGAAAATTTTAATGGTGAAATTAGGTTGATTCCATTGTATAATAGATCCTTCAAAAATAAACTAAAGTTGTGAAGAAAGTTATTCTGAACATTTGAAGCATTTTGCTTTATAAAAGGAGCAGCATAACTCCTTTAATCTAGCAAACTCAACTTTTGATAAACCAATAGATTTTCCAGAATAGCGATATTATTCTATTAATGCACTATCACAGATTTAATTCACTTTATGCATTGCGCAGAATGAATTTAATGTGATATTGGGTAGCATAGAACTGTTAAGTTTAAAGGGAACATATCCAACAAAACCAAGTTGGTTATAAGAGAGCATAGAAACTGGGGCTCCATGGTGCAGTGAGGAACATGGATGCTAAAGGCCAGAGCTGAGTGGAACACAGCAAGCATAACTGGTGAAACTGTATGTTAATCAATGGTGCATTTTAAAATACATTAGTTTAGGTAGCTGCACCTGCCAGCTTCATTCTTTGCTTTCACCAGAACCAGATGCTGAACCATTAAAATCTCTGAATAGTTGAATAATGGAGCTTTACTGTATTTTATCTCTTGACTGGATTTCAGCTTATTGATTAATTGATAGTGCCACAATATAAAAATGCTCTTTTATATTTTTAAGCCTAACCTACCAACTGTTCAAATGCTCTCCAGTTTGATCCATTTGTAAGAATTTTGTTGGAACTGCTCAGCACTTGGGAATTACATGAATTTCTTATTGTCATTAAAATTATGTAAACTGCATATTTCAACAGTAATTTGAATGAAATTTGTGAATTCTCACCTCCAGTTGAATAATTGGGGGTGGGGGGAGAAATAGTTTTTCTGCAAGGTTTCTTTTTAACTTTGATATAATTGATTCAGAAGGAAGATGTAAATGTAGGTCATCTGGTTTGGATCAGGTCAATATTTTGTGTTCCATTTAGTTGCGCGTATAATCTACTATTGTTTATATTCTTGAATACACGGGCACCTTTTCGGCTAGGGAAGATAGACTAGACGAGACGCTAATACAAATTATATTTATTATTAAAAATTACATAATCTTTCCTCATGAAGCAGTGATATACTGATAGTCTTATGTAATATATTGCATTTCTTGCTAACTATGGCCTACTGGGAAGAGCAAAAAAAATTGGTTATTGCTTTGTGGAACATTTCCAGCAATTCCAAAAGTGTGACTGAAAAATTTTGTTCATAAGTAGTCTTTTGGGATCAACAATAATTTAATTGTAGTCCAGTTTAATCTTTTCTGAAATGGCTGACAAATGCTGATGTGCTAACTGCAGTTTGTTGCACAGGTGGGGCAGCAGGGTGGATATCATGAGATGGTTGAAGTTATGATTTTTGCATGAGACCTCAACATTGAGAACTGAAGCTGTGCATTGGGAGCACACTATGTCAAATGTTCTTCCTCTACTTTAATGGTAATCAGTCAGAGGTTCTCAGGAATGAGTGGGGATGAGTGAGCACACCATTCAATCTTTTCATCTATCTACTTGGTCATCTCGCGACAAATATTGGAATAAAATTCTGAGATACGTTTGGCATACACTTGATATGGGAGAAGCCACTGGCATTGACTGAGAATGCCTCTGTTGTAGACCTCCCCTCCAAAAAGATCCAGCAAATGCTGGAAGTTGGTCTGATGAAGGGTTCAAGACCTGAAAACCCACTAATCATTTTTTTAATTTCCACAGATGCTGTCTGATCTGAGTGTTTTAGCCTTTTCCATTTTTATTTCTATTATTAGTATAGCTTGAGTGGTATCATGGCAGATGAAGTTAACCCAGATAAGTGTGAGGTGGTTCATTTTGGTAGGTCAAATATGATGGCAGAATATAGTATTAATGATCAGACTCTTTGCAGTGTGGAGGATCAGAGGGATCTTGGGGTCTGAGTCCATAGGACACTCAAAGCTACTACACAGGTTGACTCTTGTGGTTAAGAAGGCATACGGTGCATTGGCCTTCATCAATTGTGGGATTGAGTTTAAGAGCCGACAGGTAACTTTCGTGACTTGGATAGGCTGGGTGAGTGGGCAGATACTTGGCAGATGACGTTTAATGGGAATAAGTGTGAGGTTATCCACTTTGGGAGTAAGAACAGGAAGGCAGATTATTATCTGAACGGTGTAGAGTTAGGTAAGGGAGAAATACAAAGAGATCTAGGAGTCCTTGTTCATCAGTCAATGAAGGTGAATGAGCAAGTGCAGCAGGCAGTGAAGAAGGCTAATGGAATGTTGGCCTTTATTACAAAGGGAATTGAGTACAAGAGCAAGGAAATCCTTTTGCATTTGTACAGGGCCCTGGTGAGACCACACCTGGAGTATTGTGTACATTTTTGGTCTCCAGGGTTAAGGAAGGACATCCTGGCTGTAGAGGAATTGCAGCGTAGATTCACGAGGTTAATTCCTGGGATGTCCAGACTGTCTTACGCAGAGAGGTTAGAGAGACTGGGCTTGTACACGCTGGAATTAAGGAGATTGAGAGGGGATCTGATTGCAACATATAAGATTATTAAGGGATTGGACAAGATAGAGGCAGGAAATATGTTCCAGATGCTGGGAGAGTCCAGTACCAGAGGGCATGGCTTGAGAATAAGGGGTAGGTCATTTAGGACAGAGTTAAGGAAAAACTACTTCTCCCAGAGAGTTGTTGGGGTCTGGAATGCACTGCTTCGGAAGGCAGTGGAGGCCAGTTCTCTGGATGCTTTCAAGAAGGAGCTAGACAGGTTATCTTATGGATAGGGGAATCAAGAGATATGGGGACAAGGCAGGAACCGGGTATTGATAGTAGATGATCAGCCATGATCTCAGAATGGCAGTGCAGGCTCGAAGGGCCGAATGGTCTACTTCTGCACCTATTGTCTATTGTAATATTGCAGCTATGTAGGACCCTGGTCAGAACCCACTTGGAGTACTGTGCTCAATTCTGGTCACCTCACTACAGGAAGGATGTGGAAACCATAGAAAGGGTGCAGAGGAGATTTACAAGGATGTTGCCTGGATTGGGGAGCATGCCTTATGAGAATAGTTTGAGTGAACTTGGCCTTTTCTCCTTGGAGCGATGGAGGATGAGAGGTGACCTGATAGAGGTGTACAAGATAATGAGAGGCATTGATTGTGTAGATAGTCAGAGGCTTTTTTGCAGGGCTGAAATGGCTAGCACAAGAGGGCACAGTTTTAAGGTGCTTGTAAGAAGGTACAGAGGAGATGTCGGGGTAAGTTTTTTACGCAGCGAGTGGTGAGTGCGTGGAATGGGCTGCTGGCGGCAGTGGTAAAGACAGAAAAATAGGGTATTTTAAGAGACTCCTGGATGGGTATGAGGAGCTTAGAAAAATAGAGGGCTATGGGTAAGCCTAGGTAGTTCTAAGGTAAGAACATGTTCGGCACAGCTTTGTGGGCTGAAGGGTCTGTATTGTGCTGTAGGTTTTCAATGTTTCTAAGTTTCTATGGAACATGTGTAAGTTGGACAGGAATTTTTGTGGGCTGCTGACATTGAAGAGGGTGTCTCTTGATTGATGGAGTTGAAGGCTTTAGTGACATCAGAAAAAATGTTAATCATAGTTGGTGCTGCTTCCTGCATTTTTCTTGCACTTATGTGAAGATCATCATCTCCACTGGCTTTCTGGATAGATTGAATTCACTTTGCAATTTGAGAAGTAGCTCTACAGGCATTAAGAGGTAGTGACGATGACTGTCCCTGTGGTGGATAGCATGAAACCCCTCTATGGTTTGTTGGTTTTCTTGAAGAGATATTTCCAAGTCTTTTTAGTTTATCTCATTGCAAAGTAGGTTTTCAACCTGCATAAAACCCGGATATGGATTAGGACAGCTTAAATGCTTTTTTGCAATTTACATAAAATAGCTTTGTTAGAAAGACTGTAAATGTTAAGACCTTTCTTTACTTAAACCTTTCATCTGAAATATGTCATTTTGGACAGTTTCCAGAGAATGTGGTTTTTCCTTTAACTTGGTACCTCACCGAACAATGGGTTGAATCAAGTTATTGGTTTATTGTGCAGCTTGTATATACTCTAAATATACATGAGCAGTTATCTACATAAAGTGGTGTTCCTTAAGGTGGAAAGGTAGGCTCTTCAGTTTGATTTAGCATTTCAGCTTGTACACTGGATATATCAAACTTTCATTAATGTGGGAGGAGGAAGTGTTTTAGAATCATACTGAATCCAAAAAGGCATTCCTGAAAAAGAACCACCCTTAGCAGACTCAATTATATGATGCATCAACAAGGTTCCTGGGTTACGTACGAGTTCCGTTCCTGAGTCCGTCTTTAAGTCGGATTTGTACGGAAGTCGGAACAAGTACATCTGGCATTATTTAGCGTTAATTAATCAAACGTTTGTCTTAGTATATAATATATATTTTATATTTATTTTATGCATATAAAACACTTAAGAAACGTATGTATTCCAATAATTAAACCACTGCGTTGCTTAGTAATAATTGTAGCTTTCATCGGGGCAGGGCCTTTCACATGCTCCATTATTCTCACTTTATCAGTTATCCTTTAAAATTGTTCCGATCGTTGACCGACTGTAGCCTAACGCTTTTCCAGTGACTGATAGCGTTTCACCTTTTTCCAAACGCTTTATTATTTCCACTTTATTTTCAATCGCAATTGCTTCCCGTCAGTGGAACAGAAACACCGTGGGCGGCGGCTCCCGAGCCTTGCCGGCTCCCAAGGTCTGCTGGGTCCTAAGGACCACCGCACTGAGACGGGCTCAATGGGACAAGTGGGGGCTGTGCTGGGTTTGGGTATTTGATCATCCACAATATTCTGCGTGGGAATTTAAACTGGAGGTGGCAGTGTTTTTTTTTACGAGGTCGTGTTGCGAGCTCTACATCAACTCAGCACGGATGGTATGGGAGTCACTGGATCGACATCAACCCAGCATGGGAGCGGTCTGTCACTGGATCGAACTCGGGAAACTCCGTTTTCCAGCCCAGCACTGATCTCACTGCACCACCAGCCAACTGGAACAAGGGGGAGGAAGGGTGGACAGGGTCAGGGTGAATCGTACTAAGAAAAATTTAAGCCAAATACAAAGTTAAACACTCAACACAGTGTCAACTGCAACGACTTAAAATGGCGGACGACGTTCTCCTTCTTCGGTTCGTAAGTACGAGTTGTCCGTACGTTGGACGTTCGTAACTTGGGGACTACCTGTAATCCAAAACATTCTAAGTTAGACGTGTGAAATGGAAGAGATGCGGCTGAGGGCAGTGTTGATGGTGGAGGTAGGGAAGCTCCTTTCAGTGAAAAAGGAGGACATCCCCTTTGTTCTAGATGAAAAGCCTCATCCTGAGAGCAGATGCAGTGAAAACGGACGAATTGAGTTGGCATTTTTACAAGTAACAGGGTGAGAAGAGGTAGCTGTGAGAGTCCATGGGTCTGTAATAGACATCAGTGGATAGGCTGTTTCTGGAGATGGAGACAGATTGAGAAAGGGAAGAGATGTGTCAGAAATGGACCAGGTGAATTTGAGGGCAGGGTGGAAGTTGGAGGCAAAGTGGATGAAGTCGATGAGTTTGGCACGGATGCAGGAAGTAGCACCAATGTGGTAGTTGATGCAGCATAGGAAAAGTGCAGGATGGTCACCAGTGTATGCTGGGAACATGGACTGTTCGACATAGCTGACAAACAGGCAGGCATAGCTGGGACACATGCGAGTGCCCATGGCTAACCTTTTTGTTTGAATGAAGTGGGAAGAACCAAAGGATAAATTATTTAGAGTGAGGACTCTACACTATATCGACAACTGCATTCACGCTAATTCCTGCACCCGTGCTGAACTCGTTGAGACCTGACATAGATTGGGAGACTGCTTCGCTAAGCATCTATGCTTTGCCTGCCAGAATAAGTGGGATCTCCCAGTTGCCACCCATTTTAATTTCACTTCCTGATCTTATTTCAATATTTTCATCCATGGCCTCCTCCACTGTCGTGATATGGCCACTCTTAGGTTGGAGGAACTACACCTTGTATTCCATTTGGGTAGCCTCTAATCTGATGACATGAACATTGATTTCTCAAACCTCTGGTAATGCCCCCCAACACCCGAGCTCTCCGTTTCCCATCCCCTTTTCAGCTCATCTCCTTGTCTGCGCATCGCCTCCTTCTTTCTTTTTCTTTCTTCCATGGCCTTCTGTCTCTTTCACCTATCAACTTTCCTGCTCTTTACTTCATCCCCCCACTCCTGGTTTCACCTATCACCTGTTGTTTCTCTCTCCCCTCCCCACCCACCACCTTTTAAATCTACTCAGTTTTTTTCCCCCAGTCCTGCTGATGGGTTTCAGCGCGAAAGGTCAACTGTACTTTTTTCCTTAGATGCTACCTGGCCTGCTGAGCTCCTCCAGCATTTTATGATGTATAGCAATCATCACTATTATTACTGACTTAAATTGGCTTCCATTTATAATCTGTCAGTTTTAAAACAATTTTCTTTCCAAATTCATCCATAACCTTCTCCCCGACCCCCCCCCCCCCCAATTCTGAATTCTTTGCTAGCCATTTAAAGTTACTACACCTCCAGATTTGGATGTTCAAGGCTTGATTTATTTGGGTCACAATGGGCTTTTCTTCCAACTGGATATTAGTTTTAAAAATATCTCTACCACTTCACCTTTGTTTTTACTTTCAAGATGCTTAAGACCTTAATAATTTGACCAAGCTATTGGTCACATATTTTATTTCATTGTCGTTCAGTGTCAGATTTTGTTTGATTATGCTTGTGTGCAACTGACTGGAATGTAGTCTTATGGTGAATGCATTGTTTTGGTTGCAGTCGCCCAACTTTGGGTAGCACAGCAAGCTAGTGCTGCAGTGCAGAGTTAGGATCTGATCAGATAAATCATGACAGAGGGAATGTGTAATCTGACTTGTTTAAATTGGATGAAATTAAGTTCACCTGGAGGGTTCCTAATCACTGGAATTTGATATGCCATGAGACTTAATTGGTTGCATGCCAAGTGTAATAAGGCACACTTTGTAATGGGTTGCTAATGGATTTATTATCTTTAAAAGTTAGTACCCTAAAACATACTGATGCCTCTGTACACCAAATATGCTTCCAAATTTGGTGGGGGGGGGGGAGTTGTGGGGAGGGGTAGTGAAAGAGAATACCAGTCACTCTGTTTCCCTTGGCCTAAACAGCAATTTTTATTTTATTTTTAAATAGTTTTATTTGCATTTGATTGTGTTTTAAATCAAATCTGAAATCCAGACCTTGGTTGTCTTGCCTATGTTTTACGAGGTCATCAAGGCCCTTCAAGTCTGCTCTGCCATTTTGATGAATTGATTTACAGGCAGTCCCCGGGTTACATATGAGTTCCGTTCCTGAGTCCATCTTTAAGTCGGATTTGTACGGAAGTCGGAACAAGTATATCCGGTATTATTTAGCATCAGTCAAACGTTTGTCTTAGTATATAGTATATATTTTACCTTTCTATGCTTATAAAACACTTAAGAAACATATGTATTCCAATAATTAAACTACTGCGTTGCTTAGTAATAATTGTAGCTTTCATCGGGGCAGGGCCTTTTACATGCTCCATTATTCTCACTTTATCAGTTATCCTTTAAAATTGTTCTGATCGTTGACCGACTGTAGCCTAATGCTTTTCCAGTGACCGATGGCGTTTCAACTCTTTCCGAATGCTTTATTATTTCCACTTTATTTTCAATCACAATCACTTCCCATCAATGGAACAGAAACATTGTGGGCGGCGGCTCCCGACCTCCGCCGGCTGCCGAGGTCTGCTGCGTCCTAAGGACCACCGCACTGAATTCCCCGGGGCCGAAAATCTACCACACTGAGGCAGGTTAAGTGTGACAAGTGGGGGCTGTGCTGGGTTTGGGTACTGTATTTGATCCTCCACAATATTCCGTGTGGGAATTTAAACTGGCGGTGGCAGTGGTTTTTTTTAAAACAAGGTCGAGTTGTGCGCTCGACATTAACCGGGCACGGGAGTCTCTGGATCGACATCAACCTGGCACGGGAGTGGTCTATCACTGGATCGAACTTGGGAAACTCCGTTCTTCAGCCCGGCGCTTATCTCACTGCGCCACCAGCCAACTGGAATGGGGGGCCGGGGTCAGGGTGAATCTTGCTAAGAAAAATTTAAGCCAAATACAAAGTTACACTCTCAACACAGTGTCAATGGCAATGACTTAAAATGGCCGACAGCGTCGCGATCCGACTTAAAATAGCGGACGGCGTTCTCCTTCCTCGGTTCGTAAGTACGAGTTGTCTGTAAAACGGACATTCGTAAACTCGGGGACTACCTGCATTATAGTCACGTGTACTGCAGTACAGTGAAAAACTATCTTGCATATGGTTCATAAGATCAGTTCATTAAAGTAGTGTATTGAGGTAGTAGAAGGTAAAATAATGTAAACTAAAGTACTACAGTTAGAGTGCAGTGCATGAGACAAAGTGCAAGTTGTAATAAGGTAGACTGAGAGGGTCAAGAGTCCATCTTGTACTCAGGAACTGTTCAATAGTCTCATAGCAGGATAAAAGCTGGCCTTGAGCTTGGTGGTATGTGGTTTCAAACTTTAGAATCTTCTGATAATGGAGGGGTGGGAGATATAGAGCATGTCTGGGGTGGGTGGGGTCCTTTAGATACACTTGTTGCTACCTCAGTAAAGTAGCCAACCTAGAGTCCATAGACGAAAGATGGATTCCATGATGTGCTGAGCTGTGTCCACAACCCTGCAGTTTCTTGGCAGCCATGGACGGAGCAGTTGCCATATTAAGCTCTGATGCATCTGGATGGGATGTTTTATATTCATATTGACGTGCCAGATTTATTTAGGCTTGTGAGGAAATGGAGGTGCTGGTGAGCTTTCTTGTTCTTGGTGACTGAGATTGGACACTGACAGATATTTGGTGATCATTCCTTGGAACTTAAAGATCCAAGGAATGCTCCTCTGCCCCCCATTATTTGAGATGCAGTCCAATGCAGAGTATCATTCACAATCTATAGATGGAGTTCAAGCAGAATCTGTGTAGTGAGTGTATAGGGAGTCGAGTGAAAAGCTGAAAACATAGCCTTGTGGGGCACCAGTGTTGAGGATACTTGTGGCTGAGCTGTTGCCTATCTTTACTGATTGTGGCCTGTTGGTCAGGAAGTCGAGAATTCAGTTTCAAAGGGTGCTAAATCCCAGTTCCAGGAATTTAGAGATGAATTTGGTTGGAATGAAGATATTGAAGGTAGATTTGCAGTCAATAAATAATGGTCTAATGTAGGTGTATTTATTGTCCTGATGCTCCAGAGATGAGTATAGAGTTTAATAACATCTGCTTGTAATCATAGACAAAAATATCCTACAATTAGCAGATTGTGTCAAAACACAGTACTTGTCACTTCCATTTATACATGACAGTGAATGTAACGAAGCTTTCTGATTTTCACCCATAGTGATGGTTAAAACGGGATTGCAGAAGACAAAGCAGAAGCATTGCATAATATCTTCAGCTACGTTGCTCAGTGGATGACATACTACATCCATAATACCCTACTCTCCCATTGGTTCCTGTTATTATAGAAGAGAGGCTTTTTCTGTCTAAATATTAAATAATAACTGAAATTGCGAGCATGCTGTTTCAATGGTTTGGGGTACAATATTCAGACTACAGTGCTGAATACTTGTGCTCTAGAAATAGTCGATTCTTGTTATATATATCTACAATCAATATGCAGAATTGCCTAGATATGCCTTTTGGATAAAAGCATAAAAGTTACAGCCAGCTTCAATAATATTGGTGCCTGAGAAGAATGTGGTAACCTGCCTCAGTGACTATTGTCCAATAGCACTTAAACCCACTGTGATGAGGTACTGAGAGATTGGTGATGAAACACATCAACTCTTGCCTCAGAAGTACCTTGGATCTGCTCCAGTTTGCTCACTGGCACAACGGGTCCACAGCAGATGTTATTTCATTGGCTGTTCACTCAACCCCTGGGACATCTAGTGTGCAAAGATGCAGACATCAGAATACTCTTTATCAGCTGCAGCTCGGCATTCAATACCATCACCCTCTCAAAACTAATCAATAAGCTTCAAAGTTCAAACTACATTTTACTGTCAAAGTACATGTATGCCACCATATGTCCTCCCAAGATTCATTTTCTTCTGGGCAGACTCAACAAATCTATGGAATAGTGGTTGCCAACCTGTCAATCTTTGAGACTTTCCCAGTAGATCCTGAAAAAAATGAAAAATAAGTACACAAATACTGTTGAGATTGTTTCCAGGTTGCGGGTTTTTAGTTCTGTTCTTTCTGCCCAGTGAGCATGCGTGTAGCTCCCCCGCCACACACTACAGTGTACTTCAGAGGTCCCCAACCACCGGGCCACAAGGAAACGATACGAGTCAGCTGCACCTTTCCTCATTCCCTGTCACACCCACTGTTGAACTTGAACACACGCGAGGTCATTACCCAAGCGCATCAGGGATCACTGGTTGGCCTTGGGTAACCGGCGCCTTGTGCAGCCGGCGAGAAGTGCCGTTGCTATCAGCCTGGAGCGCGGACAGATGGGCACCGCCTCTGAACCTGTTTAGCACACCGAATGTTCGTGGGGAACCTGGTGCTAAAATATTCGCAGACGACCTAATTTGGGCTCAGGGTTTTGTCAGTATCAGAGCAGCTACTGAAAGTCATCCCTCGAGACGAACTTTGTTGGCCAATAGATCCTACGGGGGTGGGGCGTGGACGGGCGCCTGTCGCACTCCTCGGTCAGTCGGTCGCTCTCTCTGGACTGCGACCGCCGCGGCCCCGGTACGGGAACAGCCGAACCTGGCCAAGGCGTCTGGCAGCGCAAGGCTGTCTGATGAGGCAATGAAGCACTCAAAACTGCTTCGGTACCTTGAGTCCAAGCACCCCGCACTTAAAGACAAACCCTTGGGTTTTTTTTCCAGTGGAAAAAATGTGAGCAAGCGGGACAGAAATTAAGTGCTGAGAGCCACGAAAACTAAATTGCGGTATAAACTGGACATATGGAACCTGCTTCAAGTATTGCTGTATTCTGGTTGTGTTTAACCAACCCCCTCAGTCTGCTGCTCCACAAGAATATTGTCGATATTAAACTGGTCCGTGGTGCAAAAAAAGGGTGACCGCTGGCGTTCATACATTATTTCTGCTTCCGGGTTGCGGGGTTTTATTTCCGGTCTTTCCTGCCCCGGTGCGCATGCGTGTAACTAATCGATTTGGAGTCGACCTTGCCTTTCGCTAAGGCCGAGGTAGGGGATCTTGGGCTTCAAAAGGTTGGTGACCAGTACTATAGAAGAATAAATTTCAAAGAATCAATGAAAGACTGTCCAACTAGAACATTCAACCAGAGTGCAGAATCAGAATCAGGTTTAATATCACTGGCATATGTTGTGAAATTTGACATATACAATTAATAACAATAGAAATGCAAGTGAATTATATTAAGTATATATAAAATAGTTAAGTAAGAAGTGCAAAAATAAAAGTAGAGAGATAGTGTTCATGATTTCAATGTTCATTCAGAAATTAGAAGACAACAAACTTAATACAAGGAGAAACAATAACAGATGAGAAATAAATATTGAGAACGTGATGAGTCCTTGAAAGGGAGTTCATTGGTTGTGGAAATGGGCAAGTGGAATTGAGCGAAGTTATCCCTTTTCTTTGAGCCTGATGGTTGATGGTTAGTAATTGTTCCTGAACTTGGTGGTGCGAGTCCTAAGGCCCTTGTACCTTTTACCTGATGGCAGCAGTGTGAAGAGAACATAACATGGATAATGAGGTTCCCTGCCGATGGATGCTGCTTTCCTGCGATAACGTTTCAAGTGAATGTTTAATGGTTGGGAGGAATTTACCCATGATAGACTGAGTGTTATCCACTAATTCTTGTAGAATTTTCTGTTCAAGAACTTTGGTGTTTCCATACCAGGCTATGATGCAGCTAATCAGTATACTCTCCAATACACATCTATAGCAATTTGTCAAAGTTTTAGATACTATTCATATATCTGCAACCTCCTCAGGAAGTAGAGGCGCTTCTATGCTTTCTTTATAATTGCACTTGCATGCTGGGTCCAGGACAAGTCCTCTGAAATAATAACACCTAGGAATTTAAAATTGCTAACCCTCTCTACCTCTAGTCCTCTGAGGACTGGCTCATGGACTTCTGGTTTCCTTCTTAGGTCTATAATCAGCTACTTGGTCTTGCTGACATTGAGTGAGAGGTTGTTGTTGTTATGACTCCACTGAGGCAGTTTTTCAATCTCCCTCCGATGTGCTGATTCATCACCACCTTTGATTCTGCCTACGACAGTGGTATCATCAGCAAACTTGAATATGACATTGGAGCTGTGCTTAGCCACACAGTCGAAAGTGTAAAGTGAGTAGAATAGGGGCCTAAGCACACACAGCCTTGTGGTGCACCTGTGCTGTTGGAGATTCTGGAGAAGATTTTGTTGCTGATCCAAACTGACTGGGGTCTGCAAATGAGGAAATCCAGGATCCAATTGCGCAAGGAGGTGTTGAAGTGAAGGTCATGGAGCTTATTGATTAGTTTTCAGGGGATAATAGTATTGAATGTTGAGCTATAGTTGATAAGAGCATCCTGATGTATGCGTCTTTGCTGTCCAGATGTTGCAGGGTTGAGTGAAGAGTCAATGAGATTGCATCTGCTGTGGGCCTGTTGCTCCGGTAGGCAAATAGGAGTGATCTAAGTTGGTTCTCAAGCAGGAGTTGATCTCTTTCATCAGTAACCTCTCAAAACACTTCATCACTGTGGATGCAAGTGCTACTAAGTGATGGTCATTGAGGCAGGTCACCGTACTCTTCTTGGGCACCAGTATAATTGTAACCTGCTTAAAGTAAATGCATACTACATACTGCCAAAGCGAGAGGTTAAAGACCTCAGTGAAAACAGATCAGCACAGGTCTTTAGGCAGCCATGTACCCCATTTAGGCCAGATACTTTTCATGGGTTCATCCTCCTGAAGGCTGTTCATACGTTGGTTTCACAGACTTGAATCATAGGATCATTGGGGGTTGTGGGCATTTGTGATGGTTCCTTCATGTTTTGACAGTCAAAGCAAGCATATATATTCTGGAAATGAAGCCCTGCTTTCTCCTATGTCGCTTGATTTAACTTTATAGGAGGTGATTGTATTCAAGTCCTGCCACAACTGTCAATTGAAGATTGGTATGGAATTGCCACTTCGTCCATGAAATGACTTTCCAAAGATAGTACCTGGACTACTTGTAATTTTCTTGGTCACCGGACTTGAATGAGTCTGATCTGGCTGTCAGCAGATTTCGGATCTCGTGGTTCATCCAGGGCTTCTGATTGGGGAAGACTGATTTTGTGGGGACACACTCATCTACAGCAGTTTTAATAAAGTCCATTATAATCATGGTGCACTCATTCAGATCTCGAGATGAGTCCTTGAATGCAGCCCAGTCCACTGACTGGAAGCAATTCCATAGCTATTCCTCTGCCTTCCACAGCCATCTCTTCGTTGTCCTAATCTATGGAGTTTTGGTCTTCGGCGTCTGCCTGTATGCAGGTAGGAGATGGATAGCCAAGTGATCAGATTTCCCAAAATGTGGTCTGAGCATGGAAGAGTTGGTATTCCTTACCTTACTAAGAGTGGTCCAGTATGTTGGGATCTCTGGTGCTGCAGGTTATATGTCAGTAATTGGGCATGTTTTCTTCAAACTAGCCTGGTTGAAATCAAGTGCTCGTTATACTGCATTGATGTCATCTGTAAACAAGAAACAGTCCATCCTGATGCATTTAAAAGTACATTATTTAGAGGGAAGTTGCATGCTACAGATGGTAGTGAATAATTCAAAAAAGGTATACAGTTGGCCCTCCTTATCCGCAGGTTCTGCATGCGCGGATTAAACCAACTGCGGATCGGGAAAACCTGGAAGTTCTCTCTTTAGCACTTGTTGTTTGATAATGTACAGACTTTTTTCCTTGTCATTATTCCCTAAACAATGCAGTATAACAACTATTTACATAGCATTTGCATTGTATTAGGTATTATAAGTAATCTAGAGATGATTTAAAGTATACAGGAGGATATGCGTAGGTTATCGTGGGTTGGAATCGGAAAAAACCGGAAGTTCTCTTACTAAGTAAGTCGGAACAGGTACATCCGGTATTATTTAGCGTCATTTAGTCAAATGTTTGTCTTAGTATATAGTATATATTTTAACTTTCTATGCATATAAAACACTTAAGAAACATACGTATTTCAATAATTAATCCACTGCGTTGCTTAGTAATAATTGTAGCTTTCATCGGGGCAGGGCCTTTCTCACATTTTCCTTTAAAATTGTTCCGATCGTTGACCGACTGTAGCCTAACGCTTTTCCGATGATTGATGGTGTTTCCCCTCTTTCTGATCGCTTTATTATTTCCAATCGTGATCGTGATTATTTTCCTGAACAGAAACACTGCAGATTCAGAGCTCTGCCGGGTCCGAAAGTCCACTGCACTGAGACAGGTTAAATAAGGTTCTTGAGCATCTGCGTATTTTGGTATCTGTGGGGGGGGGGGGGGGGAGGTCCCGGAACCAATCCCCCGCGGACGAGGAGGGCCGACTGTATTTAAAAGAATATTTGGTACAATTCAAGACGTACAAAAAAGCTGGATGAACTCAGCAGGTCAGGCAGCATCCATTGAAAGAAGCAGTCAACGTTTCGAATTGAGACCCTTCGTCAGGACTCAACGGATGCTGCCCGACCTGCTGAGTTCATCCAGCTTTTTTGTACGTCTTGATTTGACCACAGCATCTGCAGTGTACTTTGTGTTTACTATTTGGTACAATTGTCTGTAGCCCATAGAACATCGGAACAGGTGCCCCACAAGGCTGTGTGCTTAGCTGCCTCTCTCGTCGCTTATACTTGTGACTGTGTGCCATATTTGAGTTTGCTGTTGATACTGTTGTCATTGGCTGAATTAAAAGCAGTGACAAATCAACATATAGGAGGGAGATTGAGAATCTGGCTGAGTAGTGCCAGACCACCACCCTCACTCAATGTCAGCAAGACTAAAGAGCTTATTATTCACTTCAAAAGAAGGAAACCAGAGGCCTATGAGCCATTCCTCAGAGGGTCACCAACTTTAAATTCCTGGGTGTTATCATTTCTGAGTATTTGTTCTGGGCCTTACACACAAGTGCAATTACGAAGAAAGCATGGCAGTCCCTCTACTTCCCGAGAAGTTTGTAAAGATTCAGCAACACATCTAAAACATTGAGAAACTTATAGATGTGTGGTGGAGAGTTTATATTCTGTTTGCATCATGATTTGGTATGGAAACCAATTGCCTTGAAAGGAAAATCGTACAAAAAAATAGATACAGCTCAGTTCAACACTGGCAAAGCCCTCCCCACAGTTGAGCACATCTACATGGAGTGCTGTGTTGTTACATGAATGAAATTGCTGCAGAAAATTGCTGGTAGATATAATACAAAGCAGCTTCTTTATTTGACAAAACAAGGTACAGCGGGCATCTTAAGGAGATGCTTTCGGTGGAAAGGTCTGCTGGCCCAACGTGGGGCTCAATATTTATGTGCTAAGCATAAAGGACAATTCCATAGTTACAAAGTATATACAATGCTTTCTTTTGAAACTACATACAAACTTCACTCCTGATTCGCATCCATCCCACAGACACCAGCATTGTCTGGACTGGGATTTAACTTTTAGGAATCCATTGTTCCAAATTAAATCCCAGATGTGTTGAACAACTTCTGTGCTCGTTTTGAGGTGGAAAATGACGCAGTGGCGAGGAAGACCGCTCCTCCTCCCGGTGACCAGGTGCTGTGTCTTACCGTGGCCGATGTGAGGAAAACTCCATGCAGGGTCAACCCACAGAAGGCTGCTGGTCCAGACCATATTCCTGGCAGAGTGCTCAGAGAATGTGCAGACCAGCTGGCAGATGTTTTCACTGACATCTTCAATATCTCCCTGAGCAGCGCCGTCGTTCCAACGTGCTTCAAGGCCGCCACCATTGTCCCAGTGCCAAAGAAGTCTTCAGTGTCCTGCCTCATCAACTACCATCCCGTTGCTTTCACATCCATCATCATGAAGTGTTTCAAGAGGCTCGTCATGAGGCACATCAAGACCCTGCTGCCCCCCTCACTGGACCCCCTTTAGTTCGCTTATCATCCCAACCGCTCAACAGACAATGCCATTGCAACCACCCTCCACCTGGCGCTTACCCACCTGGACAAAAAAGACACATGGTTCGAATGCTGTTCATAGACGTCAGTTCAGCATTCAATGCAGTCATTCCACAGCACCTGATTGGAAAGCTGAGCCTATTGGGCCTGAACACCTCCCTCTGCAACTGGATCCTAGACTTCCTGACTGGGAGACCTCAGTCAGTCTGGATCGGGAGCAGCATTTCCAACACCACCACACTGAGCACGGTGCACCCCAGGGCTGTGTGCTCAGTCTACTGCTGTTCAATCTGCTGACCCATGACTGTGCAGCAGTACACAGCTCGCATCACATCATCAAGTTTGCCAATGACACGACCGTGGTGGGTCTCATCAGCACGAATGACGAGTCAGCATACAGAGAGGAGGTGCAGCGGCTAACAGACTGGTTCAGAGCAAACAACCTGTCTCGGAATGTGAGCAAAACAAAAGGGTTGGTCGTTGACTTAAGGAGAGCACGGAGCGACCACTCTGCTGAAAATTGATGGCTCCATTGAGATCGTTAAGAGCACCAAATTTCTTGGTGTTCACCTGGTGGAGAATCTCACCTGGTCCCTCAACACTAACTCCATAGCCAAGAAGGCCCAGCAGCATCTCTACTTTATGCGATGGCTGAGAAAAGTCCATCTCCCACCCCCCACCATCCTCACCACATTCTACAGAGGATGTATCGAGAGCATCCTGAGTAGCTGCATCACTGCTTGGTTTGGGAATTGCACCGTCTCGGATCGCAAGACCCTGCAGCGGATAGTGAGGTCAGCTGAGAAGATCATTGGGATCTCTCTTCCCGCTATTACACACATTTACACTACACACTGCATCCGCAAAGTTAACAGTATTGTGAAGGACCCCACGCACCCCTCGCACAAACTCTTCTCCCTCCTGCCATTTAGCAAAAGGTACCGAAGCATTCAGGTTCCCACGACCAGACTGTGCAACAGTTTCTTCCCCCAAGCCATCATATTCCTCAGTACTCTAGACTGACATCTGCATCATTTATTATTATATTGTAATTTGTCCTCTACTGTGCCTATTGTCTTGGTTTCACACCTGACACGGTGGGCTTCACAGTTGAACAGGTGAGAAGACAACTGAAATGTCTCCACCCAAGCAAGGCTGCAGGCCCGGATGGTGTCAGCCCCAGGCTGCTCAAAGCCTGTGCCCCCCAGCTATGTAGAGTATTACACCATGTCTTCAACCTGAGCCTGAGTCTCAGGAGTGTTCCTGTGCTGTGGAAGACATCCTGCCTCGTTCCTGTACCGAAGACGTCGCGCCCCAGTGGCTCCAGTGACTACAGACTGGTGACATTGACCTCCCAAATCCGGCCTATGGTTAGGCCACACTTAGACCCCCTCCAGTTCACCTATCAGCCCCGACTAGGAGTTGAGGATGCCATCGTCTACCTGCTGAACTGTGTCTATGCCCACCTGGACAAGCTGGCGAGCACTGTGAGTGTCATGTTTTTTGACTTCTCCAGTGCGTTCAACACCATCTGCCCTGCTCTGCTGGGTGAGAAGCTGACAGTGATGTGGGTGGATGCTTCCCTGGTATCATGGATTATTGATTACTTGACTGGCAGACCACAGTACGTGCGCTTGCAACACTGTGTGTCAGACAGAGTGGTCAGCAGCACTGGGGCTCCACAGGGGACTGTCCTGTCTCCCTTTCTCCTCACCATCAACACTTCAACTACTGCACAGAGTCTTGCCATCTTCAGAAGTTTTCTGATGACTCTGCCATAGTTGGATGCATCAGCAAGGGAGATGAGGCGGAGTACAGGGCTACAGTGGGAAACTTTGTCACATGGTGCGAGCAGAATCATCTGCAGCTTAATGTGAAAAAGACTAAGGAGCTGGTGGTGGACCTGAGTAGGGCTAAGGCACCAGTGACCCCTGTTTCCATCCAAGGGGTCAGTGTGGACATAGTGGAGGATTACAGATACCTGGCGATATGAATTGACAATAAACTGGACTGGTCAAAGAACACTGAGGCTGTCTACAAGAGTGGTCAGAGCTGTTTCTATTTCCTGAGGAGACTGAGGTCCTTTAACATCTGCCGGACGATGCTGAGGATGTTCTACAAGGCTGTGGTGGCCAGTGCTATCATGTTTGCTGTTGTGTGCTGGGGCAGCAGGCTGAGGGTGGCAGACACCAACAGAATCAACAAACTCATTCGTAAGGCCAGTGATATTGTGGGGGTGGAACTGGACTCTCAGACGGTGGTGTCCAAGTTGGACAATGTCTCCCATCCACTCCATAATGTACTGGTTAGGCACAGGGGTACATTCAGCCAGAGACTCATTCCACCGAGATGTAATACTGAGCGTCATAGGAAGTCATTCCTGCTTGTGGCCATCAAACTTTACAACTCCTCCCTCGGAGTGTCAGACACCCTGAGCCAATAGGCTGGTCCTGGACTTATTTCCACTTAGCATGATTAACTTATTATTATTTAATTATTTATGGTTTTATATTGCTATATTTCTACACTATTCTTGGTTGGTGCGGCTGTAATGAAACCCAATTTCACTCAGGATCAATGAAGTATGTCTGTCTGTAATTATTGTACTGCTCTGCACTGTTTTGTGCACTTTATGTAGTTCTGCGCAGGTCTGCAGTCTAGTGCAGTTTTTTATGTTTTACGTAGTCTAGTGTAGCCTTGTGCTGTCTCACAGTCTAGTGTAGTTTTGTGTTTCATGTATCACCAGGATCCTGGAGGAATGTTATTTCATTCTTACTGTGTACTGTACCAGCAGTTTATGGTTGAAGTAACAATAAACTTGACTTAAATGCTACATTACATTATCAAGGAACAGAAGACTGGTAGCCAAAGCCATTTGCTAAATGTAAATGACCCAAACCCAAAAATCACTCTAACATGCTGTTGCAGGGAAGTAGCATCCATCATCAAGGACTGCTACCACCCAACCCATGCTCTAGTCTCACTGCCACCAACAGGAAGAAGGTACACAAGCCTTGGGGCCCACACCACCAGGTTCAAGAACATTAGTCCTCAACAATCAAGTTTTTAAAGCAGCAGGGTTAGCTTCACTCAGTTCATTTGCCCCATTATTGAACTATTCTGACAACCTATGGACTCACTTTCAAGGAACCTTCATCTCACGTCCTTGATATTTATTGTTTATGAATATAATTTTGATTTCTTATTTTTTATTTGTACAGTTTGTTGTCTTTTGCACGTTGATCGTTTGTCCCTCTTGTTGGGTGCATTCTTTCATTGATTCATTCTATTATGTTTCTTGGATTTTACTATGTATGCCCACTTAAAAAAAAAATCAAATCTCAAGGTCGTATATAGTGACATAAATGTACTTAAACATTAAATTTAGTTAAACTTTGAATTTCACTGTGTCAAATTACTGCTCTTCGTTATCAGCAGAGTAAAGCAATTTTTTTTTTTAAATAGTGCCGATATTCAGTTTAATTCTCCCATACTGTTTAAAACAATAATGGCATTTTACCTGTTCTCATAAGATCTGATGTTGAAGCCATTGCTACGTGTAGCTGTGAAGTTTATATACTGCAGAGGAGTAGTGAAAGGAGTAAACGCTAGGGGTAGCAGATGATCTGAGCTTCTTCTGAGGAGCCGAAACTGAATTTGTTTTTATTCTTAATTTGATGAACATGTGGGTATGCTGTGAAACTGCAGAGGGTGCTTCAACCTATTGATTGTGGGTATGCTGTGGAAGTAGGTTCGTTTATAGAATACCAAGTTTTTGACTTACTGTTCATGTCAATTGATGGTAAAACTCACTGGTGAGGTATTTAACAAAGGTTAAAGCTGAAATAATAGTTAGACTTTGGATATTGTTATTAACTTTTTAAAAACTGAACGACTACTAATTGCAATCTATCAGTCCAAAAATCGAAGTTGTCTAGGCCCTGTCAATCTTCATTGAGGAAAAAGTAATTAACTAATTGTGATGTGAACTTTTGAGGTGAAGGTAGGTTGTAGACAAAGCTGAAAAATAGATTGCTGTCGTCATGTTCTAGGCCTAAATTGTAGCTGTGGTTGCTGTCATCATTTATGCAATAAATGAAACAAGCCGATGTAGTTTTCTGCAATCCAATTTGCTTCAGTTTTCATAACACTGATTAAAATTTGCTGCAAGCAGTAAAATGGCAAGCATGCAGAATTTCCAATTGCCTTTGACAGTGTTTTGTGACTTTCTAAACAGCAGTTTACTGACCAATATTTGTCTGAGGTGTGCAATGGTTAGTAGTGCAACAGTTTTAGAAACCCACAAGAGTAAAAGTGCAGGCAAAAATGGGTTATAGTTAATTAAGAGATTTTGTTCCTAGAAATTTAGTGAATCATTGTCAATATTATTAACCCAGGCAGTTAATAGTAACAAAATAAATGTAGTGTTGTGACTGACTGGGTCACTCTTGTGTATTAAATGAATTTTACAATTATGCACGTGTGAATAAAGTGATCTGAATAAAAAATCTACCTTCAGAGGAGCAGAAATAAGGCCAGCTTTTCTTTCCTAAAGTGGCAGGGATCCTGCTTGCATGCAAATTCCTCTAAAATTGGGTGATTAAATTTCAGATGATTAAATAGTTCACTCCTTAGCTTGCAGAATCAGACATTTCAATTTATTTGTGCTCTCAGAGACTAAAAGTTGATGCATGAATTGTTTAATAACTGAAATTAACCATTTTTGCAGAATACCAATAAATCAATTTACATGTTTGAACTGAATCAAAAATAAAAAGGAACTTAAAATTCAAGCACAGTTTATTTATCACTTTGCTACTTCACATGAGATACTTGTGCATTCTTAGTGATTTTAAAGTTACACATCTAAACTATAAAATAAAAACTTTGTCCTATTTGGACAATCTCCCTTTAACATCAGTTGAGAAACCTACAACTTCTGTTTTATCTTGCTATCCTGCAGCTTCTAATTCTAGACTATAAATAAAGTACTATGTGTCTCTGCCATTACTCATAGAACACTATAAAGTGGTACATATCTTTTGGCCCACAATATTGTGTCGACCCTTTAATCTACCTTAAGATCAATCTAACCCTTCCCTCCTACGTACTCCTCCATTTTTTTTTAATCATCCCTGTGCCTATCAAAGAGTTTCTTAAATGCCCCTAATGTAACTGCTATTTTACCACCATCCCTTGCAGGGTGATCCACACACTCACCACTCTGTTTATAGAACTTGGTTCTGACAACTCTTTCACCCTATGGTAATCTCAGGGTAATTTAATTCAGTTCCCCTGACTAATGGAAGTCAACACACAATACACCTTCTTAACAACACTATCAACTTAGTTAGACCTTACTTGGAGTACTTTGTTCAGTTCTGGTCCTTATAATAGGAAGGATGTAGATGCTATAGAGAGTGCAGAGGAGATTTTCAAAAATGTTGCCTAGATTTGAGAGCATGCCTTATGAGAATAGGTTGAGTGAACTTGGCCTTTTCTCCTTGCAGCAACAGAGGATGAAAGATGACCTGATTATTGGTGTACAAGATGATAGGCATTGAACTTGTGGATACCCAGAGGCTTTTTCCCAGGGCTGAAATGGCTAACACAAGGGGACATAGTTTTAACCATATAACAATTACAGCACGGAAACAGGCCATCTCGGCCCTTCTAGTCCGTGCCGAAGTCCCCCCTCATGTTACCCCTAAACTTTTGCCCTTTAACACTCAATTCATGTCCGCTTGTTTGAATCTCCCCTACTCTCAAAATGGAAAAAGCCTATCCACGTCAACTCTATCTATCCCCCTCATAATTTTAAATACCTCTATCAAGTTCGCCCTCAACCTTCTACGCTCCAAAGAATAAAGACCTAACTTGTTCAACCTTTCCCTGTAACTTAGGTGCTGAAACCCAGGTAACATTCTAGTAAATCTCCTTTGTACTCTCTCTATTTTGTTGACATCTTTCCTATAATTCGGTGACCAGAACTGTACACAATACTCCAAATTCGGCCTTACCAATGCCTTGTACAATTTTAACATTATATCCCAACTCCTATACTCAATGCTCTGATTTATAAAGGCCAGCATACCAAAAGCTTTCTTCACCACTCTATCCACATGAGATTCCACCTTCAGGGAACTATGCACCATTATTCCTAGATCACTCTGTTCTACTGCATTCCTCAATGCCTAACCATTTACCATGTATGTCTTATTTTGATTATTCCTACCAAAATGTAGCACCTCACACTTATCAGCATTAAACTCCATCTGCCATCTTTCAGCCCACTCTTCTAACTGGCTGAAATCTCTTTGCAAGCTTTGAAAACCTACTTCGTTATCCACAACATCACCTATCTTAGTATCATCTGCGTAGTTACTAATCCAATTTACCACCCCATCATTCAGATCATTAATGTATATGACAAAGGCATTGGACCCAGTACAGATCCCTGAGGCACACCGCTAGTCACTGGCCTCCAACCTGACAAGCAGTTATCCACCACTACTCTCTGGTATCTCCCATCCAGCCACTGTTGAATCCATTTTACTACTTCAATATGAATACCTAACGATTGAACCTTCCTAACTAACCTTCAGTGTGGAACCTTGTCAAAGTCCTTACTGAAGTCCATATAGACAACATCCACTGCATTAATCTCATCAACTTTCCTAGTAACCTCTTCAAAAAATTTAATAAGATTTGTCAAATATGACCTTCCATGAACAAATCCATGTTGACTGTTCCTAATCAGACCCTGTCTGTCCAGATAAGGTGCTTGGAAGTAGGTACAAGGGGAATGTCAGAAGTAAGCTTTTCACACAGAGTGGCGGGTATGTGGAGTGCACTGCCAGAGAAGATGGTAGAGGCGGATACAATAGGGTCTTTAAAAGATCTTAGATAGGTACATGGGGTTTATAAAAATACAGGGCTATGCGGTAGGGAAATTCTCGGCTGCTTCTAGAGTAGGTTACATGGTCAGCACAACATTGTGGCCCGAAGGACCTGAAATGTACTGTAGATCTATGTTCCAACTTGTACGGTAACTTTGAGGGATCAATGGACGTGAACCCTGAGCCCCATCCAAAGAAATTAAGATTAGAAATTATTCTCATCACCATTGTCTGGTCCCACTGCTTTGTGTTATCTTTGACACTTTAACTTGCTCCTGTGTTATTTTATATCTTTCTATATTTTGGTGGCCATGAATCAAAAATCCTATCTCTATTGTCTCTAGATATGAGATGCATGAATTTAAATGCATTTGGTTTTATAAAAACTGCCTGAAAAATTGATTAGCACACAGTATTAAGCTGATTTGTGTTTAATTTCTTTGGATAGATTTCTTAGTTTTGTATTTACCTGTAGAACAGAGGCTCGCTCAAGCTCCCATTCCTCTCAAATTCCTGATCCTAAATAACATTTAAGCATAAATTTGATTCAAAAATAAATTATCTGGTTTGAAAATCCAGGTTCTCATCATTACTGTTGATTGTACGATAATTGTGGCTGGTTTTTTAGCAAATAGTTAAGAAACTGGCAAATATAGTAACTCATTTGAAGAAAAGATGTGGAATTTTTTTGCAGACGGCTGATACATTGGAATCCATTTTAAGGTTAATAGTACTGATGCTGTTGAGCAGAGGAAATTTAGTTCTACATTGACGCTGTCAGTATACAGTCGGCCCTCCTCATCCGCGAGTCCCACATGCACGAATTCAACCAACTGTGAATCGAGAAAACCCGGAAGTGCTCTTCCAGCACTTGTTGTTTGAGCATGTACAGACATTTTTTCTTGTCATTATTCCCTAAACTTTGCTGTATACCAACTATTTACATAGCATTTACATTGTATTAGGTATAAGTAATCTAGGGATGATTTAAAGTATACGGGAGGATGTGCGTAGGTTATCTTGGGTTGGGATCGAAAAAAAACAGAAGTTCTCTTACTAAGTAAGTTCGAAGAGGTACACCCAGCATTACTTAACGTCAGTTAGTCAAACATTTGTCTTAGTACATAGTATATATTTTACCTTTCTATGCATATAAAACACTTAAGAAACTTATGTATTTCAATAATTAAACCACTTAGTAATAATTGTAGCTTACATCGGGGCAGGGCTTTTCTCACTTTATCCTTTAAAATTGTTCCAATCATTGACCGACTGTAGCCTAATGCTTTTCCAATGACCGATGGCATTTCACTTCTATCCGATCGCTTTATTATTTCCACTTTATTTCCGATTGTGATTATTTTCGTGAACAGAATCACTGCAGATTCAGAGCTCCGCCGGGTCCTAAAGACCACCGCACTGAGGCAGGTTAAACAAGGGACTTGAGCATCTGCGTTTTTTGGTTCTGCATGTGGTCCCAGAACCAATCCCTCGTGGATAAGGAGAGCTGACTGTATTAAGAGAACCAATTGTCTGTTTTCTACAACTTGATCAGGTTTGCTTCAATCATATTCTAGAAACGCTAGAGAACTGAATGTATACCATTTGTGAATCGAGCTTCCTGAAGTGACTGTGCCTAGTTCAGATCTGACAAGGCCTCTGCTCGCTGCATTCATGATAACAAACAAGAAAACATCCCATTTAACAAAACTTGGTCCACAGCTTCTATTCCTTTCCAATTCAAGAGTTCATCTAAGTATTTCTCAAAAGAGAGTACAGTCGACGCTCCTTATCCACGGGTTCTGCATGCGCGGATTAAACCAACCGCGGATCGGGAAAACCCGGAAGTTCTCTCTCCAGCACTTGTCGTTTGAGCATGTGCAGTCTATTTTTTCTTGTCATTATTCCCTAAACAATACAGTACAGGTAGTCCCTGAGTTACGAACGTCTGACTTATGGACAACTCATACTTACGAACCGAGGAAGGAGAGCGCTGTCCGCCATTTTAAGTCAGATCGCGATGCTATCCGTTTTAAATGCTGTCCGCCATTTTAAGTTGTTGCCTTTGACACTGTGTTGAATGTTTAACTTTGTATTTGGCTTACAATTTTCTTAGTAAGATTCACCCCGACACCCCCCCCCACACCCATTCCGGTCGGCTGGTGGTGCAGTTAGATCAGCACTGGGCTAAAGAACAGAGGTTCCCAAGTTCTATTTAGTAACAGACCTCTCCCATGCTGGGTTGATGTCAATCCAGTGACTCCCATACCATCTGTGCCGTGGTGATGTCGAGCTCGCAACTCGACCTTGTAAAAAAAAACACACACACACTGCCACCTCTAGTTTAAATTCCCATGCGGAATATTGTGGAGGATCAAATACTCAAACCCAGCACAGCCCCCACTTGTCCCATTTAACCTGTCTTAAGGCGGTGCAGTTTAGGACCCGGGGAATTCAATGCTGTGGTTCTTAGGACCCAGTGGACCTCGGGAGCCGGCACAGCTCAGGACCCGCCGCCCGTAGTGTTTCTGTTCCATTGACGGGAAGTGATCGCGATTGAAAATGAAGTGGAAATAATAAAACATTTGGAAAGAGGTGAAAAGCCATCAGTCATTGGAAAAGCGTTAGGCTGCAGTCGGTCAACGATTGGAACAATTTTAATGGAGCATGTGAAAGGCCCTGCCCCAATGAAAGCTACAATTACTACTAAGCAATGCAGTGGTTTAATTATTGGAATACATATATTTCTTAAGTGTTCTATATGCAATAGAAATTTAAAATATATACTAAGACAAAAGTTTGACTAACTGACGCTAAATAATACCGGATGTACTTGTTCCGACTTACGTACAAATCCAACCTAAAGACAGACTCAGGAATGGAACTTATACGTAAGCCGAGGACTGCCTGTTTAACAACTATTTACATAGCATTTACATTGTATTAGGTATTATAAGTAATCTAGAAATGACTTAAAAGTACAGGCAGTCCTCGGGTTATGAATGAGTTCCGTTCCTGAGTCAGTCTTTAAGTTGGATTTGAAGTCAGAACAGGTACATCCGGTATTATTTAGCATCAGTTGGTCAAATGTTTGTCTTAGTATATATTTTACCTTTCTATGCGTATAAAACACTTAAGAAACATAAGTATTTCAATAATTAAACCACTGCGTCGCTTAGTAATAATTGTAGCTTTCATCGGGGCAGGACCTTTTACATGCTCCATTAAAATTGTTCCGATCGTTGACTGACTGTAGCCTAACGCTTTTCCAATGACCGATAGCATTTCACCTCTTTCCGATCGCTTTATTACGTCCACCTTACTTTTAATCGTGATCATGATTATTTTCATGAACAGAAACACTGCGGGTTCAGAGCTGCGCCCCGCCAGGTCCTAATGTCCACCACACTGAGCCAGGTTAAATAAGGGACTTGAGCATTCACGTTTTTTGGTATCCACGGGGGTCTCAGAACCAATTCCCCACAGATAAGCAGGGCCGACTGTAGTTGCTTCCATCAGCCTTCAGTCAATGTGTTCCCATCCCAACTTGTCCTCTGGCTATAAAAGTTACTCCTTGTATCCCCAATAAACGTTTTAACCCTTAGCATATGCCCTCTAATTGTAAGGATCTCTGCGCTGGGAAGTGTATTCCAATCTTTGCACCTCATATTAGGTTCCCTGCCTGTTCCCCACCTAAGAAAGTAACCCAGCTTCCTTAGTTTCTCTTCACAACTAAAATGTTCCATCACAGTTATCTATTCTGCCCTTCTTAATGGATTTTACATCCTCTCTCTAATCATCAGAACTGCATGCAGTATTCTAGTTATGGATGGATCAGTATTTCATCAAGCTTTGGAATACTTCTCTGCTTTTTACTCTCTGCCATTGTTGATTTCGCCCAGAATTGTGAATACCTTATTAACTGCTCCTCTGACTTCTTCAGCCACTTAATGATTTGTGTCCCAGGTTCTCCTCCCCCGCCCCGGTCTTCTGTACCTCATTTGTGACAGTATCAAAAAAAATTCAAATTTATTATTTTAAATGTGTGTATTATATAACCTTGAGACTAATCTTTTTGCATGCACCCACAATGCAAAGAAACACAATAGAATCAACAAAAATCTCCATCCAACAAAGACTGACAAACATCCAATCTGCTAAAGAGGACAAATCGTGCAAATAGTAAAAAAGTAAACAAATAATACATATAACATGAACTGCTGAGTTCTGAAAGTGAATCTACAGCCTATGCAGTCAGTTCAGCATTGGGATAAGCGAAGCCTGTCCAGGAGCCTGATAGCTGTAGGAGTACAACCTAAAACGTTAATTTGGTTTGTATTTCTACAGTTGCTGTCTGTCCTGCTGCACATGCCCAGCTTTTTTTTTGGTAATTTTAGCCTTTGTTCTATTATTGCTTCATCATTCCTTTCTACCAAAATGCATTACCTCACTTCTCCACATTAAATTTCTTTTGCGTGTGTTTGTTTCTTGCTGCAATCTATCACTACCTTCACTGTTCACAACTCTAAGGTTTGTCATCTGCAAATGTAGAATTTCTGGCTTGCACCCAAGTGCTGGTCATTGATATCAATTAAACAATGGTCTCAATACTATCTTACTCCAGTGTGAAAAACAATTTACATGACTTTATTACCTGCCAACTTAGAATACACACTATCGATATTTATTTTGGTATGTTTGCTGTTAATATTATGTGATGCCTTCTGGAAGTCCATGTACACCATATCAACTGCATTATCACACCATTTCTATCTGTTGGCTCTTGAACGTTCTTTTTCAAGATGGCTTGATGTGATTTGCCATCAATGGTTGTCATTAGGTGACCTCATATGTTGTCTCTTCACAAAAAATACCTTGAAGCACTATTGACTGGCATTAAGCATTCAACTGGTGAAATTTTGAGGCTGCTTGTGATAATGTGCATGCAGAATTTAACTGAACCTTCACATAATTTGTATAAGTGCTTGTGCAAATGCACAGTCCAAAACCATTAAGAACATCATTGACATTGTAGAGTTGGACTCAGTGATATCGCCCTAGCTTGTTTGGGCTAGTTAATGCACTGTTCACCTGAATTTTGATCTTGTGATATTCCACTAGAAGATGATTATGAGAAGTTATACATTGGGTAGGGTGCTATTGAATTCTGTTGTAATTTCTTGTGAAAGGTCCCATAGAGATGAATGCCTTTGGTTGAAGGTAAATGTCTCAGAAGGCAGAGTTAGTGTGATTTGTTTGCATCCTTCATTTTCAGAAATATTCTATAATTATTGCCAGGTCTAACCTCTTGAAGGTCAATGAAAATCAATCAGTGGATTTTTCATTTCATGAAGAAATAATGGAAATGTTCACCTCACCAGGCAGCTTATGTGGAAGAAAAAGCGGTTAATGTTTCAGGATAGAGATACCTTACCAGAATAGCCAAGTTTATATTTTTAATACATTAACATACTCTTAATTTAGACAAAAAATGATATCGATGTGTTTTGAAGTATTGTAAAAATTTCTTCTTATGGTGTTGTACTTAATATAGCATTTGAATACTGAAACAGAACTTCTGTTACTGCAAATTCCATGTGCATGTAACCTGTTACTAATTTTTGGAACAATCAATATTTTATATGGATTAACAACAACACACACACAATGCTGGTGGAACGGCCGAGACCCTTCGTCAGGACTAATCGAAAGGAAAGATAGTAAGAGATTTGAAAGTAGTGGGGGGAGGGGGAAATGCGAAATGATAGGAGAAGACCGGAGGGGGTGGGATGAAGCTAAGAGCTGGAAAGGTGATTGGCGAAAGTGATACAGAGCTGGAGAAGGGAAAGGATCATGGGACGGGAGGCCTCAGGAGAAAGAAGGGGGTGGGGGGAAAGCACCAGAGGGAGATGGAGAACAGGCAAACAACTAAATATGTCAGGGATGGGGCAAGAAGGGGAGGAGGGGTATTAACGGAAGTTAGAGAAGTCAATGTTCATGCCATCAGTTTGGAGGCTACCCAGCCGGTTTACAAGGTGTTGTTCCTCCAACCTGAGTTTGGATTCATTTTGACAGTAGAGGAGGCCATGGATAGACATATCAGAATGGGAATGGGACGTGGAATTAAACTGTGTGGCCACTGGGAGATCCTGCTTTTCCTGGCAGACTGAGCGTAGGTCGTCAGTGAAACGGTCTCCCAGTCTGCGTTGGGTCTCACCAATATATAAAAGGCCACACCGGGAGCACCAGACGCAGTATACCACACCAGCCGACTCACAGGTGAAGTGTCGCCTCACCTGGAAGGACTGTCTGGGGCCCTGAATGGTGGTGAAGGAGGAAGTGTAAGGGCAGGTGTAGCACTTGTTCCATTTTCCAGCATCTGCAGATTTCCTCGTGTTTGCTTTTTATGTGGATTATTCTTCTGAAAATCTGAACAGTGAATTTTAAATGATCCTAAAATAAAACCTGGTAAAACTTACTAAGAGTAGTATGTCGTCATGTGGTGCTCCAAGTCTGCCTTTATTCAATAATACCATAGTGAATTTAATTGTTGTTTTTTGAAGTGATTTGTCTCCTTAATCCTCAGTCAGTGCCCCTCCCTTTGTCTTGGACTCTCCTACCTGGGGAACAAGATTCCCTACTCTGTTAAATCCTGTTAAAACACAATCGCTGAGATTGACTTGTTCTTCTAAACTCACAGGTTAAAGGACCATTCTGTTCATCTGTTCATAGTGAAAATCCTTTTTTCCCCGGAATCAGTTTAATGAACCTTCACAGCATCTCACTCACTCAGTCTCTTGACATACCCTTGCTTGTTCTTCTCGCAACTGAGACACAGGAGACTGCAGCTGCTAGAATCTGGAGAACTTGGAGAAACTCAGCAGATCTGTGGAAGGAAAGGGATTGTCATGTTATGGGTTAAAATCCTGATCAGGATCCTGATACTGGTTTTTGACCCAAAACGTCGGTGTTTCCTTTCCTCCCACAGATGCTGCTCAACCCGCTGACAGACTTTTCTTCAGGACTGGAAAGGAAGGAGGATGATGCCAAAATAAAAAGGTGGGGAGAGGGGAAGGAAGATAACTAAGAGGTGACAGATAAAGCCAGGTGGGTAGGAAAGCTTGTTGCTGAAGTTGGTCTATGAACCCATGACCACACCTCATTATTCCTTTTTTGCATTTCATAGTGTTCATAGTAATTTTGAGTTTGCACTGTACTGTCTCCCACAAAGCAACAAATTTCATGTCATATAAACCAGTGATGATAAACCTGATTCTGAGTGTGATTCAGAAGTAAGTTCGTCTAGTAATGTGATTTGTATTGGTCTTCTATACAACTACTGGAAAAGCACCCACCTTTTCATGGAACGTAGGGGTGGTTGCTAAAAGATTTAACGCAATTGAACTAATGTTATATGTGTGCATGTCCCATTATATTGGCGCGTTAAACTACTGGTTTTAGCCATTCTATTACAATAATGTAAAACATTTGAAGCCCTGCATATCCATGCGATAAACAAAACTTAGAGATGTAAACATATAAGCAACACACACAAAATGCTGGTGGAACGCAGCAGGCCAGGCAGCTTCTATAGGGAGAAGTGCTGTCGACGTTACGGGCTGAGACCTTTGACACAATGTAGGGCAAATTGTTGGGAAGTTTCTCTGTTTGGAATTTATAAAGGTTTTGGAATTCTTTATCACTTTACAATATCCTTCCTTTTTGCTGAAGGTTCGCTAGGACCTTCATTTGTTCATTGTGTAAAGAAATGTGATTAAAAGCATTGTTTTTTGTTTTAAATAATAGGAATTTAGACCATTTCAACGATTACTGATATAGCATTGAGTGTAAATAAAATCTTTCATGCAAACAAACCAAGGGGTAAGTGGTCTCTTTAGTACAATGAATGCTAGAGAAATATTACCATTTGAGAACTACGTCCTCCCGAATTGAAGAACTTGCGTATGAAACAGAAAGGTTACTTCTCCCAGTGTCACAGATATAAAGCAGGGTTTGAAAAGAAAAGATGTGAATTTTAATTTTAACTTTTCTGCAGACACCCTGCTCAACCTGAAAGGTATGTATTTACTGAAGAAAGTGTTAACTCTGTATTTTCCTCCAAAATATTCTTAATCCTTTAGTTGCCCCAGAATGCCAGTACAGCTTATCACATTTCCCTTTTTATCCATCATTAATGTAATGCTGGCAGGTGCACCCCATTATTATTGATATCATTTACACCTTGCTGCACATGAGTGGTTTCAAATAAAATGGGGAATTTTTACTGCAGAACTGTTGGGTCAACAGCTGTAAATTCTGGTGTATTTAGGGAATTCTTATTGTTATAGCTCATTAGATGTTGAACATAATTTAAACTAGTTCTTCAATATTATTTTATTGCTCAGCACAGTGATTCTTTTCAGGAAAAGATGATCACACAAATGTGGATAACTTCTAATGTACTGCATTTCAGTGTTAAATTTGAAAGATGAAATACTGTAATAGATTAATGCAGAGTAGAAATTCTGTCTTTCATTGTTTGATATGTGTGTCACTAACAAGGCCAATTTATTTCTTATGTCTGATTGCCTTTGGAAAAGTGGCAGAGAGCCATTTTCCTGAACCATTATAGTCCACAGAAAAGCAACATCCATCAGAATCAGGTTTATTATCACTGACATATGATGTGAAATTTGTTGCTTTGCTGCAGCAGTCCAGAGCAATACATAATTGCTATAAGCCACAATAAGAAATACAGCAGATTCTGGTTAATTGGGAGAGCCACTCACTTGAGACAACTCTTAAAGAACAAAAACTAATCAAGAAAATATCTGGGATTCTTTTTGTTTTTTGGGACACTGCCACTTAATTGGGACAGCAGACTGTTGCTGAACTGTTTCTAACTAGGGTCAATCACGTACACTTGTGTGGGTGTTAGATACAACACCATAAGTTGAGCAAACAGTTTTTAAATAGCAGTTGTGTATGTTTATGTTCAAGGAGCAGCAAATTTTGTCACTTATAGTTGGTAGTGAAAAAGAAATGATTTTACAACTCCAAGTTAGAAACTACAAAGAATTTGACAATCTTCTTGAATGTTACAATGAAAATGAAGGTTTGGTGGATGCAGTCATTGATAGCATTGTATGAAGCCAATCCATTATTTGCACTGAGTGTCTGCGCTGATTTTGTTCATTTACAGTCAAAAGAACACGACACAGATGAATTCCTCGGTCAATAACTATTGGGAGCTAATACAGAGTTTTGTAATACTGCAGTTGTTTTGGCAATTTTCTAATTCATGCTGTATTTCATTTACATCAATGTAACACTGTCATTTTTATACCTTTTCAAACTATTTCTATGAAAAATAAACTACTTGAGCTTCAAGCTGGGTACAGGTATTGATTATGACCGACATTTTGATTACAAACTTTGCCATCTTCAGGGATAATGCCTGGGCATGTCTAGTCCCGTAGTATTTATACCCCTGTATTGCATCCCTCCTGATTGGTTAGTCCTCATCCAATTGGGTTTCTGCTCTCCCACCTTATTTACAATCGAATTCCAGTTCTCAGTTAGTACAAGTTCTTCATCTTTGTTAAAATTCTATCAGGACGGATAGAATTCAGGGGCATAAACACCATCAGACTAAAAATGCTCAGGCATCATCTCTGAAGAAGATAGAGGAGTTTGTCATCAACATGTTGGTTATGATTGATACCTGTACCTGGCTTAAAGACTGAGACAAGTGTATCGTCATATATACCTGGAAAGCACTAGATCTTATTTCCTTAAAACTTTGGCTAATTGGGACAGCTGCTCATTGGATCAAAATGTACTTGTCTCGATGGGTCCCAATTAATTGGATCCACTGCATATACAAAAAAACTGCAAAAAGTGAACAAATTTGTAAGGTGTTCATGGACAGTTAAGTAAACTGATGGTGGAGCCTTTGGAGACCCCCAACCAGGCCATGTTCTCTTCTCACTACTGCTATCAGGCAGGATGTACAGCGGCTTTAGGTCCCACACCACCTAGGTTCAGTAGCAGCTCCTATTCTCCAATCAGGCTCATGAATCATTGTGAATGACATCAAACAGCACTATTTTGAACTGATTCACTTTCAAGGACGCTTTTAGTACTCGTACTGTCAGTAGTTATTTTTATATGCAGTTTGTCTTTCTCACATTGTCTGTCAGTCTTTCTATTTTTTTTATAAATTCTATTGGATTTCAATTTCGTTCTGTAAAAGCCCACAAGAAAATAAATTTTAAGGTAGGACACAAGATATATGCACTGTGATAATAAATTTGCTTTGAACTTTGAACATATGACAGTACTTTTGAGTAGGGTGTTGTTGTGATGGAAAGTAACTGGTTCTTTGAGTCTCAACAGTAGAGGCCTAGACACACAGTTTTAATAATAAGGAATTTATTTACAAGGGGAAGTCGGGTCAACACAAGCAACTACAATACACAGGAAGCAGTGTGGGGACAGGGTACGGTTACACAAACAAAGAACAAGGGAAAAGCACTACAACAGCTATCCCCCTTGACCTTGGATAGCTGCAGCTCCCTTACCAGGACAAACAATAGACCTTCCCAAACATTAAATCAATGCACTTACCTTCAGTGAGATGGTCTGTAAGAGAGGGCTAGCCAAGGGCAAGTCTCACCTTTTAAAGCATGGGGCTGGGTGAGATAATCCAATTAAGGTGACCAATAATTTAGATAGATAGATACTTTATTCATCCCCATGGGGAAATTCAACTTTTTTTCCAATGTCCCATACACTTGTTGTAGCAAAACTAATTGATTAGTTGGGAGGGACCAAATGTTGATTGGCATGTAGTGTGTCCTCCGACCAGCCAGGTGGCAGTGCATCTGTCACGTGGCCGGTATCTCTGGATACAGGTGTTCCACACAATTTAGACCCAGCAGAGTGAAATAGCTATGTGAGGATTTATGTGATTTCATGTCACGAAGTGCAATCAAAGCCGAGAATAAGGAAATCCCATTCTGCTAAAATATTAAAGAGTGGCATGGATTGAGAAAGCACTTGAGAGTAGCAGTAGCAAATAACTAGATGTTGAGCTTCTCCAGTGTTAGAGCATAGAGTACCGTAGTACAAGAACAGGCCTTCTGCTCATGATGTCTGTACTGAACATAATGCCAAATAATGCTAACCCTATCTACCTGCACGTCATCCTTATCCCTCAATTTCATGTGCCTCTCTAAACGCCTCTAAAACACTGCTATCATATCTGCTTTTGCTATCACCCTTGGCCACACATTCCAGGCACCCACCATTTTCTGTTTTTTTTTTTAAAAAAAAGCAACAGTTTGCTTCATACATCCTTTAAGCTTTCCTTGCTATACCTGCTAGTGTTAGACATTTCTATCCTCTTGGAGACCATCCCTCTACCTTTCAGAGAGGTCTGTCAGGTCTCCTGATGTGCCGGAGAAAACAATCCAAATTTATCCAACCTCTCTTTATAGCTAATACACTTCTATCCAGGTTGCATCCTGGTAAACCTCTACTGCAACTTGTCCAAAACCCTCTGCATCATTCCTTTAATGGGGCAATCAGGACTGCACACAATGCTACTACAAATGAGAGCTAACAAGTGTAATACAGAGAAAATCTGCAGATGCTGGAAATCTGAGCAACACACAAAATGCTGGAGGAACTCAGCAGGCCAGATAGCATCTATGGGGAAAAAGTACATCAGTTGCTTCGGGCCGAAACCCTTCGACAATCCTGAAGGGTTTCGGCCCGAAGACTCGGCTGTACTTATTTTTCCATATATGTTGCCTGGACTGCTGAGTTCCTCCAGCATTTGTGTGTGTTATACAGCAGCAACATGAGATTTTGACTCTTGTAATCAAGGCAATATACTTTCCTTGCTATGCTTTCTAATTGTACTGTCCCTTTTGGGGAGCCATGGACTTGTACCCCATATTCCTTTTTGATCAATGCTGTTGAGGGTCCTGTCATTAACTGTGTATTTGCCCTTTACATTTGACTTACCAAAGTCTAAACTTTGCATCCTTCGATTTTAAACTCCATCTACAATGTCTCCATGATCTATATCTTTCTGTAGCTTGACAGTCTTCATTGTCCATGCCTGAACCAATTTTTAATATTAGCAAATGTATTAATCAAGCTACCTACATTTTTTTTAGTTTTAAAATACATTTTTCATATTACAATCAACAAAGAGTCCAGCATTGATCCTTGCAGAACAGCACCGGGCACAGATCTCCACATGGCCATAAGACGTTGGAGCAGAATTTAGCCCATCGTGTCTGTTCGACCATTTCATCATTGCTGATCTATTAACTCTCTCAGCCCCATTCTTCTGCCTTCTCCCTGTAACCTTTGATGTCTTTAATCAAGGACACATCAACCTATTGCCATAAATATACTTAAAGATGGCCACCACAGTAGTCTGGCAACGAATCCCATGGATTCACCACCCTCTGGCAAAAAAAAAACCTTCCCATCTGAAGTGACGTCCTTGTACTCTGGTCGCCCTCTATACGAAGCCATCCTATCCTCATCACTTTATCTAGACCTTTCAATATTCAATAGGTTTCTGTGAGATCATCCCACCCCCCAAATTCTTTTTAAGTCAGGCGAGTACAGGCCCAGAGCCGCCAGATGCTCTTCATATATTAACCCTTTCATGTCAGGAGTCATTGTTGCAAACTCCTCTGGACCCTCTTCAATGTTAGCACGTCCTTTAGGTGAAGGGCCCAAAACTGTTCATAATACTCCTGATGCAGTCTGACCAATGCCTTGTAAAGCTTCTGCATTACATCCTTGCTTTTCCTCTTGAAATAAATGCTAACATGGCATTTGCTTTTGTTACCACCTACTCAACCTGCAGGTTTACCTTTGGGGATGTTGTATGAGGATTCCCAAGTTCCTTTGCACCGCTACTTTCTGAACTTGCTCCAAGTTTAGAAAACGCCCTATGCCTTTTTTCATTCGACCAAAATGCATGACTATACACATCCTTGTACCATATTCCATGCGCTACTTTGCCCATTCTTCCAATCTGTCTTAGTCCTTCTGCAGACTTCTTGCTTTCTCAACACTACTGCCTGCCCCCACCCCCAACCCCAACCTAACTTGGTATCATCTGAAAGTTAGGCCACAAAACCATCATTCCGCCATCCAAGTCATTGACATATAACATGAAAAAGTCTCATTAATGATCCCTGTGGAACACCACTAGACATTGACAGCAACTGGAAAAGGCCCCACTTATGCCCATTCTTTACCTCCTGCCAGTCCAGCTAGAATAACATGCTTTCACCATTATTGTTGGTCGTAAGTGGTGGAGCATGCTCGATCCGCTAAGTCATATATGTCAAACTCAAGGCCCGCGGGCCAAATCCGGCCCGCGGTGGAATTATCTTTGGCCCGTGAGACAATATCTAATTACTATTAAAGCTGTCCCCAGTAATCGAAGCGCCTATGGCGTATGATATGGCTAATGCTGAGTTTATTCAGGTACCAGGTTTTCAGGGTTTTTAGTGTTTATTCGGCAGTCTTGCTCGGCAGTCTTCTTCATAAGAAACGGAATTTGTAAAGTGAAACACTTTGCAGTTATAGCAGAGACTGAGACACATGAGAGCAGGCTGAAAAAACGGAGGCAACGAAAGCTGCGTTCACATGCGTCCGACTGATCCGGCCCGCATGAAGCTGCATTTTGCTCAATCCGGCCCGTGACCTAAAATGAGTTTGACACCCCTGCGCTAAGTGGTCTGATTCTGCTCTATGTCTTATGGTATGGGCAGGCAAATTCTGAATTCAAGTTGCCAAATTGCTGTAAATTCTATTTGTCTTAATATTCTTGATGTTATTAATGGTGAAGTACCCATTAGGACATTGGTGCCATGCTAGTGGTTATGCTATTAATTATGTTGAAGGTGAGACTAAATTTTGCTGGAACAATGGTTATGTGGCATAGGGCATGGATTACACTTGCCATATACCTGTCCATACCTGAAATTTATGTAGATACATTTGTGTGCAAGCAGGCATTCAACTTTTCAGAGTAGGTACAAATATGGCAATCATCAGTGAGCACTCCTACTTGGGAAAACCAAGGCTATTGATAAAATGGCCAAACATTGTACGATCCAGGATCCTGCCTTGAAGATGCCACAGGTGCCTGTCCTGAGGATGTTGTGAGATGGTATTATGGAGATTGGTTATTAATCTTCTGGTTTATGATGGTGCTGGTGAAGCACAGTGATGACTTGCTGGCTGCAAACACAACTATTAACTATTTTATTGCTCACATTTTTTCTGGAAAATAATCACTGCAATTAATAGCTTGTAGCTTACCTTTTGGAGCTGAGCTTTTGAACAGCCTGTACTAAAGTCACAAAGGTGCAAGGACAGTTGTGGCATGGTACAGGCTGAATTGAGGCAGTGGGTCTAGACCTGAGGATGGGGATCAAGCCAGTGTTTTGCTGTTGCTGGAGCAGACTTGGAGGCGTTTTGAAGCAGCAGAACAGAGGTGAGGCAGAGTCGAGGTAGCGGGGCCTGGACCCAACTGTTTAGCCAATTTAATTGTTGGATAAGATTGGAAAGGTTGGAATTGGACCAAATTGAGCCAGAGGGTCCAGGCCCGAGAGCATATCAAAGCAGCAGGGCCCGAGCCTGAGAACGAGGAACAGCCCAAGTTTTGGCTGATTTAAATGGTGGGACAGATTGAAAAGGTTAGCGTTTTGAGACAAGAGGTGAAGGATGGGCTGGTGTTTAGCTCGCTGCTCCATGAGATTTACTTGTATGGCTTGCAACTAAAGAGCTCCTAGATCAGTTGTGACTGCCTTTGGACTGACTTTCGTAAACTTCAGATTTGAATTTATTTGTTTACTTTTATTGTTTGCATGATTTGTTTTTGTTCTGCACATTGGGTGCTTTGGCGGTCTTTTTCTAAAGGGTTCTATTTATGTTTGCCTGTAAGGAGAGGAGTCTCAAGATTGCATATAGTATATGTAGCTAATTTACATCTCAGATTTTAGATGTCCCTTTTGCACTCCTTGAATGCTGCAGTTCAATCAGCTTTCACCGCTATTCTAGGTCATGCACTCCAGGTTGTCACACTTTAGTTTTTAAAAATCCTCTTTTCAATTATGTTTCTTTTACCAGTCACCTTCATTCATTGTCTCAAGGCTCTTGACTTTTCAACTAGTGGAAACAATTTCTACCCACTCTAATCCCTGCATAATTTTAAGTACCTCCAATCAGATTTGCTCACAATCTCTTTTCAGGGGACTATCCCATCTTCTCCAGTCTGTCCATTGAACAGTTTTGATAAATACTTTCTGCTGCCATTTTACTGCTTCAGAAATGTAGGCACTACTAAAGTTGTGACTTAATCGTTGTTTAAATATAAAGGTTTATCATATTGCCCATACCTATTTTTCATCACATAAATGAAGCACTTCACACTTTTCAGTATTCTCTTTCATCTGCTACTGATTTGCCCAATTTACTGTTTTAAATATTACTCACAGTTCATTGTTCCTCAGGGGTTGTGGATTTGCAAACTTGGAAGTTGGGCTTATGTATTAAGGAAAACAATTAATGAGTACAACCCCCTGTGGAGGTCCACTATTGACTTACCTGAGTCTGAAAGAGAAACTAATTTTTCTTTTCCCTGTTATTTAGCCAATTTTATATGCATCCTGCTACAACTGTCACAATTTTGGTTTCTGACTGGTCCCACCACATCTTCTCTTACAATTCTTACCTTGTTCATATGTATTTAGACTATTTTGGGGTTCTGTTTTATGTTTGCTGTTTTTTTTTTCCTCATGTTGTCTTGGCCTATTTTTACCTTTTTCCTTGAGTTTTCTCTAATCAGCCACATTCTCATTTTCATTAACAATATGACATCTTTAAATACTTTAAAAAATAAACTTGCACTGTAATTATTTGGTCATCTATGGAGTTCTGACTTTGATTTTCTTTTGTACTCTTCTCCCTCATGGAAATTTACCTAGATTGCAGCTGGAACATCTTCATCCTTATGGTTGCCAGTGCAACTTGTCAGCATGGACAAATTGGATTGATTGGCCTGTTTCCATGTCATGTCACTATGAATTATATTTTTGCTTCCTAAGCTTTATTTACCTTGGCCAGATGTTTTCTCATCCCTTTGAAATTGACTTTTCAATTGGCCTTGGAATTGTGTGTATCATTTTTTTTTAAGAGTTTTTCTAAAACTTTGGGCATTATGCTTTGTTTCTTAATGCTTCTCCTATAGAAGTTCCTCTTGGTCTGGTTCATTTCCTAGAACCAAATCCAGCAATGCCACCTTTTACTTGGAGCAGAAATTGCTCAATTAAGAAACTTTCCCTTCCTTTGTCCTAATCTTGGAGCTGTTGTAGTTTATAGTTGGAAGTTGGAGTTTGTATTTTTAAAATTCATCTAATATTTAACTAAAAGTTTGCCTCTCTAACTATTTTATTAGTTGGCATTATATGAAATAGTCTTGTGCAATCAGAAACCTGTTGTTTTTTAATTTTGTATATTTTTTTCTTGGACTAATTAAGTTGTGCATTGTTCGGCACAACACTAGGATTGGTATAGAAAAACATTGTCCATGACATTAACTCCAGTTGGAGTGTTTATTAGTGTAAATGTTGAATGAAAGTTGATCTCTTTATCTCCTGGTCTTGTTGTTGTCACGACACAAACATAAAAAATTCAAACAGATGCTAGCGATCTCTAGTTTTACTCTATTCCATTAAGAGTTATTGGTACACTAATGCCCTTCTCTTAGACAACATCAGTGGCGTGGAGAGTAGAGACTTGCAGCTTGGGCAACTGTGGGTGTTCCATTTAAAAAAAACCTTGCCCAGGCTTGTGCCCTGAAAACTTTCCAAAGTGCAAATCTATGGTCTATGGAGACTAACGGAGGCCTCCATTGGCTACAAGGGAGTCATGAAATAAAATAAATTTCTGATTAATATCCTTACAGTTATTTTTCTTTCAACAGGCGGAGAGACCTCAGCATGCAAACCTTCAACCGTTCGGCTTGCACCTTCATTTTCATTTCACGCTGCTGGCCTTCAAATGGCTACGCAGGTGCCTCATTCTCACCAGCAATACAGTGACCGTCATCAGCAGACTGTAAATGACCAGCAGGTGCCTGCCTTATCATACAGTGACCAGCTTCAGCCTACTGTAACTAATCAGGTATGAAGCTTAATTTGAGAGCATGTACGCTAGATCTATTTCATTCAAGTTTGTTTGCCAATTTCAGAAATCACTGGCTTAACTGATGAACTAATAAATTTAAGGTCTGACAATAAAGCCAAGAAAAATATACCAAGTGTTCCACAAGCTCTCCAGTTGGTTTATCTCATTAATCCAGAATTTTCTTGATTTGATTTGTTATGAGTAACCACCATGATATTACAATGTAAAATTTTACTTGGATATGTGTACTTGTGTTCTCCAGTATTTAATATTGACATGCTTTTTGAAATGAATGTTAACAAATGTTCAAACCGATCATCTTTTCTGTCCTTGTGTGCGAGAGAATTTATTCAATCAACGTGGGGAAAGTGACTTTTCTGCAAATATCCTTATGTAAACATTATTGCAATTGAGCTATTTCTCAACCTGATAAAGCTGGACTGTGAAATACAAAGTTTTGCTTGTGGTTGGGCATTGTTGAAGATCTGGAGCCAGTCAGCCCATAAGGAAGAATAGTGATTTTATAAAAATCTGGAATATGTTTGAGGGTAGCTTTATTCAAATCCAGCTTAAGGATTGTAAAAATAACTGAAGGAGTATTGGCAGCAGTTGGTCATTCAGTCTTCAAGCCTGCTCAGCTGTTAGCATGACATTAGTGATTCTTTAACTCCACCCTCCTGTCCAATCCCTTTATGTAGTATGAAAAAGTGTATTGATTTGGTTAAGAGGACTCTGTTTGAATATCCTTCGCCCTCTGTAATTCCTAGTGTGAATAAAAGGCAATTCCTAGTGGATGACTCCTTATTTTAAGATGCCTAAGTCAAAAAACTGCACATGCTCGAATCTGGATCAAAGACAGAATGCTGTGTAAACTGTTGATCAAGCAGCAATCATGGAAGGAGAAAGGTGCTAGTTGACATTTCAGATCAAGACCCTGAATCAGTAATACACTTAAGCCAAACACCTTATGCTGTTTGACCAGCTGAGTATCTCCTATGTTCTGCTTTTAGTTCATTTTAACACTGGCCCTCTAATCACCACAGTGTTTGGGGGCGGGGGGGGGACGACATTTCTTCCCACTGCCCTTCCCCTCATCACCATCAACTCTATTAGCATTTTGAATAATTTAATCTTTAAGTGAGATATAAAATTATTCAAAATCCTGGGGAATATGAGCAAACTTAGTGTTTGACATTCGCCCCCCCCCGCCCCCCCCCCCCCCCGGGAATAAAGATTCTTTCTGTCTCCCTTATTTGAGCCTTGCATAACTAACATCTTTCAGATCTCCTCTGAGCTCCCCTGCTCCCGAGAAAATAATCCAAGTCTGTCCAACCAGTCCTTGTAATTAATGCTGTCTAATTTAAGGCAACATCCTAGTGAACCTCTTCTACACCCTCTACAGCTTCCATATCTTTTGTGAAATACAGCAACCAGAATTGCACATAATCCCCAGGCACAGTCTAATCAACAACAGTTTGACTTCCTGACTTTTATACTCAGTGTCCTGATTGATGAGAGCAACCATGATTTATACCATCTTTTATCATCCTATCTACAGCTAGTGTTGTCACTTTAGGGCAGGGGTTCCCAACCTTTTTTATGCCTTGAATCAATACCATTAAGCTAGGGCTTTGTGAACCCCTGTAACAATGGACTATATCCAGTGTCCCTCTGTACATCAGTTCTCTGATGGATCTTGCCATTTACTGTATACTTTACTTTGCATTTGATTTCTCCAAGTATAGTGCCTCACACTTGTCCACATTTTTTCACTTGACTGATCTATGTCCTACCTTTGACGATGTTCACCATCCATAGCTACCAATTTTTGTGTTGTCAGTCCACCTACATTTTCAGCCATATCATTTGTTTGGCCCCGGAAATAATCCCTGTGGACGACCATTGGTAATGGACCTCCACGAATTCTGTTCATTACCAGATGTATGTATTTGAACTATAATAGGCAGCCACTGAAAGCTTTTATTTTGGTTATTTCTGGTAAATATTTTTGTGTTCTCTGTGTGGTTTTGCATCAAATTACTTGGATAAATCTTAGCAACTCTCAGTGGAAAATGTGCAGGCTCTTGAATGATTATGCTTAAATAGTTAAATAGGATATAGGATACGTTACTTTCTTTTATATCATGTTCACCACATTGTGCTTGTCACTTCTTGGGCAAATGATTAAGGATTTTAAATTAAGAACACTTTGTGGACTGGCTGTTTTAGATTTTGTTGTAGAGTGTCTTGGAATTTGTTATGTCTGTCTAGGCCATGGTAGAGTTTCACCTAACAGGATTTAAAAACTACAAGATCAGAAAGGGGATTTTTAAAAAAAAATCATGTCTGAGTATTGTGTTATTTGGAGAGGGACTTGCAGGTCTTTGTCTTTAATTCATCTGCTGATGCGTAGTTCTATGTATTGGATCTGGAATATATTGGAGAAGCTATTGAATATATTGTGTGTTGTTTCAAGATGCTAAACATGAAAGGAGCAAATATTTTATGTGACGGATGGGATGATAAGACGGTTAGTCCTGTACGAGGCTGCATCTCAAGTGCTTTTGTAGTTGCACTTAACTGTCTAACTCCTGGAAGTTAGTTACTAGCTACTGAATATTCTGCTTCTGTCCTGAGCTAGAATATCTCATAGAAGCAAACTGTGATATCAGATCCTTATTTCTTTCATAGACCCATTTAAGAGGAATTTAACTGTTCTTCTCACAGAAGCTTGTCATATGAAGAGCATTTGATGGCTTTGGGCCCATATTTGCTAGACTTCAGAAGAACAAAGGATGAACTCATTGAACCCTATTGAATGGTGAAAAGCCTTGATAGAGTGGATGTGAAGAGGATGTTTCCTGTGGTTGGAGAGTCTGAAGACCAGAGGACATAGCCTCAGAATAGAGGAGCATTCTTTTAGAGCGGAGATGAGGAGGAATTTCTTAAGCAGAGAGTGATGAATCTGTGGAATTCTTTGCCATAGGCAGCTGTGGGGGCCAAGTCTTTATTTTTAAGGCAGAGGTTGATGGGCTCTTGATTGGTCAGGGCATGAAAGGATATGGGGAGAATGCAAGAAATTGGGGCCGGGGGGAAATTTGGATCAGCCATGACAGAATGGTGGAGCAGACTCCATATGCCAAAATGGCCTAATTCTGCTCTTAATGGTTTTCTGGACTAAGGTAGTGAAACTCAAGGAATTCTCTGGTTTCAAATGTTGTGTAGGCTAGATCATTAAGGTATTTAAACATTAAAGACAACAGTATAGAAACATGCTCTTTGACCCTCTCTTCCTGCTGAGCATGGCACCTGTCCAAGCTAATCCCGTCTTCCCTTGCTTGGTCAATATCCTCCAATACTCTGCCTATTAATGGGCCTGACTAAGTGTCTCTTAAATGTTTCAGTTGTACCTTCTGAAAAAGGCAGTAAATCAGTGTTTGAAAGATTGGAGAAGAGAACGCTGTGCAGAGCCGGCACAGAAGTAAAAATGAGACCTTGAGTAGATCAGTGCCATCATAATGAGTGGAAGCGAGGGGCTGTATGATTTACTACTATTTTCTTAGTTAATTTCATTTAAGCCTGCTGTTATAATTAAGTTCTCCACAATGGGTAGAACATGTGTCATTGAAAGAAAAGATTAGGTTTTTTGCAGTTGATTTTGCATTGTGTGCTTTTGGAATATTTCTTATTTTAAGTTTGTATTCCAATGTTTAAGGAAAATAATTTGCCTCTTAAAATATTTTTGAAGTTCAGATTTTATTTTGATTTCTGCTTTTTATTATCCTACAAAATAATGCATCCTTTGATTTTAAAAGTATTGATTTGTGCATAGCATTATAAGAGTTGCTCGGATTTTGGTGATTTCAGTGGTAATCTGTCTGCTTCTGAAAGCAAGCTGTGTAGGCCAGTGGGTGATGCACAAGAAAATTTGTTTATTTTGGGGTGTAAAATTAAGTGATTACTATGAACTAGTTTTTAAAATCAGGTCATTCTTATTTCATGGTACTGAGCTACTTTCTCAGAATTCGCTTTTATCTTGATATTAAGGATGAAGTTTCAAATAATAAATATTGACGTATTTTTTTTTACAGGTGATGCCTGATGTTGTCATGTTGCAGCGACGAATGCCCCAAACTTTCCGTGACCCTATCACTGCTCCATTGAGGAAACTTTCTGTAGATTTGATCAAAACATACAAACACATTAATGAGGTAAAGTTGTTCCATTTATGATACACATTGATAAATTTTGAGCAGACATTTATTTTGAAATATTTAATTAGATGATATAGCTTGTGATTAAATCAGTTCTTCAATAACAGTTTGAAAGTGCATACAATTCCATTTAATGGTGTTTATTTGTTTTCTCAAGTGTCTAATTGAATGTGTTAATTAGATGTTTCAAATTTGTGTCATACAAAAGAGCTTTCAGTTCACTTGTTACTCTGGAAAGGTGTATAGTGGCCCTGCTCTATGATGTCATCATTCTCCCAGTTTTAAACATCAGCTTCAAATCCTGGGCTTCTACAACTGGATGCTGGATTCACTTATTGGGAGACCACAGTCAGTGCAGATTAGAAATAACATCTCATTGACAATCAACATAAGTACATTTCAATCATCCGTGCTTAGCCAACTGCTTTACTTCCTTTACACTCATGACTGTATGGCTATGCACAACTCAAACCCCATTGATAAATTTGCTGATGACACCACTGTTGCTGACAGAATTTCAGATGGTGACAAGGAGACATACAAGAGTGAGATGTATTGGCTGGTTGAGAGTCAGAATAATAACCTTACACTTTGCCAGCAAGACCAAAAAATTGTGGACTTCAGGAAGGGGAAGTTGGGAGAAGACACACCAGTGCTCAGAGGGGTTAGCGGTGAAAGGGTGAGCAGCTTTAAATTCCTGGCTGCCAATATATCAGAGGTTCTATCTTGGCCCAGCATGTTGATGCAGTTGTGAAGAAGGCATGCTAGCGGCTCTTTGGATTTTGAGGAAATTGGTTATGTTACATATTTGCACATTTCTATGGATGACGGAGAGCATTCTGACTGGTTGTTTCACAGCCTGGTATGGAGACTGTAATGTACCGATCACAAGAGGATACAGAAGGTTGTAGACTCCGCCAGCTCCATCACAGGCGCAACCCATCAATGACAAGAGATAGTGCCTCAAGAAGCCAACATCCATTATAAAGGACCCTAATCATCCTGAGACATGCCCACTCATGGTGTTACTGTGGTTCTTGGCTGCACTGCACTTTCACTGTAACTGTTAACACTTATTCTGGATTCTGTTACTGTTTTAACCTGTATTCCTCAATGCATTGTTGTAAAGAATTGACCTTTTGAAGCAATTGCAAGGCAAGTTGTTTTCACTGTACTTCAGTGTAATAATTCACCAGTTTACCATTACAGAGAAGGTGCAAGCAGACAATAGGGTAAAAGGCTATATCCAAGTGGATTTTGAGGTTTACAGTCCATCTTATCGTACTTTCAAAAGTCTTGTAACAATAGGATAGAAGCTGAACTTGAACCTGATGGTACATGCTTTGTCTTTTGCATCTTTTGCCCAGTGGAAAGGGGAGAAGAGAGAATGCCTGGGGTGGGTGAGATCTTTGATTATGTTGGCTACAATATGGCAAAGTTATTTACCATGGTGGTGGATTCTAGGACAAGAGGTCATGACTTCAGGATTGAAGGACGTCCTTTTAGAACTGAGATGCGGAGAAATTACTTTAGTCAGAGGGTGGTAAATCTGTGGAATTTGTTGCCACGAGCGGCTGTGGAGGCCAAGTCATTGGGTATATTTAGGACAGAGATAGGTTCTTGATTAGCCAGGGCATCAAAGGATATGGGGAGAAGGCAGGGGAGTGGGGATGACTGGAAGAATTGGATCAGCCCATGATTGAATGGCGGAGCAGACTTGATGGGCCAAATGGTCTGCTATATTGTATGGTCTTTACTGAGCTAATGAGAAATATGCAGAGTCTACAGAGGCAGGGCTGGTGTGCTGAAATATATAGTTTATGCATTTTTTGCAGTCAGTCAGAGCAGTTGTTGTATCAAGCTGTGATGCATCCAGGTTTGATGCTTTCTATGGTGCACTAGTTAGAAATTGGTCAGGGTCAAAGGGAGCATGACAAATTTTTTAAGCCTTCTGAGGAAATAGAGGAGCTGCTCCACTTGCATGGACCAGGACAGGTTATTGGTGATATCCAGTCTAAGGACCTTGAAGTTTTCTGCCCTATTGACCATATTACTGTTCATGTAAGCAGGAGCTTGTGCACCACCCTTTTCCTGAAGTTGACCACCAGCTCTTTGTTTCCCTGACACCAATGAAAAACTTGTTGTCATGACACCATAACACGAGGTTCTCTCTCTCCTTCCTGTACTCCCAACTAATTGTTACTGTATTTGAGATTTGAACAGGTCATGCACGTTTAGAATACACATGCAGTGGGGAAGGGAAGACCACACAAAGTTCTCTGCTTCATGAAAGACAGTAGATAGAGTGGGAAGAAAGGATGTTACTTAGAACAAAGCTGGATATTTTGCAAGAAGAGATCTTCAGGGAAAAAAGAGTGCAAGTGTTGAATTTGTCAATGTATTAGTAATTGAATTGGAATCAAAGACTTTTCAAACATCTTTATGGTGAAAGGGGTGGAAGGATTGAGGAATCAAACAAATTCTTATAAATTATTTATACCTATCATCACTTGATAAGAGAAAGCAGAATTTAGAGGCATAAAGGAGGAAGCAGTAGTGATATTGGTTTGAATAAAAATGAGTGATCAAGTGCCTGAAGGATTGATCAGATAAAGTAGAGAAATCATACTAGACTAGACCTTAGATCACTAATGCTGGTTATAAAATTCCAAATTACATCTAATGAAGCTAGATGATAGTTTATTGCACATGTAATCATTTGATAATTTTTAGGGGGAGGGTTAATTCAGTAGATCTTGAACACATAGCATTATGTCATGAAGACAACAATCCAAGTCAAAATTAATTGACATTTTTAAACTGTGACCAGATAAATCCCGGTATGGAGTTATTACAGACTGGTTGTGCTGGAGATGCTAGGGTTCTTGATAAGTGCTATGGAGGTAGTTAAACTTTTGAAATTTGTTTAACAGAGTAACATTATAAATTTGTCATCAAAGTTAGAAGCCAGTAATTTAAACTAACTATAGCTGTATGGAAATTTAAAGTGATTGGCAAAAGAATCAGATCTTCCTGCTTCTATAATCTCCATTCAGTTCACTGTTTTGTTTGTAGTGCTCTTTCATATTCTTTCTGCCAAAATACAATAATTTTCATTTGTACACAAAATCTCAATAGCCTTGTTTTGTCCCATATTACTAGATCATGAGTGTTTAACGGCAGTACTTTCCTGAATGATTACATTTTGCGATCTGGATTACAGTGCATGAAATAGTAATAGTCGTAGATCTTGTGGTACAATTCAAAAGAGAATTGAATTGCAGAATCGTAGTCAGAAGTACTTGTAGAATCAGGGATCACTTTACAGCATTGTACTTGGAGCTTTCACTAACACAATGAGTAGAGTACACTTGTTTGAGATTAATGAATGTTTACCGTATTAAAGTGTTATTTCAAATGAGCACTTCAGAAGTGTTTTGCAGCATGGCCAAAGTAATAATTTGTGCATGACCAAATTATTTAGTTTTTTTTATATATGCAAATACTGCCAGTTGGTCATAAATCAATGTAATGTCCCCGAAAGCCATTATGGGCTTATTTATCCTTTTACTTGATTTTTAATGCTGTGAGCCACATGCGGTTTTATGACTGTAGCTTTGATCATTTTTTGGTGTGAGGAAATGTAGTTCAAATGAATTGTGATAAGCTCTGTGGAAGAAAACAATAGTTGAAACAGATTTCTTAAATAAGATATTAATGTTATGATCAAAAGTTATATAAAATAGGTCTGAAGTAGTATAATTTTGGTTGCAATGACTAAAACATTTTTGATCATATTGGCATCAGTGAACTCCAGCATAATGCTGATATTGCAGGAGTTTGTGGTATTAGAAGTGCACTAAGCAAATTAAATGAATTATATGGACTGAATTGGTTTCTTATCCTGCAACTATTAAAATGCATTTTATTGAGAAGACAGCATCTTGGCATTTCCCCTTGGCCCCTTTGATTCATCAATGTATAAGTAAACCATGTGCACTGATTTAAAAACATCAAAGATTCAGTTCTAGCTCACTTCTGTAATTGGTAATCAAGATCAAAAATCACAAGATCATCCATGTATTTTGGTAGTGCGCTTAATATCAGAAAATGTTCTACAGTGCTATACTAGAAAGCAAGCAAAATAGTAACAAGATAATAACTAGTTATATAGTATACCTTAAGGCTCATTTTAAAGGAGGCAAATGAGAAAGAAAGGCATGCTAAGCTATTGCTGGGAATGTTCTGAAGGTAGTAGAAAGCTGAGCAAGTTATTTCAGTGGCAGTCTGAGGAATGCAGGTTTCCCAAAGAATTATAGGGCTACAGATGCTTGTGTTTTTGATGGGCTCTGGCACAGTGGAGTAATTCATCTGGAAGCAAGCACAGGGGTGATGTATGTAAGGAAATTTAGGCTGTAGGCGGCTTGATTTTGCATGAATTTGAGTTTACTGAGGATGGGTTGAGAGTGGTTTGCCAGGGATAGGTTAAAGTAATCTGGCAGATGAGCTGAAATAGGATATGGAAATTTGGATATAATGGTGTCTGTAGTTTGAAGCTCATTTTGCAGTTAATTATGAAAATTGTGTTTGATTTCATTTTCAGGTAGGTGAGAGGGAAGGTCTCTTTTGGTAGGTAATCTAGTTTGTAATTGGGTTCACAGCAATCTTATCAATATTTACGAGAAATGTTGCCAAGCGCCATTGTATAGCTGAGAAATCAGGAGATGAGTAGGTTCTTGGGTGACACCAAATGTAACAATGAGCAATTGCTAGAGGAGTCATCAAATAAGTATGCTGAAGGCTAAAGAGAGATAAGGTTAGATGTTTGTGCAATCAGAAATTAAGAGATTTGCTGTAAGAGTTCTTTTCATGCTATGGCTGGATGGAAACCCGATTAGAGGGATCAAACAAAATTTTTGGAAAGTGAGACATCGGTGCAGGTTACATTGTGTTCAAGGCCCTTGAAATTGTACATGGGGAGTTGTAATGATGGTGGGATTAAGAATATTTTTGTGGTGAGTATTGTAGTTGATTGGAAGCATTTGAGAGAATTGGGTGAGTAGTGAAGATTTTGTTCTTGAGAGGGAATTTTCAAAAAAACTTTTACTCTGTTGTGATTGTTTTAATGAATATCTTGCCTTTGTCTCAAGTATTGCCTGTGTCCTATTGCTGAGGATCTAAAGTTGACAGCTTTATTCTGGATTTGAGTTGATTCTCCTTGTCTAGTGTTTACTGGGAGTGAGTGAAGTTAAAATGTGAAAATTATGCCAATTTTGATTTAAATTGGTTGGGGTTCCAGGCAATTGTCTGGACAAAGCTGTATATTTGGATAAAACTGTATGCAGTAAAATTTCAGAGTTATTAAATGTAATGACATTTATTAAATGTAATGAGTATGAAGAATGATGGAAGATTATAGGCTAAATAGCAGCATTCCTAAGGATATGTAACAACTGAGATGATAAAAAAAATCTGAAACTTTGTGAATGTGCAGAAAGAGCAAATGGTTTATAAAAGGATATAAGTAAGATGCCTTGTAGCATGGAGTACTTCCAGGCAATTCAGACTCTGAATTGGATTATTTGTATAATTATGTTCAGTACCAATGAAAGACTGTATAGGAGCATTGTGGAGTGACTCTTGAAGGGATACACTGGAATGACTCCAGGGACATGTATTTCAGCTCCAAGTTTAGACTGGAGGAGCTGGAGTTCTTTTCATTTGAGCAATGAAGGGTAGAAAATAGTTTGATTGCAGGGAATAGGGATTATTATATAAGATCCTGGTGTGCTTGAACAGAGCTGTTAGTTATAGCAGGTATACAAGTAATGGGCCAAACATAGAATATGTAAAGTGAATAGTTTCTAATCTAAATTATGCTAATTTTGAACCTTCCCTGTAAAGATAGCAGAAATATATCAAACAGGGCTATGAAAAAGGGAATTGGTCTCACTGAAACCAACAGGAATATACTAGGATAATAGGACTGATTATTGAAATAGGTGTTTCATTTAAACTAATTAGTGGGATTGAAGCAGTTGCTCTGCAGGAAGCCAGCATAGATCTGATGGGCTAAACATCTGTTTCTGTGCTGTAATTTATCCAGCAGTTTCGATTTGTCTGTGCATTACATGTGCTCACCGTGAAAAGGTAGTTTTTCAATCAGTCACAACATTCCTCCAAATGGGAGAAATGGGATGAGTTATACCTTTGATTTGTTCCTTTTGCTTCTGGATGATTGCAAGTGGTATGGCTGCATGTAGAATGTTCTTATCTCCAAGAAATTGCTGATTTGAGATCTAAAGAATCTTGTGTCTGTTACTCAGATTTTTAACATAAATTGGAAAATATGGTATGAGGCATAAATTTGATTTTGCTACACTAATACAACTTGTAACTAACTACACAATCTTTTTTGCATCATTTTGTTCATTTTAAAACAATGGGGTGTACTTGCAAAAATAGCGCTTGTCTCCTTTACTGGCAATCTTACATATATTTGAGAAATTAAGGTAATTTTATCATTCTGGCTTTAGTACTCTTTTACCTCCATGGTATAGGAATGTGCATCTATCCTTTATAACTAAGGTCAGTATTTCAGATTGTATTTAGCCATGCATTGGCAAAGGCTAGAACATAATAGAAACCTTCCAGAAAATGATTTAACAGAAATCAATTTGTTTACTAACCCTATGTGTAACCTTTAGACTTGCACCTGCCGGTTTTGCACAGAACCAAATATATAACAACAAAAGCATTGCCAACTGCAGATTTTTTACTGCAATTCATATTGAAAATACACCAGCCATAAGAAAGAAGAAATTTTCCTTAATCATACTCTTATTATACCTAAGTATTCAGACTGTCATTGCAGCAATTGGATTTAGTTTCCTGCCCTTTCCTGCCCTTTGTTACTTTCTGCACAAATAAATTAACTTTTGTGTAAATTTTCATTGCAAGGTTGTAAATGCAACAGATTGGTAAGTAAACTATATTCACTTTGGAATACAAGGAAGCAAAGTGACCAGCTTTTTAAGATCTCTCGTCCTTGTTAGATACTCAGCAGATGCTTTGGTAAACAGTGCAAATACTTGAAGTGAATTTCTTCTTTATGTTTCAGGTATACTATGCAAAAAAGAAACGACGGCACCAACAGGGTCAAGGAGATGATTCCAGCCATAAAAAGGAAAGAAAAGTTTATAATGATGGCTATGATGATGACAACTATGACTACATAGTAAAAAATGGGGAAAAGTGGATGGACCGCTATGAAATTGACTCCTTAATTGGGAAAGGGTCCTTTGGGCAGGTTAGTGTTAATTTTATGAACAAACTAGTTGGCTTTTAGGTTAATTATAGATTAAAGTAAGTTCAGTGATGAAAGTTATATCCACATACCATAGGTTGTCTCTTTTATCCCCAGGTAATCATCCTGTTTTTTAAAGTGGTAAAACTGATAATTTGCTATACAGAAATTTGTTGACTGGGTGATCTGGGTCACATTTCTGGGCCCCAGTTCCTGTGTTACTATTTAAGATAAATATGAAAAATACTGGAAGTACTCAGCAGGTCAGGCCATATCCATGTGAACAGAAACTGAAACATTTTAGATAGAAGAACTTCTAGGTCTTTCAGTCATTTTTTTTTTTAGTTTTAGATTTCTAAGATAATACTTTTTTCATTCCCTTTTATAGTTAATGGGTTTACTGGAAGAATGCAGTGTAATATCTAATGGAAGCGAATTAGTTATCAATGGGATGAGCATCCAATAGTCTATAAAATCTGCCAGACCAGCTCCAGTGAAAACCCAAATGTTACTATTTTGTTCATTCATTCAAGTGATGTGGGCTTTGGAAGCTTAGGCATGAGTTGATTGCCTATCACTAATTCCCATTGTGAAGGTTGCAATGAATTGAGAAGGTTCTTGAATTACTGCAGTATTAAGTACGTGTATTTTTGCAATGCTATGGGGGGTGGGGGGGGGTTCCAGGATTTCAACCCAGTGATAGCAAGGAATATAATCAGGATAGTGTTTAGCTTAGAGGGCAACTTGCCCTTCTTGCTGCTTGAGGTCATAGATTCAGAAGGTGCTGCTTAAAGATTCTTGGTTAGTTGCTCCAGTGCATCTTGTATGTGGTACTCTGTTGGTAGAAGTTTGGAACAGGAAAGGGTCAATAACTGGACTGAATTTTTTTTAGACCACTCAATAGTAACAGGGACATTGAGGAGCAAATAGGGAGACAGATTCTGGAAAGGTAATAATAGCAGGGTTGTCATGGTAGGTGATTTTAATTTCCCTAATATTGATTGGCATCTCCTGAGACCAGGGTTTCAAATGGGGTGGAGTTTGTTAGGCGTGTTCAGTAAGGTTTCCTGACACAATATGTAGATAAGCCTACAAGAGGAGAGGTTGTACTTGATCTGGTATTGGGAAATGAACCTGGTCAGGCACCAGATCTCTCAGTGGGAGAGCATTTAGGAGATAGTAATCACAATCTATCTCCTTTGCCATAGCATTGGAGAATGATAGGAACAGGCAAGTTAGGAAAACGTTTAATTGGAGTATGGGGAAATATCAAGCTGTCAGGCAGGAACTTGGAAGCATAAATTGGGAACAGATGTTCTCAGGAATATGTACAGCAGAAATGTGGCAAATGTTCAGGGGATATTTGTGTGGCGTTCTGCATAGGTATGTTCCAGTGACACAGGGAAAGGATGGTAGGGTACAGGAACTGGGTGTGCATTAAAGGCTATTGAAAATCTAGTCCTGAAGAAAAGAAAAGCTTACAAAAGGTTCAAAAAAGTAGGTAATTTGAGAAATCTAGAAGATTATAAGGCTAGCAGGAAGGAGCTTAAGAATGAAATTGGGAGAGCCAGAAGGGGCCATGAGAAGGCCTTGGCAAGCTGGAGTAAGGAAAAACACCAAGCCATTCTACAAGTATGTGAAGAGCAAAAGGATAAGATGTGAGAGAATAGGACCAATCAAGTGTGACAGTGGAAAACTGTATATAGAACCAGAGGAGGTAGTGGAGCTACTTAATGAAACTTTGCTTCAGTGTTCTCTACGGAAAAGGACCTTGGTGATTGTAGGGATAACTTACAGTGGACTGAAAAGCTTGAGCATATAGACATTAAGAAATAGGATGTGCTGGAGCTTTTGGAAAGCATCAAGTTGGATAAGTCAGCGGGACCGGACGAGATATACTTCAGGTTACTGTGGGAGGCGAGGGAGGAGATTGATGAGCCTCTGGCAATGATCTTTGCATCATCAGTGGGGACAGGAGAGGTTCTGGAGGATTGGAGGATTACAGATATTGTTCCCTTATTCAAGAAAAGGAGTGGAGATAGCCCAGGAAATTATACACTAGTAAGTCTTACTTCAGTGGTTGGTAAGTTGATGGAGAAGAACCTGAGAGGCAGGACTTATGAACATTTTGAGAGGCGTAATATGATTGGGAATAGTCAGCATGGCTTTGTGAAGGGCACCTTATGAGCCTGATGGAATTTTTTGAGGATGTGACTGAACACATTGATGAAGGTAGAGCAATAGATGTAGTGCATATGGATTTCAGCAAGACATTTGATAAGGTACCCCATGCAAGGCTTATTGGGTAAGTAAGGTGGTATGGGATCCAAGGGGACCTTGCTTTGTGGATCGAGAATTGGCTTGCCCACAGAAGCCAAAGAGTGGTTATAGACAGGTCATATTCTGCATGGAGGTTGGTGACCAGTGGTGTCCCTCAGGGCTCTGTTCTGAGCCCCTTCTCTTCATGATTTTTATAAATGACCTGAATGAGGAAGTGGACAGATGGGCTAATAAATTTGCTGATGACACAAAGGTTGGGGGTGTTGTGGGTAGTGTGGAGAGCTGTCAGAGGTTACAGCGGGTCATCGATAGTATGCAAAATTGGGCTGAGAAGTGGTGGATGGAGTTCAACCCAGATAAGTGTGAGGTGTTTCTTTTTTTGTAGGTCAAATATGGCAGAATATAGTATTAATGGTAAGACCCATGGCACTGTGGAGAATCAGAGGGATCTTGGGGTCTGTGTCTGTAGGACACTCAAAGCTGCTGTGCAGGTTGACTGTGTGGTTAAGAAGGCATACGGTACATTGGCCTTCATCAGTCGAGGGATTGAGTTCAAGAGCCGAGAGGTAATGTTACAGCTATATAGGACCCTGGTCAAACCTCACTTGGAGTACTGTGCTCAGTTCTGGTCAGCTCACTACAGGAAGTATGTGGAAACTAGAAAGGGTGCAGAGGAGATATGCTTGGATGCTGCCTGGATTGGGGAACATGCCTTATGAGAATAGGTTGAGTGAACCCTGCCTTTTATCCTTGGAGCGGTGGAGGATGAGAGGTGACCTGATAGAGATATATATGATGATGAGAAGCATTGATCGTGTGGATAGTCAGAGGCTTTTTCCCAGGGCTGAAATGGCTAGCATGAGAGGGCAGAGTTTTAAGGTGCTTGGAAGTAGTTACAGAGGTGATGTCAGGGGTAAGTTTTTTACGCAGAGAGTGGTGAGTGCGTGAAATGGGCTGCTGGCGACTGTGGTGGAGGTGGATACAATAGGGTCTTTTAAGAGGCTCCTGGATAGGTACATGGAGCTTAGAAAAATGGAGGGCTCTGTGTGACTCTAGGTAATTGCTAAAGTAAGTACATGTTCGACACAGCATTGTGGACCGAAGGGTCTGTATTGTGCTGTAGGTTTTCTATGTTTTAAATGTTTCTGCCCTTTGAATCTCAAAATTTTCAGTTGAAAAATTCTAATAATGGCCTTACAGTTGTCTTAAATTGCCATCAAAAGGCTTAAAATTTAGACTAGTTTTAGCTCATCATAGTGAAGATGCATGTGACATATCTTTACTCTTAGCTGAATAGCTTTTCAAATGCTTGAAATTTACTGTTTTGGATGTGTGATACAAACTGCAGAAGGTCATGTCATACACAGTAGCATTTAACTTGAATCTGTTGTCTTTGTAAAGTAAGAGGATTAACAATATCCATGAAATGGTTATAGACTTGAGAAAAGAGATCTTTCTCTGGTGTTATCATTTTGTCAATGATCGCCAAAGAATTGTTGGAATTTGGATTTCACAGAATCATAGATTGACACAGGCTAGTTGACACATTTGGCCCATCAGGTCCATATTGACTCATTTTTAATTCTTAATTGAGCTCATTTTACTCTGCCATCTTAGAACATAGAAATCTACAGCACATTACAGGTCCTTCGGCCCATAATGTTGTCCCGACATGTAAACTACTTTACAAACTGTCTAGAATTTCCCTTGTGCATAGCCCTCTATTTTTCTAAGCTCCATATACCTATCTAAAAGGCTCTTAAAAGACCCTATTGTAGCTGCTTCCACCACTGCAGCCGACAACCTTCCATTGCCTGACATATATCTTTTTGATTATCTACTGAGTTTCCTTCTGAACACCATTTGTTAATCTGTCTCCATTTCCACTCCAAAATCCTAGCCACTCATTGCATTTTAAAATATTTTAAATATTTTGACATTATGCTAATTGCTTTCAATTCAAACCACTTTCACCACTGCAGACACCTCATCTGCCATCTACAAGCTTCATAATTTTATCTTGTCCTCGGTTTCAAGGAGAGCAACCTGACCTTCTCCATCAGTCCATGTGATTAAATTCCCTTCTCCAGGAGATTAGAATAATGCTCTTTCTAAGGCCATATCTTTCTTGTAATATGATGCTGAGAACTGGTGGGAGTACTACAGTTTTGACAAGCCATTGTTTTATAAGGTCCAGGGTATCATGTGCTATTTTTTTTAACAACACACACAAAATGCTGGTAGGACACAGCAGGCTAGGCAGCATCTATAGGGAGAAGCACTGTCGACGTTTCGGGCCAAGACCCTTCATCAGGACTAACCGAAAGGAAAGATAGTAAGAGATTTGAAAGTAGTGGGGGGAGGGGGAAATGCGAAATGATAGGAGAAGACCGGAGGGGGTAGGATGAAGCTAAGAGCTGGAAAGGTGATTGGCGAAAGTGATACAGAGCTGGAGAAGGGAAAGGATCATGGGACGGGAGGCCTCAGGAGAAAGAAAGGAGGGGGGAGGAGCACCGGAGGGAGATGGAGAACAGGCAAACAACTAAATATGTCAGGGATGGGGTAAGAAGGGGAGGAGGGGCATTAACAGAAGTTAATGTTCATGCCATCAGGTTGGAGGCTATAAGGTGTTGTTCCTCCAACCTGAGTTTGGATTCAGTTTGACAGTAGAAGAGGCCATGGATAGACATATCAGAATGGGAATGGGACGTGGAATTAAAATGTGTGGCCACTGGGAGTTCCTGCTTTTTCTGGCGGACCGAGTGTAGGTGTTCAGCGAAAGGGTCTCCCAGTCTGCGTCGGGTCTCACCAATATATAAAAGGCCACACCGGGAGCACCGGACGCAGTATACCACACCAGCCGACTCACAGGTGAAGTGTCGCCTCACCTGGAAGGACTGTCTGGGGCCCTGAATGGTGGTGAGTGAGGAAGTGTAAGGGCAGGTGTAGCACTTGTTCCGTTTACAAGGATAAGTGCCAGGAGGGAGATCGGTAGGAAGGGATGCAGGGGACGAGTGGGCAAGGGAGTCGCGCAGGGAGCGATCACTGCAAAAAAACGAAGGGGGGGGGGAAGGGAAAAATGTGTTTGGTAGTGGGATCCCATTGGAGGTGGCGGAAGTTATGGAGAATTATATGTTGGACCTGGAGGCTGGTGGGGTGGTAGGTAAGGACAAGGGGAACCCTATCCCAAGTGGGGCGGCGGGTGGATGGGGTGAGGGCAGATGTGCGAGAAATGGGAGAGATACGTTTGAGAGCAGAGTTGATGGTGGACGAAGGGAAGCCCCTTTGTTTAAAAAAGGAAGACATCTCCTTCGTCCTGGAATGAAAAGCCTCATCCTGAGAGCAGATGCGGCGGAGACGGAGGAATTGTGAGAAGGGGATAGCCTTTTTGCAAGAGACAGGGTGGGAAGAGGAATAGTCCAGGTAGCTGTGAGAGTCTGTAGGCTTATAGTAGATATCAGTAGATATGCCGTCTCCAGAGATGGAGACAGAAAGATCAAGAAAGGGGAGGGAGGTGTCGGAAATGGACCAGGTAAATTTGAGGGCAGGGTGAAAGTTGGAGGCAAAGTTAATGAAGTCGATGAGCTCAGCACGTGTGCAAGAGGCAGTGCCAATGCAGTCGTCGATGTAGCAAAGGAAAAGAGGGGGTTGGATACCGGTATAGCCTTGGAACATGGACTGTTCCACAAAGCCAACAAAAAGGCAGGCATAACTGGGACCCATACGGGTGCCCATGGCTACACCCTTGGTTTGGAGGAAGTGGGAGGAGCCAAAGGAGAAATTATTGAGAGTAAGAACTAATTCCGCTAGACGGAGGAGAGTGGTGGTAGAGGGGATTTGGTTAGGTCTGGAATCCAAAAAAAGCCCGAAGAGCTTCGAGACCATCTCGGTGGGGGATGGAGGTATATAGGGACTGGACGTCCATGGTGAAAATAAGATAGAGGGGGCCAGGGAACTTAAAATCATTGAAAAAATTCGAAGTGTCAGAAGTGTCACGAACATAGGTGGGAAGAGATTGAACAAGGGGGGATAAGACAGTGTCAAGGTATGCAGAAATGAGTTCGATGGGGCAGGAGCAAGCTGAGACAATAGGTCTACCTGGACAGGCAGGTTTGTGGATCTTGGGTAGGAGGTAGAAATGGAAAGTGCGGGGTGTGGGTTTTTTTTAAAACCTTTTTCGCAACTTGACATAAAGCTTTCAAATATTTGTATACAGATGTCCCAAAATCTCTTTTTTGTGAATTGTCTTTTATTGTCCTTCCTACCAGTATATACGTTACAAACATTGATGCAGAAATGTGGTTGATGTCATGTACCAAACATCTTTGTTACCTCTTTGAAAAGTGCAGTGAAGTTCAGTAAAAACTGTGCCCTTGAAAACTTACTTGCTTTCACTATTCAGTCCACAGTTGTCCAGATGATCACTCATTCTGTCCTTGATTATCATTTGTACAAGTTTCTCCACTGTTACGACTGGGCTGAAAGGTATACGTTTACTAGGTTTTACATTGCCCTTTATTTTAATGCAATTTCTACAACGCTAAATAATAGCTGGAGGAACTCAGTTCAGCGCCATAACTACATTTCAATAGTCTTGTACATTTTTGCGCCTGTGGTGTTTGGAAAATTATGAAAGTTGAAAAAGTTCAAGATACATTTATTATCAAGGTACATACATGTCACCATATTCAACCCCAAGATTCATTTTCTTGTGGGCATTCACAGCAAAGACAAAGAAACACATTAGAATCAAAGACCACACCCAACTAGATGGAGAATGTGCAGAAGATAACAAAGTGCACCTACAAAGAGAAAAAAAAAGCAATAAATATAGAGAACTTGAGACGAAGAGTCTTTGAAATTAAGTCCATAGGTTGTGCGAACAGTTCAGTGATGAGGTGAGTGAAGTTATCCCCCGTGCACTGCTCCCTCCAAGTTGCGCAGGCGCGCAGCCACTCCATAGCTGAAATACTCCCGTGGACATAGCCTTTGTCTCAGAAGTAGCTGGAATTTTCTTTTATATAATGTTAATCTTATTTTGAATTTATATTAATATAATTGTGAATACTTTGTAGTCATGTGTTAAAGAGTATAATCCATAAATTTTCTAAAATCGTAAGTATACCACAATCTTTGAAACATTTTAGAGCTTCAATATATTTTGAAACATTGTCAGTATTTCAAGTTACAACACTGTTACAAATTGTAACAATAAACACAGAATGGATGTTGATATCTCATTGTTAATAAACCGCTGGCACACTGATGCATATTATTAAAATTTAAAGTGTCACACAATTTTCAGGCTGTGTAAAACTTTCTTGCTCAGAACAATGCAACTGTAAAAGCAAAATATTAGAGGGAATGGTGTCGCTCTGGTTCAAGAGCTTGAGAGGTAATAACAGTGTACCATGGTAGTGTGGAGGTTAACGTGACACTGTTACAACTTGGGACATTCCGGAGGTCTGAGTTCAATTCTGAAGCTGTTCTGTAAGTTGTCTCTGTACTGCCTCCATGTGGAATGCATGGGTTTTCTCCGGGAACTCTGGTTTCCTCTCACTCAAAGAGGTACTGAGTTAATTGGTCAGCTCATACACAAAATGCTGGAGTAACTCAGCAGGCCAGGCACAGTCGACGTTTTGGGCTGGGATCCTTAATCAGGACTGGAGGGGGAAAAAAAGTTAAGTCAGAATAAGAAGGTGGGGGGAGGGGTGAAATAAAAAGCTGTGAAGTTGATTGGTAAAAGAGATAAAGGGCTGGAGAAAGAAGGTATTTATAGGAGAGGACAGAAGACCATGGAAGAAAGACAAAGTGGAGGAACACTGGAGGGGGGTTATAAGCAGGTAAGGAGATAAGGTGAAAGAGGGGAATGTTGAAGGCTTGGGGGGTGGGGGGGGGGGGGGTCATTACCGGAAGTTCGAGAAATCGATATTCATGCCATCAGGTTGGAGGCTACTTCATAATCAGGTTTATTATCACCGGCATGTGACGTGAAATTTGTTAACTTAGCAGCTGCGGCAGTTCAATGCAGTACCTAATAGAGAAGACAAATAAGTCAATTGTGTGTGGCCTCCGTCGGTCGTGGTTGACCATGGGTACTGTGCCTCTGATAGTCACTGGTTTGTTGAGCAGCGTCAACTGTGGCTATTGAGGCTGATCCTGGAACGGTAGACTCTGCCACAGTTGCAGTATGTGTAGGGCATCATGGAATTGTTGTCCGCAGTGCTCTCCGTTTAGTTCTCTGCCCCTCAAACTGACTCAGGATCACTTTTTCGCCTTGCTCTAGGTGTTGCTGAAGAGTACTTCGCCATTTGTTGCGGTCATCTGCTCCCAGCACTCTGTGTTGATTTTTAAGGCTTTCATGTCGTGCTTGCAGAGGTCCTTGAAGTGAAGCTGGGACCAACATTCCTCTTCTCTGTTGCTAGTTCTCAATAGAGGATGTCCTTTGGCAGTCTACCATCCTTCATACGACAGACGTGGCCTAGCCAGCACAATCTGCCTTGTCTTAAAAGTGTGAACAAAAAAAAGCGTGAACATTGTGGGAGGTCCAGCGTGGGAGAGGATCTCAGAGTTTGGGACTTCTGTCTCTCCAGGTGATGCTGAGGATGCGGCGAAGCATGCGCAGTTGAAAACTATTGAGCCCTCTCCTGTTTGGAGTAGATGGTCCAAGTCTCGCTACCATATGGAGGGTGCTGATAACACATGCAATGTCACAGCAGTCTTGGTCTTTGTAGCGAGTTTTGGATTCTCCCAGACCCGCGAGGAGTGTCGAGCAAGGATCAGTGTTGTTTTGCCAATACGCCTATTGATTTCAGCATCGAGGGGGAGAGAGTCGCTAATGGTCGACCCCAAGTATGTGAACTCATGGACCACTTCTAGATCGTAATTGTCGATGGTAATGACTGGCGTCTCCACTACATTCTGGGCAAGGAGATTTGTTTTATTTAGGCTGATGGTAAGCCCAAAATCCTTGCATGCCTTAGAGAAGCGGTCCATGAGTGTTTGTAGTTGCTGTTTGGTGTGTGAGGTTATAGTAGCATCATCGGCAAAGAGCATGTCATGTATTAAGATCTTTCGCACCTTTGTTCTTGCTCTCAGGCGCTCAGGGTTGAACAGCTGCCCATCAGACCTGGTGTGCATGGAGATGCCTTCTGTCGACGTCCCAAACACATGCTTCAATAGCACAGAGAAGCTGCTGAATAATGTTGGGGCCAACACGCATCCTTGTTTGACTCCACTACGAACAGTGAAGGGTTCTGATGAGCTGCCATCATACTGAACAGTAGCCCTCATGTTGTCATGGAATGACTTGATGATACTTCGGAGTTTCGGGGGACAGCTGATCTTGAGGAGAATCTGAAAGAGCCCATCCCTGCTGACAAAGTCGAATGCCTTGGTCAAGTCAATGAAAGGAACATAGAGGGGTTACTCAGACCACATCTCTGTTATGCTAATCCCAGCATACAGACCGCTCATCAGATACTCCAGGCCAGTTCTGACGCAGGTGAAAACCTGTCCAGCAGCAACCATCTCTGCTCTTCAAGACTGCTTTGAGTACACTGACTGGCACATGTTCAGGGAGGCTGCAAACGATGGTGCCTCTACCAACTTAGGAGTACACAGCATCAGTGACTGGCTACATCAGCAAGTGCATCGATGACATCACTGTGTCCAAGACCATCACTATACGCACTAACCAGAAGCCATGGCTGACAGCGGAGGTGCGTGCGCTGCTGGAGACACGCGACTCCGCCTTCAGAACAGGGGACAAGGCAGCCCTAACAACAGCGAAGGCCAAACTGTCCCAGGCCATCAGAGAGGCAAAGCGTGCACACACCTAGTGAATCCACAGCCACTTCCAGGACAGGGGTGACATGCGGCGTCTGTGGAACGGCATTCAGGACAACATCACTTGCCTGTGCTGGTGATGCCTCCCTCCCAGATGCGTTGAGCAACTTCTGCGCTCGTATCGAGGCGGAAAATGCCGTGGTGGCAAGGAAGACCATTCCTTCTCCCAATGACCAAGTGCTGTGGCTTATCGTGGCCGATGTGAGGGAAAACTCTATGCAGGGTCAACCCACGGAAGGCTGCTGGACCAGACAATATTCCTGACAGAGTGCTCAGAGGATGTGCAGATCAGCTGGCAGATGTTCTCACTGACATCTTCAACATCTCCCTGAGCAGCGCCGTCGTTCCAACGTTCTTCAGGGTCACTACCATCGTCCCATTTCTGAAGAAGTCTTCAGTGTCCTGCCTCAACGACTACCGTCCCGTTGCTCTCACATCCATATCATCATGAAGTGTTTCGAGAGGCTCGTCATGAGGCACATCAAGACCCTGCTGCCCCCCTTACTAGACTCACTGCAGTTCGCGTATCGTCCCAACCGCTCAACAGACGGCACCACCTCCACCTGGCCCTCACCCACCTGGACAAAAAAGACACATAGGTTTGAATGCTGTTCATAGATGTCAGTTCAGCATTCAACGCAGTCATTCCACAGCACCTGATTGGAAAGCTGAAACTGCTGGGCCTGAAACCTCCCTCTGCAACTGGATCCTAGACTTCCTGACTGGGAGACCTCAGTCAGTCTGGATCGGGAGCAGCATTTCCAACACCACCACACTGAGCACGGGGTCCCCCCAGGGCTGTGTGCTCAGTCCACTGCTGTTCACTCTGCTGACCTATGACTGCAGCAATACACAGCTCGCATCACATCATCAAGTTCGCTGATGACACGACAGTGGTGGGTCTCATCAGCAAGAATGATGAGTCAGCATGCAGAGAGGAGATGCAGCGGCTAACAGGCTGGTGCAGAGCAAACAACCTGTCTCTGAATGTGAGCAAAACAAAAGGGTTGGTCGTTGACTTAAGGAGAGCACGGAGCGACCACTCTGCTGAAAATTGATGGCTCCGTTGAGATCGTTAAGAGCATCAAATTTCTTGGTGTTCACCTGGTGGAGAATCTCACCTGGTATCTCAACACTAGCTCCATAGCCAAGAAAGCCCAGCAGCATCTCTACTTTCTGTGAAGGCTGAGATAAGTCCATCTCCTCCCCCCCCCCCCCCCCCCATCCTCACCACATTCTACAGAAGATGTATCGAGAGCATCCTGAGCAGCTGCATCACTGCTTGGTTCGAGAATTGTACTGTCTTGGATTGCAAGACCCTGCAGCGGATAGTGAGGTCAGCTGAGAAGATCATTGGGGTCTCTATTCCTGCTATTACAGACATTTACACCACACACTGCACCTGCAAAGTTAACAGTATTGTGAAGGACCCCACGTACCCCTCACACAAACTCTTTTCCCTCCTGCTGTCTGGGAAAAGGTACCGAAGTATTCGGGCTCTCACGACCAGACTGCAACAGTTTCTTCCCCCAAGCCATCAGACTCCTTAATACTTAGAGTCTAGACTGACATCTACATCATTTATTATTATATTGTAATTTGTCCTCTACTGTGCCTATTGTCTTGTTTATTAATTTTTGTACTGCTCTGCACTGTTTTGTGCACTTTATGTAGTCCTGTGCAGGTCTGTAGTCTAGTGCAGTTTTTAGGTTGTTTTACGTAGTCTAGTGTAACCTTGTGCGGTCTCACATAGTCTAGTGTAGTTTTGTGTTGTTTCCTGTAGCACCAGGGTTCTAGAGGAATGTTTTTTCATTTTTGCTGTGTACTGTACCAGCAGTGTATGATCGAAATGTCAATAAACTTGACTTGTTCCCTGCACTTCGGGAGTTGACGGAGTGAGAAAATCATGTCAACAGTTGACCTCCTTACGCAAAAACCACATTGGGACTCAGGGTAGACCCGTTCTGCCAGAGTTTGTAGACGTGCTGGAGCTACACGAGCAAAGACTTTGCCGACGTACTCAGGAGGGAGATACCTCTGTAGTTGTTGCAGTCATTCCTATCACCCTTGTTCTTGTACAAAGTGACAATTTTGGAGTCGCGCATATCCTGTAGTACGGTTCCTTCCTTCCAGCACTGACGGAGGACCTCGTGTAAAGGTTAGAGGAGTGAGGTCTTGCAGTGTTTGATCAGGTTTGGAGGAATCTCATCATTGCCAGGGAGCTTTCCCTGGGGCCAGACTGTCAGTTGCCTTGTAGAGGTCCTCAGTGGTTGGTTTGGACTCGAGTTCATCCATGACTGGTAGACAATTGATGGCATCAATGGCTGAGCTAACAACATTTTCCCTCGAGTAGAGCTCAGAGTAGTGTTCTATCCAGCGTTCCATCTGCTTGCTTTTATCGGTGATTATTTTACCACTGGATGACTTCAGGGGTGCTGTCTTGCTCTGCGATGGGCCAAGAGCCGTCTTGATACCATTATACATCATATAACAATCACAGCACGGAAACAGGCCATTCCGGCCCTCCTAGTCCGTGCCGAACTCTTAATCTCACCTAGTCCCACCTACCCGCACTAAGCCCATAACCCTCCACTCCTTTCCTGTCCATATACCTATCCAATTTTACCTTAAATGACACAACTGAACTGGCCTCTACTACTTCTACAGGAAGCTCATTCCACACAGCTATCACTCTCTGAGTAAAGAAATACCCCCTCGTGTTTCCCTTAAACTTTTGCCCCCTAACTCTCAAATCATGTCCTCTCGTTTGAATCTCCCCTACTCTCAATGGAAACAGCCTATTCACGTCAACTCTATCTATCCCTCTCAACATTTTAAATACCTCGATCAAATCCCCCCTCAACCTTCTACGCTCCAATGAATAGAGACCTAACTTGTTCAACCTTTCTCTGTAACTTAAGTGCTGAAACCCAGGTAACATCCTAGTAAATCGTCTCTGCACTCTCTCTAATTTATTGATATCTTTCCTATAATTCAGTGACCAGAACTGTACACAATATTCCAAATTTGGCCTTACCAATGCCTTGTACAATTTTAACATTACATCCCAACTTCTGTACTCAATGCTCTGATTTATAAAGGCCAGCGTTCCAAAAGCCTTCTTCACCACCCTATCTACATGAGACTCCACCTTCAGGTGATTGCCTCCATCAATCTGGTGTTTCCTGTCACAGTTGCTGTCTGAATGTCCTCACTGAGCTGGAGCCAGTACTCATTTGCACACTGCCTTGCAGTCTGTTGCACTTGATTTTTGAAAAAGTGCCTTCTTGATAACTACATCAATATATTCAATACATGTTTCCCCCGCAATCTGAAGGTAGAGCGTTCCTATGAAACCGTTTGTAATCCGAAATGTTGTAAATCGAAGAAGCAATTACCATTAATTTATATCTGGGAGTACAGTTAGACGAGAAGCTAGACTGGACTGCCAACACAGATGCCTTGTGCAGGAAGGCACAGAGTCGACTGTACTTCCTAAGAAGGTTGGCGTCATTCAATGTCTGTAGTGAGATGCTGAAGATGTTCTATAGGTCAGTTGTGGAGAGCACCCTCTTCTTTGTGGTGGCGTGTTGGGGAGGAAGTATTAAGAAGAGGGACGCCTCACGTCTTAATAAGCTGGTAAGGAAGGCGGGCTCTGTCGTGGGCAAAGTACTGGAGGGTTTAACATCGGTAGCTGAGCGAAGGGCGCTGAGTAGGCTACGGTCAATTATGGATAACTCTGAACATCCTCTACATAGCACCATCCAGAGACAGAGAAGCAGTTTCAGCGACAGGTTACTATCGATGCAATGCTCCTCAGACAGGATGAAGAGGTCAATACTCCCCAATGCCATTAGGCTTTACATTTCTACCGCCAGGACTTTCAGACAGGATGAAGAGGTCAATACTCCCCAATGCCATTAGGCTTTACAATTCTACCGCCAGGACTTAAGAACTTTTTAAAAGCTATTATTAATGCTTTTTGAGATAGTGATTTAGATGCATATCATATTTTTTACTGAGTTAAGTATTGTATGTAATTAGTTTTGCTACAACAAGTGTATGGGACATTGGAAAAAAGTTGAATTTCCCCATGGGGATGAATAAAGTACCTATCTATCTATCTATCTATCTATCTATGGGAAAAATTTTTGAGCATTCCCAGACCCAAAAAAATAACCTACCAAATCAAAGCAAATAACACATAAAACCTAAAATAACACTAACATATAGTAAAAGCAGGAATGATATGATAAATTTACACCCTATATAAAGTAGAAATATTGTAGGTACGGTGTCGTTTCACTGATCAAACTTGGGAAGGCAGCAAGCCAAAATTGATTTGGAGAAAGCAAATCGGCACATACACGCATACATACGCACATGTGTACACATGTACACACATGCGCAAGCAACTGCCCGCACAAGGCTTCACGGTCATTGTAGTCTTTCTTGGGGTAAACACACATATAAAGCGGGCGTCTTTTTTTCGTAAAAGTGAAGATCCTCTTTGGTTAGCGAAAACAGGTACTAATGTAAGCCAGTTATTGTAAAGCAAACGCTCGAAAAGCGGGGGCCACCTGGATTGGGAGAAGATTAGATCCTCAGATCTTGACACCCAGGAACTTGAAACTGCTCACTTTCTCCACTTTTGATCCCTCTGAGGATTGGTATGGGTTCCTTCATCTTACCCTTTCTGAAGTCCGCAATCAGCTCTTTTGTCTTACTGACATTGTTGGCCAGGTTGTTGCTGCGGCACCACTTCACTAGTTGGCATATCTCACTACTGTACACCCTTTCGTCACCACCTGAGATTCTATCAATAATGGTTGTATCAGCAGCAAATTTATGGACAGACTGTAAGGTGTTGCTCCTCCAACCTGAGTATGGCCTCATCCCAATAGTAGAAGAGCCCATGGATTGACATTTCAAAATGGGAATGGCGCATGGAATTAAAATGGGTGGCCATTGGGAGATCCCACTGGCCAAGAGGAACCCTATCTTTGGTGGAGTGGTGGGAGGATAGGGTGAGGGCAGACGTGCGAAATGGGAGAGCTGCAGTTGAGGGCAGAGTTGATGGTGGAGGAAGGGGAAGTGTCGGGGGTTGCTTGGGAGCCGTAGTTCAAAGGGCTGGAAGGGCTTTCTCTGAGCTGTATCACTAAATAAATAAGTTCCTGAACTTGGTGGTGTGTGTCCTGAGGCTCGTGCATTTCGTTCCTGATGGCAGCAACAAGAAGAGAGCATGACCTGGATGGTGGGTTTCTTCATGATGTATGCTGCTTTCCTGTGATGCCATGTCGATGTGCTCGATAGTGGGGAGTGCTTACCTCTGATTGGCTGGGCTGTATCCATTACTCTTTGTAGGCTTTTCTGTTCAAAGATATTGGTGTTTCCTTACCATGCTGTAATGCAATCAGTGAATATACTCTCCATCTCACATCCGTTGAAGTTTGTCAAAGTTTTAGATGGCATACTGAATCTTCACAAACTTCTAAGAAAATAGGGGTGCTGCTGTGCTTAGTTTGTAATAGCACTACATACTGGACCCAGGACAGATAGTCTGAAATGGTAACTGAGGAATTTAAAGCTGCTTTCCCTCTCTGGCTCTGAACCCCCAATAAGGACTGGCACATGGACCTTCAGTTTCCTCCTCTGGTAGTCAATAATCAGCTATCTGGTCTTGCTGACATTCATTGAGAGATTGTTGTTCAGGCACCATTCTGAAATTTGCTCAATAACCAGGGGCTTATTCTATCTGATTTAACCGCTGTATAGCTCAGTTTTCCAGTACTATCTTTTCAGCAAATTCCATCCAGTATTTCAACACCTTTCTTTGACATGTCAATGGTCTCGTCTTTGGTTAAGTGATATTTTGACTTAGGTTCTTAATGAGCACTATTCTGTGAGTAAATTTTTATGGATTTGAATGGCTTATTTCCTTTATTAGGAGAGATTCATTGCAATTGAAGATCATGTCTTTCAGTCTTTGTGGATCTTTAGATAATTGAGGAAACTAATTCTGGGTGTCTGTGATCTTTAGAAATGCTGGCATGTTTATGTTCATGGCATTGTGATTTGCACCCCTCCTCTGTTGCTGTTTAGCCTTAAGGTGGTGTCTGCTTTAAACTAGTTGGCACTGCACTGAGCCATAATTTATTCCTCCAGTCATCATACCATTAATTGTGTTTGAGGCTAACCTTGTTCTGTACAGAATCTTTTGATTCACTTTTAAACATCAATCATCAAAAGGTTGGGAGAAAAGAACCTCAAGATGGTTCTTACCCATCTACATGCAGAGTCTAGATGCACGTTCTTATCCAGATAATGTATCTGGATGGGAATATCATACTTCTAAAGAGCAAGGACTTCATGCTGGTGTCCACATCTTCAAGGGGAGTGCTTATGTTGGGCCTGACATCCACTAGTGTGTACCTTGGCTTAAGAACTGATGGTGGAAGCTGTCATGTGGCATTAATAGATAGTCCAGGTTTTGAAGTAGTAAAGAAGAGTAGCCAATTCAACAGCCCTATAAACAAGGACTTTTATCAACATCTGGTGATATGTTTTTGTCAAGACATCTGTCATAGCTTGTTGGAAGCATTACGATGCTGAACTACAGTTACAGGTTGTTGGGAGAGTTGACTGCAGGGATATGGGAGTTGCTCCACATATTGCAAAATCACTACTTTTCTGATGTTCAGCTGGCCTAGAGGATCTGGGCAGATTACTTTTGTCTTGATGTTGAAGGACATGTAAATCTTCCACGTGCCATCCATGCAGATGGGGTGATGCAGCAGTATGAGTAGCTCTTCCCAAAGGTCAGCAGTGAACTCTCAAATAAACCATTGATGAGAGAGCATTGCTTGTGCATCTCTGCAGAGTGAACAATCATAGACTATTGACTGCAAACTGAAGGTCATGGTCAAGATTTTTTGTTTTGTTTTGGGCAGGAAGTAACTAGAATTAACAATGTTCTACCTGATCATCATTTACTTTATCCAGCTGTGGTATCTAGTACTACTTCTGGATAAGGTCAGTGATGACACTGTGGTAGATGGGTCAATCATACAGTCTTGTTTGACCTGAGACAGGTGCATAAGGCATTTTATTACAACTCTTCTACTGATCAAAGTTTAAGTTAGCGTCATGCACAGGTGCAATGGAAAAACTTACAGAAGCATCTCATACACACTGCATCATATAAGCAGCATTTATAAGAAAAAACAAATGTTATACATAATTTTTACAAGAAAGAACATAATTTGAACAATGAAAACAATCCATTTCAATGAAGGCATTGGAGGCTGATTAACAGAGCCTCCTAATTTAAGGAGGTTAAACTTTTTAGATGTGTTTAAAAAAAAAAGGGGAAAGGAACAATTCCTGATTTTGTTCCTACTTTTTTTTCTTGGATTTGCTTGGCAAGCTGAATATAAAGTCTACGGTTAAATTTGCCCCCCCTTTGTTCTTTTTTCATTGTCTTCTCTGTCCCTTTTTATTTTGTTTATTCCCTGTAGATCCTGTCATTTGCTTGCTGTTATGTTAATCTGTCATAAGTTCTGTTTTATCATTATAAATTTGCTTTTCAAGAGTGCTTATTGGAATGTATGTCAATACCACTTGAAATTCCTCAAAGGCTGCATTCTGTTCAATTAGAATTTTGCTTACAAAGCTTTGGTCCCATTTTGAATTTACCCTAGCTCCAACTGACAACCTTCGAGTGGTTTAATCTGTTTATAACTTTTCTGGACCTTAAATGATTGTTGCTCACTCAATGTTCTCCAATGGTATTTGTCTCCTTGGTCTGTTTCATTCCTGAGAATTAAGTAGAGCAATGCCTCCTTCCTTTCTTGGCTTGAAACTAACAGGTTAAGAAAGTTGTTAAGAGGATACAAGGAAATGTAGGTGGTTAAGTGAGTGAGTGAAGCATTGACTGATGGAGTATAGCGTAAAATAAATTGGGGGTAAGAAATGATGATCAGAAATTACAGAGCTTCCAAATGCAGATGAACTTGGGAGTCCTGGTGCATGATTAATAAAAGTCTACCATGCAGGTATAGCAAGTAAAGAGGAAAGCTAACATTCAATTGTGTGCTTTTCAAGGGGAATTGAATGTAGAAAGTAGGGAAGTTTTGTTTCCGATGATCGGAAGATTGTTTCCGATGTTGGGGAAGTCCAGAACGAGGGGTCACAGTTTAAGGATAAAGGGGAAGCCTTTTAGGACCGAGATGAGGAAAAACTTCTTCACACAGAGAGCGGTGAATCTGTGGAATTCTCTGCCACTGGAAACAGTTGAGGCCGGTTCATTGGCTATATTTAAGAGAAAGTTAGATATGGCCCTTGTGGCTAAAGGGATCGGGGGTATGGAGAGAAAGCAGGTACAGGGTTCTGAGTTGGATGATCAGCCATGATCATACTGAATGGCAGTGCAGGCTCAAAGGGTTGAATGGCCTACTCCTGCACCTATTTTCTATGTTTCTATGTTTCAGTTATGAAGGGCATTGATTGGAAGAGATCTGGGGTACTTTGAATGGATTTGTTTCCTTTTCTGAAGAATTATGTAAATATGTTAAAGCTGTTCAGATAAGGATTACCAGAATCACCTAAATTGCTTATGGGAAAGTGCTGGACAGGAATGGTTTGTATTCTTTGAAATATAAAAGAGATAACTTAATTGACATGGAAAATCCTTAAGGGTATATGTGGAGAGGATGGAGTTTCTTGGAGGATCTGAAATTAGTGTCTACATTTTTAAGAAGGGGGAGTGTTATCTATTTAAGACAGCATAAAATATTGTCTCATGATGTGCATCTTTGGAGTTCTCTTAAAAGCTGTGTGGAAGCAGTCATTGAATATTTTGGAAGCAAAAGTGGATATCTGGTTGATAATCTTAACCTCCTTTGTTATGTGTAAACAGGGATGCAAAAAAATGCTTGATCTTTTTAAATGGGAATGTAGAGTGACCTACACCTTTTAAGAGTCATAGTCATCTTAATTTGCATGTTCACATTTCAAAAGCTTTGCTATGTGTGCTCTTAGTATGTATTAGATTCTGTTTGCTTAGTTGTCTTTATTTTTTATTAGTTTAACCAATGTCTCTATGCCTTTCCTTCCACACCCCAGCCAAGTCTCCCATAGTATTAGCAAATTTTCCCGAGGACAATTGTCCCTTGTCCTGGGAACAAGGGTGCAGCACAATTATCTCCAAAATCCATCCTCCCAACTGGTGGCTGAATCCTAGCCATGCATTCATTGCAGTATTCTCTGTAACTGTAAAGGGCTTACACATAGAGAAGCATTTGATGTCTCTGGGCCTGTACTTGCTGAAGATTAGAAGAATCATTGAAAGACCTTGATCTTGTGGATGTGGAGACAGTAATTTCAATAGTAGGAAAGTCTAGAACTGGAGGGCACAGCCTTTAAATGGAAGAATCCTCCTTTAGGACAGGTGAAAAGGAATTGCTTTAACCACGGGTGGTGAAGCTGCGTAATTGTCACATGTGGCTGTGGAGGCAAATTCACTGGGTATATTTAAAGCAGAGTTTGATCGATTATTGATTAGTAAGGCTGTCAAAGGTTAGAAAGCATATGATTGCGATTGAAATGGAATATAAATCAGTCATGATGGAATGGCAAAGGAAATTTGATGGGCTGAATAGCCTAATTTTGCTCCTGTGTATTATGGTCTTAAGCTTGCCTGCTTCTGACAGAATGAGTAACCTGGAGATCACTAGATTTTCCAGATTTGCCGCTTAAGAGTTTCTTAAAATCTGCTTGTCAGACCTGGCAATTGGTATGAGGCTACAGACCTTGTACTCATATCTGTGTGAATCAAGATCTTTGGCTGGATATCTTTATTCCACAGAATGTTTTATAGCCTCTTTTATCTTTGACCATGGTGTGTAAATGGTGTATAAAGAAAAGCTTGTTCATTCCTTTAACTATGGTATTCTTCATATCTATCATTTTTTGAACATTTCTTCTCTCCGCCAATGCACCAGAGCAATGGTGGTGCTCTGACATTAGCATTGACTATAGCTTTGGTATCACCTTTTCAACTAAATTATTGTCCAGAAATCTTAGGTTTCCAGGAACAGCTGTTTCTATCTTTTTGTTGGTCTGCACTCTTAAACTGACAATTGACATCAAGTGTGTTCCTGAAGTATTCAACTTAGTGGATGTACTGCAGTGATGCCATCTGCTATAAAGAGTGTAAATACAATTCCTGAAGGATGGTGCAATCAACTTTAATCGGAACTTTAAAAGGGCAATAGGGCATGCAGTCAGGACAGGTTTGTAGGTCTATATGGTTGAAAGGTTTTATTATTTAATTGTACCTTTCTCTCAAACGGTTGTTGCATTCATGACAGACATTTAGATTCCTTCTGCAGAGACTAATTTTATAAATTGAGTGTAGTTTTCTTCATTGGAGATTTGTATCACTAAGCATTGCAGTTACTAAGTCACAACTAATGGTGGCAATGTTTTACTGTTGGGAGCAAGCCATATTTATTCAAGTTCTTCAGGTCTTGGGATCACAGATGCAAGAAATTGCAGCTGCTGTAATCTGGAGCAAAAAAACCCCCAAACTATTGGAGGAATTCAGCAGGCCTGGCAAAATCTATAGAGGCAAAGTAATAGTGTTTCAATTCAAGATCCTGCATTACGTGATCTGCATTTTCCCATTGTTTAGTATTGAAGCTAGCTCACATTTTACTCTGTTTCTTGATGCACTATCTTGTGATTTTGAAAAAATAGCATAAAAAAGTCTTCATGATTCATCTCCATTTTCCCATTGTATGATTTTGGAAGCTAACTTTTCTTTCTTTGAACCCAAGTTAGGACAGGATTTGATGGATAAACAATATGTGCATTTTGCATGTTCATCAGTGACATTACAGTTGCTCTCATTTGAGAATACAAGATAGAGAAAACCACTAAGATTATTTTTCCTATTTGTAATTTGCTGAATTAAGTTAGATTTAGGTATTTCATCTTAGTTGTACACATGACAGCTTTTTGTGATACAAGCTCATTTATGTAATTCCATTGCTGTATTATATAGATATAGCCGATCAGAGAATCATAGTACAGCACAGATACATGCCCTTTGACCCAGTGAGTTCATGCCGACCACAGTGTCCATCCAGTTAGTCCCATTTTCTGCATTTGGTCTTTATCACTCTAAGCCCTGCCCCTTCATGTGCCTATACTTTAAACATTTTTTTCTTCAAATGATACTATTGTACCTGGTTGTTCCATATCCTCACCGTGTATGATAGAATTGCCACTCAGGTCCCTAATAAATCTTTCCCCTTCACCTAAAATGTGTGCCTTCTAGTGTTTTGGGCTCCTCTACCTTGGGGAGAACACTGCTACACTCCACCTATTCTCTGCCTTTTATAATTTTGAACACTTCTGTAAAGTCACCTTTCATGCTTTTATATTCTAAGGAATAAGGACCTAGCTTGATGAACCTTTGTCTCTAACTTAGGCCTTCTAGTCTCGACAGCATCCTTGTAAATCTTTTCTGCACTTTTTTCTAGTGTGATATATCTTTCCTGTAATGGTGATCCAAACTGCACGCAGTCCACTGTAGCCTCTCCTATGACGTATACAATGCAACATAATGTCCCATTTCCTGTACTCACTGCCCTAGTGATAAAGGTCACTGTGCTAACAGCCTTTCTTCATCACTCTTAACTACTTGTGATGATGTTTTCAACAAACTATGCACTTGTATTCCTATGTTCATCTCTTTGATTAGACTTATCCAACCATCTGTAGTACAAGTTGTACTCTGGCTTGCATCACCCCATACTTATTGAAATCTGTTTGCCTCTCCTTGACCAACTTCCATAACTGAGTTGAAAGACAAGGACCTCAAGGATTGAAAGCTCAGGATTGCTATCTGTGCCATGTGCTAGTGAGGCCAGAAATGGGAAAATCATACAGTTTAGGAAATGGTGCAAGAGGGAGGCTTCAGATTTTTGGATCATTTGGCTCCCTCCCAGGGATGGTGAGATCTGTACAGAGGGGATTGTTTGCACCTGAACTGGAGAAATACCAATTATGTGGAAAGGTTGCTAGTACTGATGGTGGGGTGTGGATGCTAGGGTGCTTGTGAGTAAAGATGTTGTTAAGCCTTCATACCAAGTCAGAAATCAAAAGGTTGAGTGTGGTGAGAATACTGTTCCGAGTTATGTATATTTTAATGCAAGGAGTTTTGTAGAAAAGACAGGTGAGCTTAGGGCATGGATCTTCATTTTGAATTACGACACTTGTGAGACTTGGTTGCAGGAGGGGCAAGACGAGCAACTCAATGTTTTAAAGTTTTGTTGTTTAGATATGATAAAGCAGGAGGGGTTAAAGGGCGAGGGGTGGCATTACAGGTAAGGGAAAATGTCACACAATGCTCAAGACAGGACAGACTGGAGAGCTTGTCTATTGAGGCTGTATGGTTGGAACTGAAGAATAAGAAAGGGATGACAAGGTTAATGGGATTATATTATAGAGACCCAACAGTCCGAGGAGTGAGTTTTTAGCTAAGGTAAAGAAAAATGAGGTGCATGGCAGCCATAGACTCAAGTACCTCATTTGTTCCTTCCTGCCAAAGAAATGCAAGAGAGCACTTGAGAAGGAAATCAAAAGGGCTAAAAGAGGGTATAAGGTTGTTCTAGAAGACGAGGTGAAAGAGAATTCTAAGGGCTTCCATAGTATATCACGGGTAAAATCCTCCCAACCACTGAGCACATCTACATGAAACATTGCTGTAGAAAAGCAGCATCAGTCATCATAGATCCTCCCCATGTAGGCCATGCTCTTTTCTCAGTGCTGTCATCAAGTAGAAGGTACAGGTGTCTCAGGACTCGCACTACCAGGTTAAAGAACAGTTACTACTCCTCAATCATCAGGCTCTTGAACAAAAGGGGGATAGCTACACTCATTTAAGGACTCTGTTATACTATTTCATGCTCATTATTTATTGTTATTTACCTATGGCTGCTCTTGCAGAGTTTGTTTACAGTTAGCAGTTCCTGATATTTACTGTTTACGGTTAACTTCTATAGATTTGCTAAGGATCTATAGAACGTTCTATAGATTTGCCCACAGAAAAAGAATATCTATGAGATGGGGGAGATCTTAAATGGATTCTTTGCATCTGTATTTACTTGGGAGACAGGCACAGATTCCATAGAAAAAAGCAGCAGTGAGGTCAGGGACTGTGTAGGGATTTCAGATGAGGTGTTTGCTGTCTTGAAGCAAGTTAGGGTTGATAAGATGTTCACTTGGACCCTGTGTGAGGTGAGTACAGAAGTTGCAGTGGCCCTAGTAGAGATTAAAATATCCTTCACAGCAGATGAGGTACTGGAGGATTAGAGGATAGCTAATGTTATTCCGTTGTTTAAGGAAGGCTAAGAGTAAGCCAGAAAATTATAGGGCGGTGGTGACCTGATATCAGGAGTAGGTAAGTTTATGGAGGGTATTCTAAGAGACTGGATATACACCTTCTTTCTATGTTGTATGTCAGTTATTTGGATGAAGGAATTGATGGCTTTGTGGCCAAGTTTGAAGATGATATGAAGATAGGTGGAGGGTGAAGGTAGTGTTGAGGAAGCAGGGTGTTTGCAGAAGGAATTGGCAGTTAGGGAGAAGGGGCAAAGAAGTGGCAGGTGGAATATAGTGTAGAAGGAATAAAGGGATGGACTATTTACTAAATGAGGCGAAAAATCATACTTGGGAGTCCTTGTGCAGAATTCCCTAACAGTCAACTTGCACATTGAGTCGGTGGTGAGGAAGGCATATGCAATATTAGCATCATTTCAAGAAGACTATAATACAAAAGCGAGGATGTAAAGCTGAGGGTTTATAAGGCATTAGTCAGACCGCATTTGGAATATTGTAAGCTGTTTTGGGCCCCTTGCATAAGAAAAGATGTGCTGGCATTGGAGAGCGTCCTGAGGAACCAGATGATACTGTGGGTTGATGAGTTACTTTGAGGTGAATTAAGACTAACATTAAAAGCATTTTTCTTTTAAGTGCAGTAAAAGTTCACCAGAATGAACCCAGGAATGAGTGGGTTAACATATGAGGAACGTTTGATGGCTCTGGCCCTATACGCACAGGAGTTTAGAAGAATGAGGGGGGTTTTCATTGAAACCTATTGAATACAGGTAGTACCAGAGTTACGAATGTCCAACTTACAGACAACTCGTACTTACGAACCAGGAAGGAGAACGTTGTCCACCATTTTAAGTCAGATCGCGATGCTGTCCGCCATTTTAAGTTGGATCGCGATGCCGTCTGCCATTTTAAGTCGCTGCCGTTGACGCTGTGTTGAGTTTTTAACTTTGTATTTGACTTAAATTTTTCTTAGTAAGATTCACCCTGGACCCCCCCCCCCCCCCCCCCACCGTTCCGGTCGGCTGGTGGTGCAGTGAGATCAGCGTCGGGCTCGAGAACAGAGGTTTCCAAGTTCGATCCAGTGAGAGACCTCTCCTGTGCTGTGTTGATGTCAATCCAGTGACTCCTGTACCATCCGTGTGCCGGGTTGATGTCGAGCTCATAACTCGACCTCATAAAAAAAACACTCCTACCTCCAGTTTAAATTCCCATGCAGAATATTGTGGATGATCAAATACTCAAACCCAGCTCAATACCCACTTGTCCCATTTAGCCTGTCTCAGTGCGGTAGTCCTTGGGAGCCGGCAGAGCTTGGGACCGCCCGCCCGCAGTGTTTCTGTTCTATTGACGGGAAGTGATCGCGATTGAAAATAAAGTGGAAATAATAAAGCACTTGGAAAGACGTGAAACGGTCATTGGAAAAGCGTTAGGCTACAGTTGTTCAACGATTGGAACAATTTTAAAGGATAACTGATAAAGTGAGAATATTGGAACATGTGAAAGGCCCTGCCCCAATAAAAGCTACAATTATTACTAAGCAACACAGTGGTTTAGTTATTGGAATACATACATTCCTTATGTGTTTTATATGCATTGAAAGGTAAAGTATATACTATATACTAAGACAAAAGTTTGACTAACTGATGCTAAATAATACCGGATGTACTTGTTCCGACTTGAGTACAAATCCGACTTAAAGACGGACTCAGGAACGGAACTCATACGTAACCCGGGGACTGCCTGTATTGAAAGGCGAGAGAGAGTGAATGGGTAGGGGATGTTTCCTATAGAGGGGGAGTCTAGGAGCAAAGGGCACAACCTCAGAAAAGAGAGACATCATTTAGAGCTGTGATGAGGAAAAATTCCTTTTAGCCACAGGGTAGTGAATCTATGAAATTCATTGCCACAGATGGCTGTGCAGGCCAAGTGATTGGTTATGTTTAAGATGGAGGTTGGTAACTTCTTGGTTAATCAGGATGTCAAAAATAACGAGGCAATGGCAAATGAATGAAATTGAGAGCGATAGTAAATCAACTGACAGAATGGTGGAGCAGATTTGATGGCCAAATTCTGCTCTTGTATCTTCTGTACTTATGATTGTGTTTTTGGTCTGCTGTCGACAATGTCAGATTCAAGTGTTGATTCTGTTGTCATGTCACTGGTGATTTTAACAATTTACAAGGCTAGTTTCAGCATTTATTTATCTTTGATGTTTTCTACATTCTACTTTCTGCCTAATTATAATATGTCATAACCTTGCATCTGTATAGAAACATAAAACACAAAACACTGTTTACTTCTGAACTTACACTAGATAGTTGTCAGGGAACTGAATTGGGTGTGAAGTACAATTTGGGTATGAAAGTAGAGAGCATATTTGCATGTGTTCTAATTAATAAATTTTAAGCTAACATGTTCAAGCCTGTAAGTGAGTAATATGAAGGCAAATAAAATCCACAATTCTTTCATATTTTCCTTGAACAATGTTATACATCGCCACTCTTTGGATCTCCTGGCCTATGTATGATATAGGGGCAGTACGGTAGCATCGTGGTTAGTACAACGTTTTACAGTATAGGCGACTCGGTGTGGCCGGAAAGGCCTATCCCACACTGTTTCTCAATAAAAGACCTAAGCTGTTGTCTTGAAAGTGTTTGTGTTTTCATTTGGAATAGTCTTATTAAACAATAATATTGCTGCTGTTGTCATTTCTACCAAGAATTTTGCTTATTTTAACTTGCAGGTTGTCAAAGCATATGATCGTGTGGAACAGGAGTGGGTAGCAATAAAAATCATAAAGAACAAGAAGGCATTCCTAAATCAGGCACAGATTGAGGTCCGGCTGCTTGAGCTGATGAACAAACACGACACTGAGATGAAATACTATATAGGTAACAAAAGACTTATTTGAACCTTACAGGCAATCGTTTACAAATATTTGGGGGGGAAATCAACTGAATTTTATCTGATACCGATGAAAAATAATGTTACTAAAGTATTAAGCATTTGGAATGTTGTTTATTATAATACAATGTGAGGTATGAATATTAGGATATGGTTGGGCTGATACAGTATATACTGAAATGACTTTTAGCTCCAAGTGTCTCTTAGATCTGTGATTTCATTATGTACCAAAAATTGAGCCTTAATTTCACATTTGACTGTATCCTGTTTAATGTGGTGTTGTATGTCTTGGAAAAAATGTTCAGAAGCTTCTGATTTTTAAAGATAATCACCACTCTAGTGTGAAGTAAATTGAAGACCAGCATTTTTTTGAAATTTCCTACATGAATTTCATAGTAGTATTCTCTAGCTGAATTACAATACTATAAGGAAAACCAGAGATGAGCGTCATTTATATTTTCCAGTACTTTAGTTTCACAGCATGTGCTGGCTGTTCTTGGTAAAATAAATGCAGAAAATGTTAGACGTATTCAGCAGGTGAGCCATCATCTGAAAAGAGAAAGAGAAATATAGTGATCCAGAACAAACATCTTCCATTAAAACTAGGAATGTGTGGAAAACTAGTCAAGTTGCAAAGAGTCTGAAAGAGGAATGTATAGGATATTGGATAAAGTCAATATTCCTGATAGGGTGGGATCAAAGACTTAAGTTTTTCTAGAACTGTCTGGTCAATTGATTAATGGGTTAGATTAGAGAGAAAACAAACAAATAAACAATGCTGTTAAATACGGGTCAGATATTTACTAGAACCTGAAGTCAAATGGAAGTTGCTGGAAATGCCTATCACTTCAGGCATTGTCTGTGGAGCAATTTAAAAGAAAGTTAATGTAGCTGAATAACCCAACAATAGAACTGGTCAGTTCTGATAAAATTCGAGAAAGCAGATTACCTGAAACAATTGAATTCTATATTGAGACTTGAAGGGTGCCATTTTCCCAGATCAAAAAATAGTGTTGTTCTTCATTGAAAGAGTTTTGGGGGTCATAAATCAGAGTAGAAATGGGATTATAGAGGATTGAAATGACCAGCAGCTCAAGTGTGCGGTCAGCCCAGTGGATTGGATGGAAATGCTTTACAAAGTGTTCCTCCTATTTGCATTTGGTTTTGCAAGTGTGGAGAAGACAGTGTATGGGCACCAAATACAGTGCACTGGTTAGAAAGAGTGATAATGTTTATTTTCTTTTTCAGCAACATGTGTAATTAATGGTTCAGTCCACACAATGAATTTGTAACTTAAATTCTTCTCAAAGCTATGCTGATGTATACATTTTAAGGAATATTCTGAAATAATTTATTTCACAGTTGTAAATAAGAAGGTATTCTTACAATTTTACTAATAGAGAAACAAAATGGTAAAATTCCATCACTGTTGTCAAGTATAACATAATTGATGGATAATAGTAATTCTCTGCATCATCGTCTGAGTGGGGATATGACTAAATCAAAATATGGAGAAATAATGAATAAAAAAGTGGTGGAAGTATTAGGAAGGTTAGGCAGAATCTCTGAAATGGAGAAAAAAGTCATGCTTTACATTGATTAATTTCTGTCAGGAAATCTTTCAGTTGTGTATGTTAGCATTTGTGTGGCATCTACAGTTGTCATTGATTTACGTAATAGATTTGTTTTAGAAAAATTATATGACTGGTTAAATATTATTTATTCCCTTTACAGTTCATTTGAAGCGGCACTTTATGTTTCGAAATCACCTCTGCCTTGTCTTTGAGATGTTATCCTACAACCTGTATGATCTGCTTCGCAACACCAATTTCCGTGGCGTTTCCTTGAACCTCACGCGGAAATTTGCACAGCAGATGTGCACTGCTTTGCTCTTTCTTGCTACACCAGAGCTCAGCATTATCCATTGCGACTTAAAACCTGAAAACATCTTGCTGTGCAATCCCAAAAGGAGTGCTATCAAAATAGTGGACTTTGGAAGCTCTTGTCAGCTTGGTCAGAGGGTGTGTACCATTACATTAACATTTGTATAGGTTTTGCTGCTGCTTCAATGAGTTACGAATATGATGCCAATGCAGTTGACCTCTGCATGGCTTTGAAAAGTAAATCCTGACTTTATAGTAACTGTAGGAAATAGATTTGTTTAGAGTTGAAGATGGGTTTTGATAAGTTTTGAAAAAGGTATGCATAATGCCAGATGAAAGAACTTGCTTGATGTATTTGACCATCAGAAATGCAGAACTGGCAGATCTTCCAAGCAGTTGAGAGCATAGCTGGAGGGCAGTTGAAACAGCTGAGATTTTAGGGAACTCAGATGTATTACTGTAATTGGATAGAATCTGCTATGGAATACTGTTTTCAACCTTAACAGCTTTAAATTTTGCCTTTTACTCAATGCAAGCTTATATTCCGATACTGTTTTTTTATCTATTGGAAAATTAAAACTAATTAGCAAAGCATTTTGTAATACTGCGAGAGAATTCACTCATTTAGGTAATCTGTGAACCAGCATAAACATTGGTTAAAACCTAAAGTACTAGATGAAAAATTTATTAGATAAATGTTCTTTTATTTAGTATTTGGTGGTGATTATAAAATGACATAGCACAGAAACAGGCCCTTCAGCCACTAAGTTGGCATTGACCATCAAACGCCCATTTGCACTGATCCCATTTTATCCTTCCCACTTCCTCGTCAACCACTTGACTCTCAACTCTCATCCAGACTGTAGGGCCAATGCACAGTGGTTAATTAACCCCTTGATCCAGTTTATTTTTGGAATATGGGAGGATTTAAAAGAAGCCTACCAATTCATGGGGAATGTGCAAACTATGCATACCAGAGGTTGGGTTTGAACTTGGGTGTCTGGAACTGTGCCCCAAGCTCTGCTAAATTAGAACTTTGCCACCTTAAGTTTGTAACTTTTACAAAATCAAAACATTTTTCTTGCCAGTTTTCCTTAGTTTAACTTGGACATGTGAAAATTTATTCCAGTGACCCAGTAATGCAATACACAAGTTTGAGATTACAATGCAATTATTAAACATGAAGCTGCAGCTTTGATAGGATATTCTTAAATGCAAGACAAAAATAGATCACTATATGCTTAGTAGTTCTTGTATTAACTATGTTAATCTTTTGTAGATATACCAATACATTCAGAGTCGTTTTTACCGGTCACCAGAGGTACTGCTGGGAATGCCCTATGACCTAGCTATTGACATGTGGTCACTAGGTTGCATTCTGGTGGAGATGCACACCGGAGAGCCACTCTTCAGTGGTGCTAATGAGGTAGGCAAATAACTTTAAAAGAAGATTGTATCAAGTATCTGGAACACTCTCAACATTTGGCTTTGAGTCAAGCTTTAGTCTTTGAGTATGTGCAACCTCCAAAATGTGGTGTTTTTTTTTTCAAAGGTCATTTCATTAAACTGTAGAACTATTATTTTCTTAATGGTATATCTAAATTTGCACATGATGGCTGAGACATATGGTGATGAGAAATGTTGAAGTAATACCTAAAAGGCTAAAAATAAGTTTAGTGAGTAGGCAAAGATCTGGCAAATGGTATATAATGGGAAAGTGTCCATTTTAGTAAATAGCACATTATTTGAATGATTGGAGCTATGAGAATCAGAATCAGATTTAATATCACCACATATCCAGCATATGTCATGAAATTTGTTGTTTTGCGGCAGAAGTACATTGCAATACATAATAAAACTATATGATAAATATATATAAAAAATAAGTACTGTAAAAAGAGAGGTGAAATAATGCTGAGGAATTATCCACGGGTTCATCGTCCATTCAGAAATCTGATGGCGACGGGAAGAAGCTGTTTCCAAATCATTGAATGTGTGTCTTCAGGCTCCTGTACCACCACCTTGATGGTAGCAATGAGAAGAGGCATGTCCTAGGTGATAGTGGTTTTCAATGATGGACGTCGCCTTATTGAGGCATAGCATTTTGAAGGTCTCCTGGATGCTGTGGGGTGCTAGTACCCATGATGGAGCTGGCTAAGTTTACAACTTTCTGCATCTTTTTTCAATCCTGTGCATTGGCCCTCTATACCAGATGGTGATGCAACTAGTTAGAGTACTCTCCATGGTACTTCTGTGAAAGTTGAGAGTGTCTTTGGTAACATAGCAATTCTCCTCAAACTCCTGATAAAATTTAGCTTTGAGATGCAGAGGAATCTGGATGTGTGGTGTATGATTTTCAAAAGGCCAGTAAAAATGTACTGCAGATTATAGTAAAACTAACAAATTATTGACTGAGTAAAGCTATATAGACACCATATAAAATAGTGCTAGAAATATTCAGCAGGACAGGCACCATCTGAAGTCATCAGTCAAAGTTAAATTATTCTCCCACCAGCATTTTCTGTTTTGGATTTTCAGCTTCTGCAGTCTTTGCTTTTAGAATATAGATCATCAGTTCCTTTGATTAACTGTGATTTCACTTAAGCCTAAATTTAGAAATAGATGAGGCTTCACAGCTTAATTTCACACTAACACTGTGCACAAAATATTATGCCCTTTCTACTGAAGGTCATAAATTGGCTTTTGTTTACTCCCACAGTGAAGACACATTGACCTAATAAGTCCACAAAATATAAATGTAGCCTTTTTGTTTGAGGCCTGCTCAATTCTGATTTTTGACATTACCTTTTCTCTTCTCGTCTTCTGTTTAGGTGGATCAAATGAATAAAATTGTAGAAGTTCTAGGAATACCCCCATCTCACATCTTAGATCAGGCTCCCAAAGCTCGGAAATTTTTTGAGAAGTTATCCGATGCATCGTGGACAGTGAAGAAGACCAAAGATGGCAAGAGGGTGAATATCAAGAGTAACATTAAAAAAATTGGAAACACAGTAAGGACTTGAACTTATTTGAAATACAATTACTAGCTGCATGTGGCAACTTGGTGTATGTTGGGGTTTTTGTATCAAGCTTGCTTTAGATGGTTTAGTGTCTGTATTGTCAACTTCATTACCACTTTCAGCGACACTCAGAATTACTAAACCCAAGATCGTGTGGCTTGGTCTGAGTATAATTATTAGTATTTAGACTAAAAATATTTCCCTACTTTATCTTTTACTTTTATATTTTTAATAGTTTTATTCTTTGCACATATCATCTCAATTGTTAATGATGAAGGAATTTTTTTTAGCAGCCATAACCTCATATTTAAGTTAAAAATTAAACCACAAATAATAAATTACACTCTGAATAGAATGATGTGATTTTGTCTTTTTGTTTAAAATGTGTATTTCCATGGAAAGAGTTCAGAGATCTTTTTATGCTTCTTAGTAGATGAGTGATATTGCTAAGTACAGTGTTTTTTTAGCACTGGTAGACAGACATTCTCTATTTATGGGGGGGGGGAGTAATCTATGGATATGTCTAAATGAGCAATTAAAGGCAGGAGATTTCTAAATTAAGTAACTACTGCAGATTTTTGATCTTTGCAGCAATCAAAATCTTGTGTTGTGCCATCCCATCTCTCATGAATAGGAATACCTCTAACAATCCACTTAGAATTTTCAAGTGAAACAAATCTTAATACTGTTCAGAAGTGGTCTCAGTTTTGATGAATGTGATATTGAGGATTGTGGCCATAGCTGCAGCATGGAATACACATTTAACCAATTGTAATTCAGTTGTATTTTTACATTTGATTTATTATTGTAAAAATAAGCGCCATATAATTATATCTTAAATGAGTACTTCAAAAGAGATGAAGTTTGAAAGGAATTTCTATCACTATTGTTTCTTTTCCAAACAAGGGTAAAGTAAGTATTATTGATATTGTCTTCCATTTGGGGAAATCTAGTTGTCCCCTTGCTGGCAGCCAACTGAAAATTATACCACATTCTCTATAATCCAGGAAGCACCCACTTTTTCATGTCCATGATGTTAACAATGAACAGCTCATTATTTATCTTCTGTGGTGCCTTTGGAATCATAAAAATGAAAATCTGGTATTTTAGTATCATTGAATTCATTCTATTTTCCTTTGGCTACATGGGGAAAAATGTGTTTATCTTCCTAAGTGAAACCCCACAGCTTGTCTTTTATCACTTAAATCATGCTCTATTCTGATGAAAGCTCATTAACCTGAAATACTAACTCTTCACAAATGCTGTGCAGAGTATTTCCAGCACTTGGCCTTTATTGCAGACATCCAGCATTGACAATATTTTGCTGTAGTTATTTCCCTTTAAAAACTTTTATTGAAATGTTTATGTTTGTATACAGAATAAAAGCTAATCAAAGCACCACATCACAGACATTGAAAGTAGAAATTTATCCTCAATTGGATGAGATTTTTGAAGACCACAAAACAGAGGAGGAGAATTAGGCCATTCAGCTTATTGAATCTGCTCCACAGATTCATAATCATTACAAAGTACACTTCATAATGTTGTAACAAATATGTTAATTGCTTGAAGCATTTAACATATCAGAACTGGAAACATTGGAAATGTGTTTTAAGTTGCAGAAAGGGGGAGAAATGGGGAACAGGAAGTATCTGTAATAGGGTGCATGACAAAATCATCAAGGTAACAATTACTTTAATAAGCCAGTATTTGGAGATGGGGTGGGGGTGGGGAATCAGACAGCTGAAACATACAGGTACTGCTACATCCATGGAGAGAGAAGGGAATAAAAGGTTACCCTAAAATTAATAAAAAATTAACTGTAAGATGAGATGCTATTCCTTGGACCTTGCATTGGAAGCTACATAGGTTGCTGAAGGCATGTCATAGTGCGAGTATGATGGAGATTTAAACTTGAGAGACTGAACAGACGTATTTTACAAAGTGGTCACCAAAGCTGCTCTTGCATACCATTTCTACCAGAAAACCCAAATGTAGATTGGGTGACCACTTTTCAAAACACTTGTTAGTCTGGAAGACTAAGCTTTTAGCATCATGTGCACTGAATGCAATACACAAAGCTGGAAAATTTGTTTGGATCCTTGAATAGTGGCAAAGGAGAAGAGGTGAATGGAAGGATATTGTATGGGAAAGTACCCTGAAAAGTTGAGTAGTTTGTGGGGATGGTAGAGGACTCCAAAGATAGTGGTCTCTTTGCAATGCTGGGAGGGAGGGACGATTTTTGGTAGAATCGTGTTGAAAATTGTGGAAATAATGAATGACCATCCATTGTATGTGGAATGTGAGTACAAAAGGAAGCACTATTTTACTTATGGCTGTGAGTAGAGGGTTTGACAGCTGTGTCAAACCACCTACTCACGGGCTGAAATAATGGGACTTCCTGGACAGACCTGCCTATGGATCTTGGGAGGTGGGGAGAACTGAGATGGAGGCAATGGAAGAAACACCTAAGAAAGTAAGTTGTGTGACTTTCTGGGAGGTTGTGGCCTGATTCTTGTTTCATTTGCTATTTTATGCTTTTGTAAAATTTTCTGTCCATTTATTGCCTTTAAGATCTTGGTCCATATTCTGTTTACATGCATTTGCTTGTTTCAATTGAAGGTATAAACCCGGTCCAATTTATTGAGCTTACAATTTTAAACAAAAATACCAGAAAATGGTAACCTTTGCTTGTCACCTCTCTGCCAAAAGCATGATGCATCAGGAATCTGCCTCATGATTTGCATCCATAAGTTTTGTCGCTTGTTGCTGAAAGTTGTCGCATTGTCCATAATTAATTCAGATTGAATTGCTAATGTCTTACTGGGGCTGTTAAATTTCCATTTACCATAATTTTTAATCTCTGTGATAGATTCTCTGGTTCAGTACATTCTCAGTTACTGAAGTAGAGTTAATCACAATCAATTAATATTTCTTTTAGGAATATAAGCCACCTGGAACCCGAAAACTTCACAGTATTCTTGGAGTAGAGACTGGTGGTCCTGGTGGACGTCGAGCTGGGGAGTCTGGTCATACTGTAGCAGATTATCTGAAGTTTAAGGATCTGATTTTGAGGATGCTGGACTATGACCCTAAGACACGGATAGCCCCCTATTATGCACTGCAGCACAGCTTTTTCAAAAAGACAGCTGATGAAGGGACAAACACAAGTAATAGTGTTTCAACAAGTCCAGCTATGGAACAGTCGCAATCTACAGGCACCTCTTCTAGCACATCCTCAAGTTCAGGTACACCCATACAGAATGTATTATAGATTGTACATTGTTGCTATGTTCCCTTCACACCCTGTTATACTAATTGTATTGTGTCAATTGTTAACAGGTCAGTTTTTACTTCCTTAAGTAAGTGCTATAATTAAATATTTTGTTTAACTTCTGGAATTCCTCTGAGAGGATCAGATACAAAAGATAGATTGCTTGGTTTAGAAGAGCACTCCTATGACAATCCTACAGCAGGATATTTTAATTGGGCAATGCACTATGTTGATTAGCAATCAGATCACAATTCCTGGAATGATCTTAAATTACCATTTTAAAGCACATTCTGATAAATGTTGAATGTGTTTTATGGCATTAGAATCTGAGAGGGTAATTTTTAAATTTGTGTTCTTTGCCCAGTTTAAAAAAAAAGGAATCTGCTATTATCTGTTAATAGTGCGATTTTGCAAAGTTGTTTTACTGTTTACCTGGAACAATAAAAATATCATCATAGCACTTGGAGATAGGAAATACAGGTTTAATCTCCAGATCCCAGCAACATTATATTTGATGGTGTTGCCAGTTTAGATGACTGTACACATGTACATTGTTGTTGCCATTTCTTCATTCCCAGGAAATAGTAAAAAAATCTCATTCAACAAAGGAGAGTGAATGGTCACCCAGAAGTTTCAAAAGCATTCCTGAACACCTGATTTTCATGTCTGTTCAAGCAACTTATGATTTTGTTTACCATGTTCTTTTTTTCCCCAAAGTATTTTTTCTTGCCTTCGATTACATGGTTCCCTTGATTAAAGTGACCATTGTTATTTTGATGTGGATCACAGGGTATGTTTCAAAATTTGGCATGAATTACCTGTAAACATGTCAATGTATTTCTGTTCCATTAAGTTTAAGAAATTACTTTTTTTCATTAAATTTGAAAATCTTGTATTTTACCTTTAATTCCCAACTGGCATATCACACCCAGCTAGCTGATAAACAAAAAAAAACATTGAAATGAATGCATATTGATCAAGGTGTGCTATTTAGTTTGATGACATTCCTTTTTTTTTCAGGATTAAATATACAGAGCTAACTTTTCATTTTTGATCCGTTGTTTTTTGGGCATCAATTTTCTTATTAACAGAGAACATATATTCATGTCTGGATCTTGCTGATGCATTTGGGACTGCTGCCATTTAGCCATTTAAACAGCAGTATGTCTGAAACTGCGTTAGATTTTCAAAGTCCTAGATTTGCTGACAGATTGAAATGCTGAATTTGGTTTCCTTGGGCTAGACTCTGTAGGGATTGTCAAACTGGGGGCTATGAAGCAACAAGGAAGATGAGTTGGTATTTTAAATTAATTTAGTTTAATGGTTTTCATTATTCCTGTGTTTTAATTATATTATTAAATCATTTTAAAAAAATTATTTCTATCTTTGAAAACTTTAAAAATCTCATTCTGTGCTGAGGCTGTAGGTTGCTGACAGTTAAGGCTGTTTGGAGTGAATTGGGAACCTATGCATCATCAGAGAGTCAGTTACCATCCAGACTGTAGTTGTTAAAGCCTGCGATCCTTTGGTCCAACAACATAGCTCCCTGCTTTTGAGAATTCTGGTTAGGAGGCAGTAAAGCAAAATCTGGACTACTGAACCACATTATTTTGAGCAGCTTCACTTCTGTTTGCATTCTCTCAGGTTTTGTATATCGTTTTTGGAATGTGGAAAAATGCATTTGAGCCTATTCCAAAGCAATGGCACTTGTTGTAGAGATAATTTACACACTAGGTATCATTTTTGTCTTTAATGACATCTCATCACTTGTGTCATTGCTTTGCAAAGTACATTTTCCTATGTTTTTATGTAAGCACATGATGCTAAAACTATGCCTCTACCTATTGTTGTCTCTTGACCAGTACCACACCTTAGTAAGGTTTAGTTCTGCAACCATATTACTGGTATTTAATGATAAACTTGTGTTTTGATTAATGTTACAGTGTATTTAATGGTATGAATACAATTTCAGTCAGTTAACATGATACCAGTACCATTTTGATCACTTTTCATTGCTTCTACCTAAGCCCTTCCCACCACCACCTTCCCCAGATCACACACCACACAAGACATATATTGTATGATATGTTTTGTATGAAGCATATACTAATGCTCATCTTTAACAGGTGGTTCTTCTGGGACAAGTAATAGTGGAAGGGCAAGGTCAGACCCAACGCATCAGCACCGACATAGTGGTGGGCATTTCAGCGGAGCTGTCCAGGCCATGGACTGCGAGACACACAGCCCACAGGTGAGCTTTGTGCTTGAAAAATGTTTCCTTCACATCCCTGTGGCTGCAGATTTGAGTCCAGTGCGATCTGATGATCAGATCTGTCAGCTGCATATGTGATTTTGTTTGGGTAGTTCTATCAGTTGCTGATGAGAATTCTCCAGACAAGGAACATCATATCTCAGTTGAGAAATAGGACTGGCACCTTTATGATATAGTAAATGTGCTTCCCCTCATCTGGTTCATGGTGGCTTTGGTCAACATATTCATACAAAATCTAGCCATCATGCTCCTGACTTTGTAGAGGCAAGCCTTAAAGTGAGGCAGGTTGCCAGGTGATGGAATATCTTGAGGATGTTGTGTACCATTTTTTTAAAGAACTGGTTTATATTCCTCCAATTACATTGAACTTATTTTATTTTTCATTTATTCATGGATATGTAAATATTAGCTTGCCCATTCATACATAATTTACAATTTATTTTCTTGTGCTCTCCTAGACTGTTCTCTGATCCATCACTAAACAAAATACTGATTTGTTTTCACTATTTGTGATAAGCATTGCATGTATGTATTTTCAGCAGATAACACAAACTCTTTTCTTTGAAAGTTGATTTTGTCAATGCGTCTTTTGTTTCACACTTTACAGGTATATAGTATTAGCACTGAAAAGCCAATTCGTTGGAGTCTTCATTTGCTCATCCATTCTGTTATTTCCGTTCTATTGATGTTTTAACTGTAGAGAATCGCTTATTGTTCTAAAATAAAATCTGCCCTTTTTCAAAATGGGTTCAATTGTGATGTAATGAACTTTTTTTTCCACTGTGCATTCTCAAAATGTAGGTTCGGCAGCAGTATCCTGTGGCATTGGGATGGACGCCTGGTGATGCCACTTCGCAAGTCACGGTTGAAACTCATCCAGTTCAAGAAACAACGTTCCACATTGTCCCTCAGCAACAGAGTGCATTACATCACCACCACTCTAACAGCTCTCATCACCACCTCCACCACCACCACCACCATCACCATGGACAGACCATGAGTACCCGGAACAGGCCTCGAGCTTATAACTCCCCAACAAATGGCGCTGCTGCCCAGGACTCGATGGAAGTGGGACATAGCCACCACTCCATGACGTCCTTGTCTTCCTCAAATTCCTCTTCGTCCACTTCCTCTTCATCTGTTTCCGGCTCTCAAGCCTATCACAACCGACCTGTTGTTGCCAATACTTTGGACTTTGCTCAAAATGGCACTGTGGACGTTAATTTGAGTACATATGCTAATCCCCGTCAAGAGACGGGAGTGTCTGGCCCACAAGTGTACCAATTCTCAGCAACAGCAGGTCCTGCCCATTACATGACAGAAGGGCATTTGTCAACGCGGCAAGGAATGGATAGGGAGGAGTCTCCAATGGTAGGTGTTTGTGTTCAGCAGAGTCCTGTCGCGAGCTCATGACTACACTGATGGGGTTTGTTTTTGTGTGTCTTCAAGGTGGGGGTTTTAACAAAGAGCATTGAAATAAGTGCTGCTTTGGAACAAAGGAAACAGGATTGGTAGGTCAAGAGCGCAGAGCTGAATATATTTTTAAATTGAAAAGGAATTTGCTAATGGACTGTGGAGTCAAAGTGCTTAAGACTGGATTCATGCCCAGAAATCACCTTACACTTCATGTATGGGTCACCCAGAGCTGTAGCTTCTTCTTAAGCTACAGTTCTCTTACACAGCATCCCGCCTCCTGAGTTAGCACAACTTGGCATGGGTGAAGTAGCAGCATTAGTTTAAAAACCACCTGAGAAAACAGAAACGGAACTGCAGATTTTTTTTTAAACGAACAATTAACACTCTTCTGTCTTTTCTGACCTACTTTGTGTCAGATTTTTAAGAGTCCCTGGAATATCCTAACAAGGTCCTGAGATGTGCTGCAACAGAGGAGGGCTTGATAAATTGGAGCATGCTGCCATCAGAGCAGTACATGAACTGAAAGGACACTGTAAATGGAATTTCAAAAGCACATCTGGCATGCTGAGTGATGGTTAGTAAAACATCCTTGTTCTAATCATACAGAAGCTTTGAGTGGAGATTTCTTTGGGCCTTCATGGTTTAATCATTCAAAGGCTTTGAATAGTGATTGAACATTTATTTTGGTCCGGTCATAAAGGTGCAGTGAGTGGCAATCATCTGGTCATTCTTGGCCTATTGCTTACATTTTTTGAGTGGCAGTTGGATATCCTGGGCCTTTCGATTTTGGACATTGACTGAAAAATCGTTTTAAGAGGCTGGGCATCATTTAACATGCCATTGTGCAGAGGTCATTGAACTTTCAGATGGTCCTTAATTTTTAAAAAGCAAGCATGGGTAATTAATGAGGCCTTTGTTGGAGGAAACAATATGACCCTATTGCATCCTTTTCTCTCTTCTGGTACCCCATACCTCATCCCTGCACTGCCATTAGTTGCAGGAATTAAAGAGGTCATGTGCACCACAAAGATTACTTCCTCTGTTATATGGCACGAAAATAGCAATCTCAGTTTTCTGAAATATTAACTCCTTTCTTTCTCCTACCCAACCTGAATTTTGTTTCTAGCTTTTCCTTCAGCACGTGATTTCCCCACTATTACTTTGCGCAAAGACAACTCCTGTTCATTATGAACATTTTTAAAATGCAGAATTTTATGTGACTGCTCTCGCCTCACAATTATGCTGTGAATTTTACAAGAATTTATTTTCCTTTTTTTTTGATAATTTATTGTACCAAAGCTGTTTTTATAGCACATAGATGTCTGTAACCAATAATGTAGCAGTTCTGCACTTTTGACAAGGTATATTTAGATCATTTTTCTTTTTAAATGTTAATTATAATTATGGCTATACCTATTGCTTAACAAAACTGGAACTGATGTTAGCTTTATGCAGTCTTTTCATAGTCTAAATATGTTGTAGTTACATTTTACCCCAGAAGGGATTCCTTTGATATCTGAAGAATAGTTTCTCATTTTATGCAAGTCCAGTTGTTAGTTGTTTGTTTGACAGGCCTTGGGACCTCAAGTTTTCATTGATGCAGACCAGTTAATTAGATGAGGTATTGTGAGCGTATGTAGGTGGGAAGGACCAACAAATCACAATGCAGTTTTGTGCTAATATCCGTACATTTTAATGGACCACTCTGTATACTGTGCATGCTATATAACAGACCCAACGTTTAGATGGTATAATTTCACTTGAGCCAAAATAAGCCATTTTTTTTTTATTTTAAAGGGCACAAACTGGGCAGCAATTGCAGTATGTCACCCACAATTATATAATATCTGCAATCTCTTCATTAAACTTGAAGACAAAATGCCATTAAAAAGGATAGTTTAACTTTTTAAAAAATGTACATAAGCACTAATATAACACCTGCAGCCATATTTTACTGACAGTTTGATTAATGGCCTCTCCAACTGGTCCTAGAAAACTAATAATTTTCCTTTAGGTCTGTAATCGCAAATGGATATCTGTAGTTAATGGATCAATGGCCATTCTGTGATCCCCTGGATCAAGACTCTGAATGGGAAAAGCAGTTCTCTTTCAGACTGCAGTTACTGGCAGTCTAAATAATTTAAATCCATTTCCACTGTATGTGTAATAACTGACCCATGCCCAGGGATTGTTTTGAGGAATCCAGTGAAATATTTGGTGCCTTTGACTTTGGTGTCAACAGGCCACTGGGTGTAAATCTTCCCTTAGACTGGACAATTCTATAAGATATGATTTCACTCAAATCAACTGTCACGGTACAAATATAAACTAGGAATGTTCATCTATCTGATGTAGAACAGCTCTTATCCACTCACTGCTGTGATTGAAGACCTGTCTTTGAATATTGGGATTTGAGAGTGATTGAATATTGGATAAGAGCACTGTTGACTGTTGAATTCAACTTTTAGAGGGAATCTTGATTGCTAATGTTTACTGCTGGCTCATTGAGGTATATGAATCTCAGTTGCCACACGTCTGGAGGTCAAAACCTTGCAAATTTGAACACCAAGGCTACAGAAGTACAGTATACTGTGTTGTGATGCAGTGTATTGGATCTTAAAGCTAGGATCTTAGACACTAAATAGCAGTGATATTGACTCACACTTTACCCAAGTTAGGAGTATTTAATGCTGTATCATCAGCTGTCAACTAATAAATGCCAAATGCAAATAGCTGTGATCTGAGATCGGATTCAGACTCAGAACTAGTCAGATTTGTATCCAAATCATAACGGTTAACATCTGTATTAAAACCTGTCACAATATGCATACTTTTTTTTAACCCTTGCGTGCGTGTCTCATGCCTTGTGTTTGCGTGTCTCATTTGTGTCTTGGCACTGCCTTGTTCTAGACACTCATTTCAGAATGTGATCTTGCTCACGTTTCTCCTTTCTCTCCTGTCTTGCCTAAATTAACAGTCCAGTTTTGTTTGCTTGACTACACAGTTTGGTTACAGGACTTCTGACTGTGCATTGTATACATAAACAGCATGGAATAAGGTTAAGTACCTGTGTCCAGAGATTGTAAGACCTAGTCAAGACTTGCTGTGTATATTGTAATATGTTAAATGACAAAAGACAAGCCCTTTGTATTATAGTCATGCAGTCTAATGTATGATAAATTGAATAATTGGTCCTCATTCTTTCATTTTGTCTGTGTGGTTATTACTGAATTTCAAAACCTGAGTTTTGCATCTGATTCATGCCTTATCCTATTTCAAAAATCGTATAAGAATGTGTTAAAAATCCATTAGTCTTTGGGATGATTGTTTCACATAAGACCTGGAACAATATTATAACACTTCACTGGCATAAAATTCCTTGCTTTTACTCGAATTTTCTTCCAGTTGGCGTTTTCCTTGATTAAATGTCATTTGTCCTTATCTCTGGGTTATGGAATTAACTCAATAGTTTTTTTCCTCCACCTCCTGTTTGACAGAAATGATGGCAGTCAATGTAAAGAGGCCTGCTTTATTGTATTTCCTGTTACTCAACACAGAATCTAGTAAAAGAAATGGTTTTAACTTTTGGAGTGAAGATATGGGAATAGAGCAATTTGGAAATGTAATTTATTTTCTCTTAAATGGTGAAAATACTGAAGTTGATATGATAGTTGAAAAGTGATGTACCAGTGGAAAATATTGCACACGCTGTAATTACCCAGCAGTCTTCAACATAATGGAGCGAGAGAAGAAAGTTGCTGTTTCAAAAGGCTGACCTTGAACAATGAGAAGCTGTGACCTGTTTAATTTAGTACAGCATTTTTTAGTTTCTATTAAGCAAGTTGTTCATACCAATTTGAACAATTGGTATGAACAATATTTGCAAAGTGCTTTTAGGAATTCCTGCCGGAGATTTACTTGTTCTAAGGATGAAATTAAATTTACAACACAGATTTTTCTGAGTCTAAAGCAAATTGCTGATTCACAACAACGTGAGATACATCAAGTTGAGTGCCCCTATATCCGAAATTCCAAAATCTGAAAACCTCTAAAATCTGAATTTATTTTTTGAGCACTGACATGGCACCAAAAATGGAAATTTCCACAAGGTGCTGCGGAAGGTTCCCAGGCAATGTGCAAGTGCCTGAGCATCACGAACAGTTCTGAGAAATAACCTCATAACCGTAATGAATGGAAGTCAATGAAAAACAAAAAACCTCTGCATTGAGCAAAGATTGAAGATCTCGATTGCATATTGAAAGTGGATTCGTCAGCATTGGAGTAAACGTGTTGTTTAATGATAAGCATATCAGAAAATGAGCAAAATTCTATCATGAACTATAAATTGAAGGTAGTTATGAATATTCTGCAGCCTGGTTGCAGAATTTTAAGAAAAGACACAGCAGTACATTTTCAAAGATTTGTGGTGATAAAACATCTGGTAATCATAAAGCAGCAGAGAAATTCTTTGAGTTTGCCAAGATTATCGCTGTTGGAAATCTCACACGCTGAATGGCTGTATCAGTACATGTGTGATGAACAAGTGTAAGACGGATTGCTGACTGGTAGCACATAAATTCAGTCGGGAATAATGGCGATGCCAAGTAGCCACTGACTGTCCATCTATGCAGCTGAGGTAATGATAACTTATCTTTCAGATGATTCAATGTATACTTAATTGTTACATGCAGAAAAGTATTAACAATATTATATAAAACTTACCTTCAGAATATACGTATAAGCTGTATGTGTAAAGGAAATGGATTTTGTGTTTAGATACCAAATTGATACAATAATTAGGAATAAAAAAAATTAGGAATGGGGGAAAAAAAATGAAATCTGAAGCACTTCTAGCCCTGATCAATTAGGATAAGGGGTACTCAACCTGTATAATCATTTGGTAGGCATGGGTCACCGACATCTAATTTTTCATAAAATACAAATAAATACAGCCTGTCCCTGGGTAACAATGAATTAAGTTTTTACGAGGTCTGAAAGTCGGGGGAAATACATGAATCATTCTATCTGGTAACCATGCCTCAAATACTATAATGAAAGGTATGAAGTGCATACAAAAATGATAAAGAACAATTACTAAAAGTAAAGAACGGAAACTGATTTCCTGTTCGTAACCTGGGGCTGCTTGTATTATTAACTGTTTGGTCGATTGCCTTGTTTAACATTATTTACGTTAACATTTAGGTTTCAGAAATGGTGGTTACAGTTACGCAAGTTATAATCTGCATCATTGTAACTAGTGCAGAATTTTTTTGAAGATCTTGACCCTTTGAAATATTTCTTTTGGAATCTCAAGAATATAGTTTTATTTCCAGCTGGCAGCTCATTCAAAACTTGTAAACGATACAAGCCTGAGATTCAAACCCAAGACCCGCCCTGCTGCTGAGATGATTCCCACTAGAATTGTTGCCTGATCTTAATATGTATTAAATGTGAAAAGTTTCATTGCTTGCTGACCTGTTTTTAAAGTTTTTAGATAGCAGAAAAATTAATTTAATTATCAACATATCAGGTCACCAGGAGTGAAAAATGCAGCAACTACTTTCGTGGACCGTCATTCCAATATCCCACTAATGTGCTTTTGCAATTTTATTTAAAATTCAAAAACAGCTTTAAAAAAAAAATTCAAGCTGAACTTCCATTAGACTATCAGTGTTTGTATTCTCAACGATAATGACCTGATTTTAACATTCTTAGGGGATTTTTACAGTTCTTTGCTTTATCATGTTTTTGCATGCGTGTTTACCATAACGAAGTGAATTTACTTTCTGCCTGAATGTAAGTAAATACAGTACAGGTGATCATTCATCGCTCAACAATGACCAACAAAAATATTTGGACCGTATGTTAATTAACCATAATATACTTTGCTGCCAATGTGTTCCACAGAGAAAGTATAAGCAAGATTAAAAATAGTAGTCTCTCCCTTGTACAGTGGGTAAGTATTAAATATTAAAGTAGTAAATTGCTGTGGAGGTGGGTATCTGGTTCAGAAACGGAAATGAGTCTTCGGGGCAGAATAAGCTGTCTGCCTCTTCCTGGATTGATGTGCCTTTGGATGATTGAAAGAAAATGTTGGTGAGATTAGAGTAAATGCCTTGCGAAAGAAAATTGATTCTGAGAAAGTCAGCTCAGCTTAAGCAGAAGTACTGTCTGACTTGAGGAATATTTCCAGTGTTTTTGGTTTTCGTTAGGGACCCTTTTGAACATGTTGCTGCCTGAGCATTTTGGGCGTGTTAACTGAATCTATTATCGATAATCAATGTCCTCCTACTCCGCTGCTTCCCAATTCTTCTGCCAATTACTTCAAGGTCAAGCCGAGTTTATTAAATGTGTATATTCATTGCGATGTGAAAGGAGGACAGAACATGGTTCTTGCTGTCGGTTGTATCACTTTCAATCACATTCTGCTGATCTTTTTTTTAAATCAAATAGACAATAGTGGTTGGCCAGTTGCAGTATCTGAGGTGAGGTTGGGAGGAGGACTGTTGCCATAGCTTATTCTAGAAAAATGCTAGCAGCTGTACTTGTGGACTATACAAAGCGACTTGTGTCGCTTGAGTTCCATAATCATGAAAGCTATTATTTTTTAACCTCACTCAACAATATTATCTATCTTCAGCCTGATCTTAACATTGCACCTGCATTCAGCCACTTCTACCTATATTTTGTTTTTAATTTAGAGATGCAACATGGTAACAGGCCCTTCTGGGCCAACAAAACCACCCATATGACCAACTAACCTAATGCGTGGGTCTTGTGGAAGTGGATGGAAGCCGGAACACCTGGGCAAAATTCACGCAGTCACGGGGAGAACAAACGAGTAAACTTGAGGGAATTGAACCAGGGTCATTGGTACAGTTGTAAAAGCATTGCGCTGCTACGTGGTGTTGCTGTTGGATATTACCATATCAGAGTCCATCACATTTCCCTAAATGAAATAGCCCTGAGCTGATTATTTGGCACCTGCATGATTGTTGCCAATAATTATAGTATTTTAAAGTTCAAAGTAAATTTATTATCAAAGTACATATATCACCATATACAACCCTGAGCTTCATTTTATTGTGGGCATACTCTCAATAATTCTGTAAAATAATAACCATGACAGAATCAATGAAAGACTGCCCAACTAGAGTGTTCAAACAGAGTGCAGAAGGCAATAAATTGCAAACACAAAAGAAGAAATTATAAATACAGAGAACCTGTGATGAAGAGATATCAAAAGTGAGTTCTTAGATTGAGGGAACAGTTCACTGGGTGAGTGAAGTTATCCCCTTTGGTGCAAAGGCATGATTGTTGAGAAGTAGTACCTGTCCTGATCTTGATGGTATGACACTGAGTGTGAATGGGACACACTTATTGGGCTGTGGTACAGGTAGGACAAATTGCTTTTGTACTGTAAACTTAATATATGTCAGAGCTTCTCTAAGGATTACTCCATTATCCATTCCACCAAATGTACAATGATCCTCAGTTCCGGACCTCAGAAATTTGTGTTTGAAGCAAATTTCTAATACTGAATATCTGAAAGTTAAAGGTGGATAATGAATAAATGTGATAAACATTCTTAAGCCTTGGGAAAAGAGTTGTGGAAAGTAGCAAATCTGGAGATCTGTTGCAAAGGAAAAAGGTTTTGTAGTGTATTTAATATTTCAGTAATACTATAAATATATTGTTTAAGAATTTTGTTAACATAATTCATAACATATGTAAAAATATGTGAATGGCATATGTCATTATGTCACGTCATAAAGAACAGAGTAGGCATATTATTCCCTATTCCATGTTATTCTTTTGATTAGTTTTTTGAAGTTACAAAGCAACAGTGATGATGAGGAAATTTTAAAGTGAACCAAAGATGACTAATAACCTGTTGATGCGCGGTGAAAAATTTGAGTCATTATAAAAAAGCAGCACATTCTTCTTCAGTTAAGGGATAGACATGTTTGCGTTTTTAAAAAATCCAGAAAATCTGATGAATCTATGCGTTCATACACAGCAAATACTGAGTGGTAATAATTTTTTTAAAAACAGAAATTGCTGGATTCAGTATTCGATTGCACAACAAATAATTGGATCATGCATACTGAATGAATTGAGCAGTATTTTAAAGCAAATGGAATAGCCAATGAGAAATAAGTGCCAGTTTTGCTGAGTGCACTGGGTGGAACAGTATACAGTTTGCTTAGAAGTTTTAACTGCAGCAATCAAACCAGCCGAAATGAGCTTTGCTGATATCCTGAAAGTAATGCAGTAACATGTAGGAAGAAAACTACTGTTGATAGGTGAATTCTTCAGGAATCAAAAGGAAGTGGATTCCATTTCAGCTTATGTGGTGAAATGAAGAAATTGAGCATTGCTTAATGATGCACAGAGATCATTTAGTTTGTGGAATCTTACAAGAGAGCACGCGAAAATGGCTCCTAATTGAAGCACAACTCAGTTACATTCAGGAATGAAAGTGTGAACAAAATTGCGATGTCTAAATAGAAACCTTATTAGCTGAGCAATCCAGTCCTGCTAAAAGATAACAGCCTGAAATGTCGACCGTACTCTTCTTTTTCCATAGATGCTGCCTGGCCTGCTGAGTTCCTCCAGCAGTTTTGTGCATGTTGCTTGAATTTCTAGCATCTGTAGCTTTTCTCTTGTGTGCACCTGAGCAAATTGTGTTATCATTGCTCACATGCACCAAACCAATATAAGTGTGGCGAGCATTTGGTCCATAATGACAAATGAGGAAGCTCTTTAACTCCACAGCAGTTTTTTTAATTAACAAAATGTACTTTATTCAAAAATAACATTATGTACAATAAACCATTCAATGACTCTCAATCCTTTACAGACATTTCCACTATATCCTACACATTGCCACACTTTTTGCCACTCACGTGGCACTCTGTTGTTTCATCTTTACACACCATTGTTGGGGAGTATACTCCCCACCACCCAACCCCTCCCATTCCCACGGGAGAAGAACCCTAAACCATGGTCCTTCCCCATCAAGCTTTTGCAATGGCTGAACCAAGTTTCAGTGTGTCCCTCAGCACATACTCCTGCAGCCGAGAATGTACCGGTCGGCAGCATTCTCCCACTGGCATCAAGTTTCGGGCCGACCGAAGAGTGTCTTTCACCGAGTTGGTGATCTGCCAGCAGCACCGGATGTTGGTCTCCGTGTACGTCCCCAGGAACAGCCCATAGATCAGAGAGTTCTCTGTTCCACAGCTGCTGGGGATGAAGCGTGACACTAGCCCTTTCATCCTCTTCCACACCTTGTCTGCGAACTCAGTGTGCAAAGAGGTGGGTCACTGACTCCTCCTCACTGCAGTCATCCAGTGGGCAGTGGGGTGTGGAGACGACATTCTGAGCGTACAGGAGAGATCTGACTGGGAGTGATTACTTCAAATTATATCTGAAAATTGTTGCAATATTTTATTGGGGTCTATACATTTTTCCACCATAATTTATGATTATGGGATGTGGTATGGTTATGGAGCTCTGATTTGATTTATTGATGAGGGTTTAGAATAAGGGGGGACCTCATTGAAATCTCATATTTAAAGGCTTAGACAGAATGGACATGAAGAGGACGTTTCCTATAGTGGGAGAGTCTAGAACTGGAGAACACAACCTTAGAGTACAAGGATGACCCTTCAGAACAGAAATGAGGAGGAATTTATTTAGCCAGAGGATAATGAATCTGAAATTCATTACCGCTGAAAGCTGTGGAGGCCAAGTGATTAGGTATATTTAAAGTGGAGGTTGATTAGTTCTTGATTAATGAGGGTGGCAAAGGAAGCAGGGTGGAGGGAGGAACCTAGGATTGAGCGGGATAATGCCTCAGCTATGATGATTGGTGGAGCAAACTTAATTGGCTGAATGGATTACTTCTGCTTTTAGTGTCATGATGTAGCAACCATATTGGCATTTCCCTCTCTACCAGTCACTTGACCGAAAGTTGATCTTCTGAATTGACAGTTCAGTTACAGATGATATAAATGCAATTCTCAAATTTGATGCCCCACATTTTTCATGACTGCCCATTTCTGAGCTTATAATTCTGAATGGGTTTTTTTTATCAACAGTATAATGAAGGAAGTGCTCAGTGTGAAGATAGTTAAAGATTTAGATGGATTGATGCATCTATGATATAAATAGGTGGGAATTGAAACAAATATTCTGGGAGATACATTATTTAGGATTCTGCCACCTTTGGCAATGGTCAGTAATATCCCTTGTTGAAATATGTCTGTTTACTAATACCTTCCTATTCTTACTACATTCAGCATAGACTTCCATGTTAACCCCAGCATGGCCTTGCATTATATTCATTTATCTCTTCCCCAAAGAGTTTGCAATTATTGTTCATGTGTGATTGATCCTGAGTTATTCTCTGACGTAGCCTGGCAAGCACTGTTCAAGTGACCGTTAGGGATGGATAATCAACACGAGTTTTCCATGCACAAGTAAAATGTCAAAATATATGTGACCCAAAATGCCAATTTGCTTTAAATAATTAAAAGGAATAAAGACTTATCACAATATTAGGAATTCAAAGTGCTTACCCAAAAGTATAGTTTAATCTTGTGATGAGAGAAACACATCAACCAATTTCTGCAAAGTCAGGTCTCATAAATGGCAAGGCAGTGATTCATAAAAGAAATGCTGATGATGCTGAAGTAATACAGAGATGGTTGACAACTCTCAACATTTTGGGATGCATTTATTGAGAATGAAACCGATGTACTTCTATGGGCCAAGGAATGTGAAAGAACAGAAAACCACTCTGAAGGAACTCGCCTACACAAATAATGCTTAGCCTGTCAAGCCCAGTGTAGACAAGAATGGCAAGACATCAATACAATGAAAAGCATCCTAGCAGCATCAGTACAAGGCACATTAAGATGATACAAAACATAAAAACAATGAGGAATGGACTGTCTTGACCTGAAACATTAATCGAGCTATACCTTTTGCCTCAATATATTCTGCTTGATTGCTGGGTTCTTGCATCTGAGTTCTCTTTGTATTCAGATCCAAATGACTGAGCAATCTTTAACCCCATTAGATTCCCTGTACTTTTTCTCTGGTAATAGAGATTGCTTTAAGTTGCTCTCCTTCTATAGTCCCCTTGCTTATCTAATGCTATTGGATAGTTTTTGGTGACCTCTTCTCTGAAGAGTGATCCAAATAATTATTTTGAATCCCATTTTTCCGTTTCCCATTATAATTCTTTTGTCTCGTCCTCTAAGATGCCAAGAGTTAACACATTTCTCATACTTGTAGTAAGTTTTACCGTCTTTTTATTATTTTCCAGTTTACTGTGATTCTCTATTTACTATCATTTTAACTGACTTTTTCAGATTTACAATTTCAGAGTAATTTTCAAAATGCATGTCACCATGTACAACCCTGAGATTCATTTTCCTGCAGGTATTCACAGTAAGTACATGAAACACAATAGAATTAATGAGAGACCATCCAAAACTGGAAGGACAAACAATCAATTTGCAAAATATGACAAACTGTGCGAATACCAAAAAAAACCCATAAATATTGATAAATAAGAAACAAATATTGAAAACACGGGATGGAGAGTCCTGGAAATTCAGTTTATAGGTTGTGGGAACAGCTTAGTGAATTGAATGAAGTTATCCCCTCTGGTTCAGGAGCCTGATGGTTGAGGAGTAATGGCTGTTCCTGAAGCTGGTGGTGTGAGTCCTGAGGCTTCTACACCTCCTTCCTAATGGCACCTGCGAGAAGAGAGCATGGCCTGGATGGTGGAGGACCTTCATGATGGATTTTGCTTTTGTGAAACACCATTCCTTGTATATCTGCTCATTGGTAGGGAGGGCTTTACCCATTATGGATTGGGCTGTATCCACTAATTTTTCTAGGCTTTTCTGTTCAAAGGCATTGGTGTTTCCATACTAGGTCACAATGCCACCAGTTAATATACTTTACTGTCCCCAGCACATCTTTAGACGTTTTGTCAAAGCTTTAGATGACATCAGACACAGGAGCAGAGTCCTGGGAAGTCCTGCCACTATGTTTTGCAATATTGCATGCCCTCTCCCTTGCTTTTATGCTGTCTTTGACCTACCTTGTTAGCTATGGTTGTCTCATCGTCCCTTTAGAATACTTTTGGGTGCATCTATCCTGTGTCTTCTGACTTGCTATTCTGCCATCATCTCTGCTAATGTCCCCTTTCAATCAACTTCGGCCTGCTCCTTGCTCATGTCTCTGTAATTCCATCTATTCCATTGTAATACTGATACATCTGATTTTATCCTTGTAGTTCATCCTTGTCAAACTGCAGGATGAATTCTGTCATATATAATCACTTTCTCCCAAGGGTTCCTTTACCTTAAGCTTCCTAATCAAAAATGGTTCATTATACAATGTCTAATCCAGAAATACCTTTCCTCAAGTTGGCTCAATCACAAACTGCTCTAGAAAGCCAACTTGCAGGCATTCTCTAAATTATTTCTCTTGGGGTCCAGCACAGACCTGATTTTCCCAATCTACCTGCATATTGAAATCTCCCATGACTATCATAACATTGCCCTTTTTACATGCATTTTCTACCTCCTCCTGTAATTTGAAGACCACATCTGGCTACTGTTTGGAGGCCTATATATAACTCCCCTCAGGGTCTTTTTACCCTTGCAGTTTCTTAGCTCTATCCACAATGGTTCAACACCTTTTGACCCTATGTCATCTCTTTCTAAAGATTGTATTTTTTTTTGCCACAGAACCACATCAACATCTTTGCCTACCGTCCTATCCTTTCGATATAATGTGCATCATATAACCATTAAACAATTACAGCACGGAAACAGGCCATCTCAGCCCTTCTAGTCTGTGCCGAATGTTTACTCTCACCTAGTCCCACCTGCCTGCACTCAGCCCATAACCCTCCATTCCTTTCCTGTCCATATACCTATTCAATATTTTTTAAATGACAAAATTGAACCTGCCTCTACCACTACTACTGGAAGCTCATTCCACACAGCTACCACTCTCTGAGTAAAGAAGTTCCCCCTCATGTTACCCCTAAACTTTTGCCCCTTAACTCTCATGTCCCCTTGTTTGAATCTCCCCACACTCAATGGAAAAAGACTATTCATGTCAACTTGATCTATCCCCCTCATTATTTTAAATACCTTTATCAAGTCCCCTCTCATCCTTCGCTCCAAAGAATAAAGACCTAACTTGTTCAAACTTTCTCTGTAACTTAGGTGCTGAAACCCAGGTAACATTCTAGTAAATCTTCTCTGTACTCTCTCTATTTTGTTGACATCTTTCCTATAATTCAGTGACCAGAACTGTACACAAACTGCCCTATCCACAAAAGATTCCACCTTCAGGGAACTGCACCATTTAGCTCCCAAATATGATTTTCTTTCAGCCATGTCTCAATGATGCCCACAACATCATACCTTCTAATCTCTCACTGTAGTTCAAGATCATGTAACTTGAACTTGAGAGGTAATGTTGCAGCTATATAGCACCCTGGTCAGACCCCATTTGGAATACTGTGCTCAATTCTGATCGCCTCACTACAGGAAGGACATGGAAACCATAGAAAGGGTGCAGAGGAGATTCACAAGGATGTTGCCTGGATTGGGGAGCATGCATTATGAGAATAGGTTGAGTGAACTCGGCCTTTTCTCCTTGGAGTGACAGAGGATGAGAGGTGACCTGATAGAGGCATTGATTGTGTGGATAGTCAGAGGCTTTTTCCCAGAGCTGAAATGTCTAGCAGGAGAGGGCACAGTTTTAAGGTGCTTGGAAGTAGGTACAGAGGAAATGTCAGGGGTAAGTTTTTTACGCAGAGAGTGGTGAGTGCGTGGAATGGGCTGCCAGTGGAGGTGGTGGAGTGGAAATGGTAAGGTCTTTTAAGAGACTCCTGGATAGGTACATGGAGCTTAGACAAATAAAGGGCTATGGGTAAGCCTAGGTAGTTCTAGGGTAAGGACTCGTTCGGCACAGCTTTGTGAGCCGAAGGACCTGTATGGTGCTGTACAGGTCAAATGTACCTTCTTTGTTTCTGTATTTGTCACCCATTTTGATTTTTTTTCTCCCATGTTACATTTCACCTCATCCAATGACTTAAATTTTGCCCTATCATGTGCTTGTCCTTCCTCACAGTCTCACTACACACTGCATTGACTTGGACACCATTTGCTCCATGCTTAGCCCAATCAGTCCAGGTCCCATTCCCCTGCTAACTTAGTTTAAACTCTCTGCAAACCTGCCTGCAAGGATATTGGTCCCCCTTGAGTTCAGATGTAACCAGTCCTCTTTGTACAGTTTATACCTTGCCCGGAAGAGATCCCAAAGATCCAGAAATTTGAAGTGCTGCCCTTTGCACCACTTACTCAGCCACTCATTCATCTGTCCATTATCTTGTTTAATATTGCTGACTTTCTCCACTCTGATCACCTGATGAGGACTGACTTATGGACCAATGACTTCCTCTTCCTGTAGTCTATAATCAGCTCCTTGGTCTTGTTGGTGTTGGGTGAGAAGTTGTTGTTGTGGCATGACTAGGTCAGATTTTCATTTCCCCTCCTATATGCTGACTCATCACTGCTTTTAATTTGGCCAACGACAGTGGTGTTGACAGCAAACTTAAATATGGCATTGGAGCTTACTTAGGCTCACAGTCATAAATGTAAAGTGAGCAGAGCAGGCGGCTAAGCATGCAGCCTGGTGGTGCTCCTGTGCTGATGGAGATTGTGGAGGAGATGTTATTGCCAATCTGAACTGACTGGGGTCTGCAAAGGAGGAAACCCTTGGCCTATCACTAATCCTTGTAACACTGTTGGTCTTTTTGAATTTAGTATCATCTTTAATTTACTTAATTACCTCCAGTGATGTATACAGTTATTGAGCTCTTCCTAGAGGGAATATAACTTTGCTAAAGCTTATGAAGTATCTCCTTACTGCTGATCTACCATCTTGCTCCTTGCTTTTCTTACAAATCTTCTTTAGCAAACCCTGAACTGTACCATTTAGTTAGATCATAACACCATCAGATATAGGAGCAGAATCAGGCTATTTCACTCATCAAATCCACTCTGCTACTTCGTCATGGCTGATCCAATTTTCCTCTCAGCCCCAATCTCCTGCCATCCTGCCCTGACCAATCAAGAATCTGTCAACCTCTGCCTTAAATATACGTACAGACTTGGCTTCCACTGCTGTCTGTGGCAATGAATTGTACAGATTCACTGCACTCTGGCTAAAGAAATTCCTCCTCATCTCCGTTCTAAAAGGACACCCTTGTATTCTGAGGCTGTTTTCTCTGGTCTTAGACTCTGCTCCAGTAGGAAACACCCTCTCCACATCCACTCTATCAAGGCCTTTTGCCATTTGATAGGTTTCAGTGAGATCTCCCCTTGTTCTTCTGAATTCAGGCCCAGAGTCATCAAATGCTCTTCATATGACAAGCCATTCAATCCTAGAATCATTTTTGTGAACCTCCTTTGAATCCTCTCCAGTTTCAGCACATCCTTTCTAAGATAAGGGGCCCAGCACTGCTCATAATACTCCAAGTGAGGCTTTATCAATGCTTTATAAAATCAACATTACATCCTTGCTTTTATATTCTAGTCCACTTGAAATGAATGCTAACATTGAATTTGCCTTCCTCACCACAAACTTAACCTGCAAATTAACCTTTAGGGAATCCTGCACAAGGACTCCCAAGTCCCTTTGCACCTCAGTGTTTTATACTTCCTCTCCATTTAGAAGATATTCAACCCTTTCATTTCTTCTAATAAAGTGCATGACCATACCTTATGCCTTATGAGAATAGGCTGAGTGAACTCGGCCTTGGAGCGACGGAGGATGAGAGGTGATCTAATAGATGTGTACAAGATGATGAGAGGCACTGATTGTGTAAATAGTCAGAGGCTTCTTCCCAGGGCTGAAATGGCTAACACAAGTGGGCACAGTATTATGGTGCTTGGAAGTAGGTACAGAGGAGATGTTGGGTAAGTTTTTCACGCAGAGTGGTAAGTGTGTAGAATGGGCTGCCAGCGATGGTGGTGGAGGCGGATACGATAGGGTATCTTAAGAGACTCCTGGATAGGTACATGGAGCTTAGAAAAGGAGAGGGCTATGGGTAACCCTAGGTAATTTCAAGGTATGGACATGTTTGGCATAGTTTTGTGGGCCAAAAGGCATGTATTGTGCTGTAGGTTTTCTATGTTTCATACCCTTCCCGACACTAATTCATCCTGACATTTCTTTGCCCATTTTCCTAATCTAAGCCCTTTTATAGCCTCTCAACTTCCTCAAAACTACCTGTCCCTCCACCTATCTTCATATTGTTGTCAATTCCATCATCCAAATCATTGACATCTAACTTAAAAAGAATTGGTCCCAACATGGACCCCCGTGGAACACTACTAGTCACAGGCAGCCAGCTGGAAAAGTCTCCCTTTATTCCCACACTTTGCGTCCTGCCAATCAGCCACCGCTTTATTCACGCTAGAATCTTTTCTGTAATACCATGGGTTGTAGGTTCTTCAGTAGCCTCATGAATGGCAACTTATCAAAGGCCTTATAAAAATCCAAGTACAGAACATCAACTGATTCTCCTTTGTCTATAAAAGAATTCCAACAGATTTGTCAGGTAAGATTTTCCCTTGAGGAAGCCATGCTGACTACGGCCTATTTATCGTGCCTCCAAGTACCCTGAGGACCTCATCCTTAATAATCGACTCCAACCTCTTCCCAACTACTGACGTTAGACTGACCTATGGTTTCTGTCCTTCTGTTTCTCTCTCTTCCTGAAGAGGAAGAGTGGAGTGACAGTTGCAATTTTGTAGTCTTCTGGAACCATTCAAGAATCTAGTGAGTCTTGAAAGATCATTACTAATGCCTGCACAATCTCTTCAGCCACCTCTTTCAAAACCCTGGGGTGTACACCATCTGGTCCAGGTTACTTATCTACCTTCAGACCTTTCAGTTTTCCAAGAACCTTCTCTCTAGTTGTGATAATTTCACAAACTTCATGACCTCTGACACCTGGAACTTCCACCATACTGCCAGTGTCTTCCACAGTGAAGACTGATGTAAAATACTTATTCAGTTCATCCTCATTTCATTATCTACCACTCCAGCATTGATTTCCAGTGATCCGATATCCACACTTGCCTCTCTTTCACCCTTCACGTATCAGAAGTAACTTTTGGTATCCTCTGAAATTATTCACTAGCTTATTTTTGTATTCCAAGTTTATCTTCTTAATTAATTTTTTAGTTGCTGCCTTTTTTTTAAGAGCTTCCTAATCCTCTAACTTCCCACTAATTTTTGCTCTATATCATATTCCTTCTCTTTTGCCTTTATGTTAGCTTTGACTTCTTTGCAGGGGGTGGGGATCCAGAATGTGAGAGAGGATAGCGAGAGGAAGAATAAAGGACAGGTGGGGACTACACGGTTCCAGAATATTAAGTGTGTAGTAGAGAAAGGTGAGGCGGAACAAGTGATAAGGAGGACACATGTACAGAGGGATGGTCTGACGGAACATGGAGTTAAATGTGTTGAAAGAATAAGTACATTTAGGAAGGACAACAAAATTCTAGGGGCGTATAGCCCGATGGGAGTTCGGGGAGCTGGGTTAAGCACAATAGGCAGCGATTCAAACAGAGAGAGGAGAAATGGGCTAAAAATTCTATATCTGAATTCACGAAATATCAGAAATAAGGCGGATGAGCTTGAAGCTCAGGTGCAAATGGGTAACTATGATGTTGTTGGGATAACGGAGACATGGCTACAGGGAGATCAGACCTGGGAAATGAATGTACAAGGGTATACGTGCTATCATAGGGACAGAAATGTGGGCAGAAGGGGTGGGGTGGCCCTGTTGGTGAGGAATGAGATTCAGTCCTTTGCAAGGGGGGACATAGGGTCAGGAGAAGTAGAATCTGTGTGGATAGAACTGAGGAACAGTATGGGCAAAAGGACCCAAATGGGTGTTGTCTATAGGCCACCAAACAGTAGCATGGATATTGGGTGCAAGTTGAATAGGGAGTTAACACTGGCATGTGGCAAAGGTAATGTAGCAGTAGTTATGGGGGATTTCAACATGCAGGTGAACAGGGAGAATCAGGTTGGTGCTGGACACCAGGATAGGGAGTTTGTAGAGTGCCTATTGGATGCATTCTTGGAACAGCTTGTACGAGAGCCGACCAGGGACAAGACTGTTCTGGATTTAGTGTTATGTAATGAACAGGATTTGATAAGCGATCTTGCAGTAAAGGAGCCATTAGGAGGTAGTGATCATAATATGATAAGTTTTTATCTGCAATTTGAGAAGGATAAGGGCAGCTTGGAGGTGTCAGTGTTGCAGTTGAACAGGGGAAACTATGGAGCCATGAGGGAGGAGCTGGCCAAAGTTGACTGGACAGATATCCTAGCAGAAAAGACAGTGGAACAGCAATGGCAGGTATTCTTGGGAATAATGCACAAGGTGCAAAATCAGTTCATCCCCCAGAGAAGGAAGGATTCAAAGGGGGGAAAGGGGCCACAGTGGTTGACAAAGGAAGTCAGAGATTGCATAGCATTAAAAAAAAAGGAAATATGACAGAGCTAAGGTGAGTGGGAAGACAGATGATTGGGAAGTTTTTAAGGAACAACAGAACTTAACTAAAAAGGCAATATGGGGAGAAAACGTGAGGTACGAACGCAAGCTAGCCAGGAATATAAAGGAAGATAGCAAAAGCTTTTTTAGATATGTGAAGAGAAAGAAGATAGTTAAGAACAATGTTGGGCCCTTGAAGAATGAATTGGGTGAAATTGTTATGGGAAACAGAAATGGCAGAAGAATTTAATGAGTACTTTAGATCTGTTTTCACTAAAGAAGACACAAGCAATCTCCCAGATGTATGGATGGGCCAAGGACATAGGGTAACAGAGGAAATGAAACAGATTGACATTAGGAAGGAAACGGTGATGAGTAGACTGATGGGACTGAAGGCTGACAAATCCCCAGGTCCAGATGGTCTACATCCTAGGGTACTAAAGGAGGTGGCCCTGGAAATTGCGGATGCATTGGTAATCATTTTCCAATGTTCCTTAGATTCAGGATCAATTCCTGAGGATTGGGGAATGGCTAATGTTATCCCACTTTTTAAGAAAGGAGGGAGGGAGAAAACAGAGAACTATCGACCTGTCAGCCTAACATCGGTGGTGGGGAAGATGCTAGAGTCCATTATTAAGGATGAAATAGTGGCATATCTGGATAGCGGTGATAGGATTGGGCCAAGCCAGCATGGATTTACCAAGGGTAAATCATGCTTGACTAATCTGTTGGAGTTTTTCGAGGATGTAACCAGGAAGTTAGACGTGGGAGATCCAGTGGATGTAGTGTACCTCGATTTTCAGAAGGCATTTGATAAGGTCCCACATAGGAGATTGATGGGTAAAATCAAAGCTTATGGCATCGGGGGGAAGATATTGACATGGATAGAAAACTATCCATAGATAGAAAGCAAAGGGTAGCGGTGAATGGGTATTTCTCGGAATGGCAGGTGGTGACTAGTGGGGTGCCACAGGGCTCGGTATTGGGACCACAGCTGTTTATGATTTACATCAACGATTTAGATGAAGGCTTTGAGAATAACATCAGCAAATTTGCTGATAATACTAAGCTGGGTGGCAGTGTGACATGTGATAGATAGATAGATACTTTATTCATCCCCATGGGGAAATTCAACTTTTTTTCCAATGTCCCATACACTTGTTGTAGCAAAACTACTTACATACAATACTTAACTCAGTAAAAAAAATATGATATGCATCTAAATCACTATCTCAAAAAGCATTAATAATAGCTTTTAAAAAGTTCTTAAGTCCTGGCGGTAGAATTGTAAAGCCTAATGGCATTGGGGAGTATTGACCTCTTCATCCTGTCTGAGGAGCATTGCATCGACAGTAACCTGTCGCTGAAACTGCTTCTCTGTCTCTGGATGGTGCTATGTAGAGGATGTTCAGAGTTATCCATAATTGACCGTAGCCTACTCAGCGCCCTTCGCTCAGCTACCGATGTTAAACTCTCCAGTACTTTGCCCACGACAGAGCCCGCCTTCCTTACCAGCTTATTAAGACGTGAGGCGTCCCTCTTCTTAATGCTTCCTCCCCAACACGCCACCACAAAGAAGAGGGCGCTCTCCACAACTGACCTATAGAACATCTTCAGCATCTCACTACAGACATTGAATGACGCCAACCTTCTTGGGAAGTACAGTCGACTCTGTGCCTTCCTGCACAAGGCATCTGTGTTGGCAGTCCAGTCTAGCTTCTCGTCTAACTGTACTCCCAGATACTTGTAGGTCTTAACCTGCTCCACACATTCTCCATTAATGATCACTGGCTCCATATGAGGCCTAGATCTCCTAAAGTCCACCACCATCTCCTTGGTCTTGGTGATATTGAGACACAGGTAGTTTGAGTTGCACCATATCACAAAGTCCTGTATCAGTTTCCTATACTCCTCCTCCTGTCCATTCCTGACACACCCCACTATGGCCGTGTCATCAGCGAACTTCTGCACATGGCAGGACTCCGAGTTATATTGGAAGTCTGATGTGTACAGGGTGAACAGGATGTTAGGAGAATTCAGGGTTACTTGGATAGGCTGGGTGAGTGGGCAGATACTTGGCAGATGATGTTTAATGTGAATAAGTGTGAGGTTATCCACTTTGGGAGTAAGAACAGGAAGGCAGATTATTATCTGAATGGTGTAGAGTCAGGTAAGAGGAGAAATACACAGAGATCTAGGAGTCCTTGTTCATCAGTCACTGAAGGTGAATGAGCAAGTGCAGCAGGCAGTGAAGAAGGCTAATGGAATGTTGGCCTTTATTACAAAGGGAATTGAGTACAAGAGCAAGGAAATCCTCTTGCATTTGTACAGAGCCCTGGTGAGACCACACCTGGAGTATTGTGTACAGTTTTGGTCTCCAGGGTTAAGGAAGGACATCCTGGCTGTAGAGGAAGTGCAGCGTAGATTCACGAGGTTAATTCCTGGGATGTCTGGACTGTCTTACGCAGAGAGATTAGAGAGACTGGGCTTGTACACGCTGGAATTAAGGAGATTGAGAGGGGATCTGATTGAAACATATAAGATTATTAAGGGATTGGACAAGATAGAGGCAGGAAATATGTTCCAGATGCTGGGAGGGGTCCAGTACCAGAGGGCATGGTTTGAGAATAAGGGGTAGGTCATTTAGGACAGAGTTAAAGAAAAACTTCTTCTCCCAGAGAGTTGTGGGGGTCTGGAATGCACTGCCTCGGAAGGTAGTGGAGGCCAATTCTCTGGATGCTTTCAAGAAGGAGCTAGATAGGTATCTTATGGATAGGGGAATCAAGGGATATGGGGACAAGGCAGGAACCGGGTATTGATAGTAGATGATCAGCCATGATCTCAGAATGGCGGTGCAGTCTTGAAGGGCCGAATGGTCTACTTCTGCACCTATTGTCTATTGTCTTGTTAGCCACCATTGTGCCATTTTTCCTTTAGAATACTTCTTCCTTCTGTGACTTCCAAATTTCTTCCAGAGATTCCAGCCATTGCTGCTCTGCAGTCATCCCTGCCAGTGTTCTTTTCCAATCAATTCTGGCCAATTCCTGTCTCATGCCTCTGTAATTCCCTTTACTCCACTATGATATGATATGATCACATGAGATGAGTTTAGCTTCTCCTTCTCAAATTTCACGGTGAACTTGATCATACTCTGATCACATTCCCCTAAGGGTACTTTTACCTTAAGCTCACTAATCAATTTGGATTCATAGTACTACACCCAATCCAGAGTAGCTGATCCTCTAGTGTGCTCAACCATGAGCTACTATATAGCCATATAACAATTACAGCACGGAAACAGGCCATCTAGGCCCTTCTAGTCTGTGCTGATGCTTACACTCACCTAGTCCCACTGGCCCGCACTCAGCCCATAACCCTCCATTCCTTTCCTGTCCATACACCTATCCAATTTTACTTTAAATGACAATACTGTACCTGCCTCTACCACTTCTACTGGAAGCTCATTCCACACAGCTACCACTCTCTGAGTAAAGAAATTCCCCCTCGTGTTACCCTTAAACTTTTGCCCCTAACTCTCAACTCATGTTGTCTTGTTTGAATCTCCCCTACTCTCAATGGAAAAAGCCTATCCACATCAACACTATCTATCCCCCTCATAATTTTAAATACCTCTATCAAGTTCCCCCTCAACCTTCTACGCTCCAAAGAATAAAGACCTAACTTGTTCAGCCTTTCCCTGTAACTTAGGTGCTGAAACCCAGGTAACATTCTAGTAAATCTTCTCTGTACTCTCTCCTGTGGCATCAGTTCTGATCCAAAATTCTAGATGTTTCTCTTTCCACAGGTGCTTTCTGATCTGCTGAGTTTTTCAGTTTTTCTTTGTGATTTTCAATTATTTTTGCCTGATTACACAATACCAGACCTAAAATAGCCTGCTCCCTGATTGTTTCTTAACAAATTGCTTTAAGAGCCTGTCCTAAATACATTTACAAACTCTTCCTCAAGGCTACCCTTACCAATTTGATTTGTTCAATTTATATGATAATGAAAATCACCCACGAGTATTGCAAGTTATTGATTTAGACCTGTCCTACAGTGTAACTAGTGTTAGGGTGCCTATACATTAATGATTTATTAAATTTTTTCATCCCTGCCAAAATTAATTATACACATTGAACTTTGAGGCAATATCATTTCTCAACAGTGCTGTAATATCAATCCTTTATTGATATAACTAAACTACCAACTTTTCCTTGCTGCCTATCCTGGTCTGTCAAATACATTTGTATTTTCATTTTCCAGCCTTTGTTAGCTTGCTGCAAAAGCTACCAGATCAAAAAGATTTATTTTAATTTGTGCCATCAAACTTATCCATCTGCTACAAATACAATGTGCATTCAGTCAAACAACCCTTGTATTATTTGTCAGATCATTTGCAGAGATCACTGCTTCTTTGAGTTAGCTAGATTACCCTCTGTGAGTCAAGTTCCTGGAAGAAGGCATTATATATAATATAAAAAATGAAAATAAGGATATTAATAAAAACACAAAATGCTGGCAGAAGTCAGCAGGCCAGACAGCATCTATGGGAGGAGGAGGTGACAACATTTCGGGCCGAAACCCTTCATCAGGAGTCAGCAAGCATTTTGTGTTTTTATTTATTTCCAGCATCTGCAGATTCACTCGTGTTGCTTTAAAATAAGGATATTATTCCTGTTGCACTCTTGTTGAACGATACTCTTTCAGTTTCTTTTCTTTCAGCTCTTGTACATAATTGCTTAGAAATTGAAATTTGCATTCCAGTCAGAATATTGCAATTGTCATTCAGCTCTCGGGGGGTGGGGGGGGGGGGGGGGGGGGAGATCTTTTCTGTTTTCTCCAACTATCCTATTTTCACTTCAGAGAACCTAAATTTTTGTCATGGTTGGCTGAGATTCCTACCTTTTCCCTCTTTTCCCAAGATATTACTATAACATTTTAGTTGGTGCTGGACATTTACAGTCACCATACCGCCATGACTGATTTCACTCTAATTTACCAGGGCAGGGAGGAGCAGACTCATTGATTCGTCCTGTCTTTTGTTTAGTATTAGCAGGCAAATGTCCTCATTGGAAATGCTCAGAGGTAACAAAAAAGACTTTCTTTTTGGAAAAACAATAGTGTTTTCAATTCTACTTTACATTTTTATTTGTCAGGTATATGGTCCAGCTAATTATCACTTTGTGAGCCTGGTCAGTTTGTCAAATTTTGCTGATTAAATGGGAAATAGTCTTTTCTCACCTTCCTTCAGCTTATAAAGTTGAACCAATATTTTAACCTACTCTAAAATCAATCTAACATTCCCTTCTACGTAGTCCTCCATTTTTTTTTATCATCCATGTGCCTATCTGAGAGTTCCTTAAATGTCCCTAATGTATCCACCATCCTTGCAGGATGTTCCAAGCATCCACCACTTTGTGTATATAAAAAAAACTCACCTCTCAAACCCCACCCCTATGTTTTCCTTTCATCATCTTAAAATGATGTCCCCTTGTATTAGCCATTTCACCCTGAGAAAAGGTCTTTGGCTTTCGACCATCTATGCCTCTTTTCATGTACACTTCCATCTAGTCAACTTTTCATCCTCCTTTACTCCAACAAGAAAAGCCCTTGCTCACTCATCCTATCTTCATAAAACATGCCACCTAGTCCAGACATCACCCTGGTAAATATTTCGGGAGCTGAGGATGTAGAAGGCTGGCAGCATGCACTGAAAGAAGAATGGATGAGGATTGGTAGGAGGGGGAATTGCTGCCATCACTTTGGAGGGCTGGACAAGAGAGCACGTGTGTAGGGAGAAGAATATTATGTGCTCAGAAGAGGCTAGTTTAGGTAACTGGATGTGGACAATAGGTCACTTTGGACTTTTGGGTAGGGAATATAAATTTATCTAAACCTTGTTTTATTTTTCCTCTTTTTTCTATTGACTTTTTCAATTATCAAAACAGAGAAGTGGTTAAATATGATTATAAGGACAAGTTGGAACCTTTTTGGATATAATGCTCTGCGAACCTCCTTGTAAAGCACCACTAATGTTAGCCCTTCAACTTCTGCACTTCACCTTCAATACCTACTCATGATTGCCTAGATCACATACTCTTTCGAATTATACACACTCAGTGACCAGTTTATTAGGTACACGTACACCAAAGTGATTCTTTGATTGAAATCAACAAGGCTAAAGTGCCTTGTTAGTAAGAGTGGTCAGAGGAGAGTAGTTAAACTGTTTCAAGATGACAGTAACTCAGATGACCACGCATTGCAACTGTGGTGTGCAGAAGACCATCTTTAGATGCACCACACGTTGAACCCTGAAATGGGTGGGCTACAGCAGCAGAAGACCACAACCACACAATCAGTAGTCAATGTATTTGGTACTGGAGATACCTAATAAAGTGGCCACCGAGTGTATATGCACCATAAATGCTAATACCATTTGGATCTATGAAACAATAGAAAATTGGATGAAATTATGTTAAGATTATGCATTGGTGTCCTGTACAGTGAAGCATGTATTAAAGTGTTCCCACGAAGAGCTGAATATATACTTTGCTGCAGCTGTTTCTTTTCTAGACTGACTGCTGAGAAGCAAGTAGGAAGTTAAAAAAACCTCTCCGCGTGGCCGTCACAGCACTGCTGCAAAAAAAATCTTGTGGAAATAAAGAAAAATCAGGGGCAAGGAGGAGGGAAATACTTCCCCACGTGTTGGGGAAACTCGATTTAATTGTTTGATGTAATTTAACCCTGTGTTGCAAATGGTCCCAGTCTAATTGTGAAGGCTGATTAAGTGGTAGTGATTACAGCATGCAACTTGGAATTGATTTGCTCAGAGATGCTGTGATCAGTGAGGTGGTGGGGTACAACTGATTTACTTTCCACAATGCTGATAAGCTGGCGATGCTGTGCATAAGAAATTGATGTAACAGTGCAGGCCTTTCAACTTCCACCTTATTTCTGTTTGTGGAATAATGTAGCCCTCCTCTGTGAGAAGCATGGAGTTTATAACTTGGCGACAAAGCTACCATTTTCGGCCAGAAACAAAGAAAACGTTTGCATTTGTGGCATTATTGGATATGTGACTGATGCCAGAAATTGGTCAGTCCTAGAAAGGAATATTATGGGCAGGTGAATTTCCTGAAGGGTGCAATTTCACCTGGAAGTGACCACTGCCACAATTCACTCAAAGCAAAAGTGTTTCCTTTGCATAATCTGACTTAGATAAAAGGCCTCCCCCATAAAAGTAAAAGAACGCAACTTGTTACAGAGCTCATTTCAGTCTTTTTGTTTAGATCTTGGGGAGGGGGGTTCATTTATCAGATATTGTTGAAGGGTTTTGATTGATGTTTTGGCCAAATTTGCTAATTTTCTGGAGACACAAAAGACGACAGATGCTGCAAGCAGGAGTGATACATAAAGTGCTGGAGGAACTTGATGGGTCAGGCAGCATCTATGGAGGGAAATGGACTACTGATATTTCAAGTTGAGACCCTTTTTCTGGACTGGAGGAGAACTTTTTAAAAGTCGGCATACCTTGAAAAGCTTTCACAGTGGAGAGGTAAAATGAAGGCACCAGAGACTGTATGCTGGAATCTGGAGCAAGAACACAGTGGGTCAGGCAGCATCTATGGAGGCCAGTGCTGGCAAAGTGTTGCAACCTAAAACCTTGATTGTCCACTTTCCTCCACAGATGTTGCCGGACCCACTGAATTCCTCCAGCATACTGTGTTGCTAATTTTCTAGATTTGTAATTTGTCACCTCTTTGGATCACCGATGCATGGCATTACACCCACAATGAAGGCAAGCATCCTTAACACAAATTTACCAAGCCATTAAAAACACAAAATGCTGGCAGTACTCAGCAGGCCAGACAGCATCTATGGGAGGAGGTAGTGACAACGTTTCGGGCTGAAACCCTTCATCAGGAGTGAAGTAACATGGGATGGTTGAGGGGAATAAGAAGTGGGGGGAGGGATGAAGTAGAGAGCTGGGAAGTGATAGGCTGAAGGGAAATGGGCTAGGGCCAAAGACTACTCCCACTCTGATATGTCTGTCCATGGCCTCCTCTACCGTCAAGATGAGGCCACACGCAGGTTGATGGAGCAATACCTTATCTCCCGCCTAGGTAGCCTCCTGCCTGCCAGCACGAACATTCAACTCACAGACCTCCGTTGATACCCCTGCCCCCCCCTTACCCCATCCCTATCTATTATTTTAGTCTGGTTCTCTTTCTCTCTCTTTTCCCCCCAGCCCTACCTTTCTTTCTCTTTTATTTCTCATAATTCTCCACCTTCCCCCAGCCCATTTCCCTCCAGCCTATCACTTCCCAGCTCTCTACTTCATCCCTCCCCCCACTTCTTATCCCCCTTCGACCATCCCATGTTACTTCTCTCCTGATGAAGGGTTTCAACCCGAAACATCGTCTCTACCTCCTCCCATAGATGCTGTCTGGCCTGCTGAGTTCTGCCAGCATTTTGTGTTTTTATTTATTTCCAGCATCTGCAGATTCACTGGTGTTGTGGTTTACCAAGCCATTGTTCTACTCTGGGACTTTCTCTCTACTAAGGCACAATTATGTAAATTGGACCAATTACTGAAAATCATTATTATGCCCTTAGCAGCTTCATAAATAAACCTCCAGTTTGAAATCTATGGAAAAACCTATTTATATGTAAATTAAATCCAGCTAATAAGAATCTGTAGTAACTTATTAAATACATGTTCCAAGTTTAGCGGTATGAGGTTTGGTAGCTGATTTCATTGAGATGAAAGATTTTTTTTTAAATCAAATTATCTTCCAAATTAAATCTAAATCTGCGGATTTTTGTTCTTCGGGAGCTGAATTCTCAAACGTCATTACTAATTTGTGTGTGTCAGTCATTGTAAAGGAGGGTTCGAGTGTCCTTCGTGGTTCAAAGGAGCAAAACGTTTTATACTGTTTGTCGGGGTGGGCATGGAAAGTAAATGTGTTATTAAATTCATACTGAATTAGTTTCATACAGTGAAGAACAAGGTCCTTCAGCCCAGCCAGACACGTATTTAAGTTCATCCCTTTTTTCTCCCCACCTTCCTGTCAATTGCCCCCCCCCCCCCGGATTCACCCCTTACCTGTGCTACAACAAATGTCAATGATAATGAACCAGATTCTGCTTCTGCTCGGGCCAGTTAGTTCACCTGTCTGCATGTCTTTGCAATGTGGGGGGGAACTGGAACACCCAGTGGAAACAATATGGTCAGAGAGAACGTGCTCCCTGGGTCAGGATTGAACCCAGATCAATGGAGCTGTGTGACTGAACGGCCCTCATAGTTCCTCCTCGAACCAGCAATTACTCATAATATCATGCTGAAGACATATGGGAGTTATCTGAGGTGAAAATAAGCTAAAAGAGAACGTGTCATAGAATCGTAGGGTGCTACAGCTCAGCAGCAGGCCCTTTGCTTAATCTAGTCCATGCTGAACTGGTTCTGCCTCATCCCATCAACCTGCACCTTGGCCCTCTCCATACCCTTCCCACCTCGTACTTATCCAAACCGTTTAAATGCCGCATCTGAATCCACGTTCACAATTTCTGCTGGCAGCTTGTTCCACACTCCCAGCAGACTCTGAGATGCTGCGTCATTTTCAGTGATGGGCATTGAATCAGACTCGGAACCACCCTCTGAGTGAATTCCCCCATTGAATATTTCACTTTCCACCCTTAGCCTGTGACCCAATCTCAATACTGATTGCATTTACCCTATCAGTACCCCTGATGATTTTGTGTACATCTATCGAATCTCCCCTCATTCTCCGACGCTCCACGTGATGTTGAGGGAGGTAGGGGTGGAGACACGAGAGGCAATGCCAGGGAGATGCGATGATGAAGAATAACAGTATTGATGGACGACGTTTGCAGAGGCCAAGCAGGATGAAAATGGATAATATATATAGTTACAAATAACTACCATGTCTTTGATGTGTTGGGATTAATGTAGTCTCAGTGTTATAAATCAGATTGAAAAAGGACTCATGGAAGAGTGAGTGTTGAGCCTGATGGTGATATAGTCAATGATATAAATTAGGTGGTAGTGGATAGGACCTTTAAAAATAGAGTGGTAGTTATGAAAATGAGAATGAACATAAACATTGAGTTGCCAGCAGTTGTACTGAAAGAAACTACTCAGTCAACTGAGTTGCAAAAAAAATTGCCAGTGGAATGGTAATAATGCAGTGGGGCTGTATGTGGTAGATAGACAATTGTTCCAGTCCTGTGTTCTTGGAAACCTGCACTTAGCCAAGATTCGAGTTCAGGAAGAAGGGTGCACTCTTCAAATTAGAGAATTTATCAGCTGAGGTAGTCCCCAACTTTTCTTTCAGCAGGAGTATCAGCTCAGATGTTTACGAGGAAATGCCTGACATTCAGATGCTCAACTTATGAATAACTTCCAGACTAACACGTACAAAGTACCGGAGGACCTCAGCAGGTCAGGCAGCATCTATGGAAAGGGGAAAAAAAACAGCTGATGTTTCTGGCCGAGACCCTTCGTTAGGACTCGTGTATGTGCAGTGTGTGACTCTACAATTCTTTCCTATGGTGGGTGAGTCTGAGACCAGAGGACCCAGCTTCAGAATAGAGGCTGGGTCCTTTTAGAATGGAAATGGGGAGGAATTTCTTTAGCCAGAGAGTGGTGAATCTGTGGAATTCTTTGCCACAGGAAGCTGTGGAGGCCAAGTCATTGGGTATACTTAAGGCAGAGGTTGTTAGATTTTTGATTAGCCAGGTCATGAAGGGATACTTGGAAGTATTGGGGCTGAGAGAGAAAAGAAATTGGCCATGATGAAATGGCGGAGCAGACTTGATGGGCCAAATTGTCTAATTCTGCTCCTATATCTTATGGTCTTATGACAGTGTGTTTTGCATCTTGGCCCCAGAGGAACAATGTTACTTTTAGCTGTACACATGTAAATAGCTGGATGACAGTAAACTTGAATTTGAACTTGATAATTTGGTGAAGCGAGCTAACAACATGAGACATTAGCTGGAAGCTGACTCTTTATATCACAGGGTTGTTCCCTTCACTTTAAAGAATTCCAAATCAGGCCACTCCTTTAAGATATTACTGGCAATCCTCCTAACTATGACTCCATTTCAACCTTCCGTGCATCTATTCTGGGACTTAATGCACTCCCAGTCTCCCTGCCCAACCTTTCCTTTAATCCTTGGTCACAGCAGAAAGATCACACTGTTCCACGTCACAGCTGTAGTCGTGCTGTGCTCTGTGATCTTCGGTACACATTGATCTAGCCCCCGGTGAGAGATGTCGCACAGTGGAAAGACGCTTGTCGCCTCTCAGTGAACGTGCTTTGATATTGTAGGCAGCCTTCAAAACTGTCACCCAAAGTTCTGTAGCCAGCCAAAGAGTAAGAATTTAACAAGTATTAAACTGTCATCCATGAGGATGTTGTGATGTAAATGGTTCGATCTAACTACTGATCTGATAAGGGCATCTCCTCCTAAATTTTGCTCCTGCTGTTGGTCTCGGAGAAATCTATTGAACAAGTTTCTGTCTCAATGTAGGAGAGTAATTTTGAGAAACAGTGGACCATGTTTACTTATTGGTGATTGATGCACCATCAATAACTCTCAGAGACGTGAGGCGAGAGATAGGCTTTTATTAGCTGGAAGAGAGAGAGCACTATCAGCAGCAAGAGATCCCCACAGGACATCCTGGAGACTGAGGGAGGAGCAGTGCCTCCAATCGCCTTTATACAGGGGTCTGTGGGAGGAGCCACAGGAACAGTCAGCGGGGGGGGGGGGGTGTCCAGACAGGTATATGTAGTTCACCACATTCACCCCCCCCCCTTTGTTTTAAAAGAGAGTTCTCATGGAGCGAAGTTTCTTACAAGTATATTTACAGGTTAAGTCTATCAAGTGGTCGAATCTGTCACTGCGATCTACGTAACACTGGCTGTGATTGCACCGGAGACGGTGGTGATTGCACTGGAGACGGTGGTTGTGCTGGTTCTGGCCTGACTTGAGGTGTCAGCCCATTAGGCGTCAGTGATCCCTCATGCGTGTGCGAGGCGGTCGGTATGGGAGTGTCGTGAGGAGTCTGTGTAGGGCTTGGTGTGCGCGGTGTCAGGTGGGTATACACCTCGGTGGGTACAGGGTTCATAGTCACCGGGGAGTGTTCAGGGTAGTGGTCTGCTGCTCCTGCGGGCGCCAGGTCACGGACAGAGACCGTGTCCTCCCACCCATCAGGTAAGACCACGTAGGCATACTGGGGGTTCGCATGTAGTAGGTGAACCCTCTCGACCAGCGGGGAGTATTTATTGCTCCTCGCATGTTTCCGGAGCAGCACTGGCCCTGGGGACATCAGCCAAGCCGGTAGGGTGGTCCCAGTGGCAGACTTCCTGGGAAAAGAAAAGAGGCGCTCATGAGGGGTGGCATTGGTGGACGTACATAACAGGGAGCGGATGGAGTGGAGTGCCTCGGGGAGGACCTCCTGCCAGCAAGAGACCGGCAACCCCTTTGACTTAAGGGCTAAGAGTGTGGCCTTCCACACAACGGCATTCTCCCTCTCCACCTGTCCATTCCCCCGGGGATTATAGCTCGTGGTCCTACTAGTAGCAATGCCCCTATCCAGCAGGTACTGGCGCAGCTCGTCACTCATAAAGGAGGACCCTCTATCACTGTGGATATAGCAGGGATATCCGAACAGAGTGAAGAGCTGGCGCAGGGCTTTTATGACGGACGTGGCAGTGGTATCGGGGCAGGTGATGGCAAAGGGGAACCGCGAGTACTCGTCGATTATGTTGAGAAAGTAGACATTGCGGTCGGTGGAGGGAAGGGGGCCCTTAAAGTCAACACTCAGTCGCTCAAAGGGGCGGGTGGCCTTGATAAGTTGCGCCTTTTCAGGACGGTAGAAGTGCGGTTTGCACTCAGCGCAGACTTGGCAGTTCCTGGTCATCTTCCTGATGTCCTCAAGGGAGTAAGGCAGGTTCCGGGCTTTCATGAAATGGTAAAATCGGGTGACCCCCAGGTGGCAAAGATCTGCATGGAGGGCTTATAGCTGGTCGAGCTGTGCGCTGGCACACGCTCCCCGGGATAGGGCATCAGGGGGCTCATTGAGCCTTCCAGGCCGGTACAGGATATCATAGTTGAAGGTGGACAGTTCGATTCTCCACCTCAAAATTTTATCATTTTTGATTTTGCCCTGCTGTTGGTTGCTAAACATGAACGCAACTGAACGCTGGTCGGTCAGCAAGGTGAACCTTTTGCCGGTGAGATAGTGCCTCCAGTGCCTAATAGCTTCCACTATGGCCTGGGCTTCTTTCTCCACCGCGGAGTGCCGAATTTCAGGGCCTTGAAGGGTACGAGAAAAGAATGCTACTGGCCTGCCTGCCTGATTGAGGGTAGCAGCCAGCGCGAAGTCAGAAGCGTCACTCTCTACTTGGAAGGGAATGGTCTCATCCACCGCATGCATCGTTGCTTTGGCAATGTCCCCTTTAATGCGGCTGAAGGCCGCGCGGGCCTCGGCAGAGAGGGGAAATGTGGTAGACTTGACCAGGGGGCGGGCCTTGTCTGCGTAATGGGGGACCCATTGGGCGTAATAGGAAAAGAAGCCCAGGCACCATCTGAGGGCTCTGAGGGTGGTGGGAAGAGGGAGTTCTAACAGGGGGCGCATATGGTCAGGATCAGGGCCAATGACCCCGTTCTCCACGACATACCCAAGGATAGCGAGTCGGGTGGTTCCAAACACACACTTGTCCCTGTTATAGGTAAGGTTCAGAGCATCTGCCACTTGGAAAAATCGTTGGAGGTTGGTGTTGTGATCCTGCCAGTCGTGACTGCAGATGGTGATGTTATCCAGATATGGAAACGTGGCCTTCAGTTGGCACTGGTCCACCATCCGGTCCATTTCCCTCTGGTAGACAGAGACTGTTCGTGACACCGAAGGGGATGCGCAGGAAGTGATAGAGCCTGCCGCCCGTCTCGAAGGCGGTGTAGGGGCAGTCCTCCAGGCGGATGGGGAGCTGGTGGTAAGCGGATTTCAGATCTATGGTCGAGTACACCTTGTACTGAGCTATCGGATTGACCATATCTGTGATGCAACATTGCACTGTGTCTGGGTGAGTAAAACTCTCAGTGCTGCCCATGTCAAACAGGCAGCTAGTCCTGTGCCCCTCCACCAGGATGTCCATCATTGATCTTGCAAGCTGGTGTGGGGCGCTTTGGTTGAGGGTTACGGAGGCCAGAGTTGAATCGCCGTCTTGGTGCCCGGTAAGCACCCATGGGTTGGAGGCGGGGCAAGGTGGCACTGACAAAGATGGCCGCCCCCATGCCTCACACGAGGTGGGCAGGCAAAATGGCGGTGACCAAGATGGCTGCCCCCATGCCTCGCACGAGGCGGGCAGGCAAGATGGCGGCGACCAAGATGGTGACCCCCATGCCTCGCATGTGGCACTGCTCGACCCCGCTCGTGGTTTAGACTTACAGACCTTGGCGAAATGGCCCTTCTTTCCGCAGCTGGAGCAGGTAGCTTCTCGGGCCGGGCAGTGTTTTCGGGGGTGCTTTTCGAGTCAGCAGAAGTAACACTGCGTGGGCTTGTGACTGGCAGCAGCCGTGGTCGATTCACCGGGTGGCGGGGTCTGCAGTGTCCACGGGGCCGGCGGGAGATCGCGCGGCTGGACAGTGTCAGCGTTGTGCAGAGCAGCCTCCAGCGTGTCGGCCAGCTCGATCGCCGAGCGTAAGGTAAGATCGGCGTTTTCCAGCAGCCGCTGGCACACGTAAACTGACCTGATCCCTGTAACGAAGGCGTCTTGTACCCGGAGCTCCGCATGCTGTTCCGCCGTCAGTCCCCTGCAGTCGCAGGCCCGCACGAGTGTCTGTAGGGCCCGGACAAACTCAGCGCTCGACTCTCCGGCCTGCTACCGCCGTGTCGCTAAACGATGTCTTGCGTAGACGGTGTTCACCAGCCGCAGGTACTGTCTTTTGAGGGCGTCCAGTGCCCCTTGGTAGGTCAGCAGGTCTCTGATGAGGGAGTATACCTTCGGACTGACCTTGGAGAGGAGGATTTTGTGCATGATAGCAGGCTCAGTCACAGGAATCTCTTCCAAGTATGATTGGAAGCATGCAAGCCAGAGTTCAAAGGCAATAGCTGCTTCTGGGGCTTGAGGATCCAAGTCCAATTTTTCCGGACGTAAAATACTCCCCATGTTTTAAACTTCCAGCTAATAAAATTGATGCACCATCAATAACTCTAGGAGACGTGAGGCGAGAGATAGGCTTTTATTAGCTGGAAGAGAGCAGTTCCTCCGATCGCCTTTATACAGGGGTCTGTGGGAGGAGCCACAGGAGCAGTCAGCAGGGCGGGGCATGTCCAGACAGGTATATGTAGTTCACCACAGTGATGTGGTAGTATATTGGTTAGCACAATGCTTTACAGTGCAGACGATATGGGTTCAATTCCTGTTGCTGACTGTACGTTCTCCCCATGACCACGTGGGTTTCCTCCGGGAGCTCTGGTTTCTTCCCACGGTCCATAGATGTACTGGTTGGTAGGTTAATTGGTTATTGCAAATTGTCCCATGGTTAGGCTAGGGTTAAATCAGGGGATTGCTGGGCAGCATGGCTCGAAATGCCGGAAGGGCCTATTCTACACTGTATCTCCATAAAGTAAAACAAAAAAAAAATCAGAACTGCAAATTCTGGTTGTTAGTGTGCACCCTTTTTAGAACTTAGACGGGTACAGTACAGTCCCTTCAGCCCACAATGTTGTGGTGAACTTACTAAACTTGCAATTAAATGCCTAACTGAACCAATCTTTTCTGCCTACACAAGTCTATATCCCTGATTCTTTGCACATTCACGTGCCTATCTAAGAGTCCTATAAATGCCTCTGTTGTATTTTCAACACATTCCTTTTTTTTTTGGAAGAAAAACGGGAAGTTTTATACAGGAAGTATTGTTTGCTCTTTCAAAGCATTCTGTAAAGGAAGGTGAAGGCTGCTAGCCAGGAGCGATTTCATCTAATCTTCATCAGGCTTCCTTTTGCTACATGACATTAATAATGCAACAACACTGGGATCTAAACTCCCTCTTGAAATGGACATCAGCATAAAAATGCATACCAAATATATTTATATATCTTCAGAATGAATTTCTTCCACATTTTTAAAACAATGTGCATGTATTTTTATTTGCCATGATATAAAACTTCCACAAGGTATCTGTGACTCTTTCATTGTGACACTGAAGGAAATGGCTGGAGAAACATCCTAATTAATAATTTTATAACAAGGGTTCCCAACCTTTTTTATGCCATGGACTCTACCATTAACCAAAGGGTCTGTGAACTCCAGGTTGGGAACCCCTGATTTATATCATTTCCTTGAGGAGTCAATCTCCTATTAGAATTAAGGCAGAAGAGCAGAGGAACTCTAAAATTCCACTTTACTATCAAAGCCTCTGAAAAACAATTCCAAAGTGCAATAGTGTTAATTTTAACTCCTATTCTTCATCAAAAAAATAAATTGCTGGAGGAACTCAGTGGGTCAGCAGCATCTGTCAAGGGAGATGGGCAGTCAATGCTTTGGGTCGAGACTCTTCATTTGCAGTCCACGGGAAGGAGAAGCACCTCTGGAAGTTGACTCTCCATTTCCACTTACAGATTCTGCCTGACCCGCCGAGTTCTCCCAGCAGTTTGTTTCGTGCTCCACATTGCAGCATCTGCAGTCACTTTTGTCTCTGTCATTTCTTAATCATTTCCAGGGGTCGTGTAACTTTTAATTCACTGAAGAGTGTAGTGTTAGGTTGTCACTTTATTTTTTTTTAAATCGTAAGAAAGAAAAGACGATTTGATGTGCTGCCGTGCATTTCTTTAATATCACTTAAAACCATTCAGCTTAAAAATTGTACAGAAAATCATACTTCTAGGTGTTATGCAGAATTAAAAATAAGCCCTAAAGAAGCTCAGAGCCTAAAGGGTTAATACAAGATCCATGATGGCGATGGTGGTGTAAATTCAGAATATGTGGCACTATTTTTAAATTAATTCCCTGTCACCTCTGCCATTTATCTTCACTTTGGTGGCGGTTCCTTTCACAGTTGCAGTACTACACCACAGACAGGCCCATCCTTCAACCAACATCGTTCAAGTAACATTTGTTCTCATTGACACTTGGAGCTTCCTGTAGGCAAACTGGCCATCATGTATCGTGTGTTACAATAGCTGCAATTAAAAAGAAATGCACCAACTGGAAAATGTTCTATGATATCCTGAGTATCACCAGAGTCAGGGGTTCCCAACATGGAGTCCACGGACCCCTTGCTTAATGGCATAAAAAGGTTGAGAACCCCTGTACCAGATAATAAAACGTTAAATCAACTAAATATGAAATATCCCTGTCTTCAATAGATTGTTGCTATAGTTGCTGAGAATATTGAATGCAATTTAAATAGTTATAGAAAGAATGATTGCTGTTTTCCTTCCTTGTGTCAGTTGAAATGGTATTCTTCGAAACCTAAAAAATTCCCAAACTTTCTGCAATAGTCATAAAGTTGCAGGCAGCTCCTCCCTGTATAAGAAAGTGAGGCTTGAGTGGCTCTTGCGTGACCTCAGGTCTGTCCCATCATGTGGTGAATTTACAACTGACCTTCTGCCTTGACTTTCCTCCCCTCCCAACATTCTGGGCCAAAACCCTTTTCAATAGTGTAAGCCCATGCTCTTACACTATTGCATTTTTATACGTTTCATAATGGACAGAGTGACGGGGTATGAGAAGCAGATAACAGGAACAGGAGAGGAAGAGCAAGCTACAATTACAGTGTGGGATTTACTTGGATAATGTTGAAAACCTTAAACTACAATAATTTGATATTATCACATTTACATTGAATCACTGGTGTCCAGACTATAGTTTGCAAAATATTAACCAAACAGCAAATCAAACTGCCTGTCCCAAAGGTTAGGTAAACATGGCAAGCTCTGAGTTCACTGAGTAAATCTCGTATAACTTTAAGATCAGAGCATGAAAAAAGATGAAGCAACACCATGACCCAGAAATCTGAAAGTGGAGTGTGTTTTTTTTTCCAGTACTGTCCAGATGAAAAATAACTCTGTTTGGAGTGGAATGCTGTCATATATTTTCCCAATCGAAACACTCGACTCTGGCTGTTCGAGTATGCTCAAATGGTTGTGAACCGCACTTGTGCCAATGATGTGTTCTGGGTCGGAAGAACACCCAAAAGCCTTTTATCCTCTGTGCTGTAGGAATGTGGTACTGAAGCATGAATGTTGTTGGACAGTCCCATGTTAGCAAGGTTTTAATAATATTGTCCAGTGGGGCCAAGATAGATGGGTCCTCTCCCGTTAATTTACTTGCCTGGGCTCTTCAGGTTTTATCGCCCAACTGCTGTACAGAGTCTTCTGAAGCCCCCACCTATCACCTCAATCCTCAGCCAACCCCTCTCCCTTTTCCCTAACATCCCCTATATATCTTCCCAACCTCAGATACCCCGCCCCCCCCCCGCCCTTTGGCATGGACAACTCCTCCCCTCCCAACATTCTGGGCCAAAACCCTTTTCAATGGTCTGACCCATCAACACCAGGGGCATCCACCTTCCTGCTTGCACATGTTGTGTAACCCCTTGAGGATCATCACCTTGTGGTGGTGGAGGGGCTCGTGAGTTCTTGAGATCCCGAAAGCCATGCTGTCTGTCGTTTAGCTCCTGGTAGGATCACCCATGGTGGTAAGGTCAAGGGAGAGGCGCAGACAAGGAGCAATCCAACCAAGACCTCAGCAGTTGAGCTGGCAAAGGATGATGACAAATCTCTGAAGGTGGAGGAAGGCTGCAGCAGTGAAGTGTCCCTAGTTGTCTTGCATTCCTTGCCACTGGACCCAGACCCCATAAACAAAGTCACAGGCAGGCATTCTTCACTCTAACAGCCTGGATTAAACCCTGTGGCAATCAGCAAGTGGATAAGGAGGCAGGATTGTGAGGTCTGGCCCACACTGCACAAGAATATGTGGTGTTGGATTGGCTTCTATAGCCACCAGAGGAGCCATCAATAGACAACCCCCTTAGGATGGGTGGGGGGGTTAACCAACCTTTCTTTATGCCATGGACCAAAAACATTAAGCAAGGGGTCCATGGATCCTAGGTTGGAACCCCTGACTTAGGAGAACATCATACTTGACTTGAGTGAATGCATTACTACACATGCAGGTCTTCAGCAAGTGAGGAAAATCTGTCTGGGACAGTCAGTGGCACCTGGCACTTCGGGTTTCAGATGCTACTGAATTTTTACAATGGTAGGAACACAGCCAAATGGCTGTCAGTGCACATGTAGTGATGGCTAAATGTATCCCTGTGGGCACTGGTGCATTTCCAGGCCTGTCCTTCAATGTAAGTGGAGCAGATCACACATACTAACTTCCTGCCCTAAATTTCCATAACACAACCCTTTTCCTCCTGTAAGCTGATGTCACAACATACTAAAAAAAAAGACTGATGCTCCTACACATATAAATGAACTAAGAGGGGGGAAGCAGCATTAGGCATAGGAGGAGAATCAGGCCACTTGGCCCATTGAGTCTGCTCCGCCATTCCATCATGGCTGATTTATTATCTCTCTTAGCCCCATTCTCCCTGTAAGCTTTGACGCCCTGACTGATCAAAACTTAGCAACATCTACTTTAAATATACCCAACTGACTTGGTCTCCATAGCGTCCACGGCAGAGAATTACACACATTCACCACCCTCCGGCTAAATAAATTCCTCCTCAGCTCTTTCGAACAGGTTGTATAAATAAATAAATTTATAGACTAAAGGGAGGACATTAATAGCCAGGGCAGATATAATTATAGAATAACAGTGTGAAATAGTGGTTAAAAATAATGTGGGAACAATGGCTAATAGCAGAGAGTTAAATTGCCCATGCAGCGATGAACTCATTGAAATAGAACAGTAACGGAGGCAATAATACACGACAAGAAAAACTGAGACAGAATTAAGTGTTCCAGAATATAACATATTTAGTAATAACAGAGTGGGAAGAAAAGGGGAGGTGGAGTAATTGTGAGTGTTAAAGATAATGTATGGCCAGCAGTCAGCAAGGCAGGAATAGAATTATTTGACAACAGATAATAGGTAATAAAGGATTAACTGTAATATAGGCAAGATAATAGAAGGGGAATGGTGGAAAAAATATGCAAACAAATTAGGGAAGTGAGCAAGAAATATGGAATAATAATTGACAATAATTTAGCTACTTTAATCGTATCAGAGCAAACAAATTAGGAATGAAGTTTACAGGATTTTCTCATCCATATGCAAGAAGTCTGATGATAAAGAATTAATTGCTGGGGAGTGTGAAAAGGGTGAATAATTTTTAATAAAACTCCAGAAATGGCAATTTAGAAGGCAATGCTTGTTAAAAATAATGGCTTTTGCCTGCACACTGGGAAATTGGGGTAGGAATCGGACCTTTGGAAATGGACAAGATAAACCACAGGCAATGATACCAAAAGAGATCAAAATATTAAACAACTTTGCCTCAATATTTTCCATTTACTGGGTAATGTGACATGACAAATGAAATTAGAAATAATGCCATTAAATATGAAATAACAGGGAGATTATAATAAGGTTAAGCAGAGTCAATTTGGTTTTATGAAGAGAAAATTGTATTTGACAAAATAGAACCGAAAATTTGTGTGGAAGGATAATAAGATGGAATTAGTGGAAGTAGTATATCTGTGTTTAAAAAGAAGATATTTATAGTCATAGAGTAACAGAGCATGGCCTAATTCATCAATGCTGTCCAAGACACCCATCTGTCTGTGTTTGACCCATATTTCTTTAAACCTTTCTTATCTAAGTATCTGTCCAAATGTCTTTAAATTGTTGTTATTATACCTGTCTCAATCACTTTATCTAACGGCCCATTCTATATCAGCACCAGCCACTGCATGAAGAAGTTGTCCTTCAGGTAGCTTTTAAATATTTCCTCCTCTCACCTTAAACCTATGTCCCTTTGACTTTGATTCCATTTCCCTTGGAAAAAGACTGCATTCACCTTAACTATGCCCCTTATGATTTTATACACCTCTATAAGGTCACCCCTTAGTCATCTACATTCTACAGTCCTAGCCTGCCCATCCTCTTGCAGTGATTCAGGTCCTGCCAAATACTCTTAAATATTATTTGCTCTCTTTCTAGATTAATGGTAATCTTCCTATAACAGAGCAAGCAAACTGTATACAATACTCCAACTGTGGTCTTACCAAGGTTTTGTCCATCTGCAGCGTATGACACAGTAGGTCTATAAAATAAGGTCTCGAGGAATGGAGTCACATATCAGCATGGATAAAGGTTTGGTTAAAGAACAAAAAACAGCGTAGGACTAAGTATTTCTGTTTCAGATTGGCTGTGTTACTAGTGGGGCATCACAGAGATCAGTCCCACACCCTTGGTTATTTTATGATTTGCCTTAACGGCTTACTTCAAAAGACAATTAGAAATTTAGTGATCTAAGCCCAAGAGGAAAGTGTGCTGCAAAGAGAAAAGGCAGATCAAGCAGGGTGGATTGACATTGTGAAATGTAGGAAAAAAGGGAGAGAAATTGTGAGGTTATCCACAAGTTGGAAGAATAGGAAAATAGAAAACATAAGTTCCCCACCATCTTTCAAATGGTGGGGAAACTTTTAACTTTTAAAAAAGAGCTTGGTGTGTTGCTTCTTGTAATTCAGTTACAGCAACTATTCAGAAAGACCAATTCAGGCATACGGATGTAAGGAAGTTGCAATGAAAAAGCACAGGGCTTTGGAGAGAACTCACTTGGAGTTCTGTGTGCATGGTTGGTTTCTGTACAATATACCCGGAGTTTGCACAGCGTTTCATTGGAACTTAGGATGATGGGATTGCCCTGCTTGAAAGGAGTAAGATTGCTGATTGGATTAGATAAGGGCAAGCGGAGGTTTGAATGGAGCATGAAAACCAGCATGGATTGTTGGGCCGAATGGCTTGACTCAGCACTGATTCAATGCAGTTTAAGGTACTCGATTTCTGTACAAATTATCTACATTTTCAAAAATTTCACACCAATGTGTGTTGTATATGTACATCATTATCCATGAACTGTCTAGAAGAATACTCTCTAGTTTTGAAATCCAGAAGAAAAACAAATAAAATACTAGAAATACACAGGCAATCTCTGTCCATCTGACAAGGACAGGCTAAGTAAAAAAGAAAATCCTGCAGCCAGCTCACCGGTTCGATTAAAGGATTTCTTGTGATGCACAAGGTTGGTTTACTCCGAACATTGCTTCTCATTTCTAGTGTTCATTTTATGTTCTGTTACGCATCTCGCTGCTGTGTGTTATCTACACAACTGACTGATCCCCAAGGCAGGCCTTGGGACAATGATTCTTCCATTACAGGGAGGACTTGATGGGAAATATGGGCAAGCCCGTACAATTTGTGAGGACTATGGCAATGCAAACTCATGTTAAGGTTAAAAGCTGCTGATTAATGCAATATTCTTTGAATGGATGCCTCTTTTCAAAGAAAGTCACATTGGAATTATGAAGAGTAACATGTTTTAAAGAGGAAAGCAACTTGCAAATAACATTCAATAATAACTCTTGTGACAGTGGAGCTCATTTCAACGTACAATACCTTTTCACCGCCCAGCATCCTTGCTGAGATCTTGTTTGAATCCAGTAATGTGAATTACTGAAGAGTTTGTCCATTTAATTTCTTTTAATAACTTAGAAAGGAATCATTAGTCTACATTCACCTCTACAGCAGAAGTTTAGAAATAGGTGTTTAAGACTTGGAAAGCTGGGATTCTTTTAAAAAGCTGACCGACCGTCTGCGATACCTGCACAAAAGTGCAAGTGAGGGGAGATCTGCTTTTGGTCACTGATGCTGAATGCATGTGAGAATATACGTGGCTGGCTATAGTTGCCTCAACACATTCAGTCCATTGCAATCGATGTAACCGCATCGCCATGACAAGTTTACATGCATCAAGCATGAGGCACCAAAGAGGATCTTCATGCCCTGTTTTCTAATTAGCTTCTGAACACGTGTATGTGCTCTATAATGCAGCTGATATGCTTTTTGCAGCTCTCTATATTGAACACAGACTTTGTGTCTATCTTACTAAAGTAAAAATCCTATTGTAAACCACGCCATGTCCTATTTATTCAGCTTGATCTCTGCACCTTTCCATAGTTCCTAACTCAAGTTTATTTTTGTTCAAGCATCTAATTTCATCAGTGTGGAAACTTCACACCTTAATACCATTCATTAAGCACATACAATGTGATATTCCCATCTGCCTCAAGGCAAAGAGGCTCCATCCACCTCACACTTTGGATTCGTTCTCTAGATTTGTAACCTCCCCATTCTGCTCTGCTTGCTCCTCATGGCTCTTGCTGTCAGCTTGCTCCCGCTCCTCGTTCTCTTCCTCCTCTTCCTCCTCATTAAGTTTGGAGGAGATTGACCAGGTGAGGGGCAGTTCTGCTTTGCTGATCATCTCCGCCATTTCTTTGGCACTGCAGGCTGGAGTCTTTGTCTCATAAGTTTCATGAAAGTTGTTATAATCAACTTCGTAGAACCCCTCTTCCAGTGACAGGACAGGCATGAAGCGATAACCCCACAGAATCTCACTGGTAACATATGAACTTCGAGCTTGACACGTCATACCTGTGTAGATAGAAAGACACCAATAAACATACATTATTCCATATACATATTAAATACAGATCTCACACAATCTTTCCTAGGAATTATTTACATTGATCTTTACAGTTGCCTGAATCATTCATGAACTCATGTTTATCTGTGAGATCGACAAGGAAAGAACTGGTCATCTCCTCTGTTTTGTACGAAACAAACTTTGTCCAATTATGTTCCCATAGAGTATCCTGGTTCATTTCACTATTTAAAAGTGTTAGTTAAATATAAATTGAAGTTAATTGAATACAAGTTAAGTACATGGAAAACACCTTACAGCTCTTCTAGCCTGTTCCACCATGCCATAAGATCATAACTGATCCAGTACTAATCTCCCACCTTTTCCTGAAGTCTCGTTATACTTTGTTGTCAAAAATATGTCAATGTCAGATGTGAATTTAACAATAAAACCCATGGCAATCAGATCTCATGGAAGAAACTTTCCAATTTCTACCACTTCCTGTGCATAAGAGCAGTTCCTAACTACAGTCCTGAAAAACCTGGCTGGAATTTTTAAACCATGGACGCTCACCTTCAAGTTGCCAACCACCAGAAATGGTTTCTCTCTGTCTATCTCCTATCTCCTTAATACCTTGAATGTTTAAATCAAATTGAACTCTAATGTACAAAGAGAGTGATAACAAGAAATCAGGCAATACGAAACTTCTGTAGTTCATGTAAACTCACCTTGTAACTTAATATGTGAAATCCAAGTTTGATCACAGTAAGTCTACTCTATATCAGATCAATAATAGTTTTCTCAAAGTATTTTGCTACCTATTCTAGGAATAAAACTTCTTTTCAAAAAGTTCCTGAAATGTCAGCAATGCTGGAGGAGAAAGTGTAAGTTATTTCCAACTTTTCCATAGATGCTACCAATTTTAAGGTAGAATATTGGAAAATCCTTTGTGGACCTTTTAATCTATTCTTCTGGTCTGCTCTAACTCAAAGTTGTAAACATAATTTATAACATATAAAACTAATTGGATTATTGTTTCAAATCAATGATATAACATGAATGGAGAAATCCCAGAACTTAGCACTACTTCTGGATTTTAATTTTGTGATATTCTGCATTAAAATAGGTCAGACATGATCTTCTAGAAGCACCTATAACTCCCAGCAGTGCTTTATGAGTTTGATTTTTGGATAAGCTTTTTGACATCCCTACATTTTTACCAATTTATTATTTTCAAAACCTTACAAAAAATGTGAATCTCATTAAACAAATCAGATCTATTTGACACTTGGTGCACAATCCAATAAATTTTTAAGCTTTCATGTGTTACTATTGAACATAGCTCACACAAGATTCTTGACAATGAGGTGATATTTTACAAGGATATCCTATTTCAATAGTTGTTGAGCCTAATATAAAATTATGAATCTGCTCTATATAAATCTCTGAGCACCAATAATCCAGTGCACTAAAGACTTTTTGTCCTGATGAAGGGTCTTGGCTCGAAATGTCAACTGTTTACTCTTTTCTATTGCTGCTTGGCCTGCGGATTTCCTCCAGCATTTTGTGTGTGTCACTAAAGACTTTGGTGTGCTGGACTAGAAGATTCTCTAAACTAGTAGTGTGATCACTCTTGTTGAGTATGATATTCTCCCAAGACGTTTTTCCCTTAATGGAGAACAACTGTGCAAGATCTTGTTTAATGTTGGGAGGCTAATATCAGGGTCAGAGTCAATGGCAAGGAATGCAAGATGACTGGGGAGCCTTCACTGCCTTAGCCTTCCTCTGCCTTCACTGCCATCATGATGTGTCATCAACTTCTGCCAGCTTCACCTCTGAGGTCTTCGTTGGATTGTTCTTTGTTTGGAACCTCCCCCTGAACCTTACTGCCATGGGTGACACTACCGGGAGCAAGGCTCCAGACATCATCACTCTTAGGATCTCGAGAACTCACAAGCCTCTCCACCGTGACATGGTGACAATCCTTGGAGAAGCTATTAGACTATTAGAGGATATTCCTAATTAATACCCCAACACACTTTAAAATCTTTTTTTGGATGTACCACTGTACAGGCAGTCCCTGGGTTACGAACAAGTTCCGTTCCTGAGTCCGTCCTTAAGTCAGATTTGTATGTAAGTCAGAACAGGTACATCTGGTATTATTTAGCATCCACTAGTCAAACATTTGTCTTAGTATATAGTATATATTTTACCTTTCTAGGCATATAAAACACTTCAGAAATGTAAGTATTTCGATAATTAAACCACTGCGTTGCTTAGTAATAACTGTAGCTTTCATTGGGGCAAGGCCTTTCACATGCTCCATTATTCTCACTTTATCCTTTAAAATTGTTCTGATTGTTGACCGACTGTAGCCTAATGCTTTTCCAATGGTCGATGGTGTTTTACCTCTTTCCGATTGCTTTATTATTCCCACTTTATTTTCAATCGTGATCGTTTTCCGTCAACAGAACAGAAACATTGCGGATTCAGCAGCAGATGTAGGTGGCATGTCCTGAGCTCCCCCGGATCCTAAAGTCCACCCACACTGAGCCAGGTTAAATGGGACAAGTGGGGGCGGTGCTGACTGGAAAGGGGGGGGGGGGGGAGGGTCAGGATGAATCTTGCTAAGAAAAATTTAAGCCAAATACGAAGTTCACACTCAACACAGTGTTAATGGCAACATGATCTGACTTAAAATGGTGGATGCTGATGAATTTTTAATATAATAGGCTTTATGGCAGGCTGTTTGTAAGTACGAGTAGTTCGTAAGTTGGACGTTCATAACTCGGGGTCTGCCTGTATTATAATAATTTTTCTTGTGAACCTGTTAAATTTAGAGGGATAGAGGGAAATGGGGTCCTGCTCATCTTAAAGGTAGAAAGTGAACCAGTGCCCAGCGAGTTGAAAGAGATTGCAAGAACTAGGGCCCCAGCTGGTCAGAAAGGAGTATGGCATTAATCACCCGGTGATCCAGATTCTAAACCATCAGGATTTCCAAGTGCTTGGATAGTGGAATATCTGAATTTTACTGTACTGCATTAAAGCTCAGAAATTACTGATGCGAACATTAAAATGGTTTCCTGCATATTTACTCTGTGAATGTTGCCACCCACGGGGAAGTCAGAATGTGTCATAAATTTAAATATACACAAGATGCTTTTGGCTCTTCCTTCTGCTCCTCCTAACCACCTCCTTGAATGAGTTAAAGCATAAATATTTATTACAGTGTGAGGGTGATTTTTTTTAGAGTTCATGTAGTGAATGATTCATAAACAGTTTTGGAAATATGCCATGCACTATTAGAATATTTACTATTAAAGCACAGTTTCATGAGCCTGATGGTTGTTACCCAGCAAGTAAAAGGTGCAAAACTAGGACTTTATTCCTGCATAGGACACTGAGTATATAGCATCATAAGGGGTGTAGACAATATGGATGGTCACTGTCATTTTCCAAGTATAGGGGAGTATAAAACAAGAGGACATACACTCAGTGGCCATTTTATTAGGTACACCTCTACACCTGCTAGTTAATACAAATATCCAATCAGCCAATCATGTGGTAAGAGCATGCAGACATGGTCAAGAGGTTCAGTTGTTCTTCAGATCAAACATCACAAGGAGAAGAAATATGATCTAAGTGGCTTAGACCATGGAATGATTGTTGGTGCCAGATGGGGTGGTTTGAGTATCTCAGAAACTGCTGAAAGGTCAGAGGAGAATAGCCAGATTGGTTCAAACTGACAGGAAGGTGACAGTAACTCAAATAACTACTTGTTATAACACTGGTGTGCAGAAGGACATCTCTGAATGCACATGTCGAACCTTGAAGTGGATGGGCTACAGCAACAGAAGACCACAAACATACATTTGGTGGACAATAGGTACAGAAGGTACATAATAAAGTGGCCACTGGGTGAAAATTTAAGGTGAGAGAGATAAAAGATGAACAAAAAACCCGATAGGCAACCTTCCCTACGCAGCTTGGTGGGTATATAAAATGAGCTACCAGGGTACATGTACTAAGTGAAAAAGACACTTGGACAGGTCTGTGGATAGAAAAGGTTTAGTGGGATAAGGGATAAATGCAGGCAAATGGAACCACTTCAGATAGTCACCTTGGTCAGCACAGGCGGGATTGACTGAAGTTCCTGGTTTCATGCTGCATAACTTGGTACTTTGCCCAGGATCATCACCTTATCATAGTGGAGAAGCTTGGAAGTTCCTGAGATCCCGAGGATGATCTGGAGCTTAGCCCCTGGTAGGGTCACCATAGCGGTAAGGCCGGGGTGGGGGGGAACCAGACAAAAAGCAATCCAACCCGGGTCCTCAGTGGTGAAGCTGGTGGAAGGTATGTGACATCATAATGGCAGTGAAGGCTGGACAGTCCCCAGTTGTCTTGCATTCCATGCCACTGGAACCTGGCCCCTATCTAGCAAGGCTGCCTGTGCATTAGCTCCTCGTGTCACGCACAGGCATTCTCCATCGTGGGAATAACCCCTCAGGAGAACATCATACTCGATTCAAGTGATTGCGCTACCTCTGTAACTCTATGATCACGTCAAGTAACTAGAGTAGCAGTGAAGTCAGCACTGGATTCATTGTGTTCTGTGCATGTATGGTCAGTCCATGGTAAGGAAAGTTTTGTAAAAATAGAGCAACATTTAGATTGTGTGTTGTAATGTTAGGCATGTACTTTCCTGATGTAAACATGCTGCGAAGGAGTGGTTGAGGTCCTTCCAAGGTTCTGTCCCTGGGTTGTCAGTGACAGCCTCAGCCACATGACGATTATCATCTAGTATTTTTACCTTTGGAACCGATAGCTTGTCTCTTTATCTCCCAGCAGTGTCAGGAGCTCAGCAGCTATGTAACACAGTAACAGGGTGATGTATCTACATGTCGCCATAATTTATTACTGGTGGGTCATGACACACATCTTTTAATGAAAGCGCCATTGACGTTTTTAAAAAGGAATCGATGGTAGCAGTAATTTTATGAGCTGCTTCTTTGTTAGTTCGTGCACATAAGTATTGCAATCACTCGAGTCTTCCCTCCATTGAGGACATTTATAGCAGCAGGTGCAGAAAGAAGCCCTGGAAGATCATAGGGGCGCCAATCATTCCAACTATAAACTGTTCCGGCTGTTTCATCTGGCAAACGGTATTGCAGCATTAAAACCAGGATCAACAGGCTACCGGACAGCTTCTTTTAATTTCACATGTCTGTACATTGCAACAGAGTCAGAGTGCAAAGATTTTTACTCCCTCTCGTTGTGGGATGGATGTAATATTTAAATAAATTCTAAATGTTCTCCTCGGGGGTTATTCCCTTAACGGAGAATGCATATGTGTGATTTTGTTTAACGTGAGAAGGCTGATGCATGGGCAGCCATCGCAGGGTTTATAACAGATCGGGGTCATGGTCCACTGGCGTGGAATGCAAGATGACTGGGGAGCATTCACTGATGAAGCTTCTCCCCACTTGCTCTGCTGCTGTGATATATCAGCATCCTCTGCCAGGTCCACTGTTGAGGTCGCGGTTGAATCGCCTTTGACTGGAGCCTTCCCCTTGACCTGACACTGTGGGTGACCCTACCAGGAGCTAAGCTCCAAACGGCATCTCTCTCAGGATCTCCGGAGCTCACAAACCATTATGACACAGCGACTGCCCTGCAGTGCACAAAACGTGTGTTGGAGATGAAGGAAATATGTTCAGTCAAGTATTTTCTACAAGTAACCAGGACCTCTTGATAATACTGAAGTGATAATTCATAAGTTTGGTGCTTCACAATGAAGGTAGGTAGGATATCAGAACTAATATTTGATTCCATCCTGAGCAAAACTGTTAATCTGATGGCAGAATGTTCTCAATAATATGATTTTGGATGGCAGCCACATAATACAATGAACCTAGAACATCAGACATTGTTCTACCTGCTGAGTATTTGCAGCATTTTCAAGTTTTAAGCACACACAGTGTTTTGCTTTTGACATATAGCACTTCTAATATTGTCTGCTTCCTTCCACACAAGGAGGTATTACGTTCTGACAAACTGAACCAAAAATTATGGATATATTCGGAACGGTGGTATTAAAATCATTTGTTTCAATGTCACGCTTTCTGGAATCTCTCCAGACCCACAACCTCTTGAACATACTCATTCCTCTAGAGCACAGAACACAGAACAGTACAGCAGAGGTAAGTCTCTTTGACTAATGAAGTTGCACCAAATGTATTAAGCTAGTAATTAAACACCTAACAAAATGAATCCATTCCATCTACACAAGATCCTTATCCTTATAATTCTGGCTTCTTGTGTATCACTGATAGTAATAACCCTATCATATATCTTCAGCTTCCAAGAATACCACAGGAAAATCCCCCTTAAATTTTTCTCTCTCTCCCTTATTCTCCAACTTTACCTCGTTCCCCATAACCTTATGTGGCTTATTCATTTATAGCAATGTAAAGTGTAAGTGTTGGTTAAACGTTGGTAGGATTAATAATCCCTCATGACCTTTGCAAAGCTATAGGTACTATGCTTTAGGTAAATTAGTATCACTGTTGAAATAATTGATCCCATGTCCCTGATATTCTGAGACATGGGAAAGCTATAATACTCCACTAATAAATCACAAGAGGAATCTAATCCCTTTGACCAAACTTTTGGTTAACTGCCCTAACGTGAAGCCCAGTATCAAACACAGGCACAAAAAGCAGAATAGGGTAAGTCGGTTCGATGAAGCTTGAGTCTTCTGTTAGATCATTGAAGAAATTTGGCCTTACTTCCACATTTTGCCCTGTTCAGGTATTCCTCATTTCTGGTAGGGAAACACCCAAAAATATTCTCCTTCTGTAACCTGCTGAAGGGCCTCAGGTATGGAGCATTAAGCTTAATTCTCTTTCCACAGATGATGCCTAACCTCAGTGTTCCATCATCTTCTGTGTTTTTTAAATTTCAGATTTCCAGTACCTACAGTTTCTTCAATTTTATTCGAGTGTTATAGGTATTGTAAGTAACAGCTCAGAACTGTTATCTTGTAGGGAACAAACCAAAATAGATTATTGTTTGACTGGGAGAAGAATGGCAATGGAAAATGGAGGAAATCAATTTTAATGCGAATTTTGCTGTTGTACTGAGCTAAATCAGATATTTTAATTTGTTGGAGGGTGCTTGTTTGTCCATTAGGAGATCCATTCAAGTGCAAGCCACTGAGAAAGTTAATTCTCTCACTAGCTAAATTCACAATGATATTCCCTGTGTTCTGGACCAACGATCTAACGTCAAATAGAAGTGTCTAAAGTGGCATTTCAATTTTGGACATAGCTATATAGGACCCTGGTCAGACCCTACTTGGAGTACTGTGCTCAGTTCTGGTTGCCTCACTACAGGAAGGATGTGGAAGCCATAGAAAGGTCGCAGAGGAGATTTACAAGGATGTTGCCTGGATTGGGGAGCATGCCTTATGAGAATAGGTTGAGCGAACCCAACTTTTTCTCCTTGGAGCGATGGAGGATGAGAGGTGACCTGATGGAGGTGTATAAGATGGTGAGAGGCATTGACTGTGTAGATAGTCAGAGGCTTTTTCCCAGGGCTGAAATGGCTAGCACGAGAGGTCACAGTTTTAAGGTGCTTGGAAGTAGGTACTGGAGAGCTGTCAGGGGTAGGTTTTTTACGCAGAGAGTGGTGGGTGTGTGGAATGGGCTGCCGGCGATGGTGGTGGAGGCAGATACAATAGGGTCTTCTAAGAGACATGGAGACACAGGTATATGGAGCTTAGAAAAATAGAGGGCTATGGGTAACCCTAGGTAATTTCTAAAGTAAGTACATGTTCGGCACAGCATTGTGGGCCGAAAGGCCTGTATTGTGCTGAAGGTTTTCTATGTTTCTGTGTTTCTAAGTGTCTAAAGTGGCATTTCCATTTTGGACATATCAAATAGGTGACAAGGTGGATGAACTCTTGATCACTTGCAGTAAGTCATTCTCAGGAAATCCTCCCGGCTATGAAGTGAGCTTCATTAGATCTTTACAAATATCAGATAGAACAAACCTTCTTTCCTTTCAGTTGAAGCTAAGAAACCCGGGTCACACTGTAGCAGTCCAACCAGTTTGCCTCTTCAATAGCTCTTACCATTTTACCGTCTCTCAACAGGTAGCCCTCTTGGGCTGAGTCTGAGAATTGTGTCTTCATTGAGCATGATAATTGAGGTCAATGCCCCAGTGTAATCCTGAGGGGGGGGGGGGGGTGGGTGATGCTCTCTGGGAAGTGGCATTCCTGGAAAGCAATATTAAACTAGGACCTCGTCTCGCCATACAAGATTCTCTCAGCATGGTTTTGGAGAAGAGTGGGGAATAATCTAAGTGTCCTAGAGAACTCTTAGCTCTCATTCAATATCACTAATATATTCCTGCCACTGACTGTAAGGGTTTCCCCGTGACTGCGTGGGTTTCCAAAGGCATACCCGTTGGTACGTTAATTGTTCATTGTAAATTGTCCTGTGATTAGGCTAGGGTTAAACTGGGGGTTGCTGGGCAGTGTGGTTCAAAGGGCCTATTCTGTGCTGGATCTCAATAAATAAATAATATCTGGTCATTATCTTACTGTTTTATGTGTGGTTGCTTGGTTGGCATTTTCTCTGCAGTACAAGCAATACTTCAAAAATAATCAGTTATAAAACACTTAAATGTTGTGTGTTGCTCTGCAGAAAGACCTCTGTAACTATTTTCACTAACTTAGTTATCAACCCAGCCATCAAGCTTTCACTGGTAGCTCCATTGCAGGGGAGAATTAATACAGTCACAACCAGCAAGTGGAGCAGCGGTATGAATGTGAATTGGCTGTGTCACTGTGCATACAGTCCCTGATAGATTAAGCCTGACATCGAAGCCTTTAGAGAATCTGTGACCAATTTGTAGAACTCTAGCCTCTGAGTCAGAAAGTGTAGAGTCAATTCCCACTCCAGAGACTTAGAAGCATATCTCGCCTGACATTCCAAGGCGGCATGAATCCTGGGATGTTTTCAAGGAAGCTTATCCTTGGATCTTGCAGCCTCCTGTTGCCTCAGAGAGATGAGGTTTATTTGTCACGTATACATTGAAACATCTAGTGAAATGCATCATTTGTGTCGGCAACGATTGTGCTGGGAGCAGCCAGCAAATGTTGCCACTCTTCTGGCATCGACATAGTATGCCACAAGTCGCTAACCCCATCCGTGTGTCTTTGGAATGTGGGAGGAAACTGGAGCATCGGAGGGATCCCGTGCGATCTTGGAGAGAACATACAAACTCCTCACAGACAGCAGTGAGAATCTAACCCAAATCTTGCAAGAACTGCTGTAAAACATTGCACTATCTGCTTTGCCACCATTCCACCTAATCACAGTGTCCTGGCATTGGACGTGTAAGGTACCAGCCTAGAAGCTTGTGTCCATGGATACACAACCAGATCAGTGAGTACTTCTTGCTGTGGGTCACCCAATGTTTTCCCTTAAGAACGGTGATGTTCAAAAAAATTAGTGGAAACTCCAGCAACAGGTTGCAGATATGAAAGAGTGACTAAAGATGTCACCTTTTATATAGAATGTAATCCTGAAGCCACATATATTCGCCACCCCAAAAAGAAAATTTAAAAAAAGATTGCAGATGCTGGAAATCAGAAACAAAATCAGAAAATGCTGAGGAACTGAACTGGACAGACAACATCTTCCCCCTTCCTTTCCAGTCTCGGGGTCTCAGCCTGAAAGGTTGACTGTTTATTCATTTCCATAGATGGTGCCTGAACTGCTGAATTCCTCCAGAGTTTTGTGTGTGTTTCTGTGAGAAGAAATGTTTGTTCCTCAATCAACATCGAGTAAGTGCAAATTATATCTCCACTGTTACACAACCGCTGTCTTTGTGGGACTTTGCTGGACACAATTTGACTGATCCTCTCCTATATTCCAACAACAGGAAAACTTTGTAGGCGGTAACGGTGCACCACCATCTCTACTTTCTTAGAAAGTTAAGGAGGTTCAACATGCCACCAAACATTAAAAAAGCTTCTACAGATATACTGTTGAAAGCAGTCTGACTTGTTGCATCATGGTCTGGTACGAAAATTCGAATGAAAGCCATAGAGAGTAGGACTCTTCTCGATACATTACAGGAGCATCCTTCCTGTTGTGCACCGTTCAGCTAGGTCTTCTAATATATAGTAATAAACTACTACAAATTCAGAGTGGATCAAGTTATAGGTGCATTTTCTTATTTACTTCCATACATTATAGCTGGAAGATAGCTTCAATCTTATAGCTCAAACAGACCACTTTTATACTTTTTGCAGAGAACAGTAATTAGCTTGTTCCATTCCATAATAGCATCCCTCCAGTATCTGCAAATGTCTGTGTTTCCTGCCATTTGTTCTGCAATCAGTCCATTTGATTTGTCTTTAGAGGTTTCTCCCCCGTGACAGTAGTATTCTGCTTTTCTCTGTTGTTGAAAAGTACATGCCATGAACACACCCCTTAAAGCAGCAAAGCACACCGGGATCTCACAGGTTCCATTTTGTAACATCATGTTTTACAAAACTCACAAATTTATAAAGACTTCAGAGCTTCAGATATACTTTCCCATTTCCCACCATCAATAGTATCTACAGGAGGTACTGCCTCAAGAAGGCAGCATCTATCGTCAAAGATCCCCACCATTCAGAGTCATAGTACAGAATTTAGACTATGCTATCTTCTCACAGCTACCATCGGGCAAGAGGTACAAAATCCTGGAGTCTCACACCACAAGTTTCAAGAAGAGTTATTTTTCTTCAAGTTCTTGAACCAGCTAGAATAATCCCGATCAGTATCTCAGTACAGTAGAGCAGCACTGTGACCAGTTTGAACACCTTGCACTGAGGTTTTCAAACTAATTATCTTCTTCCTTGTTTAGTTTTGTATAATTAATGTTTAATGTACATTTTTCTTGTTGCTTATTTGATTATGTGATGTATTGACATATGCACGAGTACAAAAGAAAAATTGCACCTTTGCATTCATCTGTTTGTACGTATAGTATGACAACGATCTCCACTTTGACTTTGATTAGCTATAAAGTAATTCGGAATTTCCTGAGCTAACTATATTTGTACGGACTCAATCTCTTTAACGGTTGACTTTGAACTGTTACTCTGAAAATTCGCATGTAACTATGAGAGACTGCGTCAGGCACCTTGGAGGCAGAAACCACAGGATCGATATGGAACCAGACTGCAATGAAACCCATGGCTTCTGTGGTGTCTCACAGCTAAATTCTGCTTTGTTTGAAGTGAAAAACTTGTTCACGATCACAGAGCTGCAGCAGGTATTTAATAATTCAAGACTTCTATGTTTTTTTGACTGGAACTCATGGAATTTTTTCACAGCATTTTCATCAAATATGCTGTCAGGGCTGCGCAGATAGAATTTCCATTCCTGAAGCGGTGGTGTGTCTGGTGACAACAAGGGGAGCTCATCCTAAGCAGAAAACAGTCAGTGAGCTGCCGGCTGTGATTGCTGATCTCCGTGGAGACCCAGATGCCTCTGCCGATGAAATATTGATCTACTAAACGATGCAGAGAATGACTGGGAGGAAAGATGAAGGGATGGACTCTTGAAGAGGGGGTGGGAAATGAGGATGAAGAGCAGTATGCATTGTATCCTCTAACATAGAATATAGCACAGTACAGGCTCTTCGGCCCACAATGTTGCGTCAGCACTTTAACCTACTCCAAGACCAATTTAACCTTTCCCTCCTAAATAAGCCTCCATTTTCCTTTCATCCATGTGCACAAAAATCAGCTCAGCTCTCTTCTTCAGCACATACTGGGCAGCGTGAAAGTGGGATTCAGCACTAAGGAATTTTACAAGAAGCCTTTTACGTTCACTTCAGCTCAGTGCCAGACATGTGAATATATATTTTCATAGCTCTGGAGTGTATTTTAGGCGTCTGATTGGAATGCTTGCGAATGGAGCTGAATGTTTCTCGCTCTGGGACATTACAATGCATATGGATAGGGTGCTAGCTGAGATTAAATTGGTATGAGTCAAGGACTAAAAGGCAGGAACTTGCATGTACTAATTTTGACTCTCACATGTTTGAAATGCTGACCTGTGCCTGTCAGTTCGGAAAACCTCAAGAAAATCCTGTTTCAGCAACTTCTTCCTGTAACGATCAATGTTAACAGTATTTTGTGGATTTATTTATGCTAATAATTTTGCTACTTTGTCGTTCATCATGAACAATCCATTTCAAAGTTGTGTTCTGGTTTTCTCTGCTAAATCAATTTTCATCAGAAGTTGAGAAATACAAGGAGATCTAGGAGTCCTTGTTCATCAGTCACTGAAGGTGAATGAGCAAGTGCAGCAGGCAGTGAAGAAGGCTAATGGAATGTTGGCCTTTATTACAAAGGGAATTGAGTACAAGAGCAAGGAAATCCTCTTGTATTTGTACAGGGCCCTGGTGAGACCACACCTGGAGTATTGTGTACAGTTTTGGTCTCCAGGGTTAAGGAAGGACATCCTGGCTGTAGAGGAAGTGCAGCGTAGATTCACAAGGTTAATTCCTGGGATGTCAGGACTGTCTTACGCAGAGAGGTTAGAGAGACTGGGCTTGTACACGCTGGAATTAAGGAGATTGAGAGGGGATCTGATTGAAACATATAAGATTATTAAGGGATTGGACAAGATAGAGGCAGGAAATTTGTTCCAGATGTTGGGAAAGTCCAGTACCAGAGGGCATGGTTTGAGAATAAGGGGTAGGTCATTTAGGACAGAGTTAAGGATAAACTTCTTCTCCCAGAGAGTTGTGGGGGTCTGGAATGCACTGCCTCAGAAGGTAGTGGAGGCCAATTCTCTGGATGCTTTTAAGAAGGAGCTAGGTAGGTATCTTATGGATAGGGGAATCAAGGGATATGGGGACAAGGCAGGAACCGGGTATTGATAGTAGATGATCGGCCATGATCTCAAAATGGCGGTGCAGGCTCGAAGGGCCGAATGGTCTACTTCTGCACCTATAGTCTATTGTCTATTGTTAGAATAAGGCAGCTTTTCATAGGTTAATAATTTCATAGGATAATAAATTTATTATCAGCATACATATATGTCACCATATACTACCCCGAGATTCATTTTCTTGCAAGAATTCATTGTAAATACAAAGAAACACAAAAGGATCAATGAAAAGCTACACACAAACAAACTGACAAACAGCCAATATGCAAAAGACAACAAATTGTGAAAATACAACAAGAAAAACAAAATAATAATAATACATAAATAAATAATATTGAGAACATTAACTGTAAAGTCCTTGAAAGTTTGTGGAATCAGTTCAGTGTTATACAAAATAGCATAGCATCTTAATCTTAAACTGGTCTTGAACTAGTCTTAAATTGGTATTGGTTTATTATTGTCACATGGACCAAGTTATAGTGAAAACTTCTCTCGTTGCTGTTCATACAGATCCAATCACTGCACAGTAATGTCATAATGTTGCAATGTCTAACTGAAATAAATAGCTCCAAGACAAAATAACCTGAGTGATTTTCTTTTTCTTTTTAGACTGACAGCTGTTTGGCTGCTCCCAAGGAAAGGTAAACTTACCATCAAATGAATTAGATTTAAAAAAATAACCTTTCTTATTTGCTCCTCTGAAAATGTGATGGTTGCACTTAATGATAGGTAGCTGTTAAAACAAAAACCACACCATCTTAAAAGTTTCTTCCCCCTGACAATTAATCTGATCAGCCAGTTTAGTTAGGCCCCCCCCCATCTTGTAACCCCGTCACTGTACTGTGCTGTAAACACTTTTTATAATGCCATTTACATTGTAAGTACACAGTGGTATTTATGTTCTTATGCACATTTCAGTCCATACCCAAAGTCTAATCTCTAACTTTATTTTTTATATAATTCTTATAACTATTGAATGTTGTTTTTGTTGCTTGCTTCATACAGATCAACATACCACAACAAATTCCTAATATCTAAATGTACATGGTGAATAAAGTTTATCTTGATCCTTGCACAATTTTGTATTCACATTCATCGGAGATGTGGGTACTTTAATGTAATCATTTGGACCACAATAATGCACAAATATACGTTTAAGTACAAAGAAGTTGCATTAAAGAAACAGCCACATGGTCCAACCAGTTTATGTTGGTAATTACATTTATTGGGAAAGAAAGCTGTTTACATTTACCCCCATCAAATTCATACTGATCTTTAGTCTATTTTCTTTCTTCACTGAGATTCCATCCTTTATCTCTCTGGTTATAAGCATTGATGTAACAACTACAACAACCACCTTTATCTTCACAAGGTCCTTGACTATTAAAATAAAAATATCCCAATGTTCTTCACAGGAGGATAAGTAGCATTCAGACCACTAAAGGGCATGGCAGAGAAGATGATCAAGCTATTGGTCATATCATTAAATTTGAAGAGGATCTTTAAGAAATCAGAATATAAAAAAATGTAGCACAGGAACAGGCCTTTGAGCCCATAATATTGTGCCAAACTGACTACATTAGGAATCAAATGCCGAACTAAACTAATCTCAACTACCTAGACAATTCAAAGTTCAAAGTAAATTGATTATCAAAGTACATAATATCACATATACAACCCTGACATTCATTTTCTTGTGAGCATAATAGACTAACATTCATAACTAAATCAACAAAACACTGCACCAACTTGGGCGTTCAATCAGAGTGTGGAAGACAACAAGCTGTTCGAATACAAAAAGAAAGAAATAATAATAATAAATAGGTAATAAGTATCAAGAACATGAGATGAAGTGTACTTGAAAGTGAGTCCATAAGTTGTAGGAACATTTCAATGATGGGGCAAATGATGTTGAGTGAAGTTATCTCCTTTGGTTCAAGAGCCTGATGTCTGAGGGGTAATAGCTGTTCCTGAACCTAGTGATGTGAATTCTGAGGTTCCTGTACCTTCTTCCTGATGGCAGCAGTGAGAAGAGAGCATGTCCTGGGTGGCGAGGGTCCCTGATGATGGATGCTGCTTTCCTCTAACAGCGCTTCATGCAGATGTGCTCTATGGTGGGGAGGGCTTTACCCATGATGGGCTGGGCCGTATCCACTAGCTTTTGCAGGATTTTCAGTTCAAGGGCATTGGTGTTTCCATACCAGTTTGTGATGCAGCCAGTCAGCATACTCTCTACCACACATCTACAGAAGTTTGTCGAAGTTTTAAATGTCATGTCAAATCTCTCCAAACTCCCAAGGAAGTAGAAACGCCGCTGTGCTTTCTTCATTATTGCACTTACGTGCTTCACCCAGGACAGGTCCTCCGAAATAACACCGAGGAATTTAAAGTTGCTGACCCCCTCCACCTCTGATGAGCAGGACTGGCTCACGGACCTCTGGCTTCCTTCTCCTAAATCAGTTCCCTGGTCTTGCTGACATTAAGAGGTTGTTGTTCTGGCACCACTCAGCCAGATTTTCAATCTCCTTCCTAAATGCTGATTCGCCACCGCCGTTGATTCGCCCTACAACAGTGGTGTCATCAGCAGACTTGAATACGGCTTTGGAGCTGTGCTTTATAGTCATAAGTGTAAAGCGAGTGGAGCAGGCGAGTAAGCACACAGTATACCTGTGCTGATAGAGATCATGGAAGAAATGTTGCCACTTCGAATTGACTGGGAAGTGAGGAAATTGAAGATCCATTTGCACAAGGAAGTATTAAGGCCGAAGTTCTGAAACTTATTGGTTAGTTTTGAGGGAATGATGGTACTGAATGCTGAGCAGCAGTTGACAAGGAGAATCCTGATGTTTGCATCTTTGCTGCCCAGATGTTCCAGGGTTGAGTGAAGAGCCAATGAGATGGTATCTGCTGTGGACCTGTTGCTCCAGCAGGCAAATTGGCACGAATCCACATCACTCCTAAGGGCAGGAGTTGATGGTTTCATCACCAGCCTCTCAAAACACTTCATTACAGTGAATATAAGTGCAACTGGGCAATAGTCATTGAGGCATGTTCCTTTTGGGCCCTGGTATAACTGAAACTGAAACAGCTGGGTACATCAGACTGCCGGAGTCAGAGGTTAACGATCTCAGTGAACAGAATCAGAATCAGGTTTATTATCATGTGACATGCAAGTTGTTAACTTAGCAGTTCAATGCAATACGTAATGTAGCAGAGAGAGAAAAAAATAGTAATAATAAATAAAATAAAACATAATAATACATAAACAAATAAATCAATTATGTATATTGAATAGATTATTTAAAAATGTGCAAAAACAGAAATACTGTATATTTAAAAAATGAGGTAGTGACCAAAGCTTCAATGTTCATTTAGGAATTAGATGGCAGAGGGGAAGAAGCTGTTCCTGAAGCTCTATTATATTTGCCTCCACCCCCATCATTCCAGGAACTCACCACTCTCAGTGTAAAAAATCTTGCCCCTCACATCTCTTTTGAACTTATCCCCTCTCATATTAACTGCATGCTCACTGCCATTAGATTTCAACCCCAGGAAAAAATTGTGACTGTCTGTTCTATATCTGCCTCTCATAAACTTATAAACCTCTATCAGATTCCACCCCACCATCCCACAGCCTTTGGCTCTCTGGAGAAAAGAACCCAAGTTTGTCCAACCTCTCCTTATAGCTCATGCCCTCAGCAGCCTGGTAAAAAAACTTCTGTAACATCTCCAAAGCTTAGACATCCTTCTTGAATGCAATGCTCCAGATGTAGCCTAACTACTGTTTTATAAAGCTGCAATGTGACTTCCTGACTCTTGAACTCATTTCTTTGAGCAATAATGCCTTCCTTTCCACGCTATCGATCTGTGGAGCCTCTGTCAGGGAGCTTGGACCTTAAATCCCTCTGCACATCCACATTGTTAAGGAAGACAGTGTACTGTCTCTTTTTATTTGACCTCTCAGTATGCACCACCTGACATCTGTCCCTATCTACAACTGGTCTATATCACACTGTATCTTTTGGCAGTCTTCCATGCCCTCCACAATATCCCCAATCTTCATTTCATCTGAAAACTTACCAAACCAACTAGGAGGAAGAGAGATAGAGGGGATGTAGGATAGGAATGTTTATGGGAGGGATTCCAGAGCTGAAGGCACTGAACAAGCCGTGACTAAGTGTGGATATGAGTAAGAGCAAGGAATTGGAAGAGCAAAACTATCTCAGATGGTGTAGAGCTGAAAAAAAATAATTACAGCCAAGGGAAGAGCAAGAATGAAATGAATATTAAATGCAGATATTAAATAAGACCTTGCAGGACAGCAAACACAGGAGTGCAGGGGGGCAAACAGTTTTCACAGGATTTTGGTTGATCTTGAACATGGACAGTAGACAAAGAAAAGAATCAAGTTGAAAAATTACAATGGTATCAGCAGCAAATTAATGAATGATGGATGGAGCTAGACATTGTTACAAAGGTAGAAATTGATGATGGGCCAAATATGCTGTCAGAAACATATGAACCTGGTTGGAAGAAGACTGGAGACAAGTAAGTCCTTAAATAGGATTGGAGGTTGTGATGAGAAATGATGGTAGTGATTTCAGTCTGGACAGTTTGGGAGAACTTACTGCTGAGTTAGTTCTGGGTGTCAGACAACTCTTGACTTAAGAGCTAGTCATGCAAATTACTTGTTTATCCTCTATATGAAGTAACCCCTCTTATCATCATGTAGGAATTGTTGTATGTAATTTTACACCCCTGCACTTTCTTCTGGTTTTCTCTGCTCCCCTAAGAAAATTATTGTTTCTATGATCCACCACTGTCATCATAATGTGCCATATCATATGATGTGGTGATTATGATCTTTGACCATGCCTGTTCTTGGTAATTATTTCTGCAGAAGTCATTTGCCATTGCCTTCTTCTGGGCAGTGTCTTTACAAGACAGGTGACCCTCGTTTTGGGCCGCGACCCTTTGTCAGGACTAACTGGTTAGTCAGTTAGTCCTGACGAAGGGTCTCGGCCCAAAACGTCGACAGTGCTTCTCCCTATAGATGCTGCCTGGTCTGCTGTGTTCGCCAGCATTTTGTGGATCTTTCCTTTGCTCTATGATGCTATTAAACTTGAAACAGTGTAGAAAAGAAGGGTCTTGGCCCAAAACATTGACTGTTCATTCCTCTCCGTAGATGCTGTCTGACCTGCTGAGTTCCTCCAGCATGTTGTGTGCGTTAATCAGGATGTTGCCTGGTTTTAAGGCCCTGAGTTACAAGGAGAAGTTGGATAGACAAGGACTTTATTCACACAGGAATACATAGGAGACTGAGTGACTTGACAGAGGTAAGACCATGAGGGGCATGGACAGAGTGAAAATACATAGTCCTTTTTCCCCAGAGAAGGAAAATTAAAAATTAGAGGGCATAAGTTCAGATGCGGGAGATTTAAAAGATTTGAAAGGAGCATGTTCTTCCTGCAAAGAATGGCACATACCAGAAGTGGTATGAGGTAGGCACATTAGCAACATTTAAAAGCCGTCTAGAAAGTACATGGATAGGAGAGGTTGAGGGCAATGTTCCCCCTTTTATTTTTGACAGAAGCCTGAACAAACCAGTTCTCTGAGCAGGAAATTTCTACAGGGCCTGAAAACTGTAATATGCAGACCAATCAAACACAAACCACAAGTCCAAGCACAAGGAAATGGTGTCAGGTAGTCAGAACCACTGACAGGCACAATGGCGAAGTAAAACTAGATGGCGCCGGTGGTTTATTAACGACGACTTCCATTTGGTTTTTAATGTTACGATTTGTACAGTGTTGTAACTTGAAACACTGACAACGTAAACATATTGAAGTTCTAAATTGTTTCAAAGTGGTTAGTGGTATGCTTATTATCTAGAAAATTTATGGATTATATTTATTAAGGCATAATTAATTATAGTGTATTTCACAGTTATATTAACATAGATTTCAACATTATGTTAGCATAAGGTAATGTCCATCTCCCACCCCCCATCCTCATCACATTCTACAGGGGTTGTATTGAGAGCATCCTGAGCAGCTGCATCACTGCCTGGTTTGGAAATTGCACCATCTCGGATCGCAAGACCCTGCAGCGGAGAGTGAGGTCAGCTGAGAAGATCATCGGGGTCTCTCTTCCCACCATTACGGACATTTACACTACACGCTGCATCCGCAAAGGAAACAGCATGAAGGACCCCACGCACCCCTCATACAAACTCTTCTCCCTCCTGCCGTCTGGGAAAAGGCTCCGAAGAATTCGGGCTCTCACGACCAGACTATATAACAGTTTCTTCCTCCAAGCTATCAGACTCCTCAATACTCGAAGCCTGGACTAACACCTTGCCCTACTGTCCTGTTTATTATTTATTGTAATGCCTGCACTGTTTTTGTGCACTTTATGCAGTCCAGTGTAGGTCTGTAGTCTAGTATAGCTTTCTCTGTGTTTTTTTTATTACGTAGTTCAATCTAGTTTTTTGTACTGTGTCATGTAAACCATGGTCCTGAAAAACATTGTCTCATTTTTACAATGCACTGTACCAGCAGTTATGGTTGAAATGACAATAAAAGTTGACTTGACTTGATAATTTCAAAATTCTATTAACATTACATAAAAGGAAATTCCAGCTGTAGGGCATCAAAGGCTATGTGCATGGGAGGGTTTTAGTTACTGTGTGGCTGTGCTGGCATGCATCTTCGAGGAGACAGTGATTGAGGGTTATATTTATTGAGACACAGTGTGGAATAGGCCCTTCGAACTACACTGCCCAGCAACCACCGACTTAACCCTAGCTTAATCAGGGGACAATTTATAATGACCCATTAATCTACCAACTGGTACATCTTTGGACTGTGGGAGGAAACCCATGAGGACACAGGGAGAGCATATTAACTCCATCCAAGCTGCAGCGGGAATGAACCCAGGTCACCTGCACTGTAAAACATTGTGCTAACCACTACGCTACCATTAACTAGCTCTTTGGGCAATGCAGCTGGCATGGATGAATTGGGCCAAAGGCCCTGTTTCCATGCTCAGTGACTTTGACCCCAGAACCATCACCGTCCCAGCAAGGGAAGTACTAGTCACAGCTCTCACTTTCCTAGCATACTTGTGTTTAAATCAGCCACAAAAATGCTAATCATTTGTAGTTTTTCCAACTACAAATGTTGCCACCTGCAGTGTGTTAATCATTCTGTGGATTCTGGGCAGAAAACAAGCATTTACTCAGGTGTTTACACCCCATTAAGATCTCCCTCCTAACTGGTGTCAGGTAGCTGATATGCATGTCTGCAGGCCCAAGGCTAGTAAAAAGCAGACTCAATAAATGAGCAGCATGTCATTAAAGCTCCAAATTGCCCTCTGCACTTCATCTCCTTTAAATGTCAATCACAGGTTACAACACCTTCTGTGGTTTGCTGAAGTGTAAAGCAGTAATGTTGGATTGTGCAGTTGACCTGCTGGCCAGGCTCCCTCTCAGCTACTTTGTATTGTATAGAGGACAAAGTACATTTATTATTCAAGTGTGTACACTGTATACAGCCTTATGATTTGTCTTCTTACAGGCAGCCACAAAACAAAGAAACCCAATGGAAGCCATGATAAAAGGCCTCCAAACACCCACTGTGCAAAAAAGAGAGCAGATTGTGTAAATAATAAGAAGTAAATAAATAACACACAGAACTAATGTTCACAAAAGTGAGTCCACAACGATGAAATTAGTTCATTGCTGGGTCAGAAGCACATTGGTTGCAGGCCACGTTCTCAGTTCAGTGCAGAGATGAGTAAACCTTGTGGAGCGGCGAACTGGGCCATCTTTGTACATCAGCCCATGAAAATGCAAGTGGCGATTGAGCAAGCAAATTTGCCCCCAGCCCCAGAACCTCGACCTTTTCAATCTGACCTGGTGCTTAAATCAGCTCATTCCTTGCACTTGGGCCTGGGCCCTGTTGCCTGGATTCAGACATAGAAGGTGGAAGCTCCCTTCCTCACATATACCCATTGAGACACGGTCCCTAAGGCAGCAATATGAATGCTCAGGATTTCCAGCATCTGCAATATCTCTTGTGATGCTGAATGCCCTGACAACCTTTCTATACCCATACTCATCTATACCTATCTAAGGCTCTTTGTGTGCTTCTCCAAATTTATTTCCGATTAACACATTTTAAATCTATTCAAACAGATAGCAATGAAAAATATCTTTTAAAAATCCAACAGTCAACATTATGGACCGAGACCCATTGTCACGATTTGATGAAGGGTCTCAGCCTGAAACGTCGATTTTTATTCTTCTCCATTCATGCTGTCTAACCTCCTGAGTTCCTCCTGTATTTTGTGTGTGTTACCCTGGATTTTCAGCTTTTGTGTTTAAAAAATTTAATTGTCTTAATAAATAAGAGATTAAAATAAAGGAAAATACATCAAGGACTTACCTGCATGTCAGTCTTCTTCTTAAAGGCCCTTGTACTGCACTTCCTCTGTAACTATAACATTGCATCATGCACTCATTGGGGGTGAGAGGAAAAATGGATCAGCCATGATGAAATGGCGGAGCAGACTCGATGGGCCAAATTGTCTAATCCTGCTCCCAGATCTTATGGTCATTTATTGATTTCCCCTTAGTACTACCTGGAGGCACTTATTGTGTGGAGTGGTCTATTTGGATGGCATACAAGCAAAATCTTTCTGTTGTATCTTGATACATGTGACAATAACAAACCCATTTCTGTCCCCACACAGTTGGTAACTCCAGTCTGCGTTCCCAACTTAAAGCTAAGCACCGCAGATCAAGGCCATAGTGGTGATTATTAGACATATCTGGGCCAAAGCATATCAAAAGCAAATTGTTGGAAGCCTCGGACTGCTCCGTTTGTACTCACTGTGTCAAAATGACCTTATGTGGAAGCAAGAGAGTTTACACATGAAACCTGCCCACCGGCCATGTACATCACTGATGACCGAAGGCACCAATCCCCATTCTGATGATATTTTGCTCCCACAGACCTTCACTAGGTCCAGAAGAGAGCCAGCAAACAGAATAATGCTGGCATTCCAGGTCCCAAGAACCAAACCTTGCACCCCATGACTTCAACTTTACCCTAAGACACTGATTCGCCATCAGTTGGAATGGAACATGCATCAATCTTGTCCATCAATGAAAGTCATAATGGAATTGTGGTCTCACAATTCAACTTGTGGATGGTTAAAAATCTGCATTGTATTCTAGTACAAACCAGTGTTAAAATATATATACACACACACACTCCAGGTCTTGAAGCCTTTTCGATTCTGATGTTTGCCTCTTGCATGGGTGGCTAGTGCAATAAACTCAGACCAACCAAAAGACTTCGCATTTAATCGACAAACATTCTCAAATCATTTCATTCCTATGTGCTGACAGAATGATACATTTTTCTGTTCTGTATTTCTATATGTACTGCCTAAGGTTTATTTCTTTAAGTCATCTAAATCTCAGTTCTCCCACAAATGTGGTCAATAATTCTCTGCCAGTTATATATTACATTTCTACTCATTTCATGCTCCATAACTTTATTTTATTACTAAATTTAATGACACCGCTCTGGATAACTTGTCCAGTACCACAATTACTTTCGCAAATGAATTCAATAGGTGTGTTGGACAAGTGTACAGTGGTTTTAGAAACACTGGTAAATGTGTTTTAATAACCAAGAGATTTACCCACATGGGCAAAGTCCACTGCTTCCGTTGCCGTGGTAACCAATAGTGCAGTTGCTTGAACAACTGGAGATGAATTCTCGTTGCTTGTGTCAAAGCATCAGCTCGACAATCAATTAAGGCAGCAATCATTTAAGACTGGAAAAGCAGTATTAGATAGGAATTGCTAAAGAATACTAAGGCCTATCAAGTTTGGCTTCTATTATGCTGATTGTCAAATGATGCAGCAAAAAAAGAATTAAGATATTGAAGATGCACATGTTTCAATTAATTAATTCCAGAAATAAATTGAGGAAAACCCCAGTGGTGGAGCGATTGGGGGAACATGAAGTTTAAAGCTATTTGGTCTTCACTAGCTCATTACACCTGGCACATTGTTATTTGTATTCTGAACTAAACAGTGGAAGATAGAAATACTAGTACCAGTGTCATTAATGGTAGAAGTCAATCTGCCTTTCTTTCAGTGGATCAGTGCTAATTGTTTCCCCTATCATGCATGCATCTGCTGGGATTGTGTTCTGGAATGGGGCAATAGTCCAGGGGGGCCAGAGAACAGAGATGGGGGGGTGGTGAGGGTAGAGGAGTCAAAGGGGAGATGGAGCTGAGGAGAAAAGGCGTGAAGAGGGAATAGAGGGAGGAAACTGAAGGAGATAGCTGAGGAATGGGAGCGAGGTTGGGTAGATCAAGGGCAAAGAAGTGGGTAGATGTTGTGTGTTTGGGTGTGCGTGTGTGTGACACAGAGAGAGAGAGAGATAGATATGCAGAGGCTTCTCCGACAGCACGTGTGATTTCTTCCAGCAAGCATCAGTGGCGTAGCAGTTAGCGCAACACTATTCCAGCACTGGCGACCCGAGTTCAGCCCTGCCAGTGGCTGGAATTCTCTCCATGACCATGTGGATTTCCCTTGAGAGCTCTAGTTTCCTCCCACATCCCAAAGGCATACAAATTAGTTGGCTGATTGGCCGCATGAGTCTAACTGGGCGGCATGGGCTCGTTGTGCCAGAAGCGCCTGTACCGAGCCGTGACTCTAAATAAATAATTTTAAAAATCAAAAGAAGGTGAAAGGCAGCAGGCACGTGAGATTGCCACTCGAATCCTCAAGTGGAACCAAGCAGCAGGTCCCTCATCTCCACCGAGTGTAAATTCCGGGCAGCAACGTTATCAGAGTACCGGCATCAGGAGGACTCTGGTGATTTGGCAACATGGCTCTTCACCAACTTTTCACTGGGCTTAAAGTGCAACCCGTGCCACCAACTGCCAGGTCCTCAATAAGAATATTAAAATAGCATAACTCGGGTCGTTTCCTGTGGAGCGCTGGAGACGTGATGGAAGTTTATAAAACCACGAGAGGTTTATGACACATATAGCAGCCAGAATCAATTTTTCTACAGAGTACAGGTGTCAGGTACTGGAGGACGCTCACTTTAGGTGATGGGGAAAGTTTGAAGGAGATGCGCCAAGCAGGTTTTTTTGACACAAAGAGCGGTACGTGCCTGAAACAGACTGTCAGGTTTGCAGTGGCTGGAGATGCAACAGTGGTGTTTCAGAGGCTGTCGGAGAGAAACGTGTAGGAATGGAGACACAAAGGAGATTCTGCGGATACTGGAAATCTGCAGTAACACACACAATGCTGGAGGAACTCAGTGAGTCAAGTGGCAATAGAGGGATATGGATTATGAACAGGTAGAAGTTTATTTTAATTTGGCACTATGTTTGGCACAGACACTGTGAGCTGGAGGGCTTGTTCCTGTGTTGTACTGTGTTGTATTGTGGTCCACTTTATCAGATACACCTGCTTGTTAATGCAAATATCTAATCAGCCAAACATGTAACTGCAAGTCAATACATAAAAGCATGAAGTTGTGATCAAGAGGTTCAGTTGTTATTCAGACCGAACATCAGAATGGGGAAGAAATGTGATCAAAGTGTCTTTGACCGTGGAATGATTGTTGGTGCCAGACAGGGTGGTTTGAGTATCTCAAAAAACTGCTGATCTCCTGGGATTTTCATGCACAACAGTCTCTAGAGTTTACAGAGAACGGTGTGAAAAACTAAAGACATCCTGTGATTGGCAGGTCTGTGGGTGAAAACACCTCGTTAAAGAGAGAATTCAGGCAAGAATGGCCAGGGTGCTTCAAGCTGACAGGAAGGTAGCAATAACTCAAACAACCACACGTTAGTGGTGTGCAGAAGGCACAACACGTCAGACCTTGAAGTGCATGTGCTACTGGAGCAGAAGGCCATGCACTAACACTCAGTGGCCACTTTATTAGGTACAGGAGGTACTTAAAAAGAGGTGTGTGTGTGTGTGTGTGTGTGTGTGTGTGTGTGTGTGTGTGTGTGTGTGTGTGTGTGTGTGTGTGTGTGTGTGTATAACGAGCCTGGTCTCCAGTTATCTTAACCTTGCCAAAAGCCCAAGACTTTCCTTTGTCTGGTCGGTGTGATAGCTAACGTGAAGAGGCCACCTCACAAATCACACAGAGATGGTTTCCATTCCTCTGAACAGGAGTGGAAGCAAATCATTCTCAATCCCGAGCGACTGCCTTAAAAGAAGACTGAAACCTTTCTTGATTTAGTAAAGGTGTGAAAAGTTACTGGGAGAAGACAGGAGAATGGGAGTGAGAGGGAATAATACATAAGCTATAATTGAATGGTGGAGTAGACTTAATGGGCTGAATGGCATAATTCTGCTCCTATGTCTTATGGTTAAAAAGGTTGGGAGAATCGTTAGGAGTTGAAACCTGGCTCCAATCCTGTCTTGAATCTACCCACCTGGGTTTAATAGAAATGAGGGAATGTGGTGGGAGATGGGGAACATGATATTGACAGCCAATCAATTTCCACAGATATATTAAATTTCTATAGATGTTCAGTGGAGAACATTCTGATTGGTAATATCATGGCCTGGTATGCAAGCTCCAACCTATAGGGTTGAAACGGGCTGCAGACTCAACCAGCTCCATCACAGGCCCACACCTCCTCACCACTGTGGACATATTCAAGAGCTGGTGTCTCAGGAAGGGGGCAGATATCATTAAGGATTCTATCCATCCTCTTCTCATTACAAACATCAGCGGCCCGTAGGCTCACACTCAATGATTCACAAGTAGCTTCTTTCCTTTGGCCATCACGTATCTGAACAATCCTTGCCTGATGATGTCTGCTCTTGGTGACCATGATCAGATCCCTGTAGCCACAACTGAGAACTCCTGATCTCCACTTATCCAGCTACTCAGACGCCGGCCCATCAATTTGAAAACATTCACAGCAGTGGCCCATCACAGAACTCAGCAGTGTCCTGCAGAAACACTGCTGATATATATTTTTTACTAATCACCCTAAAGAGCAGACTGATTTTGGCTCAGAAGGGCAAGCCAGAGAACTACACCCCACATTTCCTAGTTCATTTACAATCTAAAAACACACTCCCTCACAAATTTGTTCCACTGCCTTGCTTTTACTGAAATTTTCATTCTAGTCCAATCTTTGCATTATCACCATCATTCTAGATGTCCTCCTCTGCATCCTATGATCTGCATCTGCAATACTTTTATTTTATTGCAGTGACTGGAACTGAACACAATGTTCTGTGCCATTACTCCACTGAATTATTATGTCATTATTTCAGATTTATATTTCCTTATTAATATTGCCGAAATCATATCTGCTTTACTCACAGACATGGAGCATTGCTGCGCTAACTTAAATGTATGATTGTGATTTCTTTGCAAGGCACTTTTATTTGGAATCTCACTCATGGTTAGCATGAAACAAGCAATCTGCTGGCAGAGTTCAGTGGTCGAGCTACATCTCTGGGATGTTTGTGCTTTGGGTCAATGCCGTGCTTTTGGTCTAAAGCAAGGTTTCAGCCCGAAATATTGACAATTCCTTTCCTCCTCATTAATGCTGCTTGACCTGCTGAGTTCCTGCAACAGGTTGTTAGTTCCTTCAGATTCCAATAGTTGCATTTTCTCCTGTCTCCACTTTCCATCTGAAATTCAGTTTCATAATCTTCAATGCAATGAAGATTCAGAACCACACTACAAAGCACTTGTGTACTTTACAATGTACACACAGTGGCCACTTTATTAGTTACAGGTGTGGTCTTCTGCTTCTGTAGCCCATCCACTTCAAAGTTCAGAGATGCTCTTCTGCACATCACCGCTGTAACATGTGGTTATTTGAGTTACTGTTGCCTTTCTGTCAGCTTGAACCAGTCTAGCCATTCTTGTCTGACTTCTCTCATTAACAAGGTGCTTTCGCCCACAGAACTGCCAATCACAGGATGTCTTCCTTTTCCCACCGTTCTCTGTAAACTCTAGAGACTGTTGTGTGTGAAAGCCCCAGGAAGATCAGAGTCTCTGAGATACTCAAACCACCTTGTCTGGCACCAACAATCATTCCACGATCAAAGTCACTTGGATCACATTTCTCCCCATTCTGATGTTTATTCTGAACAACAACTGAACCTCTTGACCGTATATGCATGCTTTTATGAATAGAGTTGCTGCCGCATGATTGGCTGATTAGATATTTGCATTAGCAAGCAGGTGTACAGACGTACTTAATAAAGTGGATATTGAGTGAATACGGTGCAGCTGATTAGCAGTAAATTTTAAAGCATCTACATTTCTCGCCTGTGAATTACACACATCATATTTTTCCCCTGATCCCAATTATTTTCACCTCTGCTTTTTGGTGATCTTAGCTTTAGTTTACACTTTCATCAGTTGTGTAAGTGAGTTACATTGCTTTATTTTATCTTTTTTTAATGGTGGACTAGACACATACATTACTCTGCTGTTAAAGTATGATGCTTGCTGCACTCCCTAGCAGTCTGCCCAGATCAATAGCTAATCCTCTGGTTAGACACACTTTGCGTATATGGGCTCAGTTCAGGAAATGCTATGGTTTCCAGGGGTTTTCCATTTCTAGCCCTGTCGCACATAATCACCTTTTTTTACCTACCACGTTCGATTCAGCATTCCATGTTTGGTACAGGAAGGGCATTAGACATTTTGAAGATCTCTTCATTGATAACCGCTTCGCTTCTTTTCAACAGCTCTCTGTTAAGTTCAACCTGCCTAACGCTCACTTTTTCAGATATCTCCAAATCCGACACTTCACTGCTCCTTTAATTCCTAACTTTCCTGAAATGCCTGCGAAAAATGCTATGGACCTATTTCTCTCCATTAATCCACTAGGTAAAGGTTTAATTTCAATTATCCAAGATAAACTAGCAGCCTTATGACGGGCCCCTGTGGATAAAATTAAAATGGCCTGGGAGCAGGATTTAAATATCTCCTTATCCGAGGAGAGCTGGGACTCAGTTCTCAAATCGGTTAACTCAACCTCTCTTTGTGCTCGCCATTGTCTCTTACAGTTTAAGATTGTTCATAGAGCCCATATGTCTAAATCTAAACTATCTCGATTCTACCCTGGCATTAGTCCACTCTGTGATAAATGCAAGAGGGGCGTGGCCTCTCTCATCCATATGTACTGGCTCTGTCCTAGCTTGGAGAAATTCTGGAAAGATGTCTTCACTACACTATCGGGTATTCTGAATCAGCACCTAGAACCTAACCCCTTAATTGCTCTGTTTGGTTTTTGGGGCGAGACAGATTTATGTCTGGGTCCGACCAAATGCCGAATACTATCCTTTGCCTCTCTCCTGGCGAGACGCTTGATCCTCCTTAGATGGAGAGATGTTGCCCCGCCCACTCATGCGCAATGGCTTAACGACATTATGGCCTGCTTGGACCTCGAAAAAATTCATTATTCAGTTCTCAATTCGGATTTAAAGTTCCATAAGGTCTGGGGGCCTTTTATCGAGTACTTTCATAACCTTCCTCTTGACTAGGGTTTTTTTTTTCTTTTCGGTCCCTTGCTTTCAGCTCCCTTTTTTTTCTGGTAGTAGGCATTATTATCCTCTGTTGCTAAGTGTATTCACAGTCTGGGAGTTTGACTGTCCGGACTTATACTCTCTATATTGTGTGGTGGTTGGTCTGGAATTGTTGTTTTTTTTTCTTGTGTTGTGGGGTTTGGGGAGGACACTAAGCTCACTTGTCTTTAATTTAGGTGCTTTTTTGTTAAATTCTCTTCCTCTGTAGCATATTGTTATTGTATGCTTAACCTTGCTCTGTATTAATGCTCCTCATTGGGATTTGGGGTTTTTAATTTTGTAAAATGTTTTGAAAAACTAATTAAAAAATAATTTAAAAAAAGTATGACGCTTGTAAGCACATGGAGATGCATGTTCATCCCAGAAATGTAATGACATTTAGAGTACAAGACCTGGTTGGACAACTGAATAAGTCTGTGTTTCCATCACGCACATTGTGAATCTCCTTTTATTCCCCCATCAAATCATTGTTGCATACCATTCTGTTGCTTTCTCCCTCCTGTCTGCATCATTCTATCAGCTTTCCTGTTATTTATTGAATTGGATATCAATTTTTTAACGGATTAATTTCTCTCTAACTTCTACTTATAGACTCTATTTATTGGCCTCCTCTCAGTGGAAATGTTTCTTCTATGTACTGTAACCCAACAAAATGAGTTCAATGGTTTCAGATAACCAGCCTTTCCAGTTTGTGTTATATTTGGGCAGTTCTGACAAAAGCTCATCAACCTCTATCATTAACTCTATTACTCTCTCACACAGATTCTGCCTGACCTGTGAAGTACTTCCCAGCACTTTTGTTTCTTTTCATATTTCCAGAATCTGCAATACATTATATCATAATTCCATCATTGTCTTCTTCCTCTCTTCTTTGTTCTTAATCTTCTATTTACACCTCCTCCAGACAGATCAGAACTGACTGACAAACATTCACCATCTTCTCTCAGCTCCCATTGTGTCATTTGATTCTTATTCTGCGACAGACATTCTATGTTCTCTCCTCCAATAACACCCTGCACTCTTCACTGCAACACAACACATTACTAACCATTCCCAATCTATTTGGAGTCTATTCAGCTCACTGAGTCTCTGCCAGCTGAATGAGTAAATCCACCTTTCTATAATCTTCCTTGTAACCTATTGTTCCCATATTCCCTACAATTCTTTCACCCATCTACACTTGTGGAAGGCTGAGGAAAGTCCATCTCCCACCCCCCCACCCCCCATCCTCATCACATTCTACAGGGGTTGTATTGAGAGCATCCTGACCAGCTGCATCACTACCTGGTTCGGAAATTGCACCATCTTGGATCACAAGACCCTGCAGCGGATAGTGAGGTCAGCTGAGAAGATCATCGGGGTCTCTCTTCCTGCCACTACGGACATTTACACTACACACTGCATCCGCAAAGCAAACAGCATTATGAAGGACCCCACGCACCCCTCATACAAACTCTTCAGCCTCCTGCCGTCTGGGAAAAGGCACCAAAGCATTTGGGCTCTCATGACCAGACTATATAACAGTTTCTTCCCCAAAGCCATCAGACTCCTCAATACCCAGAGCCTGGACTGACACCAACTTACTGCCCTATTGTCTTGTTTATTATTTATTGTAATGCTTGCACTGTTTTGTGCACTTTATGCAGTCCTGGGTAGGACTGTAGTCTAGTGTATTTTTTTCTGTATTGTTTTAACATAGTTCAGTGTAGTTTTTTGTACTGTTTCATGTAGCACCATGGTCCTGAAAAGCGTTGTCTCGTTTTTACTGTGTACCAGCAGTTATGGTCGAAATGACAGCAAAAAGTGACTTAACTTGACTTGTAAATCTTTAGGGTGTGTGACCAAATGGAAATGTCTAGAGGAAACTCCTAGGGAGAACCTTATGCAGAGAGCACCCAGTGAGGATCGAACCCAGTCACTGGATCTGTAAGGCAGGAACACTCCAACACTGTTACCATTGAATTATCTCTCTATGGACACTGTCTGATGTGCAGAGCACCTCCAACACTTTCTGTTTTTATTTCAGATTTGCAGCATCTGCAAAAGATTTGCTTTTCAAATCTTCCAAGTGATCCATCTTTCTCCAACTTCCTGAACATCCTCCATTTTCTTCATTTCACCACATATTACCATGTTTTCGGCCCTAATCACTGGAAATTTGCGTCTTCCTTTAAGACGTTCTTTGTCTTTGGTTGCCAGTTTAAACCTAATAAGAAGGCTCAGTGATCATTTTTATCCAAGTGAGCTGCATTAAAAGTTTCAACATATTCAACGTGCAGATTGTCAATACCTTTTCACCAATTTGTTCTGTGCTCTTTTGAGCGAGTTTACTTCTACTTTTGTTCTCCATTCCCCTGTGCTGACATTCTACCCCGAAATTGATTGCAGTTGAAAAAAAAATCCATTATTGCATCTTTTATTCTACCTTTAGGTTGTGTAAGTATTAAACTTCCAGGATGTTGTATTTTTATTTTCAACTTTGAACAGCTTAAAAATGATTTCATAGTGCTTTGCACTGCCACCAGGCACCCAGGTGGGAAAGTATGGCATCGCTGGACACTGATGTGGATGAACAGAATTCACCAAACCACAAGTGAAGGGGAAGGGCATTCTTTTCTCTTTAAAAAAAGAGTTCGAATAAACAAGTACCTCTGGAAGTAGAGCCTTGGATGTCCATGTAGCGTTCTACTGCCTACCTAGCCCGGGGGTGAGTTACTATCCAGCTCTGGCAAGGCTGAAAAACAAAGCAACTCACCAGCATCCAAGTAACAACACTATGCATTTTCTTCATTCTTAATCACAATCAGACTTTATTTCAGTGGCTTTTTGTTGCATTTGGTTTAATTTCTTGTGTACCAAATTGCTTTATTTTCCAATCCATTGACATTCAGTCTTCCCTCTTCATTACAAATCCATTCCTCCACCTCAACCTTCTCTAACCCTCCCATCTATAAATTCCTTCTCCACCCCTCTTACCTCCCTTCTACATTTCCACCCTACAGCCTTTTCTCCAAAAACCTACTACTTTAATCCTCTGCCTTGTAACCTCACTCTCCCTCCCCTCGAAACCTTATCTCCAACCTATCTACTAACCTTCCTCTCCTCCCAGCTCACACGTTTTCCAACATCATCTTCCCAAAAGATCTCTTTTGAGCCTCCATTTTGAAAATTCCCATTATTTTCTCCAAAGCTCATTTGCCAACCCATCTCTACACTAAAACCTTGCCCAAATCTTGTTCATAGCTCTTTCCTTTCTCAACAATTACCACCCCCTATCCACGTTCACTAACCCCAGCCTCCCATATTATTTCCTCCAGTCTTCATATTCCCAAACATCCCCATCCGATCTGCTTCCTCTCCGCTTCTTTCATTCTTTGCAATCCTTTGGAAGTCACTTGGTCAGATGTTTTAGTGTATAATGAGACCAAAGGATGCCGTATAAATGCAACTATTTTCTCTCTAGTGCTGATAAAATATAAACACTGAAAGAGGGTCTGTGTAAGAAATAAAGGCAAAATGTTTCCCACTTGCACCTTGGTTTGCCTCCATTTTCCACCACAAATGGATTTCATCCAAATCTCTCTGCCTGCTGTATGAACCAAGTTATATTTGGCAGATCGGATGAACCATATTTTGTTCTCTCATCTTCACTGAATTCTGCTGGCTAACAAATTACCTTTGAAATACTTAATCTTGTTTCAAATTTTAATTTGGTCTTGTCGAAATTTGTTACAATAGCTTCCTTTTGAGCATTAGTGTCTCGTTTGACAACCGCTCTGCACATGACAGCAGGAATCTGCAGCGTTGTGGACACAGCTCAGCACGTCACTGGAACCAGCCTCTCCTCTGTGGACTCTGTCTATATTTCTCACTGCCTCAGTAAAGCAACCAGCATCATCAAAGATCCCACCACTCCAGGACATTTTCTCTTCTCCCCTCTCCCATCCAGTAGGAGATACAGAAGTCTGAAAACATATATTACCAGTCACTGTTATGGAACGCCTGAAGGTCCTCCAGTGAGATAGACTCTTGGTCTCAAAATCTACCTCGTTGTGATCTTGCAGTTTGTCGTCTACCTGCACTGCACTCGTTTAGTAGCTTTAACACTTTATTCTGCATTATTATTGTTTTACCTTGTTCTACATCAATACACTGTGTAATAATTTGATCTGTATGATTAGTATACAAGACACGCTTTTCACTGTACCCCGACCATAATAAAACAATGCCCTTTCACTCACCTAACAGTGGCTAGCAGCACATCCTCCATATAATGGTTTTGCATTTGGTGGCCTGTCACTTAATAGTCCTGCCTGAACCTCTGCCTCTTCACCAGTGGATTTGTTGATTACCTTTTCCTTCCACACAGCCCAATAGTTACTTCTTTGTTGCTGGTGACTTCAACCATGTTCACTTAGAAACAGTCCTGCCAAAATTCTACCAGCATTGTGAGTTTGCTCTCAGAGGTGAGAACACATTAGACCTGGTTTATATCAATATCCTTGGTTGCTCCACACCAGCACATTGGATATGCTGACCATTTACTTATTATATTAACTCTTGCATATAGGCCACTGATTAAATGAGGCAAACCGGTTGAAAGGGAGATAAAGACTTGGCCAGAAGGAGCAACCTCAGCATTACACGGCAGTTTTGAAAACACGGACTGGGACATGTTCAGGGAGGTAGCTAACTATGACCATCACATTAATATCGACCAATATTTGTGACCGGCTACACAGAGAACACATTGAGGACATCGCCGTTATTAAACGCATCTCTGTGAGGGCAAATCAGAAGCCATGGTTGACAGCTGAAGTCCAAGCTCTGCTGAGAGATTGGGATTCTGCCTTCAGATCGGGGGAAAAGACAGCTCTAGGGTCTTTCCTGCACCACCAGGCGGGCAAAACAGGATTCTGTGATACCAGAGACACCAGGTGCATGTGGCAGGGCATTCAGAACATAAGGGATTATCAGTCCACCCTACGCGTCGATGACAGTGATGCCTCTCATCCTAGTAGGCTGAATGTTTTACTCATGGTTTGTTGCACGGAATGATGTGCCGCTGAGGAAGGCCCCCCTCCCCCTGAGGAGAAGGCTGATGTGAGTGAAAACCTCACAGGGTCAACCCGAGCAAAGTTGTGGGGCCTGATAGCATACCTGGCCGGGAGCTGAGAGACTGTGCAGGCCAGTTAACTGAGATTCTAACAAACATTTTCAAAATGTCTCTGAATAGTTGGTTGTCACTGCAGGCTTCAAGGCAGCCACCATCATCCCAGTGCTGAGAATCTGATGGCAGCCTGCTTTAACAAATATCGTCCAGTGGGATTGACCTCAACTATAATGAGGTACTTTGAGAGGCTGGTTATGGATCGCATTGAATCCCACCTTCCTGCTACATTGGACCCTTTCCAGTTCGCTTATCACTCAAGTCAGTCTGCTGATCGTGCCATAGTCTATGCTCTTCTCTTCATCCTGTCCAACCTGGAAAATGGTCCCTCATTCGCTAGGATGCCGTTATCGACTTCAGCTCAGCATTTACTACGATCGTTCCTCAGAAGTTGTTTGGTAGACTGCCCTCTTTCAGTTTCAACATCTGTTTCTGTAACTGGATCTTGGACTCCTTGACACCAAGACCACAGATTAGTTGGCAGCAGTATTTCTAGCTCCGTCACACTGAGCACTGGTGCTGCCCTTCACACCCCCCCCCCCCCCACTCTAACCCCCTGATCTGAACCAATTTTTACAGGAGTACCATCGAGAGCATCCTGACCAGCAGCATCACCGTCTGCCCATGGAAGATATCTATTATGAACACTGCATACGCAGGGCCCTTAGCATTGTCAAGAATTCCTCCAATCCGTCCCACAATCTCCTTGACACTCTATTATTGAACCCCTGTTCCTAACCTCCACCCACAGAGACTCCATAGACAATCCCTCCATGGCGTCCACCTTTCCTGCAGCTGTGACACTATCTCTGATCAACAGTGCCACACCCCCCACCTCTTTTGCCTCCCTCCCTGTCCTTTCTGAAACATCTAAAACCCAGCACTTGAAGTAACCTTTCCTGTCCCTGAGCCATCCGGGTCTCTGTAATGGCCACCACATCATAGCTCCAAGTATGATCCAGGCTCTAAGCTCATCTGCTTTGTTTACAACACTCCTTGTGTTAAAATAGACGCATCTCAAACCTTTGATCTGAGCACGTCCCTGCTCTATCACCTGCCTATCCTCCCTCTCGCACTGTCTCCAAGCTTTCTCTATTGGTGAGCCAACCGCCACTTCCCCAGTCTCTTCAGTTTGGTTCCCACCCCCCAACAATTCTAGTTAAAACTCTCCCCAGTAGTCTTAGCAAACCTCCTCACCAGGATATTGGTCCCCCCTGGGATTCAAGTGTAACCCATCCTTTTTGTACAGGTCACACCTGCCCCAAAAGAGGTCCCAGTGATCCAGAAATCTGAATCCCTGACCCCTGCTCCAATCCCTCAGCCACGCATTTATCCTCCACCTCATTCTATTCCTATTCTCACTGTCGCGTGGCGCAGGCAGTAATCTCAAGATTACTACCTTTGCGGTCCTTCTTCTCAACTTCCTTCCTAACTCCCTGTACTCTTTTATCAGAACCTCTTCCCTTTTCCTACCTATGCCATTGATATTAATATGTACTACGACCTCTGGCTGTTCTCCCTCCCACTGCAGGATATCTTGGATGTGATCTGAAATATCCCAGATCCTGGCACCTGGGAGGCAAACTACCATCCGAGGTTCTTTACTGCATTCACAGAATCGCATGTCTGACCCCCCTAACTATAGAGACCCCTATCACTACTGCGGATGAAGATACGTCTCTACCAAAGGAGCTGTAAGGTGCTCCTTCCATCCAGTAGCCTACTGGTCACCCTTGGGTACCTGCTTTGCCTCCTGATCAGGGTCACATTAAGCCATGGGAACAGGTAGTGGATGGTTGTATGAGCAGCTGGTGCATATCACAAGTCTTGCTTATGAAACCATAGATGCCAGGCAGACAATCTCTGAAGAGTGTTGATAATGGCTGGGATCACCCATCTTGTAAAGACACTGCCCAGAAGAAGGCGATGGAAAACCTCTTCTGTAGAAAACTTTGCCAAGAACAATCATGATCATGGAAAGACCATGATCACCCACGTCATATGACATGGCGCATAATGAACGAGTGGTAGCCTTCAAATCTTTATATTAACAAGGTGTCTCTCCTGAATTGAACTGATAGTGCTTCTCTATTCTTCTGTTTGCTGTGTTGTAATTAGAAGCTTCACCATCCCATTCCAATTCGACTTTGTCTGTGAGCAATCTTTGATTCAGTCTTCACGATGAACCTGTCTACCTGATACGATTGGCTCTGGCTTGTTCCCAGAGCATTGTCTCATCACAGCATTACATATAACTTTCCTTCCACTGCCTGCTTCTCCAGCTACCTTTAGAAAAGTTGCAAAGGATTGAGTTTATTGTTCACAAATTTCAGAAATTTAATTTAGCTGACTGGTTTAATTGTGTGTGGGAAGGACTGCATTTCATTCATAAGCAATTAATCATATGTAGACATGTGCAATGGAGATATAGCCTGTCATAAAGGATTATCCAGAAATAAAACAGATATAAGAACAATTGAAGCAAAATAAAAGAAATAAGGGAAAACAGATGTTGAAAATCAACAACAAAGACAGAAAACTCTGAAAATATTCTATGTTGGACATGATCTGTAGAGAGAGAAACAGTCAATATTTAAAGCTGATGACTTTTTCAGCAGAGATGATGATGGATCAACAACATTAAATATTAATACTTTTCTCTCTCCACAGACTTTATCTGCTGAGTATTTCCAACATTTTCTTTCTTCGCTTTTGAAACCAATGTATTCTTGCCCATTGATCCCTGGAACGCTCAACCCCCAGGAGCCACCATTCGCTACAATAGAAATTGTCAAAAACAGAGGAGAATCTGCAGATGCTGAAACACACCCGTGAACTACCGGAGCAACTCAGCAGGTCAGGCGGAATCTGTTGAAGTGAATAAACAGTTGACTTTTCAGGCGGAGACCCTTCCCCCCTGTCCTGAAGGGTCTCAGCCTGAAACATTGACTGCTTATTCATTTCCATAGATGCTGCCTGACCTGCTGAGTTCCTCCAGTAATTTGTGTGAAGTTGTCCAAGTGTGGGAGGGCAAGGGGAGGGTAAAATATAAACCTGGGCCACATGTTACGTGCAAGCTCCATACAGCCGTCATCAAAGGTCAGGATGGAATGCGGGTCACTGGAGCTGTTAAGACAGCGTCTTCACCAAATGAGCCACTGTGCTTGTTTTCAGGAAACTGCAGATACTCTGTTAAGTTCTGCTGTAAGTGACTTCCAACTCACTCTATCAGCTTTTGCAAACTGCCTCACAATTTGCACCTTGTTTTTTAAGCATCAGACTGCATGTGTACTTTCAGCTGCCTCAGTAAATAACCCAGAATAATTAAAGACCTCACCCACTCCAGATGTCCTCTCATCTCCTCGCTCCCCTTGGGCAGTAGATACAAAAGCTAGAAAGTACATGCCACCAGTTTCAAAGACAGTTCCCATCCTGCTGCTGTAAGACTCTTGAATGAACTTCTTGTATGGTAACATGGATTTTTGACCTTACAGTCTACCTTCACTTTTTCCTGTAGTTTTTATACTTTATTCTGCAGTGTTATTGTTTTATCTTGTTCTACTTCAATGCCCTGTGCAATGATTTGATCTGTATGAGCAGTATACAAGACAGGATTTTTACTGTCCCTTGCTATATTTGTCAATAATTAACCAATACGACCTCCAGTATCACTACGTGTTCTTTTGTTCTTTTATCTATTTCCTTTGTTTTCTATATAAATGAATTGTAGTGAAGAAAGTTGTTGGGAGGGCTAACGGAGAGAGGGCAAGTGGGAAGATTAATTTGGATTTTCCAACAAAGGGTGACCATTGGCATAGTGATCTGACTGGCTTCCAACTGTGCTGTACGTTTTGGTGTCATAATAGCATTCCTTATTTTTTTTATTTGCTCAATATAGTTTTCCTCCCCTCCCAGAAGATTGCATGTTCTGCATTCTTTCCAAAATCAGGATTATCCTTGGAATGAAATGGACAGTTGGTGTTTCAGGTCGAGACTCTTCATTGAGATGTTCATTAGTCTAGGGGAAGGGCCTCGACCTGAAATGTCAATAGTCCAGTTTCCTACACAGATGCAGCCTGGCCTGCTGAGCTCATTCATTAGTTTGTTTATTGTTCCAGATGCCACTATTTGTCCCTTTTTAAAAAAGATAACCTTTTGGCATATGTACACTGGAACATCGAGACATGGGGTCTACTCCACTATTAGTGTCAAACCAGATCAGTGAGGATTTTACTGGCCTCAGCCCACAAACATCACCAGGCTTCTGACACCAACTTATTAACCCTAACCTGTACATCTTTGGAATGAGGGGGGAAACAGGAACATCTCTGGGAGAACACATAAACTCCTCACAGACAGCAGTGGAAATCAAACACCAATCTTCCTCTCCGTCCTCCACCTTCTCCAAGCCCACTCATTGTTATTCCTTTTTTTCTCTTTCATCTTTTTTTTATCAGTCATTCTCTCCTGCCTTCTACCCTTTCACAGACTTACATTTTGTTTTCTCTTCTCTCTTTTTCTACATCTTCAAAGATTTTGGAACATAGAAGATAGAACAACATGATACAGTACAGGCCCTTCAGCCCACAATGTTGTGCAAACCTATATAAACTTTCTGCAGGGTGTCAATTTTCCCTCCTACACAGCCCATAACCCTTGATTTTTCTTACAGATAGGGACTGTTTCAGAATCAGAATCAGGTTTAATATCACTGGCACATGTCATGAAATTTGTTATTTTGCAGGAGAAGTACATTGCAATGCATAATAATAAGAACCATCAATTACAGTAAGTATATATAAAAAGAGACAATTAAATTAAATAGTGCAAAGAAAAGGGAGAAAAACACTAAGGTTGTGTTGGTGAGTTCATTGACAATTCAGAAATCTGACGACAGGGGGGAAGAAGCCGTTCTTGAAATGTTAACTGTGTATTTTCAGGCTCCTGTATCTCTTCCTTGATGGTAGTAATGTAAAGTGGGCATGTTCTGGGTGATGGGTGTTAAGTTTGTTCTCCCACTTCTGACACCAGGTATGTTTGTTCTTGAATAAAGACGAACAGCGTGGGTAAAAATGCTAGCAGATTTTTATTCACAGGACATGCTAGTCATGGCTTCTGCTTCACTTGAGTGTGTGCATTCAGCTCACTGCCATTTCTGGTTCTGAGTGAACTGCCTGTATTGCACACTGGGAACTGAAGTTCTTTATTGTGAAAAAAGTGCAACAGCATCTCTTTCACCTCAGATGGTTGAAGAAGTTTGGCATGAGTCCCCTAAGGACTTTCTACAGGGGCACAATTGAGAGCATCCTGACTGTCTGTATCACTGCCTGGCATGGGAACTGTACTTCCCTCAATCGCAGAACTCTGCAGAGAGTGGTGTGGACAACCCAGCACATCTGTAGATGTGAACTTCCCACTATCCAGGACATTTATAGAGACAGGTGTGTAAAAAGGGCCTGAAGGATCATTGGGGACCCAAGTCAACCCAATCACAAACTGTTCCAGCTGCTACCATCCAGGAAAGAGTATTGCAGCATTAAAGCCAGGACCAACAGGCTCCGGGACAGCTTCTTCCACCAGGCCATCAGACTGACTAATTCACACTGATGTGGTGAAATTTTATTTTTAAGCTATATCGACTGTTCTGTAGTATATATTACTGTGCATACTATTTATTACAAATTACTATAATTTGCACATTGCACATTCAGACGGATATGTAACATGAAGATTTTTACTCCTCGTAAGAAATAGTCAATTCAATTATTATGTAAACACATAATAACACATCTTCCCTTTAAAGAAAAAACAAACATAATACTATGTCCTTGTAAACCTGTAAGAAACAATAATGCTTTCCAATAAAGATGTTTACATTAACTTCAATTGTATTGAGCACATACAGTCACTATTCACTCAACAACTCTCAATCAGACTCTGATGTGGCTTAATGATCCTTTTTGGTTTGCTGTTTGTCTCCACAGATGTATTGCTTTCCCTTTCTGTGTTGACATTAATATCTTTCTGAGAACTCTGAACAACAAGCTTATATTTTACATCTGTTTCTCCCTTTGGTGTAGAGAGGTAATGTGTCACAGATATGGGTTGAAGCTTGTGGTTGTAGATCCACACAGTTCCTTCTCAGTGGTGGTCCTTGCTCCATCTGGATCTGGTAAGAATGTGGAGCAACTTCCTCTTGTTTATATCCCCGGTACGCCTCCAAACATTGATGTCATCCATCATGGTCTTGACACCAGGTATGCACTTAAAGATCATGGGGATGGTTTAACGATAGACTTCTGGTGTGGATAGGATTCCATATGGTAACAGAAGAAACCAATATCGTCCCCCGGTGTGATAAAAGTACACAGGCTTGAACTTGCCTCATCAAGCTTCATCTGCTAAAACTCAGACAATGCATCGGGTTTGCTAAACCACTTGGCACCTGCAAACCGGGATATGATCTACTCCTGTGTTGGCAATTTAAAATGCTCTCTCTTAAATGGCTTTACTGAGATCTCTTGGGTCTAGATATATCTGCAATACTCCATTTTTGTTCTGCACAATGACCAATGAGCTCATCCAATCTATTGGCTATTCAATATTCTAGTATGACATTTATCCATTCCATGTGTGCCAGTTCTTGTTTAAGTGTGTCTCTAAATGGTAACGGAACTTTCCTGCGTGCACGGACTGCAGGGGCTACTGTCTCATCGACATGAATTTTGTGTACACCAGGTAAGCAGCTGAGCCCTTCAAAGACACTTCCATAAGTGAAGTGTGGTCATTTTGGATTGTAAAGTCTTTTCACCAGGTTGAGCATTTCACACGCACTCAGACAGAATATTGGCTGTACTATCTTTCCTATGATCAGTAGCTGTGACTTTAGGTGCTGTCCCTGGTGCTTGAAGGTCACTTTACTGGAGAATTCTCCTCCGTAGAGCCTGTCACTTTTAACTTCACTGGGTAAATCTTGCTCTTTGCTTTGAGAGTCTTGTTATCATCCATAGATAACAGATTCACCTGGGTTCTGGTGTCAAGCTTGAATGAAATTATTGTCTCATTCACAGTCACTGGAACAATTCATTGTTTTACCAGCACCCACGGTCTGTAGAAAATCTACAAAGACGTCCTCCATTTCCTCAACTTTTTCTTGTTTGCCCCAGCTTTTCAACACTTCACAAAATGATTCTTCTTCCCACAATTATTGCAGGACTTTTCATAAGCAGGGTACATCTTTGGAATGTGACTACCTCCACATTCGCTGCACTTGCTGTTTGAGAATACCTCTCTGCTTTGATGCTGTTTCGGGAAACACTTTGTGTTCTGCCCCTCTTGCTTTCAAAACATGCACCGTTGTTTCTGCCCTGTGGAGCTCCTTAGCTTGGGATCGTGTAGTCTCCGCTGCCTTACACACATCCACAGCCTTTTCCAGCATGAAATCATTATCACAGAGCAATCTTTCTCTGAGCCCATTATTTGAAGTTCCACAAACTATTTTGTCTCTAACTAGTGAGTCTCTCAAATCTCCAAACTCACAGGACTTACACGATGTGTGAAGCTCAACTATGGTAAGTATTGGTCAAAGCTAACACCTTGTTTCTGGTCACAGGAAAATAACTTATTTCTTTCAAACGTGATATTTTTACTTAGGGACAAAATACTCCTCAAATTTTGTCATCAGTGTCCAATGTCCAGGCTGTCTCACCAATTTGAAAGCTGTTTTGGATTTCCAGAGCATCTTCACCAATTACTGTGATGTTTTCAAATGTTCATCAGCCCCTTCCATTCTGCTCGCTGCTAAGTATATATTGAATTGTTGTTTGCAACATTTCCAGTTATCAGTTAGATTGCTGGTAAACTGTACAGGTGCGGGAAGATTCAGGTTATCCATTCTAGGCTCTCACTTGAATCTCTCTTGGTTAATTCGGGGATAACGACAGCTTCAGGACACTATGTGCTTGCTGGCTGGCAGCCTCCCTCTATTGGAACAAGTGTCTCTTTCTCAGTAGCACACAATATTCATTTATGCTCCGTGTTTAAACCTCATGCTGACTTCTGACACCATATTATGTTTGTTCTTAAAAAAGGCGAACAGCGCAGGTAAAAACGCTAGTACATATTTATTCACAGGACACTCCAGTCATGGCTTCAGCTCAACTCCAGTGCATGCAACTGGCTCACCAACATCACTTCCAGTTCCAGGTGAATCACCTGCATTGCACACAGGGAACTGAAGTTCTTTACTGTGTTCACACATAATAACACAATGGGGGTCCTGAATGATGGATGCCACCATTTTGAGGCATCGCCTTTTGAAGATGTCCTGGATACTGGGGAGGTTAGTGCCCGTGATGGAGCTGGCTGAGCTTACATCCCAACAGTGATGCAACCAGTTAGAATGCTCTCCATGATGTATTGTAGACATTCGCAACTATCTTTAGTGTCACACCAATTCTCCTCAAAATTCCTCATGAAATATAGCCCCTGTCATACCTTCTTTGTAGTTGCATCTGTATGTTGGGCCCAGGATAGATCCTTAGAGATGTTGATGCCCAGCAACTTAAAACTGTTCACTTTTTCCACTTTTGATCCTTTGATGAGTATTATTAGTGTGTGTTCCCTCGACTTCTCTTTCCTGAAGCCCATAATGAATTCCTTGGTCTTACTGACATTGAGTGCAAAGTTGTTACTGTGACATCCTCAACGAGCTCCTGTTCACCTCCTTGTCACCATCTGAAATTCTGCCAGCAATAGTCGTGTCATCAGCAAATTTATAGATGGTGTTTGAGCTGTTACTGGCCACACAGTTGTATGTGTAGAGAGAGCAGTGAGTGAGGAGGAAACGCCATTTCAGATCCGTACAAACTGTGGTCTCCTGCTGAGGAAGTCAAGGATCCAGTTGCAGAGGGAAGTAACAAGGTCCAGGTTTCGGAGCTTATTGATTAGAACTGAGGGTATAATTGTGATGAACACTAGCCTGCAATCTATAAACAGCAATCTGACATAAGGCTATAAGACATGGGAGCAGAATCAGGCTATTTGGCCCATCAAATCTGTTCCGCATTCCATCACGGCTGAGTTATTATCCCTTTCATTGCTATTCTCCTGCTTTCTCCCTGTAACCTTTGATGCCCTGATTAATCAAGAACCCATCAGCCTCCTCCTTAAATATACCCAATGACTTGGTCAGCACAGGCATTTGTGGCAATGAATTCCACATATTCACCAAGCAATGACTAAAGAATTTTTTCCTCATCTCTGTTCTAAATGGATCTCCCTCTATTCTAAGGCTGTGCCCTCTGGTCCTAGACTCCCCCACTATAGGAAACTTACTCTCCACATCCACGCTATCGAGGCCTTTCAATACTCGATCGGTTTCAATGAGATCCCCTGTCATTCTTCTAAACTCCAATGAGTACAGGTCCAGAGTCATCAAACACTCCTTATGTGTTTACCCTTTCATTCCTGGAATAATTCTTGTGAACCTCCTCTGGACTCTCTCCAATGCCAGCACATCTTTTCTTAGTTAAGAGACCAAAAACAACTCACAATACTCTGTGCGATCAGACCAGTGCCTTATAATACCTCAGCATTAGATCCTTGCTTTTGTATTGTAGACTTCTCTAAATTAACGTAAACATTGCATTTGCCTTCTTTACCATTGATTCAACCTACAAGTTAACTTTTAGGACTCCAAAGTACCTTTGCACCTCTTATTTTTGAATTTTCTCTCCATTTAGAAAATAGTCCACACCTTTATTCCTTTTACTAAAGTGCATGACCATATACTTCCCTACACGATATTCTATCTGCTGCTTCTTTGCCCATTTTCCCAATCTGTCTAAGTCCTTTTGCAGACGTCCCACTTCTTCAACACTATTTGTCCTTCCACCTATCTTTGAATTGTCCGCAAACTTGGCCACAAAGCCAGCAATTACTTCATCCAAATCACTGACATATAACATGAAAAGACGTGGTCCCAACACCAACCCCTGCAGCATGGCACTGGTCACTGGCAACCAGTCAGAAAAGGGCCTCTTTATTCTGACTCTTTGCCTTCTGCCAATCAGCCAATCTTCTATCTATGCTAGCATCTTTCCTGTAATATCATGGGCTTTTACCTTGTTAAGTAGCCTCTTTGTGGCACCTTGTCAAAAACCTTCTGAAAATCCAAATAACAACATCCACTAACTCTCCTTTGTCTGTCCTGCCTGCGATTTCCTCAGAGAATTACAACAGATTTGTAAGGCAAGATTTTCCCTTGCCTTGATGAAACCTTACTGACTTTGGTCTATTTTCTCCTGTGTTTCCAAGTACCCTGAAACCTCATCCTTAACACCTTTCCAACCACTGAGGTCAGGCTAACAGACCTATAATTTTCTTTCTTCTGCCTCCATCCTTTCTTAAAGAGTAGAGTGACATTTGCTACTTTCTAATTCTCTGGAACCACTCAAGAATCTCGTGGCTCTTGATCGATCATTAATTACTCATGCCTCCACAATCTCTTCAGCTATCTCTTTCAGAACACTGTGTGTAGTCCATCCGGTCCAGATTACTTATTAACCTTCAGACTTCTGAGCTTCCCAAACACCTTCTCCTTAAAATAGTAACTTACTCTCTTCTGCCCCCTGACACTTTCATATTTCTAGCATTCTGCTCATGCCCTCCACAGTGAAAACTAGTGCAAAATACTTATTAAGTTTATCTGCTATTTCTTTTTTCCTACATCACTATCTCCCCAGTGTCACTTTCCAGTGGTCCAGTAACCTCTGTCACCTCCCTTTTACTCATCATATATCTGGTATCCTCTTTTATATGGCTAGCTTTCCTTCATATTTCATCCTTTCTCTCTTTATGCATTTTTTAGTTGCCTTCTGCCGGTTTTTAAAAGCTTCTCAATCCTGTAACTTCGCATTACTTTTTTGCTATATTATTTACCCTATCTTTTGTTTTTCTTCAATCTTTGACTTACCTTGTCAGCTATGGTTGTCTTACACTACCTTTAGAATACTTTTTCATCTCAGGGATGTATCTTCCGATTTGCTTCAGAAACACCTGCCATTGCTGTTCTTTCATCATCCCTGCTAGTGTCCTCTTCCAACGAATTTAGGCAAGCTGCTGAATTCTGCCTCTTTAACTCCCCTTACTCCATTGTAATACTGGTACATCCATTTTTAGCCTCACCTTCTCAAACTGCAAAGTGAATTATTTTATATTATGATCACTGTCTCCTAAAACAAGTGTTCCTTTACCTTAAGTTCCCTAATCAAATCTGGGCCATTACATAAACCCAATCCAGAATTACTGCTCCCCTACGGGGCTCAACCACAAGCTGCTCTAAAAAGACATCTTGTAGACGTTCTACAAATTCCCCCTCTTGGGATCCAGCACCAACCAACCTGATTTTCCCAATCTACCTGCATGTTGAAATCGCCCGTTGCCCTTTTTACATCCCTAGGTATTACTATTGCCTGTATTACTGTTTTTCCTGGAGTGGAGGGTGCTGAGGGGCAACCTTACAGCGACGTATACAATTATGAGGGATGTGGACTGTGTTCATATTAAATTTTTGTCCCGGTCAGAGTGTGGAAGACAAGAGGGGACGGTTCGAGTGCTAGCTGAAGAAGTGATAGGGGCTGGTACTCTCACAGTACTTCAGCAGCTTCTAGACAAGTGCCTGAATTGCCAGCATGGATGGCGTGTTTTATTTTGTCCTACTTCAATGCACCGAGTTACACTAGCATATCAGTTAGCTAACACTATTTAATAGTGCCAGTGATCGGTGATCGGGGTCCATTTCACACGTGCCTGTAAGGAGTCGGCATGTTCTTCCCATGACTGCGCAAGTTTCCTCCTACATTCTAAAGAAGTATAGGTTAAGCTTAACGAGTTGTGGGCATGCTCTGTTCACACCAGCAGTGTCTTGTCACATGCAGGCTGTCCCCCAGCACATATCTGCACAGTGTTGGTCATTTACGCAGTTACATTTCACTGTATATTTTGTGCATGTACATGTGACAAAGAAATCTGATCTTTTATGTATCTTTAAATCTTTGCATTGTGGGCTATGGACCAAGTTAATTGAATTTGTATAAGCAGCTGCAATAGTTGTCATGAACCTGAACGACCTGTTGCTGGGTGATCTTCTGCAAGAGATGGCGATCACAAAGGCAGCATCCATCTCTAATGACCCTACCATCCAGAATATGCCCTCTTCTTAATTCTACCATCAAGGAGAAGGTAAAGGAGGCTGAAGACCCATTCACGATGCTTTAGGAACAGCTTCTTCCCCCCTCCCATCAGGTTTCTGAATAGTCCATAAGCCCATGAACACAACCACTCTAGTCCTCCTTTGCATTATTTATTTTTGTAACTTAAAGTAATTTTTATGTCTTGAATTGTACTGCTGCCACAAAACAACACATTTCATGACATTCTGATTTTGATTCTGTATGAATCATTTGCAAATAACTTGTTTCCAGCACCTGCAATTCTTTAAAGTTTTTATTAAGTCACAGGAAGACGAATAGGTTCAGACAGCTAGTTTGAGTTGGTATCATTGGAAGTTAAACCTTACCTGTTGCCTCCACCATTCCTTCGAGGATCACCACAATCTCCATCTCCTCTTTGGCCAACTGGGCTTTGGAGATCTCCCAGAAAGGACTCTGTTGGTTGATTTCATGGGAAATGATTAGAGGGGAAACTAAGAAGAGGCGGTCATCTCCGGTGTCGTAGCCAACATTTATATCCGTTTGATTGAGAGGGATGAACTCTCCTTCCTTGGTCTGCTTTGATTTGATCAGTTTGGCACGGATTGAAGCCTCAACAATGTGGGAGTTCCTCAAGTCGCCGACTCGGAACATCAGACACAGCTTGCTGTCACGGACACTGATCACAGCGTTGGTGGAGAACACCAGAGTTTCTGCTCTCTTGTTGGGCTGCGAGATTTTTACAAACATGCACCCAACCATGAAGGCGTTGACTATTGAGCCCAGCACTGACTGTACTAGGAGCAGAATGATGCCTTCAGGGCACTTGTCAGTGATGAATCTGTAGCCGTAGCCAATGGTGGTTTCCGTCTCAATGGAGAAGAGAAAGGCTGAGACAAAGCCGTTAAGATTATTAACACAGGGCACCCATGAGGCATCCCCTATGTGGCTTAGGTCCCCTCGGATGTAAGCAATAAGCCACCAGATCATACCAAAGAAAAGCCAAGTGGTTGTGTAGACCATGACAAAGATGAGTAGATTGAGTCTCCATTTCAGATCCACTAATGTAGTGAAGATATCAGTCAGGTAACGGTACCGCTCCCGGACATTGCCGTGGTGCACGTTGCACTTGCCGTCCTTCCGCACGTACCTTTGGACGCTCCGTGCTTTACCACCTGAGCGTAGCTGTTTTGGGATGTCCTCGCGCACTTGCTTCGGCAGCCGAGTGACCACAGGGCTCTCGACGTCCCGCTCCATTGGTCCGTCTGCTCAGAGGGGGACAAGAGGCAACAACAGTGATTTGAAGTCCAGCATTAAAAATACAAGCTACCGTCAGATATCAGTGTGCACAAAGTCTCACACACCCATCGCCATGAGTGTCATATTTCACAGGATGGGGAATTCTTTTAAAATAATAGAATATGACATCTCACAAAGTTCATATTTGATAGCTCACAATTTCCCATTCCATTCCTTCTTAAACCATTAGACTATTCTGTCCATCATGTCTCTTCTACTGTTCAATCATGGCTGATTTATTATCCCTTTCAAGCCCATTCTCCTGTCTTTTCCCCGTATCCTTGCTTTCCCTTAATAATCAAGAGCTTATCAACCTATCCTGAGTGCCCTGCTTTTTCTGAAGGTCTGTTCCATCCTTCTGCTGGAAAACTTCAATGGCTGTTTAATTCCTTATCCTCAAGATTTGGTTTAATGAAATATCTTCATTTTCATTTTCAATCTTTTTTTATTGATTTTTAAACAAAAAAAATGCAAATCAGAGGAGAAGTTATAGCAAACACATAATACAAAAAACGTACAACAACAAAAGGGATATATACTGTCAAAGTCATATAAATATAATATTAGGCTATCGTATATAAACAAGAAACCATAACTCCTCTTGGCAAATCATGGGAAAAAAAGACTGGAAATTTTTATAATAAAAAAAACCCCTGCTAAACTAACCTAAAACAAAAAAAGAGACTGGGCAGTCCATCTGAGGGTAAAATTAGCAAAGAAAAAAGAAAACATCCTCCTGGTCAGATCTGATAAAGAGGAACAAAAAGAGAAAAAAAGAAAAAAAAAATTACCTAAAAAAAATTTTAAAAGAGAGAAAAAAATGAAAATGCACTTATGATGCTTAATGATAAGGTTAAACGCGCTTGGGAAATGGAACTTCAGCACTCACTTTCACATGATCAATGGAGTAAGATTTATTATCCAGTTAATAACTTATCTATCTGCGCACAGCACTCCCTAATTCAGTTTAAGGTAGTACACAGGGCGCATATGTCTAAAGATAAACTAACGAATATTTTTTCCTAACATAAGCCCCACCTGTGACAGATGGTCCTGTGCAAAGTTAAACAATTTTTGGAGGGAGGTTTTTAGAACGTTATCAAAAGTCATAGGTGTTTACTTACAACCTAATTCACTTACGGCAATCTTTGGGATTATTCCAGAGGAAACAGTTAGTGTTCCTGCTTCCACTCAACATGTGATAGCCTTTTCAAATTTACTGGCTAGGAGAGCTATCTTGTTATACTGGAAAGATTCTAATCCACCTACTGTTTTTCATTGGCTCTCCTTCATTATGTCCTGTTTAAGTTTGGAGAAAATTAGAAGCCAGACTTTTGACATATCTTTTAATTTTGTGCAAGCCTAGTGACCTTTTATTCAATATTTTCATATGATTTAATTTTTTTTAATGAACTATTTTGACGTATCTTTTGTGGGCTGATAAATTATCAGTTATCTCCAATCAGGGCTGAGAAATCCTTGGCTATTCATCAATGCATTCATTTCTCATCTTTTTCACAGTGGTTAGAAAATGGCCAGGACTCCAAGTACTTATTCCACCAGAGAAGTGTAGCTTGCTCTGACCTGCCTTCCACTGATTTGGTTATGAAATTTGACATTTGCTCAGGTTGGCTCCAGCTCTGATGCTTGTGTCTTTAGCTTCTACCTTTCTCCTCAGCTATCACAAGATCTTACATGAAAGGTGGGGAGGGGGAGGGAGAGGGAGAGGGAGGGGGGGAGAGGGCTACACTCAGTGACCACTTTATTAGGTACTGTGCTGCTGTAGCCCATCCACTTCAAGGTTCAAGGTGTTGTGCATTCAGGGAAGCTCTTCTGCACACAACTGATGTAATATGAGGTAATTTGAGTTACTGTCATCTTCCTGTCAGCTTGAACCAGTCTGGCCATTCTCCTACGACCTCTCTCATTAACAAGGTGTTTTCACCCACAGAACTGCCGCTCACTGGATGTTTCTTGTTCTCTCCCCTTTCTTTGTAAAATGCAGAATTAATCATCTTGTTAAATGGCATAGCGGGCTCGTGTAGCAAAGTGGCTTACTCCTGCTTCTAGTTAGTACAATTGTATAAAGCACATTTATTATCAAAGTAGGTACACGGTATACAACCCTGAGATTTGTCCCCCCACAGGCAACCATGAAACAAAGAAACACCATGGAACCCATTCAAAGAAAACATCAAACATTCAACATGTGAAAGAAAGAACAAATCACGCAGAGTATTAAACAGCAAACCACAGGGTCCTTGTAACAGCCGAGGAGTGTTCAGTTTAATGCTGCGTCATTCATTCACAGCGGGCCGTAAAGCCAGCTCATATCGAAGCACTCCCATCAAAGTGCACAAAAATAGCATAAAAAGAGTAACCAGGAATCAGAAGCATATTAAATCAACCGTGGAGTCTTCCAAAATAAGCCCAAGCTTTGAGCCGCGCCGATCAAACCTTGCAAAGTGAAGAGGGCTTCCTTTGGTATGAGAGAGGGAGAGGGATTCCGGTCAAATGCAGGCAGATGGCCTTCCACTGTCGTCGATTTCAATCTTGCTCGACGCTTTAATCGGCATTAAGTAATGGAGCTGATCATGGGTTCGTGTTCCACCTTTAGGCTGCACACTACCGCTCTCAACCTCACCGAATACGCCCAGAGGTAGCATAAGCACCCAATTGCTCAGCCGGCGCAAAAACACGTCGTCAAACTATAAATTACAGACTCCAATCGCACACAGTTTAGAAGTAGAAGCATTTTTAGAAGAAGTAGTGATCTGACTGCAGAATGTCACTGCTAAATCTACCACATCAATTGCATTTCCTGACAGGGCAAAGCTGTGGTAGCCAAAATTCAAACTAAATGAAGATTAAATGTTGTCAACAGAGAGATTGTTATCAAATCTACTCATGAATAGAAGTAGGTATGTAAATCAACAGAGTTTTATGCCCCCATACACTCTGACACAATAACCAGTTAAGAAAATTAGAATTGTAATGAGGAATGACTGGTGAGTTTATTTTCTGGCCTTCAAGATACTGCATAAGCTAAGTAGTAAAGAATACACACATGATGAAATGTGGTGAGGAAGATCCTACTGTTTTAGTCAGAGTTCTGTCAGTGGCCCACTTATCTCTCAACCAGCACCTAAATAGATCGACTGTTCATTCATCTCATTGTATTCTCTGCATTTGATGGTCAAGTTTTTTTTAATTACACAATTAGCTGCACTAAGACTACTTAATTGATGAGAAAGTGCTTGGGAACATCTTGATATTGTGCAAGGCTCTGTGTAAGTGGAAGTACTTTATTACTTCAAATTAGATTATAATAAAACAGACAGATTCAAGATAAGGAAAGAGAAAATTAGGATTAATTGATATTTGAATGAATCTAGTCCAAAGTAATGCGAAGTATCAAAACAATAAAAACGTGGCTTATAAACACAAGCGATTCTGCAGATGCTGAAAATCTAAAGCTACACACACAAAATGCTGGAGGAACTCAGCATGTCTGGCAGCATCTATGGAAAGGAATAAACAGTCGATGCTTTGGGCTGAGACCTTTTAATCTGGACCAAGTGTAGTTTAACCAATTTTACTGTTGCCAGATTCTGGACACAAGAGAGAAAAATACACTTTGGCCACTTTATTAGGGATGCCCGTAAACCTGCTCATTAATGCAAATATCTAATCAGCTAAGGATGTGGCGGGAACTCAATGCATAAAAGCATGCAGACGTGGTCAAGAGGTTTAGCTGTTGTTCAGACCAAACATCAGAAAGGGGAAGGAATGCAATCTAAATTACTTTGACTGTGAAATGATTCTTGGTGTCAGAAACTGCTGATCTCCTGGGATTTGAATGTGGAATCTTGTCTGAAATTCTAGTGCTACATGTTTGGAAGTGCTATTTTTCAATACTTTCTTGAAGATAAGTGAGAAATTCTCCCTAAGGTCCTCAACAATATTTATCCCTTAACCTCCATCAGATCATCTGGCCATTACTTTGTGGGGAAATCAGCTGTCAAGCTTACCTCTTTACATCTAATTGCAATTTGAACAAGATGCACTGTTGAATACAAAAGCCATGATACATCCTGAGATAATTACTCGAATTATCTAGGTTCAAGTAATTTCTTTCATTAGGGGATAGAAACCTGCCATTAACAAATACCATTAAACATTGCCTGATGAAGTGCATTGTAATGCTCTATCATTTTTCACAAAAGACTTAGATCATGTGATCAAGAGTTTAATCCAGGTGTTCCCAACCTTTTTTATGCCATGGACCCCTACCATTAACTGAGGGGTCCGTGGACAGCAGGTTGTGAACCCCTGGTTTAATGGGAAGCTGATGAGACAAGGATCACCAGATTCCAGTTTAAAATCTGGGTAACATATGTGAGGAAGAACTTAAATTTTATGCAGAAAGTTATTATGATCGGGGACTCAGTCCCTGCAAGGTGGGCAAGTGTGCACAATGTGGGAATCAATCCATCAGTCTGTATTCCAAACCGGATATGAGTAGCCAATTGAGAGGAAATAATTTGCAAGGTTAAAGGAAAGGTATAGGGAATTGTGAATACTGTTGCTGTATTGGGAGCTGACATAGACTAGATGGGCTGAATAGCCTCTATCTGTGTCAATCTCATTGTTCCTGAACTCCTTTTAAAATCATACCCATAATATTATACTTCCAGTTCTTGTCCTTCCTTCCAAAACGTATCTCTTCATAATTCACTTAGTGTAGATTTCTTCGCAAAATACCTTTTCCTTGTTAAAATAGATAAATCTCATCCCTGGAATGATTTAGTGAGTCTCTATGTCCTAGACATGGACATATTACACCAGTCTTCTTATTACTATCACCAGAACATAAGGTGTTATATTACACCTTATAATATAGTCACAGAATATAAGGTGTTGCTTCCTGGTGACCAAATATTTTAATTCCAATTCCCAAGCCTGTGTCGATATGTCAATCTATGGCCTCCTCTGGTGCCATGATGAGGCCACCCACAGGGTGAAGGAGCAATATCTTATATTCCATCTCGGTACCCTCTAACTTGATAATATGAATATTGACTTCTCCTTCCGGTGAACAAATTCCAACCCACCTTCTTCTATTCCCCACTCTGACCTTTCACTTCTCACCTGTCCATTACTTCCCCTTGGGCCCCCTCCTCCTTCCCTTTCTCCTATTTTCCATTCTCCTCTCCTATTGGATTCCTTCTTCTCCAGCCAGCTTTCCACCCAGATGGCTTCACCCATCACCTTCCAGCTAGCCTACTTCCCTTCCTCCCACCTTTTTATTCTGGCATCTTCCACTTTCATTCTCAGTCCTGAAAAGTCGACTGTTTACTCTTTTCCATAGACGCTCCCTGACATGCTGAGTTCCTTCCGCATTTTGTGTGAGTTGCTTTGGATGTCCAGCATCTGGCGAATTTTTTGTGTTTGTGGTCGGAAGGATCTGGTTGAGCTAATTAAACATCCACTTGAACACCACTTTCGCTGGAGACTCTGGTGTTCTAGACTAACCTGCATCCAGGAAGTCATGTTCAACAAATGCTATTAAAACTAAACACAAACTTTAGAGCTTAATATTGATTTCACTCTCATGGATTTTTGAAGATTTAACTGTGTCTTTAGTTATGACTTCTCTCCTCTATATGGATATACAGACACCGATTCATCTTAAGATTTTCAAAATAACCATTTTTTCTAACAAAACAAACTTTATTCACAATAAAAATTATTTACAAGAATAAACAACCTTTACATTCTTCACAGACATTTTCAATACTTTCCATACTGTTTAAACACTGCTGCTATCCATGCGTCACTCTGGGATTTCATATTAAATAAATTCTACTGTAATTGAAACCTGTATTAAAAGCACCTTATTCGTCTGTATGCTTTATCCCTCAGAAACCAGGAAACACCTATTTCTGAGGAGCAGACAGCAGAAATTTTTCAGCTTGTACATTATATATTAAAGATAGTTTGATACTTTAAATATCAATTGATTTATGTAATTTTCGTTCTTTGAATTAAAAGAGTTTTATAATTTCACTGTTATTACTGCCTTTTCTCTTCTTCTTCTCTCTCCCCTTGTTCTGTTTTTAACTTCAATTTAATGTATTTGCCCTACATAATCCAGTCCATCTCATAAAACCCTAACAGCAACAACAGTAGACCAGACAGCACTCTGAGCCTGCTCCACGATTCACAAAGATCAGAACAGCTTTTCACCTCAACAACATTCTTGCTGGATTGCCACAAATTTGTTGAACCGCCAACATCATTAACATTCATCGATGTCAAATATTTCCCTAATCTTGCTTCTCTTCTGGTGTCCCAACTTCTCATCGGCATAAGTTTAGAAACTGCAGTCACCAGAAAGGGAGGTCAGGATCCTACAGATGATGCAATCCATTGCAAAAATCTTTTGGAGGAGCCCAGCCCTATGGCAGGGGATTGACCCAAAACGTTAACAATTCCTTTGCCTCCTCCCCTCGATGCATTTGACCCACTGAGTTCCTCCAGCAGATTGTTTGTTCAGCCACCTTACCTATTTAAATACCACCAGACTAGACATGCCCAGGCATCATCCCTGAAGAAGATGGCCGAGTTTGTCATCAAAATGTCGGTTGTAATCCATACCTGTTCCCGGCTGGAAGCCCGAGAAGAGTTTATTAGTGAAAAACTTGGTTTTGTATGCCATCCATACAGATCATTTCATTATAACAATGCATCGAGTAGTACAAGGTGAAAACTAACAGAAAGCAGAATAAAGTGAAACAGGGAAACTGCAGCCTGTGAACAGAATGAACTACCAGATGAAGTGGTTGAGGCAGGTGCATTAACAACATTAAAAACTCATTTAGACGTGGATCAGAAAGATTTAGAATGATATAGGGATGGGATTGGCTTGGATGAGGATCTTGGGTGGCATGGATGGCCCCACTTCCGTACCGTATGACACCCTGACACAATATTCTTAAGCATTATAAATACGACTAAGTAAAATGCTTAGTGGTAGTTTCCAGAGGCCGTAGAGATTTCCATTGACACGGGTGCATAACTAGGCTGTGATTTAGCAATACCTGCTGACAGTTAATGATAATGTTAGCTAGTGACATTTCATAAAGGCTGTTGAGGGCAATCTATAAATGAAAGTCTTCCTTTCTTGGAACATTAGAATGTAACACTGTGGTAAGCTTCTAAGATGGTGAATTGTTATTGTTGTTTCTTTCTGCTCCTTGTGGTGCATTGGGCAGCATTCTTTGCTGTTTCCTTAGCATTTGTCTATTAATCTTTTCATGAGGCCATGTTGCTAGCCCGACACTCAACCCAGCACGGAAGGAAAGCGTGCAAGGAGCCGGCCAGGTTCAAACCCGGGAGCATTTGCCTTGAAATCCGGTGCTGACGCCACTACGTCACCGGTTAGCTACGATGGCCAATGGCTCGTTATAATTAATGGTGAAATTTCAAAGTAAGTTTGTTATCAAATACTACCCTGAGATTCATTTTCTTGCAGGCATTCACAGCAGAACAAAGAAATACAATAAAATATAAAACTACACACAAAGACTGAAAATGAGTGTAAGAAGATAAACTATCCAAATAATGAATCACTAACATAGTTACAGCAGTTCCTCAAGGTTGTGGCCTTAGCCTAGTTATCTTCAGTTGCTTTATCAGTGACCATTCTTCCCTAATCAGGTTAAAAAATGTCATTTGCTACCATCAAAGAGGAGGCACACACTCAATGATTCAGGAACAGCTTCTTCCCCACTGCCAACGGATTTCTGAATGGATGTTGACCCTTGTACACTACCTCACTCCTTTATTTTTTCACATTTTTTGCACTAATTTAACTCTCAAAAAATATAAGTTTTACAGTTTTATTATAATTTGTAATGTACTGCTGCAACACAACAAATTTCATGACGTTTTCCAGTGATATTAAACCTGATTCTGATTTGTGGTTGTTTGCACAGTTCCATTCAGAGCTTCTCCAGTAAAGAAGTAACCTATGGGAGATGCCAGGAAAATATCCGGATTTCAGCAGATAAACGATGAGCAGAAGCCTCTACCTCAGCTGTTTGAGGAGGTGCAAACACCATGTCTACTCAGGACAGAGGTCAACAGGATTTCAGACAGGAATGGAATTGTGAGAGCAGGAATGGCCTACACCTTTGACTGTTTGAAAGTCTGACCTTTGAACTCAACAACCTACAGATTCACTTTCAAGGACTGTTTACAGCTCACATTCTCAGTATTTTTGTATTTGCACAGATTCTATTCTTTTGCATATTGGTTGTTTTTGTCAGTTTTTGTTCATGCTTGTCTTTATTTCATTATATTCTGGTAAATGCCTGCAAGAAAATCAATCTCAAGGTTGTATTTGGTAACTGTATATGTACATTGAATGTAAATTTTACTTTGAACGTTGAACTTTCATTTTTTATGTTGTTAGGTAGCATTCACAGCACACAGGTGACAATGATCACCTCCAAGAAGAGAGGAAATCCAACCACGTGTCCAGGATTTCCAAGAGCAACTTCTTCAGACCTACCAGCCTCAATACCATGAGGACTGTCATCATCCACAAATGTAATGGGGTTGGCATCATAACTACCATAGCAACCAAACCAGAGAGTTTGGCATCCTGTCGTAATGACTCCCTTCTGACACTACAGAGCCTATCCCATCATCTAAAAAATAAGTCAGGAGTGTGGTGGGATGCTTTCTACTTTCCTGAAACAATGCACAAGGAGTTTGCCATCAACCAGTAAAAACTAGTTACAAATTGAACTGAATGATGTCAATGACTCAGGAAGTGTTATCAATTTGAAGTGGCAGGAACCATGCTACAGGGACAACAGTTATGCAGGCAAAACTTGACCTTTTCGGCCCCATTATCTGAGCAATTCAAGACGCTGCGATTTTCCCTGATCTCTGCCTATGACTTTAAATAATTACTTGGAAGAGGATTGTTTTCACACATCCTTCATCTAAACTTCCAACAAATGTAAAGGCACTTGGTAGACTCCTGTGGAAATGTCAGAAAAATGTACCTGACCTTAAAATCCAAGAATAAATAATCGTGAAACAGTTTGGTTAAACACTTTACACCTGATGTGTTCTAAGTTTAGCTAATTTCTCAACCTGTTAATATCCAAGCCAAGGTTTAAGAAATTTCCATTGCTTTTCTGAAATTTGTTGAAGTATTTACACATCCTACGTAACTCAGTGACCAACACTAACCAGTGCTACTTTATCGTTCTCTGTCAGTCAGCTCATGTACAGACACTGGTGTCACTTTATGGACATACTATCTATGTCAGGGGTCACCAACCTTTTTTGCACCGCGGACCAGTTTAATATTGACAATATTCTTGCGGACCCCGATGGAGGGGGGGGGTGTTAATCATGACTGGAATATAGGTGATAGGTCAACTATAAGTCACTTATAAATGGCTAATACACTCAATTTCATTTCTAAAAGGGTTTGTCTAACGAATTTAACATTAAACACACAGCGCATATTTTCCTCGCGTGAATATAGTGATAAGTCAATTATAACTCACTTATAAGACAATAGCATCATAACATTTTAAGTAACGTTTGGATATTAGACACACAGTGCATATTTTCCTCGTATGAACATATAAAATCATTGCAACACACCAGTGAGAGGACAGGTAAGGGCTGGAGGTGCCCGTACCGGGGCCGCGGCAGTTGCAGTCCGGAGAGAGCGACCGACCGAGGGGAGTGCGACAGGGTGAGTGCCTGCCCCCTTTGTAGGTAGGTAGGATCTATCGGCCGACAAAAGTTTGGCTGCAGGGATGACTATCAGTAGATCGCAGCGAGGTAGCTGCTCTGCTACTTACGAAACCCTGAGCCTGAATGAGGTTGTCTGTGAATATTTTAGCACTGGGTTCCCCACGAACATTCGGTGTGCTAAACGGGCGCCCATCTGTCCGTGCTCCAGGCCAGTAGCAACGGCACTTCCCGCCAGCCGCGTGAGGCGGTTGGTTACCTGAGGCCAACCAGTGATCCCTGGCGCTAGGGTATCATTGTAATTAGGTGACTGATGCCCTCGCGTGGGTAATGACCTCGCATGCATTCAAGTTCAACAGTGGGCATGACAGGGAATGAGGAAAGGTGCAGCTGACTCATATCGTTTCATATCGCCAAATCATATCGTTTCCTCGCGGCCCGGTAGCACACGCTTGGTGGCCCGATGGTTGGGGACCGCTGATCTAAGTATACAATCAATATACAATCTATGTTTATAAGCTGCCTTATGTATTTATATTTATTGTTTCTTTTTATTATTATTGTGTTCTTTATCTTGTACTTTTTTTGTGCTGCATCAGATCCAGGGTAACGATTATTTTGTTCTCCTGTACGTGTATCGACTAGAAATTAAATTAAACAATCTTGAATCATGAATGAATAGCTTCAAAAGCGGAACATTCCAACAAGATTGAAAATTAATAAAATTTTAAGATTTGATTTTTAAAGACCAGAAGGAAAATACTGTGGGCGAATTGTTTGGGCCAGACTCCAGAGTAATGTGGAAACAAGTGTATCGGGACACAGGTCACCTGAGATGCCCATAATTGTGCAGGAGGAATCTTTGAAAACCTTGCTGAAATGGGGTGAATATGACGACAAATCAAAAGGACGATGATCAGAGATGTTGGATTTGAAGTTAAGCAGCAGATGTTGGATGTTTTACGGTAGTAATTGGAACTTGGAAAGGGAGTTAGTATTTATTGTAATGCCTGCACTACTTTGTGAACTTTATGCAGTCCTGGGTAGTTCTGTAGTCTAGTGTAGTTTTTTTTCCTGTAAAAACACAAAATGCTGGCAGAACTCAGCAGGCCAGACAGCATCTATGGGAGGAGGTAGTGACGACGTTTTGGGCCGAAACCCTTCATCAAGAGTGAAGTAACATGGGATGGTCGAGGGGGGATAAGAAGTGGGGGGAGGGATGAAGTAGACAGCTGGGAAGTGATAGGCTGGAGGGAAATGGGCTAGGGGGAAGGTGGAGAATTATGGGAAATAAAAGAGAAAGAAAGGTAGGGCGGGGGGAGATTGTAGTGAGGGGGGAAAAAGAGAGAGAAAGAGAACCAGACTAAAATTATAGATAGGGATGGGGTAAGGGGTGGGGCAGGGGTATCAACAGAGGTCTGTGAGTTGAATGTTCATGCCGGCAGGTAGGAGGCTACCTAGGCGGGAGATAAGGTATTGCTCAATCGACCTGCGTGTGGCCTCATCTTGATGGTAGAGGAGGCCATGGACAGACATATCGGAGTGGGAGTGGTCTGTGGAATTGAAGTGTGTGGCCACAGGGAGATCCCACCACTGCTGGAGGACTGAGCGCTGGTGTTCGGCGAAACGGTCTCCCAGTCTGCGGCAGGTCTCCACATCGGGAGCACCGGATACAGTATAGCACCGCAGTTGACTCGCAGGTGAAGTGGTGCCTCACCTGAAAGGACTGTCTGGGGCCTGGGATGGTGGTGAGGGAAGAAGTGTGGGGGCAGGTGTAGCACTTCTTCCGTTTGCAGGGATAAGTGCCTGGAGGGAGGTCGGTGGGGAGGGATGGGGGGGATGAATGGACAAGAGAGTCGCGTAGGGAGCAATCCCTGCGGAAAGCTGAGAGTGGGGGGGGGGAGGGGAAGATGTGTATGGTGGTGGGATCCCGTAGGAGGTGGCGGAAGTTACGGAGGATTATACGTTGGATCTGTAGGCTGGTAGGGTGATAGGTGAGGACCAGGGGGACTCTATCCCTGGTGGGGTGAAGGCAGAGGTGCATGAAATACAGGAGACACGATGGAGGGCAGAGTTGATAGTGGACGAAGGGAAGCCCCTTCCTTTAAAAAAAGGAAGACACCTCCTTTGTCCTAGAATGAAAGGCCTCATCCTCAGAGCAGATGCGGCGGAGGTGGAGGAATTGAGAGAAAGGAATAGCATTTTTGCAGGAGACAGGGTGGGAGGAGGAATAGTCTAGGTAGCTGGGGGAGTCTGTAGGTTTGTAGTAGATATCGGTGGATAGGCTGTCTCCGGAGATAGAGACAGAAAGATCTAGAAAGGGGAGGGAGGTGTCAGAAATAGACCAGGTGAATTTGAAGGTGGGGTGAAAGTTGTTGGAGGTGAAGTTAATGAAGTCGATGAGCTCAGCATGCGTGCAGGAAGCAGCGCCGATGCAGTCGTCGATATAACACAAGAAAAGAGGAGGACAGATACCGGTTTAGGCTTGGAACATAGATTGCTCCACATGGCCGACAAAAAGGCAGGCATAGCTAGGACCCATGCGGGTGCCCATGGCTACATCTTTAGTTTGGAGGAAGTGGGAGGAGCCAAAGGAGAAATTGTTAAGGGTGAGGACTAATTCCGTGAGGCGGAGAAGAGTGGTGGTAGAGGGTGACTGGCTGGGTCTGGAATCCAGGAAGAAACGGAGAGCTTGGAGACCTTCCTGGTGGGGGATAGAGGTATATAGGGACTGGACGTCCATGGTGAAAATGAGGCGGTGGGGGCCAGGGAAATTGAAATCTTTGAAGAGATGTAAAGCGGACATAGATGGGAAGGGATTGAACAAGGGGAGATAAAACAGAGTGGAGATAGGCAGAAATGAGTTGAGTGGGGCAGGAGCAAGCAGAGTCAATGGGTCTGCCTGGACAGGCAGGTTTGTGAATCTTGGGTAGGAGGTAGAAACGGGAAGTGCAGGGTGTGGGAACTATAAGTTTGGTGGCCGTGGAACTTACACAGCATGAATTGGCTGCCGAATTTCCCACATTAAATTTCATAACATGATTATGATCGCCTGCAAGGCATTTTGGATCATCTTTAGGTTATTAAAGGTGCTACAAAAATGGAAGCTAATTTTACTTTTACACATGATATCTGCCATCAGAATAAAACCTGAAACAGTTCAGCAGTTGAGATGTAATTTGAGCTTGCAATAAAAATACAATAAAATCCTTGCCAACATTGAAAATGTGTCGGTAAAATAGAAGAAGTGCCAATATGCAGGACGCCAATAGATGGCACAGGAACTCTGTATACAAATAAAGATCTCGCAGATACCCTCTGTAAAGTAGAACCATTTAAACCCTAACTAATAAAGTGATATTTTAATTTTCAGTATTAATCCAGCAACATTTTTGAACTATTTTCTCAGCTTGAGGTCCAATTTAAGATCAATATTTTTCTTTTAGCACATGGATTGAACTTGATTGGATAAACAGTTCTAAAAGACACATCCAGATCAATCCATATGAAAAATAAAAGGTATGAAATTGTGCACATCAGACTCAGCAGGGGCTTAAATGTCAGTTTGAAAGGACTGGAATATACTTTACGTGGGAGGAAGGTGCATCAGACTCATATTGATTTAGAAGATTTACCAAAAGGGGTTTGAGGCAAGTTCCAAACATGTAAAACAATCACTAAATAATGATACTAGGGAAGGAGGATTCAAACTGAAGAGATTCCCATTCATACATGTTGGCCTATGGTCTCCTTGTGTCCTCAGGGTGGATGAGCATCACCTTTTATTCAGTCTGGGTAGCCTCCAAACAGATTGCATGAATATCGATTTCTCCTTCTAGGTAAACAAATTTTCTCTTTCCCCTCTCCTTCCTCTATTCCCCACTCTGAACTTTTACTTCTTTCTCACCTGCCTATGACTTCCTCCTGAGTCCCCTCCTCCTTCCCTATGGTCCACTCTCCTCTCCTATCGCAATCCTTCTTCTCCGGGCCTTGACCTTTTCCACCCACCTGGCTTCACCCGTCACCTTCCAGCCAGCCTCCTTCCCCTCCCAGCGCCATTTTACTCTGGCATCTCCCCCCTTCCTCTTTCAGTCTTGAAGAAGGATCTCAGCCCGAAACGTCGACAACTTATTCATTTCCATCGATGCTGCCTGACGTGCTGAGTCCCTCAGCATTTTGTGTGTGTTGTTGAAGTAAGGGATAGGAGGGATGGAGGGATACAGGTAGGCAAAGCAGATGTACGGATCTGCATTAGCTGAGATGATTGACCAGGGCACAGAAGCCAGTGGAGCTTGAGTCATTTATTTAAATGATGGCCAGGAAAATCGAGGCTTGCATCTTTTCTCACATTATTTATTGGGTAGGTTCATGGCCCAGCAATTCAGTGAAAATGCAAACATAGAGTATTTCCTGTCATGCGGAAATAATCCAGTAAACGTGCAATGAACCTCGGCAAACAGCTCTAGTGTATATCATGATTTTACTGTTATTACCCTATAAGAGTGGATGATTGAGGCTTGCATACAGCATGAGATGGTGATGGTCAGCATATGAAAGGTTATAAATGCTGCTCTGACATATGGACCTAATTCCAACAATGTTATTTCCATTAATCCAGTTTAATGTGATGTTTTACAGATTCTCAGCTTGTGATTCTCTCAGCAGCTCTATTCATATCCACCTTTCACACTGTCTACAGTCCTTCCAGGTGAGGCAACACTTCACCTGCGAGTCTGTCAGGGCCATCTACTGTTTCCGCTGCGGCCTCCTCTACTTTGTAAGATGCAATGTAGATTGCGGGACCACTTTGTTGAGCACCCTCACTCTGTCGGCAACATGCAGGATGTCCCAGTGGCCCACCATCTCAGTTCCAATGCCCATTCCCATTCTGACTTGCCAGTTCTTGGCTCCTTCCACTGCCCCAATAAGGCAACTGTCCGGTTAGAGACACAACTCGCTTATTCCATCTGGGTATCGCTCCCTACGCGACTCCCTTGTCCATTCATCCCCCCATCCCTCCCCACCGACCTCCCTCCGGGCACTCATCCCTGCAAACGGAAGAAGTGCTACACCTGCCCCCACACTTCTTCCCTCACCACCATCCCAGGCCCCAGACAGTCCTTTCAGGTGAGGCACCACTTCACCTGCGAGTCAACCGGGGTGATATACTGTATCCAGTGCTCCCAATGTGGCCATTTATACATTGGGGAGACCCGCCACAGACTGGGAGACCGTTTTGCCAAACACCGGCGCTCAGTCCTCCAGCAGTGGCGGGATCTCCCTGTGGCCACACACTTCAATTCCACAGACCACTCCCACTCCAACATGTCTGTCCATGGCCTCCTCTACCATCAAGATGAGGCCACACGCAGGTCGATGGAGCAATAATACCTTATCTCCCGCCTAGGTAGCCTCCTTTCTGCCGGCATGAACATCCAACTCACTGACCTCCGTTGATACCCCTGCGCACCCCCTTACCCCATCCCTATCTATAATTTTAGTCTGGTTCTCTTTCTCTCTCTTTTCCCCCCTCACTACAGTCTCCCCCCAGCCCTACCTTTCTTTCTCTTTTATTTCCCATAATTCTCCACCTTCCCCCTAGCCCATTTCCCTTCAGCCTATCACTTCTCAGCTCACTACTTTATCCCTCCCCCCACTTCTTATCCCCCCCTCGACCATCCCATGTTACTTCACTCCTGATGAAGGGTTTCGGCCCAAAACGTCGTCACTACCTCCTCCCATAGATGCTGTCTGGCCTGCTGAGTTCTGCCAGCATTTTGTGTTTTTATTTATTTCCAGCATCTGCAGATTCACTCGTGTTGCCTTTTTTTCTCTGTGTTGTTTTTTACATAGTTCAGTCTAGTTTTTGTACTGTGTCATGTAACACCATGGTCCTGAAAAAATGTTGTCTCATTCTTACTACGTATTGTACCAACAGTTATGGTCGAAATGACAATAATAAAGTGACTTGACTTGAGTTCAGAATGCAAAGACAAGTACACTCAGTGGTTACTTTATTAAGTACACCTGTACTCCTGTTAATGCAAATATCTTATCAACCAATCATGTGGCAGTAACTTGATGCATAAAAGCATGCAGACATGGTCAAGAGGTTCAGTTGTTGTTGAACCCAAAGATCAGGATGGGAATGAAATGTGATGTAATGTCATTGCGGAATGATTGTTGGTGCCAGACAGGGTGGTTTGAGCGTTTCAGAAACTGCTGATCTCCTGGGATTTTCATGCACGGCAGTTTCTAGAGTTTACATAGAATGGTGCGAAAAAAATTTTAAAAATCCAGTGAGTGGCAGTTCTGTAGGTGAAAATATCTTATTAATGAGAGAGGTCAGAGGAGAATGGCCAGACTGGTTTCAGCTGAAAGGAAGGTGACAAGAACTCATGTCTACGTGTTGCAACAGTGATGACAAAAAAGGAGCACGTCTGAATGCACAACACATCAAACCTCGAAGAGGATGGGCAACAGAAGACCATGAACATACACTCAGCGGCATTTTGTTAGGTACAGAAGGTATCTAATAAAGTGGCCTCTGAGTGTATACTTAGGAAAAGACACATTCAATTTGCTGTCATCCTGTGGTACTGAAACTTGTTTGATATTGAAGGGTGGTTGTTTGGCTTCTTGTTAAAATCATTATATCTCCCATTGTGTTTCTCCCAGAATAGACTGCAGAGAGCCAGGGAGTTCACCTGCCCTTCTGAGACTATCTCCTGTTTAACATTAGGCTTACTCAATGAAAACTGACGCAAAATCTGCACTCAGAAAGACTCATGCGGCTCTGACGTCAATGCTTCTGCTGTGATGGGATATTAAGGTATAGGGTTAGTACAGGAACGATGCTCTGAAGTATAAGATGATCTTATTGTAAGGTGCAGCACACGCATTATCATCTTTTGCTTCTTACGTTATAATTGTTAAGCAGTGTCCTTTGAGGTACATTATCAAAAGCCTTTGGAAAATCCAAATATACCATATCACCGAATTATAGGAAAGATGTCAACAAAATAGAGAGAGTACAGAGGAGATTTACTAGAATGTTACCTGGATTTCAGCACCTAAGTTACAGAGAAAGGTTGAACAAGTTAGGTCTTTATTCTTTGGAGTGTAGAAGGTTGAGGGGGAACTTGATAGAGGTATTTAAAATTATGAGGGGGATAGATAGAGTTGACGAGGATAGGACTTTTCCATTGACAGTAGGGGAGATTCAAACAAGAGGACATGAGTTGAGTGTTAAAGGGCAAAAGTTTAGGGGTAACACGAGGGTGAACTTCTTTACTCAGAGAGTGGTAGCTGTGTGGAATGAGCTTCCAGTGGAAGTGGTAGAGGCAGGTTCGGTATTGTAATTAAAAAAAAAATTGGATAGGTATATGGACAGGAAAGGAATGGAGGGTTATGGGCTGAGTGCAGGTCGGTGGGACTAGGTGAGAGTAAGCGTTCGGCACGGACTAGAAGGGCTGAGATGGCCTGTTTCTGTGCTGTAATTCTTATATGGTTATCTGGTGATTTCCTCTCATCAAATCCCAGAAGAATTCCAGCAGATTAGTTACACATGATTTTGCTGTCATAACTCCATGTTCTCTATGACATCCTTCCTTATGGATTCCAAGCATTTAGTCTACAACTGATGGTTTTGATTTTTGGTTTTCCATTGTCACATATACTAAGATACAGTGAAAAGCTTGTCTTTCAAACTGTTCATACAGATCAAAGCATTACACAGTGCATTAAGGTGGAATAAGTTAAAACAATAACAATTCAGAACAAAGTTTAAAGCTACCAAAGAAGTAGTGCAGGTAAACAATAAAGTTAAGCTTATAATGAGGTAGATTGTGAGGCCTAGAGTCTATCTTACTGGAAAAGAGGTCTGTTCGAGAGTCTGATAACAGTGGCATAAAAGCTGTCCTTGAGCCTGGTGGTCCATGCTTTCGGGCTTTTCAGGCTTCTCCCTAATGGGAGATGGAAGAAGAGCGAATGTCTGTGGTGTGTGGAGTCCTTGATTATCCTGGCTGCTTTACTGGGGCAGTGAGTAATATAGACAGAGTCCGTTGAGGGGAGTCTGGCTCCTGTGATGTGAGGACTTGTGTCCACAACTCTCGGCAGTTTCTTGCATTCACGTGCAGAGCAGTTGCCATACGAAGCCATCATGTATCCAGACAGAATGCCTTTTATGGAGCCTCAATAAAAATTTGAAAGGATCGAGAGGACATGCTGAATTTCTGTAGCCTCCTGATGAATAGAGGTATTGTTTTCTTGGCCATGACATCAATGTGATTGCAACAGGACAGGCTGTCGGTAATCCAATCACAACAGGAGAAAATATGTAGACACTGGAAATCCAAGCAACACACACACAAAATACTGGAGTAACTCAGCAGGCCAGGCGACATCTATGGAAAAGAGTACAGTCAATGTTTCAGGCTGAGACCCTTCAGCAGGACTGGAGAGAAAATAAAGATGAGGACTAGAGTTAAAAGGTGGGGGGGGGGGAGAGAGAGAAACACAAGGTGATAGGTGAAACCTGGAGAGGGAGGGGTGAAGTAAAGAGCTGGGAAGTTGATTGGTGAAAGAGATACAGGGCTGGAGAAGGGGGAATCCAACAGGAGAGGACAGAAAGCTCTGGAAGAAAGAAAAGGGGAAAGGAGCACCAAAGATAGGCAGGTCAGGAGATAAGATGAGAAAGGGAAGAAGGGATGGGGAATGGTGAAGGAGAGGGGTGAGGCCATTACCGGAATTGATCGAGTGGATAGTCAGAGGCTTTTTCCCAGGGCTGAAATGGCTAACACGAGGAGGCATATTTTTAAGGTGCTGGGAAACAGGTACTGAGGGGATGTCAGGGGTAAGTTTTTCAAACAGAGAGTGGTGGGTGCATGGAATGCACTGCCGGTGGTGGTGGTGGAAACAGATACAACAGGGTCTTTTAAGAGCCTCTTAGGTGGGTACATGGAACTTAGAAAAATAGAGGGCTATGCACTAGGGAAATTCTAGGCAGTTTCTAGAGTAGGTTACATGGTTGGCAAAACATTGTGGGCCGAAGGGCCTGTAATGTACTGTAGATTTCTATGTAAATCGATGGAGGCTACCCAGACAGAATATAAGGTGTTGTTCCTCCAACCTGAGTGTGGCCTCGTCATGACAGTGGAGGAGGCCATGGACGGACATATAAGAATGGGAATGGGAAGTGAAATTAAAATAGGTGGCCACTGGGAGATCCTGCTTTTTTTTAGCAGATGGAGTGTAGGTGCTTTGCAAAGTGGTCTCCCAATCTACGTCGGGTCTCAGAAATATACAGGAGGCCACACCAGGAGCACCAGGCACAGTAAATGACCCCAACAGACTCACAGGTGAAGTGTCACCTCACCTGGAAGGACTGTTTGGGACCCTGAATGGTAGTGAGGGAGGAGGTGTAGGGGCAGGTGTAGCGCTTGTTCCACATGCAAGGATAAGTGCCAGGAGGGAGATCGGTGGGGGCGGGCGACGAATGGACAAGGGAGTTGCATAGGGAGCGATCCCTGCAGAAAGCAGAAAGGGGGGGGGGGAGGTGGGGGAGGGAAAGATGTGCATGGTGGTGGGATTGCATTGGAGATGGTGATAGTTTTGGAGAATTATGTGCTGGCAGGGCGGTAAGTGAGGATAAGAGAAACCCTATCCCTGGTAAGGTGGCAGGAAGGTGGGGTGAAAGCAGACACGTGTGAAGTGGAAGAACTGCAGTTGAGGGCATTTATGGTGGAGGGTATTGGCAACGTTCACACCTAGGAATTTGAAACTCTCAACCTCAATACCATTGATGTAGACAGAAGCAGAAGTACTGCTCCACTTTCTGAAGTCAATGTTTTGCTGCTATAGAGAGAGAGGTTGTCATCATATTCTCCTTCCTGTTCTACCACTCATTGGAGATGAGGCCCACAATGGGGGTGGTATCGTCTACAAATTTGTAGATGAATTTAGACCATAAACTGGCCATTCAGTAATGAGTGTACAGGGGGTAGACTAGAGGTTGAGGGCACAACCTTGTGGGATATAAAGTTAGTAGATCCTTGTGCTCTCTTCCTTATAAAAATAGTGTGATCACAATTCCAGAAACTTGGAAGGTATAACCCAAGCAGACGGTATCTCTAACATCACCCCTTTCATATATGAGCTGTAGCTCAGTGGGTTCCTGGGGCTTATCAGCTGTCAAACTTGACAACTTTGGTATTTTTGAATTCTAATTAGCTTTTTCAGTTTCTCATCTTTGTTAGATTTTTGATTCTCTAATATATCTGGCAGGTTTTGTCTTTTTCTGTGAAAGTAGCAAATCATTTAATCGTTTTGCAATTTCCTTATTACTCATTATAAATTCTCCATCTCTTTTTCTCTAAGGGGCCCACATTTGACATTACTAGTCCTTTTCTTTTTATGTAGTTATGAAAGCTCTTTCTCTGTTTCGTTACTGTTCACCCTTATATTCTACCTTGCCTTTTGTTATTGATTTCTTGATCTTCCTTTGCTGAGCTTCACAATGTTTCAATACTTCTGCCCACTGCTATATTTGAAAGTGTTCTAAACCATTTTTGTTTCCATTAATGCTATCTTTAATTTCTCATGACACAAGAGATTCTTCAAATGTTAGAAATCCCCAGTAATACACACAAAATGCCGGACGAACTCAGCCGGTCAGACAGCATCTACGGAAAGTCGATATTTTGGGCTGAGATCAGGACAGAAGATGACTAATGAAAGGTATCAGCATCCATAAATTAAAAAGCTGGCACGTTTAATGCTGTGTTTTAATTACTTGACTGAATAACTTTGAGAGGAATAACAGTGATGCCTCAAAGTTTGATTAATCTTTGCTTGGATTTTAGGCAAAAGACCCATTGTGGAAGAGTTTTATGGGTAGAGGTGGTATCTGAGTGTCATGATCAGTATTGTGCAGAAAATATTTCAACTGTGAATAGAGTACTGAATTGTGTCTTCAGTGGCCCTTGATATTGATTTCTGTTCAGGAGATTGGCTTAAACTTCATTGCTTCTGATCCAGGTAGTCTTTAAGAAAACTGTTTGCCTGCCGCATCTTTCCACTGTTACAAAGAATAAACGTTAGCAGCAGCTGTCCAACATCATTAAACCTACTGGTGAGTTTCTTTTTGCTATTTAGTTATAGGGCGAGGGCAGGTCAGCATTTATCTCCCACCTCTAATTGTCTTGAGGAAGATGGTGGCTGCAATCCTTCAGGAGATAAAATTCCCAGGGCACCATTAGATAAGGTGCCCAGGATTTTGACCCAATCAAAATGTTCAGGTTCTAAACATACTCAATGGACACTACTAGGTACTTGCCAATACAAACATCTAATCAGCCAATCATGTGGCAGACTGAACATCAGAATGGGGAAGAAATGTGATCCAAATGTTATCGGGAAAGACTGGATAAGTTCAAACTTTATTCCCTATTATGTAGAAGATTAAGTGGGGATTTGATAGAGGTATATTAAAAAATTATGTGGGCAATAGATAGGCTGAATGCAAGCGGGCTTTTCCCCCCACTGAGGTTGGGTGAGATTATAACTAGAGGTCATGGGTTAAAGATGAAAGGTGAAATGTTTAAGGGGAACATTCAGAGGACGGTGAGAGTGTGGAATGAGCTTCAGCACAAGTGGTAGAAACAGGATTGATTTTAACATATTAGGGAAATTTAGATCGGTACATGGAGGAAAGGGGTGTGGAGGGTTATGATCCGGGTGCAGGTCGATGGGACTAGGCAGGTTAATGGTTCAGCACAGAGTAGATGGGCCAAAGGACTTGTTTCTGTGCTGTAGTGTTCTGAGAGTCTATGAGTCTAAGTGACTTTGAGGATGGAATGATTGTTGGTATCTGACAGGGTGGTTTGAGTATCTCAGAGACTATTGAGCTCCCGGGACTTCCACGCAAAATAGTCTCTGGAGTTTCCAGAGCGTGGTGTGAAAACCAAAAAAACAATGTCCAGTGAGTTCAGTGGTTGAAAACATCTAGTTAACGAGAGGATCAGAGGAGAATGGCCAGACTGGTTTAAGCCGACAGTAACTCAAATAACCACGCACTACAACAGTGGTGAGCAGACAAGCATCTCTGAGTGCACAACACGGCAACACCTGAAGTGGATGGGCTACAGCGGCAGGAGACCATGAATGTACACTCAGTGAGAGTCAGTAATTCTGGAATTCCAAGAACAACTGCAATTTTCTAAAAGCCGTGGCCTCTGGAAAATTCTGGCTCTGCCCACAGTTTCTTTAAATAAAAAAACGAACACAATGTGGTGTTTTGTCTGCTGCAGTAATTGTAGTTACTATGGATGCATTTATATTTAATATTCTATTCTCCCTAGGTGAACAAAGCATGAACACCAAATTTAAAGGAGAAATGCAAATAGAAAGGAACATTCAAAAAGGCCAAACAGAATGCAACACAGAGGGTAATTTGATATTGTGAAATCAATCATTAACTGGATGACACATGGTTGGCTAATAAATAACCAGAAGGAGCAAAAGGAGAAATGGAAAGATGTAAAAATAACAAGATTTTAATTCTCCCCCCCCATATGAATGAGGACCCCTCTAGTGCAAGAGGCATCAATGGAACAAAATTTCTAAGGTGCATCCAGGAGCGTTTCTTGATACAGTATGCCAGTTAGCGATGGGGTTGGCATAGGTCTCTTATTGGGGAAAGAGTCTGTCCAGGTGATTAAACTTTCAGTGGGGGAACATTTTGGGAGTAGTGACCATAATTTTGTAAGTATTAAGATAGTTATAGACAAAGATAAGGTAGGGTTAGTGAGTTGTTGCATGCTATGTTGCGCTGGAAGTGCGGTGACAGTTATGGGCTGCCCAGCACAATCCTCGTTGATTTGACTTGAGGCAAATGAAGCATTTTACAGTACATTTCAATCTACATGTGACAAATAAAGCTGATCGAATCTTTATCTTAGGAGCACAGCAATAGATAATTTGGCTAGGAACTATGCTGAAGCCTTATGAGTATATCTCTGGCAATATAATTTCCATAAGACCATAAGATCTATGAGTAGAATTAAACCATTTGGCCCATTAAGTCTGATCCACCATTCCATCATGGCTGACTTATTATCTCTCTCAACCCCATTCTCTTCCTTCTCACCGTAACCTTTAACACCCTGATTAATTAAGAACCTATCAACATCCATCTAAGTAGACCCAATGACGTGGCCTGCACAGCCATTTATGTCAAAAATTGCACAGATTCACCACCCTCTGACTGAAGACATTTTTCCTCATCTTGTTCCAAACGGATGTCCCTTAACTTTGAGGCTGTGCCCTGTGGTCCAAGACTCTCCCCACTATAGGAAACATCTTCTCTATCCAGGAAAGCTTCAACCTTCTGCAATTTCCTACTGTAGAACAACACAGTAAAGAAAACCTGAATGGAAAACAATATAACATTTCTGGATTCAAATACACAAAGATCAATGTACATTTTTTCTTGACTGGAAACATTCATATCTACGAGGCAGAATGTTTAGATCCGTGCAGCATTTCAAAGACCAGAGCACCTGCATAATGTAGGCCGAAGCTCCAATGATTTCAATGGTGCACCAGGCATGTCTGCTGTCTGGAGGAAGTATTTATTTCCTATTATGCTATCACATGTTTGACTAGTTTTATTGGATTTTGAGGATCGATAGATTTTTTAAAACATCTTAAAATGATGTTGATTACTGCCAATAATTGGATTGGTATTATTAAAAATAAGCTTTCAGGAAATGTATAAACTCAAGAAATTCTGCAGATACAGGAAGGAGAAATTGAGAGAACACCCACCAGTCCTTGTTGAGGGATCAGCAATGGAAAAGGTAAGAAGTTTCCTGGGTGTTAACATCTCTGACAATCTATCCTCAGCACAACATATTGATGCAATTACAAAGAAGGCATGGCAGGACTATATTTCATTAGAAGTTTGAGGAGACTTGGATATTACCAAAGACTCTACCAGATTTCTACAAATGTACCGTGGAGGTTCCAAGGTTGTCAAGCCGAGGGGTGGTAGTGGGGACAAGCTCCCACTACCTAAAAGTGCTCCTCACGGCATGCACCTCAAATAGCCTCTGACAACCAAGTCCCACTCCTGGCCTTCTCGTGTAGCTTAGCCTCTAAGCCCGGCGGAACTGTTTCTACTGACAGGAGAAGGGGTGAAAGTGGGTCCTGGCGCCTTAAAACCAGTGCTTCAGGTAGATGGAGCTCATCAGCCTGGGAAGTCAGTCCATCTAAGAGAGGGAAAACTCTGATTTCAAACCTCCGCTGCCTTGCGCCCATACCCACTCATGGGAAAGGCTTCGGGAGTAAACCCTGAGGACAAATCCGGAGCTGGAGTCCCTAAGGCAGTCCGACGTTGTCTTCAGCCTCGTTCTGGCAACTCCTGCGACGTCACTGGTGCCAAGCTGTATCGGCCCTTGCCCTTCCCTTGGACAACATCAGTGGCGTGGAGAGGGGAGACTTGCAGTGTGGGTAACTGCCGGTCTTCCATTCAACCCTGCCCAGGCCTGCGCCCCGGAGAGGACACTCCAAGACTTTCCAGGCGCAGAACCATTGTCTCGCGAGACTAACGGATGCCACCACCGTGCAGAGCATCCTAACTGATTGCATCACTGTCCGGCATGGCAGGGCCAATGCAGAGGATCAGAAAAAGCTGCAGGAAGTTCTAAACTCAGCCAACTCCATCGTAGAACTTAGAAGAGCACAGCAAAGGAACAGGCCATTCGGCCCACAATATTGTGCTGAACCAGCTAAAAAACAAATCAAAAATACACAAACATGAGCCCCTCTTACCTACACCATGTCCATATCCCTCCATCTTCCTTACACCCAAGTGCCTATCCAAACATCTCTTAAAAGCCTCTAATGTATTTGCCTCTGCCACCTTACCAGGCAGCGCATTCCAGACATCCATGACTCTCCAAGTAAAAAACTTACCCCTCACATCCCTCTTGAAACTATCCCCTCTCACCTCCAATGCATGCCCTATGGAAAAGGACATTTCAACCCTGGGAAGCAGGTATTTGTTGTCCACTATCTATTCCTCTCATAATCTTGTCAACCTCTATCAGATCTCCTTTCAGACTTCGATGCTCCAGCGAAAACAATCCAAGTTTATCCAGCCTCTTGTGATAGCACATGCCCTCTAAACAAGGCAGCGTCATGCTAAACCTCTACTGCACCCTCACCAAAGTCTCACCATCCTTCCTATAGTGAGGCTACCAGAACTGAACACAATACTCCAAATGTGACCCAACCAGCGTCTTATAAAGTTGCAACAAAACTTTCAAACTCAATGCCTTGACTAATAAAAGCAAGCGTTCCATAAGCCTTGTTAACCACTTTATTGACCTGTGTAGCCACTTCCAAGGAGTTATGAACTTGGATCCCAGGATCTCTCTGCTTAACGGCACTGTTAAGGACCTTGCCCTCAACAGCGTACTATCTACTTGCATTTGCCCTACCAAAGTGCAACACCTCACATTTAGCTGGGTTAAGTTTTATCTGCCATTTCTCAGCCCATATCTGCAACTAGAAACATAGAAAACTTACAGCACAATACAGGCCCATTGGCCCACAAAGCTGTGCCGAACATGTCCCTACCTTAGAACTACCTGGGCTTACCCATAGCCCTCTATTTTTCTAAGCTCCATGTACCTATCCAGGAGTCTCTTAAAAGACCCTATCATTTCCACCTCCACCACTGCCGCTGGCAGCCCATTCCATGCACTCACCACTCTCTGCATAAAAAACTTACCCCTGACATCTCCTCTGTACCTACTTCCAACTTCTCCGTGGATTGTCACCTTGTCGTGGTGGAGAAGCTTGTGTGGTCCTGAGATCCCGAGAGTGAAGCCATCTGGAGCTACGCTCCTGGTAGGGTCACCTATTGCAGTAATGTTGAGGGTGAGGTCCCTGACAAAGAACAATCCAACCAAGACCTCAACAGTGGAACAGGCGGACGAATTTACTTCGAACCCAATGGCTGTGAAGGCGGATGAAGGCTGCAACAAATCCATCAGCTCCAGTCGTCGTGGTTTCCATGCCATTGGAATCAGTTGGTTAATTTGTGAAGTATCGTGTGCTTCTTGGAGTGCAACATCAAGTACATGTTAACCAAATACACGCATAGGCATCTTCACTCTGTGATAGATCAACGGAACGAAGACCATCATCCTGGACCTCGAGGGATAACCATGGCCTACCTCCAAGCACCTTAAAACTATTCCCTCTTGAGCTAGCCATTTCAGCCCTGGTAAGAAGCCTCTGACTATCCACATGATCAATGCCTTTCATTATCTTGTGCACCTCTATCAGGTCAACTCTCATCCTCTGTCGCTCCAAGGAGAAAAGGCCCAATTCACTCAACCTATTCTCATAAGGCATGTTCCCCAATCCAGGCAACATCCTTGTAAATCTCCTCTGCACCCTTTCTATGGTTTCCATGCCCTTCCTGAAGTGAGGTGACCAGAACTGAGCACAGTACTCCAAGTGGGGTCTGACCAGGGTCCTATATAGCTGCAACATTGCCTCTCAGCTCTTAAACTCAGTTCCATGATTGATGAAGGCCAATGCACCGTATGCCTTCTTAACCACACAGTCAATCTGCGTAACAGCTTTGGTGTCCTATGGACTCGGACCCCAAGATCCCTCTGATCCTCCACACTGCCAAGAGTCTTACCATTAATACTATATTCTGCCATCATATTTGACCTACCAAAATGAACCACCTCACACTTATCTGGGTTGAACTCCATCTGCCACTTCTCAGCCCAGTTTTGCATCCTATCAGTGTCCCACTGTGACCTCTGATAGCCCTCCACACCATCCACAACACCCCCAACCTTTGTGTCATCAGCAAATTTACTAACCCATCCCTCCAGTTCCTCATCCAGGTCATTTATAAAAATCACGAAGAGTAGGGGTCCCAGAACAGATCCCTGAGGTACACCACTGGTCACCAGCCTCCATGCAGAAGTTGACCTGTCTACAACCACTCTTTGCCTTCTGTGGGCAAGCCAGTTCTGGATCCACAAAGCAATGTCCCCTTGGATCCCATGCCTCCTTACTTTTTCAATAAGCCTTGCATAGGGTAGCTTATCAAATGCCTTGCTAAAACCCATTTACACTACATCTACGTGTCTACCTTCATCAAAAAATCACATCCTGAAAAAATTCAATCAGGCTCGTATGGCACCTTTGACAAAGCCATGTTGACTATTCCTAATCATATTATGCCTCTCCAAATGTTCATAAATCCTGCCTCTCAGGATCTTCTCCATCAACTTACCAACCACTGAAGTAAGACCCACTAGTGTACAATTTCCTGGGCTATCTCTACTCCCTTTCTTGAATAAGAGAACAACATCCGCAACCCTCCAATCCTCCAGAACCTCTCCCATCCCCATTGATGATGCAAAGATCACTGCTAGAGGCTCAGCAACCTCCTCCCTCACTTTCCACAGTAGCCTGGGGTACATCCCGTCTGGTCCCAATGACTTATCCAACTTGATGCTTTCTAAAAGCTCCAGCACATCTTCTTCCTTAATATCTACGTGTTCAAGCTTTTCAGTCTGCTGCAAGTTATCCCTACAATCGCCAAGATCCTTTTCCATAGTGAATACTGAAGCAAAGTATTCATGAAGTACCTCTGCTATCTCCTCTGGTCCCATACACACTTTTTCAGTATCACACTTGACTGGTCCTATTCTCTCACGCCTTAACCTTCTGCTCTTCACATTCTTGTAGACTGCCTTGTGGTTTTCCTTAATCCTGCCAACCAAGGCCTTCTCATAGCCCCTTCTGGCTCTCCTAATTTCATTCTTAAGCTCCTTGCTGCTAGCCTTATAATCTCCTAGATCTCTATCATTACCTGATCAATATTGTGTTATATTCTTTGCCAGTCTTCTACACTATCCATAATCCCAACAATCTTGGTAGCATCACCAAACTTACTACCCCACCCATTTACATTTTCAACCAGGTCATTTATATACATTACAAACAGTAGAGATCCCAGCACAGATCCCTGTGGACGTCCATTAATTACAGACCTCTAGCTCGAACAAATCCCTGCAATCATGATCCTATGTCTTCTATGCGCAAGCCAGTTCTGAATCAAATTTGCCGCAGATCCTATGCACCTTAATCTTCTGGATTAGCCTCCTATGAGAGACTTTGGTAAACACCTTACTAAACTCCATGTAGACAACATCCACTCATCAGTCTTTCTTGTCACCTTGTCAGAAAATTCAATCAAGTTAGTAAGGCATGACCTGCCCCACACAAAGCCATGTTGGCTCTCCCTAATTCAGCAATGGGTTTCCAAATGCTCATATATCCTACCCCTAAGAAAATTCTCCAGCAATTTCCCTACCACTGATTAAAGGCTCATCAGTCTATAGTTCCTAAGATGTTCCCTTGTTCCATCCTTAAAGAGAGGTACAACATTAGCCACCTGACAGTCCTCTGGGACTTTGCCTGTGACTAGAGAGGACACAAAGATACTGATCAAGGACTCAGCAATCTCATCTTTTGCCTCCTTCAATAACCTGGCGTAAATCCCACCAGGCCCTGGGGGCTTATCCATCTTAATACTCATCAGGAGTCTCAATGCTTCCTCCTCCTTGACCACTAAAAGCCTTAACATATTTATACACTCAGCACCGATCTCCTGGTCCACCATACTCTTTTCCTTAGTAAGTACTGAAGCAAAGTACTCATTAAGTATCTCATTCATATTCCCTCCATCCAAGCAAATGTTCCCCCTTTATCCTTGAGTGGTCCACCCTCTCCCTAGTTATCCTTTTACTATACAAGTATAGAAAACATTGGGATTCACCTTAATCCTATTTGCCAAGAACTCTTCATGGCCCCTCCTGGCTTTCCTAATTCCCATCTTTAGTTCGCTTCTGGCTCTTTATACTCCTCATGTGCTTCATTTGGTCCTGACTTCCAAAGCTTTACATACTTTTCTTTTTTCATCAGGACTAAATTCATCACCTCTCTGAATATCCAAGGTTCTCTTATTTTTCCATCCGTGTCCTTCCTTCTAATAGGAACATACCTTTCCTGTACTCTGCAACTGATATTTAACAACCCTCACGTATCTGATGTGGACTTGCCAGAGAAAATGCGTTCCTGCCTAATGCCCTCGTAATTTGCCCTATTCCAATTTAAAACCCTCCCACACGAACCATACCCATCCTTATCAATAGCTATCCTGAAAGTTCAGGAATTGTGGTCACCGCTCCCTAACTGCTCACCCTCTGAAAGGCCAGTCACTTGGCCAGGCTCATTCCCCAACACCAGCTCCAGTATGACCCCTCCTCTCATTGGACTGTCCACTGATTTAAGAAACCTTCCTGGATACACTTAAATTCTACCTCTTCTAAACCCTTTGCACAAAGGTCCCAGTTCATGCTAGGGAAGTTGAAATCCCCCATGACCCTATTGTTTTCACACATTTCCTTAATTTGATTACATATTTGTTCCTCAATGTCCCAGTGGCTATTTGGGGGTCTGTATTACAATCCCATCTGCGTGATTGTACCCTTCTTATTCCTGAGTTCTAACCAAATGGACTCTGCGGCTGACCCCTCATTATGTCTCCACTGAGTGCAGCTGTGATATTGTCCCTCATTAGTAGTGCAACTCCTTTACCTCCTCCTCGATCTTTTCTAAAACTTCAGAAGACTGGTACATTAATCACCCATTCCCACCCCTCTGTCAACCAAGTTTCAGTAATGGCTACAACATCGTAGTCCATTGTACTGATCCATGCTCTGAGTTTATCACCCTTACCCATAATACACCTAGCATTAAAATATATACTATATACTATCACCCGATCCAACATACCCATTATTTTGATTTTGCCTCTCAATACTTTCCCTGACATCCACATTCTGGTCCAATCCTTCCCTTACTGACCTGGGGCTCTGGCTCCCAGACCCCTGGGCACTAGCCTCCCCAGCACTGAGGACATCTTCTAAAGGTCGTGCCTCATAAAGGGTCCATACATCATTAAGGACCCCCATTACCTAGTACATACCCTCTTCTCATTGCTACCATCAAGGAGGGGTACAGGAGACTCACTTGAGGTATACTCAATGTTTTAGGAACTGCTTCTACCCCTCTGTCATCAGATTTCTGAATGAACGATGAACCCATGTACGCTATCTCACTATTTTTTTCTTTATTTGTTCTCTTTTTGCACTGGGTATTTAATTTAATTTTTATATATTTTCTTACTGTAATTTATAGCTTTCAAATTATGCATTGGACTGTACTGCTGTTGCAAAACAACAAATTTCATGACATATGGCAGTGTTATTAAACTTGATTCTGATTCTGGAAATCCTGAGCAACACAAGTAAAATGCTGGATAATCTCAGCATCAATGGAGGGGAATAAACAGACAATGTTTTGTGTCAGGACCCTTCATCAGGACTGGAAAGAAAGGGGGAAAACAGAATAAGAAGGTGGGACAAGAGGAAGGAGTAAAAGCCAGCTGTTGAAACCATTCCTGGTGGCAACCCAGTTTAATTCGACTTCCCATTCCCATACTGACATGTCTGTCCATTGCCTCCTCTACCACCATGCTGAGGAGGAACTCCGTTTGGAGGAGCTACACCTCATATTCTGTATGGGTAGCCTCCAACTTGATGGCATCAACATCAATTTCTCCAACTTCTGATAATTTCTCCTTCTCCGTCCTCCATTTTTCAATTTCACTTTATGTTGTCCATCACTTCCCACTGGTTCCTCTTCCATAGTCAATTATCCTCTCTTATTAGATTCCTTGATCTTCCACCCTGTACCTCTCCTCTTCTACCTATCCCCTCCCAACTCCTTATATTATTCCCCAATCCTGACCACCCACCTATCCCCTCACCTGGTCTGGCTCATTAACATTGTCTACTTCCTCAGGAGGCTAAAGAAATTCAGCATGTTCCCTACTAACTCTCACCAATTTTTATAGATGCACCATAGAACACATCACATCTGGATCCATCATGGCTAAATATGGCGACTGCTCTGCTAAAGACGGCAAGAAACTGCAGGCAGTTATGAACCCAGCTTAGCACATCATGAAAACCAACCTCCGCTCTATGGACTCTGTTTATACTTCGCTACCTCAGTAAAGCAACCAGTAATAATCAAAGAACCCACCCATCCCAGATATTCTCTTTCTTTCTATCAGACAGAAGATCCAAAAGCTTATATCTTACTGTTGTAAGATTATTGAATGGGCGTCTACTATGATAAAATTGACCCTTGACCTCACAATCTGCCTCATTATGGCTTTGCACTTATTGTCTGCCAATACTGCACATTCTCTGTGCCACTTTATTCTGCTATCGTTTTCCCTTGTACTACTTTGATGTACAATTTGATGAAATGATCTATAGGAATGGCATGCGAAGGACTGTTTTTCTCTGCATCTTGTTACATGAAACAATAATAAACCAATATACCCTTCAGATAAAGAAATTTGCCGTATTTACCGGTCCTCAAAGGTGTTCCAGGGCAGCAGTGCGGCTGGCTCTTAACTCTATGTTACCTGTGTCTATATTTAGAGAAGGTCTTTCCAGCGGCAAATGAAAAAAAAAACCATATCAACTAAATCTGTAGAAATATATTATTGGCTAGACCTGCAGTTCGTAAAGTATCAAGCGACTCTGCATTATTGTTATTTAGGATAGATACTCAATACCCTTTCTGACCCCAAGCTGAGTTTCTGTCTCCAAACAAACCTCAGAGAGAACGGCAATATCTTAATGTCAAGTATCTTCACCCTGCCTCAGCCTGGCAGATGCCAGTGTCTCCCTCACAGATTTTGTCTAGCTGCCCACCTTCCACCTTTCAACTTCCATAACTTAGGGCGGCACGATAGCATAGTGGATAGTGGTTAGCACAACGCTTTACAGTACAGGTTCAATTCCCGCCCCTGCCTGTAAGGATTTTTCTGGGTGCTCCGGTTTCCTCCCACAGTCCAAAGGTGTACTGGTTAGTAGGTTAACTGGTCATTGTAAATTGTCCCGTGATTAGGCTAGGGTCATATAGGTGGGTGGCTTGGCTCATTGGGCTGGAAGGGCCTGTTCTTCACTGTATCTCCAAATAACTAAATGTAATGAAGAATCCCAACTACTTTAATACACAGTTTAAATTATCTCCCCAAGGAAGAGGGTTCAAACCTAGGTAGCTGTGTAATACTGCAGAGTTGTCTCTGTGACTTGCATGTCATCCGGCCAGCACTTTATTGCAGAACTGACCATATAAGGAAAAGGGGAGACAAGTAAAGGTTAGACTAATTACTCAAAGAACTGGTAATGACTAAACACAATAGCTACATCCTGTGCTATAACAGAGGGAATAATCAGCTAGAGCCAACCTCTGGAATCCTAAATTCATGAGAGCGTGGTCTGACCAGTCAGTTAGCTAGTTTAAACATGTATTTTTCCAATTTGTACTCTCCAGCTTTGGCAACATAATTTACCCTTGTTGACAACTGCTTCAAACTGATTTGACATGCTAAGTAGATTATTAGTTAGTTCAATAACTCCATATAAAGTATTGTCACTAACTATTTCACACATTTAGTATTCTATACATACTTTGCATGTTCGTTACAATATCAACCAATTAATTCCACAGATTTAGGCATCTGTGCCAAGTAAAATTTATCTAACATTCACTAATCTATCACTTATTCTTGACATGATGCAGATTTTTCCTGAATTTAGAAGGCTCTCTGATGTTCTGGAGGTAGACTAATTTATACTGATACCTTGAGGAAGGGGAAGTTTGATTACTCTGGATGTTCCTTTTAACCTACCCATCTGTTTCCTTACCACCATTCTGAATGAGAAGCCTTGTATCCTTTTTTCATTAGAAGCTCACTGAGTATGCAACAGTTGATCTGGTAACCTGCTTCACAATGGTAAGACGATGTGTGAGCTGAACTCTATATCTGCCTCCTCTCTACATATTCAGCTGAACTGGTTACAAGACCATAAGTAATAGGAGCAGAATTAGGCCATTCAGCCCATCAAGTCTGCTCCACCATTCCATCATGGCTGATTTATTATCCCTCTCAACCTCATTCTCCTGCCTTCTCCCCGTAATTTTTGAGATCCTTACTAATCAAGAACCTATCAACTCCCACTTTAAATATACCCAGTAATTTGGCCTCCATAACATTTTGTGGCAATGAATTCCACAGATTCACCACCCACTGTCTAAAGGCAAGTTTATTTCCCATTGATTAGGCACTGTTTCCAGTAACATAGATTGTGTGGATTATTGATCTGTCTTACTGCAGTCATTTTTTAATTCTTCAGTGTTTTTTTTTAAAAGAAATATAGAAACTTGTATTTAATAATAATCTTCACAATTTCAGGATGTTCCAAATGCTTTACAGTTATGGACTTTAAGCGTGGTTGATGATGTACTGTTGGGAAAATAAATAAAAACAAATTGTGTACAGCAAGCTCCCACAAGAAACAAAATACTTATTAGATAATCATTTTTGGTGATATTGATTGAGGGATAGATAATGGCCAGGTTAACAGTACCTGCTCGACTCCAATGTAGTGCTATAGGGTTTTTATAAGAGAGCAGCTGATATTTAGTTTATTATGACTTCTTTCCCCTTTCTTTTCTGTCCTGATGAAGGGTCTCAGCTCAAAACGTTTACTGTTTATTCCTCTCTATAGAAGTTGCCTGACCTGCCAATTTCCTCCAGCATTTCGTGAGTATTACTCTGGACTTCCAGCATCTGCAGAATCTCATGTTTATGGTACTTGGCTTTATCTCTTTACTGAACTATCAGACTAGATTTTCTTGGGCTGTGGATTGAGACTTAAATTCACAGCCTTCAGACTAGTGAAGAGAACTGATCCAAACTGAAGCATAGTTGATGGATCACTGTGCTTTTCAATAGGCATTCTTTCCAGCCTATTGCTCTGCTACCTTTCCCTGAGGCATGTACTTCTCAAACTGCCTTGCTGCATAGTGCAAGGAGCCTTCTGAAAATCGAGGTAGTCATCACATACTGTCGCTCAGCTTTATATCTGGCAACACTCAATGGTCTGGCAGATTGATTAAACTTATTGCACATCTTCTCTCCAATCTCTCCTTCCACGAGATGTTACTTTTTATCTAACAAATCTTCGACAGTTTCATAGAATCATTCAGCACGGAAAGAGGTCCTATGTCGACCATCACTGGTATTGGTTTATCATTGTGGTACAAAATGACTCAGTGCAGAATAAGTTAGAATTGGAATTGCAGTTGGTTTATTATTGTGACAGGTACAGAAATACAGTGGAAAGTTTGTCTTGTATATTGTTCATACAGAGAAGGTGTCTGTATGTGATGGTCTCTTGCTTGCTGCTCCTGAGGGAGGGCCTCTGCATTTGAATGGTTTCTCTCTTCCTCAATGCTGTTGGAGGACTGGACTGAAGATCTGCGGTTTATGAATTAGACTGTCATTCAAATTGGACTCTTTCAGTTTTACGTTTTCATATTCAGTGCTTTTGCCTGTTCTTTCTTGTTGCCATTTGCAAGATTTGTTAGCTTGTTTTTTTATGCGAGGAGGAGGCTTGGAGTTTGGGGTTTGATGTTCTGTTACCGTTTACACGACTTACTTTTTCTCGTGGGGAGGGGGGCAGTTGATGTTCTTGTTGCTATTTGCGTGATTTTTGTTTGTGTGGGAGTTTGTTGATGTTTTTCTTTGAATGTCTTCCATGGTTTTCTTTGCTTCGTGGCTATCTGAAGAAGACGAATCTCAGAGCTGTATGCTGCGTACATACTATGATAACAAAAGTACCTCGAACCTTGATCATTACACAGTAGATTGAAATAGAACAAGGTAAAACAATAGCTATCAGAAAAAGAAAAGGCAGTGCAGGCTAACTATAAGACATAAGATCATAATGAGTTTGACTGATGTGAAGAGCTTCAATTTGACTATCAACCATCTACCTATACCAATCCCATTGGTCCTTGGTTTACTTGCCTTGGTAACTTGTGCTAGTTGAAATGCTTCTTGTTCTTATGGGCGTGCCTGCCTCTGATCATTTCTCAGGCATTGCATTTTAGATTGCAACTACTCAGAAAGAATTCCTTCCTTGGACTTTTATAAACTTTTCTTGTCTTAGACCCTCTGCCAATGGAAAAGGTTTCTTACTCTCTACCTTACTCTCACAACTTTGTATATCTCTGTCAGGTCTCTCACAAAAACAAACCCAGTCCATCTGGCCTTTCTTTATAACTGAAACATCTCGGGTAACATTCTGGTAAATCATAACTTCGTATAGCAACTGCTCTGCCCAAGAAATTGCAGAGAGTTCTGAGCAGATCTCAGTCCATTATGAAAACCAGCCTCTGTTCCATTGACTCGGTCCACACTTCATGGTGCCTCTGGATGGCAGCCAACAGCAAAGACAACTCCTACCATGGTCATTCTCTCTTCTTACCCCTCCCATCGGGCCAGAGATAGAAAAGCTTTAGAACACGTACCACCAGGCTGAAGGACAGTTTCCATCAAGCTGTTAAAAGGCTGGTGGACGGACCTCTTGTACGACAGAGATGAATTCTTGATCTTTCAATCTACCTTGCAGTCGCACTTTATTTGTCTTCCTGCACTGCACTTTCTCTGTAACTGTACATGAAATTTTGTTTCCATCCTTTTGCAATACTTCAAATGGTTCAGTTAATATCAGAGAATGTATACACTATGACAACCTGAAATTCTCACACTTCACAGACGCTGACAACACAGAAAAAAGACCCCAGACATGAATGACAGAAAATGGTAGAACCCCAAAGCCCTCCTCCCATGCAGAAGCAATAGCAAAAACATCAACACTCCCCCCACTTGCTCCAAGAAAAGCATCAATCCCCCACTACCTACCATGTAAGCAAGAGCAAAGCCCCCAAAGAAACCATGATCTAGAATCCATCAAAAAACTACTGGCTACCCCTCTCTCTCTCTCTCCTCCTCTCCTGCCTCCCCTCCCTCCAATGCCCCCCCAACAAAAACAAGAGGGGAAACCAACCAGCCATATATGTACTTCCATCTGATTGGATAGAGTGCAAATGTGTGTGTGTGTGTGTGTGTGTGTGTGTGTGTGTGTGTGTGTGTGTGTGTGTGTGTGTGTGTGTGTGTGTGTGTGTGTGTGTGTGTGTGTGTGTGTGTGTGTGTGTGCGCGCCTGGTGGAGTCGTCAGGGCACCGTCATGCTTTTGTCTCACCGTCAATGAGACCCAGGTCTCCTTGCATCCAATCCCAATTGCCCAATATCTATCGCTATTCAGCACAGAAGCTACAAAACTTAAAATCATCTTTGCAACACAATTACAAAAATGCGAAGCACAGGAGGTGCAGATGCTGGAAATCCGGAGGCACCAACACAAAATGCTGGAGCAACTCAGCGGGTCAGGCATTATTTCTGGAGAGGAATAAACAGTTGACATTTTGGGCCAAGACCCTTCACCTCTCCTCACACTTCCTTATTCTGCCTTTTCCCACCCCTGCCCCACGCACTTATTTTCCATTTCTGATGAAGTGTATTGGCCCAAAACGTTGTCTGTTTATTCTTCTCCATAGATGCTGCCTGATCTGCTGCGTTCCTCCAGCATTTTGTGTGTGTTGCAAAAATACGATGTGAGTAACTTTACCTGTGCAAGATCTGTATAATGAAGAGTAGGAATTTGTTCAGTGATGACAATAAAGCTGTCAGAATTATCACTGTTTAACAATCACCTTATAGTTTGCTATATTGGTACACTTACTTAAATTTTCTATTATTAAAATCAGAGTCAAAGGTGGACCATCTCATTAAAATTCTCTGAAGTGCTTGTGAAAATACTAGCTCATTCCATCAAATGCAGTTCAATTTAAATGATATGGTGTTGTTTCAGAGATAATAAAGGCTGCAGGGATGAAAAAGCCTTTAATTGACTATCACACACTCAGAAAAAGCACCTCAAGGAACATATGGCATAGCTTTGATAAGTGTGGTATAGAAAAAATGTGCAAAGAGTGCTGGATTTTTAAAAGATGTCTGTGATTGTTTAATGTAATGAGAATCTCAATTGCATTGCCTATAAAAAGAGCAGCTTTATAGGTGCCACTGCTGTGGTGAACACAGTCATTTACAGAAAGCATTTAATGTTGAAAATCCAGAAATTCACTCAATGGTCACTTTATTAGTACCTCCTGTACCCAATAAAGTGGGCTTTGAGTATATGTCAATGATCTTCTGCTGGTGTAGCATATCCACGTCAAGTTCGAGGTGTAGCATATTCAGAGATATGATCCTGCACATCACTGTTGTAATGGGTGGTTATTTGAGTTACTGTCGCCTTCCTGATGGCTTGAACCAGTCTGGCCATTCTCCTCTGACCTCTCTCATTAAGAAGGCATTTTCACCCACCAAACTGCCGCTCACTGGATTTACTATTGTTTGTTTCTCACACTGTTCTATGTAAACTCTAGAGATTTCTGTGCATGAAAATCCCAGGAGATCAGCAGTTACTCAAACCAATTTGTCTGGCACCAACAATCATTCCATGATCAAAGTCACTTAGATCACATTTCTTCCCCATTCTGTTGTTTGGGCGGAACAACAACTGAACCTTTTGACCGTGTCTGCATGCTTTTGTGCGTTGAGTTGCTGCCACACGATTGGCTGGTTAGATATTTGCATTAACGGGCGGGTGTACTGGTGTACCTAATAAAACGGCTACTGAGTGCACTGCCTACGAAAAGAACTGCTTTATAGGAGGCACTGCAGTTATGAACAGATTCATTTGTATAGAATGCCTTTAATGTTGAAAATCCAACACACATCACAGAACTATAATCAAAATAAAAATCAATGCCATGACCACAAAGGTGGTGGTGCTTGGAATTTGGGTCCATTAGCAGTCATGTTTAGTAGTCAGGTTAAATTGTTTCTAAAAATCAGTTTAACCTCGATTGGACTGCATTAACAGTAATTTCCCTTCTGTAACTGAACACATTAAGAGGATGGACTGTGTGCTCTTCATGTTGGTGAACCTAATGCTTTCCTAGTGTTAGGTTTGCATTTAATGATGCTGTGATTTCAGCAAAGGTTATTTCTACCCAAGCAGGCGTAAATTGGAGCTCCAGTGTGTAAGCTCAGACCTCTGTTGCAAAGGCACGATAAAAGGAACAGGATGTGTTGAAATCCCCAGTGATACACGAATTAAAAGGTCTCCATTCCGATGTTGATCAAAACATCTGCTAGACTTGCATTCTACTTGTCAAAATATTTTCCCAACCACTTCCCTTGCTCCCTCATTGTTTGTAATTTTATGCGCTTCGCTGTTTTATGATGTGATGTCTGCACACAGTTTGGCAAAGACACAGCAGTGCCAATGGATCTCGGCAACTCCTGTTGGGAAATTACCAAAAACCTGCCAACAATGAGAGTGGGCACCATGAGCCTTGAACCTGCTCCGCCAATCAATATGACTGGAGTATGGATGGGTACATTGGTCAGTGCGGATTAGTCAGCTGAAGGGTCTGTTTCTGTGCTGTATGACCATGGTGGACCTAATCTTGGCCTCAACTCTAATTTATGCCTGATCCTCACATTCCTTCATTTGTCTCTGGAATATACTTTCTGATTCAGCATCCTTAGCTCCCTGGAGTAGAAAATTCCCAAGATTCACGATTCTCCAAGGGAAGAAATTCATTCTCATCTCCATCTACAAAAAGTAGTTGACACAGCCCAGTATATTACAGGTAAAGCCCTCCCTATCATTGAGCACATCTACAAGGAGCATTGTCACAGGAAAGTGACATCTATCATTAGGGACCTCCACCACCCAGGCCGTGCTCTCTTCTCGCTGCTGCCATCAGGAAAGAGGTACAGGAACCTCAGGACCCACACCATCATGAACAGTTCAGGAACAGTTATTACCTCCCTTCATTCAGGCTTTTGAACCAGAGGAGATAACTTCACTCTCTCCATCACTGAATCCACAACCTACACACTCACTTTCCTCATGTTCTGAATATTTATTTGCAAAGTTATTATTTTTATTATTAATATTTTATTTTTGAACTTGTGCAGTCTGTTGCCTTTTGCACATTGGTTGTTTGTCTGTCTTGTTGGGCGTGGTCTTTCATTGATTTTATTGTGTTTCTTTGTATTTTCTGGATACTCACAAGAAATGAATCTGGGTAGTATATGGTGGCATGAGTACTTTGATAATAAATTTACTTCGAACTTGTACTTTGAATTTCAATCCTGTATGGGCAACCGTTTATACTGATAAACACAAGAGATTCTGCAGATGCTGTAAACCTGAAGTAATACACAGAAAATGTTGGAGGAACTCAGAAAGTCAAGCAACATCTATAGAAGGGAGTATACAGTTAATGTTTCGGGCTGAGATCCTTCATTGGAACCCTTCAATGAATGTCAGCAACATTCCTCAAAACTTTGAAACGAACTGTCATCCTTGCCATCAAAGTTTAACAACTTCAAATGCCTCGAGGCACATGAAAGATATATCCAAAGAGTGAGAGGTTTATTTGCAAGATATATTAAGAATTTAAGACTTCTTGAAAACTGTATGCCTCAGAAAGTGAAATGGTCCAACTGAATGACAATATAAAGTAACACAAAAAGAGATGGAGGTCAGAGCTGGATATGTGTTTTGGAAGCCAATTGATCTGGGAGTGGTTTCCCTGTCACGCCAGTAACATTTGGAGGAGTTTATTGAAACATCATTGCCTGGCAGTTCTTTAAGATGACTGTAAATCATCTACTACAAGGTAATGGGGTTCACTTCTGTTGGTAGACTGGGTTTGAAGTTTTGATCTTTAAGTATTATTTACTCACCTTGCTCAGAGTTGGATGCATTAGTTGGAAAGGTGTAATTCAAGTTCTGATGCAAAGTCTCAGCCCAAAATAGCGACTCCATTCCTCTCCATAGCTGCTGATGATCTGCTGAGTGTGATGCACTAGATTTTCAGCATTTGCAGAATATCTTATGTTTATTCATCACCGATATCTTCCTTTGTTGGGAGCAGGCTTCCAGGACATGGGAATGTAGATAGATAGATAGATGATAGATAGATACTTTATTCATCCCCATGGGGAAATTCAACTTTTTTTCCAATGTCCCATACACTTGTTGTAGCAAAACTAATTACATACAATACTTAACTCAGTAAAAAATATGATATGCATCTAAATCACTATCTCAAAAAGCATTAATAATAGCTTTTAAAAAGTTCTTAAGTCCTGGCGGTAGAATTGTAAAGCCTAATGGCATTGGGGAGTATTGACCTCTTCATCCTGTCTGAGGAGCATTGCATCGATAGTAACCTGTCACTGAAACTGCTTCTCTGTCTCTGGATGGTGCTATGTAGAGGATGTTCAGAGTTATCCATAATTGACCGTAGCCTACTCAGCGCCCTTCGCTCAGCTACCGATGTTAAACTCTCCAGTACTTTGCCCACGACAGAGCCCGCCTTCCTTACCAGCTTATTAAGACGTGAGGCTTCCCTCTTCTTAATGCTTCCTCCCCAACACGCCACCACAAAGAAGAGGGCGCTCTCCACAACTGACCTATAGAACATCTTCAGCATCTCACTACAGACATTGAATGACGCCAACCTTCTAAGGAAGTACAGTCGACTCTGTGCCTTCCTGCACAAGGCATCTGTGTTGGCAGTCCAGTCTAGCTTCTCATCTAACTGTACTCCCAGATACTTGTAGGTCTTAACCTGCTCCACACATTCTCCATTAATGATCACTGGCTCCATATGAGGCCTAGATCTCCTAAAGTCCACCACCATCTCCTTGGTCTTGGTGATATTGAGACGCAGGTAGTTTGAGTTGCACCATATCACAAAGTCCTGTATCAGTTTCTCCTCCTCCTGTCCATTCCTGACACACCCCACTATGGCCGTGTCATCAGCGAACTTCTGCACATGGCAGGACTCCGAGTTATATTGGAAGTCTGATGTGTACAGGGTGAACAGGACCGGAGAGAGTACGGTTCCCTGCGGCGCTCCTGTGCTGCTGACCACCGTGTCAGACCTACAGTCTCCCAACCGCACATATTGAGGTCTATCTGTCAAGTAGTCCACTATCCAATCCACCATGTGAGAGTCTACTCCCATCTCCGTTAGTTTGTGCCTTAAGATCTTGGGCTGGATGGTGTCACGTTTTCAAGGATTCATCATGGATCTCCACTGAGCTGTGTTGCATGGTAGGGGAAGAGAATTTGTGCTTTCCAGATGTTTATGATAAGGCCATTCTCTCAGATACTTCTAGGACTTTGAGCTTGTTCTCGAAACATGCACTTAGAAGCATTGTTTATGCACTGCAACTTAATGAATGAGGTTGGATTGATATTGGTTCTGGAGTGGTGACAACAAAATAAAGCAGTTTCCTGTTCACTTGTGGATCAATTCCTTTCCAGCAGGATGGTTATTGGAGATGAGGTGCAGTACTGTAAAATGGAAGATTAAGGACACAGCCTTCTTTCTTTCTGTGCTGGTCCACAGTGGATTTTGTTGGGCTCAAGTTATGCCCTGTGTTCGTTTGGAAGAGAGACAACCAACATCGGAATATAGCAAAACGTGGCTTTATTGGCAGAATCGTAACTGGCACAGCGAATCGACGGAGTCGCTGGAGAAGGCGCGCTTTCCCACTTCCCCTTACAATCTGCTCTTATTTATATCCCTTTTTCCCCCCAGCACAACCCCCCACTACATATTAGGTAATATCGGGCACTTGTGTCCATCTTATTGGCCCGCAGCCATATGCTCACGAGTTACCTGTTTCTTTTGTTTACTGAATCGCGTGACACTAGTAGTTTCGGTGTAGTGGGGTCCCCAGTTTCGCTCCCCCCTCCCTCGCATTCCGGCCTCCTACTATTACGTGAGCCACTCCTGACCTGTAATGGCGGTCTCGAATTAACCCTAACAATTTGAACGCTGGGATCAAGGATTGCCTGGCTCACACGACAGAACAGGAGATATTAGTTTTATTTGTCATACGTAAATCAAAATATTATCATAGTCACAGAGACCTAGTGACTTATTCCTGATCCTTTTTCTTGTGTTCCGGTAAAATGCTATTGTAATGCAGAAATTGAGAAGGACCTCAAAATGAAGTGTGAGGAAATTCAATCCCATACGCAGCAAATGTACAAAGTAATTATCAAAGTTACAGTATACACCTTGAGATTAATTTTCTTGCAGGCATTCACAGGAAAAATAAAGATATACAATAGAATTTTACAAAAAACTAGACATAAGTAAACAAAAACTGACAAACGACCAGTCAGCAAATTTAAAAAAATACTGAGAACACAAATTGTAAAGAGTCCTTGAAATTAGTCTGCAGGTCTGAGAATCAGTTGAGAGTAGAAGTAATTGAAGTTAGACTGTACTGCGCTATAGAGCTCTATGCTATTTGCTTTGTGTGAAACTTTCCCAAGAGTAGGAGAGAAATTGTAGGCGTGGCAGAGAGTGGAAGTATCCTGGTTCCTGGGTAATTTAAGGGTGATCAGTTTTGGAGGAATATGCATGCTATCTATGTCTAATGGTTACGCAAAGGAGCAAGATCCCCCTGCTTGTTCCTACTCTCCTGACTCCTGCATACACTACTTGGTATAACTCTGTTCAAGTTTATAACCATTCAACCATGCGCATGTATACAGATAAATGAAACATCGTTCCTCTGTGAAAAACACCGTACATATAGTCACACACAGCACATATAAATATGATTTGGGGCATATATGATTACAATCCAAGGCACATAATGGTTATGATCCAGACACATGTAGTTACGATCCAGAACACATATAGTATAGTTCCGATCCAAAGCACTTACAGCTATGATCTGGGCACATATAGTTACCATTTAGGCACATGTAGTTATGATCTACAATGCATATAGTTATAATCCAGCACACATATAGTTACTAAATAATATAAGCATAAGTTCCTGAGTGGCATTGCTTGAAGACTGATGTGCATTGCAGTACACATTCAGATCAAATCCAATCTTACAGCAATTACAGACTCAACTACATACAAGGGCTTTTCTTTGCTTCTTTTTACGTGCAGTTTATTTGGGATAATTGCAGGAGGGAATCTTTTGGAACTGAATGGCTTCACCTCTGTTGAGAATAAAGGGATAACTTTTCCCAGATGTTTTGAGAACCTTGTTGTTGACAAACTGAATTTAAAGCTTGATTACACAGCCTACTGCATAATTAAACATTGGTAGCTGCAGTCACTTCTTGACAGGGGCTTTGTGATACCACCTAGTAAGCTACAGAGATACGTCAAGTACGTTTCTGGACATCATATAATTACTGCACCTTTTCCAAAAATAGAGCACTTACTCTTCGCCTTCTGTCACTCAAACAGTCCCTGAGGCAAGAGGCTGGCGTGCTTGTCAGGCCATTAATAAAATTCAAAGCAAGAGATGTAATCTAGCTACAGCAGCCAGATTACATTTGGGAAAGAGCAGTCTATGCTGGAGGATTTCAGAAGCACCGTAATCCTGACCAACTGCAAGAAAGGAAGCAAATGCAATTGAGGTTCTTGTAAAGAAGCCTCTTTTGCATTCATTCCTGGGAAAACAGTAAGTGCCGTCATCCCAGTGGATTAGAATCTCCTCTTTGAAGTGCAGTATGGACCCAATTTGAGAAACTGCGGCTACATCGTCACTGCGTGACGAGAAGACAGTGAGGAGCAGCAGCAACCCCTTTATACTGGAATTTGTTGATTTTAAAAGAGCCTTTGAATTTGTCATCTGACAGGCGTTGCAGAGAATCCTCCTTAAATCTGACTGTTGTAGAATTTTGTCACCCTTCTGTTATGCGATGGTATGCAAGCTATAGTACTACCCAGCACAACTATTAGGAGCACTGCCACCAGGAAGCAACATCCATCATCAAGCACCCTCACCATCCAGACCATGCTCTCTTCTCACGCTTATCATCAGGCAGGAGGTACAGGAGCCTTAGGTGCCACACCAGCTGGTTAAGGAACAGCTATTACCCTTCAACCATCAGACTGCGGAAGCAACATCGATAACTTCACCCTCCTCAACACTGAACTGATCCCTCAACCTATGGATTCACTTTCAAGGACTCATGCTCGCAGTTTATTTACTTTTTTGTTTGCACCATCTGTCTTCTTTTGCACCGTTGGTAGTTCGTCAGCTTTTATGTACAGTCTTATCATTAATTCTATTTATTTATTTTCCTGTGATTGCCTGCAAGAGAATAAATCTCACGGTACTTTGATAATAAATTTACTTTGAACTTTGAGCCAACAGATTGACATTAGACATGATCCCAGTGTAGACTGGAGTCCAGTTCCAACACTTCTTTGAATTTGTCTCACTGTCAACCTCACGTTCAACAAGCTGAGTGGAGACAGATGGAAAACTGCTCAACCTCCATTGTCTGCAAGAGAGTCACTCTGATTTAGCCATGCAGGATGCAGATGAAGCCCGTGCATGTGGACTTTCTGAGGCCAAGTTCCCCCTAAGTCATCACTGACTTGTTCACTGGAGCATCCAGGAAAATAGGCCTTACAGCAAACACCTGCAAAACAAAGGCTCTCTACCAGCCCCCATTAGCTGCACTCCAACAGTAAAGACCCACGACGAGACCCTGAAAAACGTGGGTTTCTTCGCTTCCCTCGCGAGCACTGAGTGAAGAGAGGTCTCAGTACTGAACGTGTATCAATGCATCTTATAGGTCAACCCAGCTTTTGACATCCGAGAGAAGTATTGTTTGTGGATCGAGACCGCCAACCCTGAAGAAAGTTCGTCGTCTGTTCGGCAGCGGTGGATCAGTCTAGATGGAGACCTTGGACAGATGCAGTCTGAATGCTCAGTTTGTCCAGCATTTTAATACCTACAACAGGCATGTCAAAGCAACGGAGAGGTATCAACGTCTAAAACTCTATAGCAGGGGTTTCCAGCCTTTTTAATGAAATAGATCTATACAATTAAGCAAGGGGTCCATGGACCCCAGGTTGGGAACCCCTGCGGTAGGATTCTAGAACAGCTCCCACGCAGAACATAGAATTATAAGGCACAGAACAGGCAGATCAGCCCAATATGTTGTGTTGATCTTTTATCCTATTTCAGGACTATTCTAACCCTTTCCCCCCATTTATATTGGAAGATAGAATAGAAACATAGAAAAATAGAAAACCTACAGCACAATACAGGCCCTCAGCCCACAATGCTGTGCTGAACACGTATTTTCTTTACAAATTACCTAGGGTTACCCATAAGCCCTCTATTTTTCTAAGCTCCATGTACCTATCCAAGAGTCCCCGAAAAGACCCTATCGTATCTGCCTCCACCACCGTTGCTGGCAGTCTGTTCCACGCACTCACTACTCTCTGCATAAAAAACTTACCCCTGACATCTCCTCTGTACCTTCTACCAACCACCTTAAAACTGTGCCCTCTCATGCTAGCCATTTCAGCCCTGATTATTCATACGATCAATGCCTGTCATCATCTTATACACCTCTATCAGCTCACATCTCATTCTACGTCACTCCAAGGAGAAAAGGCCAAGTTCACTCAACCTATTCTCATAAGGCATGCTCCCCAAACCAGGCAACATCCTTGTAAATCTCCTCTGCGCCCTTTCTATGGTTTCCACGTCCTTCCTGTAGTGAAGCGACCAGAACCGAGCAAGAAGGGACAAGTGGGCGTGACTGTGAGAGAGGCAGGTAGGAGGATCCAAGAGTTAGTTCTGGCGGAGCCTCCACCCTTACGCTTGTTCAATAGTCTGAGGCTCTTGCTCCTTGTGCTGTAGTGGGGGGTGGGTGCTGTAGGAAGGATGAGCAACCAAACCATGGCACCATGGTTCAGAAAGCTATTTGGATGGGTGGGGGGGGGGGGGGAAGAGAAATGTAGTTGTAATTGGGGACAGCACAGTTAGGGAAATCGATACAATTCTCTGTTGTAAGTATCGAGAGTCCTGAAAGCTGTGTTGCCTTCCTGGTGCCCAGGTTCCTGCAGAGGAATTTGGAATGGGAGGGGAAAGATCCTGTTGTCATGGTCCATGTAGGTAACAAAGGAGAAAGAAGGAAAGAAGTTCTGCTGAGGGAATTTCAGCAGCCGGAGAATAAATTAAAATACGGACCCCGAAAGGTAATATATCTCTGGATTGTTACCAGAGCCATATGCAAATTAGCAAAATATTAAAAAGATCAGAGAGTTTAATTTGTGGCTCAAAGATTGGTGTGGGAGAAGTGAGTTTGAATTCATGGGACATTGGGAACAGTATTTAGGAAGGAGGGAGCTATTCCAGTGGGGTGGACTCCACCCAAACCACACTGGGACCTGATGAACTGCATAACTAGGTCTGTGAATAGAGCTTTAAACTAAATAGAAGGGGAGTGAGTCCAGTAGCTTGGAAACATGTTGATGAAGGAAAAGGGGAAGAAATTTCAGATGAAGTTACTGCTGTTTTCACATTGAAGAATCATGCAGAAAGTTTAGAAAGGAATAAGAATTTAACTTCAAGCTAAATGGAGACAAAATTGAGAAGGCAGGTGATTACAGTACTGAAGGTGTTATATTTCAATGCACACTGTATACAAAAGAAGGTAGATGAGCTTAAAGTGTAGCTAGAAATTGGCAAGTATGAAGTTGTGGACATTCCAGAGTCATGGTTGAATGAAGATCAGAGCTAGGAGTTTAACATCCAAGGATACACGTCTTATCAAAAGGACAGACAGGTGGGCAGAGGGGGAGGGGTGACTTTGATGGTACAGAAACAAAATCAAATCCTTAGAAATAAGCGACATAGGATCAGAGAATGTAGAATCTTGGAGATAGGGGTAAGAAACTGCAAGGGTGAAAAAAAAAAACCTTTATGGGAGTTTTTAAGGTTATCAAGATACTGACCTCTAAAGAGTAGCCAGGATGTGGGATACAAGTTACAACAGGTGATAGAAAAGACATGTACAAAAGGTAGGATGACCATGGGGGGTTTCAAAACGCAGGTAGATTGGGAAAATCTCTAAGTGATCGATCGTAGAGAAGGAATTTGTAGTATGCCTATGAGATGGCTCTTTAGAGCAGCCCTGTGGTTGAGTCTACTAGGGAAAAGGCAATTGTGGATTTAGTATTGTGTAATGAATCAGATTTGATCAGGGAGCTTAAGGTAAAGGAACCTTTAGAATGCAATGATCATATGATAGAATTCACCCTGCAGTTTGAGAGGGAGAAGCTAAAATTGGATGTATCCTTTATTGCAGTTGCATGATGGTAACTACAGAAGCATGAGAGAGGAGCTAACCAAAGCTGATTGATTGAAAGCTGACATTTTTTAAAATGGGGAGAAGTTGAAAAGTACTGCTGTTCAGAGGGATCAAGGTGCATTTGGCATCCAACCTTCAGTCTTGGTCCCTGAAGGAAAAACTACAGGGAAGTTTAAAAGACCTTGACAGCAGTGAGTTGGGGCAGTAGGCAGCATACAGTATGATTCCACCTGTTGTATTTTGCTAAAATTTTGCTTTACCTAGTGGAAGGAAATACATTATTTTCTTGCAACTCTTGGGGGCTCATCTACATGATTGAATGACAAAAATGTGCAAATTAATTTATAATTTTATTTGTGTTCTTCAAGTTTTGAAATAGTGTGGATCCATAACTATTAATTTATGGAAATAAACCATAAGACCATAAGATACAGAAGCAGAATTAGGCCATTCGGCTCAACAAGTCTGCTCCACCATTCCATCATGGCTGATTTATTATCCCTCTCAACCTCATTCTTCTGCCTTCTCCCTATAAGCCTTGATGCCCTGACTAATCAAGAGCCTATCAACCTCCACTTTATATGTACCCAATGTTTGGCCTCCATGCTTGTCTGTGGGAATGAATTCCACAGATTCCCCACCCTCTAGCTATAGAAATGTCCCCCCATCTTTCCTCCACATATTTGGTGAAATGATTGGAGTTAGCCCTCTCCCCACCTTCTTACTCTGACTCCTCGTCTTTTTTTCTCCAGCGTTGGTGAAGGGTCCCGGTCCGAAAAATCGACTGTACTCTTTTCCATAGATGCTGCCTGACCTGTTGAGTTCCTCAGCATTTTGTGTATGTTGCTTGGATTTCCAGCATCTGCAGATTTTCTCTTTTTGTGACTGGAGTTAGCCCTGATTCTTTCTCGCAGTTTGGCACATTGAGCGTATCTCCAAACCAGCCTAAAGCATATAAACCAACCTCATTTATGATGTAAAAGTAAGATTTTATTCATTTAATAGTATTCTTCTGGAAAGCAATTATTTCCCTATATTGGAGCCAGCAACCTGATAATGAATGTTCTTGCAAAGTTATTCAACTCAAATCCTTTGGGATAAATTAGTGGAATATGCTTCTGAAATATCACACTTTACAATTCCACTTCCATCTAGCGCTTTTGTACATCTCATTCCAAAGTAAGCAGCAGAATGATTATAGGACTAGAAGCTCAATAAACCCAATCTATTCATATATCTCAATTTTACTTTCTCTACAGAAACGCAAAGGAAGATGCAATTTCCTTTGGTTGACACATTTGCACCAATTTTCTTTGATTTTTTAATAGCTGTAATCATTGATTTAAAATCAACAGGCTATCAACTAAAAATGACAAGGAAATTCAATGTGAGAATATTAACTTGCTGAATATCAGAGGAAATTAAGTCTCTAGATGGTTGCTTGACCTCATTCACACTCTTTGCTTCATGTCTTCCCTTCCAGATTGCTCCACAATGATGTGCATTCTGTCCAGTTGGGTTTCTTACTCCTGGGTTTTAATCGGATCATTCTGAGAATACTTCGTGAAGATTCTCTGCTCTGACGTGGTCTTTTCTGCATGCTCGTTCTTTCTGCATGATCGTGTGCCTGTGCATACGTTTATGTGTTTCTACATGTGTAGGTGGGGATGGGCAGGGTGGTGGGGAGGAATGAAATAATAAATCATGGGTTGTGTCCGAGTTTGAAACTCAGGAATATGACCCACTTTCCGCTTGAGTGACAATGAGAACTCAAGATGCTCGCTCTGTAGGGTAATAAACGCTGCATTGAAGTTCATAAGCCACTGCTGTTTTACCTCACACATTTTTCAAATCACTTCATCCAAGGTACAACACACTCACTGTATTTGGAACACACTGCATCGTGGACTTGGGACTGACTGCACTTGAAAGTCGAGGATCCCTGTATTTTAAGGACAGTGTATGTATTGCCTTCTGGCCCAGGTGCTTTGAATCAGTTGCCTTGCATCTCTGTGCAATGGACAGGATTTCCTCTGCATAAAATAAGCAATCTACTGCCCTAAAGATACAGAACATAGAGCACAGTACTTAAGACAATACAGTAGAGTACAGGCCCTTAGGGCCACGATGTTGTACCAACACTTTAACTTACTCCAGGGTCAACCTAACCCTTCCCTCCCACATACCAGCATCTATATTTCTTTAGGAGCTTGAGAAGATTTGGTATTCACCAAAGACTCTATCAAATTTGCACAGATATACTGTGGAGAGCATTCTAACTGGTTGCTTCACCACCTGGCCTGGAGGAATCAGGAGAAAAAAACCCAAAAATCAGTAGAGAGTTGCAAATTCTGCCGGCTCTATCATGGGCAGTAGCCTCCCCTCCACTGAAGACAACATCAAAAGGCGATACATCAAAAAGTCAGCATCCACCTTTAAGAACCTCCATCACCCAGGACATGGTCTTCTGTCAATACGGCCATTAGAGAAGAGGTACTTGAGCCTGAAGACACAAGCAATGTTTTAGAAGCAGCTTCTTCCCCTCCGCCATCAGAATTCTGAATGGACTAAACACTACATCACTATTTTCGCATTTCTTATTTAATTAATTTTTAAATATATATTTCTTATTGTAATGTATAATATTTTTATGTATTGCACTGTATTGCTGCTGCAAGAGAACAGATTTCACAATATATGTTAGCGATATTAAACCCGATTCCGATATTGAACTCTTGCTGTGGAGTGAAGGTTTGTGAATTTCAACACTCTTAAGAGACTGGCACAGCATATGGCTCTTCTGCCAGTATAGCTACTTTATAAACAAGGGCACTCATACAAAGAAACCAACACATTTTTTTTTGGTTAATGTTAGATTAGAATTGCATCCTTAAAACAATCAGCAGTAAGGTACAATTAATAAATAATGATCAGCAACTAGTCATCCATCCTAGTAGCTCTTTTTTGGATTCTTCCTGTTCTCCTTACAGGTTTCGGTATTCAATTAACTTCAAACTGTTTGGTTTTGAATTTGAACTCAGGCACAACTTCATGATCAAGTGGAGCTTCGTCCAAATGTGTTGAACATCCAGTTGAAATCATTTGATCCATGTGGAGGATGCTTCAAGTGTAACCAACATCTGCAAGAAAGTATCCCTTCTCTGAACCTGGAAGTTTATTTAGGCAATCAGGAGCCAGAATTCTCTAGAACCTGTTGCCATGAACAGCAGTGAAGGACCTATACTGTCAGAAATAGAGAAATGGGTTGGAAAATAAACAACCACAGTCGAATGGTGTAGCAGACTTAATAAATTCCTACTCCTAAATCTGATGGTCTAATGTACAATGGGGAACAAAGAAATGCAGACCAACAAAATAAAGCTAATCTTTAATCTTTTTTGTACTTTGTAGATATATGAGAAGTCTCCCTAAATATGTATTGGAGAGACTGGTTGGACTAAAATTTGATAAAGAGGTAACAGCAAGTTTAGTAGTACGTGAAATGGATCAATCACAAAGTTCATCCTACATTGCAGAGAGAAGTGACAGTAGATATTGCTATAACAGATTTTAAGTACTTTTAAAAAGCTTTTCCACATGTTACATTCGGTTCTTTTGTCATTTTTATTGGACATATTCTACAAAATATGTGTTGGAACAAAACTGAGGCCTGAGGATAGCAGGAAATGCAGATGTTCCTCCCATGGTCAAAAAAGGAGGGGACGATAAACTCAATCACCATAGACCAGCCCCTGTGGGGTGAAACATGGAAATGATCAGCGACAGAATTAGTAGTCATTAGGATAAATGTGGATTCATTAGAGAAAACCAAGTCTGAATTTTTCAAACATCAACTGGATTTATTGATGGAGGGTTTTTTTTTGATGAGGTAAAGGAGCGAGCCAATGAAGATGTGTATATACTGTAGATTCAAAAGTGCTAGGTAATAAGCTAGCCATCAAGACTGAAGACCCAAATTAAAACTGGCAGTGGTAAAATGGATGGCAAATTCACTAAGTGTCAGGAAACAGAACAGCAGTGAATAGGTTTTGTTTTGGACTGCTGGGAATTTTATAATGATGTTCCCCAAAGGTTTGTGCTAATTGCTTTCCTTAATATACAGTGCCTATAAAAAGTATTCGCCCCCTTTGGAAGTTTTCATGTTTTATTGTTTTACAATACTGAATCACAGTGGATTTAATTTGGCTTTTCTGAAACTGATCAATAGAAAAAACACTTTAATGTCAAAATGAAAACAAATTTCTACAAATTGGTCTAAATGTACTACAATTATTAAACAGTAATTGATTGCAGAATTACTCACCCCCTTCAAGTCAGTATTTAGTAGATGCACTTTTGGCAACAATTACAGCCTTGAGTCTGTGTGGATAGGTCTCTATCAGCTTTGCACATATGGACACTGCAATTTTTCCCCATTCTTCTTTACAAAACTGCTCAAGATCTGTCAGATTGCATAGGGATCATGAGTGAACAGCCTTTTTCAAGTCCAGCCATGAATTCTTAATTGCATTGAGGTCTGGATTCCAACCTGACCATTCTAGGACATTAACTTTATTGTTTGTAAGCCATTTCTGTGTAGCTTTGGCTTTATGCTTGGGTTCATTGTCTTGCTGGAAAACAAATCTCCCAAGTTGCAGTTCTCTGGCAGACAGCAATAGGTTTTCTTTCAGGATTTCCCTGTATTTTGCTCCATTTATTTACCTCTACCTTCACAAGCCTTCCAGGGCCTGCCACAGTGAAACATCCCCACAGCACGAAGTAGCCACCACCATGCTTCATGGTAGGGATGGTATGTTTCTGATAATAGATAGATAGATAGATAGATAGATAGATACTTTATTCATCCCCATGGGGAAATTCAACTTTTTTTCCAATGTCCCATACACTTGTTGTAGCAAAACTAATTACATACAATACTTAACTCAGTAAAAAATATGATATGCATCTAAATCACTATCTCAAAAAGCATTAATAATAGCTTTTAAAAAGTTCTTAAGTCCTGGCGGTAGAATTGTAAAGCCTAATGGCATTGGGGAGTATTGACCTCTTCATCCTGTCTGAGGAGCATTGTATCGATATACATAATATGCGGTTTTCGGTTTATGCCAAACACAGTGTTTAGTCTGATGACCAAAAAGCTCAATTTTGTTTTCGTCAGACCATAGAACCTTCTTCCAGCTGACTTCAGAGTCTCCATATGCCTTCTGGCAAACTCTAGCTGAGATTTCATGTGAGTGTTTTTTCAACAGAGGCTTTCTCTTTGCCATTCTCCCATAAAGTTGTGAATCACCCAGGCAACAGTTGTATACGCAGTCTCTCCTATCTCAGCCACTGAAGTTTGTAACTCCTTTACAATTGTTATTGGTCTCTTGGTAGCCTCCCTCACTAGTCTCCTTCTTACACAACCACTCAGTTTTTGAGAGGACAGACTGCTCTAGACAGATTTAAAGCTGTGCCATGTTCTTTCCATTTCTTGATGACTGACTCCAAGGGATATTCAGTGACTTGGAAATTTTCTTATATTCTTCTCTTGACTTGTGCTTTTCAATAACCATTTCATGGAGTTACTCGGAGTGTTCTTTAGTCTCCATGGTGTAGTTTTGCCAGGATACTGACTCCCCCAGCAATTGGATTTTCCAGATATGGGTATATTTTGAAACACTTGGACTGCACACAGATGATCTCCATTTAACTATGTGACTTCTCAAACAGAAGGGCTGCACCAGTGATGATTTGGTGTATCATATTAAAGGAGGTGAATACTTATGCAATCAATTATTTTGTGGTATATACTTGTAACTAATTTAGATCATTTTGTAGATATCTGTTTTCACTTTCACACAAAAGTGTCTTTTTCCATTGATCAGTGTAAAAAAAACAGCCAAATTACAACCACCGTGGTTCAGTGTTGAAAACCAATAAAACATGAAAACTTCCAAGGAGTGAATACTTTTCACAGACAGTGTATATTAATGAAATTAACTTAATTGTAGAGGACTCAGTTTCCAAATTTTCAGTTAATAGGTGGCATCCGTCGGTCTCGAGAGACCATGGATCTGCGCCTGGAGTTTCCAGGGTGCAGGCCTGGGCAGGGTTGTATGGGAGACCGGCAGTTGCCCAAGCTGCAGGCCTTCCCCTCTCCACGCCACCGATGTTGTCCAAGGGAAGGGCACTAGGACCCATACAGCTTGGCACCGGTGACGTCGCAGAGCAATGTGTTGTTAAGTGCCTTGCTCAAGGACACAAACACGCTGCCTCAGCTGAGGCTCGAACCAGTGACCTTCAGGTTACTAGTCTGATGCCTTGCCCACTAGGGCACTGGCCAACTCAGTTAATAACAGACTTGAAAATGCAGTAAATTGAAAGGAAAATAGTAATAATTTTATAAAATTTAGTAATAATAGTAATAATAAATAGTAATAGCTGGTGAAATGGTAAGGTGTGTGTGTGTGTGTGTGTGTGTGTGTAGGTCTCGATAGACCATGGATTTGCACCTTGGAGTGGAAGCCTGGGCAAGGTTTTTTTTTATGGAAGACTGGTAGCTGCCCAAGCTGCAAGTCTCCCCTCTCCACACCATCGATGTTGTCCAAGGGAAGGGCACTAGGACCCATACAGCTTGGCACCGGTGTCATCGCAGAACAATGTGTGGTTAAGTGCCTTGCTCAAGGACACACACGCAGCCTCAGCCAAGGCTCGAACTAGCGACCTTCAGATAACTAGACAAATGCTAGTAACAGGCACTTTGGCAAAACTTATGCATGCTAGTGAAGATGCCAAAGTGAGCTGGTTTCATTTGCCTGTGCTTGGACCAAATCCCTCTCACTCTATATAAATCAGAGGGCAGAGTTCTGAAAGGGACACAGGAACAGAGAGATCTGAGTTCACATTTACATAGTTCTGTTGAAACTGGCAGGCCAGGTTTGGAAAATAACTTCAGAAAAACACAGAACATCCTTGTCTTCATAGAGGTACAGAGTACAGGAACGGAGGAGTCATAATGAACCTTTATAAGACATTGCAATAACACGTTCAATTTTGGGTGCCACACTTCAGGAAAGATTTCATGATATTGGAGTGGATGTACCAGAGATTTTCCAGCATAGTTTTTGAAAGGAGGAACGTTTATTATGTGGCTACCTTGGGGAAACTAGGTTGTTTACCATGAGGCAGAGAAGGGATCTACCGATGGTAGTTAATGAGGCTCTCCATTGGTTGGGGTCGACCATGGATGTTGTGTCCTAGCTGTGTACATCATACGCAAGCCAAGGCAGTATGACATGGAGAGCAAGCTCTTGCCAATGTAGTGGGTTCCCCCTCTACACACAGCTGATGAATCCAAAGGAACGGCAGAGATTGATATAGTTTGGCACCAGCAGCATCACAGGAGTTGCCAGTCAGCGTTGAACATAGGACTGCCTTGGGACTCCAGCTCAGGATTTTTCCTCAAGGTTTACTCTCGAAGCCTTCCCTCTGAGTTGGTATAGTTACAAGGCAGCAGAGGTTTGAGGTCAGAGTTTCCTTTCTCCTTGATGAGCTGCCAGCCACGGCTGATGTGCCCCCATCTGTCCAAAGCGACTGGTTTTAAGGCGCCAGTAACCCACCTTTGCCCCTTCTCCAGCCAGTAGAAATGGTTCCTCCGGGCTTAGACATATGTGAAGTCCAGGAGCTGGACTTGGTTGTCAGAAGTGATTAGAAACTCATGCCATATGCGAGCACTGGGGCTCAAAGCCACAGAGTTGCCTAGCAAGAGTCAGGCATTGGGGTGAAGTCTGGGCCTCAAAGCCATGGTGTTGCCTAGCGAGAGTCAGGCATTGGGGTGAAGTCTGGGCCTCAAAGCCATGGTGTTGCCTAGCGAGAGTCAGGCATTGGGGTGAAGTCTGGGCCTCAAAGCCATGGTGTTGCCTAGCGGGAGTTAGGGACCAGTTGACAATTGATATCGGTGCTCTGTGGGGTCAGGACTATATATAAATGCATATTCTGCCTCGATGTAGTTTTACTGTTATTCTTTATGGGTTTGCTGACTTATATATATTATGCTGTAGCATCGCAGGAGAGGGGAGGGCAGTGCTGGGCATCGGGACTCATTATGTGACTGTGATCTTGTGTGTGCTTACTTTGTGTGACTGTTGGCAGTGTGTCTTTGCACCTTGACCCTGATGTCTCATTTAGCTGTATTCATGAGTATTCATATTTGGTTAAATGACAATTAGAGTTGAGTTGAATTGAATTGGGAGCATTTAATTGGTAGTGGGAGCCCCATTACCACCCCACTATAACAACCCTAAGGTGGTATTTAATATTATAAAGGATATAAGATAGAGAAACTATTCCCACTGGCAGGAACTTGAAGATAAATGATGAAAGAAGCAAAAATATAATTAGGAAGAGCTTTTTAAAACAGTGAATAGTTAGCATCTGGAGTGCATTGTCATGGGAGCAGTGGCAACAGATTAAATCAAGCTACTGAAAAGGGAAATTGAAAGAAGCAACTATTGCAGGGTTATCAGGAGAAGGCAGGAGATTGGAACCAGCTGCTTGCATGTAATAATCTTTCCATGATTCTATGACATAAGCACATCAGACCATAAGGCCTAGGTGCAGAATTAGGCCATTCAGCCCATCTAGTCTGCTCCACCATTCCATCATGGCTGGTTTATTATCCCTCTCAGCCCCATTCTCCTGCCTTCTCTCTAACCTTTAATGCCCTTAATAATCAAGAAACTATTTGTTATGTTTTGTCAATTCAAAACATTAAACTAATTCAAAGGAAGACATAGCAGTCCAAAAATGTGGGTGGGTCTAACTTCATTTTTTCTTTTTAGCGAGGTGAGCATGTATCACATGGTAGTGTGATGACGTATACAATTCAGGTTTTTATACATATAATCAATAATGAATTATTGAAGCAAACACCAATGCTTTAATGCTTTAATCAACCAATGCTTTAATTAACCTATTTATATACAAGATCACTCAAGTATTAAGGAAATATTAAATGCTCAACGTTATTCAACTTTAAATACAGTGTGCCCAATGACTTAACATCCACAGCTATCTATGGCAAAGTATTCCATAGGTTCATCAACCTCTGGCAAAAGAAATTCCTCCTCATTTCTGTTCTAAATCAACTTCCTTCTATTCTGAGGTTGTGCCTTCTGGTCCTAGACTCCTCAATTATAGGAGGCATCCTCTCCATGCCCACTCTATGTACTGTAGACCTTTCAAAATTGGATAGGTTATCCACTCGTACTCCATGAGTGGAGTGGCTGGCATGATTGCATCAGAATCAGAATCAAAGTCAGGTTTAATATCACCAGCATAGGTCATAAAATTTGTTGACTCTATGACAATATATAACAATAGAGAGAAAAAAACTTTGAATTACAGTAAATATATATATATTTACTGTATTATATATATATATATAAAATAGTTCTAATGCCCTTCCCTTGGACAACATCGGTGGCGTGGAGAGGGGAGACTTGCAGCTTAGGCAACTGCCAGTCTTCCATAAGAAAAACCTTGCCCAGGCTTGCGCCCTGGAAACTTTCCAAGGTGCAAATCCATGGTCTATCGAGACTAACGGAGGCCTACACACCTACATTAAATAGTTACATGAAATAAGTAGTGCAAAAATAGAAATTTAAAAAGAAGTAGTGAGATAGTATTCATGGGTTCAATGTCCATTCAGAAATCAGATGGCAGAGGAGAAGGAGCTGTTTCTGAGTCATTGAGTGTGTGCTTTCAAGCTTCACACTCAATCCTTCCTGATGGTAGCAATGAGAACAAGGCATGACCTGGGTGATGTGGGTCCTTAATGATGGGTGCTGTCTTTTCAAGGCATCGCTCCTTGAAGATGTCCTGGATACTACGGAGGCCAGCGCCCATGATGGAGCTGACTAAGTTTACAGCTCTCTGCAGCTTACTTGAATTTCTCTCATGCTGTTGACCATACTGCAGATCATTAGAGTGGCCAGTCCATAGTGTGTGGCTACCATTCATACTATTTTTCTTTTGTTGCCACTGGATTGTCAGTCTGGGTCCCAAAGGCATCCTAAAAGCTGGTGTAGGAAATAGAATATATCACCTGATGCAGCAGAGTATGCTTCTGGGAGGCAGGAGTACAATGCTGCTATAGATTTACCCAGTACTGTTCAGACTACACCTCTCATGATGGCATTAAAAACTTATATTGTGCCTTTCACAACCCCAGCATGACCAAGGAACATTTAACAGCCAAGGAATCCCTTCATGAAGTGCAGTTATATACATAATTTATGAAACACAGCGGCTGAAAAGCACACAGTATGGCCCCACAAACAGCTGTGTAATGACAACTAGCTAATCTGTTTTTAGCATTGTTGGTCAGGGAGAACGTGCTCACTGATTTGTGAAAATTTCTATTTGGTGTTTGATGGCTCTGGGCTTGTACTTGCTGGTGTTTAGACGAATGAAGCGGGGATCTCACTGTAACCTAACAAATATTGAAAGGACAAGATAGAGTGGACATGGAGAGGATGCTTCCGATAGTGGGGGAGTATCAGACCGGGGACAAAGCCTCAGAAAAGAAGGACAAATGAGGAAGAATTTCTTTACTCAGAGGCTGTGGAATTCATTGCCGCAGACGGTTGTGGAGGCCAAGTCACTGGGTATACTTAAAGTGGAGGTTGATAGGTTCTTGATTAGTAAGGATGTCAAAAGTTGCCGTGTGAGGAGAGGCAAATGAGGTTGAGAGGGATAAGAAATCAGGCATGATGGGACAGAGGAGCAGACTCTCAATGGGCTGAATGGACTATGTAATTCTGCTCCTATATCTTATGGTCTGATAGTAATATCTTCTTTGTAGAACTGAAATGGCAGACAGGCCCTTAGATTGGTATCTTATCTAAAAGGTGACTCCCTCAACAGTTGTGCACAAGTCTTTTAAAAGGGGTTTGAACACCTGATATCTTGAATCCAAGTTTAGAATTATTTTCTATGAATTACGGAATGCTAGAATGATTACATTATTAGGACAGACAATTCAGCCCATCAAGTGTATCACAACTCCTTGTAGTCTTTTCAATCTCATTTCTCCATACTTATCCCATAGACAAGCACATTAGTTAACCTGAACTATCTACCTAATTCTTATTTGGAAATTCTGATTTACCCTGTTTTAAAGCAATGATTTCCAGACCTTGACCATTTTGCCTTATATGGTTTTTCCTCGTCTTTCCCTCAATACCGTGCTAGCATCACTTTAGCCACAAGGCCATTAGTCATAGGAGAAGCATTAGACTACTTTGCTTATTAAGTCTGCTCAGTCATTCCATCATGGCTGATTTATTATCCCTCTCAATCCCATTCTCCAGCCTTCTCCCTGTAACCTTTGACAACTTGAGTAACCAAGAACCTATCAACCTCCACTTTAAATATACCCAATGACTTGGCCTCCACGGCCATCTGTGGCAATGAATTCTACAGATTCACATCTCTCTGGCTAAAGAAAATTCTCCTTAAATTGGTTATAAAGGAAGATCCTTCTATTCTGAGACAGTTCCCTCTGGTTATAGACTCCCCACAATAGGGAACATCCTCTCCATATCCACTCTGACTAGGCCTTTCAATATTTGATTAGTTTCAGTCATATCCCTTCCCGCCATCCTTCTAAATTCCAGTCAGTATAGGCTTTTGAACCTGTGTCTCCTGGTTCTTGAACCAAATGGCAGAGGTGAAGTTTCTCGCTATTAACCCATCCTGGACTATCTATCTTTGTAAAATCCACTCTAAAGGAGAACAAATCCAATTTTGCCATTTAACTTACTAATCATCCTTGCAAATAATCTGATTTTTTTTCTTTTGACCACCTACTCTATTTCAGACTAAACTTGAATCAACGAAAGATACTCGACAGTTGTGGCAGAGTTTAAACGCTGTCATCTCTTACGAAGTTAGATCGAGTGACATAGTTGACAACAGGGCTTCGCTTCCAGACGAGCTCAATCACTTCTATGTTCACTTTGAGGGTCAAAACACGGAGGAACCATCACAAACTCCCATAGCCCCCGATGATCCTGTGATTTCAGTCTCTGAGGCCAACATGTGATCAGCCTTCAGGAGGGTGAAGCAGCTGGCCCAGATGAGGTTCCTGGCCAAGCGGTAAAAACCTGTGCTCATCAACTGGCTGGAGTGTTCACTGAGATCTTAACCTCTTGCTTCAGCAGTCTAAGGTACCCACCAGGTTCAAGGAGGATTCAATTATACTGATGCACAAGAGGAATGTGGTAACCTGTCTCAATGGCTACCATCCTGCAGCACTTGCATCCACAGTGGTGAAGTGTCTTGAGAGGTTGGTGATGAAACATATCAACTCCTGCCTGAGAAACAACTTGGATCCATCCCAATTTGCCTACTGGAGCAACAGGTTCACAGCAGATGGCATCTCACTGGCTTTTCACTCAATCCTGGAACATTTGGGCAGCAAAGATGCATATATCATCATGAACATGAGGAAATCTGCAAATGCTGGAAATTCAAGCAACACACACAAAATGCCGGTAGAACGCAGCAGGCCAGGCAGCATCTATAGGGAGAAGCACTGTCGACTAGGTCCTGACAAAGGGTCTAGGCCCGAAACGCCGACAGTGCTTCTTCCTATAGATGCTGCCTGGCCTGCTGCGTTCCACCAGCATTTTGTGTATATCATCATGATGCTCTTTATCGACTACAGCTCAGCATTCAATTCCATAATCTCCTCAAAACTAATCAATGAGCTTCAAGACCTGGGCCTCAATACCTCTTCGTGCAATTGGATCCATGATTTCCTCACTTGCTGACCCCAGTTATTTCAGATTGGCAACAACATCTTCAAAATCTCCATCAGCACAGGTACACTGCAAGGCTGTGTGCTTAGTCCCCTGCTCTACTCGCTTTACACATATGACTGCGTGCTAAGCACAATTCCAATGCCACATTGAAGTTTGTTGACGGCACCACTGTTGTAAGCTGAATCAAAGATGGTGATGAACCAGCATATTAAAGGGAGATTAAAAATCTGGCTTAGTGATGAATAGCAACAACCTCTCACTCAATGTCAACAAGACCAAGAACCTGATTATTGACTTTAGGAGGTGGAAACCAGAGATCCATGAGCCAGTCCTCATTGGAGGATCAGAGGTGGAGAGGGTCAGCAACTTTAAATTCCTCTGTGTTATTATTTCGGTGGACCTGTCTTGGGTCCAGCTCATAAGTGCAATTACGAAGAAAGCACAGAAATGCCTCTACTTCCTTAGGAGTTTACGAAGATTAGGCATGACATCTAAAACTTCAATAGACTCCTATAGATATGTAGTGGAGAGTATATTGACTGGTTGCATCACGGCCTGGTATGAAAACACCAATGCTCTTGTACAGAAAATTCTACATAACGTAGTGGATACAGCCCAGCCCATCATCGGTAAAGCCCTCCCCACTGTTGAACACATCTACATGAAACGTTGTCACAGGAAAGCGCCATCAATCATCAGGGACACCCATCACTGAGGACATGCTCTCTTCTTGCTGCTACCATCAGGAACAAGGTACAGGAGACTCGGGACTCACATCACCAGGTTCAGGAACAGGTATTACCCCCCAACCATCAGACCTTTGAACCAGGGGGGATAAATTCACTCAACTTCCCCTGCCCCATCATTGAAATGTTCCAACAACCTATGGACTCACTTTCAAGGGTTCATTATCACACATTATCAATATTCATTGCTTATTTATTTATTATTATTATTTCTTTCATTTTGTATTTGAACAGTTTGTTATCTTTTACACACTGGTTGAACACTGAAATTGATGCAGTCTTTCACTGATTCTATTAAGGTTATAATTCTGTAATGGATTTGCTTGACATGTCTACAGGAAAATGAATCTCAGGGTTGTTAATGGTGACATATGTATATTTTGATTATAAATTTACTTAAATTTTTTAACTTTGAACAGTGAACCACTTTCTACAACCATCAGGCTCTTGAATCAGTATGGAAAACTTCACTGACCTTGACTCTGAACTGATTTCACAACTTACAGACTTAGTCTTAAGGACATGGATGCTAGTGAGATTACTACAAGTAGGTATTGTGGTTGGCATTGATGTGTTGGACTTTATAACTACGGCACAGTTTACTCCAATACTTCGGAAAATTAAAGTGTACAATGCTCTGTCACTTCATGACAGTTCTTCCAATATAAATTTACCTTTATGTTAATAACAATTTGAACTTTTATAGTGATTTTATTTAGAGAAACATCACCATAGACAGAAAGAATGATGTTGAGCCAAGGAAGAAATGTTAGAACTGGATTACCAAATGCTTGGTTAAAGATTTGGAAGCTGATAAACAATTAATAAAGGAAGAACACATTCTATAGATGCAGAGGAGTTCAGGAAACACATTGCAGAGACTGGTCTACTGGGGCAGCTGCCAATGGGGCTCCATAAAAGACCGCAGATACTCAAATCTGGAGAAAAAAACAAACCGCTGGAGGAACTCAGGGGTGTGTGCTTTGCCCACTGCTTTTCTCCTCTATATGCATGAATGTGTGGCTAGGTATAGCTCAAATACCATCTATAAATTTGCTGATGACATAACCGTTGTTAGTAGATTCTCAGATGGTGATGAGAGAGCGTACAGGAGTGAGATATACCAACTATTTGAGTGGTGTCGCAGCAACAATCTTGCAGTCAATGACAGTAAGATGAAAGAGCTGATTGTGGGTTTCAGGAAGGGTAATACGAGGGAACATGAACCAATTCTCATAGTGGGATCAGAAGTGAAGAGAGTGAACAGTTTCAAGTTCCTGGGTGTCAAGATCTCTGAGGGTCTAACCTGGTCCCAACATATTGATGAAGCTATAAAGAAGGGAAGACAGCGGCTATATTTCATATCAGAGTTTGAGGAGATTTGGTTTGTTATCTAAAATATTTAAAATACTTTGTTATCTAAAATACAGATGTACCGTGGAGAGCATTCTGACATGCTGCACCACTGTCTGGTATGGCGTGATTACAGTACAGGATCGAAAGACGCTACAGGAAGTTATAAAATAAGTCAGCTCCATCATGGGTACTAGTCTCCATCCAGAGATCTTCAAGGAGTGGTGCCTCAGAAAGGCAACATCCATTATTAAGGACCACCATCACCCAGGGCATGCCCTTTTCTCACTGTTACTGTCAGGAAGGAGGCACACACTCAATGGTTCAGGAACAGCTTCTTCCCCACAGCCATTAAATTCCTAATGACATGGAATTTAATAAGCCCATTTAGGACATGGGCTCAATGTCCTAAATGGACATTGAGCCCATGAAAACTACCTCACTTCCTTTTTTTAATGTTTGTTATTTCTGTTTTTGTGCTATCTTTAATCTATTTAACATATATATATATATTTGTGTGCCATACTCTGCCAGAGCCTCAGCGACCACTTTTTTTTCAAGTGGTTGTCTTGGGGGAAAGATTCTGTGAGTGGTCTCCCACATCCTTCTCACAGTGCAGTGTTTTTTTTTAACGAGGCCGAGTTGCGAGCTCTACACTCAACCCGGCACGGATGGAAAGCATGTCCGGGAACAGGTCGACTGGATTCGAACTCGGGAGCCTTCGCTCCGGAGTCCGGCGCTGATGTCACTGCGCCATCAGCCGGCTTATATTTATATACTTACTGTAATTGATTTACTTATTAATTAATTTTTCTCTGTATAATCATGTATTGCATTGTACTGCTGCTACAAAGTTAACAAATTTCCCAGCCCATGCCAATCACGATAAACTTGATTCAGATTCAGATTCTGGACTTCAGTGGATCTGGAAACATTTGTGAAGGAAATGTACAGTTGATGTTTCGGGTGGAGACTCTTCATCTTGAACAGATGCAGGTATCAGTGGCATCTGAAGAATTGGGCGTGACTGAAGGAAGGGCACAAAAGGCCCAGAGTCAAAGCAGAATATTTTATAGAGAAAGGAATTGTGTTATGACAGAGGGTCGCCAAATGATTTAATATGTGTGTTTGGGTGCCATAGGAACCAGCGCAGGTCAGAAAAGACAGGTGTTTGACAGGATTTATTGTGAGGTAGGTTTCTGACAGCAAGGTTTAGGCCAACCTAAATTTACGGATGGCAGAAAATGGGAAGGCAGCCAGAATGAGTCTAGAGGTGAGAAAGAACAAAGGTTCCACCCATCTGCTATTCTTAAATCTAAAGTGTACCTGAAGCATTGTTTCATTAAACTACATTCTGATTGTTATGTTAACTTGTCTATTCAGATTTATATTTTTGAAATTTGCAGTTCTTTCTTTTACAATCTTTTTTATTAATGCCTTCTTCTGATTTTTTATATAAATCAATACAGTACTCATGACCAATGTCTCAATAAATGATATGTACAGTCCCAATAATAATGTCTGTGTTGCTTAGCAACATATCAATGGTATCATAGCAACAATGGGTTCAAACCAGTTCCTCTTTTTAATTAATTTTTTTATTAGGTGATTTTGTCCTCTCTTTCTGCCTGCTTCTTGATCTTCGTGACATGCTGTGAGTGGACTGGTTCACCATTTCATCCAGGCTGTGCTTGGCCAGTCCTGCCCACGGTTTTATCACAAGAGCAGCGACCTGCTGCTGGGTAGTCACAGGACTGGACATCCAGACATCATTAAGTACAGCACAGGAGAGACAATAACTCCACTGAGGCTGATTAAGAGGCATCTTCGAGGAGTCAGTCAACCTCCACTTATGGAAATCAACACTTATAATATGATCCCCTGAGTGAGAAATGAGTGGTGATTAAATTAACCATCTTTCTTCCTTCTAATATTTTAGTCTTCAGTGTGGTTTAATAGTGAGTGTACACCATCAGTAGACCGGCACCAAGGGAAATAAACCCTCAGTGTAATAGAACGTCCTCAGATGTAGCTTCAGAACACCACAAAATAATGCAGAGGTATATAGGGCAAGTAAGAATAGCCAACTATGGTCAATAAATCCATTCTAAAGAGTCAACATGGTCCTGGAGATATCCAAGCTTCCTTATCAAAACAATTCGAATATTGTGTTCAGTTCTGGTCACCTCAATATAGCAGAGATGTGGAAGCTGCAGAGAAGATTTATCAGGATGCTGCCTGAATTATTGTTGTCCTTCGAGCCATGCTGCCCAGCAGTCCCCAGACTCAATCCTAGCGTAGTCACGGGACAAGTTACAATGACCAATTAACCTGGCAACCGGTACGCCTTTGGACTATGGGACGAAAGTGGAGCACTCAGAGGAAATCCATTCGGTCGTGGGGAGAACTTACAAACCCCTTTCAGGCAGCGGCAGGATTTGGAGAGCATGCTTTGTGAGGGTAGGTTGAGTGAGCTAGGGCTTTTCTCTTTGGAGTGAAGGAGGATGAGAAATGACTTGATAGAGGTGTATCAGATGTTAAGAGACATAGATAACCTATGACTTTTTTCCCAGGGTTGAAATGGGTATAATTGAGGGGGCTTAATTTTCAGGGGATTGGAGGGAAGCATAGGAGGGATGTCAGAGGTAGGTTTTTTTAAACAGAGTGTTCCATGCCTGGAGCATACTGCTCGGGGTGTGGTAGAGAAAGATGCATTGAGGCATTTAAGAAACAGATAGGCACATGCATGATAGAAAAATGGAAGTCTATGTAGGAGGAAAGGATTACCGTATATTGATTTTAAAGTACGTTATGCAGTCAGTAGAACATCATGAGCTGAAGGGCCTGTACTGTGCTGCAGTGTCCTGTGTTATAGACAATAGACAATAGACAATAGACAGTAGGTGCAGGAGTAGGCCATTCGGCCCTTCTAGCCAGCACCGCCATTCACTGTGATCATGGCTGATCATACACAATCAGTACCCCGTTCCTGCCGTCTCCCCATATCCCTTGACCCCGCTATCTATAAGAGCTCTATCTAACTCTCTCTTGAATGCATCCAGAGACTTGGCCTCCACTGCCTTCTGGGGCAGAGCATTCCACATATCCACCACTCTCTGGGTGAAAAAGTTTTTCCGCATCTCTGTTCTAAATGGCCTACCCCTTATTCTTAAACTGTGGCCTCTAGTTCTGGACTCACCCATCAGCGGGAACATGCTTCCTGCCTCCAGTGTGTCCAATCCCTTAATAATTTTATATGTTTCAATCAGATCCCCTCTCATCCTTCTTAAATTCCAGTGTATACAAGTGTTGTATAATCTATGTTCATATTCTATGTTTTTAAGACTGTTTGATGGCTCCTTTGGCCAACTGTTTGTTGACAAGGATATTGTCTCTATTGTCACCTCTGGAATCTGGCTTTTGTATGCAGTGGAAGAAGCTGACAGCAGTAGAGGTGGATTGTGGGTACGATTGCAACAGTTAAGAGAAGTACATTGATAGCAGAGGTAAGGATGGTTATTGTCCAGGTGTGGGTCGATGGGACGAGGCAGAGTAACAGTTCGGCACAGACTAAATGGGCAGGAGGGCCTGCTTCTGTACTTTACACACAATGTGCTGGAGGAACTCTGCTGGTCAAGCAGCATCTATGGATGGGAATAAATAGTTGTTGTTTTTCCAGACCCATCAGGACTGGGAAGGAAGGGGAGAAGTCAAAGTACGAAGGTGGGGGTAGGGGAGGAAGAAGTACAAGGTGGTAGGTGATGGGTGAAACCGGGAGAGGGGGGAAGGGTGAAATAAAGATCTGGGAAGCTGATGGGTGAAAGAGACAAAGGGCTGGAGAAGGGAGAATCTGATAGGAGAGGATAGAAGACAGTGAAAGAAAGAGATGGGGGAGGAGCACCAGAAAGAGGTGAAGGGCAGGTAAGGAGATAAGGAGAGAGAAGAAAATGGGAAATGGGGAAGGTGCTTAATGAAGCGGTCTCCCAATGTACGTCGATTCTCGCCGATACGCAGGAGGCCACACCGGGAGCACTGGTTACTGTAGAAGACTCCAAAGATTTGCAGGGGTAATGTCGCCTCACCTGCAAGGACTATTTGGTAGTGAGGGAAGAGGTGTAGGGGCAGATGTAGCACTTGTTCTGCTCGCAAGGGTAAGTCCCTGGAGGGAGATCAGTGGGGAGGGACGAATGGATAAGGGAGTCGCATAGGGAGCAATCCCAGTGAAGAGCGGAAAGTGGTGGTGAGGGAAAGATGTGCTTGATGGTGGGATCTCGTCGTTTCTGTTCTGTAGTATTTTATGACTCATGATTCTATTTTTAGCATGCTCAGAGTTTTATTGAATTTCAAATGGCATGGCAGGCCACTCAATTGAATATTCTAGGATGCATTAACTTTTCCACCAATGTATGGTAAAGGCAGATCGAGCGGCTGGATGCTGAGACTACTACAGATTCAACTACTCCTTCATCTAATAGCATTAACATCAAAATGCAGAAAGCCTACTGAAAGCAATAATGAAAGAAGTGATCTAGAAGTTGACATTCTATTGGCAAATGAAATAAATGATTTCCTATGATCTTCTGAATTAGACATGTTTTAAAATACAATGACAACGGTTCTGAGACATCTGTCTTTCCAATTTGATTGGCAGGTTAAGCACGGGATTGCTAGTTAAAATAGCATTTGAGGTGTAATTGCAACTTAAGATACTGATTTTATTGATTTCGGATTCTACCTGTTATATCAAAAAAAACTCTGCTGCTAAAATTGCAACAATTATAAACCCATCAGCTAAGTGCTTGGCTGCTATTTTCACAACACGTCAACCTCCGCCTCTCATTTCTGAGTTGAAACCCAGTCCTGTAATTGTTTGCATGTTGCTGTTCCTTTCCATGCCTTGTGCTTCGGGCAGCAGCCTTGCCATTTCTTTAGCATTTTATCTGGTTTTCACAAGGCCGAGTTGCTAGCTCGACGCCCAGCATGGATGGAAGGAGTGCAAGGACTCGGCCGGATTCGAACCCTGGGCCACTGGCCTTGAAGTCTGGTGAGGGTGCCCCGACACCACTTTCCGGCTTTATAATTGTTTGCACGTTTCCTGTGCAATAGCTCTCCTGTAGAAGAGGGAGTGCATAGTGCAATGATTTTTAAATAACAATCGACTCTGAAGTGATTGTAACATTTTAAAAGACTTCTGTGTAATATCGATGACTGTTGCTCATTACCCCTACTTTAAAACAATGCAATTACTGCATTATTTGTTTAATTATGCAATTAATAATGAAGAATATTAACATAATAAATATCTCATCCTTGAAATCAGAGTTTATCAGAGTTAATGTTCAGCATTAACACCCAATTTGGGACCTCCTGAAACTTGCAAAATTGGGAAAATTTATTTTTAAAGAATTGATGGTGTTGGTTTAGTATTGTCACATGTACCAAGCTACAGTGAAAAGCTTGTCTTGCATGCAGATTAAATCTTTACACAGTGCCTTGAGCCAGAATAAGGTAAAACAGTAACAAGGCAAAAGGAAGCGTTCAGTGCAGGTACATGATAAAGTGCGATATAGTTTGTGAGGCCGAGAGTCCATCTTATCGCACAAGAGGTCCGTTCGAGAGTCTGATGACAGTGAGACAGAAGCCTGGTGGCATCTGGTTTCAGGCTTTTTGTACCTTCTGCCCGATGGGAGAGGGGAGAAGAATGAATATGTTGGGTGAGTGCAGTCTGTAATTAGGCTGGCTGTTTAATCAGGCAGTAAGAGATATAGAGTCAATAGTAGGGAGGCTGGTTCCTGTGATATATGGAGCTGTGTCCACAGTTCTCTTGCCGAGCAGTTGCCATGCATGCATCCAAACAGAATGGTTCTTACGGTGCGTCGATAAAAATTGGTAAGAGTTGACGGGGACGTGCTTTCACCCTGACAGCTTACACTCTGGTTTCTGAATTTAAACGTGATCTGCACAGCTCCAGTTGGCAGCTGCCCACAGAGACTGCGGCTGCCTCATTGCTGTCATCAGGGATCCTGGAAAGTGAGTCAGGTCCTTAAAGGAGCCGTCCCCCACGGCAGCAAAACCCATGGAAAGGCTGCCTGGGCAATGAGGAGAAGTGCAGAGGAGGGGAGGGAATGACAGGCCTTCAACATGAGTGTCCATAAACCACAGATCGAATCCCGTGCCACAAGTGAACTCATTCCCCTGCAGAACGCACACTATTGGTGTGATGGTGCAGTGGGACTCAGCAACACTGTGTGGAACATTTGCAACATTACTCGGGCAGCCAGATCCATACTGGATGTCCCAGTGTGGGTACATCTCCTTAATAAATTGCCATTCCATTGGGAAATTAAACACAAAGACCCTAGGTTTAACTTCATAACATTTCTGTTGTCAATGTAAGGGCATCATTATGCTCACAAATGACGTTGGAAGAATGAGAGGCATCCCAATATAAATTGCACTGGGTAACTACATGTTGGCAGGGGATTTCAACAGCGAATGATTGACATCAGACCAAATATGTATAAAACAGCTTTCACGTACATGAAACTAGGTGCATTAGTTCTGTCTATTCCCACAAACTTTATGAAAGCTTTCTTTTAAATCAGGGATTCCCATCTTGGGGTCCACAGACCCTTCAGTTAATGTTAAGGCTCCATGGCATAAAACAGCTTGGGAAACCCTGTTTGAAATACTTGGTGCTGGTGACATATTCAGGGGCAACAAACACAAAATGCTGGATGAACATCATCTATGGAAAGGAGTAAAGTGTCAACACTTTGGGTGGATTTCCAGCATCTGCAGACCCTCATGTGTGTATGACATAAGCTGGAGTCTTGATATAAAGAAGTTACTGAGGCAAATTGAAATGTTGAATTATTATTAGGATTGAAACATTCATAAATATGGGAGTGATTCAGCATGTTATTTTCTCTTTTATGTTGACAGCTCATTAGAATTATTTAAAGAGTAGGTAGATAATTTTTGAAAGATTCAGGGACTGACGATGAGGAGAATATGAGGCCAGGGAAAACCTGCCACAATTACATTGCATGACGGGGCAGGGTTGAGGGGCTGTCTGTAGTTTCCAGTGTGCTTATGTTCAATACTCTGAAAAAACAGCTTTGAAAATTCTGTCCATTATTGCTTCTGTCAAATATTGCCTGGGATCTATGGGGAAATTCCAGCTATTCTGTAATTAACTTTTGGAGTTCCATGGAGAAGTGCCAGCAAGCTCAGCTTTTCCATGCATCCTCTGGACAGAGCTAAGATGGCAGCTTCAGAGCTCATCTGCCAAAACAGCTTAATTCCTTCCATTTGATGTCTTTTCTCCCCTTTTCAAGGTGGATGGGGTTCCAAAAGAGTCCTTAATCTAGAGCTGCACTCAGAAGACTCACTGGCCTTCGGGTTTCTGAAGTTCTGTGGCCCTGCGAACCAGCCAATTCCATGCCGGTGTCTCCGACTGAAGCGTCACGGGAGAAAATGGAACATTGCGAATGGCGGATCGGCTGTCAGAGGCCACTGTACTCGGCTCGCTCACTCTCTTTCTATCAATGACTTTGTTGCTGATTCTTGAGTCGGAGAACTCGGAATGAAAGTGACGCGGCAAACTTTAACATCGCAATTAGCAAGTTGTTTCGTTAGTCTCGCTGTCTGACACCTCTCTGCCCCGTTATTAGGAGACAGGGAGCACCTGTGGCACGTCGAATTGTCGGGTGACTGATTAGCTTTTGTTGTACTGCAGATCATGATCTCTCTTGGGGGCTTTGATATTGATTGTTGGCTGGGTGGTGAATGCTGATGCCTTTCGCTGAAATAAGTGGGGGGGGGAGGATTGATGCTTTGCTGCTGCTTGTACGTGGGGAGGTGGATAGAAGGGGTTTTTGGGGTTCTAAAGTTTTTACTGTCACATTTTCTTTGGGGTACTCTTCTGTTTTTGGAGATGTCTGCAAAGAGCAAGAACGTCAGGCTGTATATTGCACACACGCTCTGATAGTAAATGAAACCACTGAACCTGCGTAAACATACTAATCCTGAATCAGAGATGGCCATTTGCAATCTTTGTTAATTATCCTTCAATAATAGATTTCTTATATTGCGAAGCAAAGAAAAGTATTCCAACAACCTGGCAGTGTATAACTAGAACCTTTCGTAAGATGTTTTCACATACTTCGAAATTTTTAAAAAGATAACTGAGTTGAAGTGTTTCAACATAGTTATAAATGTTTTGGATCATTATTTTCAATTTCAAAAGTAGCATTACTTTTTCAGTTGTTTTAGTAATTTATAATGGCTTTGAATATTTCGAATGTCAGGGATATTCGGAGATTTTCCAAGAATTTGTCAGCCAACTAAACTGGTGAATCTGACTGACTGGCTGTCAAAGTTTCAGCAGGTAAAAATCAGAAAACACTGGAAATACTCAGCAGATCAGGCAGCATCTGTGGATCTGAGAAACAGACTTAACATTTCAAGCCTGGAACTTTCCTTTGTTTCGCATTCCACAGAAGCTGCCTGATTTGCTGGGTGTTTGCAGAATTTTCTCTTTTAATTTTAGATTTCCAGCGTATTTTTAATTTTCAGTCAGAATTTCCAAAGTTGCTTTGACTTGATCGAATCTTTCCAAGTGCTACCACTTATGTCATTTTATGTACTGACTGTGGTCTTTCACTGAAGATTAGATTAGGTAGGTTGCACATTTATTCCGGGCTCAGCAGCAAGGATAAAAACAACACTGTCAATTTCAAACCCTTGGAAAATATATTTATACCTGTGAAGTGATATTATAATGCAGCAAGACCATGGGACCATAGGACAGAGGAGCAGAATTAGGCCATTTGGCCCATGGAATTGCTCCATTCCATCATGGCTGATTTATTATCTTTCTCAACCCCATTCTCCTGCTTCTCCCTGTAACATTTGACACTCTAACTAATCAAGAACCTATCAACTTTGATCTTAAAATATACCCAATGACTTGGCCTCCACGGCTGTCTGTGGCAATGAATTCCACAGATTCACCACTCTCTAGCTAAAGAAATTTTTTTCTCAACTCTGTTCTAAATGGGAATCCCTCAGTTGTGAGGCTGTGCCCTCTGGTCCTAGACATCTGCAGTGTAGGAGACATCCTCTCCTCATCCACTCCATCTCACAATATCTGTGAGATGTCCCCTCATTCTTCTAAGCTCCAGTGAGTACAGGCCTGGTGCCATCAAATGCTCTTCATATATTAACCCTTTCATTCCTGGAATCATTTTCATGGATCTCTTCTGGATTCTCTCCTTTGCCAGCACATCTTTTCTTAGATCAGGGGCCCAAAGCTGCTCACAATACTCCAAGTGTGGTCTGACTAATGTCTTTCAAACTTCAGCATTATATCCTTGCTTTTATATACTAGTCCTCCTGAAATGAATGCTAACATTGGATTTGCTTCCTCAGATCCAACTCAAGCTGCAAGTTAACCTTTAGGGAATTCTGCACAAGAACTCCCAAGTCCCTTTGCACCTCTGATTTTGGAATTTTCTCCCCATTTAGAAAATAGCCCACATCTTTTTTCCTTCTACCAAAGTGCATGACCATATTCCTCCCTACGCTATATTTTACCTGCTATTTCTTTGCCCATTCACCTAATCTGTCTAAGTACTTCTGCAGTCTTCCTGCCTCCTCAACACTACCTGCCCTCCACCTATCTTTGTATCATCTGCAAAGATGGCCACAGGCCATCATTTTGGTCATCCAAATCATTGACTTAGAATGTGAAAACAAATGGTCCCAACACCAAGCCCTGCGGAACAGCATTTGTCACTGGCAGCCAACCAGAAAAAGCCCCCCCCCCTTTATTTCTATTCTTTGCTTCCTGCCAGTCAGTCAATCTTCTATCCATGCTAGTATTATTTCGGTAATACCATGGACTCTTGTTTAGCAGCCTCATGTGTGGCACCATCTCAAACGCCTTCTGAAAACCCAAGTAAACAACATCCACTGACTCTCCTTTGTCTATCCTGTGTGTTATTTCCTCTATGAATTACAGCATTTTTGTCAGTCAAGATTTCCCACTAAGGAAACCATGCTGACTTTGGTCTATTTTATCATGTGTCTCCAAGTACCCCAAACACTGATCCTTAATAATCGATGCTTTCCCAACCACTGAAGTCAGGCTAGCTGGCCTATAATTATGCAAACAGAAGTCCACATTGATGTACATAATGAGAAAATCCATGATGAGGAAGGGAAAGCAGGATCCTTTGCAAACCAGATGTTCTGTTTTTGTAATGTCAAGTTTGTATTTTATGGAGAACTCAGACTCAAAAGAAGTTCAAAAAAGAAATGAGAAAAATAAAGATAAAGAGCGCAAAGTCACCATGAATTAAACAATTATTAAAAAAAGAGAAAAATAATGTCAGTTTTTAGCACTTTTAGTTGATAGGCTTGAAAATTATGTCAATATCCAAAGATTTAATGAATTTAGTAATAATTATTTTAAGTGCTAAAATACCACGTAATTAAATAAAGTAACTGTGTCACTGGAAAATAAGCACTTTTCAAGTGCTACTAGCAGGATGGGGTTATACTTACCAGAGTTTGAAAAATAAGAGATAATGTCATTTTCATATATGAGCAGGAATTAACAGTGCAGATACTGTGAGATGTCTTTAGTTGGAGAATCAAGAATTCGAGGATACAGTTTCAGCACAAACAGTTAGTCATTTAGGGCCGAGATGTTTTTTATTCCAGGCTGTGAATCCATAGAATTTCTTATCCCAGAGAGTTTCTAACCTGATCCCAACTTATTGATGTAGTTATAAAGAGGACAAGGCAGTGGCTAGAATTATTAGGAGTTTGAAGAGATTTGGTATGTCAACAAATACACTCAAAAACTTCTATAGTTTCACCGTGGAGAGCATTCTGACAGGCTGCATCACCGTCTGGTACGGAGGGGCTACTGCACAGGACTGAAAGAAGCTGCAGAAAGTTGTAAATCTAGTCAGCTCCGTCTTAGGCTCTAGCCTACAAAGTACCCAGTACGAACTACAAAGACCTCCAGCACCCAGGGCATGCCCTTTTCTCACTGTTACCATCAGGAATGAGATACAGAAGCCTGAAGGCACACATTCAGTGATTTAGGAACAGCTTCTTCCCCTCTGCCATCTGATTCCTAAATGGACATTGAATCTTTGGACACTACCTCACTTTTTAAAAAATATACAGTATTTCTGTTTTTGCACTTCTTTATCTATTCAATATACGTAATTGATTTGCTTGTTTATTTATTATTTTTTAATTTTATTTATTATTTTTTTATGTTATTCATTATTATTATTATTTTTTCTCTATTAGATTATGATCTGCTGCTGCTAAGTTAACAAATTTCATGTCACATGCCGGTGATAATAAACCTGAGTCCGATTCTGATTCAAAAGCTCAGAGTGTATTAAACATGAGATTGATGTTTTCCAATGATATCAACTGTGGATGGAATAACGGCTTCTTACTAAGTTGAGGTGTAGAATGGCAGAGGGAGCTGAAACTACTATATCTCCTGTTCCTGTACTTTCTCATGTGTTCTTTGAGATTAATAATGAGATTGTGAAATCTTGAATGTACATATTTCTCATTGATTATTTCAGTTTCACTGTTACTACTCACACCCAACGCTCCAACTTCCAGGGTTTAGATGCTCTAACTCTCTGGAATATGGATTGCTGGAACACCCCCTTTAAAGATGCAGGCCGGCCTGCTAGTTAGCAGCCATATTTTGGTGCCAAATTTTAATATTTAAAGAGCATTCGAACTGAGGTTCAGTGTCAATCGTCAGCTCAGTTTTGGATTTTCATCTAGTGTCTAGCTTAGAACCCTGTCTTCATTTCAGTCTTGTATCGTGCCTCGAGTCTAGTCCTGCATACTCCACCACTTGGGTCCTAACCATCCTCACTTGGGTCCCTTGTCAGATTCACACAAAGAACTCTTTCAATCTTGTCAACATAAATGATGTTGTAATTTATGAAATGTTTCTTCAGTGAGTGTCTGGAGATGGCGTTGAAGTGTGGCAAAGCAACTGCTCTGTTTAGGCAGAATTGCATAATATTGGGCTGATAACCTGCTTGCAAGTATTCTTTCTGAGAGGTATCTGAGAGATATCTAATACTACCCAGTTGTATATGTGAGAACTTACCTAGAAAACTGTGACTAGTCCAATTAGTATTGCAAGATAACTTTTCAGTGTCAAACTTGTAGAGACATAGATTAATATGGCATTGAAACAAGACCTACGGCCCAATTTGTCCAAGATGCCCTTCTAGTCTAGTCTCATCTGCCCAAATTTGACCCATGTCCCTTCAAACCTTCAAAATCTATGTACCAGTTCAAGTGTCTTTTAAATGATGTACTGACCTCACAGCTTCCTCTGGCAGTTCGTTCCATATCCGCACATCCGGCTATGCGAAGTAATTGTCCTTTAGGTCCCTTTTAAATCTTTCCTCTCTCATTTTCAACCAACTCCCCCAAGTCTTTGATTCTGTTTTCCTGGAAAAATGACTATGTACATCCACCCAATCTATGGCTCTCATGATTTTATACACCTCTAATAAGTCAATATCGTTATATTCAATGCTCAGAATTTTCATAAAATTACCTAATCTCTAATTTAGTTTTCCATCTAGTTCAAGGGTTCTCAACCAATTTTATGCCATAGACCCTAACCATTAACCAAGGGGTTTGAGGGGCTCTTCGACACTAGGTTGGGGACCTGTGCTCTAGTTATACTGTATGACATTATAATGGAAGAGTAAGAGATGCAGATTCATTCTAATATGTTCACAATTTCTCTTTTATTGGTTTTCACATAAGTACTCCATGGTTAAGATGCATGTATTTGTATGTGTGCTTTCTGCAGGCATGCTAGTTCCCCTCTCCAAAACCTTCCCATCCAATGCTCTTATAGCATACTTTTGCTCCTATCTCTTTATCCATGAGGATAAAGGCTTGTGTTTTTACCCAGGCTTTATACAAGACTTCTTTGGGAAATTGAAATGGCAGTTGGTGAGAGATTGAGAAGTGTTTGTGTCTGGAGGGACCTGCACGAATCATGGACCATCGATGTCCAGTTATAGAAATCAATCAGTAAAGCCAATGGAATGTTGGTTAATAATTAATGATTTGACTGCTGGTGTAAAGTCCATGAACAGGTCAGTTCTCCCAATTTAAGGAAGGATATACTGAGATATAAAAAATGCAAACAAGTTTCACAAGGTTGTTGCCTGGGTAGAGAAGGTTGTCCTCCAAGGAAAAAAAGTAATCAGGCTTGCCTCTGTTCTTCAATTTACATAAAAAAGAGAGGTGATCTTATTGAAGTATAAATATTTCTTATAGGATTTGACAGGGTAGATGCAGACCATGTTTTCCCCTGGCTGGAGAATCCAATAAGAAGGTTACCTGTTTTCAAATCAAGGGTCAACCACTCTCACTTAATTTCTTCATCTGAAGGATGGTGAGGTTCCAGAAACTTCTTCCCAACGGGAAAGTGAAAGCTCATTTACTGAGTGTGTCCAAGGCTGTATTTTGATAGATTTTTAGATGGTAAGAATACTAAAGAACATAAAACATAGAACAGCCCTTCAGCTCACAATGCTGTGCCAAACTCTTAACTTACTCCAAGATCATTCGAGGCTTTCTCTCTTGCATATCCATCCATTTTCTTTCATCTATGTGCATGTTTAAGGGTCTCTTAAGTGCCCCTAATGTGTCTGCCTCTATGAATATCCAGGTAGCAGGTTCCACAGACCCTCCACTCCCTGTGAAAGAAACCAAACTCGGACACCCTCCTCACATACTTTCTTCCAAGAATATGCCATTGGTGTATGAAAATGCCATTGGGTAAAAAATCTGTCATGACTTTATTGAATGGAAGCAGGAATAATGTCCAAGTCATGATCTTATTGAATGGGAGAAGGAACAAGGTCAAAACCTAATCAATCATAACCTTATTGAATGGGAGCTGGAACGAGGTCCAAATTTTATTAATCCCTACCATTATGGAATGGGAACAGGAATGCAGGAACGGGGTCCAAATCTTTGAACTTTGCGGTGATTTGCCCCACTAATATTATGAACTGAATTCTGAGGCTTTGGGCCTACTCCAAGCTGCTCTGAAGATTTGGATCTAAGGACTCAGTTTGGTTCTGAATGTTGTTGTTGTCGCTTGCTTCTATGGTTTGCATGACTTGTTTTGTTTTTTTTTTCCTTTCTCTGCGCCCACTGGGGGTTGGTCTTATTTTTTTTAAGTTGGGCTCTTTCAGGTTCCTTGCTTTGCGACTGCCTGTAAGCAAACAAATCTCAAGGTTGTATAATTTATACATTCTTTGATAATAAATGCCCTTTGAATCTTTGAATATTATCAGTCACGACTAGGAGCAGGAACAAGGTCCACATCCAATCAGGTGTGACCTTATTGAATGGCAGCAGAAACAAGGTTGAAATCCTATTGTTCTTACATTTGGCATTTTTGCATTGAGAAATTATGCTTGATGTTTTGCATAGAATGTCAACAGATAATCTATTTTCCAATATGTGGCGGGCATCAATGCCATATTCCACTCTACGCTGTCTATTCCATAATAAAACTGAGGAACGGGCAGAGCGCAGTTTGATAATGAGAGTTTGGTTTCAAATTGCCGCAGGAGAGTTCTGAACCAGTCTTTTATTTTTCTGCTGTAGCAGCTCATTAGTCATGGTGAGCCGAATAAATGGATGGATAATGGATAGATTTTCTGTTCAGATTTCCACCCACACTACCTTCCCAGGGTCAGTTTTGCCTTACATCATTTTGAACAATATTCCAACAGCATTGCCTGTGATATTTCAGAAGAGTTACGCAATTACAGAAAGTTTACTCCAGGGAAGGAGGACCTGAAGCTCATGAAGGCACTGCTAGATCAGTTTAAATGAATATTTCTGCTCTCACTCTGCACTCCTCACTCCTGCAAACTTTTCATCCCTTTCAAGTACTTATCCGGTTCCATTTCATGGCCAGCCTTGAATGTGTTGTTACTATTGTAACACACACAAAATTCTGGAGGAACTCAGCAGGTCAATAAACAGTTGATGTTTCAGGCCTTCATTAGGACTGGAAAGGGAGAGGGCAGAAACCAGAATAAGAAACTGGGGAGAAGGGGGATAAGGGAGTACAAGTTGTCAATTGATAGGTGAGTCCAGGTGGAAGAGAAGGTAGCTGAGTGGTGGAGGGGAAGACGAAAGGGAATGATGTGAGAGGCACAGAGGTGATAGGTGGAAGAGATTGAAGAAGAAGGAAACTGATAGAGGACAATAGACCATGGAATAAAGGGAAGAAGGTGGGAAACCAGAGGAAGGAAATGGGCAGGGCATGAGGTTGGGGAAATGGAGGAGAAGGAGTGAGAGGGTCACCAGAGTGAGGGAAAATAAGGGAGGGAATGGGGAAACAGAGGGACAGGCTACTGGAAATGATTAAAAATTGATTTTCAGGACACTATTGCTGTGGTGGTACCTTCCAAATCCCAACTACTCATGTGGAGATATTTTCCCTTTTCACCATTTTGTTTTTTCCATCACCTTCATCTAATGTTCTCTGATTTTTGAATTCCTACTGATGGGAGCAATTTCTGTCTACATACTAAATGTAACCACTTCACTGTTTTAAATCATACCAGATCTCCTTGCTATTTCTCCCTCTGCAAGGTGAACAAACCTGAGTTCTTCAGTCCACTCATGTAACTGAAGTTCCTCATCTCTGGACTCATTTTAGAAAAATCTCTTTTGAACCTTCTTTGAGGCCTTTATACCAATTTTACTATATAACTCATGGTGGATAATGCTATACTTCACTAAGATTCAGAATGATTTTCTTCTTCTTCATATAAACATAATTAAATATGAACCTCGATGAATGAGACAGCATGATACAGGTTTTCCTCCTATGGTATTGTGCTAACCTTTTAACCTACTCCAAGTTCAATCTAATGCTTCTCTCCTTTCATAGCCCTCCATTTTACTATCATCCATATGCTTACCTAAGAGTTTCTTAAATGCCCTAATGTTCCTGCCCCTAACTCCACCCCTGGCAGGATGCTCACAACACCCACCATTCTCTGTGTAAAAAACCTATCTCTGCTGTTCCTTGAATAATCTGAAGGGAAGTAAAGTATGTTGTAATGAACATCAGCAATGAGAGCTTCTAAAATTGACCAATGTTCTTTTAAATTATTAAATGTCCCTCCCACATCATATTTTTTACGTTACAAAGATATTCCTGGATTCAAACTTAACTTAGCCCAAGTGTGCTGCTTCTCAACATGTTGGACTCTCAGTGAATTGAGTTTGATTTTGTCAGATTACATTTCAATAAGCATATCCTTTCCAATTATAGGTTGCAAATGTCATGTAACACTGTGACTGATGGCCACGTTAAGCACATTTTGTTGTCAGCGGACATCTCCAAATTGAGCTCTAAACCACTTGCATTGGAACTCCAGATTGTGCAGATTATGAGCACATCATGTGTCATATTTCTTAATTTACACTTCTGTAATATTACCTCTTCTTTCATTTGCTTAAGTGCTAAAATAATTTCAAGAGCACCTCACAGCCCTCATCGCTTACCCGCTGGGGCACACTTTCCAAGCGAGTATGCATGATGAGCTCAAGCAATGGAAATGATGATAGAGGGCAGCACCAGCAAAGCGGACCTGCCTCATGGACCCCCCGACTATGGCCTTGCTTTGGCAAGTTTATCAGCTACCAAATTTCCTTTTTCTACTGTACATGGTGTCCATTTAATTTGGTAAGTTTCGTGGTAAAGCAGGATTGACTCTTTAGTGATTGCCACACGTAAATACTCAAGCTACCTTCTAATCTACATAGTGTCTGGATGCAAGAGGGAAATACTTTGTTATTCAAGAAAGTTTCCCTTTTAGACTAAATCCTCCAAATTATTAAAGGTGTGACATGTCTCCTCAGTCTGTTTAAATCAATAAGGACTGTGTTGTATGCAACATCTAAAATAAGACTTTGAGCAGGTGATAGCACATGCCATATGATGTCACTTTGCATTCTCAGTAGCCTCTTTATGCATTTGGAATGTCCACACCAATCTTAGCAGATCTTCTGCCTTGATCTAATAACAGCCTCCAAGTTCTAAAGGCCCTGGATGTGGGTAGGTGCCTAAATTTGATATTTTTTCCAGCAGTGCATGTATAATTCCCAATGTCTTAGAGCAAGAGCAAGAGAGTGAGTGAGAGAGAGTGAGAGATTATATCTATGTTTGTGTATGTGCACGTGTGCATGTATTTATACAGTTGTGCAAATGGTATGCATGCTTTTGTAGCTCAGGTGTCACAGGGTTGTAGCAACTATACTGGACAACAAAAGTTTTTGAAAATGTTGCTTCCTTGGCATTTCTTTTTATAATCATATAACAATTACAGCACGGAAACAGGCCATCTCGGCCCTTCTAGTCCATGCCGAACGCTTACTCTCACCTAGTCCCACCGACCTGCACTCAGCCCATAACCCTCCATTCCTTTCCTGTCCATATACCTATCCAATTTTTTTTTTTAATGACAAAATCGAACCTGCCTCTACCACTTCTACTGGAAGCTCGTTCCACACAGCTACCACTCTCTGAGTAAAGAAGTTCCCCCTCGTGTTACCCCTAAACTTTTGCCCTTTAACTCTCAACTCATGTCCTCTTGTTTGAATCTCTCCTACTCTCAATGGAAAAAGCCTATCCACGTCAACTCTATCTATCCCCCTCATAATTTTAAATACCTCTATCAAGTTCCCCCTCAACCCTCTACACTTCAAAGAATATTGTTTATGAGAGACTGCTTGAAGCTGAATACAAATATAATTTCAGACTACTTGTATTACGTAGGAATTTGGAGTACAAGAAATTAACTTGTATTGAATAAAATGTGTTTAATTGCATAATGGTGCTGACGCTTTCAATAGTTCGACTAAGCTAAAAATGTTTTGTTGATGATTTTCATTTGTATTCAGTGTCTGAGGCTTCTTGTTTAGTTGTCCAACAATAATCAGCCAGCATTGACGGGTTCCAGTTGCCCTGATACTGTTTCTCTATGACTGCCATGTGCTGGTGAAACCTCTCACCATGCTCGTCACTGACAGCACCAAGATTTGCAGGGAAGAAGTCTAAATGGGAATGCGAAAAATGAATCTTTAGTGAGATGTTGCACTTCATGGTTTTGTATGCTTGAAGTATGTTGTCACGTAGTTTGGTGCTCCGCAGTTGCCAAGAAAACTTTCAACAACACCCTTGAATGTCTTCCCGCGATTTTCTCCATTCCCAATAGAAGGTCTTTGAATTGTCTGTCATTGATGACCTGTTTGATTTGTGGGCCAACAAAAATGCACCCCTTAATCTTGGCATCAGTTATTCTGACTTGTATTATGAATTGAAATAACAATTATAGGCAATTTTTTTAAAAATGGTGCGCGATAGTGAAATTCCGTGGTAATTTTCATAATCAGCAGCCCGAAGTCCAGAAGATTCACCCGAAAGTACTCAGGAAGCAAAGTCTTTGTTGTCCAGTGTTACCTGCTTACACTGAAGGTCCTATGACTTTGATTTACTCCTGGCAGTTTGCCCAGAGTCTGCCCATTCTCCCCATGACTGCATGTACCTCCCCATGGTCCTCCAGCCTCCTCCTACATCCCAACTATTCTGCTACATTAACTGGCGACTGCAAAATTGCCCCTATTGTCTCAAGAATGAGGAAGAGTTAGTGGCATCCAAACAAGAATAGGGTATAAGGAAATGTGTGGCACAGAAGCAGTGGAAAAGCTCTGAGAGACAGCACAGACTTTGGTGGGTCAGAGATCCTTCCATGCTGTAAGGAAATAAATGATAGATTATTCTGCATGTTATCTTTAGATGATTAAAGGGTGGGCCTTTCACTCTCTTTGCCTGCCACCCTCACCCAGTTCACACTACAATAAGGCTAATTCTACCATCATCTTGCTGTTCTAGCTGAGATCAGTTGTCTCTTGGTAGATTTGTATTCAACACCTTCTTTTCTATGCTGAAAAAAAATCTGTACTTCAACTAAACTAAATGAAGTGTTTCGAGGGGCTCGTCATGAGGCATATCAAGACCCTGCTGCCCCCCTCACTGGACCCCCTGCAGTTTGCGTACCGTCCCAACCACTCAACAGATGACACCATTGCCACCACCCTCCACCTGGCCTTAACCCACCTGGACAAAAAAGACACATACATTCGGATGCTTTTCATAGACTTTAGTTCAGTATTCAACACAATCATCCCTCAGAAACTGATTGGAAAGCTGAGCCTATTGGGCCTGAACACCTCCCTCTGCAGCTGGATCCTAGACTTCCTGACTGGGAGACCTCAGTCAGTCCGGATCGGGAGCAGCATCTCCAACACCATCACACTGAGCACGGGGGCTCCCCAGGGCTGCGTGCTCAGTCCACTGCTGTTCAATCTGCTGACCCATGACTGTGCTGCAACACACAGCACGAACCATATCATCAAGTTCGCCGATGACACGACCGTGGTGGGTCTCATCAGCAAGAACGACGAGTCGGCTTACAGAGAGGAGGTGCAGCGGCTAATGGACTGGTGCAGAGCCAACAACCTGTCTCTTAATGTGAACAAAACAAAAGAGTTGGTTGTTGACTTCAGGAGGGCACGGAGTGACCACTCCCCGCTGAACATTGGTAGAGATCGTAAGGAACACCAAATTTCTTGGTGTCCACCTGACGGAGAATCTCACCTGGTCCCTCAACACCAGCTCCATAGCAAAGAAAGCCCAGCAGCATCTCTACTTTTTGCGAGGGCTGAGGAAAGTCCGTCTCCCACCCCACATCCTCATCACATTCTACAGGGGTTGCATTGAGAGCACCCTGAGCAGCTGCATCACTGCCTGGTTCGGAAATTGCACCATCTCAGATCGCAAGACCCTGCAGCGGATAGTGAGGTCAGCTGAGAAGATCATCGGGGTCTCTCTTCCTGCCATCACGGACATTTACACTACACACTGCATCCGCAAAGGAAACAGCATTATGAAGGACCCCATGGACCCGTCATACAATATCTTCTCCCTCCTGCCGTCTGGGAAAAGTCTGCAAAGCATTTGGGCTCTCACGACCAGACTATGCAACAGTTTCTTCCCCCAAGCTATCAGACTCCTCAATACCCGAAGCCTGGACTGACACCTTGCCCTATTGTCCTGTTTATTATTTATTGTAATACCTGCACTGTTTTTGTGCACTTTATGCAGTCCAGTGTAGGTCTGTAGCCTAGTATAGCTTTCTCTGTGTTTTTTTTATTACGTAGTTCAGTCTAGTTTTTGTACTGTGTCATGTAAACCATGGTCCTGAAAAACATTGTCTCATTTTTACTATGCACTGTACCAGCAGTTATGGTCGAAATGACAATAAAAGTTGACTTGACTAAACACTTCCACATTTCCAGCATAAATTATTTAAATCAGTTATTCATAATTTATTTGTAATCGTGATTATAACTGAACATTAAGTAACAACTAAAAATTTCACACTAAGCACAGCAACCACAAGAGATGGCATGCTGATGCCTGCTTTTTCACGATAGTTTCCCTTGGAAGCTATCAGCAACCTGGACAGTTTAGGAAATAGATTTGGTGAGTTTTATGGTGAATGGCATATAAGATGTACAGGCTGAAAGCAGCCACTCGGGTTTACATGATGTAAGGGTAAAAAAGGAAAACTTCTTGTTTTCAATAATGTTTGGATCTCAGACCAATTCCAGTTAAATCCTCCAAAATACAATGAAATGAAATGCCTTCTCAGTCCTCCTACGGCAAGTGCCTGACTGTATCACTTACCGCATCTTGACTTCACAAACCACAACATTCCGTGAGATCAAGTGATCGCTTCCTACATGGTTTCTCTCATAAATGGCATTAACTTTTAAAATTAAAAAAAAAAAATTCACACGCTTTCATGAATCAGGATAAAATTACACTTTTTAAACTGACATACGGTACTATATTTAAAACAATGCTTAGCATAAGTACAACCTATTGACTGTTGGTCAGACCTCCAATTTTAGCAAAAGAACACCAGATCAAGTGAAATAAAAATAACAGGAAGGTTATGATTCTGGGCATGAAAGTATTTTATTAATGCTTTTCTTTTTCATTATTCAGATGCTAAAGGTTTATTTCTAGATAAAGCGTAGTCAGTTTAAGCCAATAGCAATGAATACGAATAGTACATTTGGTGCAATGGAACTATGACTTCTAAGTATAATTTCAGAGTGTTAACCATATTTGCTTTAGTTTCTAATCTCAAAGACATAGAAATTTAGCTTTTCTCCAAAGCATGACAATATGGAAATGACAAAAATATGATAATATATTGACACAGCATCTGTCTCTACAGTACACTCAGTGGCCACTGTATTACATTCCTCCCATACCTAATAAAGTGGTCACTGAGTGTATGCTTGTAGTCTTCTGCTGCCGTAGCCCATTCACTTCGAGGTTTGATGTGTTGAGCTTTCAGAGATTGTCTTTTGCACACCACTGTTGTAATGTATGGTTATTTGAGTTACTGTCGCCTTCCTGTCAGCTTGAGCCAGTCTGACCACAGACTGATTGGTAACAATGTATTTACCCACAGAACAGCTGTTCGCTGGATGTGTTTCCAATTTTTGCACTGTTCTCTTTAAACTCTAAAAACAGTAGTTGTGCATGGAAATCTCAGGGCATCATCAGTTTCTGAGATAGTCAAACAATCCTGATCACTCCACAATCAAAGTGACTTAGATCACATTTCTTCCCCATTCTAATGTTCGACCTGAACAACAACTGAACCTCTTGACCATGTCGGCATGCTTTTATGCAACGGGCTGCTGCCACATGGTTGGCTGATTAGATATTTGCATTAATGAGCAGATCATAGAGTCATAGAAGATCAGCACAGAAGTAGGCCTTTCAGTCTATTTAGTCCATGCTGAACTATTTAAATTGCAGGTATACCTCATAACGAGGCCAATGAGTGTATATTGTCAACAGGTTATGAAGATACATTTCAAATGTCTTTTTTTCAGTATTTCAATATTTAGTAATAAATATTACCTATTTTACCATTTCCAGTTGCACCGTTGAGGAAAAAATACTGAGAGGTAAGGAATTCTTTGGAAAAGGATGGCTGGAGAGAGAGGGATCTAAGGAGTGAGACACATTCTGCAGTTCTGGTCACCACATTACATGTGGAGCCTTTGGAGATGGTGTGGAGAGGTTCACCAGGATGTTGCCTGGATTGGAGAACAGCTGTAAGGGGAGGTTGGGCAAACATAGATTCTTTTCTTTGGAACACTGTAGGCCAAGGGGTAGACTGAAAACAGTATAGAAAATTAGGGGAGGCATAGTAGAGCGTCAACTCCTCCCCACCCCCAGATGGAGTCATCAAATGCCTTAAGCACTTGGAATGTGTGGCAAGGGCAGGTGGTGGAAGGAGATGTAATAGCAACTGAAACCTTGCTGGTTTCCTTGGTTGCATGGGTCTAGGAAATACACACTCCGGTCCCGCCAAACCCGTCGGATTGAGTTGGCTCTCCCACTCCAAACCCTGGTTTGTGTGGATGCTGTGTAACTTGCTACCCCGTTCCAACTCAGTGCCAAGAAATAACAGACAGCACGTTGCATATGATTGAAAGAATTATATTCATGAATCTTAACTAAGGGGTTAGTAAAGAAAAGAAAGAAAAAATACAAAAAGGGTCCATTATAATTAAACAGTCAAATGTGCTCATTTCTTCCCAAAATTCATATTCACTGATCCTCAGTCGATCTCAGCACCTGGCTCCATCGAATCTTGGTCCCCCATCGAGTCGAATCCTACAACTGGTTCTCTCCAGCATCTTCTCCCTTCATCTCCCACCAAACAAAGGACCCAGCTCACATTCCAATGCACCCGTTGCCTCCAACCATAACACAAACACAGCTTCTACAGAAAGACCATTACGTTAGCAGTGAAACCTTTCCTAGGGTGTTACATAACACTTCAGAGGCATTTAGCCAGACATACGTACAGGCAGGGAATTGTGGGATGCATACCATGTGCAAACAGATGGTAATGGTTTAACTTGGCATCATGGTCAGCACTGACACCAGGGGAACAAAGGGTTGTTTCTGTGTTGTACTGTTTACATTCTACCATCAGCCCAACAGCGACTCTGCCATTGACTACAGAGAAGGTGGAATGAAAGAATGAGTCAAACATTGAGGACAGCAGAGTTGGGTGATCAAAAAATACAGTAGACCTAGTATAAAGAGTTGTAAGTTACTGATAGAACAAAATGAAGGAATCTCTAAATGAGAAGAATAAGTCTGAATTTAGAGCCGGTGAAGGTGGGGAAAAAAAAGCAGGAATAAAAGAAATAAAAAACACAAAATGCTGGCAGAACTCAGCAGGCCAGACAGCATCTATGGGAGGAGGTAGTGACGACGTTTCGGGCCGAAACCCTTCATCAGGAGTGAAGTAACAAGGGATGGTCGAGGGGGGATAAGAAGTGGGGGGAGGGAGGAAGTAGAGAGCTGGGAAGTGATAGGCTGGAGGGAAATGGGCTAGGGGGAAGGTGGAGAATTATGGGAAATAAAAGAGAAAGAAAGGTAGGGCTGGGGGGAGAGATTATAGTGAGGGGGGAAAAAGAGAGAGAAAGAGAACCAGACTAAAATAATAGATAGGGATGGGGGTAAGGGTGGGGGGCAGGGGTATCAACGGAGGTCAGTGAGTTGGATGCACTGACCTCCGTTGATACCCCTGCCCCCCACCCTTACCCCCATCCCTATCTATTATTTTAGTCTGGTTCTCTTTCTCTCTCTTTTTCCCCCCTCACTATAATCTCTCCCCCCAGCCCTACCTTTCTTTCTTTTATTTCCCATAATTCTCCACCTTCCCCCTAGCCCATTTCCCTCCAGCCTATCACTTCCCAGCTCTCTACTTCCTCCCTCCCTCCACTTCTTATCCCCCCTCGACCATCCCTTGTTACTTCACTCCTGATGAAGGGTTTCGGCCCGAAACGTCGTCACTACCTCCTCCCATAGATGCTGTCTGGCCTGCTGAGTTCTGCCAGCATTTTGTGTTTTTTAAAATTTATTTCCAACATCTGCAGATTCACTCATGTTGCCAAGGAATAAAAGAAAATTGATGGGAATCTCTCTAGTGAGTTGAAAGGGGTGAAAGAATGTTGTACAGGGTCAAATAGTCACAGGGTGGACGCATTGCAGAAGGATGCCCAACAGGTAATGATGAGTGAAGTGTGCATTCAGCTGGATGGTAGCTTCAAACACTTGGTCAGGGGTAGAGAGGAGAAAGGTTCGGTCAGGATCAAATGTGGGCTTTACATCGGCACCTACCATCAAACACATGACAAAAAGGCTCACTCTGATTCTATAAGTTGCTGAAGATCTTAGCGGGCAAGATTTCAAAGTTGAAAGTCAATTTATTATCAAAGTACAAATAGCTCACCATATACGACCTTGAGATTCAATTTCTTGCTGGCAGTCAAAGTAAATACAAAGAAATACAATAGAATCAATGAAAAAACTGCACACAACAGACATTCAATATGCAAAAAGACACCAATTTGTGCAAGTAGAAAAAAGAAAAATACATTAATAACTTTATTTACTTATTTATAGTAAATATTGAGGACATGAGTTGTAGATTTTTGGCATTGCTTAATTTTGGGGACTCTTTTTCAATTAATTAGATCTTATTACATGCCCTGCCATTGAATTTTACTTTTAGTGGCTTGTTGTTCAATTGGAAAGTTGAGTCCTACTCATCGCGTACTCATGAACTCCTTCCTGCACACCAAGCCTTCTTGTTGGAAACTGCCTCTCTAAGATCCCTCAAGGTCATTCGCATTGTCTGAGTAATATTATCTATCCATTGTAGCCTCTATCATCCTCTCTTTTAGTGGCAGAGCATGAAAAAAGATCTAATTAATTGAAAAAAGACTTCAGATACTGGAATCAGGAACAAAAAAATCTGCACGAGGAACTCAGTGGATCTGGTCGGGCAGCATCTACGCAGGGAAAGGAATTTTGGGATGAGACCGTCCACCGGGGCTGAGTATATAGAGGGGAGATATAAAGAGATGAGAGGGAGGTGTGTGGCAGGGGCTGACAGAAGTGCTAGGTGGAACTAGATGAGGAGGGAAATGATAGCAGATATATTTAAGTGGGGGAGCAGTGGAGTTAGGAGATAGTCCCTGTTGTGTGAGAGACAATAAGGGATTTGTAAACAAGTGCGGCTGAGTGAGGGATGGAAGGATGGAGTAGAGGCAGATCTGGAAGGTGACATGTGGAACTAGGAAGTTGTAGATGATGGAATATGACAAGCCAGGAAGGTGATAAAAGGAACAGGATAAGGGAGGTATAGGAGGGAGATGCAACCACTTATGGGAGTAAATCCGGCTATTATCATCACAAGTACCAAGGATAAACTTTACTTTGTATCATGTCATTGCAACACTCTATTGAGGTAGAAGGCTCAATTGGTTAAGTGTGAGGCAGGTGAGAGCAGGTGGAAGAGGGGAATGAAACTAGATGTTGAGGAAGGGGTATGGAAATCAAAAGGTGACAGAAAGGAGCCCAGGGAATGTGGGTTACCTGAAGTTGGGAAATTCAATGTTCATACCGTTGAGTGTTTATTTAGAGAGTAGCGCTGAGAAGGTCCTTCTGGCCCTCTGAGCTGTGCCACCCCACCCAGCAGTCCACTGATTGTAACCCTAGCCTAATCACAGGACAAATTACAATGACCAGTGGACCTACTGACCGGTACGTCTTCGGAATATGGGAGGAAACTGGAGCACCCGGAACAAACCAACGTAGACCCGGGAAGGAGCATACAAACTTGCTTACAGAGGATACCGGAATTGAACTCAGAACTCTGACGTCCCGAGCTGTAATAACATTGTGCTAACCGCTATGCTACTGTGGTGTCCAGTTGTAAACTAACCAGGTGGAATATAAGGTGCTGAATAACACTGGCTATTAAACCTGTTGATAAAATTATCAGAATGCGAACATTTAGTTCTACGTTGCAATCATCCAACATATCCTATCTCAAAAGTAGCTAAATTTATGTTTATTATCTCTGTGAACTTCCCTGCAGGACTCACTGAAATGATATTAATGGACTCCCTTTTGTAATTCAACACGTACAAAATGCTGGAGAAACTCAACAGGTTAGGGAAATAGGACAGTTGACTTTTTGGGCCAAGGCTTTTCATCAGGATTCATTCCCACTTCTCATTCCAATGCTCCTTGCATTGGGACATTCTAAACCAATCACTGCCCCTCAACATATCCCATTTGAAGACTTCAAAAGAAATGAATTCTAACCTTTTAGGCAGCAATCTTATAAGATCAGGTGCAACCCTACAATTACACTACTTTATATCACATCCAATGTTTACTGCTATGACTTCAGTGGAAGATTAAATCTGATAGAATATGACACCGAAATTATTCCTGAATTAATAAAACCATCCCCTTAATATGGCTATATATCAAGGTTCAAAGTAAATTTATTATCAAACTGCATATACATCATCAATAACAACTCCGAGATTAATTTTTTTGTGGGCATACTCAATAAATCTTTAATAGAACCAATGAAAAACCACATCAACTGGAGCATTCAACCAGTGTGAAAAAGACAACAAATTGTGCAAATACAAAAAGGAAGAAGTAATAATCATAAATAAATAAGTAATAAATATTAAGAACATGAGATGAGGAGTCATTGAAAGTGAGTTCATTAGTTGTGAAAATATTTCAATGATAGAGCAAGTAAAGTTGAACGAAGTTATCCCCTTTGGTTCAAGAGCCTGGTGGTTGAGAGGTAATAACTGTTCCTTAAACTAGTGGTGTGAATCCTGAGGCTCCTTTATCTTCTTCCTGATGGCAGCAGCAAGAAGAGAGCATGACCTGGATGGAGGGGGTCCCTGATGATGGATGCTGCTTTCCTGCGACAATGTTTCGTGTAGATGTCCTCAATAGTCGGGAGGGCTTCACCCATGATGGACTGGGCCGTAAGATTGTGGGAGGGGGGGTTGTGGGGTGGGGGGGCATGCTTAGTATTGGCAGCACCTACCTACAAATATTAGTTGCCATAGAAATTGCTATTGTTCCATTAATCAAGAATTTATAGAATCTTTATTCATGGCAAAATCAACACTTGATTTGAACAGGTTGATTTTTCATTTATATTGCATATCATTTGATGGTGAGCCCGATAGGGTGTTACAAATGAAACAGATAAAATCAAGATAAAATACTTTTTTATACAGTAGTTATATGAAATATTCATAGATATGCTCTTTTTCATAGTTATTTGCTATTTGAGCTTAAGGAAAATCCTAAACAGCCTCATTGGTTGTTAGTGAGTATGCACTTTTTATTTGATCTTGTATATTTATTTTTAAGTTCATAAGGTTGGTTTTGAGGACAGAGAGGGGAGGTAGGAGTCAGGGTAACACACACAAAGTGCTAGAGGAACTCAGCAGGTCAAGCAGCATCTGTAGAAATGAATAAACAGTTGAAGGGTCTCACCAGAAACGCTGACACTTTATTCTTCTCCACAGATACTGTCTGACCTGCTGAGTTCCTCCACCATTTTGTGTGTGCTGCATCTGCAGAATTTCTCTTATGTGTTTAGTTAGGAGTCAGGCTGGAGTCAAAGTCTCTGCTCCTCGTTCAGAGGTCAGTGACGTGGTTGTAGCACGGACACTGATGTTGGATGTTGGATGTCGGGCCGGCAGAAAGTGGACCAATGAGGGGTTCAAGGCCTGGTGTCCTGTGGTTTTGTTGCTTGTCGTGTACTGTGTTATTCCATATTGTGGGCATGCAATGTTGGCACTGGAATGTGTGGTGACACTTGCGGGCTGCCTCCAGCACACCCTTGAGTTTGTGGGTTGTTAATGCAAGCATGCATTTCACTATATGTTTTTATGTACATGTAATAAATGAACTTGAATATTGAATTTGACTTCCAGTTAAGATGGTGCAACAGCTCACTAGTATTTAAAAAAAGCTAAAAAAATTTGATTTAAAACATCACTAAAAATACCTTTTCTGAGGTAAATCGTGTTAAATTATCGCTGCAAACAGTGAAGGGGCAAGTGACGGTGAGGCAAGTTCAGGGGGTGAGCTGAGATGGTATGTTGCAGAATCGTTGCAGATGGAGTTCTGATGTCTGTACAACTGTACCAGGTGCAAGGTTGGTCTAGGCCCGGAGCCTTTCACTGAAGCCGGGTCCTAGTGTGAGGTACAATCCACTGTTTAGACCATTTAAACCAGATCAGAGTTGAGAGACTTTTTTTGCTCACTCTTCATAATGTTTCCTCCTCTTTTCAGGGTGCTGGAGCCTTTCACTGTTCCGCTGTTTGGTCAATTTAAGCACTGGCCCAGATAGACTGAATAGACAGGGTGTTGGGATCTGGGGTGAGAACCGATTTCACTTGTTGTCTGCGATAGTCACTCCTCTCTCCAAGGCACTAAGGCTGTGAAGACTGCCCCGGCTGCTGTGCTCTGTTCCTGCTAATATGATGAACTGATAAGTGAGGCTTTGGGCCTACTCCGGTCTGCTCTAGGTTTCAGATCTGAGGACTCAATTTTGGTTTGGAGTTTTGCTGTTTTCTTCAATTGTTTGTGTGATTTGTGTTTTTTTTCCCTTTCTCTTGCGCATCAGGTGTGGTCTTTAGTTTTATTTTTATTCTTTTTCTCTTTAATTGAGCTCTTTCAGGTTCTTTGTTGCTACTTGTGGGCAAATGAACCTCAAGGTTGTATAATTTATATGTACATTCTTTGATAATAAATATATTTTGAATCATTGAATCTTTGTAATCTTGGTTTTAACCTCGTGTTTTCTACACACACCTGCTGTCCTTTTGCTCTAAACATACAGCTTACGCTGCTGGGATCAAACTTAGTGATTAAATGAGGTCTCTGTTGCAAAACCAATGGAAAGAGCTTGGGGCCAGAAAACAATTTTGTTGTGTGCAATAACATCTCTAGTCTGTGGGTAAGCAAAATGCTGCTTGGGAAACTCTAGAGCCATCTTCTGAATTATTAAATAATGAAAACAATTTTCTAAGAGCTTTTACTTTGCAACAATTAATGTGCCCACAATGACAGCAGATGCAGGCTGACACTAAACATATTGTGGAAATTTATAACAGTTCTCTTAGCAGAGAGGTAATTAATTAGAGGACATAGGTTTAAGGTAACTGATAGAGGGATGAGAAGGTAGTAGAAGAAAAAAAAACCTCGTGCTAGCAAACGGGGAGCATGAACACTTTAAGGCAGGGGCTCCCAATATGGGGTCCATGGACCCCTTGGTTAATAGTAGGGATCAATGGCATAAAAAAAGGTTGGGGGCCCCTTCTTTAAGGGTAGTAGAGGCAGAACCTTCATCACATTTAAAAAATATATCTGATTATGCCCTTGATAAATGCAAGAGATTCTGCAGATACTGGATAGCCAGAGCAACACACGCAAAATGCTGGAAGAACTCAGCAGGTCAGGCAGTATCTATAGAAGGGAATAAACAGTTGACATTTCAAGCCCTGCATCAGGAATGGAAAGGAAGGGGGATGAATCTAGAATAAGAGGTGGGGGAACTGTGTTCCTATTAGTGGGAGGGGAGGGAGATACACAATACTCAGCAATACTAGTCAGGGAAAATGTCACAGCAGTACTCAAACAAGACAGACTGGGGAGCTTGTCTACTGAGGCTATATGGGTGGAACTGTTGAATAAGAAAGGCATGACCACATTAATGGGATTATATTATTCACCACCCAACAGTCCAGGGGATTTAGAGGAGCAAATTTTGTAGAGAGTTCGCAGACTGTTGCAAGAAGCATAAGGTTGTGATAGGAGGTGACTTTAGCTTTCCATATTGAAACATAGAAACATAGACAACCTACAGCACAATACAGGCCCTTTGGCCCACAAAGTTGTGCTGAACATGTCCCTACCTCAGATATTACTATGCTTACTTATAGCCCCCTATTTTACTAAGCTCCATGTATCTATCTAAAAGACCCTATCATATCCGCCTCCACCACAATTGCTGGCAGCCCATTCCACGCACTCACCACTCTCTGTGTAAAAAAACTTACCCCTGACATCTCCTCTGTACCTACTCCCCAGCATCTTAAACCTGTGTCCTCTTGTGGCAGCCAATTTAGCCCTGGGAAAAAGCCTCTGACTATCCACACAATCAATGCCTCATTGACTGGGAATCCCGTACTGTAAAAGGCCTGGATTGGATAGAGTTAGACCAGAAGACCAGAAGACATAGGAGTAGAATAAGGCCATCATGGCTGAATTATTATTGCTCTCAACTCCATCCTTATGCCTTCTCACTGTAATCTTTGATGCCCTGACTAATCAAGAACATATCAACCTCTGCTTTGAATATATTCAGTGACTCAGTCTCTACAGCTGTCCATGGCAATGAATTTTGCAGATTCTCCACCCTCTGGCTAAAGAAGTTCTTTCTCATCTCTGTTCTAAATGGATGTCCCTGTATTCTGAGGTTGTGCCCTCCGGTCCTAGACTCCACCACTATTGAAACATCCTCTCCACTCCAGTCTATCTAGATCTTTCAATACTCAATGGGTTTCAATGAGTTCCCCCTCATTCTTCTATATTTCAGAGAGCATAGGCCCAGAGTCATCAAATGCTCCTCACAGGTTAATACTTACATTCCTGTAATCATTATCCTTTGGACTCACTCCAATGCCAGCACATCTTTTCTTAGATAAGGTGCCCAAAACTGCTCACAATACTCCAAGTGTGGTCTGACCAATGCCTTATAAAGCCTCAGTATCATATCCTTACTCTTATATTTTACTTCTCATGAAATTAGTGCTAACATTGCATTTGCCTTTCATACCACTGACTCAACCTGCAGTTAACTTTTTCAGAATCTTGTACAAGGACTCTCAAGTCCCTTTGCACCTCTGATTTTTGAATTTTCTCCCCATTTAGAAAATAAGTTAAACAAGAAAATAAGTTGGTCAAATATGTCCAGGAATTCTTCCTTAATCAGTACATAGAGGTCCCATTTAGAGACAGTGAGATGCTTGCTTTTTCTGGTTGGCTGCCAGTGACTTGTGCTGTTCCACAGGCTTCATTTCTCATTATGTGTTAATGATTTGGATAATGGAATTGATATCTTTGTGGCCAAGTTTCCAGATGATATGAAGATAGGTGGAGGGGCAGGTAGTGTTGAGGAAACAGGGAGTCTACAAAGGACACAAAATGCTGGAGGAACTCAGCAGGCCAGACAGCATCTATGGAAAAGAGTACAGTCAACGCTTCAGGACGAGACCTTTCAGCAGGACTGGAGAAAGAAAGATGAGGAGTCAGAGTTAGGAGGTGGGGTGAGGGGAGGCAGGAACACAAGATGATGGGTGAAAATGGGGGGAGGGGTGAAGTAAAGAGGGGAATCTAATCTAATAAGATTAGATTAGATTCTAATAAGAGAGAAACTAATAAGAGAGGACAACCCCTCCCCCCCCTGCAAGTAATTGAATATATTTAATGTGGAGGTTGATAGATTCTTGATTAGTCAGGGCAGCAAAGGTTAACGAGGAGAAGGCAGGAGAATGTGGTTGAGAGCAATAATAGATCAGCCATGACGGAATGGCAGAGCAGACTTGATGGGCTGAGTGGCCCAATTCTGGTCCTACGTCTTATGCTCTAAGGTCTAGATCTGATAATGAGAAAGGGCAGATGACAGGAATTTCTGTAGGAGAACACTTTGCATCTAGTGATCATAATTCAATTGGTTTCAAGATAATTATGGGGAAGGATAGTCTGGTCCTTGTATTGAGATTCTAAGTTGGAGAAAGGCCAATTTTGATGGTATCAGAAAGGATCTGGCAAGTGTAGACTGGAGCAAGTTGTTTTCAGGCAAAGGTGTTCTTGGTAAATGGGAAGCCTTCCAACGAAAGCATTTGAGAGTACAGAGTTTGTATGCTCCTGTCAGAATAAAAACTAAGAGTAACAGGTTTATGAAACATTGTTTTTTAAGTGATACTGAAGCCCAGGTTAAGAAAAAAATAGGAGGTGCATATTAGGTATAGGCAAGAAGAAGCAAAGGAGTTACTTGAGGATTATAAGAGTATGGTCACCTACCTACAGGAAAGATATCAACAAGATTGAAAGGCTGCAGAGAAAATTTACAGGGATGTTGTCAGGACTTGAGAACCTGAGTTACAGGAAGAGGTTGAATAGGTTAGGACTTTCTTCCCTATAGAGCATAGGAGAGATTTGTTAGAGGGGAAACTGGAACCAGAGGTCATGGGTTAAGGACGGAAGTTGAAATATTTAAAGGGAACGTGAGCTGCAACTTCTTCACTCAGAGGGTGGTGAGAGTGTAGATGTGGGTTCAGTTTCAAGATTAAAGTCAACTTTGGCCAAGTACATGGATGGGAGGGCTATGGTTGATGGGACAAGGTCAATTAATTGGCATGGACTAGATGGGCTGATGGGCCTGTTTCATTGCTGGAGCATTCTATAACTGCTATGACTCTATTGTACAGTCAAAAGTCATATACATGAATTTGTCTATGACTTAAATAAATACTAGCCATTCTGGGGGGGTGGCACTGCGGCATAGTGGTTAGTGTAGTTCTACTACAGAGCTAGCTGTAAAGTTGGGCTTCAACATTGAGTCTTTATTATTTTCCATAGATGCTGCCTCACCTGCTGAGTTCCTCCAGTATTTTATAGATATGCCCTTGGGATATTTTCACTGGCTAGAAGCTGGGGAATAGCATATGCGCAATCACAAACATATAGGATCTGGTAAGATGAGGCCATTACTTACCCACTAACTATTGACGAGGTTGTTTAAAATTCACCTTAAGCTCAAAAAGCAAACAACTATGAGAAAGAGAAGTCAGAATGAAATTGTTCTTTGTTGCACTAGTCAATGTAATCATTAGGTTACTTTGACACACTTCTATTAACTGGCTGCAACACAGCCTGGTATAGAAACACTTATGCCCTGGAATGGAAAATCCTACAGAAAGTAGTGGATGCGGCTCAGTCCACCACGAGTAAAGCACTCCCAACCATTGACCACATCTACATGAAAAGCTGTTGCAGGAAAGCAGCATCCATCATCAGGGACTCCTACCACCCAAGACATGCTCTCTTCTCACTGCTGTCATCATGAAGAAGGTACGGGAGCCTTAAGACTCACCCCACCAAGTTTAGGAACAATAAATACCCCTCAAACATCTGGCTCTTGAACCAAAGGTGATAACTTCACTCAAGTTTAGTTGCCTCATCATTGAAATGTTCCCATAACCAAAGGACTCACTTTCAAGGATGCTTCATCTCATGTTCTCAATATTTATTGATTATTATTATTTCTTCTTTTTGTATTTGCAAAGTTTGTTGCCTTCAGCACTCCGGATGCATGCTCTAGTTGGGTGATCTTTCATTGATTTTGTTTTGGTTATTATTCAACAGATTTATTGAGTATGCCCACAAGAAAATGAATCTTTGATAATAAAATGTACAAACGGCCTGATCTCTGTAATATATCTTCAATTTATCTGTTTCATTTGTAACGCACTATGTTAGCTGGCATGGATATAATGGCCCAAATGGCCATTGGTGAGTTTTCTGCCATGTTGCCAACTGACAGAAACCTCAGGGGCTAATTTCATCCTTGGGTGCAGAAGCTAAACACGTACAAGAGTGTTGGTCATCAGTTGTACTCATCCAGGCAAATTAATCTCAGCAGAACCTATGGAGCAGAAGCAAACACAGCTTGGCATGAATGTTTCAGCTTGTCACTTGCAGCCAAAACTGAATTGTTCTCCCTATATCTTTTTGTCAATTTACATGCCCTCGCCTTTCACAGCCTGCATCTCTCTCCTTTTCACTCTACCTTTTCCCCATTTTCTACTCTTTTCTCTTTCCCTCTGCCCTCTTCTCCCTCAATTTTTATCTTCTTGTTATCTGTCACTGTTAAATATTATGCTTCCTAAGCCTCATTTTTTGCTTACTGTTTAAGACCCTCCCCCCCCCCCCCAATTCCTGGGTATCTCTCCTGTTTACAATCCTGTTCAGATTGTAGGCTGAAGGTTGTCAATGGTGTGTGAGTTCGATGCAGTCAAAACTGTTGTGTAATAGAGTCACGGTACATATACAACTCTTCTTGCCCCTGCCTACATCTGGAAGGCACACCAGGAGCCCGGGAAGCAGTGAGCAGCTGTTGTCTTCTAAGAGCCATCTTTTTACCAAAGTGTTGAGGATGATTGAAAGGAAGAGTGGAAGGGCAGCGGGTGTTCAGCGCCATCTACCAGCCTCTCATTCACTGCTATTGGAGGAAGGTAGCAGCATGTGACTGGTCTCTCTCTCTCTTTCCCTCTTGCTCGATGCCGCCAGAGGATTGTGCTGGAGTCCTGGATCTTAGGTAAGGTTTAATCGACGCGGTTTGTGGGTTGGACTCTGTCGTTCATGTTTAAATGTGTTTCTGGTTTCTGGTCACTCCTGTTTTGTTGCTGTTTTGGATGTTTTTGATTGGGATAACCTGCAAATAATGAACAACACAGCACCAGATTGAACTAAACTGAGCTGAACTGAATATGTCTGGACTCTTTTGATTTTGTGTCTTATATTCTGTGTTTTTCACTAACTTTTGCTGTTTGTGTGATTTGTTCTTTTTGTGAAGGGGGGGAGTTGATGTTTTTCTTTGAATGGCTTCCATGGTTTTCTTTGTTTTGTGGCTGTCTGTGGGAAGATGAATCTCAGGGTTATATACTGCATGCATACTTTGATGATAAATGTACTTTCAATCCTCATCGAAGGGATCAGCAGTGGACGGTTTCAAGTTCCTGGGTGTTGACATCTCTGAAGGTCTATCCTGGGCCCAACATATTGATGCAATTACAAAGAAGGTATGCCAGTGGCCATATTACATTTGGAGTTTGAGGAGATTTGGTATGTCACCAAAGATTCTAGCAGATTTCTACTTGTGTACCCCTGGTTGTATCACTGTCTGGTATGAAGGTGCCAATACAATGTATTGGACGGAGCTCCAGAGGGTTGTAAATTTAGCCAGCTTCACCATGCCACTAGCCTACCCGTCATCGAGAGAATCTTCTAAAAGTGATGCCTCTCAAAGGCATCCAGGACATGCCCTTTCCTCATTGTTACCATCAGAGAGGAGGTATGGGAGCCTCAAGACATACACTCACTGTTTTAGGAACAACTTCTTTCCCTCTGCAATCAGGTTTCTGAAGGTCCATGAACACCACCTCACTATTTTGCTCTCTTTTTGCACTACTTAATTATTTTTATATATATCTCAGAGTAACTCATAGCAACCTTATTATGTATTGTGCTGTACCACTGCTGCAGAACAACAAATTTCATGATATTTTTCTGTGATAATAAACCTGATTCTGATTCTTGTTCTGTCTATAGGAGGACCTCAGCCATGCCCATTGTGGAGGACAAGGTCGCATTGACTTTCAAATTCCACATCTCATACACTACACGCTGCATCCGCAAAGGAAACAGCATTATGAAGGACCCCATGCACCCCTCATACAATCTCTTCTCCCTCCTGCCGTCTGGAGAAAGGCCCCAAAGCATTCGGGCTCTCACGTCCAGACTATGTAACAGTTTCTTCCCCCAAGCCATCAGACTCCTCAATACCCGAAGCCTGGACTGACACCTTGCCCTACTGTCCTGTTTATTATTTATTGCAATGCCTGCACTGTTTTTGTGCACTTTATGCAGTCCTGTGTAGGTCTGTAGTCTAATGTAGCTTTCTCTGTGTTTTTTTTAATTACGTAGTTCAGTCTAGTTTTTTGTACTGTGTCATGTAACACCATGGTCCTGAAAAACGTTGTCTCATTTTTACTATGTACTGTACCAGCAGTTATGGTCGAAATGACAATGAATCTTCAGGTAGTATATGGTGATGTACATTATACATACATTGATAATAAATTTGCTTTGAACTTTGAACCTTGTTAGAGGAGTTCTGTTAAATAGAATTGAAAATAAAATAATGTTGATACATTACATCTCAAATAAGAAACAGAAAATGCAGGAACAGGAGCTTAGCAGGTCTACTAGCATCTGGGCATTTAATTGTTGCACTATTTCACCCAGCCAACCTGACAAAGGGTCTCAGCCCAAAACACCAACTGTTTACTCTTTTCTATAGACGTTGCCTAGCCGGCTGAGTTCCTCCAGCATTTTGTATGTGTTGCTTTGGATTTCCAGCGTCTGCAGATTTTCTCAAATTTGTCACAGAAGTTGTGTTTGTTTCAGCCATTTCCCTCTTCCTGAAACTTAGACTGATTTGTTCTCTCTCTTTCTCAATCCTGATGAGGGAACTTCAGCTTGAAACATTAACTGTATCTCTTTCAACAAATGCTGCTTGATCGACTAAGTTACTTCTAATATTTTCAGGTTTTATTAACTAGAATTGGGTCCGGAGGAGGTAGAATGTGTGGCAAAAAATGAGAACCAAATGCAAGAGGGGTGAGAGGAGAGCAAAATAATTCAGAGAGTAGCTACTATCTGGAACTCACTGTTTCCATGGATGGTGGAACCAAAATCAATTTCTTTAAAAGGGAATGGAAAGAGCACTGTGAGAGGATAATTTGTAAGACTGGCTATATTAGTTTTATTTGTCACATATATATCAAAACATACAGAGAAACAACCAACACAGTGTGAGGATTGTGCTGGGGTCAGCCTGCAAGTGTTGCAATATTCTAACACCAGCATAGCGTACTCACAACTCACTAACCCAAACCCCAACTGTACATGTGGGAGAAAACCAGAGCACCCGGAGGGAATGCACGAGGTGATTCCCTTTAGACAGAAGTGGGCATTAAACTCCGATTGGTGATCCCTGGGGGCTTGTGCCAACTGCTATGCTACTGTACCACCCTCCTTGGATTGCAACACACACAAAATGCTGCAGGGACTCAGCAGGGTAGGCAGCATTGATGGAAAAGAGTGTTTCTCAGCATTTCGGGCTGAGACACTTCATCGGGACTGGAAAGGAGGACGTAGAGTCGTTGAAAGTGTGTCCATTGACTGTGGAATCAAATTCAGAATTGAGGTGAGTGAAGTCGTCCATGCTGGTTCAGGAGTCTGATGACCGAAGGGTAATAACTGTTCCTTAACCGAAGGGTGTGGTAGCTAAGGCTCCTGTACCTCCCGCCGGATGATGAAAGTGAGAAGAGGGCATGGCCTGGTGAGATGAGGGTGGTTGATAACGGATGGTGTTTCTGGTGGCAGTGATCCTGATAGTTGTGGGTCAGTAGTACCACAGCTTGCATGCCATCACATACCAGATGAAGAAGGGCAACAAAACTGTACAACAGTCAGACTTGAGGAGGATTCTCCTCAATCTCTGTCAGCTGACAAATTCAAAGGCTCTTTTAATATCAAGAAATTCACTACAAAGGGGTTGCTGCTGCTTTCCCCCAATCTTCCTGTCACGCAGTGAAGATGTATCCCCAAGGTAATAACTGTCCCTGAATCTGATGGTGAAGGACCTATCGCTCCTGTATTCCTTTCCGATGGGAGCAGTGAGAAGAGGGCGTAAGGAACAAAACCGTCATGAATGCCACAGAACTGGGTTGTCATTGAATCCAGTTGTAATTTACTTCTGACTACCTTCCAATAAAAAGGAGAGATTTGTTTGGAAAGTGATATTAAGCTTCCAGAATACAACTGATTCCGCTCTCTGAACAGTTGTCAATTAAAATCAATTGCTTGAAGATTCAGATGGGTTATCAGGAGTGTCACAAAAGTCTCATTTTGTTTTGTTATTATGTGGATGCAAATCATTTTTCCCTATCACTTCATTGTAATGTTAAAATGTAAAAAAAAAGAGCAGACAGATAATACTGTGTGGAAGCTGCAGTAATTGGGCAATTAGTAAGCTCTCACATTTCGCTCCACACAAGTTAACACAAAAGCCGCCATCCTAATACGAATGCTTCCCCGTGATGGACATGCCTTTTGAGAATATTCAAAATTTGAATGACTGTAAATACTATTTACAGTTTTAAATGAGTTGATGAGTGTGGTAAAATGACACCACACAACGACTTGATATGAGACTGTTGATTAGCGTTCAAGCTGCATTTGAAGGATTCGTAATTCAATGTTTGTCGTTCGCAGTCGAACTGCACAGAGGAGGGGAGCTGATGGGAAGAGGGGGCTAGTGTTGTAGTGAGTGTGTGTGCGCCTTGAGCAGCAGCAGCACGATTCAGAAAGGGATGACGGAAAATTGAGGCAGGTCATACCCAAATTATAAAAGAACATGAGCCTAAGGCGAGGAGGAATTTCATTAGCCGGACCGTGGTGAATCTATGGAATTCATGCCACCGACGGCTATTGAGGCCAAGTTAATGGGTATATTTGAAGCAGAGTTGAATAGTAAGGACATCAATAGTTATGGGAAGAAGGCAGGAGAATAGGTTTGAGAGGTATGATGGAATAGCAGAGCTCACTCAATGGGCTGAAGGGCCTAATTCTGCTACTAGGCTTATAGTCTTATAAAAATCTATCCCATATCAACTTAATCAGAACTACTGTACAGAAGCTATTCCTCCTACTTCTTTGAAGAAGGTATCTATGTACTGTATGTGGTACCAGTCAGCCTCAGATTCAGAGGTTTGGACCATTATATGAGTGAATAGAGCAGAGTTTCACTGATAAATATGCTGGCAGGTGACAATATCATGCCCCCTGATTTTCCCACTATTAACTGTGCTCTATTATTGCCTCTCAATATTTCTGCCATTCAAATGTTATTAAAATCAATTAAAACATAGAAAACACTGAACCTTTACAAATTAAAGGTGCATTTAGATAATTAAAAACACTAAAGGCATCACAGCTAATTAAAGATCTTTTAAACCTAACCTTAGCGATTCTCTTGCAACTGTTTTTAGTGCTTTCAAATGAATGCACAAGGTCTAACCTGGTGTAGATTTGGTGAATGGATTTCCTAGTATGGTGAAATTCAAAAGGTTTTTCCTTATCAGCAGACGCAGGTCACAGCCTTTTGTGCTTGCAAGACATTCACTACTTTTCTCTGGATAATTTAACCTGCTTAATTTCAATAGATCATTGCAGGAATTATTCACACACACTAATGTGACAAGTGCTTACAACCCTACCAAAATCCACAAACTTATTTTAATATGAAGCTAATTAGTGATTCTGATTTATAAATTGTACGATAAATTTCAATACACAGAATGTAAAATATTGAATCCTGATGAAGGATCTTTGGAACTAAGTTTCTGAATGAATGACTGACACTTGCTTTCGCCTGACACTGCCCTAAGCTGTGTGTAGTTTCAGCATTTTCTTGCCATTGTACGTATATCAATACAGGAAATGTATAGGAGAAGAGTGAGTGGATAGTTAATTTCATTCCGTTTTGTTATTCTGAGTTCTGTTTTCATGATTTTCTTTACCAATTGTGAATAATTACCAAAAATGATATATTAAGAATGTTCTTATTTAATATTAATATTTGACATGCTGAATTAATTTGGAATTCATTATCATCATTAGAATAAGGAAACAAAAATATAAAGAATGTTTCTAGCATGGTTAAATTAACCAGAATAGTGCAAACAGAATAGCCCTTAAACACTTTGATTTTAAAATTCTCATTTTCGTGTTCATATTCTTCCAAGACCTGTTTTTTTCTTAAATCTGTGACCTTCTGCTCTGCAATTCTTCAGAGATACCTCCAATCCTACAATTCTGGCTTCTCGCACATCTTTGATTATAATCGCTCCACTGTAGTCCTCTGTGCTGTAAATCTAAGCTTTCAAATTCGCTCCTCCCTCTAGGTTCTCTCCTCCTTTTAAGTTGCAGATATGCAGTACTGTGCAAAGGTCTTAGGCACATCTATATCACTAGGGTGCCTGAGACTTTTGCACAGTTCTGTATTTGTCAACGTAGTGTGGAGAGTGAGTTTGTAAATCTGGTGGGAGCAAAGGATGCTGGGAATGGGGAGGGAGGAGTGCCATGGGAGGGGTGTGGGACAGTTAGTAGAGAAGGAATGCCAGGGGTGGGGAGAGGACAGTGTGGATGCAGACTCACCCAATCCTGAGACACAAAGCAAGGTTATTTGATTATTTCCCTTTCCCTCCCCTCTCCTTTCCCCTTTTCCCAACTATGATTCTCTTCTCCCTGCCCCCTTCCCACTCTCAGTACACAATAGAAACTCATATCACAATCAAGTTTAGCATCACTTACGTATGTCACAAAATATTTTTTTGTGACAGCAGTACAGTGCAATACATACATTTACTACAATACTGTGCAAAAGTCTTAGGCAGCCTAGTTATACATGTGTGCCTAGGACTTCTGCACAGTATTGTACATGCTTTGACCAGCTGCTGAAATGTCTCCATATGTCAGCATAGTCTCATTCTGTTTTGTAAATTTCCTATGAAGTGTCATGGGATGATATATCATGTTAGAAATGCTGAATAAGTAAGTTATAATTACCTATACCCATTTTATTAACCCTTGAAAGCAAATCACATGTTGCAGTATTAGAAGTATTTTCCATATCATGTTCCTGGATTATTTCTGCTAAATGTCTAACTCGGAATATTCCACTTAAACAGAGAGGCAGTTATCTCCATACATTTTTTTAGTACACAAACTATTTTTTCCCTTTTGTATACAATAAATGTGAGAACGAGCCACAATTTATTAACATGAAGGTTAGGAGTTAAGATCGTCCCAATGTTGGAAAGCGTTTCTAACATTTTGTTAATCATACACTTCAATAAATTTAAAATAAGTAACTTATAACGTATACACTAAATAGATATTTGTATGATCTTGAAGACACAACTACACTCATTGGCCATTCTGTTAGCCACCTCCTGTACCTAATAAAGTGGCCACTGAGTGTATGTTCATGCTCTTAGCCCATGCACTTAGAGATTCGACATGTTCTGCACTCAGAGATGTTCTTCTGCACATCACTGTTGTAACACATAGTTATTTGAATTACTGTCACCTTCCTGTCAGCTTGATCCAATCTGGCTATCCTCCTCTGCCCTCTCTCATTAACTATGCCTTTTTGCCCACAGAACTGGCACTCACTGGAGGTTTTTTTTGTTTTTCCCACCATTCTCTGTAAACTCCTGAGTGTGCGTGAAAATCCCAGGAGATCGGTGCTTTCTGATATACTCAAAGTACCTCGCAAAAAGCTGGAGGGGCTCAGCCGGCCAGGCAGCATCAATGGAAAAGACTGGTGAAGGGGGTCGGCCCAAAACGGTGACTGTTTACTCTTTCCCATAGCTGCTGCCTGACCTGCTGAGTTCCTCCAGCATTTTGTGTGTGTTGCTTGGATTTCCAGCATCTGCAGATTTTTTCTTGTTTGTGCTCAAACTACATTTGGGAAAAATTCCATTTGGTGCTACATGTGGTACCCTCCACATGATATTCTATCATCTAAATAACTGATGTACAGCATTAAAAGAAGTGGTCCCAACACCAACCCCTGCGGAACACCACTAGTCATGAGCAGCCAGCCAGAAAAGGATCCTTTTATTCCCACTCACTGCCTCCTACCAATCAGCCAGTGCTCTAATCATGCCAGTAGCTTTTTTGTAATGCCATGGGCTCTTAACTTGGTAAGCAGCCCCATGCGTGGCATTCCATGGTCAAAGTCACTTAGATCAAATTTCTTCCCCATTTTGATGTTTGGACTGAACAAGTGAACCTCTTAACTATATCTGTATGCTTTTATGTATTAAATTGCTGCCACATGATTGGCTGATTAGATATTTACATTAACAAATAAGTGTATAGGTGTCCCTAATAGATGGCCACCGAGTGTACATTATAAAGATCACTATAGTCCATCGCATCAGTTACTATCATGTACTGATTTTACCTTTTACCTATTCAAAACTGAAAAATAAAATAAAATTGGTTGCCATGGTAGCATAGCTATTAGTGCAATACTATTGCAACTTGGGGCGTCAGAGTTCAGAGTTCAATCCTGATGTCCTCTGCAGGGAGTTTGAATGTCCTCCCAGTGGAATGTGTGGGTTTCCTCCGGGTGCTCCAGTTTTCTCCCACAGTCCAAAGACATATCGTGTTAATTAGTTATTGTAAATTGCCCCATGATTAGGTTAGGGTTAAATTGGGGGTTGCTGAGCAGTGCAGCATGTTGTGCTGGAAGGGCCTATTCCACGTTGTATCTATCAGTCAATCAATCAATTAGTAAATAAATCAATTAAAAAAATAGATACATAAATAAATAAATGCATACATACATAACATAGATACCAGCTTGATTTTCTATGCATGATGTTCTCTACAAAAGTGGAGATGGGATCTTAACAAAGCACCATTTGTAAAGTGCATTCATTCTGTGACAAACAGTGTATGCTGTATGGTTGGGAGAAGAGGTAGGGAATAATTGAGATTAGAAATACAAGGAGCGACTTACCCACAATCTAACCTAAAATCTGTAACTTACTGCCCTACAGTTCTTCAGAGATGTCACCGACAGGACTTCGATGCCTGAAATTATTCTGACCAAGACCAAGGTCATAAGATACAGGAGCAGAATTAGACAGTTTGACTCAAGTCTGTTCTGCCCCATTCCATCATGAGTGATTTATATGATTTGGAGGGGGCAGCTATTACTACAAACACATTTGGGAAACTTTTTCCACAATATGTTTAAACAAGGACGTTATTTGAAATAAAAAGACAGCTGAAATGAAAACCATCATAGCTGACTTCTCAATTAAGAAATTGGTTTATTGTATCCATGGAATGGAAGAGGGAAAAGATAATCACAATTCATGACAATCCATTGAAACTGATTTCAAAGCTACAATAACACTAGCAAGAAATCCTCCACTAGTCAGCTCATACTCTTGTCCCTACCCTCCCCTTTAATTCTGACTTACATCAAACAGTCCTGATGAAGGGTCTTGGCCCAAACTGTTGACTGTTCATTTCCCTCCATAGAAGCTGTCTAACCTGCTGAATTCCTCCAGCATATTGAGTGCTATTCTATTCCAGTATCTGCAGAAGCTCAGGCGACTGTTTAACATATGAGAGCATTTGATGGCTCTGGGCTTGGATCTTCTAAATCTAGAAGAACGTGAGGGTTGGGGGGGGGGGGTGGTGTAGGATCTCATTGAAACCTATCAAATACTGAAAGGCCTAGAGAGAGTCAACATGGAAAGAACATTTCCTGTCATGGGGGAGTCTAGGACCAGAGGGCACAGTCTCAGAATGGAAGGGCATCTCTTTAGAATAGAAATGAATTTCTTTAACCAGAGTATGGTGAATTTGTTGAACTTATTGCCACAGATGATTGTAGAGGTCAAGTCATTGGGTATATTTAAAGCAAAGGTTGGTAGGTTGTTGATTAGTAAGGGTGTTTAAGGTTATGGGAAGAAGGCAGGAAAACGGGGTTAAGAGGAATAATAAATCAGCAATGGCTGAGCAGACTTGATGGGCTGAATAGCCTATTTCAGCTCCTATGACTTATGGTCTCCATTAGGAAGACATTTTTATAATCAAGTGACATCTAATTCTGCCAATAAATGTTTTATTACATTTGAAGTGCAGAAATTGTTGAAAAACTTGGCAGTTATTCTTTGTCAACAATTTTCCATAGAGAGAATAAAGGCAAAAATGCTGTCAGTATAGTTCACTTTTACAGGAATATAGCAACAGTGGGGTCAGGAATATTTAAATAAAAACAGTAAAAGGCCAGAAATGCTCAGCAGGTCAAGCAGCATTACGAAGTGAGAAATGGTGACGTTTCCAATGGATGGCCTTTCATCAGTATTGATCGGGAGAACATCCTGTTCTCCTTCGAGTAAACTATTTAATGCTGCACAACTGGCCCAAGACATTAACAACTCGGAAAGAAAGATTTGCATTTATATAGTACCATTTGGAAGCTTCAGCATTGTACAGAAAATGAAAAGCTTCTATACAGGTTTGCGATGCAGGATCAATTTGCCGATTTGCATTGACGGAATTCACAAACAGTAATGTGGCTAATGACAAATAACCTAAGGGAAAACTATTAAGATGATAGGCCTTTTTAAACATTGTACTATGGACCCGTCACAGAACGTGGGCACACTGGTAATATCAGCAATTATTGCCTATTTTAGTTGCTCTAATTGACCGTGAGAAGGTAGTGGTGATCTGTGATGTGCTAAATATATTTTCATAGTACGATTGATTAAGCAATACCAGGATTTTGATCCTGCAGTGTTGCTGGAATGGTGATACATTTACAAGTTAAGTCAGTATGAAAGTTGGATGGGAACTTGCAGCTGGTGGAGTGTCTTGCTCTTCTTCCCATTCAGGGTGGTAGAGATTGTGAAGGAAGCTTTGTTAACTTGTTTAATATATACAGTCAGTTGCCACTTTATTAGGTATACCTGTACACCTGATTGTTAATGCAAATATCTAATCAGCCAATCATGTGACAGCAATTCAATGTGAAAGAGGTCAAGAGGTTCAGTTGTTGTTCAGACCAAACATCAGAATGGGGAAGAAATGTGATCTATGACTTTGACTGTGGAATGATTGTTGGTGCCAGATGGGATAGCTTGAGTACTTCAGAAACCACTGATCTCCTGGGATTTTCACACACAGCAGCCTTTGGAGTTCACAGAGAATTGTGTGTAAAACAAAGAAACATCCAGTGAATGGCTGTTCAATGGGCGAAGTCAGAGGAGAATGACAACATTGGCTCAAGCTGATGTCACAAATAATTCCAATAATCATGTGTTACAACAGTGATGTGGAGAAGAGCATCTTTGAATGAACAACATGTTGAACTTTGAAGTGAGTGGATGGGCTACAGTAGCAGAAGACCACACTGGGAACCACTCCTGTACTTGAGTGGACTTTATTTGGTAACACTACAGCCATTACCCATTACAGTGGTACCCATCATATGGCTGGTCCTATTATGGTTCTGATTTATGGTAAGTGGTTAGGACAAGAATAGAAAATTATTTGGTGACCCTGATCTGTCCATGAATGGAGAAGAAACTTCAGACTCACTGAAGGTCTAATCCACATTCAATGCTAAGAGGTATTACTGAACCAAATGTGCTTTTCTCTCATATCCGAGGAATTTCACAGTTCGGTGTTATTGGCTGTAGTTTCTTAAAATTAAATTTAAATTTGGGTTTTTCTCTCTCTGTTACGTGAATGTCCGTGAAGTGTAAGGATTTCAGGTTGGTGTACTGTTTACATTCTCTGACGTTAAATTGTTCATTTCAGTTCATATTTATGCCACTGAATCAATAATCCAGAACTCTTACTTCAAGTTAACTGTTACGTGACCATACCTGGTGAATGATACATTGTAAAGTTTATTTAAGCTGTATTTCTTCTTTCTTACAGTTAGTGCCATCATTGTATAGAAACCTTGTGGATCTCTCTGGGAGTGAGTGAGTTGTCAGATCTATGGTTTATTTTTCTGATTCACATTTCTTCATATGGTTTTATTAAGGAACACTGATGATTTCATTGGAAATTACTTTGAAGGTACAAGATCGTTGATGGATTGGGATAAGCATGTGGATGATACACAATGATCTCCTCCCAACCTAAATCAACTCCACCTGCAAAACCTTCTTTCTCTGTCTCCTACTTGAACTTAACTGACATCCTCCTGAAGCCCATCCAGAGAGAACACTCAATTAAAGCAAGACATTGCATTAAAATATATAAGTAATAGATTTTAACAGGTAAAGAGGAAATGGACTGATTTTTTTTCTTCATTCCCATTTCGACCAAATCCTTGCCCACCAGAGTTTATTGACAACAAAATGTAGGCAAGAAGGCCAATAGAGCAGAACAAGACTACATAATGATGGAGGAGGGGCGCCGTTTGAGTCCATGCATGTTTAACTAGAAGTAGGTGGTTGTTGACCAAATGCACCTCCATGTTTCTCGTCATGTGTTATGTAATGTCTCACAGAGTGGGATTTCAATCCAGTGAGCTGCTTCCATCCGACACTCTATTCTATTTTTTCTCTCCTCCCCCCCAATACATCGTTCTGTCTCTAGACTGGAACAAACATTAATAGATCTTGCCCGGTTCGGTGACTATCACACAACACTTCGAATTTTCCCCAGAAACCGCGTATTGTGTATATCATGGACTGAAAAAAAAACATGAATCAGCTTTTAGGGCGCGAGTTACTCCGCTCCCTGCCCTCCTTACGAAGGATGCATCGGCAAATTACATAATTAATTTAAAAATATACAATACTCATCTGCACCCACCTCCCTCAGTCATTACAAGAACGCTTATTAATAAACCTGACCAACACTAAGCGCCTACAGTAATAGTGAAAATTATTGTTGCTGGGACAACGGCTACTGTTAAATATAATACGGAAACATCGTCAGTTTTGAACGGAGACAGAGAAACCCCCATTATGTAAAATGAATCTAATTACCTCCCTTAAAACGGCAATTCTTTCAGAAAGCAATCTATTTCCGAGTTCGGGGACTGGCACTTCAGCCGATTTGCAATTTGCAGTGAAGTTCAGATTTCAGGATCTTGGGAGAATCAATGAAAGGGGTCGCAGAAACTTTCGTCGCGAGAACTAACAATCGATTTATTGATATTAGCCCATTGTTTGCAACACATCCGCCCAGTTCAGTCAAACAACAAACTGCCCTCCAGCACCATTCATCACTCTCCGCTCCCCTCCCACCATCGAACCACGGAGAGTGACCCGTTCAGCTCCCCCGCCCCGTCCGCTTGCCCTGGGGCTCAGATAGAGCGCTGTCCTCGGTGCTGATGCTGCGACGGTAGCCATGGCGACAGCAGGCAGTGTGACCAGAAACGGGAAGCTCTCCGTGAGAACAGATCTGACAAGACTTCTATCATGCTCTGTCTCCCTACGTTAAACTGTTCCATCTTTTCACCCATTAATGGACGCACATAATAATTATAAACTGCTCCCTTCCCAAAATCCTGCCTCAACCCAACACAACTCAAGAACGCACTCCGGATGGCCAGCGAACACAACCCATTCACCCAATTTATAGAGGAAAAAGACCATTAAAAAAAAGCCTTCACTATTACGTTGGAACCTGTAGTTGTTTATTCCGACTTCCAATCTCCATCAACACTTTAATTTGTAAATGAGTTTGGGTCATCTAAATATAAATGGTGGAAAATCATTCTTCCCCGATCTTTCTCCGTTATTTAATGTATTCTCTGTTGATTTTCTCCTTCCACTTACACCTGAGGTATTGCAATGCGATCACCCCAAAAATTTCATAGACCATCTTACCTACAGATCACACTGTTTTTACTTAGTCACGAATTTCCCTCCGCCCCCTCTCTCTTGGAAAAAAAAGGAGAAAGATTGAGACTGACTTTGAGAAAAGGTTCACGACTCACCAAAAGTGACAGGCAGGTTCGGGGTGAATTCGCATCACAGCCGGGGGCTTTCCAGCGACGGCGCGAGCAAACGATCCACCATCGCCGGCCACAGGAGTTCAGCGAAGGGGAGGAAACGAAGCCGCGTGTGTGGTTGCAGAAGAGGAGGGAGGGGAGCAGGCTGCTGGAGATCCGACATCAAAGGGAAAGTGTGCAGAAGCAATAAAAAAAAACAGCCACGCAACCGGGCGGAGATGTAAACGCCCGCGTACAGGAAACGTCATTAAAACCAAAGATTTCATGAATTCTTCAGAGTTTAATGTTGACCTAGAATTTCAGCGAAGTGCCCGACATCTGATCAACTGAACACAGCACCCTCTACTGGTGAAACGAAGGAAGCGAGACAAGGCAGAAGAGATCGCTCGGTTGGAAACAATTCTCTGAATTCGATATAAATTTTAATTTGTTGGATTCCATCTGCAACAAGGACTGGGTTTTATAGCTATTTTTAAGTAATTATCCCTCTGAAATATTAAGGAACTGGACATAACCATTCAACCCCTCTGCATTGAAGGCTGAGTGAGCAAGGGCTTTTCTCTTTGGATAGAAGAAGGATGAGAGGCTACTTGATTGAGGTGTACAAGATGACAGGCGGCATAGATGGAGCAAGTAGGCAGAGACTCTTCACCCAAGGTGGAAATGGTTAATACACAGGGCCGTAATTTTCATTCGATTGGATGAACGTAAAGGGGGGATGTCAAAGGGAAGTTTTTTTTTATACAGAGCGTGAAGCACCTTGCCAGGAATGGTGGTGGAGGGAGATACATTAAGGGGAATTTACAAAACTCTATATAGCACATAGATGATAGAAAAAAAATGAAGGGTTATGTAGGAGGGAAGGGTTAGATTGGTATTAGAATAGCTTGTAATGTTGGTATAATGAAGGGCCGGTATGGCGCTGTAATGCTCGAAGTTACATGGCAGTGATGTGCTTACATTCCTTTCTGCGGATGGTCAGCAAAGCTAGCGCTTATTGCTCATTCCTAACTTCCCTTGACAAGATAATGGTAACATGTCCTCTTGAACCGCTGCAGTCCTTTTGGTGAATCTTGTCCTACAGAACGATTGGAAAAGGATAAAGGACGCAAAGGCTGCATGATTCCAGAACTCAGACCAGTAAAGATGAAGGAGTAGTGATATACTTCAAATTCAGGATAGGGAGGCACTTGAAAGATGGGGAATCTGGCATTTGACAGGTTTCCCATTTCCTGAAGTCTCTTGTGGAGAGCAGGAGTTCCCAGCCTGGGGTCCATGGACCCCTCGGTTAATAGTAGGGGTCTATGGCATAAAAATGTTTGGGAACCCCTGTGGTGGAGGGTATGGAATTGGGAGATGGTATTGGAATAACTGCATTGCATTAAGTGGATGTAAGCAGTACAACCTTGCTGCACTGGCGGTGAAGGGCATCAGCTCTTAGGGATGTTGATGAATTCAATCAAGCTGGTCTCTTTGTTTGTGATCCAGAAGAGTGAATTAGTACAATTAAATCCTATCCTGGCAAGTGGAAATGAAGGAAGTGAATTTAAATTGATGAAATAAATCTGGAATGCAAAGATAGTGATGGTAAGATGGCCTGATCACTAAATTTTTAGAAAAATCGCTGGTCCACTGGTACTTTTTAGGGAAGGAAATTTGCAATCCTTACCTGATTTGGACAGTGTGTTACCCCAGCATTTATAGCCTATGGTTAACCATAAAGTGCAGAGTCAAGGAGCCAGTTCAGTGAGTGCTGATGTCTGCAGGCTACCGCTGTCGAATTCGACCACTCAGCCCTACAGCTGTGCTCCAATGGCGATGTCAGATGTGGGATCTGAACCCACACCTCCAGTGTAGTCTGCAATCTCAGCCCAGCACTACTGATCACTTGGCTCTCCTGGTGGACTATGAAGATTAGATACGCAGGGTCTAGATACGACAGGGTCTGCGGATACAATAAGATCTTTTAAGAGACATTTAGATAGGTACATGGAGTCTAGTAATTTCTAGGGTAGGGACATGTCCGGCACAACTTTGTGGACCGAAGGGCCTGTATTGTGCTGTAGGTTTTCTATGTTTCTATTAGTTTTATTTGTCACACGTACATTGAAACATACAGTGAAATGCGCCATTTATGTCAATGATGAGGACGTGGTGGGGGCAGCCAGCAAATGTCACCCCTCTCCCAGCGCACAGCTCACTGACCCTAACCCTAACCACAGGTCTTTGGGACATGGGAGGATATCGGAGTGCCTGGAGGACAAAACCCGTGTGATCATGGAGAGAATATCCAAACTCTTTACAGACAGTGGTGGGAATCGAACTTGGGTCACTGGCACTGCATTAGCTAACTATTAATTAGTAGCTCTCTGAAGTGCTCAGCAAGACAATTAGCTCAAAGGCAATTCCACATAGGTAATAAATGCTGCCATAACAGAGGTACCAATTCTCTGTAGTTGAATAAGTAAAAGAAAAATCCTACCGCAGGGGTTCCCAGCCTGGGCCATGGACCCCTTGCTTAATTGGAGAAGGTTGGGACCACCTGCCCCACAGCCTGTTCTATTAGACTAATTAGTTCCAAAATTTCAACACTATTTGGTGTGAATAAGGGCTAAAGTACCTTCCAGGGTACACTCCCTTCCACAGTTCTATGTTCTCCCAAAGTTTTAAAAAGACCCATTTCCTCATTTGTGGTCTTCACTTTTTGATGATACAGAACAATAGCCATTTGATCACTATTGAACCACAGAATTATTCTACGCATGAGCTTATTTGGTTCTTTTCCAATTAGTCCCTCTACCCTGAACTGAAATCTTCCACTTTTCACAAATAAAGTGGCCACTGAGTTCATGGTCTTCTGTTGCTGTGGTCCATCCGTTCAGAGATGTTCTTCTGCACATCACTATGGTTGTTAGAGTTACTGTCGCCTCCCTGTCAGATGGAACCTGTCTGCCCATTTTCCTCTGACCTCTCTCGTTAACAAGGTGTTTTTGCCCATGGAACTGACAATTACAGGATTTTTTTTGTATCTCATACCATTCTCTGTAAGCTCTTGTACATGAAATTCCCAGGAGATCAACAGTTTCTGAGATACTCAAACCATCCTGTCTGGCACCAACAATCACTACACGGTCAAAGTCACTTCAGTCACGATATTTCCCCATTCTGATGTTTGGTCTGAACAACAACTGAACCTCTTGACTATTTCTACATACTTCTATGCATTGAGTTGTTGCCATTTTGCATTAAAGAGCAGGTGTACAAAAGGGCCAATGAGTGTAAATATCAGATTCCAATTTGAAAGCTACTGTTAAGTATGTGGGTAATGGATTAGGTAATGGATTCCAGATAGTAACAACTTAATTGAAATTATCAACTCTATTTAATTAAAAATAACATCACCTCAAAGAACCCTGTTATATACTGTTGTTTTGTAATGTGGCAATAAACTGATTCGAGTCTTCCAATTGTTCTTATTTCAAGATTTTCGTTTTTCCTTTTTGAGCTTTAGACATCTAGTGTTTGCAGTATTTCTGATATGTACTGGACGACCGCTGCTTTGTTAAACTCCTTTTATTTGATGTGTTAATTGATGCATACACCTCCCTGGTCAGGAGAATAAAAAACTAATCAATAGCAGGTACCTTTGCATCTTTTCAGCTGCCCTAAAGCCATGTGGAGGTTGCACACATAGTAAAGATTACATGTAGTTTAGACCACTGATGGTTAGCAGATCCCTATCTTTGAAGCTTATTAGTGAAGCATTTACAATTTTAAAGCAATCTTGGTGTTTTTATGGTTCGTGTCTGGTTGCAATTCACAGATTATGGTTTTTAATCTGATTTCAAACATAACTGGCTGAATCTGTAATCATTCAGATTGCTTGTCCATGACCATCAGTTCAAAGTTCAAAGTTTATTTATTATCAAAATATATATAGCTGTATACAACCTTGAGATATCTCTTCTTGCAGGCAGCCACAAAACAAAGAAACACAATAGAACCCTTAAGGAAAAAAACAACACAATAAAGACCGACAAACACCCAATGTGTGAAAAAAAGAACAAATCATGCAAATAATAAAAATGTAAACAAATAACACACAGAACATTAACCCAGCATCCCCGAAAGTGAGTCCACGGCCATTGGAGCCAGTTCAGCACAGAGGCAAGTGAAGCAGGACCAGGAGCCCGATGGCTGCAGGCCAAAGCCACGGAGCTAATTCAGTGTGTGGTGAGTGCCGATGGTTGCAGGACACAGATGTAGAGTCACTTCAGCATCGAAGCGCCTTGATCAAATCGTGCAAATAGTAAAAAATGCGAACAAAAGCACATGGAACATGAACAGCAGAGTCCCCGAAACCAAGTCCACATCTGCCAAGCCCGTTCAGCGTTGAGGCGAGTGAAGCCCGTCCAGGAGCCCAGTGGCTGCTGGGAGACAGCTGCACCTGAACCTCGCTCTGTAGAACCCAGGACTCTTGCACATCCCACCCAACGGTAGTAGCGAGAAGAAAGGGAGACCAGTGAAATGCAGCCAGACATTGCTGAACACCTATTCGTTTTCTGCTCTCTTCCTTGCCGATTTTAGTTTTGCTCAACACTTTAATCGGTGTTGAGTAATGCAGCTGACTACAGTTTTCTTGCTCTGCCATCAAGCCCCGACACAACGTCCACCCCCACCGATGGCTGTGCTGGCCGTACCTGCACTCTCGAGAGTCAACTACACCGAATCCTCCAGGAGATCATAAGAATGCTAGATCATTTAGTCGACACAAAAGTACATCCTGGAAAGGAAAATTAGAGGCTGCAGACTGCATTGAGCCCAGTTCAGAAGAAGCATATTTAAAGATGAAGAATATCTAGTAGTTTTGTGAGCTGTCTGGAACACGTCCCTAGCACCAACTTGCATGCCATATAGCGGATAACTGGACGGAATTCAGTAATTGTATCTCCTGTCCTTTAGTCACTGAACTGAATAATTAATTGTTCATATAGCATGATCATCCATTTGTTTTTTCTAAACGTATGTGTTTGGGTTAAATGTGGAGACTACATGGTGATTATTTGCTTCTGTTTTTTTTTAGAGGGTACAAGAGCAGTTTTGATTTTTCTGAATTTAATTGTTTTTCACTTTTTTATAAAAGTAATTACTTTTATCTTTAATTCTATCTTTTGTTCCCTTTCTTTGTGTTCCATCTGTTTGCCAAGGGCTGTTATCTTCTGCATTTGATTTGATGGTGGAGCAGGATCAGATAAAGGGTGAGAACTGTACAATGGCAGGGTTGACGTTGCAGATTCTGTGCAACACATTTGGCAATGAAGCTCTATTGTGCACAGAAATTGAAGCTTGAGGCAGCAAATCAATCACACTGATTCTTCTCCAGGTAAAGAACGAGCAATGTGAACGTTCACGGATGGCATTTTGAATCAGCTTCTTCTGAACTGAACTGAATTCAGAAGTTCAGTTGCAGCAGCTCAGATATTTTGGAAATTTGCTTTTAGCCAATTTCTGTGATGCTGCTGTGTTTAAAATCAGGTTTATTATCACTGTCTTATATGCCATATAAGTTACTTTGAGGCAACAGTACGGTGAAAAGGCATAAAGTAACTATACATTGCAAAATGAGTAGGGAATAAAAAAGGAATTAGAAGGTTGCGTTCAAGGACTGATGGCAGAGAGGAAGAAGCTATTTCTGAATTGGTGAGCCAGGATCTTCAGGATCCTGTGCCTCCTCCCAGATGGTAGTAATGAGAACATTGGTAAATTTGATTTCTTTGAGGAGTATTACTGTGATTTTAAACACCTCAGGCAAATGATCAATGAATGGAACTGATGGAACAGAAAATAATTTAATAATGTAACTTGGTGCACAATGCATTCTTTTGAGTAATTGCAATGGAAGTCTGGTTAGAACTACTCTTTGCTCAATCAGAACCATGTGCTGTGAAATTTGTTGTTTTGTGGCAGCAGTATAGTGCAATACACACAAAAAACTTTACATTACAATATGAAATATAGTTTTGCACAGCTCTCTCTCTCTCTCACACACACACACACACACACACACACACACACACACACACACATTTCACTCACCCTTGGAAGTTTTCTTGTTTTATTGTTTTACAACATTGAATCACAATGGATTTAATTTGGCTTTTTTTTTGACACTGATCAACAGAAAATGTGTATTTCATGTCAAAGTGAAAACAGATCTCTACAAAGTAATTTAAATTAATTGCAAATATTTCTTTCCTTGATTCTATTATGTTTCTTAGAATTTCTGAGAGTGCCCACAAGAGAACATATCTCAGGGTTGTACAATGTCTATAAAAAGTATTCACCCACTCTTGGAAGTTTTCATGTTTTATTTTTTTACGGCATTGAATCAGAATGGATTTAATTTGGCTTTTTTGAAACTGATCAACAGAAGAGAGTCTTTCATGTTAAAGTGTAAACAAATTTCTACAAATGGTTCTAAATTTATTACAATTAGAACCATAGAACTATAGAACACTACAGCACAGTACAGGCCCTTCAGCCCTCCATGTTGTGCTGACCCATATAATTCTTTTTTTTTTAAAAGTACTAAACCCACACTACCCCATAACTCTCCATTTTTCTTTCATCCATGTGCCTGTCCAAGAGGTTCTTAAATACCCCTATTAGGCACAAAATAATTGACTACATAATTACTCACCCCCTTCAAGTCAGTATTTAGTAGATGCACCTTTGGCAGAAATTACAGGCTTGAGTCTGTGTGGATAGGTCTCTATCAGCTTTGTACATCTGGACACTACAATTTTCCCCCATTCTTCTTACAAAACTGCTCAAGCTCTGTCAGATTGCATGGGAATTGTGAGTGAACAGTGTTTTTCAAGTCCAGCCACAAATTCTAAATTGGATTGAGATCTGGGCTCTGTCTTGGCCACTCCAGGATATTAAATTTGTTGTTTTTAAGCCATTCCTGTGTAGCTTTGGCTTTATGCTTGGGATCATTGTCTTGCTGGAAAACAAATCATCTGCCAAGTCACAGTCAGTTCTCTTGCAGACTGTATCAAATTTTCCTCCAGGATTTCCCTGTATTTTGCTGCGTTCATTTTACCCTCTACCTTCACAAGCCCTTCAGGGCCTGCTGTAGTGAAGCATCCCCACAGTATGATGCAGCCACCACCATGCTTCACAGTAGGGATGGTGTGTTTTTGATAATATACACAGCATTTAGTTTGATGGTTAAAAAGCTTAATTTTGTTTTCATCAGACCATTGAACCTTCTTCCAGCTGACTTCAGAGTCTCCCATATGCCTCCAGCAAATTCTAGCCAAGATTTCATGTGAGATTTTTTCCAACAGTGACTTTCTCTTTGCCACTCTCCCATAAAGCTGTGACTGGTGAGGCACCCGGGCAACAGTTGTTGTATGCACAGTCTCTCCCATCTCAGCCACTGAAGCTTGTAACTCCCCCAGAGTTGTCCCAGGTCTCTTGGTGGCCTCCCTCACTAGTCCCCTTCTTGCACAGTCACTCAGTTTTTGAGGACGGCCTGCTCTAGGCAGATTTACAGCTGTGCCATATTCTTTCCATTTCTTGATGAGTGACTTAACTGTACTCCAAGGGATATTCAGTGACTTGGAGATTTTCTTGTATCCATCTCCTGACTTGTGCTTTTCAATAACCTTTTGCAGAGTTGCTTGGAGTGTTCTTTTCTCTTCATTGTGTAGTTTTTGCCAGGATACCGACTCACCAGCAGGTGGGCCTTTCAGATCCAGGTGTATTTTTACTACAATCAATTGAAACACATTGACTACACACAGATCAAAAGAGATCTCTCTTTAAAACCAGTTGGCTGCACCATTGCTGATTTGGTGTGTCATATTAAAGGGGGGGGGTGAATAGTTATGCAATCAGTTGTTTTGTGTTTTATATTTGTAATTAATTTAGATCACTTTGTAGAGACCTGTTTTCACTTTGACACAAAGAGTTTTTTTCTGTCGGTCAGTGTCAAAAAAAGCCAAATTAAATCCACTGTGATTCAATGTTTTAAAATAATAAAACATGAGAACTTTCAAGGATGGTGAATACTTTTTATAGACACTGTAGCTAAGAATTTTGCGCAGTGCTGTAGTAATTTTATATATTGCACTGTACCGCTGCCGCAAAAAAAGTCATGACATATGTGAGTGAAGATAAAGTTGATTCTGATATGGGTCTCTGTTGTGGACTGATTATGGGAAGGGGACAGGGAGAGGGGAATTATGGTTTGGAAAGTGCAGGAGAGAGGGGAGGGAGTGGGAAGCACAAGAGAGACATTCTGCTATGATAAATAAACCAATTTTTTGGAATCAAATGATCTTGCCAGGTATCTGGGTGTTTCTGGACCTGTGCCTCCTCCACCCCTGTCACTTGTTCTCTGCTACCTGTCCCATACCCTTCCCACGATGCTCTACCCTTGCCACACCCAACGTCCTTTGCTCCCACCAGATTTACAAGCTCACTCTCCGCTCCATATTGACCAATACAGAACTGTGCAAAAGTCTTAGGCACCCTAGTGATATAGAAGTGCATAAGACTTTTGCACAGTACTGTATGCATACAAATTAAATTAAATTAATAGTGCAGAAAGAGAGCAAATGTAGTGAGCCAACAATCCAACAAAGGACACAGACAACATTATTACTGATAATAAGAAGCAATGCATGATGCTCAGAAAGTAGAAGAATAAATTATCAAAACATTGAGATGATGATTCATTGTTTGTTTCCTTTGAGGCTAATTGCTTCATATACAGAATCTCATCAGATTCTTCACAAGGCACAAACTTCGTGATGAATCGAAGGAATTCATGAAATAGACACAAACCGTTTGGCCTATCATGTCCCTGCTACAGTAGGTTATAGAAAATTATTGAGGCTACTTACTCCAATTTTTCAATTCTTTGTCTATAACCTGGCTGAAGTCCTCACTGTTGTACTTTATAAATGTTTTGAGGGCTTCGCCACAAGCATGTTCTAATGGGATGAATTTCAATCATCTGCATTCCTTGGTAATTTCCTTTTCTAATCTTAACACTAATCCTTTAATTTACTCATTTAACTTAGTTCCTCTAGGTTACTAATTTATTCAAAGATTCTAATACTGCCCAAGGCTGACCAGTGTTAGGAACTGATAGGATTATTTATGTTTTTGAGTTACCAAGACTAATATGCTCTGAAATAAGGCCTCAAAGTGATGCATGTTACTTTTACAGGCTGTCCCTAGATAACAAACGTGTTTTTAGATAGGTCAGTTTTGTTCATAAGTCAAAAATACAAAACCATCAATCAATATAGCAACTATACCTTATATTTCCACAGTATAGTAAGGAGTGATGCCATAAGCACACAATACTTTAAAAAAGAACAATTACTAAAAGGAGAGAGAGAGAGAGAGAGAGAGAGAGAGAGAGAGAGAGAGAGAGAGAGAGGAATTTCTAGATTCTGCAGATTTTCTCTTATTATATATATATCACAAACAAGAGAAAATCTGCAGATATTTATATATTAGTGCATGGAGTGCAATGGCCCATCCATAGCAGACAACAGTGCAACCAGTCAGAAAGCTCTCCATGGTACATCCATAGAAATTTGTGAGTCTTCGGTGACATATCAAGTCTTCTCAAACACTTAATGAAAGTCGGCCACTGTTGTGCCTTCTTTGTAACTGCATCAATACGTTGGGACTAGGATAAATCCTCAGAGACGATGCCACCCAGGAACTTGAAACTGCTCACCCTTAACGAGGACTGAAGTGTGTTCCCTGAACTGTCCCTTCCTGAAATCCACAATCAGTTCTTTGTATTACTGACATAGAGTGCAATTTTGTTGTTGTGACACTGCACAACCAGCTGATCTATTTCACTCCAGTACACCACTTCGTCACCATGTGAAATTCTGCCAACAATAGTTGTGTTATCGGTGTGGTGAACTACATATACCTGTCTGGACACGCCCCCTGCTGACTGCTCCTGTGGCTCCTCCCACGGACCCCTGTATAAAGGCGATTGGAGGCACTGCTCCCCCCGAGTCTCCAGGATGTTGTGTGATGCTCTCTTGCTGCTGATAGTGCTTTCTCTTCCAGCTAATAAAAGCCTATCTCTCGCCTCACGTCTCCGAGAGTTATTGATAGTGCATCAATCGGCAAATTTATAGATGCGTTTGAGCTGTGCCTAGAGATGCACAGTTGTGGGTGAAGAGATTAGTGGGCTAAGCTCATGTCCTTGAGGTATGCCAGTGTTGACTGCCAATGAGGAGGAGATGTTATTTCCATTCTGCACTAAATATGGTCTCCAGATGAGGAAGTCAAAGAACCAGTTGCAGAGGGAGGGACACAACCCCAGATTTTGGAGCTTGTTGATTACAGCTGAGGGTATGAAGGTGTTGAATGCCAGCACGCAATATTAAGTTTGTATCTTCTTCAGGAAAATGCCGAACTGGAATAGGTGTTCTGATACTTGTTGTTCAGTACAGTTGTAGAACACTGTGCTTTACTCAGTGAAGCAGGCAGGCTGATGATTAATCCCTGGACATTGCCAGGTCCAACTACTGCAAAGAACACAATTGAGAACTGAGAAAAGTCACAGTGTGTGAGGTGTGCAATTTTCTCTGTTATTTCATGAAAGCCTGGAACCGACAAATTGAAAGTGACAGGGCAAATGGAGTGCTAATTAAATTTCCATTTTTAAAGTGGCCCCGTGAATATTATTCACTCTAACTAACATAAATGTTTGTACACAGTCAGCATAAATATTGACACCTGAGGAAAAGGCTTTGTAATGAAGTCCCTGTAAAGTGTGAACTAAATGCTCTAAGTACATGGTAGAACTGTATTTGACAGGATAAAAAAACAATTAAATGTTCAGGTCAAAAATCTTTCATCAAAGCAGATTTTATTTTATATTTGCTTCTGCTTGGATTGCATCTGACACTCCTGAGCTTGCATTTTAATTGTTTATCTCCACAAGTCACACTAATGTGCATTCACCAATACCTCTGGCCTAGATTGTTCTGCTTCTTCTCGTATTTGCCATATATTATTCCCTCACAGTATTAAAAACGTATCTCCCAGTCCTTTAGCCTTCACTGACACAACAGGCTATGGATGCTGGAATCTGAAGCATCAAGTTGCATAGACCTGAATCTGTCCAGATGAAGGGTCTCAACCTGAAACCTTGACTGTCCATTTCCTTCTACAAATGCTGCCTGGCTCATTGACATATTTCAGCGTTTTGTATGTTGCTCTATATTTTCCACTGGTTTGGCAAAGTCTCCATTTTCAACTTGTCATCCTTGTTTTCAATTCCTTCCATGATCTCTTCTTTCTCTGTTTGTGCCATCTGACCGTACAACCTTCTGATGCACCTTCACTTGTGCAGACTTGATACTTAATTCCACAGAAGGTTACAGGAGAGAAGCTTGAAACCTAGTCTCATGTCTTTCAGCCCATTTTGTCTTAGTTAAACACAGTTTTCTGCTTTCTCCCACAGTACTGCTCATTACTTCTGTGTAGGTATTCAGTTTCCTTCTGAAGGCACCGACTGATTACATGCTCACATGCTCCTAGGCAATGGATACCAAACCCTAAATATTTCTTGCGTAAAACTGTTTCTCCTCCCATGTATCATTTTCTCATAATATTAAAACCGTGTATCCCAGTCCTTTAGCCTTCACTGACAGGAGCATCTTTTCTCTATTTACCTTATCTATCCCTGTCATGAATACTAACTTTCTTCAAACTTGATCATTTCTGAATTCAGTGACTCTACTGTTGAAAACTATGCTGTCAGTTAGCAAGCCTCTGAACTTGAGAATTCTGTCCCTAAACTGCTCTATTTCTTTATGTCACTAATCCTTCATAATCTTTAATAATCAAAGACACAGATCTTATTTTGCTATGCAAAGGATGCTACATATCCAAATTTGAGGCTTTCTTATTGTTCTAGGCAGTAGATAGAAAGTCCCCTTCTTTAAATATTTGTTTCTCTTTCAAAACTGGATTCAGTTTGCTCTTCCACCTTGCTTTTCCCCATGTGTGTTAAGTTCCTTTTCTTCATAAATGAGATACACGTACTTTGTAATGTCTAAATATATTTTAACATTTCCCTCTTTTGGGCGAAATTGGGCTTTATATCGTTTGACATTCTTCCTAATGGTGGTGGCTCTTCCTTCTTCTGTTGTCCATTATCTAATCTTCTCACTTTTGGAGAAAAAGAGTCAATGTTTTAGCTCACTAAAACTAAAACACATTAAGTGGAAAGCAAATAATGTACCACACCATCCAGTAACAGTGGGGTGTTGAGTGCCTCTCTAAAATTAGTCAAACTAGAGTCATGGAAGTTTCAGAAGGCTTCACCCACCAGGTACCTTGGATTTTATTTTATTGTAAATTCTACCATTATTGCTTTGAATTTCTACTCCACCCATCCCATCAAAAGAAATAAATCATAAAATTGATCCATGTTAGCAAAATAACGTATGTTCAAACCAAATAGAGGAATGATTACTGATTTGCTATGAGTCCATTGGTCTTGAACCCATTTCACTCCTTTTAATTGTAATTGAGTCCATAAGGTGACATCTGCTTTGTAATGTTGATGTAACTCTAGGTGTGTTTTGCTATGGATACCCCGATGAGAGCTCAGCTGTTTCATTAGGATTGTGAAGTTCGGTTGTTTCCAATTATCTGCTTGTGTGATTTAGTTGATAACTGTAGCTGCAAATTCTTCATTACGGGTCCTTGTGTTGTAGGTTCATAATAAATTCATTAAACAACCATCAGTTAAAAACAGTTTCATTAATGATAATGATAATTCCTATCACCAACTCTGAGGGAGCCAATTATCCAGCACTCTCTTGTGAATTTGTCGAATGAATCCCACTCATTTCTTTTCCTCTTCCAGTTATCACTATCCTCACATCTGCTTCACCATCTGCCTTTAAATTGAAGAAAGAAGCAGGTCATTTTCAATTAGTTTTCTCTTTGTTAAGTCTACTGCACCACAGAACACTGGATTAACCACATTACATGGAAGATGCAGAATGCTCAATTGGCTGTGAAAAGATTGTGGGCTTAAGGATATCAATATTGAAATAACCTGTCTCAGCAGAGTGAGAAAAACATAGCACACCACAAGTCTTTTGGCCCAAGATGTTGTGCCAACTTATAACCTACTCTAAGATCAGTCTGACCCTTCCCTCTTACATTGCTCTCCATTTTTCTGAAACTGAGCTTTTAATTAAATCTACTTAGGTATTTTATCCAACAAATGTAATGCACCCAAATGGATTCATTAGATCTTTTTCTCCCAGGCTTTTGTTGCAAATTTATATTGGTACATATTTCTGCTTCGATTTCTTGATGTTTAGGTCTTTACTTTTGTGTTATGTTTATCATGAAAGTCAAAGTAAGACCATAAAGATAAGAATTGTGGTGAATCAGGTCGAATGGTCATTTATATTAAAACCGCTTACATTGTAAAATGTGTTTCTTCCTGCATCTTCTCTTCCAGGGGCCTCAGAGCTGATGAATTTGAAACACGTAATTGAAAGTAAAAGCTTTTCTTCAAAGTAGGGTCATAAAGCTCCCACCTCCACCGAATCATTGGTTCCTCAGAGCATGGGATTGTGTTAGTAATGATTTATTTTCCCTGGTGGCATCAAACTCAGAGCAAGCACTGTGTGCAGCAAGATTGTAGAGTCCAGTATTACCATCAGATCCAGGCATCTGTTAACACTGATAATTTCCATTCAGGGAAATCCCTCAGTTTTAATAGGTTGAAATAAATTATAAATATAGCAATAGACCGCACAAAGCACCTTAAAAAAACAACTGCCAGATGTTTGTAAAAAACCTACTTAGTTAATTATGGCCTGCAGAGAAGAAACTCACCGTAATTATCCAGTTGGCCAAGTGCTTGTGGATAGACTGTATCCTTATCCTGTTGTTTTCCTTTGGCCTGTTTACGCAGTACCCTGCTGGTCTTTATCTGCCAGATTACTGGCATTTATTTCCCACATTTTCATCTTATCGATTTCTCTTCCTCTATCTTCGCAACCGTAATCAGTCCAAATCACCGTGGTTCAAACCCTTACTTGCACAAAGCTCAAAGTTCAAAGTAAATTCATTATCGAAGTATGTATATGTCACCATATACAACCCTGAGGTTAATTTCTTTTGCAAGCATTCATAGTAGAACAAGGAAGTACAGCAGAATCAATGAAAGAGGCAGACAGTCTCTCCAGTTAAGCGTTATTATCCCTGGTCTTTGAGGTATTCGATCTTGGTCTTTATACGACTTTTGCACAACATGTATCAGCAGTCATCTGCAGCAGATTTTATTGGAGTTTTGTAGAATTCTAGCACATTTCTACAGATTCACAGGGGGAGAACATTCTGTCGGGTTGCATCACTAACTGGCATGGAAGCTCCAACGTACGGGATGGAAAAAAGCTGCAGACTCAGCCATCTCCATCATGGTGAGCACTAACTTCCCCAGCATTGAAGATACCTTCGAAAGGCATTGCCTTTGGCAAGGAGGTGGCATACCTTCATTAAGGACCCTCACCATTCAGGATATGTACTCTTCTCATTGCTACCATCAGAGAGGAGATACAGAAGACTGAAGACGTGCACTCAGTGTTTTAGGTACAGCTTCTTTCCCTCTGCCATCCGATTTTTGAATGGCCCATTATCTCACTGTTTTGCTCTCTTTTTACACTATTTATCTATTTAAACAAATTTCTTATTGTAACTTATAGTTATTTTTATGTAGTTCACTGCTGCAAGACAACAAATTTCACAACATATGTGATAATAAACGTGATTCTGAATTTAATAGTTGTTCATCAGTAGCTCATCCTTCCTTGTCTGAAAATTTTGCCCACAGTACATATTCCCCTCCCTTGCTAAAAATCAAATAAGGGAGAGGAATGGAATTAATACACATAATGTAATTTACAATAATTGTTCAGCCCACCCGAAAGATACTAAACTTGTATACTTACAGAACTTTTTACCAAATATGGACGTTACAAATAGAGCCATGAAGTCACTGAGTGCTACAGCAGAGAAACAGGGCCTTCAGCCCATCTAGTCCATGCTAAAATGTTATTCTGCCTAGTCCCATCTACTGCAGAAGAAGAATATGTACAAGTTAATTTGTGCACAGTGAGTTCCCTCTGACGGCAACTTCAAATCAAATTTGATTGGTTCAAGGTTCAAAGTTAATCTTATTATCGGAGTAAAAATATGTCACCATATACTACCCTGAGATTCATTTTCTTGCAGACGTTCACAGTCGAACAAAGAAGTACAATAGAATCAATGAAAAACTATAAAAAGACTGACAAATTGTGCAAACACAAAATGAAACAAGTAATAATAATAATAATAATAATAATAATAATAAATAGGTCAATGAATAAAGCTGAAAACATTGAGTTGTAGAGTCCTTGACAGTGAGTTCCAAGGTTGTGTTCAGTGATCAGTTGTGGTGAATGAAGGTATCCACATTGGTTCAGGAGCCTGATGGTTGAACTGTTCCTGAACCTGGAGGTGTGGGACCTAAGGCTTCTTTACCTCCTTCCTTATGGTAGCAGTGAAAAGAGCGCATGGCTTGAATGGTTGGGGTTTTTGATGATGGATGCTACTTTCTTGTAGTAGACCCTTTGTAGATGTGCTCAGTGGCTTTATTTGTGATGGACTGGGTTGCATCCGCCACTTTTGTAGGTGTTTCAGTTTTTGGGCATTGGTGTTTCCAAACCAGCATGTAATGCAACCAATAAGGATACTTTCCACTATGAATCTAAATAACCATTGAGCTTATCTACATGGACCATTGATGTAAGAAAGCAGCACGCATTACTAAAGATCCTCACCACCCAGACCATGCTCTTTCCTTGCTACTGACATCAGGTAGAAGGTACAGGTGCCTCAGGACTTGTACCAGCAGGTTCAAGATCAGGTTCTACCCCTCAACCATCAGGCTCCTGAACAAAAGGGGATAACTCTCTTATCTTGTTATCTCGATTTTAATTGCTATTTATTTATATCTGCCTTTGCACAGTTTGTTGTCCATTGATCCTGGTTCTGTTCTATAGATTTGACAAGTATACCTGTAGAGAAAGAACCTCAGGATTGTATGTGGTGACATGTATGTACTCTGATAATAAATTTTACTTTGACTTTGCTTATGGAAGTTTCTCGAAGCTTTAGAGATATGCTGAATCTGCAAAAAAAATCTAAACAAAAATAGTGGCGCCATCATGCTTTCTTTGAAATGGCACTTGCATGCTGAACCCAGGACAGAGTCTGACACAGTAATGCCAGGAATTTAAAGTTACTGACCCTCTCCATCTCTAATCTCCTAATCAGCACTTGCTCATGGTGCCCCAAATTTGTTCCTCTTGTAGTCAATAATCAGCTTTTTGGTTTTGCTGACAATGTGTGAGAGTTTGGTAACTTCATATTGCAGTACAGGAAAATTTCCTGCATAACTTAGTGTGGCAAAACCTTTTACATTCCTGTGAGAAACTAGAGGGCCCTTTCCTAACAGATATCCCCTTCAGTTTATCGTCGTATGCACCAGCATAATAAAGCTGCTCTCCTTTAGCTTTACACTGTAATATAATCCTGGCCTTTTCTGCTCAAATTTCAGGAATGGGACTTGAATCATAATATTCTGCACTGGCACTGAATGGTAACATCAAAGGCCATGGAGTAGCCTCTCCCATACCCTCATCTTTCCCTGTAAAATTCTCTGTGATGATGCTCTTTGCAAGGGGGCAATTTACAGTGAGGGTTGCCCCTACTGGACCTCTTGCAAAAGAATAAAGAATGCAGAAACAAACTAACCATAAAAAGTCCCTTTGGTAGCTTGTGATCTTATATCCAATTCAACCCTGTAATTGTCCATTTTATTTATGTTTGGGTGCATAAATGGGTTCCCCTAGATGGCAGACTATACCATAACTCTGCACAGAATGGCAATTTAACCCAAGTACAGCATACAAAGACCAAAGTGTATTTTATGATGGGGCTGTAAATACCACTCAAGGCAGAAAATGTGTTCTCCTAAGCTGTTTCCATGAACTCTTAAAAGGATAACAAATGGGTTGTAGGAAAACTAAATGGATCTCCATTTAAAAAAATTTTTACACCTTCTATTTCATTTGGTTAACCTTCAAGCTGATGGCAGGAACATTGACTTCTCTAACTTCTGGTCATTATCCCCCCTCCATCCTCTCTTTTCCATTCCCCGTTCTGCTTCCTCTCTTACCCCTTCCCTCTCTTCACCTACCCATCACTTCCCTCTGGTGCCTCTCCTCCTCCCCTTTCTTCCATGGTCCACTCTCCTCTTGTTTCAAGATTCCTTCTTGTTCTATCCTTTACCTCGTCCACCGATCACTTCCCAGCTTCTTTCTTCTTTCCCCTTCCCCCACCCACCAACCTCCCCCTCACCTAGCTTCATCTATTAGCAGCCAGTTTGTATTCCCCCAGGAACCTGCCCCCCCCCACCCCAGCCACCATCTTATCCTGACTTTTTTCCCTTTCCTTTCCAGTTTTCATGAATGGCCTCAGCCTGAAAACTTGGCAGTTTGTTCCTCTCTATAGACGTGGCCTGACCTACTGAGTTCCTCCAGCATTTTGTGTTTTGCTCTGAATTCTTGGCCTCCTCAGTTTGCACTATACTTTCCTCTGACATTAGAATGCTCCCCATTCAGGACAAACAACATTGAAAATACTACCAGAGCAAGTGAATGACTTAAACTGAACAATTGCCAAACCTCCAAATGAGATGAATTTCTGAGAATGATAAATCTTGCAATAAAAGAATAATTTGGCACTGGCATTAGTTTTGGTTTGGAATCATATCTCCCAGTTCTCCTGACCTACTAAACTCAAGCCAAATCCCTCCTGTAATTCCTTTGCTTACATCATTTGATTGATTTTCCTAGTGGTGTTTCAATTCTTGCCGCATCTGCAACTATTACTCTCGCTAATTTTGAATCCTTTCCAATACTCTCTCTTGCTTTATTTTCAGTAACATTCCAAAAGGAGGTACAAAAGTTCTGTGTTGTAGAATGTACCTAATAAACGCCTGTCTTCCTTGCTCTCACAGTAGATTTGATTGTTTTTGAGGGATACACTTCATTCTCTGTATATTTGTGAAGTTTATTCTCAAGGAGCAGAAATATTAAATTATGAATATAATATTAAAACAAATTTAAAGCACTCAGTGACCTACCGAACACAAGGCTTGAACCAGATTGATGGTTTGTATATATAAATACAAGGGATTCTGCAGATTCTGGAAATCAAGAGCACCACACACAAGATACTGGAGGAGCTCAGCAGGTCAAACATCTTCTGTGAATAAACAGTTGACGTTTTGTGCCGAAACCCTTCATCAGACCTCACAATGAGTTCCTGATGAAGGGTCCCAGCCCGACATGTTGACTGTTACTCTCCATAGATGTTCCCTGACCTCCTGAGTTCGTTTAGCATTTTGTGCGCATTCCAGCATCAGGTTTTTTTTCAAAGTCTTGTACTAATTCTCTGTCCAGCATCTCAGATGGATCCTTGAGGACAGCCTCCATGCCGAGCTAGTGAAGTGTGAGTTCCACAAAGAGCCGGTGCTGTTCTTGGGCTATGTCCTCACCACTTCCAGTGCTCGAATAGATTCATTTAAATATCAGTGGCCCAAACCATTTACATTCAAACAGGTGAGGCGCTTCATGGGTTTGCAAACTTATCAGAAAATTCAGTTCCGCCGTGGCTCCCATAAGTGAACTCACCAAGAAGACCGTTGCAGGATTCCAATGCACAAGTGAAGCAGACCAAACATTCTCAGAGTTAAAATGATGCTTCACCACTGTTCCAGTGCTGCAGCATCCAGATGCACCCTGTCCATTCACCTTCGAGGTTGATGCAACTGATGCCAGCATTGGAGCTTCACTCTCCCAGCACTGTTCTGCAGGCAACTGGCAACACTCTGTTCTTTTCTTCCTCTCACTTGACTCCTGTAGAGTGTAACTACGTTGTCGAGTTTCCACCTACGTTTTAACGGCCAGACTGAGGGAGTAAATCAGGAGCTGGAGACAACCTTGACTCTTCCAACCCCACAACCTGGACCTTCCAAACAGCTGGGCAGAGATTGCCCACAATAACCTCTAGCAGTCCTCTACTGCCATGTCCTGATCTGAATGCCAAAAGGGGCTTGAGCCACCACACTTCGCTGACCAAGACATTGGTGTGGGAGTTCCTGTTGCTGAAGAGTTGGTCCAACGCTCCAAGCACACGTTCAGAAGGACCAGGACTTCCCTGCAGAGCACGCAGAGATAATATGCCAATCATGCTGGTCAGCTCTGCTGGCAGTTGTGGCCACTCAAGCCAAGAGAAAGAAGATCTGGTTGGTGACTAGAAAATCTTCTATCGAGAGTAGGGAGACACAGGTTGGCCCCAGGATGCTTCTAAATTTTCTTATTTGTAGTGGAGGAAACTATCAACTGAGCTTCCTTTAGTCTGCGCCTACAATCGTACATGAAGATTCATCCAGTGTTCCATGTTTCCCAGCTCAGGCCAGTAATTTCCTCTCCTCTTGCTCCAGCCAGCCCACCTCCTTGCTTGTTGGATGGGGCCCTGATCTGTTCTGTGAGACACATTCTGGTATCTCACTGGATGTGGGGCAATGTCCTGTACCTCATTGATTGGGAGTTGTGTGGCTCTCGGGTTTCTGCACACCACATCCTGGACAAGTCTCTCACCTAGGACTTGCAATAGGCGCCGGCCTCTAACGGCTTAGAAAGTGTGCCAGGGGCTAGGGGTGGGGGTTCCTGTCACAGACGTGGACACTGCTGCAGGTGGGCATCAGATAATTACACATGTGAGAATGCACACACTCCAGTCCATTCGGGTTTCTTTGTAATTGTATTTAATTATCTTCCTTTCGCTTCAGTTTTGTCAAGTCTCGATCGAAGCACAATGATGAAACTCCCTGCTTACCTTAGTCTGCGTTCGGGGAATGAAGATTAGTGATTTAGATAGATACTGTTAAATAAGCAGTATTAGATTAGTTCTAGGTCACTGCTTTTAAGCTACAACAGCAGCCCTAGCATTTATTATTTTCCTTCTTTCTGTACAGTTTTTATTAAAACAGTGAACTGTTCATTCCATGTCTCCACCTCTCCCTCTGCACTTGGGGGCCATCGTTGAACTCCTCTCAGCAGGATTGGACCCAGCGGAGAGAAAATAGCTGAAATCGGCCTTGAATTTTGCTGGTCAGGTTAAAGTCAGTGGAGGCTTGGTTGGCAGAAATGGCTTCTGCAGTGTGACAGCTACTCTCAGAGTGGCAAGCCCAGTCCAAATTGGAAGAGCAGGTAACAGCACTCACAATGGCGATTCAGCAACTCACGACAGCTAGAATCGGGTTGCAACCATTACTGCTCTCAATACCGCTATTCAGCAGCTTTCCGCCAAGACAGCCCCACTTCCAGCACGGGTGCCTCCCTCATCCCCTTCTATTGCAGTCACATCAGCCTCATCCACTAATGCCCCCATTTCTTCAGCTGCTTCCAGACTTGAACCACAGTGATGGCATTTTCGGTTAGCTGCTCTGCTGGCCTAGTGTTCATCATTTTCCTTTGTTCTGTACAGTTCTCTGCCTCTGCACTTGGGCCATCACTGAACTCTCACATTCACAGTAGAGCGAATAGAATCAATGAAACTCTACACACAAACAAAGACTGACAAACTGTTCAAGAACAGAAATAAACAAACAATAATAGCATATCAACAAACAAACAAATACATAAATAATACTGAGAGCATTGAGTTGTTGAAAGTGAGTCCATAGGTTGTGTTCAATGATCAGCTCATTGTTGAGGTGAGTGAAGATGTCCACACTGGTTCAGGATCCTGATAGTTGAAGGGTAATAATTGCTCCTGAACCTGGTGGTGTGTGACCCAACAATCCTGACACTCCTTCCCAATGACAGTAGCGAGAAGAGAGCGTGGCCTGGATTACGGGGGTCACTGGTGATGGACGCTGCTTTCTTGTGGTAGTGCTCGCTGTAGATGAGCTCAGTGGTGTGATGGACTGGGCTATTTCTGTAATGTCACGCCCTCAGCCTTCTACATTCCAAGAGATAACAACCTAACCTGGCCGACCACTTCTATAACTCAGGCCCTCTTGCCCTGGCAACAGATGATATCCCCAACAGATCAGTACTCTAGGTACAGCACTCAAGGGAATGATTAACCTTAATTTCTAGGAATACCTTAAAAAAGAACTTCAGGACAAAGACGGAACCTGCATTACTTCACATAGCTTAATGTGGTGTCTTGCTGTGCTGTACGTGAAGCAACAGCTAACAATATATAATTGGTCCTCTTTGCTTTTCATTATGATGAGCACCCTGCACAGTAAAAAGATGGAAATTTCATTTTTAAAATGCTGAATGTACTTCATGATATGAAATCTATTATCTCATTCTCCCACATACTGTACATCTGTAGATTTCGGTGGTATTTCTATAATCCCTGACACAGGATGTATATAAGTACAAACTCCCCACAGACAGATACATGACTACAGTGATTAACATATGTTCAAAGCTCAAAGTAAATCTATTATCAAGGTACATATCTGTCACCATATACTACCCTGAGATTCATTGTCTTGTGGGCATTCACAGTGAAGCCTGGATAGTGGAAGCCCTTGATGATGGATGCTGCCTTCCTAAAAAAGGACTCCATATATATGTACTCAATGGTGGGGAGGGCTTTTCCAGTGAGACTGGACTGTATCCATTACTTTTCGTAGCCCTGTCCATTCGAGGGCATTGATGTTGCCATACCAGGTTACGATGCAATCAGTCAGAGAGTACACACTCTCCACTACAGATCTGAGTTTTGGATGACATGCCAAATCTGCCAAACTTCTAAGAAAGTAGAGGCACAGCGTGCCGTCTTTGTAATGGCACTTACATGCTGAGCCCAGGCAGATCCTCTGACGTAGCAACACTGAGGAGTTTAAAGTTGACGACCTCTCCACCTCTGATCCCTTAATGAGGACTGGCTCATGGAATTCCGGTTTCCTGCTCCTGGAGTCAATAGTCAGCTCTATGGTTTTGCTTAGATGGGGTGAGAGGCTGTTGTGTCACCACTCAGCCAGATTTTGGAGCTGTGCTTATGCGCACAGGCATGAGTGTAGAGCACACAGCCTTGTGGTGCACCTGTGCTGATGGTGATGGTGGAGATGTTGCCAATTTGAACTGACTGGGGTCTGCAAGTGAGGAACTCGAGGGTTCAGGTACCAAGGAGGTTTTGAGGCCAAGGTCTTGGAGCTTGTTGATTAGTTTTGAGGGAATAAAAGAATCAGAATCTCCACCAGCTTTAACAGCAGTGGCATATGTCCTGAAATCTGTTAACCCTGCAGCAGCAGTACAATGCAATACATGATAAATATAGAAAAAATAAATGAATGATTTCCTGCATGTGTATGTACATTAAATATTTAAATTAAAACTAGTAGTGCAAAATCAGAAATATTTTAAAAAGTGAGGTAGTATTCATGGGCGTAATGGCCATTTAGAGATCAGATGGCAGAGGGGAAGAAGCTCTTCCTGAATCGCTGAGTGTGTGCCTTCAGGCTTCTGTACCGCCTTCCAGAGTAACAATGAGAAGAGGGCATGTCCTTTCCTCTTGTCCTGGGTGATAGGGTCCTTCATAATGGACCATTCCGAGGCACTGCTCCTTGAAGATGTCTTGAATACTATGGAGGCAAGCACCCATGATGGGGCTGGCTAATTTTACAACTTTCTGTAGTTTCTATTGATCCAGTGCAGTTGCCCCCACCGTATTAGACAGTGAAGTGGCCTGTCAGAATGCTCTCTACGGTACATCTGTAGAAGTTTTTGAGTGTTTTAAGTGACAGACCACATCTGCTCAAACTCCTAATGAAACATAACTGGTGTCCTGGTGCCTTGCCTTCTTTATCGCTGCATCGATATGCTAGGACCAGGTTAGATCCTCAGAGATATTGACACCCAGGAACTTGAAATTACTCACTCTCTCCATTTCTGATCCGTCTATGAGGATTGGTTTGTGTTAAGACAATAGACAATAGACAATAGACAATGGACAATGGACAATGGACAGTAGGTGCAGGAGTAGCCAGCACCGCCATTCACTGTGATCATGGCCGATCACGAAGCTGTTCCCTCGAATCACCCTTTCTGAAGTCCACATTCAGCTCTTTGGTCTTACTGATGTTGAGAGCCAGGTTGTTGCTGCAACTCCACTCAACTATCATACTCGTGTACACCCTCTCATCTCCATCAGTGATTCTGTTAACAATGGTTGAATCCATCAGCAAATTTAATAGCATTGACTGCAGAGTTGTGGTCAATGAAGAACATCTAGATGTATACACCTTCACTGGCCAAGGTTGAGTGAAGAGACAATGGAATGACATTTGTTGTTGACCTGTTGAGATGGCGGTCAAATTGAAATGGATCCAAGTCACTCCTCTGGCAGGAGTTGATATGCTTCAGCACCAACCTCTCAAAGCATTTCACCACAGTGGATAGTCATCGAGGCAGGTTAGCACATTCTTCTTGGTCACCACTACAGCTGAAGTCTGCTTGAAGCGGGTGAGTACGTCAGACTACCGAAGCGAAGAGTTAAAGATATCAGTGAATGCTCCAGCAAGTTTAATAGCAGAGGTCTTCAGTACTTGACTAGGTAGCCTGTCTGGGCCAGATGCTTTTCATGGTATCATCCTCCAGAAGGATGCTGTCATGTTGGCCTCAGAGACTGAGATCTCAGGGTTGCCAAGGGCTGTGGGAATTTGTGAAGATGCATCCATGTTTTGTCAGTCAAAGTGAGCATAAAAGCCATTGTGCTCATCTGGAAGCAAACCTCGTTGACAAACATATTCACAAACAAGAGATTGTGCAGTTGCTGGTAATCAAAGTAATCTACACAAAATGCTGGAGGGAGTCAGCAAGCCAGGCTTCATCCATGGAAAAGAGCAAGCTGTCGATGTTTTGGGTTGCAACACTTCATCAGGACTATGACACATATGTTGCTTGGTTTTACTTTGTAGGAAGTGGTAGCATTCAAGCCCTGCCACAGCTATCAAATCCATTTGTGATTCCAGTTTGGTCTGGAATTGCCACTTTGCATGTGAGATGGCTTTCCAGAAATTGTATCTGGACCTCTTGAACTTACTTGATCACCAGGCCTGAACATCACTGGCCTGACCCTGAGAGACTGTGGATCTCCTGGTTTATCCAGAGCTTCTGGTTAGAGGAGATTCTGAATGATTTTTCCAGGACACCTCTAATACCTTATTCAGACATTAATTGTTGCAGAACCACCCATCTAATCTAAAGGTCAAAGTTCAAAGTAAATTTATCATTCATGTACATACAGTGCCTATAAAAAGTACTCACTCCACACTCCCCCCAAGAAGTTTTCATGTTTTATTGTTTTACAACATTGAATCACAGTGGCTTTTTTGACACTGATCAACAGAGAAAGGCTCTTTTGTGCCAAAGTGAAAACAGACCTCCATGAAGTCATCCAAATTAATTACAGATATAAAATACAAAATAATTTATGTGACTTCACCATATGCAATCCTGACATTTATTTTCTTGTGGGTATACTCAATAAATCTATAGAATAATAACCATAACTAGAACCATAAAGATAAATTCACTCAAGATTATAACATTGATCTGATTACTTTATATCACAGTAGATAAAGGGTTCAAATAGCTCTGTAAAGTTACAGATACGAATAGAAATCAGGGGTTCTTTTATTTTCCAAAGAGGAACAAACATTTATGCAAATAGATCAAAAGAATAATTGGTTTTCTTATTGCAGAGGAAGACAATCCAGAAATAATGATGGATATGGGTTGATCACATTAATCTGTCAAAAGTGGGCTGATTTGCCTTGCTTGCAAAACATTTTTAAAATTGAATTTCTCTCACATTTCTCCTTTTACACTTGATGTTTTTGTGCTATTGCATCTAATGCAATGTCAATGTACATTAAGGAGTTCATCACTTCTTCTATTTACTTGCCATAGGAAAATGATGGTATCCATTTAGAAGCGATTAAAATAAAACTTTTAAAAAGTTGCATGGCGAACTGTAGCAGTGGTGGTTTCCATAATGCAACAGTTAATAAGAGTTGGTGTTGACTGGAATAAAGAATGAAACTGGTCTCACTGATGTTGTTATAGTTAGGAGGGTAGTCAGGGGAAATAGTGCCCACTGAAATATATCTCTCTTATCAGCTTTCTCACTTAAGAAAACAACTTTATTTATGAATGAACTTTTAGAAGGTGAGAAATATCTGTGCTGATCATTATGTTAATCATCGCGAGGACTCACTTGTGGGAGAAGCTTAAAGGATTTGTGGCCTTCTGGGACTTTTTGACGGCCATCAATCATTAGGTTGGTGCTGGATCCCGAGAGAGAATTTGTAGAATGTCTACGAGATGGGTTTTTAGAGCAGCATGTGGTTGAACCCAATAGGGAAAAGGCAATTCTGGATTGGGTGTTGTGTAATGAACCAAATTTGATTAGAGAGCTTGAGGTAAAAGAACACTTAAAAGCCAATATTCATAATATGATAGGATCCACCCTGCAGTTTAAAAGGAAAAAGCTAAATTCAGATGTATCAGCTTTTTCTTTATCCATGACTATCTCAAAACTTACAGAATTATGATTATTGTTCCCAAAGCACTCCCCCAACTGAACCTTCAATCTCATGACCAGGCTCAATTGCCAGTATAAAGCCCTTTCCCTGGCTGAGTTATCTACATATTGTTTCAAGAAATGCCTTTGGGTGAACTTAACTAATTCTTCCCCATCTAAGTCACTGGGACAGAAGGAACCCATCAATGTACACATCTGTTCTTTCGGTTCAATTATTCCAAATAACTAACATTGTTTCAGTTAAAGCATCTCTGCACATTTTTTTAATTTAAAGTGACCTTACATTTTTGTTTTATGGTCCAGCTCTTCAATTACCTTAATGTCAGACTAAGTCATATTATAATGAGTTTCCTAATTCATGTTGAATACCATAATTTATGCATAGATCAAACACCTTTACCTATAGGTACACATATAGACTACAATGCTTGTCAATAAGATATCTCAGATACCTCATAATGCAGTGAATACTGCTGCAGTGGAATGTATATCATCCAAAATATTTTAAAAACAGAATGTAAATGCAGCCACATACCAGAACTTTACACTAAAGCAGTTCAATTTGGCCTAATTCCAAGATTCCATCTCCAAGTGTTCCTGATACTACATATTTAGAACCCTGCAGTCAGCTGTGCCTCATGAATAGAGGTCTTCTCATATTCAAAAGCAGTCCAAACAATTCATTTTACATTTGGTGGCCACTTTAATAGGTACACCTGCTTGTTAACGCAAATATCTAATCAGCCAATCATGCAGCAGCATCTCAGTGCATAAAAGCATGCAGACGTGGTGCAGAGTTCAGTTGTTGTTCAGTTCAAATATCAGGATAGGGAAGGATGCCATCTAGGTGACTTTGACAGTGGACTGATTGTTGGTGCCAGATGGGGTGCCTTGAGTATCTCAGGAACTGCTGATCTCCTGGGATTTTCACACACAACAGTCTCTAGAATTTATAGAGAATGGTGTGCGAAACAAAAAAAATCCAATAAGCGGAAGTTATGTGGGCTAAAGCACCTTGTTAATGAAAGAGGTCAGGGGAGAATGGCCAGACTGGTTCAAGCTGACAGGAAGGAAGCAATAACTCAAATAACCAGATATTATAACACTGGTGTACAGAAGAGCATCTCTGAATGCATAACACATCAAACCATGATGTGGATCAGCTACAACAGCAGAAGCCTATGAACAGAAGACCACAAACATACAGGTATAGGAGGTACCAAATAAATTGGCCACTAAGTGTATATTCAATAGCAACGCACATAGGAACTCAACAGGCCAGGCTTTGTGTGTGTGTTGCTTGGATTTCTAGCATCTGCAAATTGCCTTTCATTTGGATATATTCAATAGTTAATTTTTTCTCTGACATTGAGTATATTGCTATGATGAACAATGTAGAATGTTACAACTTCTCTGTTCGTATTTAATAGTATACATTGTGGGCTGGTATCAGCACTTATTGTTATAAAACTACAGAGCAGAAACTATGGAAAATTCAAAAAGAAGAGTTTCTCAACAATCTGAAGCCAACATTCCCTAAAAGACTAGGCACTGTCCTCTTCTGAGGATAGGTGAACTGAGCTCTGGCCTTTCTCTTTGGAGCAAAGGAGGCTGAGTGGTAACTTGATAGAGATGATAAGAGGCATGTATTGTGTGCTTAGCCATTGACTTTTTCTCAGGGCTACTAAGTTGAAATAACAAATACAAGAGGGCATAATTTTAAAATGAGTGAAGGAAAGTATAGCAGGGTGTCAGAGGTAACAAATTTTTAATGCAGAGGATGGTGGTTATGTGGATCACACTGCCATGGGTAGTGGTGGAGGGGGTCATACTAGGGGCAAGAATCTCTTGGAGAGGCATATGGATGATAGAAAAATGGAGGGCTACGTGGGATGGATCTCCGTCATGGATATTCGCAAGACCAGCTGAGAAAGGAGGAGAGTTGGGGTCGGGGTTAGCAACCCCCTGTCGTAAAAAAATAAACAGAGTTACGGAAATGTAACAGACTCTCCAAAGACCTCATCCCTGGGAGAGGAAGGATCTTCACCTGCAAGATGTATGAAGTCACGTGGTGAAAGCTGAAGGAACATGCACAATCAACATTCTATTGGCCCAGGATGGACGACTCTGGTGAGCAGCTGTCGGCAGTCTATGCTGCAGTAGGGGTGATTGGCTTAAGAAGAAGAAGAAGATGTTGTAAGATAGGGTTAGATCAGGGGTGTCAAACTCATTTTAGGTCACGGGCCGGATTGAGCAAAATGCAGCTTCATGCGGGCCGGATCGGTCGGACGCGTGTGAACGCAGCTTTCATAGCCTCCGTTTTTTCAGCCTGCTCTCATGTGTCTCAGTCTCTGCTATAACTACAAAGTGTTTCACTTTACAAATTCCGTTTCTTATGAAGAAGACTGCCGAATAAACACTAAAAACCCTGAAAACCTGGTACCTGAATAAACTCAGCATTAGCCATATCATACGCCATAGGCGCTTCGATTACTGGGGCCAGCTTTAATAGTAATTAGATATTATCTCGCGGGCCAAAGATAATTCCACTGCGGGCCGGATTTGGCCCGCGGTCCTTGAGTTTGACATATATGGGTTAGATTGATCTTAGAATGGGTTAGAATGTTGCCACAACATTGTGGGCTCTAAGACCTATACTGTGCGGTAGTGTTCTATTGTCTATGTTAATTTCTGCTTGCTGGGCATTTCCAAAATGTTAAAGGTACTTATTTCACTGGATACAAGGTGTCTGAAGCATCTGGTTGATGGACCTCGGTCATTTCAAGTGAACCTTACATTATACACATAAAGATTTGGATCTGTGATGCAAAGGGCATTGCAAACCAATGTTACAGATTATCCCACCAAAATGACTATGATATGGCTGATCAAGTTTTAGCCAGATTATCTATTTGTCCTGGCATGTGATTTGCAACTGTATTCCCAGCTTTAGTTTTTGAATATCTTCTCCGTGTTTTTAACAAAATATGGATAACTTGGAGAAGAGAAAAATATGCAAGTGTCAGCCCATCTTCTTTACCTGTTACATCGGTAAAGAAAACAGGATCGGTTTTCCGATGTTGCTAGAAAAAACACTGAAATGAATGAACAAACTCAGCAGGTCAGGCAGCATCCATGAAAAGGAATAAAGAGTCAATGTTTCTGGCTGAGACCCTTCTTCAGAAATGAATAATATTTTTAACACTGTTCTATGAATCGATTGAAAATGTAGAGAGAGAGAAATGCAGTTCAAGACTGTATAAGATTACCGCAAAGCCAATTTGTGTATGAAGCATGGCTTCTGCTAAAAATTCTCATTGAGTTGAACACAGGGAAATGCTAAGTGTTAGTACAAATGTCAAGTTCAGCTGCTCAGTAGAGCATTCTCCAAAGACTGAGGGAGCGTTCAGAAAGCATCAAATGAGACATTAAATACCTCATGATTGTTAAACCAATTGCATTTGCTGAACAGTTGTATCACAACAGTGGATGCAAATACTAAATGTTATGTACACAAGTCTCCGATTAAATATTGTGAGATCGTATGTTATATCAAACATTGAAATCACTCTTGTGGTTGTAAATTTATTGGTGACACTTGGCAAAAATACCCATTACATTTATGGCCAAAATAAAAGAAAAAAGGCTTAGACCATAAGACCATAAGACATAGGAGCATAGTTAGACCATTTTGCCCATCAAGTCTTTTCTACCATTCCATCATGGCTGATTTATTTTCCCTCTGGACCCCATCTCCTGCCTTCTCATGGTAACCATTAATGCTCTTCCTAATCATGAATTTCAAAAGTTCAAAGTAAATTTTATTATCAAAGTACATATCACCAGATTCATTTCCCTGTGGACATCAACCTCTGCTTTAAATATACCCAATGACTTGGCACCTACAGTCATCTGTGGCAATGAGTTCCACAGATTCAGCACAATCTTGCTAAAGAAATTCCTCCTCAGATCTGTTCTAAAGGGACGTCCTTCTGTTCTGAGGCTGTCCCCTCTGGTTCGAGACCCCTACCAGAGGAAATATCGTTTTCACATCCATGCCATATAGGCCTTTCAATTTTCAGCAGCTTTCAATGAAATCCCTCCTCATTCTTCCAAACTCCAACAAGTTACAGGCTCAGCACTGTCAAACACTCCTCACATGCTAACCCTTCTATTCCCAGTATCATTCTCGTGAACCTCCTCTGAGTTCTGTCCAATGACAACACATCCTTTCTTATGTAAGGGCCTCAAAACGGCAAGGGTGGTCTGACCAATGCCATCTATAGCCTCAGCATTTCATCTTTGCTTTTATATTCTAGTCCTCTTGAAATTAATGCTAACATTGCAGTTGCACTTCCTTTGTTGGCCTGTCTTTCATCACAGAATGCTAATCTCTCTCACCATTGTAATATTTCTTAGATCTTCCATTTCTTCATTATGGCTACAGACTGGCCTATAAAACAAAACTTGACTTTATCTAGTTGTGATTCCAGATTTACTTTGATTTTGTGCCTGAATCTGAACACTTTACAACACTTGCAAATAGAAAATAAATACAGGATGTGTGACTTATTGATGACCCCTGCAATTCAGACCTGACAGACTGCCAAAGAAACACTACGTGAAGCTGAGAGGAATTTCACGGCTCAGACAGCTATTTTGAAGCCTTGTTTTGCTTGAAAGATGTAGATGTAGGACCTATGGCTTTGAAAATCTTCCAAACCGTCTCAGCCTTCTACAGATACACGTGACCTGCTTGAGGTGAAGTTGGATGATCTAGTGGAAAGAGTGACTGCCCTTTTCTGACACTGAAGGCCATTGTCTGCTGAAACTGGGTTACAGCTTATCCTGTCAGTGGATAGTCATCATGATGAATGTTTTGGAAACATCCGAAGACCTCACTATTAACTCCAAAGAAAACAGGAGACCAGAGGAAAGAGCCAAGGTAAAATTACTTCCTTTAATTATTAAAATAAGCTATAAATACTGGAATACATCACATCTGAAAATAGAATAGATTGATAGCGCTTCAACAGAATTAGTTCCAACATTTGAAATTATTTCCTCCTTTAATATTTTGTAAGCAACGGACCCCCTAAAACATCATAGCAGAATTTCCTGTTTAATTTTCAAATCCACTCACTGAAATCATTAAAGCAACCTTATTGCCTGTTATATGTTTATTGTACATGGCCTAATAGGAACAGAGCCTAATTCGAAGGTTCAAAGTACATTTATTATCTCAGTATGTATCAGAATCACCTCTACTTCCTGAGGAGACTGAGATCACCTGGAGTATGCAGGCCTCTCCTTCGCATGTTCTACCTGTCTGCTGTCGCCAGTACAATCTTCTGTGCCGTGGTGTGCCAGGGTAATGGCATCTACATGGGTGATGCCAACAGGCTCAATAAACTGATTAGAAAGGCCGGCTCTGTTATAGGAGTCAAACTGGACGCACTGGAAGCCGTGGTAGACCAAAGGACCCTACGGAAAATCCCGGCAATTCTGGACAATGTTTCTCACCCTCTGCATATGCCACCTTGGCTGAACAGAGGAGCACTTTTAGCACTAGACTAAGACAACTGCACTGCTCCAAAGAGAGCTACATAAGGTCATTCTTACCTTCGGCCGTTAGGCTCTATAATGAGTCAACCTATAGCCGGGGAAGTGATGACCCCCCACTCCTGTTAGACTGTTTGAGGAAACTTATTTTTATTCTTTCTACTTCTCTTCTAATATTTATATCTGTCCATTTATAATGCCACTGTGACTCTGAAATTTCCTTTGGGATCATAAAGCATCTCTCCATCTATACCATATATAGCCTTGAGATTTGTCTCCTTACAGGCAGCCACAAAACAAGGAAAACCAATAGAACCCATTAAAAGAAAGAAGAATGTCAAACACCCTGTGTGCAGAAACAAAACCGGGCAAACAATAAAACTAAGCATGTAGCATTTCAAGCTGAAGTTCATGAAAAGTGGGTGCACAGACACACAACCAGCAGCCGATTCAGTTCATTCGGTTAGTTGCAGGCCACAGCCTCAGTTCAGCGCAAAAACAAGTTGTGACAGAACCGGTTGGCGATGCTAACTCTACCGCTAACCTTGCCCCTTTGCCCAGTTAGTTACTTCTCCTCATTCTGTCCCTGGTCTAGTTTACCTAGTCGTTCAAACGCTTTGCCCTCCCATTCTGTATTTCTTGGGAGTTCACCATTTGCATGGCCCAACAGTATATCAATTGCTATCTTGGCTAATCAAATCAATCCTTTCAGTTAATGTGCTCTACTGGTTTATAACTCATAAAAAGAAGGATTCTAGACACAGGCATTCAAAACAGTTTCATTTATTTTCACTCAGACTGTTACACCGGTTTGTAATCAGCAGAACAGCCCCAAAAGACCCGAGGGACAGTTTGGGGCGTCCTAAAATAATGCCTGGGTTAGTAGGAGCAGATGCACTACATCCTATGGAGGCAGATTTAATTTCTCAGTTTGGCTTTGCTGAGAGGTGTGAAGGTTGGATTTGAGGTTTGGTGAATAGTTATATTGGAAAATTAATGATAAGGTGTGTCATGGAGAAAGCCTTTGTATATTTATAAATATTTGTTCATGTTTGATTTCATTTGTCTATTTGTAAATACTTATTTTTCCTCACAACTTTTGGGTAGCTTTTGCTCTTTCTTTCGCCTGGCACTAAATAAAACCCCTTGCACTAACGTGCTTATCATCTGTGTTTTTTCCAACTGGGGACCCTCGTCGGGCACGCTTGCCCACACCTGATAGAAGTGTGACACAAGTGAACTTCGCAACATGCATTTAGAGCTACACCACATCAAACAGCAAGAAGTGACCTCAAAAGGGAATTGAATTTTCTGCAGCTGAAAACAAACTAGAGGAATTCAGACTCTTGGGGGTAAATTGACAGTCGATATTTCAGGTCAAGACCCTTCATCTAGACTGGCCTCCACAGATGCCACTGAATTCCTCCAGCGGTTTGTACATTGTCCAAATTCCAGCATCTGCAGTCTCTGTGTCTCTTTTATTGAACTTTCTTTTGGCTCTCACTGACAATATTGGAAGAATATATCCAAGATCACTGGTGTGATAGAAAGAGATTGAATACATTAGTTGAACTTTGCTCAGAGTTCTTCCTTTCTGATTGTACAGAATCAGAATCAGGTTTATTATTACTGTCATGAAATTTGTTGTTCTGCAACAAACGTACAATGCAACACATAAACTTTACTCTATAAAGTTTCAAAGGTAAATAAATGGTGTGAAAGGCTGGGTTCATGGACCATTTACAAATCTGATGATGGAGGGGAAGAAGCTAATCCCACACTGAGTGTGAGTCTTCCTCCCCAATGGTACTAATGGGAAGAGGGCACATCCCTGATGGAGAGAGGGTTTTCAATGACGGATTCTGCGTTCTTGAGACACTGATTCTTGACTGCATTCTTGATGGTGTGGAGAGACATACCCAGGATGTTACTGGCTGCATCTACAACTCCCTGTTGTGATATTGTACATAAGATCTGCATACCAGGCTGTGCTGGAACCAGCCAGAATACTCTCCATCACACATCTGCAGAGTCTCCGGTGACATATCAAATGTCCTCGATCTCGTAGTGAAGCAGAGATTCACTTCTTCCAGGCTGCATTAATGTGTTAGGCCCAAGATAGACCCTCTGAGATGTTAATGTCTGAAAACTTGAAACTACTCACTCTTTCCACTGCGGACCCTTCAGTGAGGACTGGTGTGTATTCTCCCAATTTCCTGATTGAGATTCAGATTTATTTATCACATGTACATCACAGCCAACACAGGCTGAGGACAGCTGGGGGCAAATCCACAATTATCGCCACACATTTCCAGAACCAACATAACAAGTCCACAGTGCTTGGCAGAAGACAACAAGCGACCAAACATCTCCATCTCTCTCTCTCTCTCTCTCTCTCTCTCTCTTCCCCCCCCCCCCCCACCCTTCCAACACCAGGACCCTGGGCCTCCAGTCTCCACACTACACTTGATTTCTAATCACCCTTCATACTTTGATCTACAATTAGTTCTTCCTGATGTTGTGTGTGAGGTTGTTGTTGCAATGCCATTTAACCAGACAATCTATCTCACCCTTGTATGCTTCTTCATCACAGTCTGAGATTCTGCCTACAAGCATGGTGTCATTGGTGAATTTATAGATGGCAATTGCACTATACTTAGCTACTCAGTAATGAGGGCAGAGAGACTAGAACAGTGGACTAAGCATGTATTCTTGAGATGGGCCTGTGTTGATTGTCAGTGAAGAAGAGGTATTATTACTAATCTGCACTGACTCTAATCTCCTGATGAGGAAGTCAACAGTTCAGTTGCAGAGGAAGCCTCAGAGGCACAGGTTTTGAAGTTTGTTGATTAGTATGAAGGGATGAAGGTGTTGAATGTTAAGCTGTTATCAATAAGCAGCAGTCCAGCATGTTTTGCTGGTGTCTAGGTGCCCCAAAGCAGAATGTAGAGCTAGTGACATTGCATCTACTGCAGACCTGTCATGGTGGTAGGCAAACTACAGTGGGTTCAGGTTCTTGCTTAGGTCAGAGGTTATTCTAGTCATGACCAAGCTCTCTATACACTTCATAACATTGAGGCAGCTCTTCCTGCTCCTCTTGGGTAGAGGTATAATTGCTACCCTTTTGAAGCAAATGGGAACCTCCAACTGTAGCAGTGAGAGGTTGATGATGTCCTTGAATACTTCAGCTGGTAGGTTGACATGGTGCACCCAGCCAGGTACACCATCAAGGCTTTCTTGTTCTCACAATTGTCTTCCGTGGTTTCTATCTGCATTTCTTGAAGGGTTCTAGATCACCAGTTTTGAATGCCACAGATCTGTAGCCCTTGAATCTCTTGGTTCATTCAGAACCTTTGGGTTGGGAAGACCTGATATGCTCTCGAAGGCACATGCTCATTTACACAAGTCTTGGTAGTTGATATTTGATTCATCCAGATCCCAAGATGAATCCCTGAATGTGGTCCAGTCCATCAATTCAGAGCAGTTCCTCCACCTCTCTGAACCATAGCTTAGCCACCCTCACCACTGCAGCATCTTCAGTCTATGCCTATATGCTGGGAGTCGAGGTACAATCAGGTGATTGGACATGCTAAAGTGTGAATGCAGGATTGCATAGCGAGCATTTGTTCTTGATGGTGGCATGACAGTTAGCTCCTCTGCTTCCACAGGTGACATTAGTGGAAGCTTGTCAGGCTAGCCTTGTTGAAGTCCCTTGCAATGATTAAGAAGCCATCAGAGTGCACTGTCTTATGAATGGTGATCACAGTGCTCAGCTCCCCCAGTTCCAGCTTGACATCTGCCAGGAGTGGAATGTATACTGCTATCAGGATGATGGCAGACAAATCCCTCAGCAGATAGATCAGATGACAAGTGACTACCAGGTGAAGAAGATAACAAAACAAAGATTATTTAACATCATTGTTGATTGAACGGTAGATGACAGAGTTTAGAAGAATTTAAAGGGTTTTTTTCTCACTGCCAAATGCCAGATACATATGATTCCTTGGGTTTCTTTCAAAAAGTAATTGAGGACTCTTGCTTGGACTAATTCCAGGTTACTCTAGCTGGGTGCTTTGGTATTCTTACAATGATTTCCTATTTCTGAGGATTTGTATTCTGCTTCAATATAGTATTTTCCAGGATCTTAGAGATCTACACTCAGTGACCACTTTATTAGATATGCCTGTACACCAGCTCATTGACGCAAATATCTAATCAGCCAATCATGTAACAACAACTCAATGCATGAAAACATGCAGACTTAGTCAAGAGATTAACTTGTTCAGACTAAACATCAGAATGGGGATGAAATTTGATCTAAGTGACTTTGACCATGGATTGATTGATAGTGCCATATGGGGTGGTCTGAGAATCTCAGAAACTGCTGATCTCCTGGGATTTTCACACGCAACAGTCTCTAGAATTTACAGAGAATGGTGAAATAAACAAAAAAGACATCTAGTGAGTGGCAGTTCTGTTAGTGAAAATGCCTTGATCATGAGAAAGTTCAGAGGAGAGTGGCCAGACTGGTTCAAGCTGACAGGTAGATGACTAACTCAAATAACCAATACCGTTCAACAGTGATGGGCAGAAGAGCATCTCCAAATGCACAGCACATTGAATCTTGATGTGGATGGGCTACAGCAGCAGAAGACCATGAATGTTCAGAAGAAGAAGAGGAAGAGGAAGTGGAGTGATGGGTTAGTAAATTTGCTGATACACAAAGGTTGGGGGTGTTGTGGATAGTGTAGAGGACTGTCAGAGGTTGTAGCGGGACATTGATAAGATGCAAAACTGGGCTGAGAAGTGGCAGATGGAGTTCAACCCAGATAAATGTGAAGTGGTTCATTATGGTAGGTCAAATATGATGGTAGAATATAGTATTAATGGTAAGACTCTTGGCAGTGTGGAGGATCAGCGGGATCTTGGGGTCCGAGTTCATAGGTCACTCAAAGCAGCTGTGCAAGTTGACTCTGTGGTTAAGAAGGCATACAGTGTATTGGCCTTTGTCAATCGTGGGAATGAATTTAGGAGCTGAGAGGTAATGTTGCAGCTATATAGGACCCTGGTCAGACCCCACTTGGAGTACTGTGCTCAGTTCTGGTCGCCTCACTACAGGAAGGATGTGGAAACCATAGAAAGGTTTATGCAGAGAAAGGTTAAGCAGAGGAGATTTACAAGGATGTTCCCTGGATTGGGGAGCATGCCATATGAGAATAGGTTGAGTGAACTTGACCTTTTCTCCTTGGAGCGACAGAGGATGAGAGGTGACCTGATAGAGGTGTCTAAGATGATGAGAGGCATTGATCCTGTGTATAGTCAGAGGTTTTTTCCCAGGGCTGAAATGACTGCCACAAGAGGGCACAGGTTTAAGGAGCTTGGGAGTAGGTACAGAGCAGATGTCAGGGGTAAGTTTTTTACACAGAAAGTGCATGGAATGGGCTGCCAGCAATGGTGGTGGAGGTGGATACGATAGGGTCTTTTAAGAGACTTTTTTGATAGGTACACGGAGCTTCGAAAAATAGAGGGCTATGGGTAACCCTAGTAATTTCTAAGGTAGCGATGTGTTCAGCACAACTTTGTGGGCCGAAGGACCTATATTATGCTGTAGATTTTCTATGTTTCCTATGTTTTCTAAATATACTCAGTGGCCACTTTGTTGCGTATCTCCTGTACCTAAAAAACTGGCTACTGAGTGCATTTTATGTCATGCTTGAATGTATCTCTGATCCTTCAAGCTAATGAGCGTGAATATGTCAAGTTACTAAAGATATTTCTGTTACCTTTTCAAGCTTCATATTTCATTTAGGATAATTATAAATTGTGTCTTTAGCCATGAATAAATAGGTTTTTAGAAAATTACCCTTACACGCTAGGAGATATATTCTTTCTTATATGCTCACTTCTGTGATCTGGGCAATGTTACTGGCAAGGGCAGCATTAAAGGCAATGCTAATCTGCTCTCTTGCACTGCTGTGTCCTTCTGGTGAAGGTGCTTCCACAATGCTCTTGGGTAGGGAGTTCCAGGGTATACAGTAGACTCAGCAACGGTGAAGGAGCGGCAATGGGTTTCGAAATCAGGATGACGTATAACTGGCGGGTTTATGAGATGCTGTCAGAGGAACCGGGATAAAGAGCTGCAATGCATCTGTCGTGTGCTGGTGGGATACACAATCAACGTTTTCAAGTCAAGTCAAGTCACTTTTATTGTCATTTCAACCATAACTGCCAGTACAGTGCATAGTAAAACTGAGACAACATTTTTTCAGGACCATGGTGTTACATGACACAGTGCAAAAACTAGACTGAACTACGTAAAAAACAACACAGAAAAAAAACTGCACTAGACTACAGACCTACCCAGGACTGCATAAAGTGCACAAAACAGTGCAGGCATTACAATAAATAATAAACAGGACAATAGGGCAGTAAGGTGTCAGTCCAGGCTCTGGGTATTGAGGAGTCTGAGCTCGGGGGAAGAAACTGTTACATAGTCTGGTCGGGAGAGCCCAAATGCTTTGGTGCCTTTTCCCAGACGGCAGGAGGGAGAAGAATTTGTATGAGTGGTGCATGGGGTCTTTCATAGTGTGCTGTTTGCTTTGCAGATGCAGCGTGTAGTGTAAATGTCTGTAATGGCGGGAAGAGATGATCTTCTCAGCTGACCTCACTATCCGTTGCAGGGTCTTGCGATCCGAGATGGTGCAATTTCCGAACCAGGCAGTGTCTTGCATTGTCTTCTTTGATGTAAGCTCCTAGAGAATTGTTGCAGCTTCACTCATCCAGGCAAATGGAGAGTACCTCATAATGGACCTTATTTGTATGTTGTAGTTGGTGGAAAATGACTCGGGTGTCAATGGTGAGTCACGCACCATGGCATATCCTGTCTCAAAATTACACTTATAGCCACAGTATTAATAGAGAGATAGTCACAGAGTCATAGAACACTATAGCACAGAAACAGACAATTTGGCCTATCTAGTCCATGCCAAACCATCAATCTGCCTAGATCTAATGACCTGCACCCAGATCATAACCCTCCATAGCTCTGCCATCCATGGCTAATGGACGAAGTCCTGAGTCTGCCTTGCCTACCCAGTAAACTGTTTGAATTCTCTAATTAACTCTGCAGTTATCATTGGCCTACAGCTTACTTACGGCTACCAATGAGAAAGAAATTCCAAATTATAACACAATACTTCACTACAAGTTAGAAAATGATTGACATTTAATATCCTTAAAACTCTTAATATTCCCCCCAGTACCTGAATTTGATGCTCTATACAGAGGACAGAAACATGAAAACTCCTTTCACAACACAAATGATGATGGGCTTAATTATGATTGTTTAATTATTACTAACTGAAAATACAAAATAAAGGACATGAGACAAAGATGGGTACTTAAAATTTAACTGCGATGGCAGTATAAGCAATTGACAGACGAATCTCTGGTAACTATTTGGTGAAGTATATGTGTCTTGATAATAAATTTGCTTTGAAATTTTGAACTTTAAGAATGGTCTCCTTATCCTATACTCCTTTACTCCTCTGTAAAGGTGGCTCGGAGATTTAATTTGTAATCAAATGTAAATGTCAAAAACATGTTTGAACATCTATAACCACGAAAAAAAATTGCCTTAGCTCAGGCAGCATACCTTTACTAGTTTACACTGTGTAATTATTACATTTGACAGCATTTGCTTTAGACGAAAGCTCAGATGTTTTTTTTATATATTAATCCCTCTGGCTAATATTAGCATTAAAGAAACCCATTAAGTTAGAAGCTGATATGTGCCAGGAACCTTTCTATTATGTCTAATATCAGAGGGCATCTATTTAAGGTCAGAGGGGTTAATTTCAAGGGAGATGTGAGGGGTACGTTTTTTTTTACCTAGAATGATGGATGTCTGGAATGCATTGCCTGGGGTGGTGGTAGAGGCAGATATATTACAGACTTGTGTAGGGGGAGGGGTTTTGTTCAATTGGACATCTGATTACTAATTCAGTTGGTTCAGCACAACCTTGTGGCCAAAGGGTGTTTTCCTTTGCTGCACTGTTCTGTTTCATGTTAATAAGTTTATTCTTATGCATCATCAACAGCTTGATAAAACCGGAAAGATCTTACAGCAGGGTTTCCCAAACTGGGGTCCACAGACCCGTCAGGTACTGGTAGGTCCATGGACCCCTGCCCTACAGTATCCATTCTTTTCAATTAGTGTGATACATAAGGGTCTTGATCGATAAGCATGTAAAGAAAATAATTTAAAAAGGCTAATGGAATGACAAGCTCTTTCACAGCCGGAGGTAGCGCCTTGACGGATGATATTTCAGTAAAACAGTGAGATCAATTCGAAGTTGTAGAGTTCCTTTTAACATCTTTGCTTTGAAGCTGTCCTGGTGTTAGTCAAGGGTATCCTAATTTGACAAATAGGCAATAGACAATAGACAATAGACAGTAGGTGCAGGAGCAGGCCATTCGGCCCTTCTAGCCAGCACCGCCATTCACTGTGATCATGGCTGATCATACACAATCAGTACCCCGTTCCTGCCCTCTCCCCATATCCCTTGACCCCGCTATCTAAAAGAGCTCTATCTAACTCTCTCTTGAATGCATCCAGAGACTTGGCCTCCACTGCCTTCTGGGGCAGAGCATTCCACATATCCACCACTCTCTGGGTGAAAAAGTTTTTCTGCATCTCTGTTCTAAATGGCCTACCCCTTATTCTTAAACTGTGGCCTCTAGTTCTGGACTCACCTGTCAGCAGGAACATGCTTCCTGCCTCCAGCATGTCCAATCCCTTAATAATCTTATATGTTTCAATCAGATCCCCTCTCATCCTTCTAAATTCCAGTGTATACAAGCCCAGTCGCTCCAATCTTTCAACATATGACAGTCCAGCCATTCCGGGAATTAACCATCTGTCATGATATTTTCATGACCTGGCATTACAAATTGTATGTGTTGAATAACTGAAATGGAAGAACATGTTTACTGTGTCTCTCATGACACTAGGATGCCCCTAGTGTTTCACAGCCAGTCCACTGCTTTTGAAGTGCAGTCTTTGTTAGAAATAGGGAAGCACAACAGCTAATTTATAGATGTGGTCTCTCAAGATCCAATGTGGCAAATAACAGGCAAAGTCAACTTAAATAACTTTCAAATTTCCACTTTGTGATTAGCTTTGTCTCTGAGTGGAATAAAACAAATAATGTGTGTTTTATTAATTAATTCCACTGAATCACACCTTCCCGCATTTGACATAAGAACAGGAATGGCAATTAACAATTGTCCCCTTAAGCTGCCTCAGTATTTGCCGTTCTACCTCAATGCTTTTCTGTCTCTTTGATTTCATTGGGTCCAAAAATCTATCAGTTCTCAGCCTTGACAGCTCTAATTAATGGAACATTCATCAAAGCAACAGGGATAGAGATTCAGAGTCCTCTGCAAATAGGACACATTGGCATGGTCCTGGAAATGAGCACTCGATGGTCAACGTGGACTCAGTAGTCCAAAAGGACTTGTTTCTATGTTGTACAACTTTGAAACCTGAATGTGTGAATCTCAGCTGATCATATGATGTGCTTTCTTGACAAGCAAGGCTCTGAACAAAAGATTCTGCAGACGTTGGGAATCTTGAGCAATATGCTGGATAAATGCAGCAGGACAGGCAGCATCTATGGAGGGAAATAAAGAGTCAAAACTTTGGGCCAAGACCCTTCATCAGGACAGGTCTCAGCCTGAAACCTTCCCAGTTTGTTCTCCTTCATAGATGCTGTCTGACCTGCTGAGTTCCTCCAGCATTTTGCATGTGTTGCTCGTCTCTAAGCTTACCTTGAACAGAGAAAGGGCAGCATTTGGTAATATTGAATTGATTGTTAGGAGTGGAAATGCTCATGTGAAAATCTGATTTAGATCTTTCCCTGCCCCATAACTCCGGGCATGAGATTCCTGTACAAGTATCTATACGGCTATGTACCAATGTAAGAGAGAGGGCTGGTTCTGATACTCCGACTTATAGTAGTTTCCATTTCATTGGAATGCCTGTCAAGCACTGCTGGTCTGGTCATCTGTCACTTGAGCACCAGATACAGTTTTTTTTTGTTTTTCCACATATCTCACATAACCTCACATATACAGTAAATGCTGGAGGATCTCAGCATGTCAGGCAGCATCTGTGGAGAGGAATAAACTGTTGATGTTTCAGCCCTAGGCCCTGCATCAGGACGGGAAAGGAAGAAACAAGCTGGAATAAGAAAATGGGGGGAGGGGATAGAGTAGAAGTTGATGGGTGATGGGTGAAATTAGGCGGGGGTATGAATCGAGAAGTAGGGAGATGAAAGAGGTAAAGGGATGAAGAAGGAACCTGACCAGAGGGTGGAGAGGACCACTGGAGAAAGGAAAGGAGGACGGTCATCAAATGGAGGTGTTGGGTAGGTGAGGAGAAGGAAAGGGGTAAGAGGGGAGCCAGAATGGGGAATGAGAAAAAGAGAAGTGGGGGGGGGGGTGGAGGAAGAAAATACCAGAAGTTAGAGAAATCGATATCCATGCCATCAGATCGGGGGCTACCCATAGGGTACTGTGGCCTCACTTTGGCAGTAGAAATGGTCAGGAAAAGGGAGGCAGAATTAAAACAGGTGTCAGAATGGGAAACGGAAGTAGAAATAAAATGGGTGGCCACTGGGAAGATCACTCCACTTTTAAGTGCAAACCAAATGGTTGAATTCTGTACCCAAAGTCTTAATTGTCAGTCAGAGCTGCCGATGTTCTTCAGGATATTCATCATCCGTGAGGACTTGGCACAGTTTCTTTCCCGGCTTGTAGGTGTCACCTCGGGTCTAGTGTTGAAGAAAACTATAAATTGCAGGTTGCTATCTGATAATGGTTCAATCATTTGACTATGACATGGCACTGAGGGAACTGCTGCTGCTGGTTCTCCCAGCATTTTATTTATTGTATCTAATCAAATGAGACTGTGACCAGATCTTTTATCTGTGACTGAAAGGACTGCATGGATTTTAGATGATAGCTAGGATGGCTAAGACCTTTACACAATACTACCCCTGTTCACCCTGTACACATCAGACTTCCAATATAACTCAGAGTCCTGCCATGTGCAGAAGTTCGCTGATGACACGGCCATAGTGGGGTGTGTCAGGAATGGACAGGAGGAGGAGTATAGGAAACTGATACAAGACTTTGTGATATGGTGCAACTCAAACTACCTGCGTCTCAATATCACCAAGACCAAGGAGATGGTGGTGGACTTTAGGAGATCTAGGCCCCATATGGAGCCAGTGATCATTAATGGAGAACGTGTGGAGCAGGTTAAGACCTACAAGTATCTGGGAGTACAGTTAGACGAGAAGCTTGACTGGACTGCCAACACAGATGCCTTGTGCAGGAAGGCACAGAGTCGAATGTACTTCCTAAGAAGGTTGGCGTCATTCAATGTCTGCAGTGAGATGCTGAAGATGTTCTATAGGTCAGTTGTGGAGAGCGCCCTCTTCTTTGTGGTGGCGTGTTGGGGAGGAAGCATTAAGAAGAGGGACGCCTCACGTCTTAATAAGCTGGTAAGGAAGGCGGGCTCTGTCGTGGGCAAAGTACTGGAGAGTTTAACATCGGTAGCTGAGCGAAGGGCGCTGAGTAGGCTACGGTCAATTATGGATAACTCTGAACATCCTCTACATAGCACCATCCAGAGACAGAGAAGCAGTTTCAGTGACAGGTTACTATCGATGCAATGCTCCTCAGACAGGATGAAGAGGTCAATACTCCCCAATGCCATTAGGCTTTACAATTCTACCTCCAGGACTTAAGAACTTTTTAAAAGCTATTAATGCTTTTGAGACGGTGATTTAGATGCATATCATATTTTTTTACTGAGTTAAGTATTGTATGTAATTAGTTTTGCTACAGCAAGTGTATGGGACACTGGAAAAAAAAGTTGAATTTCCCCATGGGGATGAATAAAGTATCTATCTATCTATCTATCTATTTCCAGTTACCAAACAACTCTTAATACTACTGAGCTAGTACAAAGCTAAGTACTCTTCTTTTTGTTTCCCAGCTGCCTTCCTATTTTAACCATATACAGTACTGTGCAAAAGTCTTTGGCATCCTAGCTATTTATATGTGTCTAAGACTTTTGCACAGTACTTGTTTTATGTCACCATATACTACCCTACGATTCATTTATATGCGGGTAAGTGTTTACATTTGTATCTTAATTTGCAAGCTTACCTTAAAAATTGGTAAAGTTGCATGATTTCAATAATTTATACTGAATTTACTTTGTGAAGTAGTGGATATTTTAAACTCAATGATGAGATGCCATTTGGATGAAAGACCCAGTCGTTATTGAGTTTCTAGGACACATAAAGGCTACAAAATCATTTCCAGAAAATGACATGGTCATTCACAGCAAACCATCAGGGAGAATTCACTGCATTTCCGATAGGGGAACCATTACTGGTGTGTTGCTCAGTTAGCAATCCGAACAGAAATTGCACTGTTAATAAGCCCTAGAAATTGTGTCTGATGTAATGACTAAAAATAGCATGGTTAAAGCAAAAACTGTCTCACATCAGTGGGTCAGAAAGGATTGTACAGTTGCTATGAAAAGGCTAATAACTACTCGCATGGAAGCAGGACCTTATGTCACACCAAGTTTGTGCCAAGCATCATTGATCCCATTTTATTCTCCCCACATTCAGTGCCATGGTGGCGTAGCAGTTAGTGCGACGCTCGGGGCGCTGGAGTTCAGAGTTCAGTCTTGGCATCCTCTGTTTAGGAATTTGTATGTCCTCCCCATGGAATGTGTGGGTTTCTTCTGAGTGCTGTGGTTTCCTCCCATAGTCCAAAGATGTACAAGAGGTTGATTGGTCATGTAAATTGTCCCGTGGTTGGGTTAGGGTTAAATTTGGGTTGTTGGGGGCAGGGGGTGTTGCTGGGGCAGAGTTGTTCAAAGGGTCAGAAGGGCCTATTGCGCACTGTATATCTACGTAAATTAAAAAAATTCCAATCAATTCCCTCAGATTCACCTGCACACTAGGGACAATGTATTGAAGCCAGTCAACCTACCAACCCACATATCTTTGGACCATGGGAGGAAACGAGAGCATGTAAAAGAAACTCACAGAGTGCAGGATTAAATCTGGGTTTCTGGAACTATGAGGCAGTGGCTCTACTCAATATTTATTGAATATTTATATATTTCTTGATATTTGCACATTTTATTGTCTTTTGCTCATTGGTTTCCATGTCCTGTTGTGTGTGGTTTTTCATTGATTGTATTGATTTTTGTTTGTATCTATCGTGAATGCCCACAAATGAGACAATAAAACAAAGGAGCAGAATTGGGCCATTTGGCCCATCGAGTCTGCTCTACCATTCTATCATGGTTAATTTATTATCCCTCTCAACCTCATTTTCCTGCCTCATCCCAAAATCTTTGGATCCCTTACTAATCAAGAACCTATCATCCTCCACTTTAAATATACCTAATCTCTGTTCTAAAGGCACATTCCTCTATTCTGAGGCTGTGCCCTCTGGTCCTAGACTCTCCCGATATTTGAAACAACTTGACTGTGTCCACCTTACTTTCAATATTTGATAGATTTCAATGAGTTGCCACCCCCCTCGTGCTTCTAAACTCCAAGGGCCATCAAATACTCCTCCTTCGTTAACAGTTTCATTGATGGGATCATTATCGAAAACCCCCTCTGGACCCCTTCCGATGGCAGCACATACTTTCATTGATATAAGGTCCACAATTACTCACCACACTCCAAGTGTGGTCCGATGAACGCCTATTAAGTCTTAGCATCACCCCTTGGCTTTTATATTTTAGGCCTCTTGAAATGAATGCTAATAATGCATTTAATTTCCTTATTACTGACTCAACTTGTAAGTTAACCTTTAGGGAATCCTGCACTAGGACTACCAAGTCCTCTTGCACCTCTGATTTCTGAATTTGCTTCCTGCTTAGAATATAGTCTATGTCTTTGTTCCTTCTACCTACGTGCATGACAATACACTCCGCCTCACTGTATTCCATCTGCCACTTTGCTCATTCTCCTAACCTATCCAAGATTTCCTGTAGACTCAATGCTTTTCAACACTAACTGCCCCTCCACCTCTCTTTATTACTTGCAAACTGGGCCACAGTGCCATCAATCCTGTTATCCAGATCATTAACTTGTAATGTGAAAAGTAGCGGACCCAGGACCGATCCTTGCTGAACAGCGTCGGAAAATCTCCCTCCTTCCCTAATACTGGTGCCAATGTCCCACTTTTCCCACACCAGTCTTTGAGCTACACATTTAGCTCTCTGATCTTATTTACTCTGCGCCGATTTTCACATGGCTCAGGTAACAATCCAGAGATGATTACCGTTTTAGCTCTGTGCTTTAATTTAGTCCCTCGCTGCTCAAATTCCCTCAGCAGAATGAGGGCAGTGTTGCGTGTAACTGCACTGTAATGCACTGTAATTCTGTGTACATTGTAGGCAATTGTATGAACTCAAAGATCTTTTATCAGCTGCTTATGTTCTTTGCCTCGAGGTTCTCACAGGCTGGGTTTCTGTATGGAAGGTAACAATGAGGCTAAGACACATGAATAAGACTCATGAAGTGGCTGTTCATGCTTCCTTTCTTCTGTTGATCATTGTCCCTCCCTAGATTCAGACACAGAACAACACAAGCAACAACAACACAACAACAGCAGCCAAACAAGCCTCTTTCCGCACTCCCTCCCTCCCTCCCACTCAGACACACACACGTTTCTCCAAATCTAGGATAGGCTGCCTCTATAGGCCTCCAGCCTCATGGACTCGCAGACAACGGGTGTCCTACTTCTCCTACGGACTCACAGACTCGCAGGTCCCAGGGCTTCGGCCAGCCGACCTAAACTTCCGGACTCAGACCCAGAATTTGTTTATTGACCCCTGGGGCTTCAATCTTCAGTATCAAGCCCAGGACTTGCCAATGATGGTACCACAAACTTCAAGCCTTGAACTCCAGACTCGCTGACCTGGGGGGGCCAATTTCCTGTCCTCAAGCTGGAGAGTGGGGTGGTGTGGGGGGGGGGGGGGGGCAGCTCGCCTACTTTGGAAGCCACCAGCCCTTTACTTGCTAGTCTTGACCACAGTATTTGATGTACATTTTGTGTGTGTTGCTTCAGGTTTCCAGCATCTGCAGAATCTTTTGTCTTTATCAGTATAAACAATTGTCCATACAAAACAGAGATAAGGATGAATTTTTCCTTCAGAGAATTGTCAATTGAGAGCTGGGGATGCTGAGTCAGGAAATATATTCAAGGCTGAGATAAAGGTATTATGGGGATCAGGTAGGAAATAGAGTTGAGACCAGGAACCATAGTTGCACGGCACAGAAACCCCTTGACTCACCATTTCCATACTGACTATCACACCCTCTATACTCCAATTGTATTGATTTAAGAGCAGTTTCCAGACTCAGGGTTTACACTCTTCCTCCATATAAGTCCTGTCAAATTTCTGTCATGCTTTTAAAATGACTTTTATTTTAGTTCATGCTTCCTATTTGCACCTCAGTATCTAATACTTACATTCTAATTCAAGGTCACAGCTGCCTACATACAATCTGATCTTGATTTTATTTATCTTTTTGCCTTTCCTTAAGCTCTCCTCCTTCCTTGCCTCGAATTAGAGGAGCCAATCTTTCTCAGACCACTGGCAATCCTGCTCTAAAACCATCTGCTTAGTGCTGTTCGGCAGCAAACTCAGCCAGTTCACCTGCTGATTTCCTCTTCTTGCTCCGTGACGACGGGCTTTTTGGACAACAATCTGCTTTATGGTATTGGCATTATTAGCGCACACACAGTTGGCAGCACTCCGCGGTTCACTGTCTCACTCCACACTCCCACTGTGTATCCTGAAAGCTGAAACTATTTGAATGCAAAGCAGTTGGTACCCTGTAATTATTTTTAGCAACATCTTCTATTTACTGTTCTGTTTGGCTCCGTGGACCAGCATCTGTCATATGGATGAGAAAAATGTGGAATCAAGCCAACTTCAGGGAACTCAGGACATTGTCTTACACTGAGAGTCGGGAATCATTGAGTCTTACAGGCTTCAGGAGTAGACACAAGCAATGGTGTTCTGAAGAGATCTCTATATGTGGTGGCACCACCAGGTTCAAGGGCAGTAACTACTCCACAAGCATCAGGCGCTTGAAAAGAGAGATAACTACACTCACTTGCCCCATCCATTGAGATGTTCCCACAACCAACAAACTCATATTAAGGACTCTTTACCTTGTTATTTCATGTTCTTGTTATTTATTGGAGTTTACTTATATTTACATTTGCACAGTTTGTTGTCTTCTGCACTCTGGTTGATCTTTCATTGATCCTGTTATAGTTACTATTCTATAGATTTGCTGAGTATGAAAATGAATCTCAGGGTTGTATATGGTGATGTATATGTGAACATAGAAACATAGAAAACCTACAGCACAATACAGACCCTTCGGCCCACAAAGCTGTGCCGAACATGTCCGTACCTGAGAAATTATCTAGGGTTACCCTTAGCTCTCTATTTTTCTGAGCTCCATGTACCTGTCCAGGAGTCTCTTAAAAGACCCTATCATATCCACCTCCACCACCATTGCCGGCAGCCCATTCCACACACTCACCACTCTCTGCGTAAAAAAACTTACCCCTGACATCACCTCTGTATCTACTTCCAAGCACCTTAAAACTGTGCCCGCTCGTGCTAGCCATTTCAGCCCTGGGAAAAAGCCTCCGACTATCCACACGATCAATGCCTTTCATCATCTTATAGACCTTTGATAATAAACTTTGATGTAATGTACTTTGATAATAAAATTAACTCTGAAATTTGATCTCAGCGAGTGAAGTTGTGGTTAGAGTTGCTGCCTTGTCTCCAGAGATTCAATAGACAATAGACAATAGACAATAGGTGCAGAAGTAGACCATTCGGCCCTTCGAGCCTGCACCGCCATTCTGAGATCATGGCTGAGATTCATGTTTGATCCTGATCTCGAGTTTTCCCTCTATGAAGTTTTATTACCAGATTTCCCCTGAATGATCTGGTTTCATCCCAAGCATAAGAGGTTGTGCAGATGCTGTAAGTCCAGAGTAACTAACACACACACACACACACACACACACACACACACACACACACACACACACACACACACACACACACACACACACACACACACACACACACACACACACACACACACACACACACACACACACACACACACACTCACTCACTCAATTCTGGAGGAACTCAACAGGTTAGGCATCATCTATGGAGAGAAATAAACAGATGACACTTTGTGCCAAGACCATGTATCAGAACTGTGAGTTCTGGTTCTGTACTCTCCTGCCATTGGAAACACCCTCCCTCTGTCTAGTCGGCATAGTCTCTTTCGATTTTTTGAGGTTTCCATGAGATCATCCCTCATTGTTCAATCACAGATGTCGTTTAAAACAGAGGGTTCTTCTCTTAGAGGGCAGTGAACCTCTGGAATTCTCAACTCTTGAGGCTGGTGGAGGCTGGATTCATAGATACGAGAAAATCTGCAGATGCTGGAAATCCAAAGCAACACATACAAGATGCTGGAGGAACTCAGCAGGTCTTGAAACATTGACTGTTCACTCTTTTTCTTAGATAGGTAAGGTTAGGGAGATATTTGAAATATTGAGGAATCAAGGCCTATGAGGGACAGGCACAAAAGAACAGGCGATACCAGCTGATTGACCATGATCATATTGAATAGCAGGGCTAGTGTGAGGGCCCATTCCTTATTCCTGCTTCTATTTCCTTATGTAGCCCAGTAAATATAGGTGTCACCCATCCCCCCTCAAGTATCATTCTTGCTTTTGCAGTAATTAGTCCAGTAAACATTCATTGCACTATCACCGTGGTGAGCACATCCTGCCCTAAATAACAGAACCAAAGCTGCAGTGGGGTTGACCAGGGTTCTGTGTAGAAATTGTCTGTCACTTAGGGCCAGCATGCATCGTGCCTTTGAAACAGCTTGTCGCAACTGAACAGTCGCTTTCACCAACTGGTGTACAATGACACCCGAGCCTTGTTTCACCTTCCCTTTACCCAATCCATCACCATTCATATAAAAACTCGTATTTGTATTGCAGAACCAAAACTTCACCTTAATCCTCATTGAATAGCATCTGCCAAGCGCTTGCTTATTCACACAACTTGCCCAAATCACATTGGGATTTCTGTGCATTCTCCTCATGGCTCATATTCTTTCCCCACCCTCCCAACTCACCAACATGCATCTGCTTGATCGCAACCCCCCTCCACCCAGCTTTGATTCCTCCTCAATATTTGAGATGTTGCATTTCATCCACTTGGAAAGATTATTGATATGCGCTTTCAATAGCTGGCACTCAAACACTGATTGCTTAACCTGGAATAAGTCCCATATAATTATTGCCTTCTATTTGCCATCTGTTAATAAATAGTCAATCGATACCAGTACACTACTAACCATACATTTAACATACATACTCACCACTTATGTGAGACCTTATCTGCAAGTCCAAATACATCACTTCCTCAATTAGTTACAAACTCAGAAAACTCAGGTTGATTTAAGTATTAAGCTGTTTAACTGAAATAAATACTGTTCTTTAGTGAGGCGTTTGATATATGCATGAACAGTGTTGATCAGAACCCAGTCTGGACAAAATGCAAGAACTAATTCATATTCGGGCGGCTGAGGGTTTGATCAAGAGAACTACAGGGAGGTAGTTACACCCAAGGTGCAGGATGCAAGTAACTGGGTGGCCGGCGGGGCGGGGGTGTTGATCAAGGGATAGGCAGCCAGTGCAAAGTGCACGGTGGCCATTCTCCTCAACAACAGACATAACACTTTGGATAATGTTGGGCGGGACGACCTAGCAAAGGAAAGCCACAGCTGTCAGGTCTCTGGCACTGAGTCTAGCTCTGTGGCTCAGAAGGGGAGGGGAGATGTGGTTGTGAAGAGGAGACCTGTAGGGTTAGGGGATACAGTTTAACACGCGTCAAAGGAGTTGGTGTGGGAGGGAGGGTGTCAGATTTTTGGATCATTGTGCCAAGGAAGGTGTGACTTGTATAGAAGTGACAGTTTGCATCCGAACTGGAGAGAGACGAATAGCCTTACGGGAAGGTTTGCTAGCGCTGTATTGTTGGGAGTGTGGAGGGGGGGGGGGTGTGTTTAATCTAGAGTTGCAGAGGGATGGGAACCAGAGTATCAGAGCAAAAATTGGAGTGGTTGTGGGGAAAGATGCTGATAAGCCTACATAAAAAGTCAGAAATCAATAGGATGGTCTGAGGATGACTCCCCCACTATAGGAAAGTTAAATATTTTGCTTTAATTTTTCTGTGCAATACTAGATCACCTATGAAACTGGCAGGTGGCTGAAGAACTTCGTACCTTGTGATCATTAGCTTCAAGGATGGGTCTTGCCCTCTGTTTAAGAATCTAAATTGAGGAAAGGTCAATTTTGATGGTTTCAGAATGGATCTGGTGAGTGTGAATTGATTCAGGTTGCTTTTTGGCAAAGGTGTACTTGGTAAGTGGGGAGGCCTTCAAAAGTGAAACAGTTGAGAGGACAGAGCTTGAATGTTCCTGTCAGAATAAAAAGTAAGGATAACAGGCTGCGGGAGTCTTGGTTTGAAAGATATTGGGGCCCCCGTTAAGAAAAAGAAGGAGAAAACTGGTTCTCTGGAAGATCAACATTTTCATTGATGCATGGAGCTGAAAGATTTGGGGGAGATCTTAAATGGACTTTTCGCATTTGTACTTACTCAGGAAACAGACACAAGCTATATCAGTGAGGCAAAGCAACAGAGAGGTCAAAGACCATGTACAGATTACAGAGGAAGAGGTGTTTGCTGCCTTGAAGTACAGTAGGGTGGATACATCCTCACGGCCTGATAAGGTGTTCCCTAGACCCTGTGGAAATTTCAGGGGCCCTAGTAAAGATATTTAAAATGTCCTTGGCAACGAGTGAGGTGCTTGTTTTGTTCTCTTGTTTAAGAAAGGCTCTAAGAATAAGCCAGGAAATTATAGGGTGCTGCACCTGACATCAGTAGTGAGTAATTAATTGGAAGGTATTCTAAGGGACAAAACATATAAGTATTTGGAGAGATAGGGTCTGTTTAGGGGTAGTCAACATGGCTTTGTGTGTGGTAAATCATGGCTAAACAATCTTGCAGCGTGCGCAGCCACACCAGGAATGAATATCTGTTATCTGTAAGTAGGGGCCGTGCACAAACTTGATTTGATGGAGACGGACGTGTGAAGCACGGAAGAACATCTGGTGAAACTTCTGAAATGCCTGTTTCGCTGCCGCTGCTACTGTGCGATCGAGAAATCTCCAGAAGGAAGGCCCCGAATCCTCGGCTTTGCCTGTTGCTTGGTGGCCGGTGCCGGGGTCGAAGTGCTCGGCAGAGATGCTCGGTGCTCGGTGTAGGAGGGCTGGTCGGAGGCTCGAAGTTTTTCGGACGGACTCGGAGTTGGCTGTGGTCGGATGCTTCCAGAGGCTGCATCGGGAAGCTTTGCAGCGCTGGAGGTTCATGGCAGGAAGAGTTTTTCTTCCTTCTACCGTCTACATGAGATGATGGGCTATCGAGGACTTTGAGACTTTCTTTTACTGTGTCCATGGTCTGCCCTTATCAAATTACAGCATTGCTTTGCACTGTTGTAACTATATGTTATAATTATCAGAATCAGAATCAGACTTTAATCGCTAAGTACCTATGCACATACAAGGAATTTACTTCCGGCAGATGTTGTCTCTCTGCTCATAACAATAATAATGATAAATATAAATGAAAATATAGATTATACATACAGGTAGTGCAATCCAAGTAATAGTTAGCCGACAGTTAACCGGCAGTTAACTGTTCAGCAAAGTGACCGCAGTAGGGAAAAAACTTCTCCAGTGCCTATTAGTCTTAGTCTGGAGGGATCTGAAGCGCCTACCAGACGGAAGCAGATCAAACAGTCCGTGCGCAGGATGGGAGGAGTCCTTTATGATGTTCCCCGCCCTCTTCTTCAACCTGGAAGAGTACAGGTCCACAATAGAGGGCAGGGAGGCTCCAATAATGCGCTCGGCAGTCCTCACTGTGCGCTGTAGTCTGGTTCTATCCTGCTTGGTGGCGGCTCCAAACCACACAATGATGGAGGTTTTTGTCGGTTAGTCTTGGTCTGTCTTGTGTTTTTGTGATATCATACTGGAGGAACATTGTATCATTTCTTAATGCATGCATTACTAAATGACGATAAACGAGGACTGAGTGTCCTCACAATCTAATCTAATCTTATAGTTTTTCAAGAAAATTGGACAAGAAGGTTCATTTGCTTGGCATTCAATATTAGATAGTAAACTGAATTAGACATTGACTTTGTGGAAGAAACCAGTGAGTGATTGTAGATGGTTGCCTCTCTGATTGGAGGCTTGTGACTTGTGGTGTGTCGCAGGGATTGGTGTTGGGTCTGTTGATGCTTCTTATTTATATCAATGCTCTGGGTGATAATATAGTGAAGTGGATCAAAAAATTTGCATTTGACATCAAGCCTGCGGGTGTAGTTGTTGGTGGAAAAGACTATAAAAGACTTATAAAAGCTTATAAAAGGATCTGGACCAGCAGGAATAATGGATTGAAAAGTGACAGATGAAATCTAATGTAAACAAGTGAAATGTGTTGCACTTTGGGAGGACAAACCAGGTTAGGACTAACACACTGAATGGTAGAGCACTGAGGAGTGTGGTAGAACAGAGGGATTTAGCAATAGAGATTAATAATTCCTTTAGAGTGGCATCACAGATAAATAGAGACATAAAGAGGGCTTTTGGTACATTGGATTTCATAAATCAAAGTATTGAGTACAGATGCTGGGCTGTTATGTTGAAGTTGTACTAGTCACTGGTGAGGCCTAACTTACTTACAGGAAAGATGTCAATAAGATTGAAAGAGTGCAGAAATCTTGCCAGAACTGGAGGACCTGAGTTATAGGGAAAGGTTGAATAAGTTAAGTTGTATAGAAGAAAGAGTGGAGATTGATTGATACAAAATTATGAGAGGTATAGATAGGGTAAATACAAGTAGGCTTTTTGCACTGAGGTTGGTTGAGACTAGAACTAGAGGTCATGGATTAAGGCTGAAGGGAAAGGTGAAATATTTAAGAGGAACAGGAGGGGGAATTCTTCACCTCATGGGCAGTGAATATATTTAAGACAAGGTTGGATAGATTTTTGCATAGTAGGGGGATTAATGGTTATAGGGAAAAAGGCAGGTAGGTGGAGATGAGTCCATGGCCAAATCAGCCATGATCTTATTGAACGGTGGAGCAGGCTCATGGGCCAGTTGGCCTAGTCTTGCTCCTATTTCTTTATGTTCTTATGTAGTGAAAGTGTGGAACAAGCTGCCAGTGGAAATGGTGGATGCTGGTTCAATTTCAATATTTAAGAGAAATTTGGAAAGGAGAGGAGTATGAGGAGCTACGGTCTGGGTGCAGGTCGATGGGACGAGGCAGATTAATAGCTTGGCATGGACTAGAGAGGCCAAAGGGCCTGATTATGTTCTGTAGTGTTCTATGACTCTATGGCTAAGGATCCTTGTGTATAGATTCATATTTTGCTCTCTTGGGTTAAATGCACGACTAAATTTAGCATAACTAAATTTAAAAATTGAACATTAATTAGGCAGGCATCAAAGAGAAACCTCTACTCATGATCAGTTTTAGGCCATAAAACTCTGTTGAGTAATTAGGCCATTCAGCCAATCCAGTCTGCTTCACCATTCCATCAAGGCTGGTTTATTAACCCTCTCAACCCCATTCTCCTGCCTTCTCCCTGTATCCTTCGACAGACACCCGTACTAATCAAGAACCTATCAACCTCCACTTTAGTTATGCCCAATGACTTGGTCTGCACAGCCAACTCTGGCAATGAATTCCACAGATTCGCCACCCTCGGACTAAAGAAATTTCTCCTCATCTCTGTTCTAAAGTGACATCCTTCTTTTCTCAGGCCAAGACTTTGCTATAGGAAATGTTAATCTTTTGATTTAATTATTTTGCTTTAATTCTTTTTTTGTGAGTACAGATGAAGTAGAACTAACATTCTTGTTAGATAATTACTAGCTAGAAGGTCAAGGGCAGCTGGATACACCTTCTTCCTTCTCCCCTTCCAGTACTTACACCTGACTAAGAAATACATGGTTTGTTCTGTTCCATTGGATCATGATTCCAGATCGCTAATGCTGATAGTACTGTGAGAAAACCTTCCCCAAAAACACCACTTTGGTTCCGGAAGATAGTTTATCATACCATTCTCTGGAGCATCTAAGGATTGCCACTAAAAGCTTGTGACATCCACGTCCTGACGACCGAGAACAACAAAAATAAACTCAGTGTCTGAGCAGCTTCCTCCTTTTTACGTTGATGGAAACAGAAATCCCATGGCACTGTTTGAGTTAAGTATTTGAACTACAACAAAAATTCTGGGATTTTCACCAATAGGAACTATTTGTTTTCACAGATAGACTATTTAACATTAAAATAAGAAATTATTCATTGCTACCAGCACAATAGCATATTTCTGAGCCAGTAATGGCAGATTTCAGAGCTGGTCATTGACTTCAGGAAAGAGGAATAATGCACGTGCTGCTGTTTACATCAACAGTGCAGAGGCTGAGAGAGTTAAGAGCTTTAGGTTCCTAGGAGGAAGCATTACCAATAGCCTCTGTTGGTCCAATGATGTAAATACCGCACCCAAAAAACTCACCAGCACTTCTACTTCTGCAGGAGACTAAAGCATTCTGGCATGTTTCTGTCAACCCTCGCCAATTTTTAATCAATACATCATTAACTGCATTCTGTCCGGACGCATGGCGGCTTGGCATGACAACTTCCTTGCCGAGGCCGAAAGAAAATGCAAAGAGTTATGGACACAGCTCTTTAATCACGGACACCAGCCTACCCTCCATAGTCTATCTATACTTTCTGCTGCCCCAGCAAAGCAGCCAGCATAATCAAAGACCCCACCCACCCCGGATATTCTCTCTTCTCCACCCTTCCATCAGGCAGAAGATGTAAAAAAAAATTCCTGAAAATACTTACCACCAGGCTCAAGGACAGCCTCTGTCATTATATAGCCTCTCTATGAGCCATTCCCTAGTACAATAAGATGGACTCTTGACCTCACAGTCTACCCCATTATGACATTGTACCTTATTCTCTGCCCGCACTGCACTTCCTTCGCAACTGTAACACTTTCTTCTGTATTCTGTTTTTTTTCCCCTTGTACTATCTCAACACTCTATTAAAATGACTTAATCTGTATGAATGGTATGAAGATCAGCTTTTTCACTACCTTGGTTTATGAGATAATAATAAACCAATAAACTAGATTGGGTCGAGGGATTAAGATCAGCTTTTTGTCACATGTACATTGAAAGATACAGTGAAATGCGCTACGTATTGGCATCAAATAAATCAGTTAGATTGTGCTAGGTAGTCGACAAGTGTTGCCAAGATTCCAGCATCAACGTGGCATACTTACAACTCACTAAACCTAATCCATACATCTTTAGAAGGTAGGAGGAAACCTGAGCACTCGCAGGAAACCATGTGATCAGGGGAGAATGTACAAAGTCCTTACAGACAGCTGTGGGAATCGAACCCCGATCTTATACTGGCATTGCACCGTGATGCACTAACCACGAAGCCACAATGCTGCCCAGGTGGGGGATATCCCCTGCACAAGATCTCCCAAATGCTTGTGTTACACATCAGTGTTAACTTTCTTCCCAACAGTGGATGTCTGGTAGTCAATGCGCACCAAGGCAAAGCTGCCATTAACCCAGCTGATGACCATGCCTGGAACTCCAGTTAGTCATGTATATAGCTTTCAAAGACCAGCTACCAACATTTTATTTGCAAACAAAGAGGCAACTCAATCATAAAACCTTTGAAATCATACAGCATGAAAACAGACCATTCAGAACAACTCATCTAGTTCAAAGTAAATTTATCATCAAAGTACATATGCTGTACATTATGTCACCATGTACTACCTTAAGATTCATTTTATTGTGGACATTCACAGGAGAGCAAAGAAGTACAAAATAATCAACGATTCTATATACAAAGAAAGATTGATAAGCAGTGTGCAAAAAAAGCAAAAGTATGCAAATACAAAAAAGACAAATAATAATGATAATTTAAAAAAAATAGAAAATCTGCAGATGCTGGACATCCAAGCAACACACACAAAATGCTGGAGGAACTCAGTAGGTCAGGCAGCATCTATGGAAAAGCATACAGTCGACGTTTCAGGCCGAAACCCTTCGGCAGGGTTGTAGGTTCTGCTGAAGGATCTTGACCTGAAACATTGACTGTTCTCTTATGCTGCCCAGCTTGCTGAGTTCCTCCAGCATTTTGTGTGTGTTGCTGATAGTGATACTAAATAGTAAATAAATAATACTGAGAACTTAAGTTGCAGAGTCCTTGAAAGTGAGTCCATAGGTTGTGGAATCGGTTCAGTTTTGAGATGAGTGAAGTTACCCACGCTGGTTCCGGAGCCTGATGTTTGAATAACTGTTCCTGAAGCTGGTGGTGTGGAAGCTCCTATATCTCCTTTCCAACAGCAGCAGTGAGAGGAGAGCGTGATCTGGCTAGTGGGGGTCCTTGATGACAGATGCTGCTGCTCTCTTGTGGCAGTTCTCCTCATAGATATGCTCAATGATAGGGAGGGATTTTCCTGTGATGGACTGGGACTGTATCCACCACTTTTTGTAGGCTTGTTCTTTCTTGGGCATTGGTGCTTCCACACCAGGCTATGATGCGACCAGTCAAGATACTCTCTACTGCGCAGCTACAGAAGTTTGTCAAAGTTTTTGGTGGCATGTTAAATATACCCAGACGTCTATGGAAGTAGAGGTGCGGCTGTGCTGGCTAGTCCCAAAACAGATCCTCTGAAATGATAACACCGAGGAATATAAAGTTATTGATCCTCTCCAGCTCTGATCCTCTAATGAGGACTAGCTCATGGACCTCTGGTTTCCTCCTTCCGTAGTCAATAATCAGTTCTTTGGCTTTGCTGACGTTGACTTAGTTATGGTACCATGCAACCTGATTTTCAATCCCTCTCCTACCCCAACAAGTGGACAGCTTCCCGCATTAATCCCATCAACAACACTTATTTATGCTGAAACTATGCAATTCAAGTATAGAGACAGATACTGCTGTCAACCACTCACTCATTGATTCTACGATAACCAGACCTTACCTTTTCTGAATGTCACGGCTGATCTTTTCACCAGAATAACAAGTTTCCTCATGGTATGGCACATACTCTGCCCTGCTGTACCATCTTTAAATTGAGTATCATGTCCAAAAATTTGAAGATCCTTTTCCCACCATAGTTGCTGCCTGACCTGCTGAGTTCCTTCATCGTTTTTTGTGTGTTGCTGAAAATTTTTGACTGCATCATAGCTTCTCACAACACCACACATAGACTCAATCTCATTGATAATGCACTCTCCACTCAGATAGGTTTATACCTTTTGCATCAAAGGTGTGAAGAAATTCCAGTCGGTCTGTTCAGTTTAGAGTTGTAGCCTAGAGCAACATGCGGCACTTACCTGTTGGTGGCAAGTTTGCACACTGGTCTAATTGGAAAAGTCCCAGGGAGCTTCATTGCAGCCTGGGAGCTTGACAGCCTGTCAGGAGAATTTGGAGGACACGACACTGGTTGACATTGTTCCTTGGCATTCATATGGAAATCATACTCTCAGGTCCTCAGCAGCTGTCTTCTGCTATCTGAATTTGGCTGCTGTCTGCTTGCTACCTAATGATTCTCACTGGAACAAGCAAGATTCTAACCGCGATCATGGAAAGAGGCCCAGAAATTTAAAAACTCTGAAACCAGTGCATGAGAAGGCCCGCCCCCACAGGCTTTTTTGAGTACGGTATATTCAACAGGAACTGATTTTATCTTGTGTAGCTTAATAAACGAGACATTAAAATGTGTTTGAATGAAAAGAAAAATAGCCTTATTTCCGCACTTCTGTTTTAACTGTCAAAAGAAGGAAAAGGACATTATTGTAAAAGTTTGCATGGGAATTCAGTTCACCCTAAGCATTCTAAGCCTTCAGTAATTATTTGTGTTTATAAACTGCCTTTAACATAACAATCTACCTCAATGCATTTCCTGAGAGTTTAATCAAATAATTTTTTTTCAGGAATCTTAAGGGTTTCAGATGTAGGTTTATTTATCACATGCGTCAAAACATACAATGAAATGGATCGTTTGAGTTAACAACCAACACAATTTGGCGTCATTATAGCATGCCCTCAACGCTCAGCAGATTAACATAGAACTCAACAACAAACAGCAAAACAGAACAAAACAAACAATAAAACAACATCAGGAAAACAAACCCCCTTCCTCCCTCCGACCCATCCACACACACGGACAGTCCTCCAACTCCAGGACAGGCCTCTGTCCTCCAGACTCCAGGCTTTGGCCACTGAGCTTCGACTTCCAAACTACTGATCGACCTTCGGGCTCCGATCTTTGGTATACACCTTCATACCAGCCAAATATGGGACCTCAAGCTTCAGGCTCGAGTACTGGGCCTGCCAACTGACTGGCCTTTGTACCTCCTGATCTCACAGCCTCCTGGTTTCTGACCTTCGAAGCGGAGTGGAGGCCTGGACTGCAGAAGTCCTTCGTAACCCATCCACCTCACTGGACTTTGAATGCAAAAGCCTGACCTCTAACTTCTCCACATCCCTGCACCTAAACCCTAGTCTGACCTCTGACCTCAAAGCCATCCCTACGAACCTAAACAGCAACTAAGTCGGAGCCCTGATCCCAACAGAGTCTGCAGCTTAGTGCCATCTTAAAAAAAAGCAATCGAATGATTTAGGGAGATTGCAAAGTTTGAAAGAGAGGCACGGATGCCAAGAGATTGGGGTAAGTAGATCCAAAGCTTGGCAGCTGAAGGCATGTGGAATGCAAAAGCAAAGATGATCAGGGGATGAAGTTAGAGAAGCACAGACATCTCAGAGGGCTGGTTGGTTGCTGACATGCACAGACGGGAGGAATTGGAAAATGATTATCCCTGAGCACAGCAGATCAACCAGGACAGGGCAGTAAAGGGATTTGACCCTGTGCCATGAGGAAATAATGGTTACTATATTTACCATTGTGATAATCTGTCATTTTTATTTTGAATTCATACTTGTTTGTAATTATGACTCACTATTTCTCTGAGGTTCAGCGTAAATAAATAGTGGAAGGAAGCAGCCGTTCATCATTCAATCACTCACCTTATTAAACAGCCCCTGCCCCACGTGAGGGATCCTGGGGGTTCCATATTGGCCTCTTTATTCACTTCAGAACCCAAATGACTGTCCCCCCTAGCGACTGCCTGAGGGGATGATAATTTCCATCTGGCTCCACCTGACTAAAGATGTCTGCCTGGCTCCGTTCGGAGCAACTAATCACTCCCACTGGGATAATCACCTGAAGACTCCCAGCCCCAATGTGCATCTTCCGGTGGGAATTGTTGCACATCCATCCAGGAAAAGAGCAATTCTCAAGTGTGCTGAAGCTATCGTGTGCGAGCGGCAGCTCGCTGTTCCAGCTGCCACAGTTGCAGATTAAGAAGAACAAAGTGGGGTTGACAACGTTCTGGGACGCGTGCCAACCAGGAGCAGCTTCTCTCCAATAAAAACAGCTTGAGATCTGGCCAGTTATGGTGAACCTGGCTTCTTCCCTAGGGCAGCCACACTCTACTGTTGAAGCAATTGTCTACACAAGATCTATTGGAAATGTTAGTAAGGTAATAATGAAAGGAAATGAGAAGAATACAGACTGGAATGCAGTGTTGACGAACACAATGGAAGGAAGGACACTGATGGTATTTGTAAGAACACTGTATACTGCATATCCCATATGGCAGTTTAGGTGTGAGTCAGACACATAATCAAGTGCCTGATATTGATCTTCTTGCTGTCAGGAATTATTGACTAAAAGATAGGTAACCACACAAAGGAAATGCCAATGGATGATTTATTCCTGGGCTGCTGTTAGAAGGATTGGTGGGAGTGGAGAAGGGGTAAAATTTTCAGGGAAGCCCAAAGGATTGAGAGACACCACCCAAATCAAGTGTTGACTCTACAGTATTGACTCTTAGTGACAGGCTTGGCTCATTTTTGGGTGGGGGACATTGAAGAGTTGCAGACTTGGAAAGTGCAGGGGGGTGCAGGATAAACTTATCAAATATTGTAAGGCCTAGATAGTGTGGACATGGAGAGTATGTTTCTCATAGTGGGTAAGACTAAGAACAGACGGCACGACCTCAGAATAGAAGGACATCCTTTAAAACAGAGATGAGGGGGAAGTTTTTGGCCAGAGGGAGGTGAATCTGTGGAATTCATTGCCACAGACAGCTGCAAAGGCCATGGTAGAGCAGACCCAATGGGCCAAATGGCCTAATTCTGCTTCCGTATCTCATGGTATCTCATGATTTTGCTACTGGAATTTTGTGAAAGAAGTGCTTTTCTATCCTGAGTTAGATGGCATTGGGGTGGCCATTAGAATAATTCTAATGGGGGAGGGAGGATGGAGATGCTCATCGCTTTGGAGTGTGTTGTTTTCTTGCCCCCCTCTGAAATCCCTCCTTCAGAAACAGCAGCGATGCATGTGGCTTGGAGTTGGACCTGAGATACTTTAAAATTCATCTTCCAACATCCTTTTAGCTTTCTGTGGTTAAAGTTACCCTTCACCTCCAAACCCAACGTGTCTCAGTGACTAAACCAGAGGGTGAGAAACAGGTCCAACTACCTTCCGTTGATAAGTTTCATAAGGACAAAGGGATGAGTTAGAAACATTAATGCCTTTGGCCTTTGGATGTCAAAGTTCAAAGTAAATTTATTATCAAAGTACGTTACCAAGTACTACCCAGAGATTCATCTTCTTGCAGGGATTCACAATAGAGCAAAGATATACAATAGAATCAATGAACAATTACAGACAAAGAAGGACTGACAAACAACCAGTGTGTAAAAGAAGGCCAACGGTTAGATAGATAATATTGAGAACTATCTAACTGCAACCTCAGCTACAGTGTGAACAGGTTACTTTAAGGATGAATTGTTAAATTGCACACTCAGTTTATCAGTTTTTGCTAAAAATGACAAGGATTTACTGGAGTAATTTAGATAGATAGATAGATAGATAGATAGATACTTTATTCATCCCCATGGGGAAATTCAACTTTTTTTCCAATGTCCCATACACTTGTTGTAGCAAAACTAATTACATACAATTCTTAACTCAGTAAAAAATATGATATGCATCTAAATCACTATCTCAAAAAGCATTAATAATAGCCTTTAAAAAGTTCTTAAGTCCTGGCGGTTGAATTGTAAAGCCTAATGGCATTGGGTAGTATTGACCTCTTCATCCTGTCTGAGGAGCATTGCATCCTGATTCTCCTCAAGAATTTCTCCTGATTACAAGGTTATAAGTTATGAGTAAATCTCTGGCTGAAATGCTGCTGCCTCATTTAACTGCTCTACACTCCCTTTGACTCATTATTAACTCTGTGGCACTAGCTGTTCTTTGTCATTACTATCATGTCTATTAAGAGTGGGTAATCTCAGTTTTGCAATTTTTGTTCCTATTACACTTGTAAAAAAAAATCAATGTTCAGGTGAATCATAGAACTATTGAAATTTATAGAACCGAAGGAAGACATTCAAATTAAATTGCCTAGAAAAGCTGAAAAGTGCTGCTGTGACTAATTCAGAGGGGGTTCATGAGAATGATCCCGGGAAGGAAAGGGTTAATCGATGAGCAGCATTTGATGGCTCTGGGCCTGTACTCACTGGGGTTTAGAAGAATGGAGGCGGGATCTCATTGAAACCTATCGAATACTGAAATGCCGAGACTGGATGAGGAGAGAATACTTTTGATAGTGGGCCCGAGCCTCAGAATAGAAAGACATATCTTTATGGCAGAGGTAAGGAGCAATTTCTTTAGGGGGAGGGTGGTGAATCTTTGGAATCTAATGACACAATGGTTGTGGAGGCCAAGTCATTAGGTATATTTAAAGTGGAGGTTGATAGGTTCTTAATTAGTAAGGGTGACAAAGATTATGGGGAGAAAGCAAGAGAATGGGATTAAGTGGAAAAATCAATCAGTCATGATGGAATGGCAAAACAGAATGCCCTAATTCTGCCCTGTGTCACATGGCCTTATGGTCTAACAGTAGCTTTGTAAACATGTTCAAATGCTCATAAAAGGTTTGTCCTCCATTTTCTGAGCTCTGTCTCCACCATCTTTTCAAGTAGTAACAAAGAACCAAAAAAAAACTCTTTCCTCAACTTCTAACCCTTTTACCTATTAAGCTGAATCTATGACTTCCTTGCTGTTGACCTCTTTGCTAAGGAGAAAAGGTCTTCTCTATACATCGTGTCTGGGCCTCTCATTATTTATTATCTCAATTAAATTTCACCTCAGTTTCCTCTGTTCCAAAGGAAACAACCTCAGTCCTTCCAGTCTTTCCTCACAACCATAATTCGGCTGCCCAGATGATGTCCTCATAAATTTCCGCTGGACCATCTCCAGTGTTATCACATCCTTCCTGTACTGTGATAACTAAAACTGCACACAGTACTTAGGAACTGGGGAGACAATGGGAGGTAGGGATATGAGGCCAAGCTTGCTCACACTGATTCATTTTTAAATACATCAAACCGTATGAATAACTTATCCATAATTCTACATAATTGCATAAAAGCTCCAATTTATGACAATGCTCAGCAAATGAAAATCAATTGCTAATTTGCTGTGCATCGTCACTAAGTAAGCTTCTTAACATTAGCTAAAGTCACATATTCGGTGTTAATAAATCCACTCTTGGGCAGCTGCAGTGAAGTTGTTGCCTCCTCTAGTTCTTTCTGCTCTGATGTCTCTCATGGTTAATCTCCTTAGCGAGCCTCTCCACATGACCGCAACAAAATATTAAAATACATGCAGCAGGAAATCCCTGTGAGCGACAGTAAATACATGGAAGTGGCTTTCAAGGTTGCAAAACATCATACAGTTCAGCTGTCACTCATCAACCATTTGAGATTTGTTTTGCTTAAGGGCTCTGAGATTTCTGTGAATCCTCTATCTCATAGCTAATTTGTTTACGTAACTAAGGTGGATTTCTGTGATCTGATGTACTTCAAAGAACTTGATCGATTCCTGGTAGTAATAGAGAATAATTAACAAAAAATAAGTGACCACTTTAAATGATTTCCTGTACTTTATGTGCCATACATAAAAATAGAACTATTTTTACATGAGAATTGAGTTAGTTCCCTGGTGACCTGTCATACATGCCTACAAGACATCTGTACAATTTAATTTCATAACCAAACTTTGAATGAGTCATTAATGAAGTCAAAACTGAAGGATGACCATAGCATGGCCCAATTCTTCCCTTCTCTGTGCCTGTCAGGAAATCATTCTCGTTATGAAGGTAGAGGGGTTTAATTTTCCGAATGTGTTCATGCTACCATTGAGGCTCCATGTAAAATGCAAAGCAATGGATTAGTTTAGCTATCTTAGGTTATTGGAATCATTTTGTTCTAATTAGAATTTTCTGCTTGGGTAGACTTCAAAACGGGTGATCAAACGTAGCAAAGGGCATAACCTTCATCGATTTGATGAAAGGATTGATTTCATAGTTCTCTTTAGTGTCCTTTTCAGGTAATTACCCTGAGCTTGGAACATCATCAAAAGAGTTGGAAAATTACATGAATAATCAGCATTAAAAAGGCATTGCAGAACATTCTTGGGACTTGGGATGGGAACATCCACACATACATTTCCTGTTCCCTTGCTAACTTCCTGGATATTAAAATCAGGAAGATGACCTAAAGCCCAGACAGTTGATTGTAACAGCATGAGATACATTCCTGATTTTTTTTTTCACTGAGGCTCAGAAAAAATATGATGAAATTTGCCTTTGACAGTCCTCATCTCCTTTGCCATGGAACTGCTTGTAATCTGCACTGTGCAGAAACCAACCGTAAAAATAGCTAATTATAAACACAAGAGATTCTGCAGGTGCTGGAAATCCAGAGTAACACATACAAAATGCTGGAGGAACACAGCAGGTCAGGCAGCATCTATGGAAATGAATTTTAAAAAATCGATATTTCGGGCCAAAATCCTTCATCAGGACTAGAAAGGAAAAGGGAAGGAGCCATAATGGGGGGGGGGGGGGGGGAGGTTGTGGAGACAAGTTAGAAGGTGATAGGTGAAGCTTGTTGAGGGGTAAGGTGGGGCAATGAAACGAGAAGATGGGAGGTTATAGGCGGAAAAGGCATACGCTATTTTCTAAATGGGGAGAACATTCAAAAATCAGAGGTACGAAGGTACTTGGGAGTCCTTGTATAGGATTCCCTAAGAGTTACCTTACAGGCTGAGCCCGTGGTGAGGAAGGCAAATGCAATGTTAGTATTCATTTTGAGAGGACTAGAATATAAAAGAGAGGATGTAATGCTGAAGTTTTATAAGGCATTGGTCAGACCATTCTTGGAATATCTGAGCAGTTTTGGACCCTGATCGAAGAAAAGAGATGCTGGCATTGGAGAGAGTCCAAAGGAGGTTCACGAGGATTATCCCAGGAATGAAAGGATTTCGAGCGTTTGATGGTTCTGGGCCTGCACTTGCTGGAGTTCAGAAGAAAGGGGTGCTGGGGGGGGAGCTGGATCTCATTGAAGCCTATTGAATATTGAAAGGTGTAAACCGAGCAGCTGTGGAGAGGATGCTTCCTATAGTGGGGGAGTCTAGGACCAGAGGACACAGATAGAGTGGATGTGAAGAGGATGCTTCCTATAGTGGGGGAGTCTAGGACCAGAGGGCACAGATAGAGTGGATGTGGAGAGGATGCTTCCTATAGTGGGGGAGTCTAGGACCAGAGGGCACAACCTCAAAATAGAGGGACATTCATTTAGAACTGAGAGGAGACAGGATTTCTTTAGCCAGAGGGTGATGAATCTGTGGAATTCATTGCCACAGATGGCTGTACAGGCCAAGTCGTTGGGTGTATTTAAGGAGGTAGTTGATAGGTTCTTGATTAATTAGAATGTGAAAGGTTACAAGGAGAAGGCAGGAGAATGGGACTGAAGGGGATAATAAATCAGCCATGATAGAATAGCGCAGCAGACTCAATGGGCTAAATGGCCTAATTCTGCTCCTATATCTTATGGACTAGGCAGAATAACAGTTCGGCAGAGACTAGATGGGCCAAAAGACTAGATGGAGCCTTTTGTAATATTCTATGAATCTATGATGCAATATACCCTTGGCCATTTGTCTGCCCTGAGCTAACACAGCACAAGATAAGCAGTTTACACACACATTTATTCACTAGCTGTTGTATGAAATCCTACCATATGCAAATTAGAGGTAACATTTATCAACAACTATAATTATTTCAAAATACATTCGTTTGGTGTGAAATTCTTTTGCGATATCGTGTGAATATGGTGTAATTCACATGGAAGCTATTAATTTTTACTGTTGATGAGAAGTAGATTAGTTAAATTGATGCCAATAGATGGAAGGTTTGTGTGAATTTATAACATATGCCACGGGCAGAAGAAAAACACAGCAAGTGATTCCACAGACCTGGTATTGAAGAGGATTTATGAGCCATAATAATCACACAATTGTAGGAAAAACGCAGACATCTGCTTGTGATGTATTTGCGTATTTGGTGTTGTTGAAGCATTTGATGGGATAGGTATGCATTTTAAGCTGGAGAATGGTTTAGGCTCATCGTGGATCTTGTTTGCTAGCTCTTTCCGTTGCCTCACTGTCTTCATGCAAGTTTTACTTTTAAGCCTCTTGCCAAAAGCAAAGAAAGAATCAGCAGCATCGTTCAAATATCACTAAATGTTTTACTGTCGACAAAGTACATTGTTATAATGGATGGAAGCACAGGAGCCAAACTGAGCCTATTATCATATTTAAGTTAGGCACTAAGATCAAAAGTCTAGTGATTCCTTTTTGTTTTGTCTCATGATTTATACCGGATGTTTATATTTCCTTATGAAGTAGATTTGATGGACTTCTCCGCCACCTTGCAGAGCAATGCCATTGTTCCTGTTCCCTCATTTATCTGGTGCCCTGGTGCAGACTCTTCTGTATCGGTAAGACCTGACATAGGTTGGGGAAACCGCTTCATTAAGCATCTTCACTCAGTCTGCCACAGAAGGTAAGATGTCCCAGTGGCTGCACACTTCAATCCATTTCCCATTCAACATGTCATCCTATAGCCTCCTGTACTGTCACGATGGAGTCACTCTCAAGTTGGAGGAGTAATACCTCATATTCCATCTGGGTAGCCACTGACCCGATAGCATGAAAATGATATCTCTACCTTCCTGTAATTTCTCCCCCTCCACTAAGTTATTTTTTCTTTCCCAATTCTGGTTACCCTCTTACCCCTTCGCTTTCTTCTCACCTGCCCAACATTTCCCCTTGGTTCCCCTCCTCCTTCCCTTTCTCCCTATTGTCTTCCATTAGATTCCTTCGTCTTCAGCAGTTTACATCTTCCATCTCTCACCTCCTAGCATCTTACTGTTAAATAAATATTAATGATGCTTGGCAGAAGTAGTTTTATGCAGCAGAATGGTTTATTCAGTAATCTGTTTGGCTTTTAGAAATAATTCTTGTATTATTCAAAAACTGCTTATTTTTTCACAAAAATGATTTTCTGAACACCCACTTTCCATGTCATAGCATATCAGCTGTTCTGAGATCTATAAAAGGTCCAAAAAAAGTTGAACATATTTGCACAAACCTGACCATCCAAATATGAAATCTTAACAATATATTCCATTTAAATCAATGAATTTAGTGGAGTACCACAGGGATCAGTGCTGGGTCTATTGTCGTTTGTTGTCTAAATCAACGTTCTGGACAATAATGTGACTAACTAGGTCAGCAAATTTGTGGATGACACCAAGATTTGGGGTGCAGTGGGCAATGACGAAGGTTATGATAGCTTGCAGAGGGATCTGCATCAGTTGGAAAAATGGTTAGAAAAATGGCAGATGTAATTTAATGCGAGATGTTACACTTTGGTAGGACCAACCATGGGTAGATCGTATACAGTGAGGGGACTGAGGAAACATAGAAACATAGAAAATAGGTGCAGGAGTAGGCCATTCGGCCCTTCGAGCCTGCACCGCCATTCAGTATGATCATGGCTGATCATCCAACTCAGAACTTTGTACCTGCTTTCTCTCCATACCCCCTGATCCCTTTAGCCACAAGGGCCATATCTAACTTCCTCTTAAATATAGCCAATGAATCAGCCTCAACTGTTTCCTGTGGCAGAGAATTCCACAGATTCACCACTCTCTGTGTGAAGAAGTTTTTCCTCATCTCGGTCCTAAAAGGCTTCCCCTTTATCCTTAACTGTGACCCCTCGTTCTGGACTTCCCCAACATCAGAAACAATCTTCCTGCATCTAGCCTGTCCAATCCCTTTAGAATTTTATACGCTTCAATAAGATCCCCCCTCAATCTTCTAAATTCTAGTGAGTATAAGCCTAGTCGATCCAGTCTTTCTTCATATGAAAGTCCTGCCATCCTAGGAATCAATCTGGTGAACCTTCTTTGTACTCCCTCTATGGCAAGAATGTCTTTCCTCAGATTAGGGGACCAAAACTGCACACAATACTCTAGGTGCGGTCTCACCAAGGCCTTGTACAACTGCAGTAGAACCTTCCTGCTCCTGTACTCAAATCCTTTTGCTATGAATACCAACATACCATTTGCCTTTTTCACCGCCTGCTGTATCCGCATGCCCACCTTCAATGACTGGTGTACAATGACACCCAGGTCTTGTTGCACCTCCCCTTTTCTTAATCGGTCACCATTCAGATAATAATCTGTTTTCCTGTTCTAGCAACCAAAGTGGATAACCTCACATTTATCCACATTAAATTGCATCTGCCATGAATTTGCCCACTCACCTAACCTATCCAAGTCACCCTGCATCCTCTTAGCATCCTCCTCACAGCTAACACCGCCGCCCAGCTTCATGTCATCCGCAAACTTGGAGATGCTGCATTTAATTCCCTCGTCTAAATCATTAATATATATTGTAAACAAACTGGGGTCCCAGCACTGAGCCTTACGGTACCCCACTAGTCACTGCCTGCCATTCTGAAAAGGTCCCGTTTACTCCCACTCTTTGCTTCCTGTCTGCTAACCAATTCTCTATCCACATCAATACCATGCCCTCAATACTATGTGCTTTAAGTTTGCACACTAATCTCCTGTGTGGGACCTTGTCAAAAGCCTTTTGAAAATCTAAATATACCACATCCACTGGCTCTCCCCTATCCACTCTACTAGTTACATCTTCAAAAAATTCTATAAGATTCGTCAGACATGATTTTCCTTTCACAAATCCATGCTGACTTTGTCCGATGATTTCACCTCTTTCCAAATGTGCTGTTATCACATCTTTGATAACCGACTCTACCATTTTCCCCACCACTGATGTCAGACTAACCAGTCTATAATTCCCTGGTTTCTCTCTCCCTCCTTTTTTAAAAAGTGGGGTTACATTAGCCACCCTCCAATCCTCAGGAACTAATCCAGAATCTAAGGAGTTTTGAAAAATTATCACTAATGCATCAACTATTTCTTGGGCTACTTCCTTAAGCACTCTGGGATGCAGACCATTGGGCCCTGGGGATTTATCTGCCTTTAATCCCTTCAATTTCCCTAACACCACTTCCCTACTAACATGTATTTTCCTTAGTTCCTCCATCTCACTAGACCCTCGGTCCCTTACTATTTCTGGAAGATTATTTATGTCCTCCTTAGTGAAGACAGAACCAAAGTAGTTATTCAATTGGTCTGCCATGTCCTTGTTCCCTATGATCAATTCACCTGTTTCTGACTGTAAGGGACCTACATTTGTCTTGCCCAATCTTTTTCTTTTCGCATATCTATAAAAGCTTTTACAGTCAGTCTTTATGTTCCCTGCCAGCTTTCTCTCATAATCTTTTTTCCCTTTCCTAATTAGATAGATAGATAGATAGATAGATACTTTATTCATCCCCATGGGGAAATTCAACTTTTTTCCAATGTCCCATACACTTGTTGTAGCAAAACTAATTACATACAATACTTAACTCAGTAAAAAATATGATATGCATCTAAATCACTATCTCAAAAAGCATTAATAATAGCTTTTAAAAAGTTCTTAAGTCCTGGCGGTAGAATTGTAAAGCCTAATGGCATTGGGGAGTATTGACCTCTTCATCCTGTCTGAGGAGCATTGCATCGATAGTAACCTGTCGCTGAAACTGCTTCTCTGTCTCTGGATGGTGCTATGTAGAGGATGTTCAGAGTTATCCATAATTGACCGTAGCCTACTCAGCGCCCTTCGCTCAGCTACCGATGTTAAACCCTCCAGTACTTTGCCCACGACAGAGCCCGCCTTCCTTACCAGCTTATTAAGACATGAGGCGTCCCTCTTCTTAATACTTCCTCCCCAACACGCCACCACAAAGAAGAGGGCGCTCTCCACAACTGACCTATAGAACATCTTCAGCATCTCACTACAGACATTGAATGATGCCAACCTTCTTAGGAAGTACAGTCGACTCTGTGCCTTCCTGCACAAGGCATCTGTGTTGGCAGTCCAGTCTAGCTTCTCGTCTAACTGTACTCCCAGATACTTGTAGGTCTTAACCTGCTCCACACATTCTCCATTAATGATCACTGGCTCCATATGAGGCCTAGATCTCCTAAAGTCCACCACCATCTCCTTGGTCTTGGTGATATTGAGCCCTTTATCCTCCTCTGCTGGTCTCTGAATTTCTCCCAGTCCTCAGGACTGTGATAGAACAAAGGGATCTGGGAATACAGGTCCATAATTCCTTGAAATTAGTGTCACAAATAGATAGGGTCATAAAGAAAGCTTTTGGCACATTGGCCTTCATAAATGAACGTACTGAGTACAGGAGATGGAATGTATTATTAAAGTTGTATAAGACGTTGGTGAGGTCTAATTTGGAGTATTGTGTGTAGCGTTGGTCACTTACCTACAGAAAAGATGAAAATAAGATTGAAAGAGTACAGAGAAAATTTACAAGGATGTTGCCATGTCTGGATGACTTGAGTTACAAGGAAAGATTGAATAGGTTAGGACTTTATTCTTTAGAACACAGAAGATGGAAAAGAGATTTGATAGAGGTGTACAAAATTATGAGGGCTATAGATATGGTAAATGCAAGCAGGTTTTTTCCACTGGGGTTGGGTGGGACGACATCCAGAAGTCATGGGTTAAGGGTGAAAGGTGAAACGTTCAAAGAACACATGAGGAAACTTCTTCACTCAGATGGTGGTGAGAGTGTGGAACGAGCTGCCAGCACAAGTGGTGCACGCAAGCTCGATTTCAACATTTAAGAGAACTTTTGATAGGTACATGGATGATAGGGTATGGAGGTCTATGGTTTTAGTGCAGGTCGAAGGGAGTAAGCAGCTTAAATGGCTTTGGCATGGACTCAATAGCCGAAGGGCTTGATTCTGTGCTGCACTTCTTGATGACTTTATAAACCAACAGCATCTCAGGAACATTTGCAGAATAGTAGAAACACTGAAACTACCCAAAAAACATGTTTTCATCAACCTCAAGAAAAACTAGCAATCTCAGACTTCTCCCAGTTTAGACTCCCTCTAGTAATTAGTTAACCAATTAAATCTGCTAATTGAAGTCAGCTGACTTGTGTTAACACTGAGACTATAAATCTGTGGGACCAGCCAAACGCACTGCATGCTTTAAAAAATGGTAATAGTTGATTGGGGAAGGATTGGTAGTGCCTTATTTTAACATTTAAATAGCAGTGAGGATAAATGCTGATTTCTCCATGTGTACAGGTGAAATGACAGCTGTACTATTAGCTTTGCAGTGGGTGGAGGAAGTGAAACTGATGAGAGTTGTAATATTGTCTGATTCAGGCACAACAATCAGGAGTCTGAAAGATGTACATTCAGAGATAAGACCAGACATTATGTGTGGGATAATACAAGCCCTATTTAGACTTAAAGTGATGGGACTCTGTATACGCTTTATGTGGATTCCAGCACACGTTGGTATTAGAGGGAATGAGCATGCGGATAAGTAAGCAAAGGTGCTGACTAGAAGAGAAGAAGTGGGCATTCAAATAAATTACAGTTAAGGAAAAGTAAAAACGTTATTAAAAGTGGAATTTTAAAAAGTGGAAAAAAAATGGGATGAGGAGAGAACAAGAAGACATCTTTATAATATCCAGAAAGGAGTGGGATGGTCAAGGAATGCAAAAATGAGCATGAGAGAAAAGGTGATAATATTCGATATTGAGGTTTGGCACGCAGGGTTATATAGTACATTGTAGTTAATAAAGAAACACAATAAAAGGAGGTGTGAATGTTATAATTGACAAGAAATGGTTGGGCATGCACTGGTGAGGTGTTCAAGATATACTGTAATCAAGAAAGGGGATGGTTTAAAGTTATCATGGGATAAAGTACAATTTCACTTCCACAATGTATTTCAGAAATTATTATTGTATACTGCAATTCCTTTAGAATACAAGTTTTTTTTGTAAATATCTAAAAAATTTAGGATGTAGATATCCTGACCCACACTCCAGTTCAGAAGGACGAGGAGAGAGGGAAAAGGAGAAAGTTTTGTGGGAATACAGTGTTCTCTGAATATGAGCTTCAATTGGTGAGGAAATTCATTGAGGTAAGAGTGACTGTGACGTGATTAAGTAAATTAAGGAAGTCGATATTCTTAGATGGAGATGGTAGGCTAGGCGATATAGTTGCAGATTTAATGGAAGCCATTGCTATCCTTAATAACTTGACCTGCAGTGAGTCTCTGCATCTTTGGGAAAATTAAACTCTCTTTTGATTAATTAGAGTGAGTCTGGAAACAATTTCTTCCCTTTCCATCAGGATTTCTGAATGGTCTTGATCACCAGTTAACTATTTGGCACCAATTATTTATTTTTTATAGCTTATAGTGACTTTTTATATTACACTCTACCGCTGCCACAAAACACCAAATTTCATGATTTATGTCAATGATAATAAACCAGATTCTGAAATCCAGTCACTTGCTAGATCAGGAAAAGGGAAACTTACCTGGACACACTTTCAGGAGGAAGTCGCAGAAATTTTCACTCAAAAGGAGTGAATGTGGTAGGTATGAATGGGGATTAAGAAGTTAACATTAGAAGAGACTAAGATAAAAGGCTGTAGATACTAGAATTTGTAACAAAGACCCAATGAGCACCATTTGTGGAAGTAAAATCAGCATTGGAGGAGAATTCCTGAGGATATCTCCCATTGCATTTGTCTAACAGGTCTAAAACATTGCAATCTGCGTGGTGGCGATAAACGCAGAGGCTGTGTATGATACAAAAATGGAGAATGATAATCAAACTGTTAGGAAGGGAAATACATATAAAAATAAGAATAATGTTCAAATTTGAGTCGGGGAAATGGTAAAAAGACCAAATTGAAGGAATCTAAATGAATGCAGCATTTAGATAAACTACATGTGTATAGAACAGAGAAATCAAACAAATGCTTTCTAAAAGACACCAAATCTCTGGGACATGGTGAAGGAGACTACAGGTTCAGTAAATGAAGAACTCCAAAACTAGTATTAATAATTTAAAAAACTAGAACTGGAGAAATTAATGACCAATAAATCCCCAGGATAAAATCACCTGGAAGGTAACTTTGGAAAACATAAATTGGTTCAAATCATTTTACTTTCTGAAAATCCTATGGTCTCAAGTTTGGAAGAATGAGAAATGATCTTTCAAGTATACTAAAATTCTTAAGGGATTGAGAGACTAGATACAAAGATAATTTTTTTCTTGGTTGGAGTGTGCAAAACCAGAAGTCATGTTCTTAAACAAGAGAAAATCTGCAGATGATGATAAAACACCCTGGTTTCCCTGGCTGCACAAGGCTAGGAAACGCGACCTCCAGCCCCACTAAACTCGTGAGATTGGGGAGCACTTGATCCCGCCCCAAACCCCGTTTTGTGTGGATGCTGTGTCATTTGCTACCCTGTTACAAATTAATGCCACGAAATAACAGACAGTATGTTGCATATGATTAATGGAATTATATTTATGAATCTTAACTGAAGGGTTAGAAAAGAGTAACAGAAAGAAAAGGGCCCATTCTAATTAAATAGTCAAATGTGCACAAGTTGGAGCTCATCTTGAACTTCTCTGTCATTCACACGTTGGGTCCTCGGTCAACGTGAAAGCACACACCACCTTCCGAATGTTGCTCGTAATCCATCTCGAACAAACGGGTCTCCCACTGTATCGTACGCTACGACCAATTCTTCCCGGCGTCTTCTCTCTTCATCTCCTCTCCAGCAAAAGAAAACCTTCAGCCCAACCTTCTTGCCCTTCGCCAAGAGAACCTCCTGCTAATCGGATGCCACACATTCCACATCATCCCTCATCTTCAACAAGAACCCAAACAGGCTGAAAGCAGAACAGAGTGCTCTAACAGTGCTGCTAAATGAAACACCTACAGCATAACAGTAAAGATGTAAACCAGGGCATTACACTGAAAATCAAAGCAACACACGAAACTCTGGCCAGGCAGCACCTATGGAAAAGAGGAAACAATCAATTTTTCAAGCTGAGATCCTTTATCAGGACTGGAGAGGAAAGATGGGAAGTTAGAGTAAGAAGGTGGGGGGAGGGGAGGAAGAAGTACAAGGTGGTATGTGACAGGTGAAACTGGGAGAAGGGGAAGGATGAAGTAAAGAGCTGGGAAGTCGATTGGTGAGAGTTAAAGGGCTGGAGAAGGGGGAATCTGATAGGAGAGGTCAGAAGGTCATGGAGGAAAGGGAAGGGGAGGAGCATCAGATGGAGGTGATGGGCAGTTAAGGAGATAAGGTGAGAGAGGGAAATGGGAATGAGGAATGGTGAAGGAGAGGGGAGGAGGCAATTACTGGATGTTCAAGAAATTGATATTCATACCTTCAGGTTGGAGGCTACACAAATGGAATATAAGGTGTTGCTCCTCCAACCTGAGTGTGGCCTCATCGCAGCAGTAGAGGAAGCCATGGACTGACATGTTGGAATGGGAATGGGAAGTAGAATTACAATGGCTGGGTACTGGGAGATCAGCTTTTTCTGGTGGGCAGAGCGTATGTGCTCATCATCTCCTTCAAGTGAGAGGTCACTCATTCTGGCCAGGGACAAGAAATTTCTTCCCATGGGGAACAGAGTCAATTCAAGTACGCTTATTATCAAAGGACGAATAAATTATACAACCTTGAGATTTGCTAGCTCATAGGTAGCCACAAAGCAAGAACTGAAAATAACTCAATTTAAAGAAAAAAAGAATTAAAATAAAAATGGAGGAGAAAGAAACCAAAATACAAGTTCAGTAAACAAGTGAAGTGAACAATAGTCTGTGGGTGGCAATCACTGGCTATACTCAAGATATAGACAAATAATAATTCATCAAGGTATTAATGAGATTGAGGGAGAAAAGGGTTTAATGTAGGAAAGTGATGCTGACTGTTAAAATCAGTATTTATCTGACTGATTAGGGCAGCATGGTAGTGCTGCTTTAGCCTAATGCTTTTACAGTGCCAATGGCCCAGGAAAAAGTCCTACCAATGTCTCTAAGGGGTTTTGTCTGTTCTCCCCTGGACCGCGTGGGTTTTCCTTCAGGTGCTCTGATTTTCTCCCACATTCCAAAGGTGTACAGGTTAGTAGGTTATTTGGTCACATGGGTGTAATTGGGCAGTGTAGCCTGTTACCGTGCTGTTTATTTCATTCAGAGATACAGTGCAGATCAGGCCCTTCCTGCCCAGTGAGCTGCACTGCCCAGCAACTCACCTACTTAACATTAGCCTAATCACAGGACTTCTTACAATGATGCTACCTCAATGGCACCTAAATAAATAAATAACAACCACGAATGGAGGAGCAGGTAGAAGGCACTAAATAGCCCAATCCTGCTTCAATTTCTTGTGTTTTTGTGAGTCCTGATACGAAATATAGGCAGTCTCTATTCTGTTCTGCCCTCACCCGGACCTGATTACATGATGCTTCTTTTTCAACATCCCCGTCACCACCAGCCTCCTGTTTCCCAGTTTCTTTTCCCCGCAGCTTTTTGTCTACGTTATCACCTGCCTCCCTGCTTCTGTCACTATTTCCACCTTTTCCTCTACCACCTGGCTCTGACTGCCTGACGACCTCTTCTCCCTGGATGTTTCTGTTACATGCCAGCTCCTACCTCACTTCTCTCCTTCACCTTAGCATACTGGCTATCAAGCCTTTACAATCTGTCTGAAAGTAGGATCTTAGACCATAAGACAAAGGAGCAGAATTAGGCCATTTGGCCCATTGGCTCTGATCTGCCATTCAATCGTGGCTGACCCTTTTTCCCCTCCTCAGCCCTCCTCAGACTTATGTACCCCTAGGTCTTTCAGCTTTTCGAGCACCTTCTCCCTTGTAATAGTAACTACACTCACTTCCCTCGCTCCCTTCACACACTACAACATCTGACACACTGCTAGTGTCTTCCACAGTGGAGACTGATGCAAAATACTCATTTAATTCATCTTCCATCTCCTTGCCCCCATTATTATTTCTCATGCCTCATTTTCTAGTGGTCCCAGATCCACTCTCATCTCTCTTTTATTTGTTACATACTTGAAAAAAACTTCTACTATCCATTTTGATATTATTTGCTAGCTTTCTTTCATATTTCATCTTTTCCCTTCTAATGATTCTTTTGGTTGTTCTCTGAAAGTTTTTAAAAGCTTCCCAATCCTCTATCTTCCAGCTAATGTTTGCTTTGTTGTATGTCCTCTCTTTTGCTTTATATTAGTTTTGATGACCCTTGTCAGCCATGGTTGTATTATTTTGCCATTTGAGCATTTCTTCATTTTTGGAATATGTCTATCCTGCACCTTCCTCATTTTTCCCAGAAATACACGCCATGGCTGCTCTGTTGACATCCCTGCCAGAAGCTCTTTCCAATTTACTTTGGCCAGCTCCTCTCTCATATCACTGTAATTTCCTTTACCCCACTGAAATACTGCTATGTCAGACTTTACTTTCTCCCTATCAAATTTCAAGTTGAACTCGATCATATTGTGATTACTGGTTCCTTAGGGTTGTTTTACCTTAAGCTCCCTGATCACCTCCAGTTCATTACCTAACAAACAATCCAGAGTATCTGATCCCCTAGTAGGCTCAACGACAAACTGCTCTAAAAAGCCATCTCGTAGGCATTCGCCAAACTCACTCTTGAGATTTATCACCAACCTGATTTTCCCAATCGACCCGCATGTTAAAATCTCCCATGACTATTATAACATTGCCCCAAGGCAATATCTTGACCCAAGGCATTGAATATCCTTTCCCTCCACAGATGCTGCCTGACCCATCTAACTCCTTTATTAGCAATTAACAAAAATGTACTCTTGAAGCGATATTAAGTGGTTAGGAAAGATGTGGCCTCTGCAGTCCCAAGCCACAAACTGCCATGAAATAAGCAAGGATATGAAACTTTTACTTCCGTTTTACCATGCCCCCACTACTGTGACTAGTTACAGCACAAAATACACGGCTCCTACGTAAACCATTGCTGAAGGGAGCTTGTCACCTGTTTTCCAAATGTACAATGAGCAGCATTTGAGGTGTAGCCTCTTTGAAAAAAAAACTAGTCACTTTATGGTATAATCACCACACTGTCCAGATGACAAAAAAAAAGCATAAGAGCATTCTGGCTCAGTTGGAATGGGCTGAGGTCCCACTGACTGTAAGACTCCATGATCAGCATTAATCTGCTCCCAATCACTTGAGCAGATGGACTGAGGAATGGCAGATGGATTTAAACATAAATAACACTTGCACTGGGATGGAAAAGAGTAAACATATGTACATGCTGAAGGAACACTTGGCTGTAAAGGTAGAAAAGAAGGATCAAGATTTGACTCAGACTCATTCTGCAGTTTGGATAAAAGTTTTAACAACACTAAAATGGAGAAAGGGATGTAGTTCTTCTAAATTCCACATAATGTCTTGCAGTCAGATTTGTTTTGCAACCTAGGCTGTTCAGGGATCGTGGAAGGTTCTCAGTGCTGCCAAATAGAAAAATATTGTTTTGCAGTGGTGGGAATGTAAAGAAATTAAGTGTTCAAACTGTCTCTCAATTGTCAAGTATCATACATTGTAACAAAGGATTGACAGCTTAGCTGGCCTAACTTGTTTGTACCCCATTCAAACCTTTCCTTCCCTGCATTATCCAAACACATCAATACATACTTATATTCTTTCGTATTTCTTAGTTCAATCCAATACTCGTTCCCTCAGTAACTTCATGTTTGTGCAAATTCTGCATTTTCACCATTTGAGGATGTTGTGCATTAACTTGAAATATCCACGCAAACAGATAAAAAATTTTTTTTCCATTCCTGCCCCCTCAGAGCAATTTCCTTTCTGATTGGGATCCAGCAAAGGCATCTGATGCTTGCTTTCCGTCAGTCAAAGAGCCAGTTAAACCCAGGCCTGAAAACCTACTGAACCATGCACCATATACCGGACCATTGTGCCACAACTGTAGCGTAGTGGTTAGCGCGTCACTTTGACATCTCGGGGTGTTAGAGTTCAGTTCCAATGTCATCAGTAATGAATCTGTGAGTTCCCCTCGTGGAATGCAGGGGCTTTCTCCAAGTGCTCTGGTTTCTTCCCACAATCCACTTAGTAGGATTATTGATCATTGTAAATTGTCTCGTGGTTAGGCTAGGGTTAAATCGAAGGTGACATGGCTTGAAGGGCCTATTCCGCACTGTATCTCAATAACTAAATACAAAGGACCTGTGATTCGACCTAACCAGTGTCATTACACTGGCATAAAGTTGGGTTGGGAGTTGGTTATTCAACAATACTTATAGTGCCTACAATATCTTTGGTGCCTGTGGTTTGATCTGGAGCTGAGCCATCCAATCCCATTCTCCCTCCCCTTATGAAGGAAGTCAAGTGAGCAGTTATGTGTTCATTCCAGGAAGGAAGGAGCAGTGGACCTTGTAACATTACATAACATTATTTCCTTTACTGGCATAATGCTAAGTTTGGCTGAGGGGAAGGATAGTGCTGGGTCTCCTGTTGTCTGGTGTTTCAAAGTAGGCAACACTTCTAATATGCCTTGAAGAAACTAAGACTTGAATTTATTCATTATAGAATGAGGGTAGCACTAATTGCCTACCCGTAATTGCCATGAAGGTGGCATCAAGCTGCCTTTTTGAGCCGCTGCTTCTGGGAGAAGTAAGCAGTGTTAGAGAATTATTGGTACAAGACAAACAGATTAAAAAGCAAACCATTCTACTGCACAGTCAAGTTCCATTAATACTTATTTGCCAGATGAAAACGTTTTATGTGAGGAGTTGCCTCCATTCAATAATTAAACTTGTTTGTCAGAGATAACACTGAATTTGAACTGAATTTAAGAACAAATTTCATGGCTGAATGCTTTTGTATTGACAGTGTGTAAGCAGCTGACTGCAGTCCTGATTTTGGCCCCATAAGCTTTTTCTGCTCTGTCACTTCATTATACACTCATGTCAGCAGAAATGTTAGGCGCTTGAGTAAGTGATGATTATTTTTTAAATAATATAAAGCATAAAGGCTTGGCAAAACCTTGGATTCTCCTTTCCTCTTTCACACAACTTGTGTCCAAGTGTATTTGCCTTCCCCCACATTCTGATCAACATTAAGAAGAAGATGCAGAGGAGAAAAAGAGCTGCATTTATGTTCATTACAACAGGGAGGCACAAATAAAGCCTCTACTCACTGTCCGGTACATTGAATTAAAAATAATAAATAACTTGTTTTCTTTTCGGAGATTTCAAATGAGATGATAATGAAACATCCCATCTCAGTAAGACAGTAAGGTATCACCCAGCCTCCTCTTGGTACTGTACCTGAATAGTGTTTTGTATTGGCTCAGGAAAGGCATCACTTCTGAGTTTTCAGATTCCACACCAGAAATTTTAGCACAGAATCTAGACTGGCATTCCAGTAAACTACTGAACTGTAATATCTGCGCTGCTGTTTTTCAGAAGCGATGTCAGGGCACGATTCCTCATCAGTCCTTTCAATGGCACTCGCCTTCCTGTAACCCTGCTTTGAAGAGAAGCTGAAGGGGTCACCTTCCTGTCCTGGGCGATATTTATTTCCAACTAAAACATTCATCATCTTATTAAAGTATATTACTCGTTCACTATTCCATTGATGTGTGGAATCTTGCTACAGTACTCTTAGTATTTTTTCTCATTTATTCTCAAAGGTTATTTAAATAAAAGAACTTGCAGAACTAGGAAACATTTCTGTGCAAGAAGGGGCCAAAGGTTTACACTGAAACTATGAACTGCTTACACATATGTGGTGACTCGGCAGCAGAGTGGTTGGTACAATGGTTTATGGTACTAGCGACCAGGGTTCAATTCCCACTGTTGTCTGTAAGGGGTTTGTGTCTTCTTCCTGTGACCCTGTGGGCTTTCTTCAGGTGCTTCGGCTTCCTCCCACAGTCAGAAAAGGCCACCCTCAGGGTGAAGGAACAATACCTTGTATTCTGTCCAACCTGACAGCATGAATATTGAATTCTCCTTCCAATATAAAAAAAATCCCTCCCCTTCCCTTCTTCTATTTCCCACTTTGGCCTTTTACCTCTTCTCACCTGCCTATTGCTTCCCTCAGGTCCACTTCTCCTTCCCTTTCTCCTATGGTCCACTCTCCTCTCCTATCAGATTCCTTCATCTCCAGCCCTTTACCTTTCCCACTCACCTGGCTTCACCTATCACCTTCCAGCTATTCTCCATCCCCTGTCCCTCCCAACTTTTTATTCTAGCATCTCCCCCTTTCTTTTCCAATCCTGAAGAAGAGTCTTGGCTGAAATGTTGACTCTTAGTCATTTCCATGGATAGTGCCTGACCTGCTGAATTTCTCCAGCATTTAGGATGTGTATCCATGCTCCATGACTCTATCTATGGAGGGAATTGGAGAGTTAATATCTTGGATCTAGATGAAGGGTCTCATCTCAAAATGTCAAAACTCAGTTTTCCTCCACGGATGCAGAGTTCCTCCAGCTAGATTCCAGAATCTGCCATCTATTGTATTCATTTGTAAAGTAGCTATGTTTTTCTCCCCGCAGAAACTCCCTGATCTGCAGTCAGATCAATGTTCTTCTTGTGTTTAAAAGCAGAAAATTCAGCAAACATTCAATAGGCCAGGCAGCATCTATGGGAAGAGAAAGAGTGAACATTTCAGCTTGAAAACTACTTCATTCTCCCTTTAGCTTCGGATGTCAGCAGCAACTCAGATTGATCAATGTAGCACAGTGGTTCCCAAATATTTTTGGGCTACCACCTCCATTGCTCCCAGACAACATCTCCTATGCTACTATGTCTCTCTTTCTGGCCATTACATAAAAACTATAAAGAATTTTGATTTATGAGGCAAAAAGAAAGAAAATGGGAACTGCAAATTCAAAGCAGTGACAAATAATTGCAAAAATTATTCAAATCTATTCAAAGCTACAAATAAAATTTATATAATTACAGTAAAACAATTTTCATCAACAATTTTAGAGTGTACATCAGTAGCCCAACTATTCACTATTTCATACCTTTTTCACCTTTCAATGGATGGGCTTGGTGTAGTGATAGCAGCTTCTCAACATTAGTCTGACTGTTACTCATGTGTTTCAGATTCCCATGTTCAGTAATTTTCAGCCTTTGTTGCTTTGAAAGTAGTTGGGCGATTGCACTGAAATCACACTTCACTAAAAGTGATATTGGAAAAGCAATAAAGAACATCTTGACCTTTTTCCACATTACAGGATAGTGTTCAGAGATTTCTTTCTGCAACCAAAAGTCTTTATGATTTTTGTTTGAACTTTGTCTTCAGCTCAAAGGCATTTGGTAGTGAGATCAGTTTTTAGTCGTTCTTCCTGTGAATTCCTCATTACAACTGTTCAGGAATGCATTTACAACCCAATCTGGAATTTTTGATCGAGAGAAAATCCTAAAGTCTCTGACATGTCTTTATGTAGCTCACGCAGATGGGCACAGTATACTTGAAGATCATCATCTGGTATACTTTCTTTTCTACTTCAGAGGCTCAGAAATTGGAAAAGGTCACGATGGCCAATGTTGCACTTAAATAGGGTTAATTTGGATAGAAGTGTTGAGACAACTGTTTTGTCTTTGATACGATTCCCATCATTTTCTTGCAACTGAAGACCGTTTTCATTAAACTTTGTGAATAACTCTGACAAATAGGCAATGTCATGCCTAATATTTTTGAGTTGATTACTCAATGATGCTTTTGCGTCTTCAAAATTTTTTATCATAGTTTCAAAAAGAACATAAAAGTGCCTCAGGCATTTTCCTTTTGAGAGTTATCTGACCTCTGTGAGCAATAACAAGCATTCAAACTGTACATTCTCAATAAAAAGCTCTTGAAGTAGTTGAGAATTGAGCTCTTGAAATAGTTGAGAGCATGGAACTTGATTTTGTTCTCTGCTGTGATAACAATTTTTAATGATTTGTGCAGCCGATCACTTAGGTGTTTTTGCGACAAGATGATATCTGAGAATTATACAGTGAATAGTAAATATGTCAGGTACGGCTTTTTTCCAGAAAGTAATAACCCTGCGGTGGTGTCCTGTCATTGTTGGTGGCCCAACTGTTGCACCAGCAAGCATGTTGGGTGAGCAGAATGTCCTTCTCTTCGAAAAATTGCTGAACAACTGATATATTGGCTCCCCCTTTTGATCTGTTTATAGTCCCCTTGCAAATAATAACTGTTTAACTGTGCTTTCATCTTCTATGAAGCAAACATAACCAAGAACCAAAGAGTTGTTGCCTGACAAAATTAACTCATCCAACTGCAGAGCAGATTCTGTTGCCTTAAATAAGTTTCACGATATGTCTTCCACATTCTCAGACATTTCATCTGTTCGTCTTTGAATAGAGTTGTCACTGAGTAGAATTGCTTTAATTATTTGGTCTGGTCATATGCAAAATTGAACTCAGAATCTCCCTTACTGCTGGTAGAATCAGTTCTTCTCCAATTGTATTGGGCTTTCCAGATTTAGTGATAAGCAATGAACTGTTGTATGAAGCATGCAAACCATTACTGTTTTGTTGTAAAGTGCTGGCAAAGTGTTTTTCATTTTTGTAAGTTTTCAGAAAGTGTCTGAAAATAAGGCAAGTTCTTGTTTTATCAGAGTGTATTCCCTTGAAATGTTCAAGGAGACTGGATGGTTTCATTGCCTCATTTAAGAAAAAAACTTTTTTACATAACAGGCACAATGGCTGCTGTTGGTTGTTTGGTGCTGATATAAGTCCATATTTCAGATACTCTACACTTTTTTGTTTGGTCTGCTTCTGCCATTCTCATTATGGATTACTAATCACAGTCCATTGCCTGTTGTTTAAGTCCAACCTCAAAGGCTGCAATCAATAGAGGGGAAATTTATGATATCATTATAGCTGCGGCAAAACTTGACTCTCTGCATGAAAGGCTCGTCATGAGGCATATCAAGACCCTGCTGCCCCCCCCCCCCCTCACTGGACCCCCTGCAGTTTGCGTACCGTCCCAACCGCTCAACAGACGATGCCATTGCCACCACCTTCCACCTGGCCCTAACCCACCTGGACAAAAAAGACACGTACGTTCGGATGCTGTTCATAGACTTCAGTTCAGCATTCAACACAATCATCCCTCAGAAACTGATTGGAAAGCTGAGCCTACTGGGCCTGAACACCTCCCTCTGCAACTGGATCCTAGACTTCCTGACTGGGAGACCTCAGTCAGTCCGGATCGGAAGCAGCATTTCCAACACCATCACACTGAGCACGGGGGCTCCCCAGGGCTGCGTGCTCAGTCCACTGCTGTTCACTCTGCTGACCCACGACTGTGCTGCAACACACAGCTCGAACCATATCGTCAAGTTCGCTGATGACACGACCGTGGTGGGTCTCATCAGCAAGAACGATGAGTCAGCTTACAGAGAGGAGGTGCAGCGGCTAACGGACTGGTGCAGAGCCAACAACCTGTCTCTGAATGTGAACATACAATCATACAATCTCTTCTCCCTCCTGCTGTCTGGGAAAAGGCTCCGAAGTATTCGGGCTCTCACAACCAGACTATATAACAGTTTCTTCCCCCAAGCTATCAGACTCCTCAATACCCAAAGCCTGGACTAACACCTTGCCCTATTGTCCTGTTTATTATTTATTGTAATGTCTGCACTGTTTTTGTGCACTTTATGCAGTCCAGTGTAGGTCTGTAGTATAGCTTTCTCTGTGTTTTTTTTTTATTACGTAGTTCAGTCTAGTTTTTGTACTGTGTCATGTAAACCATGGTCCTGAAAAACGTTGTCTCATTTTTACTATGCACTGTACCAGCAGTTATGGTCGAAATGACAATAAAAGTTGACTTGACTTGACTTGAAGGCACAGAAGAATCAGAATCAGGTTTAATATTGCTGGCATATGTCGTGAAATTTGTTCTCTTTGCGGTAGCAATATGTGCATCATGTACATAAAGTGGGGCAGTGATATCTCAGTTAGGCCACGGGCTAGAGAAATACAGTCAAGGACTGATTCTGAACTTTATCCCATTGAACGCCATACCCTAATTCACAGGAATCATGTCACTCTATGATTAGAGTATAGGAATTGTACTAGCTGACACTATTACAGTAGTGAACAGCAATAATACATGAGTCAGGCCCAGAAATATCACAACTTCTTCAGTGCAGATGTCTCATGATATGCCAAGTTCCAAAATGCCACATTACTTTTCAACACTGGATACTGCGAAGGCTATGGGCCCAGACAAAATCCCAGCAATAGTCATGAGGACTTGTGGTCCAGAACTTGCCGTGCCACTAGCCACGCTGTTCCAGTAAAGCTACAACACTGGCATCTACCTGACGATATGGAAAATTGACCAGGTATGTCCTGTACACAAGAAATAGGACAAGTCCTACTCAGCCAATTACTGCCCTATCTGCCTCAATCATCAGCAAAATAATGGAAGGGGTCATCAATACTGCTTGGCAATAACTTGCTTACTGATGCTTAGTTTGGGTTCTGTCAAGGCCACTCATCAACTCTTTGGTACCAAACGGCAACCAAAGAGCTAAGTATCAGAGGTGAGGTGAGAGTGATAGCCCTCAACATCAAGGCAGCAATTGACTGAGTATGGCATCAAGGTGTCCTAGCTAAAATGGAGTCAATGGAAACTTGGGGGAAACACTTCCACTGATTGGAATCATACCTGACACAAAGGAAGATGGTTGTGATGGTTAGAGGTCAATCATCTCATCCTCAGGACATCACTGCAGGAGTTCCTCAGGGTAATGCCCTAGGACCAACCATCTCCAGCTGCTTTTTCAATGACCTTCCTTCCATCATAAGGTCAGAAGTGGGGATGTTCACGCATGACTGCACAATGTTCTGCACCATTCATGATTCCTCAGATAGTGAAGCAGTTCATACCCAAATGCAGCAGGACCTGGACAATATCCAGGCTCAGGCTGACAAGTGGCAAGTAACATTTGAGCCACGCAAATGTCAAGCAATGACCATCTCCAACAAGAGAGGCTCTATCCATCATCAGCTGACATTCAGTGGCATCACCATCACTGAATCCCCTACTATCAACATCCTGGGGGTTCCCATTGACAGGAAACTGAACTGGTCTAGTCATATAAACACTGTGGCTACAAGAGCAGGTCAAAGGCTAGGAATCCTGCTGTGTGTAACTCACCTCCTGACTTCCCAAAGCCTGTCCACCATCTACAAGGCTCAGGTCAGGAGTGTAATGGAACACTCACCACTTGCCCGGAGGAGTGCAGCTCCATCAACGCTCAAGAAGCTTGAAGCCATCCAGTACTTGATTGGTACCCCTTCCACAAGCATCCAATCCCCCCACCATCAATGTACCATTGCAGCAGTGTGTACTATCTACAAGATGCACTGCATCAACACACCAAAGTTCCTAAGGCAGCATCTTCCAGACCAACTAGAAGAACGAGAATAGCAGATACCCAGAGACAGCACCACTTGGAAATCCCCCTCCAAGTCACTCACCCTCCTGACTTGGAAACCTATCATTGTTCCTTCATTGTCGCTGGGTCAAAATCATGGAATTCCCTCCCTAACAGCACTGTGGGTACCTACACTTCAGGGACTGCAGCGGTTCCAAAAGGCAGCTCATCACCACCTTCTCAAGGGCAGCCAGAGATGGAAAATAAATGTTGGCTTAGCTGGTGATGCCTGCATCCTGTAAAACTATAATTCACTTCATGCAAAGTCTAAGAGAATGATGGGTTAGCCGGAGATGAGCTGATTACATTATAATTAATTATGAGGCACTGAGGATCAAACGTTTACAGTAAGTTATGTATTCCTTAAATTAAGCCTGTAATCCCTCACCTGCCCCCTTTGCTGCCGAACACCCCCACCACCCCCTTAATCTTTATTGCCTTCTTAGAAACCCCCACCACCTACAGGGGATGGGAGGGGGCGATATCGCCCACTTTGGGAACCACTGGTGTAACATATATAAACATTTTTGTTTCATTTTGTTTACCTCTCCAGCTGCCATCACGGTCACATCACCAGTGGGATATTCAAAACCTTAATGTTTTCTGTCCACCCCAGTTCTGTAAAGGGGTCATCCCCCTGAAATAATAACTTGATTTTTTTTTTGCCCAACTGCCAACTGACCTCTTGAGTGTTTATATAATCTGTGAAAGATTTTTTTTAAAACTGCAGATGCCCTGGTTAAGAAAAGGAGGTGCACAGCATGTATAGGCAGGAAGAAGCAAATGAGTTACATGAGGAGTATTGTTGATTTCAACACTTAAGAGAAATGTGGATAGGTACTTTGATGGGAGGGGTATGGAGGCTATAATCAGGGTGCAGGACAATGGGACTAGGCAGTTTAATAGTTTGGCATGGACTAGGTAAGTTGAAGGACCTGTTTAGGTTCTGTGATCCATGCTGGAAATCTCCAGTGCAGGGAAAGGGAATGCACATTGGGGATTGCTTTGTGGAATACCCAATGATCCTGAGCTGTCCGTTGCCTGCCACTTCAATTCCCAATCCCTTTCTTGCTCTGACCTATCATCTGTGGCCTTCTGCACTGGCACAGTGAGGCCCAAAGCGAGCCCGAGGAACAGCTTGTCATCTTTGCTCTGACCTATCATCTGTGGCCTTCTGCACTGGCACAGTGAGGCCCAAAGCGAGCCCGAGGAACAGCTTGTCATCTTTGCTTTGCATCATCTGACTCCCAGATTCCTTTGTTCAGATTCTTTCATCTATGTTCTCACTCTCCAACGGTTCCCATTCACTAACTGACCAGAAGATCTTGTTTATTCTCATGATCACCCTGGTTTGGCCTCATCAGTGACATCCCTCTACCTTGGGAACCCCTGATCTAGGTCATGCCACTTTTTAAAATTCAATCATTGAGCAGAATGTACAGACACCTGATGTCCCAAGCCATCAAGTTCAAGAACAGTTACTCCCCTTCAACCATTCAGTTCTTGAACCATACAGTACCAACCCTAATCATTACCTCAGTACAGGAACACTATAACCACTTTGCACTAAAATGGACTCTTCTTGTGTTCTTTTTTGTAAAATGTTTGTATAATTTTCAATTTTCTTGTGACTGCTGCTTTTGTGAAGCTGCTGCAGGTAAGATTTTCAATGCACCTCTGCATACGTCTACTGACAATAACATCACCTTTTTTCACCTTTGAGTACAGTAGCCCTGTGGATTTGCATGTATGGATGTGCCTTACAGTACATAGAGAAAAGTGCTACAAGAGGGCCAGTAACATCATGAAGGATCCCACCCACCCTTCTCATACACTGTTGGTCCCACTCCCATTTGGAAGGAGGCTATACAGCATCCATGCCAGGACCACCAGACTCCAAAAGTATTTCTTTCCCCAACCAGTAAAGTTGATCAACACCTCCACCTACTAACATCCCCCCCCACTACTACCACTACTTTATCATTTCCTGTCAGCTACCTTATGTACAGATACTCCTGTGTCTAACATCACTTTTTGGACATGCAATTAATGCGTGTATGTAAACTATTTTATGTATTTATACTTAATGTGTTTTTATTATTGTGTTCTTCTATCTTACTGTGTTATATTTTGGTGCTGCATTGGATCCGGCGTAATGGTGTGTGTGTGTGTGTGTGTGTGTGTGTGTGTGTGTGTGTGTGTGTGTGTGTGTGTGTGTGTGTGTGTGTGTGTGTGTGTGTGTGTGTGTGTGTGTGTGTGTGTGTGTGTGTGTGTGTGTGTGTGTGTGTGTGTGTGTGTGTGTGTGTGTAAATACAAAAAATATATAGTGTGTTTTTATTAAATAGTTAAATAAAAGAGTAGTGCAAAAACAGAAATAAGAAGTAGTGAGGTCATACTCATAGGTTCAATATCCATTTAAAAATCAGATGGCAGAGGGGAAGAAGCAGTTCCTGAATTGCTGAGTGTGTGCCTTCAGGCTTCTGTACCTGGATGACCTAGATAGTGGGGGTCCTTGATGATGGATGCTGCTTTTTCATGATATTAACTGCAATTCAAGAAGTACTTATTATAAAACACTAAAGAAGATCCTGAAGTTTTGATAATGTAAAAATCGTGACCTTTTAAGCTTCTCTTTTCCATCTTATTCTATCCGCTCTCTTGAGATTTTCCTACTTTCCTTCACTTTATTTCTCTTTCTGCATTTGATCTGGCATTGAATTCACCCACTAATTTATATTTCCTTTTCAGCCCTGGAACTATTGATGTCACAGGACTTTCAAATGATTAGTTGAGATAAAACATAACAGTTTAGCCTGCTGAGATGTTTTCAGCTTTCAGATTGAACAACTTGTCATGAAAAAGAAATATGAAACTGAATTGTAAATTAACCATCCTATAGCAATCTCCATTGAATTCCCATTAGGCAAATTATGGTACTATTATTTAAAGACTGCAGTCTGCAAAGAGGAATTCTAATTAAAACTTTTGATTCAGTTATACATTTGAGATTAGGTTCCTTCACTCACTTTATGCCATTACCATGCATGGAATTAAAAGTCAGCTATCATTTAATGCCCTAGTTATTAATTATGTATTATGCAATTATATAGAATTGACTAAAGTCATAGATCAGGCAAAGAAATAATTTCATGCAAATCCCCAAACTCTTAAAAGGCAGGATGAATGTTTATTTAATAACATATCACTGTTCACTAAAGCTGTTCCAAATCTTCAGATAATTTTACTTAGTGAGTTGCAGTGATGTTGAATCTATCAAATCCATTCGGAAGCTTCCTGCCAAAGGGTCTCATCCTGAAACATGATCTGTACTTTTTTCCATAGATGTTGCCTGGCCCTCTGAGTTCCTCCAGCACTTTGTGTGTCGTTTGGATTTCCAGCATCTGCAGGTTTTCTCTTGTTTCTCACTCCGGAGCTCATGACTTCCAAATGAACCGCCTGCAAAGTTCAGGGTGAGAAGAGTGAGAATAGTGCGTCACACATTATGGCAATTTGGATCAATTTCTTTAATGTGCTTCATGCTTGACTAGGTTGCTGTTAATGGTAACCAGAACATGAAATTAGAGCCCAGCCGAGGAGATGTTTGTATCAATGACCAACACATTCTGAGGAGGATCTGGGGGCAGCCCACGAATGTCGCCGTGCTTCTGGCAGCAACAGAGCATGCCAGAACCTACCAACCCTAACTTGTATGTCTTTGGAATGAAGGAGGGTAGAACATAGAAACACCTTACAGACAGTGTCGGGAGTTGAACCCCAATTACAGCTGGGACGATAAAACAGCATGCTAACTGTTACATGCCTGTGCCAACTTGCGATCAGTTAGAAGATGAGGTCTGAATTTTAAAAAGTGATATTGGTTTTATAGAGTGATATTGTTTTACTTTGAGTGTAGAGGATAATTCACCTGAGAGGTTTAGTGTGACTATAAGTTTGAAAGAGTGGCTATTGTCTCTGATATCGAAATCCAGAACAAGAGGTCATATTGAAGCAAAGCAGTTCAGGGTGTTATCGTTTCTTCCCACAAAGTGATCCAGAAATCTGGAACATTCTCTCTGGAAAGTCAGTATTCCAAAGACAATAGAAAATTTCAAAGCTGAAACTGAGAAATCTTCATTAGGAAAGGGCATTGAATATTTGAGAACTGAGGTAAGGTAGTTTGGGTCAAGGTAAGGATCAGTCACGATCGGCTGGAATGGGTTCAAAGGGGTAAAAGTCCCCCACGTGTCTCTCATTCTTAAATCAAAAAGGAAATTTGGACAGGTGGACCTAGTTCAAAACAAATCCAGGAACTCAAGAAATGTGAAATGAAGTGATTCTACCTGTGGTCCATTTCCACCTGAAACTCAGGGGCATATACTGGAATCTTGATTATAACCTACCCTGCACTTGATAACAGTCAGATAGCGATAACATGTACTGTATGTAGAGCAATCTTTGTTATTTGGTGAACATGCCATCTGGTAGCATGGCAATCAGTTTGTTAATAAAATAATGTGGAGGTGCAGATGTAGTTTCTGAATAGAAGCTATCCATGACAAAACTTGGGATAGGAGGCTGATACACTTTGCACCTGCCCCTCAACTTCTCACCGACGTACAAATGGCTTTTCAGTGGGCTTCATTTTTAATGTTTTGTTGACTTCTAAAAAAAAGTCCAAAGACAATTTTTTTTTGTCTTTGATTATTAAAGTCAGATGAAAACAATTCAGAGGCCATAATGGTGTGAACTGCAAATGACTGTCAGGGTATTCCAGGATGGGGCAGTAGTTGTAATGCCCGAGGCAAGACAATGTCTGGATGTCTCCACCTCATCTCTCAGAAAAGAAATCCAGGCAGGATGACTTTAAAAGTGGAACTCCAGAAATGACAGATACCAGTCCTGTAAGCCGTGCCACTCCAGGAAGGAGATAGAGAGCTTTGTAACATGCTGACAGAATACCATAACAGCATAAGACATAGGAGCAGAATTAGGCCATTTGGCCATCCATTCTGCTCCGCCATTCAATCATGGCTAATCCTTGTTTCCCCCTCCTCAACCCTTCTCCCTATAACCTTTGATACCATGTCCAATCAAGAACCTATCAATCTCTGTCATTAAAAACACCCAATGACCTGGCCTTCACAGCTGCTTGTGGCAACAAATTCCACAAATTCAACACCCTCTGGTTAAAGGAATTTCTCTGCATTTCTGTTTTAAATGACACCCCTCTAACCTGAGGCTGTGCCCTCTTGACCCAGATATCCTTTCCACATCTACTCTGTGTAGGCCTTTCAACATTTGAAAGGTTTCACTGAGATTCCCCCCCCCCCCCCATCCTTCTAAATTCCAGTGAGTAGATACCCAGAGCCATCAAACGCTTCTCGTAGGACAACCCTTTCATTCCTGGAATCATCCTTGTGAACCTCCTCTGGACCCTCTCCAATGCCAGCACATCTTTTCTAAGATGAGGAGCCCAAAGCTGTTCACAATACTCAAGGTGAGGCCTCACCAGTGCCTTATAAAGCCTCAGCATCACATCCTTGCTCTTGTATTCTAGACCTATTGAAATGAATGCTAACATGGCATTTGCCTTCCTCACCACCGACTCAACCTGCAAATTAATCTTTAGGGTGTTCTGCACAAGAACTCCCAAGTCCCTTTGCATCTTAGATTTTTGGATTTTCTCCCCATTTAGAAAATAGTCTGGATGATTATTTTTACTACCAAAGTGCATGACCATGCATTTTCCAACATTGTATTTAATTTTCCACTTTCTTGCCCATTCTACTAATCTGTCCAATTCCTTCCACAGCCTACATGTTGCCTTAACACTACCTGCCCCTCCACCAATCTTCATATCATCTGCAAACTTGGTAACAAAGCCATCTATTCCATCATCTAAATTATTGATATACAGCAGAAAAAGAAGCAGTCCTGACACTGGCCCCTGTGGAATACCACTAGTCATTGACAGCCAATCAGACAAAGATCTTTTTATTCCCACTTACTGGCTGCTACTAATCAGTCAATTCTCTAACCATGTTAGCAACTTTCCTGTAATAGCACGGGCTCTAAATTGGGTAAGCAGACTCATGTGTGGCACCTTGTCAAGGGCCTTCTGAAAGTCCAAATATACAACATCCACAACATCGCCTGTATCTATCCTACATGTAATCTCTTCAAAAATTCCAACAGGTTTGTCAGGCAGGAGTTTCACTTAAGGAAACCATGCTGACTTTGTCCTATCTTGTCCTGTGTCACCAAGTACTCCATAACCTCATTTTTAACAAATGACTCTAATATCTTCCCAACCACTGAGGTCAGGCTAACTGGCCTTCCTCCTTTCTTAAAGAATTGAGCGACATTTGCAATTTTTCAGTTCTCTGGCACCATGCCAGAGTCCAAGAGTTTTTGAAATATCATTGCTAATGCAACCACAATTTCTAACGCTACCTCTTTTAGAACCCTGGGGTGCAGCTCATCTGGTCCGGGTGACTTATGTACCCTTAGATCTTTCAGCTTTTTGAGCATCTTCTCCCTTGTAATAGTAACTGCACCCACTTCTCTTCCCTCACACACTACAGCACCTGACACACTGTTAGTGTCTTCCACAGTGAAGACTGATGCAAAACCAGAGGGCATGGTTTGAGAATAAGGGGTAGGTCATTTAGGACAGAGTTAAGGAAAAACTTCTTCTCCCAGAGAGTTGTGGGGGCCTGGAATGCACTGCCTCGGAAGGTAGTGGAGGCCAATTCTCTGGATGCTTTCAAGAAGGAGCTAGATAGGTATCTTATGGATAGGGGAATCAAGGGATATGGGGACAAGGCAGGAACCGGGTATTGATAGTAATTGATCAGCCATGATCTCAAAATGGCGGTGCAGGCTCGAAGGGCCAAATGGTCTACTTCTGCACCTATTGTCTATTGCCTAAAATATTCATTTAGTTCATCTGCCATTTCTTTGGCCCCTGTTGTTATTTCTCTGGCCTCATTTTCTAGTGGTCTTGCATCCACTGTCAACCCTGTTTTATTTTTTACATACTTGAAAAAGCTTTTACTATCCACTTCGATATTGTTTGCTAGCTTGCTTTCATTTTTCATCTTTTCCCTTCTAATGATTCTTTTAGTTGCTCTTTGTTTGTTTTTAAAAGATTCTCAATCCTCTATATTCACACAAATTTTTGCTTTGTTGTATGTCCTCTTTTTTATTTTTACATTCCCTTGTCAGCCACGGTTGTACTATTTTGCCATTTGAGTATTTCTTCAGTTTTGGAATACGTACATCCGTCCTGCATCTTCCTCATTTTTCCGAGAAAATCACCCCATGGCTGCTCTGCTCACATCCCTGCCAGCAGCTCTTTCCAATTTACTTTGGCCAGCTCCTCTCTCATACCACTGTAATTTCACCTACTCCACTAAAACATTGCCACATGAGACCTTCTCACTATCAAATTTCATGTCGAACTCAATCATATTGTGATCACTGGCTCCTTAAGGGCTCTTTTACCTTAAGCTCCCGAATCGCCTCCGGTACATTACATAACATGATCGAGTATAACTGATCCCCTTGTAGGCTCAACGACAAACTGCTCTAAAAAGCCATCTCGTAGGCATTCACCAGACTCACTCACTTGAGATTCATCACCAATCTGATTTTCCCAATTAACCTGCATGTTAAAATCTCCCATGATCATCATAACACTGTCCTTTTGACATGCCTTTTCTATTTCTTTTTGTAATCTGTGGTCCTCATCCCAGCCACTATTGGGAGGCCTGTATATAACTGCCATCAGGGTCCTTTTACCCTTGCAGTTTCTTAACTCAACTCACAAGGACTCAACATCTTCCAATCCTATGTCACATCTTTCTACTCATTTGATGCCATTCTTTACTAGCGGAGCCACACTACCCCCTCTGCCTACCTTCCTATCCCTCTGATACAATGTGTGACATTGAACATTCAGCTCCCGCCTACAATTATCCTTCAGCCATGATTCAGTGATGGCCACATTATACCTGACAATCTGTAAAAGTGCTACAAGATCATCCACCTTATTTGTTATACTCCATACATTGAGATACAACACTTTGAGTGCTGTATTTGCTAACACTTTTGATTTTGCATCCCTAATGCACTGATACTCACCCTGCTGGGTGGAACTTTGTCCTATCACCTGCCTGCCCTTCCTGACAGTTTGACTGCCCGCTATCTTTGCTTTTTTACCATCCATCCTATCTTGAGTCCCTTCATTCTGGTTCCCATTGCCCCCCCCCCCACCAAATTAGTTTAAACCCTTTCCAACAGCTCTAACAAACCTGTCCGTTAGAATATTGGTCCTCCTTGGGTTCAGATGCAACTTGTCCCTTTTTACAAGTCATACCTCACCCAAAAGAGATCCCAATGGTCCAATAAACTGAAGCCTTACTCCCTGTACCAGCTTCTCAGCCACGAATTGATCTGCCAAATCACCCTGTTTCTACCCTCACTGTCACATGACACAGGCAGCAATCTAGAATTTACCACCCTGGAGTTCCGTTCCTGCTTCTCAGCTTTCTGCCTAGCTCTCTAAATTCTCTCGTCATGACCTCATTGCTTTTCCTTCCTACGTCGTTGGTACCGATGTGCACCAAGTCATCTGGCTGCTTTGCCGTCCCGTCTCAAACGCTGTGAGCGCGATCGGAGATGTCCCTGACCCTGGCACCTAGGAGGCAACATTCCATCTGGGTGTTCTGTTCACGAAAACAGAATCTCCCGTCTGTTTCTCCGGCTATGACTACCGCCCCTCTCTTCTCCCTTTTTGCCTTCTGCACCACGGACCCATGCTCAGTGCCAGTCAGCTGTTCTCCATGGCATTCTGCCGGGAGGTCATCCCCCCACAACAGTATCCAAAACTGGATGCTTATTTTTGAGGAGATTGGACACTGGGGTGCTCTGCGCATGACAACATGACAACAGCCTTTCTCTCACTAGGCGCAATATCAACAACAGCTAGTCATCCCCTTCTGGAACGAGGGAGTGCAGGTGCTTCTGTTATGTTGAGGTTGAAAGGGCTGAGAGCTTCACGTTCCTAGGCATGAACATCAGCAATAGCCTCTTCTGGTCCACATGCACGTAGAATCCATGGCCATGAAAACTCACTGATGCCTCGACTTCCTCAGAAAGTTAAATAAATTTGACAATAAGTCAACACTTACTAATTTTTATCAATGCAGCATAGAAAACATGCTATCTGGATGCATATCAGCTTGGCATAGCAACTGCTCTGCCTGTGACTGCAAAAATCTGCAGAGAGTTGTGGGCACAGCTCAGCACATCGTGGAAACCATTGTCGCCTCCACGGACTCTCACTATACTTCTTGCTGTCTCAGTAAAGCGATCAGCATTATCAAAATCCTCACCCACCCCAGACACTCCCTATTCTCCACCATCCCATCGGGAAGCTGCTACAAAAACCTGATAGCGTGTACCATGGATCTTAAGGTCAGCTTCTGCCCCTCAGTTATAAGACTGTTATAATAGTTATAATGGTTATAAAGTTATAATGGTTCCCTCAAATGATATGATGGAATTTTGAACTCACAATCTACCTTGTTATGATCTTGCATCTTATTGTTCACTGGCATTGCATTTTCTTTGTAGCTGTTACACTTTACTGCTTTACCTTGATGTAACAAATGGACCTGTATGAACAGTGTGCAAGATGAGCTTCTCACTGTTTCTCAGTATACGTGAGAGTAATAAACCAATTCCACAAATCTCCATTGGCTCTGGCCCAATTGGCTCTGACCCAATTTTCTCCCATAAATTTTGCTTTCCCCACCCCACAACACCATCAACATGAAATATAAGGAAAAGAAAACAGAAATAATTCATTACATTTCTCCATTTAATAGATTTGGTCTGATCTTTCATCTCAGCACCATTTTCTTGCACCAATCCTGTATTTTTTGATTCCCTTGATATTCAACACTTTTACTGAGATTAATCATGTAATAATTCCTCTTTCATACTGTACATTATCTACCGAAGGCCAGACTATACATAATATCCTTTTGTGGGTGTTTGCAAAACGGAGACAGTTTTGTATTGGGGAATAAAAGACCTTTTTTATGAGTATACGGAATCAGGAATTGTTTGTAGTCAGACTGCGCTTGGTCTTGCTGACAGCCTGCATCTGCCTCTTGTTTCTTCTCTAGCTTTGTGGCCCTGTTGATGTGCAAATCTGTATGTAATAACCATCCTGAGAAATGGAGTGGCCAGAAGTAGTGACTAGGTCTCAATTGTCTCTACAACGGATACTTAAAAACTGCCCAATGTATCACCTGCACCAGTCTATTGACCATCAAGGACATATATACAGAAAGGTGCCTGAAAAAGGCCAACAATATCAAGAAGCATCCCACTTACCCTGTTCATGGACTGTTTGTCCCACTCCCATGAGGGAAGATGCTATGCTGCATCCACACCAGGACCACCAGACTCAAAAACAATTACTTTCCACAAGCCCTCAGGATGATCACCATCTCCACCCGTTAACCCACACCATCAAAATTCCGACCACTACTGCAGTCTTAGAGCACTACAGCACAGAAGTAGGCTCACTGGCTCATCCAGTCCATGCTGGACCATTAATCTGCCTAGACCCATTGACCTGCACCTGGACTATAGCCCTCCATACCCTTCCCATCCAAATTTCTATTAAATATTGAAATCGAACCTGCATCCACCACTTCTACTGGCAGCTTGTTCCACCACCAAGATGGGGTTTGTTAGTCATGGTTGGCAGCTCACCTAGGAGTAGGAAATCTCTGATCTCAAGTCTCCTCCACCTTGCAGCTATACCCACTCATGGGGAAGGCCTGAGGGAAAAATCCAGAGTTGGAGTCCCTAAGGCAGCCCTACATTGAGATCAATGCTGACTGACAACTACTACACTGCTGCTGGTGCCAAAATGTACTGGACTCTGCCGTTCCTTTAAGATTTCTCAGCTGCGTGGAGAGGGGAAGCCTGCTACATGGACACTGCTTACTCTCCATATCGAATTGCCCTGGCTCGCATACTGTGGTGAACTACATATACCTGTCTGGACACGCCCCCCCCCCCCCCCCCTGCTGACCACTGACCGTGGCTCCTCCCACAGACCCCCGTATAAAGGCGATTGAGGCCTGAGCCCGGCCCTCAGTCTCCAGAATGTAGTATGGTAGTCAACTACTGCTTGTTCTTTCTTCCAGTCAATAAAAGCCGATATTTCGCCTCACGTCTCAGAGAGTTATTGATGGTGCATCACATACTGGCCTGCACATTACGTATACAGCGAGGACATAACATCCATCATCAACCCCACTAACAGAGGGCCTGTAGATAGGTGACCAAATCTGAAGACGATACTCCTAATTAGGCCTCACCAACGTCTTATACAATTTCAACGTAACATCCTAAATGCTGTTCTCAATACATTGATTTATGAAGGCCAATGTGCCAAAAGCTTTCCCTAGGACCTTAGTACCCATGAAGCCACGTTCAAGGAATTGTGCACCTGTGTTCCAAGATCCCTCTGTTCTCTGGGGTGACACGGTAATGTAATGGTTAGCACAACACTTTGCAGTACCAGCGACTCAGGTTCATCTCCCACGGCTGCCTGTAAGGAGTTTTTTCATTCTCTCCATGACACATGGGTTTCCTCCAGGTGCTCCGATTTCCTCCAAAAGTCCAAAGGTGTACCAGTTGGTAAGTTAATGGGTCACTGTAAATTGTCCCATAATTAGGCTAGAGTTAAATCAGGAGTTGCTGGATGGATCAAAGGGTCAGAAGGGCCAACTCCATGTTGTATCTCAATAAATAATAAAGAAAAAGTTTTACAGATATATAAAGATTAAAAACGAGGCAACAGTGGATATCGGACCACTGGACAATGATGCTGGAGAGGTAGTAATGGAGGATAAAGAAATGGTGGAATATTTTGCGTCAATTTTCACTGTGGAAGGCAGCGTGCCTGAAATTTGAGAGCATCTGGGTGCAGAAGTGAATGGGTTTCTATTTCCAAGGAGAAGGTGCTTGGGAAACTGAAAGGTCTGAATGTAGATAAGCCACTTGGACCAAATGGACTACTCACCAGTGTTTGGAAAGCGGTATCGTGGAGGTATAAGTAATACTTAATTACTAATTGCTACACATTCCGGCACCAACAAAGTGTGCACACAACGCTTGGCAAAACAGTACAGAGCACAACAAAACAGAACACAACAAGCAACAAAGCGACAGCAAAACAACCCCTTTACTCTCTCCCAGTCACCCACCCACCCACCCATTCACACAAACAGACAGTCCTCCATCCCCAAAGTAGGCCTCTGGGTCTCCAGTAGACTCGTAGACATTAGACCTCCTAATTGCCCAGCGGACTTCAGACTCATAGACCATGGGCTTCGGCTGTTGGAACGTCAACTTACAATTGAACTTTGAGCTTCAAAATGTTTTTAGATTTCTTCTAAAAGTTGAAACAAAATTGATTTTAAAAATAGAAACTTGATTACAACTCTCCACAATGCTTCAGTTTAAAAAAAAACTACCTTTTAAAAATGACTCATCTCTAAGGCTAAGAAACCCCAGTAAAATGAGTGGGATCTCCAACCCTTGCTTGGCCTGACCTGGTGTAAAGCTGGTCTCTGCTGCTGAATTGGCAGAAGGTGGTGACAAGTGACAAGCTTTTGAGATGGAAGGCAGTGAATTGGATCTTCTGGATCTTGCTACAAGCAGGAAGGCTCAGCCATGGTAGACTATGTTCACTTCAATGGCAGTTTCTATGAAGGAATTTTACGCCGGGTTTGGCTCCTGTCCAGCATTCCCTCAAAGCGTGTTTCTATTAGAATATTGCAATATTAACGTCTGTTGTGGGCAAGTAATTTAACTGGGGTCACTGCTAAGTCAAGGATGCCACACACATGCAAGATTGAATTAGTTTCTGAAAGTACATGGTGTTCTCAGCGAATGAATCTTTAAATATAAAAAAAATGCCTTACGTAACATTTAAGGGAAGTTGTATTGCATTATAGAATTTGCAGTTCATGAAACTTGAGAAGTTGAATGGAGGCCATACAAAGTATTTCCCTGATCAAATCTTACCATAGGGGAGCATAACCAACCAGGGAATGTGGCTGAACCAGGCAGTTCAAGTACTTGTTGTGTTTCTGAAGGGAGATGTTGATGGTTATTGGATGACGTGCAGATGGACCAGATTGGTCAAAAAAAAAAGGACAGGCTTTTCCTGTTCATAAATAAATTCTTTCGTAACTAAATATCACTGATGGAAATGGACACATATACTGTAGATGGTTACAAAAAAATGGCAGTGACTAGGGAAGCAGTATACACTCCAGTCAGACTGGTTAGGAATGGGTGGGTTGGCTTCCCATGTGCATGACTGACACCAGATAACGCCTGTTATTCCCGTCCTTTTAGCTCTCTTCAACAGTGTCAAAGGTCCCACAAACCATGAGTTGTGATTGGTTCTGCTGCTTCTTCACATGAGTGAAATACATTCTGGATGGTATGTGACTTCCTTTATATATGTATTCTCAAATGACTCATCAACCCTTTCAGATGCAGCTAGTCATTAATTGAAATTAGCTGCAATTAAATATTATCCAGAATGTGGCTAATTATTAAGCTTCCAACAATCTCTAACAACATCCATATTATTAATGTGTTAAGCTTCACATCCCAGGTTCAGTATCCTGAGCTACATGCTGTATTTGACCCTTATACTTGAAAAGGAAAGACTTAAAAATGGGCTGCAACAGGCTTAAATGAAAAGGGGCATAAATAGCGGAAGGACTGACAAAGGCACAAAGTAGGTCAGTAACAATAAGAAACATAACATTGTAAAAATACAGGTATGTCCCTTCAGAATAGTGATTAGGAGGATTTTTTTAGACAGAGGTGGTGAATCTGTGGAGTTCATTGCCATGGATGGCTGTGGAGGCCAGGGCACTGGGTATATTTAAAACAGAGATTGATAGATTCTTGATTAGAAAAGGCATCAAAGGTTACGGGGAGAAGGCAGGAGAATGGAGTTGAGAAGGATAATAAATAGTTGAGATGGAACAGTGCACAGATTTGATAGGCTGAAGTGTTCCATTCAGCTCCTACGTCTTATAGTTCAACCCAAATATATTTCTCTTGTCTACATCATACCACTGAGAATCTTAAAATATTTTATACTTAGAGAGGTCTGAACACATACACATTAGCCTTGTAGTTCAGGATGGTTGTGCACCTCAAATTCAAACATTCAGTTTATCACAGTTCTTACAATCCAATGTATTGATTGATCTATTGTACAGTTTAGGTAAGAATTGTTGCAGATGTGGGTTTCCAATCATCTGTAAAACCTCCCAACACTCTTCACAGAGGCATTACCTTACAAAATGTAACAATGATGAATGAGAAGAAGGATTAGAACACAGAACATTGTATAACACAAGAACAGGCCTTTCAGTTTACCATATTTGCACTGACCCTAATGCTAATTTATACTCATCCTATCTGCCTGCTCATGATTTATATCCCTTTATTGCTAGTCTAAATGCCTCTTAAATATTGCAACTTTATTTGCTTCTATCATCTTTCTGGCTGTGTATTCCAGGCATCTACCATTCTCTGCGTTAAAAAAATGCCTCACAAATCTCCTTCAAATTTCCCACCTCTATTGTATTTGAGCTTTGCACCCTAAGAGAAAGGCTTTCATTATCTACACTATTGATAACTCTGGTAATTTAATATTCTTCTAAGAGGTCTTCCCTTAGCTACTCACACTCTAGCAAAATCAATCCAAGCTTGTAGCTATTAAAACATTGACCATAGCCCCTGTCCCTAGATATACATATTGTTGCAAGAAATCCTGCTCGATGCACCTATCAAAGTCTGCTCCATCTAAGCTTCTTGGCACGAAAGGAGACCCAGTGTCACCCACCACAATCCCAGTGTCCATTTTCAGTGTCACCCACCACAATCACAGTGTACATTTTCTGTGTGACCCACCACAATCACAGTGTACATTTTCCAGTGTGACACACCACAATCACAGTGTACATTTTCTGTGTGACCCACCACAATCACAGTGTACATTTTCCAGTGTGACACACCACAATCACAGTGTACATTTTCTGTGTGACCCACCACAATCACAGTGTACATTTTCCAGTGTGACACACCACAATCACAGTGTACATTTTCCAATGTGACACACAACAATCACAGTGTACATTTTCCAGTGTGACACACAATCACAGTGCACATTTTCAGTGTGACACACAACAATCACAGTGTACATTTTCCAATGTGACACACCACAATCACAGTGTACATTTTCCAATGTGACACACAACAATCACAGTGTACATTTTCCAGTGTGACACACAACAATCACAGTGTGCATTTTCCAGTGTGACCCACCACAATCACAGTGTACATTTCCAGTGTGACACACCACAATCACAGTGCACATTTTCAGTGTGACCCCCCACAATCACAGTGTACATTTTCCAATGTAACACATAACAATCACAGTGTACATTTTCCAGTGTGACACACCACAATCACAGTGTACATTTTCTAATGTGACACACAACAATCACAGTGTACATTTTCCAGTGTGACACACAACAATCACAGTGTGCATTTTCCAGTGTGACCCACCACAATCACAGTGTACATTTCCAGTGTGACACACCACAATCACAGTGCACATTTTCAGTGTGACCCCCCACAATCACAGTGTACATTTTCCAATGTAACACACAACAATCACAGTGTACATTTTCCAGTGTGACACACAACAATCACAGTGTACATTTTCCAGTGTGACCCACCACAATCACAGTGTACATTTCCAGTGTGACACACCACAATCACAGTGCACATTTTCAGTGTGACCCCCCCACAATCACAGTGTACATTTTCCAATGTAACACACAACAATCACAGTGTACATTTTCCAGTGTGGCACACAACAATCACAGTGTACATTTTCCAGTATGACACACCACAATCACAGTGCACATTTTCAGTGTGACACACAACAATCACAGTGTACATTTTCCAATGTGACACACAACAATCACAGTGTGCATTTTCCAGTGTGACCCACCACAATCACAGTGTACATTTTCCAATGTGACACACAACAATCACAGTGTACATTTTCCAGTGTGACACACCACAATCACAGTGTACATTTTCCAATGTGACACACAACAATCACAGTGTACATTTCCAGTGTGACACACCACAATCACGGTGCACATTTTCAGTGTGACCCCCCACAATCACAGTGTACATTTTCCAATGTAACACACAACAATCACAGTGTACATTTTCCAGTGTGACACACAACAATCACAGTGTACATTTTCCAATGTAACACACAACAATCACAGTGTACATTTTCCAGTATGACACACCACAATCACAGTGCACATTTTCAGTGTGACACACAACAATCACAGTGTACATTTTCCAGTGTGACACACCACAATCACAGTGCACATTTTCTGTGTGACCCATCACAATCACAGTACACATTTTTGGGGACCCACCACAATCACAGTGAAAAATTTTCAGTATGATCTACTAAACCAGTGCACATTTCTCAGTATCGCCCATCACAATCCCAGTGCATATGGCCCGGTGATTTCTTCCCAGTCATTCTTTTAGTTGCATTCTTCTCTACAAGACGAATGCATAGAGTCATGGAGTCATAGAACACTACAGAACAGAACCAGGCAATTCAGCCCATCTGTTCTGTGCCGAACCATTAACATGCCTAGTCCTGTCGACCTGCACCCGGACCATAGCCCTCTGAACCCCTTCCATCCACGTACCTATCAAATTTCATCCACCACTTGAGTTGGCAGCTTATTCCATGCTCTCAACAGCTTCCGAGTGAAAAGATTCCCCCTCGTATTCCCCTGAAACATTTCACCGTTTCAGTACCTTTAACCCAGTACCTCTGTTTTAGCCTCAGTGGAAAAAAACCTGCTTGCATTTATCCTATCTATACTGTGTACCATATCAAATCTCCCTTCAAGCTTTTATATTCAAGGGAATAAAGTCCTATGTGACCTATAAGACATGGGAGCAGAATTAGGCCATTCAGCCCATCAAGTCTGCACTGCCATTCCGTCATGGCTGATCCCAGATCCCACTCAACCTACCTTCTCGCCATATCCTTTGATGCTCTGATTGATCAAGAAACTATCAACTTCAGCTTTAAATATACCCCCAGACTCGGCCTCCACCGTGGCCTGTGGCAGAGCTTTCCACAGATTCACTACTCTCTGGTATTATACTACTATTCAACCTTTCTCGATAACTCAGGCACTCAAGTTCCGGAAACATCCTTGTAAATTTTCTCTACACTATTTCAATCTTACTTGCACCTTTCCTGTAGGTAGGTGATCAAAACTACACCCAATACTCCAAATTGGGCCTCACAAACATCCTATACAGCTTCAACCTAACATACCAACTCCTGTACTCAATACGTTGATTTATGAGGCCCAAGTGCCAAAGCTTTCTTTACAACCCTATCTACCTGTGATACCAACGTCAAGGAATTAAGGACCAGTATTCCCAGTTCCTTCTGTTCTACTGCACTCCACAGTGCCCTACCGCTCATCATGTGATACCCACCCCGGTTGGTGCTCCCAAAGTGCATCACCTCATAATTCTCTGCATTAAATTCCAACTGCCATTTTTCAACCATTTTCCAGCTTGTCCAGATCCCACAGCAACCTTTAATAATCTTCCTTGCTGTCCATCACACCACCAGTCTTGGTGTTATACACCAATCTGCTGACGCAGTTTACCACATCATCACCCAAATTGTTGATATAGACAACAAACAGATCCCACACTGGTCCCTGTGGCACACCACTAGTCACAGGCCTCCAGTCAAAGAAGCAACCATCTGCTACCACTCCCTGACTTCTCCTGCGAAGGCAATGTCTAATCCAATTTACTACATAATCTTGAATGCCAAGTGGCTGAATACTCTTGACCAACTACCAATGCAGGACCTTGTCAAAGGACTTGCTAAAGTGCATGAAGACAACATCCACTGCCTTGCCGTCATTAACTTTTCTGGTAACAGCCTCAAAAAACTCTATGTGATTGATTAAGCATGACATACCACACACAAAGCTATATTGACTATCCTTAATCAGTCCCTGTCTATTGCTTATACAAATGTTTGTATATCTGGTCCCTTAGAATACCACCCAATAACTTATCCACTACTGATGTCAGACTTACTGGTCTATAATTTCCTGTCTTATTCTTAGAGCCCTTCTTAAACAATGCAACAGCATTAGCTCAGAATCAGGTTTATTATCACCGGCATGTGACGTGAAATTTGTTAACTTAGCAGCAGCAGTTCAATGCAACACATAATCTAGCAGAGAGAGAGAAAAATAATCAATAAAATAAAAATAATAATAATAATAAATAAACAAGTAAATCAATTATATATATAGAATAGATTTTAAAAATACATACAAAAACAGAAACATTAAAAAAAGTGATGTAGTATCCAAAGATTAGGAATCAGATGGCGGAGGGGAAGAAGCTGTTCTTGAATCATTGAGTGTGTGCCTTCAGGCTTCTGTACCTGCTCCCTGATGGTAACAGTGAGAAAAGGGCATACTCTGGGTGCTGGAGGCCCTTGATAATGGACGCTGCCTTTCTGGGACACCGCTCTCTGAAGATGTCCTGGATACTTTGTAAGCTAGTACCCAAGTTAAAGCTGACTAAATTTACAACCTTCTAGTACTTCTAGAACTCACCCATGACTGAGGATGTTTCAGATATCTCTGTTACGGCCCCTGCAGTTTTTCAACTGGGCTCTCACAGGTTTCAGGGAAACAGTTTGTCAGACCCTGTGGATTTATCCACCTTAATTTGCCTCAAGGCAAAAAATACCTCCTTCTCTGTAATCTGCAAAGGGTCTATGACTTTACCGCTGCATTGCTTCACATCTCTAGACTCTGTGTCCATCTCCCGAGTAAAAAAAAAATCCATTTAAGATCTCCCCCATCTCTTTTGACTCCATACTAGACTACCACTCTGATTTTTCCAGAGGTTCAATTTTGTCCCTTACTACCCTTCTGCTCTTAATATATCTGTAGAAGCCCTTAGGATTCTCCTTCACCGTGTCTACTAGAGCAAGCTCATGTCTTTTTTTGCCCTCCTGATTTCCTTCTTAAGTGCTCTCTTGCATTTCTTATACTCCTCAAGTACCTCATTTGTTCCTACCTGCCAATAGCTGCTATGCATGTCTTTCTTTTTCTTAACCTGGGCCTCAATTTCTCTCAAAAGCCAAGGTTCCCTAAACATTTTATAATTACCTTTTATTCTGACTGTAATGTACAAACTCTGTACTCTCAAAATTTCACTTTTGAAGGCCCCTCCCACTTACCAAGTACACTTTTGCCAGAAAACAGCCTGTCCCAATCCACACTTGCAAACTCCTTTCTGATACCATCAAACCTGGCCAATCTCCAATGTAGAATCTCAACCTCAGGACCAGACTTGTCTGAACCCAAGGTTCAGCAAATGTTGCCTTTAGAGAGAACAGCCTCTTTTCCCTCACTTTAATTCTTTAATTATTAAGGTATTTTTAAGAGAAACTATCTTCAAGTACAGATATGCATCCTGGAGGTTCCATTCTCAGTTGTGGATTGTGACTCTTATAAAACTGAAAGCAATCGACATAGTCACTTTCAAAAGAGATCAAAAAGCTGTCCAGCTATTTCATGATCAAGACTGGAACTCCAATACAATCTTCCTGTCATTGGTCTGATGAGATGCACCATTCATATATTTGTACACCATTTAAGAGATCCACACATTGTTTGGTATAAAGTAGATTAAAGAACAAATTAAGGACAGAGTTTGAATGTGAAAATGCAGCATAAACAAGAATTTTTTCAAATGCTTCCAACTGTGTATTCATGATACTGGGGACACTTGGGGAAACAGGGAATTTTCTAAATGCTACAAATGACATTATAGATTTATTTTAAAGATTACCGGTAGCTTTATTTGTCACTTAGCCTTATAAGTGCGTCGTTTGCGAGGACTGTGCTGGGTAGTGTGCACCTTGCTTCTGGTGCCAACAGAGCCATCCTACAACTTACCAACCCTAACCTCAGTCCTAATCATATCCCTTTGGAATGTGGGGAGAAACAAGGACATCTAGAGGAAACCTACATGGTCATAGGGAGAAAGTATAAACACTATATAGACGGTGGCAGGAATTGAACCCCGATTGGATATAGAGCTGGTGCCATAAAGTGTTGTGCTAACCGCTACTCTACTGCACCACCCTCTTATTATCTATTTGCATCCGTGCATCAAACCTATTTGTTACCTCCAATGTTGATTCTCCTCACTGGCTTCCTATCCCGAACCCCCCAACAATCCCAACCAGTCTAAATCTCTGCCCTTCAATAGTTCTCATTTAAAACTTAGCATTATCCTTGCTGACCCTCAACGGAGCCTTTACTCTGTCTGAAAATTAAAACCCTCATCATGCTTCCTGACCGGCTGTATCACTGCCTGCTACAGGAATTATACCAACCTTGACTGCTGGGCACTGCAGAGAGTGGTACAGACAGCCCAGTGCATCCGTGGACATGAACTTCTCTCCACTGAGGAGATTTGCAGCAGCAGGTGTGAAAACAAGGCCTGGAAGATCATTGGGGACACCATAAACTGTTTTCAGCCGCTTTCAACTGGCAAACGGTACCACAGCTAAAGCCAGGACCAACATACTACGGGACAGCTTCTTTCCACCAGCCATTAGACTTATACATTCACATGTCTGAACATTGCAACAGAGTTATAGCAGAAAGATTTTTACTCCCTCACATTGTGGGGAGGATGTAAGATTTAAATAAATTCATTCTTTTTATATAGAACATTGAACAGTAGAGCACAGAAACATGCCCTTTGGGCCACAATGTAGTGAAAAACTAAAGCCAATAATTAAATGCCTAATTTAACTATCCCTTCTACCTACACAATGTTTATATTCCTCCATCTCTGCACATTATTTCTCCAATCTAAAGAGTCTCTTAAACACCTCTGCTCTATTTACCTCCAACCCCATCCCTTACAGACATTCCAGACAGCCTCTACGTAAAAACATTTATGGCCTCATAAAATCTTTCTGAAGTACAAAGTCCTTGAATACAGTTTTGAATCCACAACCTTGAACCACTGTGGATGACAGCAGCTCCAGGTATCCTTTGTGCCATTCTGAAATTCCTTTCCTACAGTTTTAGAGACATATGGTTACCAAACGTAGATATAGACCCTTCGATTCATGACAACCAAGTTGCCTACCTGAGCTCATCCTACTTGCCTATGTTTGGCCCACATCCCTCTAAAACATGGTTAATGGACCCCTTGCTGAATGGTATTGGTCCATGGAATAAAAAAAAAGGTTGGGAATTCCTGCTCTAAACCATGTCTATTCCTGTATGCTAAGTATCTTTTAAGCATTATTAAGCCTTTTCTACTGGTCTACAAATATTTTTCAATCTATCATTTACTTCTTTGGCAATGTCTTGTTTGCCTGTCACTGAAGCAATTTGGCGTGCACATTGCATTAGAAAACCAAGTCATTTGATCTAAGCAGGTAGTTAATCTATCCTTTGTTATTTAAGGAAATAGATAAGATCAGAATCTGAGTCAGAATCATGTTTATTACCAGTGATGTGACATGAACTTTGTTGTTCTGCAGTATAGACAATAGACAATAGACAGTAGGTGCAGGAGTTGGCCATTCGGCCCTTCTAGCCAGCACCGCCATTCACTGTGATCATGGCTGATCATACACAATTAGTACCCCGTTCCTGCTCTCTCCCCATATCCCTTGACCCCACTATCTATAAGAGCTCTATCTAACTCTCTCTTGAGTGCACCCAGAGACTTGGCCTCCACTGCCTTCTGGGGCAGAGCATTCCACATATCCACCACTCTCTGGGTAAAAAAGTTTTTCCGCATCTCTGTTCTAAATGGCCTACCCCTTATTCTTAAACTGTGGCCTCTAGTTCTGGACTCACCCATCAGCGGGAACATGCTTCCTGCCTCCAGTGTGTCCAATCCCTTAATAATGTTTATATGTTTTTTTTTAATATGTTATGCTTTATATGTTTCAATCAGATCCCCTCTCATCCTTCTAAATAACAGTGTGTACAAGCCCAGTTGCTCCAATCTTTCAACATATGACAGTCCCGCCATTCCGGGAATTAACCTTGCGAACCTAAGCTGCACTCCCTCAATAGAAAGAAGGTCCTTCCTCAAATTTGGAGACCAAAACTGCACACAATACTCCAGGTGTGGTCTCACCAGGGCCCTGTACAGCTGCAGAAGGACCTCTTTACTCCTATACTCAATTCCTCTTGTTATAAAGGCCAGCATGCCATTAGCTTTCTTCACTGCCTGCTGTACCTGCATGCTTGCTTTCATTGACTGATGTACAAGAACACCTAGATCTCGTTGTACTTCCCCTTTTCCTAACTTGACTCCATTTAGATAGTAATCTACCTTCCTGTTCTTGCCACCAAAGTGGATAACCTCACATTTATCCACATTAAACTGCATCTGCCATACATTTGCCCACTCACCCAACCTGTCCAAGTCACCCTGCATTCTCATAACATCCTCCTGACATTTCACACTGCCACCCAGCTTTGTGTCAATACCGAAAAAATTCTATAAGTTGCAATAAGAAAGATAAAAAATAAATAGTGGTGAAAAAGAGAGCAAAATAATGAGCTGGGGCTTGCGGGTTTATAAACACTACTTCAGCAGTGTCCATGGGTTCACGTATGCATACATGAAACATGTCTTTAACAAACCCCACCCTGCTGCACTTTCTGCAGATATCGCTCCCTCTGTGATTCCTTTGTCCATTCGTCCCTCCCCACTAATCTCCCACCAGGCACTTATCCCTGCAAGTGGCTTAAGTGCTACACCTTCGCATACACCTCCTCCCTCACCTCCATTCAGGGCCCCATTCCAGGTGAGGCAACACTTCACCTGTGTATCTGCTGGGGTTGTCTATTGAGTAGGGTGCTCTCGATGCGGCCTCCTCTACATTGGTTGGACCCATCGTAAACCGGGGGACCACTTTGTCGAGCACCTCTGCTCCATCCACAGGCAGGACTTTCAGGTGGCCGAGCATATTAATTCCAAATCCCATTCCCATTCTGACTTGTCAATCCATGGCCTCCTCTTGTGCCACGATGAGGCCACCCTTAGCGCGGAGGAGCAACGCCTTATATTTTGCCTGGGTACCCTTCACCCTGATGGCATAGAAATCAATTTCTCCTTTGTGTGACCAAATCCTGCCCCACTTTATTCCCCACTCCGACCTTCCATTCTTCTCACCTGCCTATTACTTGCCCCATGTCCCTTCACCTTCCCTTTTCTCCCATGGTCCTCACTCCTCTCCTATCAGATTCTTTCTTCTCCAGCCCTTGACCTTTCTCACCTACCTGGCTTCACCTATCACCTTTCAGCTAGCCTGTTCACCACCCCTGCCACCTTTTTATTCTGGCATCTTCCTCCTTCCTTCTCATTCCTGAAGATGGGTCTCGGCTCGAAATGCCAACTATTCATTGCAAGGAACAAGTGCTACACTTGCCCCTACACCTCCTCCCTCACTACTATTCAGGCCCTAAACAGTCCTTCCAGGTGAGGCGACACTTCACCTGAGTCTGTTGGGGTCACTTACTGTGTCCGGTGCTCCTGGTGCGGCCTCCTGTATATCAGTGAGACCTGACATAAATTGGGAGAGCGCCTATGCTCTGTCTGCCTGAAAAAGCGAGATCTCCCGGTGGCCACCCATTTTAGTTCCACGTCCCATTCCCATTCTGACATGTCAGTCCATTGTCCCCTCTTCTGTCGTGATGAGGCCATGCTCAGGTTGGAGGAACAACACTTTATATTCTGTCTGGGTAGCCTCCAACCTGATGGCATGAACATCAACTTCTCGAATTTCCAGTAATGCCTCCCAACTCCCTCTCCTTCACCATTTCCCGTCCTCCTTTCCCTCTCTCACCTAATCTCCTTGCCTGCCCATCACCTCCCTCTGGTGCTCCTCGCCCTTTTTCTTTCTTCCATGGCCTTCTGTCTCTTTCACCAATTTACTTCCCAACAATTTATTTCATCCCCTCCCCCTTCAGGTTTCACCTGTCACCTTGCGTTTCTCTCTCCCCTTCCCCCACCTTTTAAATCCACTCCTCAGCTTTTTTCTCCAGTCCTGCTGAAGGGAGAAAAAGAACATAAATTATACATAATTTTAACAAGAAAGAACACAATGACAGTGTTGCAGAACTGCAGTGATTAGAGTTGAGACGATTGGTTCAAGAAATGCACATCTGAGATAAAATCCAAAGTTTGATATTGTGGTGTTTGCTGAGCTTGGCTATTAGCCTGCAGATGCTTCCTGGCCAGCTGAGGAGACATCCTCTCTGGGAGTGGTCACATTTATATAACCCCACCCCCACACCCCCCATTCGCTTGCCTTGGTTCTGATTGGCAAGTGAACAAGGGGCTATATAAATGTAAGCACTCCCAGAGAGAAAGGCCAATAACTGCACACTGAGAACACCACCTCGACTGGTGATGAAATGTGTCTTCTAGCGAACTGCCAAGCTTGGAAAACACCGCAACATCAAATGCCTCGACCTGAGCTACCAATATTCACCACCGTCCTGGAGTCAGAAGTTGCTGGTAATACTCAGCAGGTCAGGCAGCATCTGAGGAAAGAGAAACTTAATTAACATTTCAGTTCAATAACCTTTCTCCACAGCAGCAGAAGCATTTTTACGTATAAGGTTGTGGAGGAATTTGGTATTTCTGGACATTAAGCTCAAACTGGCACATTTTCAAATACCTCTTGGCTATCCATTTGCTTACATCACATTTTACAAGTAACATCACATCAGCAGATCAAGGTACAGTATTTATTGGACCACTTGTGTTTGAAATGACATAAATGCATCAGTAGTAAACACATCTGACAATTAGAAAGGGGCAGAAACGTTGTGATGAATAATTGGCAATAAAATTCATAACAAACTTTACCAACTACGAAAAGAACAACAATAAAATAGTCATGGGTTGGAATTTTGTAAGGCATGGACTTTGAATTAATAAAGATTTATGCAGTAGAATATTAACAGACCAGGCTATATGGAAAATAACTATGAGCCTGCAAAATATCAGATGCTGCTTCAAGACTTGCTAAGGAATTGGCTTCACTAGTCAAACATTTAATACTCCTCTCTTTTCAATCGCAAACTTTGACCAGACTGGTAAAATTCTTTGGGATAGAAGCTAACATTGCTTTCCCCATATTTGAAAACTAAGGCCAAAACGACCATGAACGTTCTCAGTCACCCAGGTCATTGTATTTCAAGCAGGAGTAAATCAAGACAACTGGACTTGCTGTGTTGTCTAGAAGATATTTCGCCACTCATCTGAGAGGCTTCTTCAGTTCTGATCTGTGGTGGGTAGTTTTCCAGTTTATAAACTCTGTGAGTTGTTCAAATCTGTAAGTAGGTTTAAAGGTATAAGTTGTTTAAAGGTATACCTCTATGACGCTTAAAGACCCTCCTATGATTGCTATATCTTTAAACAACTCACAGAGTTTATAAGCCAGGAAACTACCCACCATGGATCAGAACAGAAAAAACCTCTCGGATGAGTGGCGAAATGTCTTCTAAACAACAAAACAAGACCAATTGCCTTGATTTACTGCTGCTTGATAAGGCCAAAATGCATGTTTGTTTCAGCCATTCTTTTCATGTATGGCACAAGTTTAGAATTGGTCCATTCTAGGCCTTGGTCGTGTATGTTCAGTGTGATGCACTGTTTTGGTTGACACTTATTTACCTTTGGTTATCTTTCAGGATGAACTAGACAATTGGATCCAATATGGGCTTAGCAGAAGAAGGCAGAGTGTAGTAATATATAGTTGTCTCTCTGACCAGATACTTGTGACTAGTGGTGTTCTGCAGGGAATGCTGCTGGGTCCATTGCTGTTTATTATCTATATTAATAAGGTGATAAACTGCATCAGCAAGTTTGCAGATTACACCAAAAATGGGGCATAGTAGATCGCAAGGAAGGCTAACAATGCTTGCAGTATGATCTTAACAGGCTGAGAAAATGGACTGAAGGACGGCAGATGCGATTTAAGGCAGACATTTGTGAGGTGTTACACTTTGGAAGGACAAACCAGGCTAAGACTTACACAGTGAATAACAGGGTTCTGAGTTGTGTGGTTGGACAAAGCATTCTGAGAACACAGATTCATAATTCCTTTAAAGTGTCATTTCAGGCAGATGGTGTCATAAAGAGTGAACTTAAAATATTGGTCTTCATTAACCAAAGTTTAGGAGCTGGGATGTTAAGTTGAAGATCGAGTGAATGTATGGAGGCATTTTTCCCTCACATTGGGTGAGATAGAACTGGAGGTCAGAGGTTTAGGGTGAAAGGTGAAATACTTGAGGGGAATCTGAGGGGAAATTTCTTCACTTAGAAGGTAGCGTTAGAGTGGAATGAACTGCCAGCGGAAGTGGTGGATACATGTGGAGGATTGATTGTAACATTTAAGATAAATTTGGATAAGTGCATGAGTGGGAGGAACTTGGAGGGATGGAGATGGGTGCTGGTGAACAGGACTAGGCAGAAATTAGACTAGTTGAACCAAAGGGTCTGCTTCTATCCTGCAGTGGTCTATGACTCTGTGTCTATCTATCAACAATGTTTTAATATGAAATTAATGTGCATCTATTAGTCTCCCCTAATATATCAGTACAGCAAAGCTCTAATTATTGCCGAAATTGCAATTTCCACAAATCAAAATTGGTTAGGGTGTTTTTCATGTTGTTTCACTGGCTGCAACGTTTTTTATTCTGTTGTGGTTGTGCTTGTCCTTGAACCCTTTTATTAGAGGAGGTTTCAGAGGATGAAGGGCTGCACGGACTTGAGATTATTGGAAACATTTAAATCTAAGGCATTGCTGGTTAACATTCAGAAGGGTAATGGATGAATGGCTCGTGATGTATGTTAGCACCTGGCCAACAGATCTTTGAATAATAATAACACCTGTAACTGTCGAGTGGAAGAAAATGCATTTAATGAACATACACAAAAAAGTGAAATGCTTGCGAAAGCTTAAGGAGCTCTCAGTAAAGAGTCACCTGGTAGCTTATGTGTGTGTATAGGATTCCCATTCTAAATATTTATAGAGATATTTACAGTATTAAATGTTGACACAAAATCATGATAAATGCACGACAACAGGAAGTTGAACTACGAATGACTGAGTGTACATTTGTAGTAAGAATCATGTTAATCACCAACATTGAGGTAGAGTTAGAATTGGGAACAATTGATCCAAGGCATACAGAACTATTTTATTTCTTGTGTTGCAACACATAGGTTTTCTCGTGTTTGTGTTACTTCCTGTGTTGATGTGTTCCATCGTGCCTACATGCTTTTATTTTAAGTTGGCCACAATTACAAAGTCGGAGAGGCATAGATAGAGTAGACGGGGGGGTATCTGTTTCCCAAGGTTGAGATGGCTAATACCAGAGGGCATGCATTGAAGGTGGGAGGAGGTGGGTTTAAGGTGGATGTGAGGGGTAGGTTTTTTTACTCAGAGAGAGCTGGATGCTTGGAATGCACTGCCTGGTATGCTGTAGAGACAAATCATTAGAGGCTTTTCAGAGAAGTTTGGACAGGCACATGGATGTGAGGAAAATGGAGGGATATGGACATTGTGTAGGTAGGAAGGATTAGTGTTTGGGTGTTTTTGGTTTGCTTTTTAGATGGTTTGGCACAACATTGTGGGCTGAATGGCCTGTTCCTGTGCTGTACTGTTCTACGTCAGTGTCTATGTCTATCTCACAATGTATGAACATAAGCAGAGTGTATTGATTGTTATGTGGGAGTTTCTTTGTATGCACAAGTCAAGTGTTTGTGAGAAATAACACTAAGATGCCACAAGGTTGTAATTAAAATTTCACAAAAGCTGTGAAAAATTTTACACAGATAGTTCCAATAATCTTACTTATTAACCCTACACCAATTTGCACGTGGTTCAGTTAACGATCAAGAGATTATTACATTCCTTGGGTCTGCATTTAATGTAGTCCCTAGATGCTCAAATTCCCTCAGCAGAACCTCTTTGCTCATGTTCCCTACAGTGTTGGTACCCACATAGACCACAACTAGATCATTCCCCACCCACTCCCAAATTCCTCCGCAGGTCGCAGGTCAGGTGAGATGACAAAAAACCCTGACACCATGCAGACTACACAGCCTTCGGGACACTCGATCCTAGCAACACAGAGTTGTGTCTATTTCCCGACTATACTGTCCTCATTTACAAATACATTTCTCTTCTCCTCCCCCCCCCCCCCCCCCCCGTTTATAATGCCTTGAATTTATATATCAACTCTCATGTACGCTAAAGGACCCTTGTCAAATTAAGTGAGCAGTTAATAAGACAAGGTCTATATTCTTGAAGTAAGATGCGGAGAGTAGAAAATACCAGAAGGGTTTAGGGAGGGGATTTTAGAATTTAGGTCCAGTTCAGCTGAAATCAAAGTGATTTTGGAATTTAAAATATGAAAATTAATAAAGGAAGTATAATGGGTTAGAATTTATTTTTGAGAGGCAAAGCTTTGCGTGATTCTCTACCTATGTGTTTACCACTGGGCTTCAGTGAAGTTCTAAACAACTTGTGCATGTGTTTTAAACTCTTGCACTGTGGAGGCGATGTACCTCTTATTATATTGCTAACCTTTTCAAGATGACTGAAGAGGTGGTAACATAACATCACTAAGTGTAAGTGTGGCTTTATGTCACTTAACATGAGTAACCTTTTTTAAGAGCTTTTTTTTAACTGCATTATAATTACATTCAAGGTTGGCATTTACTCACATCTAATTAAAATTAACCTACCTGAAAAATATTAGATCCATTTTATAGTAAATTCTCGCCTCCATAATTAAAATAAAGAAAACCATATACTTAAGAAGCAAGTGAAGTTGCATCGGTTCTTTTAAATTTCATGAAGATATTATTTAAGCAGTAGATCTGAAACAGATATATTTCATTCAGGCATTTTAAAATTAAGAAGAGATGAAACATGCATATTTAATCCTTTGTTTTAAACCAAAGGTCTAGTGGGTAGCTAATAAAATGCATATATTTAAAAAGAGGAATTGAACATATCCTGGGACTTTTTAGAGTCAGCTGAGCATTGGCAGTACAAAAGTAATTGAATCTCAACTGAAGAATATAATTATGAATAGTCAAAATAGATTTCAAAAGGGGAATTCTTGTTAGACCAACTTTATGGATCTTCTTGAGATTGTAAAGGGTGTGGGAAAAGAGCAGGAATTTGATACTGAGGCATAGAATCAGTGATTCACAGACACAAGGCATCATTCATAAGTGCTGCCTGACCTGCATTTTGTGTTGGTATTACTATAGAATCAGCAATGATTATTTTGAAAGGTTGACAGACTTGAAGAGACAAATATTCAAAGTAAATTTGTTATCAAAGAACATACCTGTATATATCACCATATACTACCTTGAGATTCATTTTCTTGTAGGCATTCATAGTAGAACAAAGAAATACGATACAATCAATGAAAAACTACACATGACTGACATACAATCTATTAGCAAAAGAAGAGAAACTGTGCCAAAAGAGGCCCTGAGGTAGAGCCACAGGTTGTGGATTCAGTTCAGAACTGAGGTAGTTCATTGCTGGTTCAGAAGCCTGATGGTTGAAGGATAGCAATTGTTCATGAACCTAGTGGTGTGGGACCTAAGACTTCTGTATCTCCTTCCCGATGGCAGCATCTAGAATAGAGTAAGGCCTGAATGGTGGGCTCCTTGATGACAGATGCTGCCTTCTTGTGGCAGTGCTCTTTGTAGATGTGTTCAGTGGTGGGGAGGGTTTTGCCTGCAATGGACTGGGCTGTGTCTACCACTTTTTGTAGGCTTTTCCATTCTTGGGTAATGGAGTTTCAGGATACTCCCCAATCTGTATTTATGAAACTTTTTCAAAGTTTTAAACAAACTTTTTAGGCATCCCTCTGTTCCTAATTTTCTAAGATTTTATATTTCTAGTATTACATATGCAGGAGGCTCTCTAGGCTCTCCTGCTATAATGCATTCTCTGCTGTTTTCATGCTTCTTGGCTGAAACCTTTAGGTAGCAGTGTCGTCGCTTTTTAAACATCACTTGACCGTTCAGCTGTACTCTGATCTCTGATTAAAGATTAAGCATCCAAGCCCTCAGTGCAATGTTTAAGTAGCTAGACAATTAACTTACAAAGCAGTTTTTCCAATTTCTTGCTGTAAATTCAGCCAACACACCATATAAATTATGTAAAGCTATTCCAACGGAATCTCTATGAATTTCTACCAGCACTGCAGTGGACAATTAGAATTGTCTCCTTCCAATATGAAGACATTGAGTCAGTTTTAGTCCTCACTGTGTAGAACTGCACAGCAAAATGCTGAGGTAATCAATGCTTTGGTTCAGATGTATGTGGTACAAAATTTGTAGGTGAGCCTTGAATCTAGGCAGCCATTGTATTTGTAAGAAATGAATGGTTGCCTCATTAACAAGCACAGTCCAAGCCTAATGCAATTCAGGGGGCTGGAAGCAGGTGGCAGGCAATGGGCTTTTCAACCAAAGACTGGGAAATTTCCGAGGAGCTGAAATTGCTGGTGCTAGGGTACAGCTAAGTCTCCCTGCACCTTCACTGTGCATTGACTCTTCTTGACTGTTCAGTTGTATTTCTTGATTGAAATCCCTCAACTGATTTTAGACCAGGCAAACCATGAGCAGGAAAACTGGTTTGTTGTGGATTCACTTGGATAGATACTACCTAACTGTTCAGCCATTGTTTCATCACAGCTCCTCCTCTAGATGATCTAATTGAGCTCATAGCATAATACTGTAGGATAACAGGCCATTCAGCCCAACTAGTCCATGACAACCACAGCATTCTCCCTGCTTGACCCAGTTGCCTGTGTTCAGCCCATATCTGTGCAAACCCCTCCTCTCCATGCACCCGTTCAATGCACCGTGCATCTTATGCATACTCCTCATAATTTTATAAACTTCTGTGAGGTGCATTGTCATTGTCTTCTACTCTCCAGTGCACCACAGAATGAAGATCCAGTATAGCCCTGTAACCCAGGTCCTCCAGTTCAGGCAGATCCCCCTAAATCCCTTCTGCACCCTCTCTAGATTAACAATGTCTTTCCTATAACAGGGTGACCCAAACTAGACACAATGTTTCAGATGTGGTCCCACCAATGACTGATATAACTGCAATATAATATTCTTACTCCTGAACTCAGTGCTATGGCTGATGAAAGCCAGTGCTCTTCACCACCCTGTCTATTTACACAGTCACTTTCAGAGACCTGTGCACTTGTACTCTATTCAACAACACTCACAGAATAAGCCCTACCCTGCTTTAAATCGCCTCACTTAACTAAGTAGAAATTCATTAGCAATTTTTCAGCCCATCTCCTTAACTGATTAAGATCTCTTTGCAATCTGACTCACTGCCAACAAGACCCCCTTATTCAAAGTTCAAAGTAAATTTATTATCAAAGTACATATATGTCACTACATACAACACTGAGACTCATTTTCTTGTGGGCATACTCAGTAAATCCATAATCGAATCAATGAAAGCCACACCAACTGGGTGTACATCCAGTGTGCAAAAGACAAGAAACTGTGCAAATACAGTACAGAGAAAGAAATAATAAATACATAAATAAATCAACAATAAATTTTGAGAACATGAGACGGAGAGTCCTTGAAAGTGGGTCCGTAGGTTGTGGGAACATTTCAGTGATGGGGCAAATGAAATTGAGTGAATTTTTCACCTTTGGTTCAAGAGCCTGATGGTTAAGGGGTAATTACTGTTCCTGAACCTGGAAGTGTGTGTCCTGAGGCTCCTTTACCACCTTCCTGATGGTAGCAGCTAGAAGAGAGCATAATTTGGTTGGATTGGGGTCCCTGATGATGGATGCTGCATTCCTGCAACAACACTCCATGCAGATGTGCTCCGTGGAGGGGAGGGCTTTACCTGTGATGGACTAAGATGAATCCATTACTTTTTATAGTATTTCCCATTCAAGGGCATTGGTGTTTCCATACCAGGTTCTGATGCAGCCAGTCAATATACTCTCCACTATAAATCCATAGGTGTTTCTCAAAGTTTTAGATGTCATGCCAAATCTTCACAAACTCCTAAGGAAGCATTAATAACCGAAGGAAGAATTTAGTATCAACAACGAAATTATCTGTTGTCCCTCGCACATTCATATCCAAATTATTTACATAAATAATAATCATAGAAGTCCCAATACTGACTCCTGAGGTACCCCACTAGTCACAGTCTTCCAGTTAGAGAAGCAACCTTCAGCCATCATGCTCCACTTCCTATCACTGAGCCAATTCTGAGTCCATCTCACTAGCTCCCCCTGAATCCCATGTGATCCAACCTTCCAGGTCAGCCTGTCCACCAAGCCACCAGACTGATGAACTCACGCTGATTTGAGTGTATTTCTATGGTACGTCGACTGTTCTATTTATTATAAATTACTATGATTGCACATTGCACATTTGGATGGAGATGTAATGTGAAGATTTCTACTCCTCATGTATGTGAAGGATGTAAGAAATAAAGTCAATTCAATTCATATTCAAATTCAAGTCAGTTCCATGTGGGACCTTGTCAAAGGCCTTAAGAGTTGCCCAGAAAGAGTTTCCATCCTCACAAAGACAGCTTTTTGTTGAAAGCCTTACGTTCATAGCTGTCCTTATTGTGTCCATCCATCTGAAAGACCATTAGGCCAGTCGTGAAACCTTTCCCAGGGTGAACAACATATATATTATGGGCACTAATGGCCAAAAAGTTCAAAGTTCAAAGTAAATTTTGTTATCAAAGTACATATATGTTACCATATACCCGAGTATCAAATCTGTGGGCATACTCAGCAAATGTACAGGATGGTGACTATAATAGGATCAGTGAAAGATCAACCAGAGTGCTGAAGACAACAAATTGTGCAAATACAAATAGGTATCAATAAAGAACGAGAACATGAGATAAAGAAAGTGAGATCATTGGTTGTAGGAACATTTCAATGATGGGGCAAGTGAGTGTAGTTATCCCCTTCTATTCAAGAGCCTGATGGTGGAGGGGTAATAAGTGTTCTCAAGCCTGATGGTGTGAGTCCTGAGGCTCTTATACCTTCTTATGATGGCAGCAGGCAGAAGAGAGGGAATGGATATCTGTAAGTTGATTTATAAACTCAGTTTGCCTTTGTATGGTTATAGCTATATAATATTTGATGCCTTCATGTAAGCCACCAAAACAATAGTGTAATATATTATTTTAATAACATCAATAAAATAATAGATACATTTGATACTGTGAGATTAAATTCTAGCTTCTGGTTCATACAATGCCTTGAATTGTTATTTTCTCCTTTTATTGAGGTTATTACAAACAATACACAATTGCTTAACCATCATGGTAGGAATTTGTCCTCCTTTCTGGCATTCAAAAGCTCTTAATATCTTATGAAGATCATTTTAATGTGTGCTCCTTTCTGTAACATCAAACATCTATCAGCTAGCTTGTGCGTAGCAAGCGAGTAGCAAAAGTAACATGATAAGTTTAAACTGCTGTCTAAGGAATAATTGTCCATACTGGAGAGATCGTTGCATGCTATTTTTCAGACTAGTGTATGAGATTATTCTTAAACTTTCAATTAAGAAGGCACTTTAATTAAAGGTTGTCACATTCATTTGTACAATACTCACTATTACCTTTTAGCCTTCAGAAGAGAAAAAGACACATTTTCTCAGCTGGCCAAGCAGTAACTGTAGAGAAAAGGGAAACCAAATTTACCTTTCAGGTCAATGACCTTCTTTCAAAACTCTCGTGAAGTGTCACCTAGATTTTGACTCTCTATCTCAGGTTGACTCAAGCTACAAAATTCCAGCTGAGACATGAGAATGCCACAGCTGATATCAGCTTTGAGTCCATTTAGTCGCTACAGGGTGCAGCAAATATGACAAATCAACCAGTTATACAGGCACTTCATGAATGTCTTATCACTACTGAATTGAGTTTTACTCCATGGGTTAATTTTGGTAAATCACTAGGCCCGTTGGTGCCTTTGATTTATACAACATTTATGAACTATGAATCTGCACTGATACATGCTTTTTAAATCAGCATTATGTTTTGACAAGTAAGGTCTTGTAAATTTTCACCTGCCAGATGAGAGCAGGTGCTAACACAGCAAAAACACGCAAAACACCAGGTTTTAACACTGCTCTTTGCAGACCTCAATTACTTGTCTCCTTTCTGTTACCCATGGCAATGAAATGTCACTCATCACAATGATCTTCCACACTCACACAATCCTAACAATGTTCACCTTCTCTACTGATGTACGTATAATACAAGCCTTGTTCTCAAGTAGCAAGTAATATGTAACCAACAAAAAAATGAAATGACTAACTGGTTTGGACCTGGAAGTAATGAAGTTGTACTTTCATAACTCAACTAACATACTCATGGATTTAATGTCCTTTTTGCTCCAACTTGTTGTCTTGTACAAGTTGTCTATGGATTGTGAATGCTTTAACTTTATGACAAGAATGTATATTGCTCAACTTGTATGTGAATGCTTTGTACTATTTGTGTTTTTAATAAGACCATCACTCCCCTGCAAAAAAATTGACTATATATAAATAAGGTGCAGGAAGGAGGGCAGATTGCAACTCACTTCAGCAAATAACCTTGAACTATAACAGTCTGTGGTAGTAAATCATAAACACAAGAGATTTTGAAGATTATTATAAAAAATAATTTTGCCTGAGAAAATAATAATATGACAATAAGGTGGAGACCTGGGCCTTGAGATGGTGGTGATCAGATACCTTCTTCAACTGCCCTCCCAAGTTCCTCCTTGAGTAATGCTGTCTTATATTTCACTAGAGAGGTTAGATGGGACTTCAGTATGGCTTTTTGTCTGAAGGGTTTCGGACCGAAACGTCGTCACTACCTCCTCCCATAGATGCTGTCTGGCCTGCTGAGTTCTGCCAGCATTTTGTGTTTTTTATTTATTTCCAGCATCTGCAGATTCACTCGTGTTAGATTTTGAAGACGCTAGAAATCCAGAGTAACACACACAAAATCCTAGAGGAACTCAGCAGCTCAGGCAGTATCTATGGAGAGGAATAGAGTTGTTTTGGGCTGAGACTCTTCATCATTCCCGATGAAGGAGCTTGCCCCCCCAAAAAATTGACTTTCTATTCCTCTCCATATATGCGGTCTGGTCTGTGGTAGCAAACTGATTAACGTAATTATTTGCAACTGCAGTTGGTCTTATGTCTAATATTGAGAGGTAGACTATATTGCAGCATGGTGTACTTGTAGCAATTTGGAGCTTAATGCTATCAAGACAGTGCAAATGAGGATTGACGTCTGCTATCAACCCCCCCCCCCCCCCACCTGCCCACTCTTGGAAATTAATGGTCAGGCTGTGTCTGTGGTCAAGATTATTGATATTCCAGGGGACTACCATTACCAAAACATTGAAATGGGGCAAGCATGTTATGCTCATCACCAGGAAATCCCAGCAGAGATTGCTCTTCCTACACCGTTTAGGAAACTTAACATCTTAGGGGGTATTCTGATGAATTTTTACTCTACCTGCATTGTAAGTGTTGTGACCACCTTGTTTGGTTTCCCACCACCTCCTCCCTCTCCAGCTCCAACTTGCAGTGAGTGGTCCACTCAGCAAAGAAGGTCATTTGCTGTCAGTGACTGACATTCAAGTAATTGTTCTTTGCCAGAGTGAAGAAAAGAACTGACTCCACCCACCCAAGCAGATGCCCATTCCGCAAATTGCCATCAGAGATACACTACAAGTCCATCACCACCAGGAGTACACATCAACTCCTGGAGCTATCCAGCTTCTCAACAAAACTTACTCGGTGTAATACTCGTAACTGTCCTGACACAACATCTGTTAAATGGCCTTTCCTGCTCTCTCATGTTCTGTTGATAGTTATTGAGTCTGTTCATGTGTTCACAGTTACTTAAGTTTGATTACAGTATTGACATTTGAACTGGTGACCATTTTTGCTCATTGTTAATTGCTAATGGCTGTTCTACTATGGTTTTGTAAATTGTTGGTTGCTACTGTGTTGTGTGTTATGGTATTGTCCTGTGGTTTGACACCGAACCACAGTCAATTCTGGTATGTTTTACATACTGGCAATAAAAAATTCTGATTCTGATTCTGATCAAGATTCTCCTTAGGATCTATTCTGATGCAGTGAGAAATTAGTTTGAAAGAAACAAAGGCACAAAGAAATGTAACAACCAATTAAGCTCCTGATACAAGTCTTTAAAAATAATTTTTAAATTAGCACTAAAACCGTTATAAATGATGTCATTCAGCACATGGTGCCTTGTAAAGTGGAAATGCTTGTATTTTCTATCTGTATCTAATGTAATCTGAAATATACCACCCAAGGGAGTTACCTGATTTGTTCTATCTTGTCTGAAGGTTGTAGGTTCAAGTTTCACACCAGAGATAAGTGCACAATCTAGGCAGACAGTACTGAACTGAGGGGAATACTGCCAGATGGAACTCATGTCTTTTAGATAAGATGTTTAACTAAAGTCCAGCTGACTTCTCCAGTGGATGCAAAATAAATCCCAGAGCTATTTTGAAGGAGAGCAGAGGAATTATCCTTCGTTTCCTGACCTCAACCCCCATCATTAAAACAGACTGAGCTGGAAATTCTTCAATGTAACGTACTTGTTTATTGGTTGATTTATTGAGATACAGTGTGGAATAGATCCTCCCAGCCTTTCGAGTCGTGCCACCCAGCAATCCTCGATTTAATCATGGGCTGATTTACAATGACCAGTTAACCCACCAACTAGCACCCATTTGGTCAGTGGGAGGAAACCGGAGCACCCAGAGGCAATTTACGTAGTCACACGGTGAACATACAGTTTCTTTACAGGCAGCGGCAGGTTGTTGGTACTGTGAAGCAAGGTGTTACCATGCCATTTTGTGTCATGTGATTACATTGTACCTTGGAGTGTGCAATAGAATCTGATTGCCACAACTTACCAACCCTCGCATAACGCGAGAGGCAAAGATCTCACATAAAATTGTGACGGGCCCCACTTATTTATTAGTCATCAAAAGTAATGTGGATGGTAGCACAACAGTGAACACAAATACTTTGCAGCACTGGAGATCACCACTTGGGGTTCAATTCCCATGTAGAGTTTGAACGTGTTGTGTCTTTAATATTTCAGTATTACTTGAGTAATATTGTAAATAGATTTTTTGATTAAGCATTCTATGTTGTTTAAATGATTCATTGCAGGTTATATGTAACATCACGTGGATGGTATATGCAAACAGGCCATACCTGGACGCCTGGCTAAAAGTAAAACTGAAGTTAGACTCGCATTCCTTGTTTTTCTTCCAATTAGTTTTATGGTTTGGAGTTACAAAACTATCAGTAATTTCTCCCCGTGACCATGTGAGTTTCCTCTGTTGAAAGTAAGGAGTTTGCACGTTCACCCCATGACCGCATGGGTTTCCTTCAAATGCTCCTTTTTCCTCCCGCATTCCAGAATCTATGCTGGTTAGGTAACCTGTGGGCACGCTACGATGGTGCCAGAAGCTTGGAGACTCCTGCGGGCTGCCCCCAGCACATCCCCAGACTGCGTTGGTCGTTGACACAATTGACACATTCGCTGTACGTTTTGGTGTTTTGGTATACATGTGACAAATAGAGCTTATCCTTTTATCTTTATCTTTTCTAGGCCAACCACCCCATCATGTTCATGTTAGCTTTAAGTGGAGCTTCCTATCGGTCACATTCTCCCTCTTCTAATTTCTGTGTACTTCTTCCGTTAATTCTCTCTCAGTTTCCCGTCAAACCTCTGATTCTTTTGCTTCTTACAGATTCTGAGAGTAACTTGCAGTAGCTAATTAACTAATCAGCATGTTTCTGGTGTGTGGGGAGAAATCAGAGTGCCTAATGGAGGCTCATACAGTCACCAGCAAACTCCACGCAGACGACACCCAAAATCAGGACTGAGCCCATGTGTCTGTGGCAATTTGCTAACTGCTGTGCTAACCTTTGTCAGTTCAGTTTAAATCACGTTGCCCAGCCCTGTAGGAACTACTATCAGACCACCAGGTAATTTATCTCATTTGCCCTGACTAAGTGGTCTGCTGTAGTTCCCATAATCACAATAATGTCTGCACTTCCTATGTCCTATATTGGCCTAAATATACTTTGTAATATTTTAAGCTGAAGAAAGATGCCCACATGGGTTTCCTCCCATATTCCAAACACATACGGTTAGAGCTCGTGTTAGTGAGTCATTGGCATGCTATGTTGCTGCCAGAAGCTTGGCATCATTTGCGGGCAGCCCCCAGTGCGTCCTCAGACTGTGTCGGTCACTGTTGCAAAACAACATCTTTCACTTTATACTTCGATGTACAGCACAAACGCGACAACTTTTGATGCACCATATCAAGCTAATCTTTAATCTTTAACAATCTTTCAGCTTGCCCTGATTGCTCATTGTTTTATTTTTAGAGATCCTCTGTCTGATTCTATGGAAGCTCATTCTAACCTGATAACTTTTTAATACGAGGCTTTTTCTCACTCTCTCTCTCTTAATATGCTTATATTTTAATCCCGTGTGCACCTTTAATTTAACTTGTGGTTAACTGTGTTGATGAATAACATTGATCAAATTATATAGGCTTAGGTCTCAACAGTGAAACCCTAGAGGTTTGACTAAAATGAAGCAGCATTTATCTATGACAAGCCCATTCAAGTTCTTAGTCTCAAGATAGTGCTGCAGAAGATTAAATACAATAATTCAATACCTTGGTCTCCAAACATCAGCAACAGAAACTATTTTAAGCATTTAGCAGGCAAATATAACTTGGCTTAGGAATTCATGAGTCCCTATAGAAAGGCAATATAACCCCAGAAAATAGCATATTAGCTTCCAGCAAAAAAAACAATTAACTGAGCACCTACAACAATCACAACTTTCACTTTATCAGCATCTTTAACATGGGAAAATGTCAAAAGATATTTTGTGAGAATATCATCAAAACCAGCCTTGCACGGATCAACAAGAGGTCATCAAGAGCTTTACTGATGAAATGTATTTTAATCACTAGATTCTGACATGGTTCTGGAGGACTGGAGAATTGCAAATGTCACTCCATTCTTCAAGAAGGTAGGGAGGCAGAAGAAGGGAAATTATAGACCAGTTAGCCTCACCTCAGTGGTTACAAAAATGTTGGAGTCGATCATTAAGAATGAGGTCTCAGGGTACTTGGAGGCACATGATAAAATTGGCTAAAATCAGCATGGTTCCCCTAAGGGTAAATCTTGCCTGACAAATCTGTTGGAATTCTTTGAGGAAATAGTGAACAGGATAGACGAAGGAAAATTGGTGTATGTTGTGAACTTGGATTTTCAGAAGGCCTTTGACAAGGTGCCACACATGAGGCTGCTTAACAAGGTTAGAGCCCATGATATTATAAGAAAGACGTGGATAGAGTATTGGCTAATTTGCAGGAGGCAAGGCGTGGGCATAAAGGGAGCTTTTATTTGGCTGGCTGCTGGTGACTTGAGGTATTCCAGTGGGGTCAGTGTTTGGACCACTTCTTTTTACGTTATATGTCAATGATTTGGATGATGAAATCGATGGCTTTGTTGCCATGTTTGCGGATGATACAAAGATTGGTGGTGTTGACAAAGCAGAGAGGCTGCAGAAGGACTTAGACAGGTTAGGAGAATGGGTAAAGATGTGGCAGCTGGCATTTAGTGTCAGGAAGTGAATAGTCATGCACTTTGGTAGAATGAATAAAAGCATAGACTATTTTCTAAATGGGGAAAAAAATTCAAACATCTGATGTGCAAAGGAACTTAGAAGTTCCCATGCAGAATTCCCTGAAGATTAACTTGTTGGCTGAGCTGGTGGTGAGGAAGGCATATGTGATGTTAGCTTTGATTTCCAGAGGACTGGAATATAAAAAACAAGGATGCAATGCTGAAGCTTTATGAGGCGGATGTGAGAGCTCACTTGGAGTATTGTGAGCCGTTTAGGCCCCTTATCTAAGAAAGGTTGTGCAGACATTGGAGAGGGTTCAGAAGAGGTTCACGAGAAAGATTCTGGGAATAAGGAGCATTTGATGGCTCTGGGCCTAGAATTGAGTCTGGATCTTACAGCTGCCTTTGTAAAGCATAACACTAACTGCTAGGCTACCATGCCACCTCAAACCTTCAAGAAGAAGTGGTGGACAGGATTGAATTTCAATGCTTAGAGCTTGAATTGCCCCAGGGGCCATGAAAGAGTTCAATTTTGGAGGAGAGCAGAGATCTCATGGGTTTGCTGAGTTAGAGCAGGTCATAAAGGTAGGGGGAACACAAAGTTGTAGAGAGATTTGAAAAACCAGAAAGGTATTTTTAATATACTAATTAAGTGCTTTTGTAAAGGAGCAGCTAAATTTCAGATATCATAAATCCCATTTGTAAGCTTGTCCATTATCCCTATATATTATATTTTGTATAAGGTTTCTAATATAACTTTCTTGAGAACAAATACTTATGTGCAATTTAAATAGGTGTATTTTTGGAGTGGATTTTACACTCTTTTGGCACACTAAACATACACGATCTACTGTATATTACAAATGCCCAGGTGAACTACTCAGAAAGTCATGAAAGTCATGGTGGGGAGTCTAAGACCAGAGGACAGCTTGAGAATAGAGGGGTGTCCTTTTAGAACAGAGTTGAAGAGGTCCTGAAGAAGGGTCTTGGCCCAAAACGTTCTTTTCCATAGATACTGCCTGGCCTGCTGAGTTCCTCCAGCACTTTATGTGTACTGTCAGAGATGAAGAGGAATTTCTTTAGCTGGAGAATGGTGACTCCATGGAATTTGTTGCCTCTGGTGCCTGTGGAGGCCAAGTCATTGGGTATATATAAGGCAGAGGTTGATAGATTCTTGATTAGTTAGGGCATAAAGAGATATGAGAGAAGGCAGGAGATTGGGACCGAGAGGGAAAATGGATCAGCCATGATGAAATGGTGGAGAAGACTCAATGGGTCTAAATGGTCTAATTCTGCTCCTATATCTTATGGTCTTATGTTGCTTAAGAATGTTAGAAATCGTATTATGGCTGATTGCATTCAGAAAATGAACCAGGGAGGATCCGAGGGGTTCCTGACAGGAGATGCATCAAAGATTTTGGCAACTGTGTCATTGCCATGGTGATTATTAGAGAAGTGTCAGAAGGTAAAGGTCTCACCGCATGACACACGTAGAGCTACTGCGTAAAAGTGCCACAAGGGTGAGGGAAAACACAGGAAAAGTGGGAAACGTGGCGTCTGGCCAGGATCCACAGGATTGTCTTTCCTGACTGAGTAAGCTAATATTATCTTCAGTGCCTTCTGCAGGAACTCATGAATTCCTAAGTCAGGCTATATTTGTTTGCTAAATGCTGGAAATAATTCTTGCAGCTGACCTCATTCCCCTGACAGCTACAGAGTGAACAATAGTCAGAGGCTGCAACATGCATGTTCTATGTGAAAGGCGTGGAAAGGCTGTGAATGATGAAGATACAACCAGTGATGCTGGTTCTGCTATCCTGCACTGAAAACTGAGGCTGGTGGATGCTGTTTTCAAGGTTCTAATGTCACAGTGTGGACTCTTTAATTAACATCACTATGAAGATCACAAATTGATCCAGAAAGCTCCACTTTCTGTTGGCATTGGCAGAAACACATGGTGCATGACTTTTGAAGTCAATAGGTGCTTAACTGCTGGTACAATAGATGCACTGTGATCCTTGGAACTATTTCCAAGATGCATTGTTTCACTCAGAAGGGTTTGTTGGCTTTTCTTAAAGCTGGGTTTCAGGCATTTGCACATGGGAAACTAACAGAAATGGATCCAGTTTTTAGACTGGTGTGCCTTATCATGCTGCGAGCAAAACTGGTCGGGCAATTTTATCGAGAGACCCCTCTAATATGAACACAAAACATTCGGCAGATGCTGAAAATCCAGGGCGACACACACGCAATGCTGGAGTAGCTCAGTAGATTATCGAGAATCTATGGCGAGGAATATAGAGCTGGCATTTCAGGCCGAGACCTTACATCGGTACTTCATCAGGTCCTGATGAAAGGATTTGGTCTAAATTGTTGGCTCTTTATTCTTCTCCATAGATGCTGCCTGATCTGCTGAGTTCCTCTAGCATTTTGTGTGTGGTGCTCCACAATATTATGGATCACTCTCTGACATCTGGGGTCATTGAATTTCCTCTCCACCCTCTTTAAACAAAATAGCCTGTGGTTCTGCAGATACTTTTGTAACCTTAATCCCCTGTATGCCTTAATCTCTCCTTAATAACACTTAATTTTCAACCAATCTGTTGGATAATGCAAACTAGTTGATATGGCATCAACAGTCCTCGTTGCAGCACATCAGATTTTTAATAAAGAAGGCTTAAGTAGAAATAATATTACAAATAATCATCATCTCTCTTTATATTAAGGCCACTTGATTAGGTAGAGGAGTTACCTAAAACATTGCCATTGAGTGTATATTTGTAGTCTTCTGCTTCTGTAGCCCATCCACTTCAGAGTTTGATGTGCGATGCATTCAGAGATGCTCTTCTGCACACCACTGTTGTAATATGTGGCTATTTGAGTTACTGTCACCTTCCTGTCAATTTGAACTAGCCTGGTGTGGTGAACTACATATACCTGTCTGGACACGCCCCCCCCATCGCTGACTGCTCCTGTGGCTCCTCCCACTGACCGTGGCTCCTCCCACAGACCCCGGTATAAAGGCGATTGGAGCCTGAGCCCTGCCCTCAGTCTCCAGGATGTAGTATGGTGGTCAATTGCTGCTTGTTCTTTCTTCCAGCCAATAAAAGCCTATATCTCGCCTCACATCTCAGAGAGTTATTGATGGTGCATCACCTGGTCACTCTCCTCTGAGCTCTCTCATTAACAAGGCATTATCTCCCCACAGAAATACTGTTTACTGGATGTTTTTTTTTGTATTTCTTACCATTCTCTGTAAACTCCAGAGATTGCTGTGTATGGAAATCACAGGAAATCAGCAGTTTCCAAGACAGTCAAACCATCCCACCTGGCACCAACAATCATTCTATGGTCAAAGTCACTTAGATCACATTTCTTCCCTATTCTGATGTTTAGACTGAACAACAGCTGAACATCTTGATCATGTCTACATGCGTTCATGCATCGAGTTGCCACCAGATGACTGACTGATTAAAGTGTCCACTGATTGTATCTCACAATTCAAAATCTTTCCCTCAGTCTGTTACGCTGTGAACTTTTCTACTTTTGAAAATTTCTGGTTTATCATTGTCATATTTTTATAGTCTACTGCTGTCTTAGTTATCCATAATCATAGATTACTTAATTCAATAACTCTATATCTTTCAACTGTTTGAATAACTTTCACCATGTACATTTGTTGTCATCTCTTACTGTCATTTAATATCGTATAATATCATGAGGTTGTGTTGAGTAGGAAGGCAAGTGCAATGTTGCAGGCTGGGTTGGTAGTGAAGAAGACAACAGCAATGTTAGCATTCTCTTTGAGGTAATGAGAGCATGAAAACAAGGAAGTAATGCTGAAGATTTATGAGGCATTGGTCAGACTGCACTTGGAGTATTGTGAGCAATTGTGTGTCCTATGTCTAAGAAAGGATGTACTGGCATTGTACAGGTCCAGAGGGGGTTTACAAGAACAATTCTTAGAATGAAAGGGTTGATGAATGAGGAGTGTTTGATGCCACTTGTCCTGTAGTCACTAGAGTTAGAAGAATGAAGCGGCACTCATTGAAACCTACCGAATATTGAAAAACCTAGACAGAATGAATGTGGAAAAGGAGGTTCAATTAATGGGAGGGTCAGCTTCATAACAGAAGAGCATCCCTTTAGATAAAGAGGATGAGGAATTTCTTTAGCTGGAGGATGATGACTCTTTGGAATCCATTGACACAGACTGCTGTCGAGGTCAAGACATTGGGTACATTTAAAGTGGAGGTTGATAGGTTCTTGATTAGTCAGGGTGTCAAAGGTTACAGGAAGAAGCCAGAAGAATGGGGTTGAAAGGGAAATAAATTAGCCATGATGGAATAGACTTGATGGAATGAATGGCCTATTTCTGCTCTTATGTCTTATGGTCTCATAGTCATTTGCACATTGCTGACGTTCATCAACTCTTATACTGTCCCACATAGCTGACGTATATCCTTTCTCACGTCCTAATTCCATTATTCATGGACATCTTTTCCTATGCCTTTCAGCACTTAAAAAACGTGCACCTTGTAATTTCTTTGCCTCTTCTCCAAAATAAGTAACTTTACTTGCTTTAGCTTCTCTTTGTAATTTAATATTGGATACCATCTCATTGACAAATTAAACAATTGATAAGGACAGAAAGAAGAAAGGAATAAATCAATACAAGGGATTGGGTCAGATGAATGTGAAGCAACACACAGCAGCATAGACTATCTGTGCCAAATGTTGTAAACTTCTGTGCATTGCAAAAACAAGCAACAACCCACTGCTACCAAAGTTTAACTTTGAGAATGCTGAGTATTAGTACAGTATGGAAATGATTTCAACAAGCAGGTGGCAGATGCTCTGTAACTTACACTTTGGTACTCAACAAACCTCCGGTTCTATTTTGAAATGTTATCAGGAAATAATGCAACTTATATTTGACCCCAAAAGTGGGTTCATTGAACTTTCATCTCCTTCCCCCACTTCTACATGTTTTAGGACAATAGGCCACCATCCTGAATTGTGATCCAGTTTGGCCAAGAATCAAGGTCTGTCCTTAAACAAGATAATACAATAAGAACATTTAATACTTAGCGCATGATATGCTTGCACTGAAAACCAACTACATTCAGCAAGAGCTGTGTATGAAATAATAAGGCTAAACTTCCTATCAATTTACTAAATCTATGAGATATTATTGATAGTAGCAAATAATCCATGAACAATATGAAAAGGTATGAAATGAAAAAGATTAGATAAAGATTAATTTTATCTGTCATGTGTACTTTAAAACATAGAGTGAAATGCATTGTTTGTGTCAAAGCAAATCAACGAGGATTGAGTCGGGGCAGCCCTTAAATGTTGCCTTTCTTCTGGCACCAACATAGCACAGGGCAACTCACAGAAGTCTATGGAATGTGGAGAGAAACCAGAACACCCAGAGAAAACTCACATTGCCACGGGGAGAATGCACAAACTCCTTACAGACAGTGGCAGAATTCAAACCCTGATCTTACAGGCTGGCACTGTAAAGCGATTGCACTAGTCAATATGCTACTGTGTCATCCCATGGAAAATCACGTATATTAAATACTTTATCCTTTAATATAACTTTTTTTTGAAATTATAGGAACATTTCATTTTGTGCAGAACCAGTCAGATGCTTATGAGAAAATTTTGCTGCCATGAATTCTGATTAGGGAAGATTTATCCTTCTTCCCAGTTGGAGAATCGTTCACAGTGGAAAACTATACAAAATAAGCTGAAGGTCCAACTGACGAATGCCAAGATTGCTGTGGTTGTATTTATTGGAAATTAAAGGCATCACTAGTTTCTCAAGGCAGTGTCCAAGTCCCAATCATCCTCAACTTCATCTGCCTTTTATCATCACGCCAGAGGTAGGACATTTCCTAATGATCTCACTTTGTTCCAGTCCATTCGCAGATCTTCAGTGAATAACTTAGTTTGTGCCATATTGATTTAAATATTTAAATAGATTAGCTTTATTTGTCGCTTGCACATTACATTGAAACATGTAGTGAAATGCATCATTTGTGTCAAATCAAATCCGCGAATATTGCACTGGGGACAGTCCGCAAGTGTTGACGTGCTTCCGGCACCAACATAGCATCCTCAAAACTTACTAACCCTAACCCTTATGTCTTTGGAATTTGGGAGGAAACAGGTGTAACCGGAGGAACCTCATGCAGTCACAGAGAGAATGTGCAAGCTTCTTGCAGATTCTACTTAAACAAGTTAGTTACTGAGCTGAAGTGTCAAAAACTTGAAGAAAATCTTAGTCATATTCATAGTGCAGTGATAATTGGCAAGTAATGTACAATACCATTCTGTGACCACCTTGAACAATGGCATTACCTTTGCAGACTTTCACCTGTAACATCAATGATCAGGAACTTAACTGGGCAAAGCAAATAAATGCCAGAGTTGCAAGAGCAGTTCAGAAACTAGATATTTTACAGTTAATGGCTCACCTGATGGTTTGCAAAATATCTTTTTACCGTCCACAAGGCCATCGAGGCATGTGACAGAATACACTTCACTTGTCTGATTGAGTGTTGAGCCAGCAAAATTCAATAAACCCACTGAGAATACCACTAAATAGTCACTGCTTCTACAAAGTTTACACTGTGGCTGTATGGTGTACCAACTACGAATTGGATTGTAGCATCTCACCCATACTTTTTTGACTGTATTTTGAAAATCTTAGGCTCTATCAACTCGGAAAGATTATATAAGCAAGGGTTGTGCTCTAAGGAGTGAAGAAGTCAGAGAAATGACCTGACTGAGTAAAATAAAATTAGGAGGAACCTAGACAGGATAGATAGGAGGAAACCTTTCACCTTGAAACCTACATATTAACTATCTCACTAGCTACTTTCTTTAAATCGCCCTAGACAGAGTTTTAGAAGGTGAACTTAAGGACCGGAAGACTTGGAAACACACAGTTTTAACCAATTGCTCAGTACCAGTGCCCAGGTACTTGTAATTTTCCCGAGTTCCTCTGTCTCTTCAAAATCATCATTTATAGTTGTTTCTGGGATTTAGTGTATCACAAAAGATCCTGTCTAATTCAGCTGCCCTCATCTTGAACTGATTATTGTTGGTCACAGAGGGCAGCAGTGATCAATAGAGTTTACAATGTAATCTGCTGTTTCCTAGTGGATGTATTAATTATATACAGCAGCACTGTCATTTAAGAATATCAAGAGGGAAGTAGAGTTCTTACAAATGTATGTTCTGCATCAGCTGAGCTGTATACAGATCACAGTATAATGTGCATGATGAAGCTATCATTACACAAACAAACTATTGTTACCATTCATCTGTCTTGTGCAACATGCCACGGATGGGATTTCCAATTAAAAACAGCCTGAGGATAAGTCCAATCATTAGCATTCTACTTCAAACTCAAACCAGCCTTATCTGGTTTAGTCATGAATCTGACAAATTCATAACACCCTTGGAATCTAATTCCAGATATACGTACTCTGGATCACTAGAATGAAGGCCTGTGGACATATGGAAGGTTATTTGATCTTCGCGGCGAGGATGAAAATACTCTTATGGTGCAATAGAGGGAGTGATTTACAAGACAGAGGGAAAATAGATAGAAATGTGATGCTGAGTAGGATTGAACAAGTTGGACTTGATCTCCTTAGACCCTTAGGGCTAAAGAAACATTAACAGAAATATTTCCCTCATGCCCAATCTAACCAGCTGTACATGCACAGAATCCAGTTCAAGGCACACCAGACCTCTTCTATAAACTTGTATGAATGAGCCACGAAGAATAAACAGACGTTGTCTGGGTGGACATTGGATGCTCCTCACTATAACTAGTTAGAAATTGGGGATAAGTTGCAAGATGTTCTCATTGTAGCTCATGTCTGGCCCAGTGTCCTTTTCACTGCTGTCATCATCACCTGAGCTTGCTTCCTCTTTGTCTGGAAGTCCCTGGTAGAACATAACTGCAGAGGCACTATACACAAGACACTACACATTGGAAACTAAAGGTGTTCCCCAATGCTCTGTTAATCCCAATGGCCATGTGAGGTTCTTATCAGAAAAGAGGGGACTTCATCAGGACGGTCTAAAGTCTATTTAAGTTTTCAAAATCACAAATGGCCTTCATAGAGTTAACAGGTATTTTCTCTGACAACTGGGTCAATAGCTAAAGGTCACTGATCTGAATAATTGACAAAAGAACTAGTGGAGAAGTGAAGGGAATTTTTTTTTCACAGAGGATTGTTATAATCTGAGATGCAATATTTAAATATGTGAAACCTGATTTCATATAAACTTAGGGAGGATTAAATCAAACAATTATTTCAAAGAGCTGGGCTCAGCATAACAGGTCAGTTAGTAACGTTCTTAGCTGCCGCTCTCTGAGAGTCCACTGACACATGACCAAACATTTCCGTAGCTCACAATTCAACATCTCTTCAAGGATAGACCTTTATCTGGCCCCTGTTAACTTCACATGCAAGAATCCGACATGGTTTACTGATTTCCTTTTTTATTGTTGTTCTCACCTTCATTCTCCACCAGCATTGCCTCTTTTTCCATGACATCATGTTGAATATCTTTCCACTTAAGAATATAAACAATATTATTTCCATATTCCCGAATTGCATAGGAATAGTAGGCCATAGCAGTCTGGCTGAGTTTATATCAGTTTTCAGATAGAAAAGCAGTAATACTTAATTAAGTGTAATTTTAATTTAACACAATTAAATTAAATATAAAAATTTAATCGGGGTGATTGGTGAAGACTGGGGCACTTTGGTGAAGACTAACTCTACGGCTTGCAATCAGCTAGGAGCATTAACTGTACTAAAGTGAATACTCTTGGATTCCTGGTTTGATGTTGATATTCTATGTGTTGTACATTTGCTTTTTGCTGTTTTGTGCAATTTGCTCTTTTTTTGTGGCGTGTTAGGTGTTTGAAGTTTTTCTAGGAACGAGTTCCATGTGTTTTTCCGTTTCGTGGTTGCTGGGGGACAGATGAATCTCAGAGTTGTATTCTGCACATGTACTTTGATAATAAATGTACATTGAACTTTGAAATAACCCTCTTGTTTAAACTTTAGTCACTTTTACTACAATGGCTGAAGATGATATTCCACATATGTTACAAAGTGAGGAATTGCTGACGTTGGGAATTTGAAAAGGGAAAAGAAATTGCAAGAAATACTTAAAGCAGCATAAAAACATAGTGGTTATTGCAATTACTTTCCAACACCAACAATCACCAGTTGGGGTTAGAATCCCACTGTTTACTGTAAGGAGTGTGTGCATTCTCCCTGTGACAATGTGGGTTTCCTCTGGGTGCTCTGGTTTCCTCCCACATTTCCCAGATTTACAGTGAGGGTTAGTAAGTTGTGGGCATCCCATGATATAGCCAGAAGCATGGCAACACTTGTGGGCTGCCCCCAGTACAATTCTTGCTGATTTAACAAACAATGCATTTCAGTGTATGTTTAAATTTTTTGATGTACGTGTGACAAATGAAGCTAATCTTTACTCTGCAGGTCAGGCAGTATCAGCGGAAAAGGAAACAGGATGATTCAGCTAAATAATCTTTCATTAGAAAGGTTCTGATGAAAACTTGTTGGTTTGAAGTGTTATTTCTGTTTAATGCAGTGTGATAAATGGAATTTTGGATAGATGCCCTCTGAAGTTAGACTTTAGACTGATGCTGTCAAACTTACAGTGTATTTCTTGCATTTTCTGCTTTTAATGCACAATTCAGAATGGGATGAAAGTAAGACATTATGCCATCTCCTATTGTGTAATATTGTTGCACTAGATTTACATTAAGCTAATCATTCTTTATTAAAGGATGACAGCTATGACATACAATCACCATAACAATTTTTCAGTAGCAATGTTCCTCATATTACATTGAGGCCATTTTAATTAGTTTATCAATGTAAACAGATTTTGTGTGACATTTTAAAAATTGTTTTCTATCATCAGCAGGTGGATATCTTGCTTATTAATAATGATAATGATAGGAGAGCGAGATATGAACATGCGGAATTCCTGTCACTTTCATATTAATCTTCCTAACACCAAAGGCAACTTTTTAAAAAATCCATTGCAAAATGTGTATTTTTTAATCAATGGGTGTCAAGTTGTTAATTCCCCTTCAATACTATTACTTGTAGATACAAAGGCATTGACATGGGTAAAAAGCCTGTTGGCTGGACATTCAGGACTTGCTTTACCGCCTTCTCATTTGGCAGAAGATACGAAAGCCTGAAGGCGTGTACAGCTGACCTCAAGGACAATTCTATCCTCCTGTTTCAAGTCTATTGAACGGTCTCCTGGTACAAAAAGATGGGCCCTTGACCTCACAATCTGCTTCGCTACGACCTTTCACGTTATTGTCCAGCTGCACCACACTTCCTCTGTAACTGCAGCACTTTATTCTGAATCCTTTGATTGTTTTCCTTTGTACTGCCTCAACGCACAACTGCAGTGAAACGATCTGCATGCAAAACAACGATTTTCTCTGTACCTGGGTGCAGGTGACAATGATAAACTAATTCAATACAAAGAGGAGAAAGGCTCTTAATTACCATAGTGTGGAGATGAGCATCTGCATCCAGTGGTGAGAGAGTGAGGTGCACTGGTTGAAGGTCAGCAAAAGTAAAGTCCAGCAACACTATTAAGCTCCACTGCTGATCTTTGTGACAATGTACCACATGTGAGCAGGACAATATGATTGCAGTCAAAGAACTGTAACCAAGTCGCAAAGCATTCCTTAGTATATAAAGTAGCTAACATAAGAACATTGAACATAGAAGACCAAGGTAACATGTCTAAACCACTGGTGTCCTGTTGTACTCACCTCAATAATGAACCGATACTTTGAGAGGCTGGTCAAGGACAATATCTGCAGCATGCTACCACCCGCATCGGACCCCCTACAATTCGCCTACCGACACAACCAATCAACAGATGATACAATAGCCACAGCTCTACACACCGTCCTTACACGTCTGGAGAAGAAGGATGTTAATGTGAGAATGCTGTTCTTGGACTACAGTTCAGCATTCAACGCCATAATTGCCTCCAGGCTCGACAAGAAGCTCAGAGATCTCAGCCTTGTGTAGCTGGAACCCGGACTTCCTGTTAGATCATTGGCGGGTGGTAAGACTGGGCTCCCTCACTTCTGCCCTCTGACCCTCAACACAGGTGCCCCTCAGGGCTGTGCCCTAAGCCCCTCCTTTACTCTCTGTATGCCCATGAATGTGTCGACACCCACAGCTCCAACCTGCTAATTAAATTTGCTGATGATACTACTCTGATTGGCCTAATCTCAAATAATAACAAGGCAGCCTACAGAGAAGAAGTCTTCACCCTGACATAGTGGTGTCAATAAAACAACCTTTTCCTCAATGTCGCAAAAACAAAGGAACTGGTTGTGGACTACAGGAGGAATGGAGACAGGCTAATCCCTATTGACATCAATGGATCTGGGGCTGAGAGGGTGAACAGCTTTAAGTTCCTTGGCATAAACATCACTGAGGATCTCACATGGTCTGTACGTATCGGCTGTATGGTGATACAGGCACAACAACGCCTCTTTCATCTCAGATGGTTGAAGAAGTTTGGTATGGGCCCCAAATCTTAAGAACTTTCTACAGGGGCACAATTGAGAGCATTCTGTCTGGCTGCATCACTGCCTGGTATGGGAGCTGTACTTCCCTCAATTGCAGGACTCAGCAGAGAGTGATGCGGACAGCCCAGTGCATCTGTGGATGTGAACTTCCCACTATTCTGGACATTTACAAAGACAGATGTGTAAATAGGGCCCGAAGGATCATTGGGAACCTGAATCACTCCAACCACAAACTCTTCCAGCTGGTACCATCTGGGAAACAGTGTCACAGCATAAAAGCCAGGACCAACAGGCTCCGGGACAGCTTCTTCCACCAGGCCATCAGAATGATTAATTCATACTGATACAATTGTATTTCTATGTTATATTGACTGTCCTGTTGTACATACTATTTATTACAAATTACTATAACTTGCACATTTTGACGGAGACGTAAAATAAAGGAAGGAAGTTGAGAAGCAGGACCACGAAGGTAGACATCTCGGGATTACTGCCTGTGCCACACAACAGTGAGTATAGGAATAGAGTGAGGTGGAGGATAAATGCATGGCTGAAGAATTGGAGCAGGGGTCAGAGATTCATATTTCTGGATCATTGGGATTTCTTTTGGGGCAGGTGTGACCTGTACAAAAAGGACTGGTTGCACTTGAATCTCAGGGGGACCAATATCCTGGCGTGGAGGTTTGCTAAGGCTATTGGGGAAAGTTTAAACTAGGATTGCTGGGGGGAGTGAACCAAACTGAAGAGACTAGGGAAGAGGAGATTAGCTCACAAGAGAAAGCTCGTAGACAGGGCGATAGGGAGGATAGGCAGGTGATAGAGAAGGGATGCACTCAGACCGATGGTTTGAGATATGTCTATTTTAATGCAAGAAACATCATGAACAAAGCGGATGAGCTTAGAGCGTGGATCAGTACTTGGAGCTATGATGTTGTGACCATTACAGAGACTTGGATGGCTCAGGGTCAGGAATGATTACTTCGAGTTCCAGGCTCTAGTTGTTTCAGAGAGGACAGGGAGGGAGGCAAAAGAGGTGGGGGTGCGGCACTGTTGATTAGGGTTAGTGTCACGTCTGCAGAAAAAGAGGAAGACATGGAGGGATTGTCTATGGAGTCTCTATGGGTGGAAGTTAGGAACAGGAAGGGGTCAATAACTCTACTGGGTGTTTTTTATAGACCACCCAAGAGTAATAGGACATTGAGGAGAAGATAGAGAAACAGATTCTGGAAAGCTGTAATAATAACAGTGTCGTTGTGGTGGGAAGAGTTTAATTTCCTAAATATCAATTGGTATGTCCCTAGAGTGAGGGGTTTAGATAGGGTGGAGTTTGTTAGGTGTGTTCAGGAAGGTTTCTTGACACAATATGTAGATAAGCCTACAAGAGGAGAGGCTGTACTTGATCTGATACTGGGAAATTAACCTGGTCAGGTGTCAGATATCTCAGTGGGAGATCTTTTTGGAGATAGTGATGACAATGCTGTCTCCTTTACCATAGCATTGGAGAGGGATAGGAACAGACAAGTTAGGAAAGCGTTTAATTGGAGTAAGGTGAAATATGAGGCTATCAGGCAGGAACTCGGAAGCATAAACTGGGAACAGATGTTCTCAGGGAAATGTATGGAAGAAATGTGGCAAATGTTCAGGGGATATTTACGTGGATATGTACATAGGTACATTCCAATGAGACAGGGAAAGGATGGCAGTGTACAAAAACCATGGTGTACAAAGGCTGTTGTAAATGTAGTCAAGAAGAAAAGAAGAGCTTATGAAAGGTTCAAAAAACTAGGTAATGTTAGAAATCTAGAAGATTATAAGGCTAGCAGGAAGGAGCTTAAGAAAGAAATTCAGAGAGCCAGAAGGGGCTATGAGATGGCCTTGGTGGACAGGATTAAGGAAAACCCCAAGGTATTCTACAAGTATGTGAAGAGCAAGACGATAAGGCATGAGAGAATAGGACCAATCAAGTGTGACAGTGGAAAAGTGTGTATGGAACCAGAAGAGATAGCAGATGTACTTAATGAGTATTTTGCTTCAGTATTCACTACAGAAAAGGATCTTGGCAATTGTAGGGTTGACTTACAGCAGACTGAAAAGCTTGAGCATGTAGATATTAAGGAAGAGGATTTGTTGAAGCTCTTGGAAAACATCAATTTGGATAGGTCATGGGACCAGACCGGATGTACCCCAGGCTACTGTGGGAGATGAGGGAGGTGATTGCCAAGCCTTATTCAAGAAAGGGAGTAGAGATAGCCCAGTAAATTATAGACCACTGAGTCTTACTTCAGTGGTTGGTAAGCTGATGGAGAAGATCCTGAGAGGCAGGATTTATGAACATTCGGAGAGGCATAATATGATGAGGAATAGTCAGCACGGCTTTGTGAAAGGCAGCTCATGCCTTACGAGCCAGATTGAATTTTTTGAGGATGTGACTAAACACATTGATGAAGGTAGAGCAGTAAATGTAGTGTATATGGATTTCAGCAAGGCATTTGATAAGGTACCCCATGCAAGACTTATTGAGAAAGTAAGGAGGCATGGGATCCAAGGGGACATTGCTTTGTGGATCCAGAACTGGCTTGCCCGCAGAAGGCAAAGAGTGGTTGTAGATGGGTCATATTCTGCATGGAGGTCAGTGACCAGTGGAGTGCCTCAGGGATCTGTTCTGGGGCACTTACTCCTTGTGATTTTTTAATAAATGACCTGGATGAGGAAGTGGAGGGATGGGTTAGTAAGTTTGCTGATGACACAAAGGCTGGGGATGTTGTGGATAGTGTGGAGGTCTGTCAGAGGTTACAGCGGGATATCGATAAGATGCAAAACTAGGCTGAGAAGTGGCAGATGGAGTTCAACCTAGGTAAGTGTGAGTTGGTTCATTTTGATAGGTCAAATATGATGACAGAATATAGTACTAATGGTAAGACTCTTGGCAGTGTGGAGGATCAGAGGGTTCATGTTGTCCGAGTCCATAGGACTCTCAAAGCTGCTGCACAGGTTGACTCTGTGGTTAAGAAAGCATATGGTGCATTGGCCTTCATCAATCGTGGAATTGAATTTAGGAGCTGAGAGGTAATGTTGCAGCTATATAGGACCTTGGTCAGACTCCACTTGGAGTATTGTGCTCAGTTCTGATCACCTCACTATAGGAAGGATATGGAAACCATAGAAAGGGTGCAGAGGAGATTCACAAGGATGTTGCCTGGATTGGGGAGCATGCCTTATGAGAATAGGTTGAGTGAACTTGTCCTTTTTTCCTTGGATCGACAGAGGATGAGAGGTGACCTGATAGAGGTGTATAAGATGATGAGAGGCATTGATTGTGTGGATAGTCAGAGGCTTTTTCACAGGCTGAAATGGCTAGCACAAGAGGGCACAGTTTTAATGTGCTTGGAAGTAGGTACAGAAGGAGATGTCAGGGGTAAGTTTTTTACGCAGAGGGTGGTAAGTGCGTAGAATGGGCTGCCAGCAACGTTGGTGGAGGTGGATACAATAGGGTCTTTTAAAAGTCTCCTGGACAGGTACATGGAGCTCAGTAAAATAGAGGGCTATGGGTAAGCCTAGTAATCTCTAGGGTGGGACATGTTCGGCACAACATTATGGTCTGAACCATTGTGCTGTAGGTTTTCAATGTTTCTATAAAGATTTTTACTTCTCATGTATTTGAAGGATGTAAGTAATAAAGACAATTCAATTCAATTCAGTACAGCACATTACAGGCCCTTCGGCCCATAGTGTTGTGCCGACCATGTAACCTACTCTAAAAACTGCCTAGAATTTCCCTAGTGCAAACACGAGGAAATCTGCAGATCCTGGAAATTCAAACAACAAACACAAAATGCTGGTGGAACACAGCAGGCCAGGCAGCATCTATAGGGAGAAGCACTGTTGACGTTTCGGGCCGAGGCCCTTCCCTAGTGCATAGCCCTGTATTTTTCTAAGCTCCATTTACCTATCTAAGAGGCTCTTAAAAGACCCTATTGTATCTGTTTCCAGCACTGCTGCTGGTAGTGCATTCCATGCACTCACTACTCTCTGTGTGAAAAACTTACCCCTGTCATCCTCTTAGTACCTATTTCCAAGCACCTTAAATCTGTGCCCTTTCATTCTAGCCATTTCAGCCCTGGGAAAAAGCCTCTAACTATCCGCACGATCAATGCCCTCAACATCTAATACTCCTCTATCAGGTCACCTCTCGTCATCCGTCACTCCAAGGAGAAAAGGCCAGGTTCACTCAACCTATTCTCATAAGGTACACCCTCCAATTCAGGCAGCATCCTTGTAAATCTCCTCTGCGGTGTCTCTAAAATATCCACATCCTTCATGAACTGAAGTGACAAGAACGGAACACAGTACTCCAAGTGCTTGCCTGAGGTGATTTTCAAGCACTTGGAAATAGGGAAAACTGTTCAAGCGTTGGATGGGTCCCAAAGAGTTGGTCTTACATGGTTAAGCCAAATGACATTGACTCTGCCTGTCAAGAGGGGCTGGAAGGACCCAAACGCAGGTCGCAGACACTGAAGTACTAGGGGGAGGACAGGATGGGGATGCCATGGCACTTAAGGGTAGAGCTGGGGTTCAGGCAGATAGACTCCAGGCAGGCAGAGCGGAGCGGCTCCCGAAGTTCCGGCAGGCGGAGCGGAGCGGGCTCCCGAAGCTCGAGTTCAGGTAGACAGGCTCCCGGGGTTCAGGCAGGTAGACAGGCTCCCGGGGTTCAGGCAGGTAGACAGGTCCCCGGGGTTCAGGCAGGCAGGTAGACAGGACCCGAGGTTCAGGCAGACAGACAGACAGGTCTAGGTGGTGATAGGCTGGCAGAGAGCCCTCCCTGGGCGGGCCGCATGTACCCCGGGTAGGGGTGTCTCCCAGGCGGAAACACCGGAGGCCTGGGCACGACGCGGACCCCTAAGCGGGTGCGGGCACTATCCCAGAGTTCGGGCAGAAGAGAAGGAGGGGGCAGAACCCCCGCTGGGCCACAGCCCATTGGCCGGAGCCGCCCGACGGAGGCAAGGGATAGGAAGGGGCAGAACCCCCGCCGGGCCACGGTCCATCGGCCGGAGCCGCCCGCCGGAGGCAAGGGATAGGAACAGGCCGAACCACTGCTGGGCCGAGGCAGGTCGGCCAGACGTGCCCGACAGGGGCAAGGGGTAGGAATGGGCATAGGTCCAGGTTGACCAACACAACAGCCATGACAACGGGAAATTTGGAAACGGCCGGCAGACAGCGCGACCGCGCGAAACACAAAACCGAGCGGAGAAGTGGGACCAGCGCATGGGAAGAAAAGGTGGGGAAGCGGACCAACCTGGCAGTACTGGTACGGGCAGAGAAGCATGATGAAGAATAGGTCTGAGCCCGGGCAGGATAACAGAATGCAGAGACGAGTTCGGAGCCGGCAGAGAAACGGGAAACAGAACAAAACGATCACCCGTCTGGTCCCGGTCCCAAGGCCCCTTATAAATATCTGCAGCTCAATGAGTTACAAGTGTGCCTCCTTGAACCAGGAGGGTACTAACTAGATCACGGGTGACGGGAGGGACAACTGCAGGACCCGGAGTCCAGAGCCCCGGACCGGATCAAAACCCGGAACGCGATTCCGGATCGGACCCTGACACAGCCCTAAGGTCCAGGGAGGCAGAGCCTGAAATCAAGTTTCTACCTTTAGTCTGCATTCTCAGCTTCAAAAAGAAGAAGCGTTGGAACCACGACATTCTAACATTATGGCACCTTTCCATTTAGAGAATCACAAGAGATGGCGGATGCTGGAAATCTGGAGCAACACACTAAGGCACTGGAGGAACTCAGCAGATCAGGCAGCTTTGATGGTTGATATTTTGGGTGGAAATCCTTCATTTGGGCTGAAAAGAGGGGAGGTAGATAGCATTATGTGTGAAGTGAAGGTGTTGACCAAGAGCTGTGGGTGATTGGTGGATCCATGTGAGGAGGGAATAGCAGATGAGGAAGCCAGAGGGACCAGCGTGGGAATGACTCCTATTTGGAGAGTATTGGGTCTGCATTGGGGATTCTTGGTCCTGCTGCCAAATCCTCTGTTAGTTTTACAGGAAAATTTCTATTCTATATGAAATTTGTTTAAGCCAGAAGATTTTGCTTTGAGATTCAGGAGTTCTACTCAATATGGAGTTGTTGGCACAATGAATCACAGATTTCTGCTACAAAACTTCAGGTCGTTTGTTTACAAAGAAAGAACTGGCTGTGTTGACTGACACTCAGTGGCCACGTTATTAGGTACACCTGCTTGGTAATGCAAATTTCTAATCAGCCAACCATGTGGTAGCAACTCAATGCATAAAAGCATGCAGACATGGTCAAGAGGTTCTTTTGTTTTTCAGACCAAACTTTAGAATGGGGAAGAAATATGATCTCCCAAGTGATTTTGACCATGGAATGATTGTTGGTGCCAGATAGGGTGGTTTGAGTATCTCAGAAATTGCTGCTCTTCTGGGATTTTCATGCACAACAGTCTCTAGAATTTACAGAGAATGGTCTGAGAAACAAAACACATCCAGTGAGCAGCAATGAGATGAAAACACCTTGTTAATGAGAGAGGTCAGAAGAGAATGGCCAGACTGGTACAAGCTGACTGTAAGGTGACAGCCTTGTGCTTATCTGTGTTCTTCCTTAATACTGAAATCTTTCTGAAACTTCACTTGGGTTCAGTCTTCTAATCTGCATTAACTTTAACAGACTGTATATAACGGTATATGGATTGTGCTTAGCTTAAACTAGCCAAGCTACAAAACAAATGGCATCAGCAATACAGTTTATAGCAGCCCTCGGGGTCTCAGTTAAAGCTAAACTTTCTCTTCCGCAATAATGAAGTCACATGTTGTCGACCTTGTCTCAGGACAAGGACTGAAGAGAAAATAAACTAACAGAGGCCCCAGAGCCTGGAATGGCACGCTTGACCTCTGATTCCCCCCAGCTCAGTCTTTTCATTAAAAGCTTTGAATTTATACACCATTCTCCAGTTTAAAATAAGTGAGTTCAGCATAGACAGATAGATAGGCTCTTTATTGATCCCGAAGGAGATTACAGAGTCAATGTAGAATTACAAGTGCTGAGGTATACAACTATATAAATATTCAATATAAATATTAGAACAAAAAATAAGTTACCTCAAACAGTCTAACAGGAGGGGATCATCACTTCCCCGGCTATACAGTAGGTTGAGCCAATAGAGAGCATAATGTTCTAGGGTAAGAGTGACCTCATATAGTGCTGTTTGGAGCTGCACAGTTGTCTTAGTCTATTGCTAAACTGCTCCTCTTTTCAGCTACGGTGGCATGCAGAGCATGAGAAACATTATCCACAATTGCCAGGATTTTCTGTAGGGTCCCTTATTCTACCATAGCCCCCAGTATGTCCAGTTTGACTCCTGTAACAGAGCCAGCCTTTCTGATCAGTTTACTGATTGGTATCACCTGTGTTGGTGCCATTGCCCCAGCTCACCACAGCATACAAGATTGTACTGGTGACATCAGACTGGCAGCTTCTCAGAAGATCAAGGGTTTAAATCCTAGTTTTGAGTTTTGGGCACTAATATTTCTTCTGATGCTACAGTCCACGAATCTCCATATGGCCTCCCAGGTGGATAAAATGGATCTCATGCTACTGTTTTGGAGAGGATGTCTGGTCAAAATTTACCCCACTTTTGGCATGGTCTACATGTCCTGTGTACAACACTAATACCCACTCTAATTTGCTTGAAAAATAGCACTATAGTTTCTAGTACAAAAATTCATACCCCAATTCAGGGCCAGACAGAAGCAGCACTGAATTTCATTAATTGTATCTTAAGTACTTCTTATATACAGTGATTTTAACTGCAAAGAGAAAGGGAAGCCACTCTGACAGTCCATTCTTGGGGACTTGTCCAGAAATCTCCACAAAAAAATTGGACACAAAAAGACTTTCATTTGTAATGTGAAGGCATTAAATATACAGATTGTTAAATTCTCCAGCATGTTTCTTTCAACTAAAGACAGAAAATTGATGCTTTGGAAAGTAGTATTTAATAACAGCTGCTCCTCAGTCAAATTAGATTAACGATTTGACCAGGCACATCCCATCCAAGTCAATTTAAGTTAATTTAGATTCAGATTCAAATTTATATTTGTCATGTTTGTAATGTGCTACATTGCTGTTGCATCATCGTCTGGTGTGGAAATGCCAATGCAGAGGATCATAAGAGGCTTCAGCGAGTTATAACTTCAGCCAGCTCCATCACAGGCACAAAATTTCTCACCATCGAGAACATCTTCAAAAAGCAATGCCTCATGAAGGTGGCAGTCATCATTAAGGACCCTTACCATCCTGGACAGGAACTTGTTCTCTTCTCAGTACTACCATCAGGGAGGCAGAGTAGGAGCCTGAAGACCAACACTCAATGTTTTAGAAATAGTTTCTTCCCCTGCAATTAGACCCTGGACCCATGAAGACTACCTTGCTATTGCTCTTTTACACTATTTATTGATTTTTATTGTAACATAGTAATTTGCAATGCCTGAATTGCAATGCTGCCACTAAAGAACATGTTTCATGACTTACGTCAGTGACAATAAAGCTGATTCTAATTCTGATTTTGATTTGTTCCTCAGTCGTAATGACAAAGTTGCAAATCATGATCATGACCTCTTCTCAACAGCAGTGGACCTCGTACATAGAAGTTAATGGAAGATACATTTCTGTTTTGAGGGAAATGTTCAGAGAAACATGCCAAAAACAATCAACTTCTGCTTTAAATATACCCACTCTCTTGGTCTCCACCGCCATCTGTGGCAGAGCATTCCATAGACTCACTACTCTCTGGCTAAAAAAAATCCCTCCTTACCTCTGTTCAAAAAGGTCAACCCTTAATTTTGAGGCTGTGCCTCTAGTTCTGGATATCCCTACCCACATCCACCCCATCTAGTACTTTTCACTACCCCCCCCCCCCCACATCGCATTCTTCTAAATTCCAGTTTACAGGCCCAAAGCAGCCAAATGCTCTTTGTATGTTAACCCATTCATTCCCGGAGTCATCCTTATGAACCTCCTCTGACATGGGCTCAAACCTGACCTTAGGTGCTGTGGAATTTGGATGTTTTCCCTATGGCCATGTTGATTACCTCTGGTCGCCCTAAGGCACATGGGTTGGTGGATTCATTGGCCAATAGAAATTGTCCCGAGTATGTAGGTGAGTAGTGGAATCTGGTTGGAGCTGATGAGAATGTGAGGAGAACAAAAAAAAATGGGATTAATGCAGAATTAGTATAACTGGGTGGCAGGGTAGAGATGCGTCTCCACCAAAGGAGGTGTAATACGCTCCTTCTCTTTGCTAGGCTGCAGGTCACTCTTGGGCAAGGTGTAGCGCCTACTTAGCCCCCTCCTCACCCCCCTTGAAGCCATTGGAGCAGGTGATGGATGGTCATATGAGCAGCAGGTGTATATCATAAATCCTGGTTATGCAACCACTGATACCAGACAGACAATCTCTGAAGAGTATTGAGCTGGGCCCACCTGGCTTGTAAAGACACTGCCCAGAAGAAGGCAATGACAAAACACTTCTGTAGAAAAATTTGTCAAGAACAATCATGGTCATGAGACCATGATGCCTACATCCTGCGACATGGCACATAATAATGATGATAGTGAGTGTAACTGGCTATATAAGCAGTTCTATTGAAATGGCAAATGAATTCCTAGGCTACCACCAATTTTGTAAACTTCACATCATGATCCCACCCCACCACCATTCATTTATGATTTTTAAGATTAAGCAAAACAAAATGGAAGAAAATCAAAGAAACTGCAGATATTGAAAATCTAAAATGGAAAAGAAATGCTGCTTATGTCAAACAGGCCAAAAGCCCTGACGAAGGGACTGAAACATTGACTGTTTATCCCTGTCCATAGATGCTGCTTAATCTGCTGAGTTCCTTCAGTGTTTTTCCTCAAGATTTCCAGCATCTGCCGAATTTCTTACATTTATGATTTGCTGCTTATTTTTCTCCCTTTCCTTAAATCAAAAAGGTTGTAGCTCCTATGCTAATGTTTTGAGCATTGATACATTATCTTACTATCCTGGCCGTAGAAACATTTGCATTACTTTTCAATGCACGTGACGCTATTGACTGACAGGACGGGACTAGACTGGTTCCCAAACTGCCCTCAAACGATACTCGGTGGATTCTGCCACCTCATTGCTCTTGGTTTCGTACAACCCCGAGATAAAATCAACTCAGGACAAGACGCTGACACTTTCAAGCAGAGATCCCTTTAGAGAAATCAGCTCTGAACCGGACTGAGGCTGCAAGTGCTGGCTCTCATGGGAGAGATATGTAGGCTGTTAGCTAATTCAAAGACCAGACCTGTTCAACAAGTCAAACAACTGCATCTGCATTTTAATTTTTTTTCTCTATCTGGCTGGCCAAAAAAACATCCATTGAAACCCAATGAATGAAGGAAGTTTTAGGGTTGGGTTGAAAGGGGAAGGTGACGTTTTACTGGTAGCCGCCAAAATCTGGGAAAGTCCAGAGCTACTTGTGTACAGATCAGAGCAAGTTATGAATGGAAACCATAATTAGTGATTGTTACTTGGAATGAGTGGTACTTAACAAATTTGTAATCCTGGGTGTGGTGAATAGTGCTAATAGTGCTCTCAGCCTCCTATGCTTTCCCACTGCAGAATGTGAAATAATTTTAATCTTTTGGCGTGACATTGCTGTTGAAGATGTGAATACAGCAATGGCATCACTCAAAATCTTCGGCTCCCTCAGTCTTGCAGAGAAAAAGAACAAGAAATTCAGAAACACGGCATCTTTTCTGAGCAACATGATTTGAGCGTCTCCCAGAATGGTGACACATCAATTTACAGTACAGCTGACCTGGGTTCATTTCCTGCCACTGCCTAGAAGGTGTTGGTATATTCTCCCCATGAAAGCATGGGTTTCTTCTGGGTGCTCTTGTTTCCACCCACACTCCAAAAGCATACAGGTTGGTAGGTTAATTAGTCATTTAAATTGTCCTGTCACTAGGCCAGGATTAAATCGGTGGGGGGGGGGGGGGGGGTTGCTGGGCAGTACGACTCAGAGAGCTGGAAGAGCCTATTCCATGCTGTATCTCAATAAATAAAGCCATGAGCCTGACTCACGTAAGTTCCCTGGCCTCCACTGAACTGCTCAGGTGCCCAGATAAACCAAACTCATTAATCAATTGCAATCGCACACCTCCTCCACCATTCCCCAAACTTCCTCCCATTTGGTGTCACCCACCCTGCAAAGTGACTCTCCTCACAAACTTAATCCTGCCCTCAAGCAGTGATCCTACGATGTGACAACCCCACCAGATGATCCTCAATCATACAGACTTCCTCCCTGATGACTCCTGAATCTAATATCGAACCCAGTCCAGGACCGGATTCTGGGCTCAACCTGCCGTGTTTTATTGTAACTTGCAGGAATTTTATTTTGCACTGTACTGCTGCCACAAAACAATGAATTTCATGATGTAGGCAGGTTAATAGTTTGACATGGACCAAATGTGCCAAAAGGGCTTGTTTCTGTGCTGAAGTGTTCTAAGACTCTATGACTCTCTATGATAATTAAACTAACTCTGATTCCGATTCTAATTCCTTTACAAAGTTTCTCTATCTTGAGCACATGCAACATATACTAAGAAGAGCTTGGAAATTATTCCTGGTGGCCTGACTAATATTTAACCCTCACCTGGCATCATTGAAGCAATAGATTTGGTTGCCACCGCATTGCTGCTCGTGGAAACTTTCTGGGCTTATTTGTCAGCTTTATTTCCTCCATTACCATAGTGACTGCATTTCAAGAAGAATTTCAATAGCTCTAAAGTGCGCTGGAATGTTCTGAGGTGTTGAAGTGCAAGTATGCAAATGCTATAATCGATTTGGTTTGAGGTTTTGGGTGGCAGTGTAAAACAGGACCGATTTGATCCATTGTTCCATAATCATTCTTAGGCTGTACAAAAGATGTGGGTGTTAGGTTGTGGAGAGCCAGGTGTGGGATAGAATTTCAATGCATGGTAGAAATAAGTAATTCAGTTAAATTGTTCTGTCATTGGTTATTGTGTTAGCTTCCTTCCCACACTTCTTTCAAGTCCATCCTTCGCTGCTATGTATATTTATCCAGCTTCTTGCTCATTGCCTCTTAAACCCCCCTGAATATTTTCTTTCATCACTAGATATTGCCAGTGGTTTTAAATTCTTGACAAAGTATAGATAGCTAGGCCATGCATTGAAACCCAAATATCTGAAGGTCAGAGCCATCTTCAGTTTCAGCCTCAGTTTTACATTTTGGGTGAACTGCTGTCCACCTCAGCAAGGACCCCATTTTTATGCCTTTGAAAACCTCAATGCAAAAGGAGACCTGACCCTTTACATTTTGAATATTTCCCAAGTTCTGGATCCAAGTTAGGATGCCTCATATCCCCAGTCTACTTTGGTCCAGCCAGGTAGATGCCATAGCCAAAAAAGCTCATCAACACTTTTATTTCCTCAAGGGGATAAAAAACAAGGCAGGTCCTCATCGACCCTTCCCAATTTTTATCGATGCACCCATAGAAAACATCTCATCTGGATAAATGATGGGTTGGTATGACAACGGCTCTGCCTGTGACCATAAAAATCTGCAGAGAGTTATGTACACAGCTCAACACATCATGCACAATAGCCTCCCTTCCATGACCTCTGTCTATACATCTTGCTGCCTAAGACCGCAACCACCCCAGACATTCCCACTTCCCTCCCTCCCATCAGACAGAAGATACAAAAGCCTAAAAGCGCTTCCCACAAGGTTCAAGGACAGCTTCTACCCCACTGTTATAAAGCTACTCAATGGTTCCATTGATGGACTCTTGACCACACAACCTACCTTGTGCCTTATTGGCTGTCTGCCTTGCCCTTTTTCTGTAGCTGTTACACCTCATTCTACATTCTTTTTTAAAAACTTGGTTCTATCTCAATGCAATGTGTGATGAATTGATCTGCATGAACAGTATGTAAGACAAGATTTTCATTATATCTCGGTACATGTGACAATAATAAGCTAATTCCAATTCCTCTCCATCCTGAGCGGAGGATGGAGAGGATTTTTCACACGTATCACTTTCATGAACTTCATTTATGAATGTATTTGCTTACTTTTATTGTTTGCATAATTTGTTTTTCTCTGCACATTGGGTGTTTGATAGTCTTTTTTTCATAAGTGTTACTGGGTTTCTTTGTTTTGTGGCTGCCTGAGCATAAGGAGTTGAATGTTAAAGTTGTGTGTAGCATACCTACTTTTATAATATTCTTTGAACTTCAAACTTTATTTAATTGACATTTCTAAGCATCTCCCAATGAGACTCATTCAGTTTCCAAATAACTCAGACGAGATAAAAATAGCTTGAGGCACCACAGTGAGAGTCCTCTTGCTATCATTAATCTAACTCATTGATTTTCCTCAATGTACCCATCATTAAGCGCTAACATGTGCCAAGCCAGTTCCACACCAAGTTTTAAGAGGTTTGAAAAGAAATATCCTTTCTAAAAAAAAAACCTAGTCCTGCATTTTCGTGAAGGGGCAACACGTGATATGCTTCACGCTGATTTTCCATTCACTAACTATTTTGCAAGGGGTAGTGTAGAAAGGTTTCATTTATATTTGCACTTCATTCACACAGAGCTCTGACATTTTTTACTTTTGCTGCCAACTTCCGTCATGCTCTCCAAGGATATGCATTGTTTAGAAAGGGCAGGCAGGAAGGCAGAGAGGGTGGCAATGAAATCAAATCACTAAGGAAGAGGCGACATAGGGTCAGAAGGTGTTGAATTGTTGTGGATAGAGCAAAGGAGCTGCAAGGGTCAAACGACCCTGATCGGGGTTATAGACAGAACCCCAAATACTAGTAGGGATGTGGTCTGTAGGTTACAACAGAAAATACAAGATGCATGCCAAAAGAGCAAAGTTACGATAGTCACGGGGGATCTCAATATGCAGGTAGATTGGGAAAATCAGATTGGTGCTGGATTCTAAGAAGGGTAATCTCTAGAATGCCTGCAAGATGGCTCTTTAGAGCAGCTTGTAGTTGAGTCCACTCAGGGGTCAGCTATTCTGGATTGGGTGGTGTGCAATGAACCAGAATTGATTAGAGAGCTTAAGGTAAAAGAACCTTAGGGGGAAATGATCATAATATGATTGAACTCATCCTGAAATTTGAAAAGGAGAAGCTGAAGTCAGGTGTATCTGTATTACAATGGAGTAAAGGGAATTACAGAGGCATGAGAGAAGACTTGGCCAGAATTGATTGGAAGAGAACATTGTCAGGGATGATGGCAGAGCAGCAATGGCTGGAATTTCTGGAAGCAATTCAGAATGCACAAGATATATACATCCCAAAGAGGAAGAGTAAAATGTAAAAGAGTAAAAGAGTAAAGGAAAAATGACACAACTGTGGTTAAAAAGAGAAGCCACAGCCAATATAAAAGCCAAAATGAAGGCATTTAATAGAGCAAAAGTTATTGGGAAGTTAGAGGCCTAGGAAGCTTTTAAAAACCAACAGAACCCAACTAAAAAGTCATTAAGAAGGTAAAGATGGAATACGATAGTAAACTAGCCAATAATATTTCCAAAAGTTTCTTCAGATACATAAAGTATAAAAGAGAGATGAGTAGATGTTGGACCGCTGGTTATTGGATGTTGGAGAGGTAGTAATGTAGGACAAGAAATGGCGGATGAACTGAATAAGTATTTTGCATTTGTCTTCACTGTGGAAGGCACCAGCGATATGGTGGAAGTTCCAGATATCAGGGGTTATGAAGTGTGTGAAAATACCATTACTAGGAGAAGGTTCCTGGGAAACTGAAAGGTCTGAAGGTAGATGAGTCAATGGGACCAGATGGTGTACACCCCAGGGTTCTGAAAGAGGTGGCTGCAGAGATTGTGGAGGCATTAGTAATGATCTTTCAAGAATCACTAGGTTCTGAATGATTCCGAAAGACTGGAAAATAGCATACATCACTTCACTCTTCAAGAAGGGAGAGAGGCAGAAGAAAGAAAACTATAGGCCAATTAGTCTGACATCAATAGTTGGAAAGATGTTGGAGTCAGTTGTTAAGGATATGGTTTTGAGGTACTTGGAGTCACATGATAAAATAGGCTGTAATCAGCATGGTTTCCTCAAGGGAAAATTTTGCCTGACAAATCCAGTGGTGTTCTACAAGGGTCTGTGTTGCGAACGATTCTTTTTACGTTATATGTCAATGATTTGGATGATGGAATTGATGGCATTGTTGCAAAGTTTGCTGATGATGGGTGGAGGGGCAGGTAGTTCTGATGAAGTAGAGAGGCTATAGAAGGACTGAGGCAGATAAGGAGAGAGGGAAAAGAAATAGCAGATGGAATATAGTGTCAGGAAGTGTTTGACCCTGCACTTCAGTAGAAGGAATGAGATGGTTGCCTACTTTCTAAATCAGGGGTGTCAAACTCAAATACACAGTGGGTCAAAATTAAAAAATGGGTACAAGTCGAGGGCCGGACTGGTTCAGTGTTTATTGCAAAACTTATTGAAATGAATTTATTACACATATTAACCTGGAACTAACAAAGCTTAGGTTATTGCCTACAAAAACAACATTGAACATTAAATAAATAAAAAATCAGTTGCATTTATTTCTTATGGCTTTATCTGCAGCTTTTCCGGAGTAATTTCTAATGAAAACATTTTTCCACAGGCCAACACTCTGTGATTCACACTAGTCTAAGCCAGATACTTGGCATCTCATCTTGGATGCAAGTTCATCAATGTTTGGAGTCAGGCTCTGAGCTGAGGAAATCCTCAGAATTGAATGAAGGTGTTCATCAGAAAGACGACTCCTGTGTGATGTTTTGTTTATCTTCATCAAAGAGAACAGTTGTTCACACAGATATGTGCTGCCAAACATAGAGAGCATTTGAGCAGCTTGGGTATGCAGCTGGGGCATTGTGTCGGGAATGAAACGTAGAAACTGTGCAGCGCCCACTGAGTCATACTTTGCCTTGAGTGTGTCACTACATTGGAGTTCAATCAGCTCCATTTGTATGTTGGTTGGTGTGCTTTCCACGTCAGCTGCAAATGGATTACTGAGCAGTTCAAACCTGCTTTTTTGGGCTTCAAAGTTGGCAAATCGCCATGTGAAGTCAGCACCAAGTATGCTAAGTTTTTCAGCAAACTTTGCACGTGGGAACACTGCGGTAGAAACCTGCTCTTTCATAGTTTGGCAACACGGAAAATGGCTCAAGTTTTCTTGCTGCATCTGCATCTCCCACAGGCGCAGCTTGGTTTTAAAAGCCCTCACTGCAGCGTACATGTCTGTGATCACACGACCCCGCCCCTGAAGCTGCAGGTTGAGCGCATTGAGATGGCTCGTGATGTCACACAGAAACGTCATTTCACAAAGCAACTTTTTATCCTGGAGCTCTGTTGTGTCTTTCCCTTTGCTTTCCATGAACTGACAGATCTCCTCACGCAACTCAAAACATCTTTTCAGCACTTTTCCTTGGCTTAACCATCGCACCTCTGTGTGATAGGGCAAATCATTAAATTCTGAACCCAACTCCTCCAGAAACGACTTGAACTCGCGGTGATTCAAACCTTTGGCTCTTATGAAGTTAATTGCTCGTGTTATGGTGCTCATTATATGTTCCATTTTCAAGGCTTTGCCACACAACGATTCCTGGTGTATGATGCAGTGATAAGCTGTCAGCTCACCTGCGCCGTTTTCCTCCCGCATCTTCTCCCGGATCCTGCCCACCAATCCTCTCTTTTGACCACACATCGCGGGCGCTCCATCTGTCGTCAGTCCCACAAGTTTATCCCAAGGCAGCCTCATTATATTTACACATCTGGATACCTCTTCAAAGAGATCTTTTCCAGTAGTTGTGCCATGCATTGATCTTAATCCCAAAAGTTCCTCTGTTACACACAGACTTGAGTCCACTCCACGAATGAAAATTGACAATTGGGCAGTATCAGAAGTGTCCCTGCTCTCATCCACAGCAAGGGAATATGCGATGAAATCTCTTCCCTTCCCCACCAGCTGTTGTTGTAGATTGGTGGCAAGCTCACGTACACGGTCAGCAACGGTGTTTCTGCTCAGGCTCACATTTGAAAATGCTTGCCTTTTATCTGGGCACACGACGTCGCAAACTTTCATCATGCAGTTTTTAACAAATTCTCCCTCGGTAAAGGGCCGGGCTGATTTAACGATCTCTGCTGCCACAATAAAACTAGCCTTTACAGCAGCCTCACTTTGTGTTTTGGCTTTTGTGAACATAGCCTGCTGTGACGCCAGACTTCTTTTCAACTCTTCTACCTTTTGGAGCTTCTGTTTCTTGTCCAGATGCTTGTATTTGTCGTGGTGCTTCGTTTCATAGTGTCGTCTTCCATTATATTCTTTAATTACAGCCACACCGTCTCCGCACACAAGACAAACAGGTTTGCCCTTTATATCTGCGAACATATACTCTGCCTCCCACCTGCCCTGAAAACCCCTGTTTTCAAAGTCCACCTTTTGTTCAGCCATTTCTGGGGTGAGGGATAGCTGAAAGTTGACCACACGTGACTAGCGCCATAAGGATGCTGATGAGAGAGTAAGGCAAGCGCGAGCAATGCACTGGCAGTGCATTGTGGGATTTGTAGTATTAGCGGTGCATGCAATATACCGGCGGGCCAGCTCTAATAGAAAAAAAAATTATTCATTAATGATATTCAGGAAATAAACCAGGAAAACCGAATAAACACTAAAAACTCTGAAAACCTGGTACCTGAATAAACTCAACATTAGCCATATCATACGTCATAGGCGCTTCGATTACTGGGGCCAGCTTTAATAGTAATTAGATATTATCTCGCGGGCCAAAGATAATTCCACCGCGGGCCGGATTTGGCCCGCGGGCCTTGAGTTTGACATATATGTTCGAAATAGAGAGAAAATACACCAGTCTGAGGGACAAAAGGACTTGGAAGTCTTTGTACAGGATCCTAAAGTCTAATTGCAGGTTGAGTCTGTGGCGAGGAAGGCAAATTCAATGTTAGCATTCATTTCAAGAGGACTGGAATATAAAAGCAAGGATTTAATGTTGAAACTTTATAAACCACTGGCAAGGCCTCACTTGGAGTATTGCGAGCAGCTTTGGGCCCCTTATCTTATAAAGGATGCGATGACACTGGAAAGGATTTAAAGGAGGTTCCAGGATTGAACAGCTTGTCATGTGAAGATTGTTTGCTGGCTATGGGCCTGTATTCACTGGAATTCAAAAGAATGAATGGTGACCTAATTGAAACCTATCGAATGGTGAAATGGCCTTGATAGAGTGGACTAGAGAGGATGCTTCCTATGGTAGGAGTGTCTAAAACCAGAGGACATAGCCTCAGAATAGAAGGGTGTCCTTTTAGAATGGAGTTGAGGGGGGAATTTCTTTAGCCAGAGAGTGGTGAATCTGTGGAATTCATTGCCACAGGCAGCTGTGGAGGCCAAGTCTTTATGTGTATTTACGGCAGAGGTTGATAGATTCTTAAATGGTCAGGGCATGAAGGAAAGGCAGCAGATGGGGCTAAGAGAAAATATTGGATCAGCTATGAATAAGTGGCAGAGCAGACTCGATGGGTCAAATGGCCAAATTTTGTTCCTATGCCTTATGCTGTCACTTTTAATTTGTCCATATCTGACTCTTCCCTTCCGGGATATTGGTCTCTGTCTCGGAGAAGTCAGCAACAAACATATCAAGCCCACAGACACCCCCAGTTGCCTCAATTATGCCTCCTCTCATCTTGCTTTCTGTAAGTAATCTATTCCATTCTCCCAGTTCCGCTGTCTGCATCTTCTCTGCTCTGATGAAAACTACATTCACACAGGCATCTCTTACAATGTCTTCTTTCTTCCTGAACTGTGACTTTCCATCTACCAAAGTTGAAAGGGCCATTGACAGCACTTGAATTTACCATATGACTGGTCTCATACACTCCCTCCCCACCTTCTTCTGAGCTTTTCTTTGGTCCTTGTTTTCCACCTCACAATGCAGCTGGGGCATTGTGTCGGGAATGAAACGTAGAAACTGTGCAGCGCCCACTGAGTCATACTTTGCCTTGAGTGTGTCACTACATTGGAGTTCAATCAGCTCCATTTGTATGTTGGTTGGTGTGCTTTCCACGTCAGTTGCAAGTGGATTACTGAGCAGTTCAAACCTGCTTTTTTGGGCTTCAAAGTTGGCAAATCGCCATGTGAAGTCAGCACCAAGTATGCTAAGTTTTTCAGCAAACTTTGCACGTGGGAACACTGCGGTAGAAACCTGCTCTTTCATAGTTTGGCAACACGGAAAATGGCTCAAGTTTTCTTGCTGCATCTGCGTCTCCCACAGGTGCAGCTTGGTTTTAAAAGCCCTCACTGCAGCGTACATGTCTGTGATCACACAACCCCACCCCTGAAGCTGCAGGTTGAGCGCATTGAGATGGCTCGTGATGTCACACAGAAACGTCATTTCACAAAGCAACTTTTTATCCTGGAGCTCTGTTGTGTCTTTCCCTTTGCTTTCCATGAACTGACAGATCTCCTCACGCAACTCAAAACATCTTTTCAGCACTTTTCCTTGGCTTAACCATCGCACCTCTGTGTGATAGGGCAAATCATTAAATTCTGAACCCATCTCCTCCAGAAACGACTTGAACTCGCGGTGATTCAAACCTTTGGCTCTTATGAAGTTAATTGCTCGTGTTATGGTGCTCATTATATGTTCCATTTTCAAGGCTTTGCCACACAACGATTCCTGGTGTATGATGCAGTGATAAGCTGTCAGCTCACCTGCGCCGTTTTCCTCCCGCATCTTCTCCCGGATCCTGCCCACCAATCCACTCTTTTGACCGCACATCGCGGGCGCTCCATCTGTCGTCAGTCCCACAAGTTTATCCCAAGGCAGCCTCATTATATTTACACATCTGGATACCTCTTCAAAGAGATCTTTTCCAGTAGTTGTGCCATGCATTGATCTTAATCCCAAAAGTTCCTCTGTTACACACAGACTTGAGTCCACTCCACGAATGAAAATTGACAATTGGGCAGTATCAGAAGTGTCCCTGCTCTCATCCACAGCAAGGGAATATGCGATGAAATCTCTTCCCTTCCCCACCAGCTGTTGTTGTAGATTGGTGGCAAGCTCACGTACACGGTCAGCAACGGTGTTTCTGCTCAGGCTCTCATTTGAAAATGCTTGCCTTTTATCTGGGCACACGACGTCGCAAACTTTCATCATGCAGTTTTTAACAAATTCTCCCTCGGTAAAGGGCCGGGCTGATTTAACGATCTCTGCTGCCACAATAAAACTAGCCTTTACAGCAGCCTCACTTTGTGTTTTGGCTTTTGTGAACATAGCCTGCTGTGACGCCAGACTTCTTTTCAACTCTTCTACCTTTTGGAGCTTCTGTTTCTTGTCCAGATGCTTGTATTTGTCGTGGTGTTTCGTTTCATAGTGTCGTCTTACATTATATTCTTTAATTACAGCCACACCGTCTCCGCACACAAGACAAACAGGTTTGTCCTTTATATCTGCGAACATATACTCTGCCTCCCACCTGCCTTGAAAACCCCTGTTTTCAAAGTCCACCTTTTGTTCAGCCATTTCTGGGGTGAGGGATAGCTGAAAGTTGACCACACGTGACTAGCGCCATAAGGATGCTGATGAGAGAGTAAGGCAAGCGCGAGCAATGCACTGGCAGTGCATTGTGGGATTTGTAGTATTAGCGGTGCATGCAATATATCGGCGGGCCAGCTCTAATAGAAAAAAAATTTATTCATTAATGATATTCAGGAAATAAACCAGGAAAACCGAATAAACACTAAAAACTCTGAAAACCTGGTACCTGAATAAACTCAACATTAGCCATATCATACGTCATAGGCGCTTCGATTACTGGGGCCAGCTTTAATAGTAATTAGATATTATCTCGCGGGCCAAAGATAATTCCACCGCGGGCCGGATTTGGCCCGCGGGCCTTGAGTTTGACATATATGTTCGAAATAGAGAGAAAATACACCAGTCTGAGGGACAAAAGGACTTGGAAGTCTTTGTACAGGATCCTAAAGTCTAATTGCAGGTTGAGTCTGTGGCGAGGAAGGCAAATTCAATGTTAGCATTCATTTCAAGAGGACTGGAATATAAAAGCAAGGATTTAATGTTGAAACTTTATAAACCACTGGCAAGGCCTCACTTGGAGTATTGCGAGCAGCTTTGGGCCCCTTATCTTATAAAGGATGCGATGACACTGGAAAGGATTTAAAGGAGGTTCCAGGATTGAACAGCTTGTCATGTGAAGATTGTTTGCTGGCTATGGGCCTGTATTCACTGGAATTCAAAGGAATGAATGGTGACCTAATTGAAACCTATCGAATGGTGAAATGGCCTTGATAGAGTGGACTAGAGAGGATGCTTCCTATGGTAGGAGTGTCTAAAACCAGAGGACATAGCCTCAGAATAGAAGGGTGTCCTTTTAGAATGGAGTTGAGGGGGGAATTCCTTTAGCCAGAGGGTGGTGAATCTGTGGAATTCATTGCCACAGGCAGCTGTGGAGGCCAAGTCTTTATGTGTATTTAAGGCAGAGGTTGATAGATTCCTGATTGGTCAGGGCATGAAGGAAAGGCAGCAGATGGGCCTAAGAGAAAATATTGGATCAGCTATGAATAAGTGGCAGAGCAGACTCGATGGGTCAAATGGCCAAATTTTGTTCCTATGCCTTATGCTGTCACTTTTAATTTGTCCATATCTGACTCTTCCCTTCCGGGATATTGGTCTCTGTCTCGGAGAAGTCAGCAACAAACATATCAAGCCCACAGACACCCCCAGTTGCCTCAATTATGCCTCCTCTCATCTTGCTTTCTGTAAGTAATCTATTCCATTCTCCCAGTTCCGCTGTCTGCATCTTCTCTGCTCTGATGAAAACTACATTCACACAGGCATCTCTTACATTGTCTTCTTTCTTCCTGAACTGTGACTTTCCATCTACCAAAGTTGAAAGGGCCATTGACAGCACTTGAATTTACCATATGACTGGTCTCATACACTCCCTCCCCACCTTCTTCTGAGCTTTTCTTTGGTCCTTGTTTTCCACCTCTCCAAACTCTACATCAAAAAGATTATCCTTCACGGTACCTACCACCCTTGATGAAATTCCACCACCAGACGCTTCTTCCTCACCATCCCTCTTTCAGCATTCCTAAGGAGGAGTTATCCTCCGCAATCTCTGGTTTGCTCTTTTATCTCCACCAACCATGTCCTTTCTAAAGACACTTCTCTATATAAATCCAGGAGATACAAAACCTATCTTACCATAAGACCATTAGTCATAGAAGCAGAATTAGCCTAATCAAGTCTGCTCTGTTATTCCATCATGGCTGATTTATTGTTTACCTCTAACCCATTTTCGTGCTTTTTCACCGTAGCTTTTGATACCCTTACTGATTAGGATCCTATCAACCACTGCTTTAACTATGTCCAATGACCTGGCCTCAACAGCTATCTGTAGCAATAAATTCCATAGATTCACCACCCTCTGGCTAAAGAAATTCCTCCTTATTTTTGTTCTAAAGGGAGGTCCTTGTATTCTGAGGCTGTGCCCTCTGGTCTGAGAACCCCCTCCCCCCACTATTGGAAACATCTTCTCCATGTTCACTTTATCTAGGACTTTCAATACTCAATAAGTTTCAATGAATCCCTCTTTTCTACTAAATTCCAATGGGCACAGCCCCTTATCTCTTCCCTTTTCACCATCTATGGACACCACAATACTTGTTCCAAGCTAGTGCACCGCATTCAGAGCTATTGATTTCATAATGGTGAAACCAAAGGGAAATTGGGTGACCACATTGTGGAGGATCTTCATTCAGTCCATCGGCATGACCCTCAACTTCCAATTGTTTATTATTTTAATCCTCTAACCCATTGTCACTCAGTCCCACAATCACGTTGCCTCCTGCACATATATACCAATGCAGGCTGGAGGTACAAATCTGAATCTTCTGTCTGGTCACGTTTCAGCCTTCTGGAATCAATATCAAATTTCACAACTTCAGGGCTGAATTTTCGCGCGGTTAGCACAATGCTTTACAGCACCAGCAATCACTGATCGGGGTTCAATTCCTGCCACTATCACCGGGGTTTCCACTCTGGTTTCCTCCCACGTTAGGTTGGGGCTAGTAAATTGTGATTTTTCATGGAGTGGCACTGCAGAATTGTAGTTAGCACAATCACTTCACAGCGCCCGTCTGTAAGAATCCCACTGCTGTCTGTAAGGATTTTATATATTTTTTCCATGACCATGTGGATTTCCTCCATGTGCTATGGTTTCTTCCCACTTTCCAAAATCCCATCATTCAGTCAGTTGTGTGCATGTCATGTTGGTAGTGGAAATGAGGTGATGCTTGCAGCCTGCCCCAGCACATCTTGGACTATGTTGGCTGTTGACACAAAAGAGGCATTTCATTGTATGTTTCAACGTACAAGTGACAAATAAAGCTAATCTTTTTAAAAAAATTTCTGTTTGGAGCAGAACTAACTGATCTTCTACCAATAATATTGGATCAGTTTCCCTCTTTCCATCACCCTCTGACCTGAAGGGCTTTTCCTACATTTTGCAACGTTTATGTTCCTTTGAATGTGTTCTCTCTCTCACACTGCACTCAATTCATAACTTTTATGTTACTTAATTCTATTATGGACTTTAATTGATTGAGAAATATAGTGCAGCCCAAGAAGACACACTGCCCAGTAACCCAGCTATTTAACACTAGCTTAATCATTATGATTTGGGCTACTCCATCTACAGTGTATACCCACAGCAAACCTGGTCTTACCCTACCACCCTTATTCCCTTTGTCCTATCCATCTTTTCTTCAACCCCTCTACAACTTACAATTAAATAAATAAATAAATAGTGCAAAAGATGAATAATGAAGTAGTATTCAAGACTTCTTGGACTGTTCAGAAATCCAATGGCAGAGAAAAAGAGGCATTTCCTAAAGAATTGAGGCTCCTCTACCTTCTTGATGGTAGCAATGAGAAGGGAGTATGTCCCAGGTTTGGGGTTAGTATAGAAACTGATTCTGGGGGGAAACATGAGCTATAACTTAATTGAATGGTGAAGCAGGTATGAGATAAGAAAAAGCCTTTATCTGTCTTCCTAATTTTATATTCTTATGCTTTAATAACCTTCCAAATCACATGAAAAACCTTTTATGTCCGCCTGTGAAGAAGTCAAGGGACGATTACTTAGATTATGTGGCCAAGCCTCTGGAGTTGCACACTGAGTTCTGAACCAGAGTTAATGGTTAACTCAGAGCTATTATACACAGCTAATAGCTTAACATTCAGACTGATTGAAGCATTCCACACTGTACCTCATATCAGCTACTTGTAATGAGATGTCAAGGCAAGATATTGAAAATTCAAATCCTTCTTTCAGTATGAAGACAAAATATAGATTAAAAAGTTAAATTTCAGTGGCATTTTAAATTCTTTTTTTTTCAGATTTGAGCATTATTAGTGATTCCAGCATTTATTCTTCATCCCCAATTATCCTTCAGTTAATGGTGGAGAGTCATCATCTTGAAATTCCGTATCTCTTCTAGTGAAGGTCCCCCTTGAGTTGCTGCATAGGCAATTCCAGGGATTAGACTCCATGATGATGATTAGACCCCATTTTGGTGATGTAACTTCAAGCAGGGATAGCATGTGATTTGAAGATGAACATGCAAATTGTGGTGTTACCATATGTCTATTCCCCTTGTCCTTAACTGCAGAAAGTTTGAAGTTAATAAATCAAGGCCCAAGGTAGAAGGGGATGAGTTATTAACTTCAAACTTTCTGCATAATCACTCAAAGAGTTGACCTGCATGTGCACTTAACGAGAGCTGCATAACTCATCTCCTTCTACCTTAGGCCAGGAACTTATCAATCACCCATCTGTGGACACTTTTCTGGAGGTCCAAGATCCGTATGCTCCACGACCGCTCACTAAGTGTAAATGTAGGAGGGGACTATGTTGAAAAATAAATGTGCTAGGTTTTCTAAAATTGACTCCTTCAACCTTATAGGACATGAACATATCAATCACCCCTCGTAAATATAACAGATTTCTTAGCCTCCACAGCCATCTGTAGCAATGAATTCCACAGATTCATTGCACTCATGCTAAAGAAGTTTTTCATCATCCCTGTTCTAAAGGGACGTTTTTGTATTCTTTGCCTATGCTTTCTGGTCCTAGACTCCTCAACTGTAGGAAACATCCTCTCCATATCCACTCTATCCAGGCCTTTCAATATTTAATGGGTATCAATGAGAACCCCCTTAATCATTCTAAACTCCAGGGAGTGCAGGCCCAGAGCCATCACCTGCCCCTCATACATAGAGCCTTTCATTCTGGGATCATTCTTGTGAACCATCTCTTGGGTATACTGTTCGAATAACAGTAGAACAGGTTGCTTTGTCCTGGGCACTGCATAGCTTCTTGATAATTGCAGCTGTATTTATCTGGGCAAGTGCAGAGAATCCCAACACACTCCTGACTTTTGTCTTGTAGGTGGTGAATAAGGCCTTGAGGTAACAGGAAGGAGATTGCTCATGGCAGGATATCAGCTTCTGATATGGAATTGTTGCAATCATGTTTAGCTAGCTGATCTAGATTGAGATTCTGGCTATTGGTGACCCCCAGAATGTTTCTGACGCAATGCAAAATCCAGAGGAAGTCAAACGTGGGAGGCAAGTTCAACCTCATGTTTAATGCCACCTGATGGTACAGATATACAACCAAATGAAACAACATTCCTCTGGAGCATGGTGCACCAATTAAACATTTGTCACACACAGTGCATGAAATATTACTATAATTCAGAATGCATAAAGTTCAAGTCAGCAGCTCGCTGCCCTAGTGATGAGGCCTCAGAGGTGGCAGGGTACTCATTAGGCTCACAGCCTGAGGGAAGAAGCTGTTACCCAGTCTGGTGGCCCTAGTCCTCTTGCTTCCTTCCTGACAGTAGCGGGTCAAGGAGGTAGTGGGATGGGTGATAGGGATACTTAACAATACTTCAGGCCCTTCTTCTACAATGTTCCCAGAAAGTATCATAAATAGGGGTAAGGAAGATCCCTGTGATCCTCTGGAACGTTTTTACTATCCTCTTTTGGGTTTTGAGGTCCAATGCCTTGCAGTTTCTGTACCACATAATGAAGCAGCCAGACAGCAGACTCTTGATGGTGCTCCTGTGGTAAGTTGTTAGAAAGGCGGTGGGGAGCTCTGCATGCCCTGATCTCCTCTGAAACTGTAAATGCTGTTGTGCCTTCTTGACTAATTGCGGAAATACAGTGGGTCAATGTTAGATCATCCATTACGTGCACACCAAGTAATTTTGTGCTCTTCACTTTCTCCATGGCAGATCATTGGTGTGCAATGGAGAGTGTGGCTTCTTGATGTCCACAATCATCTCTTTTGTCTTGTCCACGTTGAAACTCAGGTTGTTGTTCTCACACCATTTGACAAAGTGGTGGCTCTCTGTATGTTGACTCATCAGTGTTGCTGTTTGAGCTGGACCTGGATGTGCATTAGTTGCTACTTATTAGTCATAGCCTCACTGCTGTCAAGTCTTGCTGCATGCTGGGATGGATGGTACTAACTGAGCATCAGAGTATAATGACATTTGAAATGTTATGTCATTAGTATGGGTAGTGGAACTTCTGTGCAATCAGTGTCACTACCCAGGGCTCCCTCACTCACACTACAGCAACAATTAATCTCACATGTTGAACCAAGGAACTTCTATCCTGATTAACAAGGGAGCATTTTTTGATGCATCCAAAACTTTGCTTTAGTTCCAGGTCTCTCTTCTCTAACGGACTCTCCTGGGGTTGAAAATGTCTGGCGGCCAACTTGGTTCATGGATCCGGGTGATGTTTGATGGGCTGGGTGGATGGGCTTATCCACTGTTTCTCTGCACTCCGTCCCAATGAATGGATCTGAAATTCCCAATTCCAATCCCAAATGCTCCTTCCTTTTGAGTGGTAGTGTATCCAGGATTCCCCACAAGACTGTGGGCACGTCACACTTCTTTTCAAAGGGGCTTCTACACTTTTTGCTTCATCCACTGGGCGAAATGCTGTGATAAAATTGAGAGTGGTTTCAGCCGCCTGGTGTCTGCCATGTCACTGGTGCGGGCTCCAGGGCTGGCTGAGTGTCATTAGGGCCCCAGTGCTGGTGGTAAAGGCCTGCGGAGCTGGCACTGGAGCTGCTTCACTCATCCTGCCAATGGATGTGGAGAATCTTCAATCTTGCTGGTGGTATTCAGTGCTTTGAGGAGTGCTCTGTAAGTTCTCTCTTTCAGAAGCACGGGGAAAAGCAGGAATCACTTTTGCCTAGCAGATCATGTACTTTTCTTTTACCAGGTTTGAGGACAGCTTTAGAGCAATGAAATTATGGGTTCATTTAAGAACAGAAGCCGGCCTTTTGATCCGGCATGTCCATGGCTGACCTTGCATTTCATTCATCCTCACTAATCCCATTTGCCCACATATCTCTCTTAAAATCAGAGTCATACCACATAGAAAGAGACCCTTTGGCCCAACTGATCCATGCCAACCACAACATCCTCTTGCTAGTCCCAGTTGCCCGTGTTCAGTCCATAACCCTGCAAGCCCCCCCCCCCCACATACCTATTCAAATACCTCTTAAATGTTGTAATTGTATCCAGTTTGACCCTTTCTGCTGGCAGCTCATTCCAAATACTCTTTACCCTCTCTGTGAAGATGTTACCTCTCAGGTCTCATTTAAATCTCTCCCTTCATATCTTATACTGTATCTGTGCTCTCTCGTTTTGGACTTACTAACCCTAAGAAGAAGTCTATGACTATCCACATTAACGCTAATAATTTTATAAACTTCTATAATGTCACTTCTCCTACACTTCAAGGAATAACAATTCAGCATAGCCATACTTACCCTCAGGCCTTCTAGTTCACTAGCATCCTCATAAGACTCTTCTGCACCCTCTCCAGATTGACAATGACTCTTCTATCACAGGGTGACCAAAACTCTACACAATAGTCCAAGTGCAGCCTCACCAATGACTTACATAACTGCAATATAATGTCTCTGCTCTAAACCCTGACCAATAAAGGCCAGCATGCTAAATACCTTCTTCATCACCTTGTCTACTTGAGTGGCCCCTTTCAGCGAACTGAGCACGTACACCCAGGTCTCTGGTGCACGACACTCATCAATGTTCTGCCATTTATGGTATAGGCCCTACCCTGGTTTGAATGTGCAAAATTCATCATCTCACACTGAATCCATTTGCAATCCTCAGTCCCTTACTGATCAAGACATCATTGTAATTTATGTCACTATTGGAAGGACCCCCTGATTTAGTATCATCAGCAAACTTGCTAATCATGCAATATACATTCTCATTCAAATCATTTACATACATAATGAATATCAGAATCCAACGCTGACACCAGGGCTACTAGACACAGGCCTCCAGCTGGAATCTTGACATTCAGCCATCACCCTCTGCTTCCTATCATCAAGCCAGACCCATATTCACCTCACTAGCTCCCGAAGAATCCCTTGCAACCTCATCTTCTGAGTGAGCAGGCCGATGTACTGTGGTGGGGTCATGATGCAAAGGGAGGTAGGAGGAGGAGGTGTCTGATACCTGACATTTGGAGGGATCTACTCATCAGACTACATTGTCAGTGGGTCTGATGATGATATAAGGGTTAATTCTGAATGAATGAAGCTGTTGCACGTTCAGAAGGGGGTAGGTTAGAGTGAAAAAGTTAAAGCTGCTCGATGTGGTGACTGCAGTTTGCATTGAGCAGACCTAATAGAGTCAAAGGCTCTGCAGGGTCAGAAAGAAGGCAACGCTTAGATTTGATGCTGCTTTTCTCTTAGAGTCCGCACTGTGAAGCTCAAGTATCCCCAACCATAACCAGAATAATGGGCAGGTTGTTTGAAATGGGACAATGCATCAGGAGGCAATTATACTTCAGACTGAAAGGATTTAGCTGCATTGCTGAATGAATCAAGATTTCTTTACACAAAAACAAAACTGAATTGTTTACTTGCAATTCAATCCAAGTGAAATATTCATGACTAAACTAACCAGTAATATAGTAATTACATGTTGAATATCTCTTATCACGTTAGGTGGCCCTTTGCTCAGTGAGCTACTGTTTGAAGTGCTGTGCCCGGTGTCACGCAAACAAATCCACTTGTGCTCTATGAAGTCATTTAGACTGAGGAGAATGCCTGGCTGACCAGTTTTATTTATTGATAAAGCCCATTGAGGAGATGGTTCTGTCTGCCTTTTAAAAAGAAGTAGCTATTTAAAATTCTGCTAACAGAATCGGAGAAAGTTGCGGAGGGTTGCCATCTCAGTCAGCTCCATCACAGGCACCAGCTTCTCCAGTGTCGAGGACATCTTCAAAAGGTGGCATCCATCATTAAGGACACCCATCACCCTGGACATGCTCTCTTCTTATTACTACCCTCAGAGTGAAGATACAGGAGCCTGAAGGCAAGTGCTCAACATTTCAGAGACAGCTTCTACCCATCCACCATCAGATTTCTGAATGGACAATAGACCAACTCATGAACACTACCTCACTTGTTTTGCTTTCTTTGTGCACTACTTCCTTAATTTAAATGAATTTAAATGAGTTTCAGGAAGAATGCACACAGCATAAGACCCAGCAATTTTAACTCTTACTTGCAGAAGCTGCACATAATTATGGCAGGGGTCTTCAGCTGGCATGAAGTTTCCTTGGGAATCAGAGAGTCAAGCAGATGGAAATAAACCTTTTGAGCCAACCAGTTCCTTGGCATTATTTTGAAGATTAAAAGAGCTTAATAATATAAGAAGTGAAAAGCAGGATCTCTTAGCTCAGCATTATTTTCATTGCTGGGGTGGTGGTGGAGGCAGATACATTATGGAGTTTAAGAGACATTTGAATGAAAGAAAAATGGAGGACTATGTAGGAGGGAAGGGTTAGATTGACCTTGGGTACATCGGCACAATCTGTTGTTGTTTCATACGGCAGGTGTTTATCTCTTCACACTACTGACGGAGTGGGAGTTAGCGCAATATTGTGGATTGAAAGGCCCGTACTGTGCTCTAATGCTCTAGGTTCTATGTTTTAGGTACCCTATCAGCCCCATATCCCTTGATTCTCTTAATTTTAAAAAAAAGTTTTTGGTCTATGTCTTTATTATACTCAAGGTAAACCAAGCAGGTAGAGGTGATTCTCATCAGCCTGACCAATATTTAACCTTAAATATCATTGAAACAACAAATCTGGAAACGTGCGTGACAATCAACACTGGCGCACTGTGTGCTTAGCCCACTGATCTACTCTGTCTACACCATCACTCTGTGGCTAGGCACAGCACAAATGCCATCTATAAATTTGTTGCCAGAATTTCAGATGGTGATGAAAGGGCGTACAGGAGTGAGACAGATCAGTTAGTTGAGTATTGTTGCAGCACCAAACTTGCACTCGATCAAAGTAAGACCAAAGAACTGATAGTGGACTTTAGAACAGGTAAGACGAGGGAACACACACCAGTCCTCACAGAGGGATCAGAAATGGAGAGAGTGAGCAATTTCAAGTTCCTGGGTGTCAATATCTCTGAGGATCTAACCTGGACCCACCATGTTGATGCAGCTACAAATAAGGCACAACAGCAGCTATATTTCATGAGGAATTTGAGGAGATTTAGTACGTTACCAAAAACACTCAGAAATTTCTACAGACGTACCATTCATAACCAGCTGCTTCACTGTCTGGTTTGGGCACAGGATCAAAGTAAGCTGCAGAGAGTTGTAAACTTAGTCAGCTAAACCATAGGCAATAGCCTCCCTGGTATCCAGGACATCTTCAAGGAGCGATGCCTCAAAAAGGCGGCATCCGTCATTAAGGTCCCTGTTCACTCAGCTCCTGCCTTTTTCACATTGCTACAATCAGGCGGGAGCTACAGAAGCTGAAAGGCACACACTCGATGATTCAGAAACAACTTCTTCCCCTCTGTGATCAGGTTTCCGAATGGACATTGAACCCATGAGCACCACCTCTCTACTGTTTGTATTTCTATATTTGCACTATGTATTTAATCTAACTATATATATACTGTAAAGTTTTTGCCCTATTATTATGCATTGACAACAAATTTCACATCATATGCCAATGTTAATAAACCTGATTATGATTCTGACTGCAGAAGCTGTGGGGGAGGAATGATTGGGTGCAGGTACAATGTCATGTTATCTTTGCAGCTGGAGGGGTGGGAAAGAATGAGTGCATTGGAGAAGCTAAAGGTTTCTCTTTAGAGGTTACAACAGCTTTCCTATCGTCCCTGGCCTGCCAATATAGAAACACAGAGTGACAGAGCATGTCCAACCCAATACATCCATACTGACTACGCTGGTCCCATCTGTTCATGTTTAGCCCATCACTCTCTAAACTTCTCCTACCCAAGTTCTTAATTAGGTGGCTTTTAAATGTGCCCAAGTCAACCACCATTTCTGGTAGCCCATTTCAAATACACTTTACATGAAAAACTGCCCTGATATCCTTTTTAAGTCTCTTACCCCTGACCTTAAACCTATGCCCCCATATTGAAAGCACACTCTCCCTGAGGAAAGGACTATGTGCTTTCAGTATAAATCTAACCTCGCCTACCTGCTGTGAACTTTTTGCAAAATGGGCTACTTCTGTAACTGGGCCCTTCGCTCTGGACTCTGGTGATAACTATGGAACCTCCACATTTTCAAAGTTCAAAGTTCAAAGTACATTTACGATCAAATTATTCAACCTTGAGATTCGTCTCCTCGCGGCATCCACAAAACAAAGAAACCCAAAAGAACCCATTAAAAAAAAGGGAGACTGTCAAACACTCAGTGTGCAAAGAGAAAAACAAACAAATTGTTTTCAGTGTTTACCTGCCATAAAAGAGCTTAAAAATGCAGCACCTTGGGATTGCACAGATAAATAACTCCGTACATTGAACTGCCTAATGCCACATGGACCAAACACTGCAATAGCGGTTCCTTAATTCATTTCAGCCTTTTATAACATTTAGTTATCAGTCTGTAACAAGACTTGCAAGAGCTTGCAACGTTGCTTACTGGTGTCCAACAACCAGAATCTTCAATCAGTCATGCAATATGCCGTCAGAAAATCCCACAGAACTAGCTCCTCCTGATAATTAGATTATAACTTAAGGCAAAGAAATACAAATGATAAATCCAGTTGCAGTCACATAGGAAATCTCACACATTCTTCAGCAAACTATAGCATGCATTTGTAAATACCATGAATGTGACATGGCAAATTGCATGGGGCATCATCAGACCAGATCTGCTTTGAGCCCCAGAGGGAGACAGCAAGTTGGTAAATGGGGAGGGTTTCAAGGTAGGTATTCAGAGGGGAATGATGGAATGAAGGAATGATTAATAACTAGACAGCTGAAGGCAAAACATAAATCTGTCAAGTCGTCACTCTGACCAACACCTTCATCCATGAACCCGCCATACTATTCTCCCCAGCACCGCTACCTTATCACTTCCTGTCAAGAGTCCTGCATGGACACTCCTGTAACACACACAATTTGCTGGAGGAACTCAGCAGGTCAGGCAATAATATTAAATATTAAATGGTGTTTCGAGCCGAGAACCTTCAGATGCCAGAATAAGAAGGTGGTGGGGGGAGGGGAGGAAAGAGGCTTGCTGGAATGTGATAGTGAGGCCAGGTGGGTGGGAAAGGTCAAGGGCTGGAATAGAAGGAATCTGATAGGAGAGGAGAGTGGACCATAGGAGAAAGGGAAGGAGGAGGGGACCCAGGGGAAGTAAAAGGTCAGAGTGGGGAATAGAGGAAAGGGGAGGGGAAATTTGTTTACCGGACGGAGAAATCGATATTCATGCATCAGGTCGGAGGCTACCTAGATGGAACATGGACGCCATGGACCTACACTTTGGAATGGGAAAAGGAACCGGAATTAAAATGTTTGGTCACTGGGAAGTCCCATTTGTAGTGGATGGTGCAGAGATTCTCGGTAAAGTTGTCCACCAATAACGTAAAGGAGGCTGCATCGGGAGCACTGGAGTCAATAGTCGAACCCAGCAGATTGACAGGTTGAGTGTCCTTCCTCACCTGGAAGGACTGAATGGAGGTGAAGGAGGAGGTGTATGGGCAGATGTAGCACTACACTCCTGTACCTAGCATGTTCATATAATCAGTCAATGTATATGAACTAATCTTATGTATTTACTTGTATATTTATTGTGTGCTCATTGTGTGTGTCCATGTTTTTTAATGCTGCATTGTTTGAGAAACAATCACTTCATTCCCCTTTCCACGTTTTATGCACTGACAAATGACAATAAAGGGTTTTGAATCGGAGAAACAGAAGTAACCAGACTGGAACAGGGTGCAAGAATATGGAGGGGCAAGGCCACAGAAGGCTTTGAAAACTAGGATGGTAATTGTAAAATCTGATATGTGGCTGGGCCATGAGCAGCTGATGGTCACTGATGAAGGGCTTATGAGAGTATAGTGCTGAGGAACAACGTACAGCAAGGTCAATGTTATCCAGAATTTAAGATGCCAATGTAAAGGAGAAGGAAATAATTGTTACTCCAGATCCGATGCACCATAAAAAACATAATATGCATGAAGAACGTATTCAAAACATAATAAATATAAATTTAAAAGTGATCCTATGAAACACAATGTACATGTAACTGCTATATACATTAACCGATTGTATGCACATAGATTGTATGCAAGGCGAGTGGAGAAAGCGGTATGAGACATCAGAGGATATAGAGTCCCAGAGTAATAGAAACGTACAGCGCTGAAACAGGCCCTTCAGCCCATCTAATCCATGCTGAACCATTTAAAGAGCCTCATCCCATTGACCTGCAGCAGGATCATAGCCCTCCATACCCCTATCATCCACGTACCTATCCAAATTCCTCTTAAACATTGAAATTGAGCCGGCATGCACCATGTGTGCTGGCAGCTCATTCCACACTCACACTATCCTCTGACTGAAGAAGCGTCACCCCCATGTTCCCCTTCAACTCTGGTGCCTCTTCTCTGTCTCATTTCAGCCATACAGAGCAGAGATGCTTGCTCTCTGAAGCACATGAAATTTGTGCTTGGGAAGCCAAAGCAACGGCATGTAAAGAAATTGGGCTTGAATATGCTCCAAAGTGGTAACGAGATTCAGTTTACACAGACTCCCTGAGTTATTCATATGCATATTCCGGGCATTGTTTCTCACCCACACACACTCAGTGAGCTCCAGCCTTTCTCTCCATTTGGCAGCCTTAACTGGATAGGCCATCCACTTCAAGTAACGAGAAACGCTCATATTCATGCAGAACCTTTCACTGACCTGAGTCATCCTAAAGCACTTTAAAGCCAATTTCTGTAAGTGTAACTGGTGTTGTCCTGCAGGATATGCAGCTGGCATATTGTACACAATGTGAATGCAAATAAATTCAACTGTGTTGTTACAGTATATGGACTAGATAATCTGCGTGGCTGAAATTGGTTAAAGAATAAATATTAAGCTAGTCTTCCCTTCTTCAAAATACTGTATTGTCCACTTGAGATTCAAAGAATGTATAAATTATACACCTTGAAATATGTCCGCTTTCAGGCAGTACAAAGCAAGAGACCTGTATTAACCCAATTAACAAAAAAAGACCAAAAACCACTGCACACAGAAAGAGAGAGAGAAAAAAAACACACATCATGCAACATCCCAAACTAGACTGAGTCCCAGACACGCTCCCAGAGTAGCTGGAGTAGGCCCAAGCCTCGGTCCCGAGTTCTTCACACCAGAAACACACACAGCCAGATCAGTTCACACACCGCGGAGAAGGGAGTAAATATTCATGGGAGAGCAAGTGAGATCAGCCCAGTCAGCACCAGGTAGTGCCACACTCTAAGACCCAAACTGAGGCGCAGCGACGTATCTGGGCCACCCAGCCTGAAGCCAGGCTTGATCTTGTCAAGTCAGACTGGGGCTTGGAGGGATCGCACCTTGCACTCGGGTTTGTGGATGGGATTGAAACTCTTCCATATCGACTCCTTTCCAAATTGCTCACTTCTTCTCCATCAGCGATACGAACTCCGTCTGTGACCCTGGCTCAAACACATCGCGCCTTGCAATGCCCCTGTGTGACTCATCCCGGAACCAGCCTCGCCTCCGCCTGCCTCTGTGGCGGTAGTTTACCACAACTTGCTTCAGAAAATACGTTATAAGTAAGGTTTCTCGTTGCATCTCTTGCCTTACGATTTACCAGTAAGCTGTCACACGTCTTTGGTAGCGCCATCTTAAACTAGAAAGCGAAGAGCATCTTTGTTTAATATCTCTGAATCAAGGAAAGATTTTCTAACTGTTTTGGTGGAAATCTAAAATGGCTGATTATAAACACAATGTTGTTAACTAAAATTCTCAAAATGAAAGTTAAATGCCAACACTGCTACTGGAAGCAATGACTATATACTAAATGAATATTTCTCCTTTACAGGGTTTGTAGGAACAGAAGCCCTCTTTCCCGGACAAAGATGAGGGTAAGCAGGGAGCGTAAACATTGCTGTGCTTTGGGTCAAGTCTCAGCAAGACTAGGATGAAAAGAAGGGAGTTAAACACGATCAGAATGAAACAGTAATTAGCTGGAACGTGCATACCACGTGCGCAATGGCTGAACCTGTGGCACAGCCCGCCTGTCCGTGCATTTAGATAAGTCCATGGTTGTGATACTACTGTCTTAATCAGACTGACATAAGGTCCTTACACAAATTACCGGAGGGCCTGTTGAAATGTTTGTAGGTAGAAGCAAAAGTGTCCTTGAAATTCTTCTGAAAATCTCCCAGAAGGGCAGAGCTTGGAGTCTTTCACCATCAGGAGGCCTATTAGTTACCCAAAGCTCCCCTGATTCATTCTAAGAATCAGGAATTTGTCTGACAAACCTAAAATATCTTTAAACTCAAAAACATGCTAAGTGAACACCTGATAAAAAAGCACACATGCAAAATGCTTGAAGAGCTCAGCAAGTCAGGCAGCATCTATGGAGGGGAATAAACAGTCGGTGATTCGGGCTGAGATCCTTCTTTACCACTGGAAAGGAAGGGTGAAGGTGACAGAATGAAAAGCTGGGGGGAGCGGAAGGAGGATAGCTAGAAGGTGATAGGTGAAGCCAGGTGGGTAAGAAAGGTAAAGGGTGGGAGAGGTTAGTGGACCACAGGAGAAAGCGAAAGAAGAGGGGACCTGGGGGAGATGACAGGTAGGTGAGAAAAGGTAAGAGGTGAGAGTGAGGAATAGAAGACGAGGGGAGGGAGAAATTGATATTCATGCCATCAGGTTGGAGTCTACCCAGAGGAACTATAAGACGATGCTCCTCCACTCTGAAGGTGGCCTGATTGTGGCACAGGAGGAGGCCATGGACTAACATGTCAGAATGGGAATGGGAATTGGAATTGAATTGTTTGGCCACTGGGAAATTCTGCTTGTGGTAGATAGTGCGGAGGTGCTCGACAAAGCCGTCCCCCAAATTACAACTGGCCTCACCAATGTAGAGGAGGCTATATCGGGATTAAAAAAATAGGACTGAGGGACATGGGAGACTAAACACAGAATGCTCTGCTACCACTAAAGTTGTATCAGCATTAACACCTGTTATAGAGTTAAGTGATGTAAATTATCATGTTAGATCGGTATTAATTTTAGCGGAAAGAAGACAAACGGGTTTATCCATTGGAGGAAAACTTTGAGCTTTTGATTAAGAAGTGAGACTGTACTAACAGAATCAGTTGCGTTTTATTGTAATGTGGTGAAACTTTAACATCAAAAAAGAATCCTGGTATTCAACATCAATGCAATAAATCGCAAGGTTAAAGATATATCTAAATAAACTGTGCTCTGAGTTTATGTTATCACACTTAAATTATCCTTTGTTAGTTAGTTAAACTATGTAAAATATTCTATTTTTACATCTTGATAAATTTCACTGAGTCATGGGATGAGCAGATTTACAAGGTGATACCAGGGAAGAAATTTAGTAATGCTAACTAAAGAGAAAATGCTTGAGTTATACTCAGTAGAACAGAAAATAATCTAAGAAAAAGTTCAATATGTTGGAAGTACCATTAAAGAATGATTATTGTCCCGCAGCTAGTAAATAAATGACAGCATGTTACTTTTTAGGATAGCTAGTTGGCAAAAGTTTATTCATTCAAAGGTTATTGCTATGTGGAATATGCTCTACAGGAGACATTTGAACTCAAACCACTTCGAGCTTTAGAATTAGATAAACTCTGGCCAGTTGCATCGCTACTTGGTATGGTGGCTCTAATGCACAGGATCATTCACAGAGGGTTGCAGACTGCCCACCACTGAAGAAAGAGAGAAATTGCCTTTCAACTCACAAGAGAGCATAGGCCTTCGACTTTTTGCTGTTGATATTTCTGTAGCAAGGGATTTCTTTTTTACGATGTCAAGTAGCTTGGAGGATTCTGGATTCGAACTTCCGCCCCAAAGTCCAGCGCTGATGCCACTACGCCACCAGCCAGCATATCCCCACCACTGAGGACACCTTCAAAAGGCATAAAGTTACATGCACTGCCACTGCTTTCTGTTGGCTATATCAGTGTTTTCCCACGGTTCCAGAGACAGAGAAGCAGTTTCAGCAACAGGTTACTATCGATGCAATGCTCCTCAGACAGGATGAAGAGGTCAATACTCCCCAATGCCATTAGGCTTTACAATTCTACCGCCAGGACTTAAGAACTTTTTAAAAGCTATTATTAATGCTTTTTGAGATAGTGATTTAGATGCATATCATATTTTTTACTGAGTTAAGAATTGTATGTAATTAGTTTTGCTACAACAAGTGTATGGGACATTGGAAAAAAAGTTGAATTTCCCCATGGGGATGAATAAAGTATCTATCTATCTATCTATCTATCTATCTATCTATCTATCTATCTATCTATCTATCTATCTATCTATCTACTGCACAACAGGCTGTTCAGCCCATCATGTCCATGTTGAAATCTTTGCACGTCACTGTTCCTTCACTGTCACTGATCCTGGAGTTCTCTCCCGAACAACACTGTGGGCATGCTCACATCTCAAAGACTGTGGCAGTTCAAGAAACAGAATCAGAATCCGGTTTAATATCACCGGCAACTTTCGCCACCTTCAACAGGACCCCACCACCCAGCACATCTTTCCCTCCCTACTCCTCTCAGCTTTTCGCAGGGATCGTTCCCTCCGCGACTACCTGGCCCACACGTCCCTCCCCACAGAACTCCCACCTGGCACTTATCCCTGTAAGTGCAAATGCTACACCTATCCCCACACCTCCCCCCTTACCACCATTCCGGGCCCCAGATAGTCCTTCCAGGTGAGGCAACACTTCACCTGCGAGTCTGGTGGAGTCGTCTATTGCATCCGGTGCTCCCGGTGCGGCCTCCTCTACTTCGGCGAGACCCGACGCAGATTGGGGGACCACTTCGTCGAGCACCTCCGCTCTGTCCGTCACAATAGACAGGACCTCCTGGTTGCCACCCACTTCAGCTCTGCCTCTCATTCCCATCTAGATATGTCCATACATGGCCTCCTCTACTGCCATGATGAGGCCAAACTCAGGTTGGAGGAGCAACACCTCATCTATCGTCTGGGTAGCCTCCAGCCTGGTGGTATGAACATTGAATTCTCCAATTTCCGGTAATTCCCTCCCCCTCCCCCTTCCCCTATCCCAGGTCCCTCTCTGCCTCTCTCCCCTTTCAGCTTTCTGCTTTTTTATCTCTACAGTTCTTTCATGCTTATTCCCTCCCCCTCCCCCTTTATCTTTCCTCTGATTGGTTTTCCACCTGGCGCCTCTAGGCCCTAACCCCTCCCCATCTCTATTACAGGGCTTCGGCCCTCTCTTCCCCCCCATTCCTGATGAAGGGTCTCGGCCCGAAACGTTGGCTATTCTTTTCTCACGGATGCTGCCTGGCCTGCTGAGTTCGTCCAGCGTTGCGTACGTATTCCTTAATATCACCGGTATTTGTCGTGAAGTTTGTTGTCTTTGCGGCAACAGTAATAATGGAGGAAAATAACATGAATTACAGTAAGTATGTATATATTAAATAGTTAGATTAAATAAGTAATGCAAAAATAGATATAAAAGAGTAGTGAGGGAGTTTTCACGGGTTCAATGTCCATTCAGAAATTGGGAGGAGAAGAAAACTCAGCACTATCTTCTCAAAAGCAACCAGTGATGGGCAGTTAAACACTGACTCCGCCTGTGAAGCTCACATCCCCTGAAAGAACATTAAAAAATCCACGAGGTAACCTTGCTCAACAATCTCCCATGCAGAATCTGATCAACTGGATCCTGAAAATCCAAATTCACCACACCACTCGTTCCCCTGCTCTGTTCCTTTACTCATAAGTTCAAAAAGGTTAGTCAAAGATTAGAATCAGAACCAGAATCAGGTTTATTATCACTGAATTATGTCGTGAAATTTGTTGTTTTATGGCAGCATGACTGCAATTTACAGTAAGAACTATAAAAAATAAATAAGCACCACAAAAAAGCAAAAGAGTGAGGTAATGTTTATGAGTTCATGGACCGACAGAAACCATATGGTAGAATGGAAGAAGCTGTTCCAAAAACATTGAGTGTATGTCTTCAGTCTCCTGTATTTCCTCCTTGATGGTAGTAATGAGAGGAGTATACAGAAACATAGAAGACCTACAGCACAATACAGGCCCTGTGGCCCACAATGCTGTGCCAAACATGTACTTACTTTAAAAATTACCTGGGGTGACCCATTGCCCTCTATTTTTCTAAGCTCCATGTACCTCTCTTAAAAGACCCTATCGTATCTGCCTCCACCACCGCTGCCGGCAGCCCATTCCACGCATTCACCGCTCTCTGTGTAAAAAACTTACTGCTGACATTTTCTCTATAGCTACTTCCAAGCACCGTAAAACTGTGCCCTCTCGTGTTAACCACTTCAGTCCTGGGGAAAAACCTTTGACTATTCCCACGATCAATGCCTCTCATCAGCTTGTACATCTCTGTCAGGTCACCTCTCATCCTCCTCCGATCCAAGGAGAAAAGGCCAAGTTCACTCAACCTATTCTCATAAGGCATGCTCCCCAATCCAGGCAACATCCTTGTAAATCTCCTCTGCACCCTTTCTGTAGTTTCCACATCCTTCCTGTAGTGAGGCGACCAGAATTGAGCACAGTACTGCAAGCGGGGTCTGACCAGGGTCCTATATAGCTGTAATATTACCTCTCGGCTCTTAAACTCAATGCCACGGTTGAGGAAAGTCAATATGGATAGTCCCAGATGGCGCAGGTCCTTCGTGGTGGATGTCACCTTCATCGCCTTTTGAATAAACATGAGAAGGTCTGCTGGAAATCCAAAGCAATGCATACAACATGCTGGAGGAAGGGTCTCGGCCCAAAACGTCTACTGTTTATTCATTTCCATAGAAGCTGCCTGACCTGCTGAGTTCCTCCACCATTTTGTGTGTGTCACCTTTTGAAGATGTCCTCAATGGTGTGTAGTCGAACCTGATGTGCTGCCTCTGCTTGCTCTTCTTTTAGTGTATGGTATCATCGAACAACACAATGCAGATACATCCCCTTTGGCTCAATGAGTCCATGCTGACTAGAGTGCCCACTCAGCTAGTCCCAATGTCCTGCATTCCACCCATATCCCTTCATGTCCTGCCCCTCCATGTACAATGCTCCTCAGACAGGATGAAGAGGTCAATACTCCCCAATGCCATTAGGCTTTACAATTCTACCGCCAGGACTTAAGAACTTTTTAAAAGCTATTATTAATGCTTTTTGAGATAGCGATTTAGATGCATATCATATTCTTTACTGAGTTAAGTATTGTATGTAATTAGTTTTGCTACAACAAGTGTATGGGACATTGGAAAAAAGTTGAATTTCCCCATGGGGATGAATAAAGTATCTATCTATCTATCTACTTGTCCAAGTGCTTCTTAAATGATGCTATTGGAAGTCAGACTTTTATAATATTATGGAAGTATTTTGTATATCAGTCTGTCCATAGACCTGGCATTGTAAACCATTCAAATCACAGACAAGTTTTTGCGAATGGTATTCCTGAGTAAAACCTTCCCTTAGAGTGGCTTCACTGATAGCTAAAGAAATTTTCCTCATGTAACCTTGAATGTAGTTTGATATTCAATATTTAATGAATTGAGCAACAAAGGATTAATATCAGTTCACCTTATTTCTCACATGGAGAATAGCTGATAGACAAAGGGAACTTTGCCAAGACCTCACAGCTTCCTATCAGTTTGTGGTACACAATTAACAATAGACTGATTTTAGAATCTAATCTAGTTTGTTGTTTACCTTTCTATGAGTAACATAAGATCTAAACACTAAGTGTTTTTTTGAAACTGTATATGACTAAGTTGTGAATGGAACTTTCACTGAGCTCAGATCACATATTGACCCATAAACAATTGATATCAGGAGAACAGGAAGTTAAAGGGGATCTTTGCCTCGAAACTGCATCTGTTGAACTATATCTCTCTAATAAGGGGTCGCTTGCTTTGGGATGATAAAAATCTTCACTTACACCTGAGATAGTTTGTAACTGGGAGACAGAAGAGCGCCACAGAAGACGGAACCTGGAGCAACAAAGGATCTGCTGGAGGAGGTCAGTAGGTCAAGCAGAATCTATTGGAGGAGGGAGCAAGATCAGGGTGCAGGGTTTTGACCCATTATATTGCCAATTTTCTTCCATCCTCAGATGCTTCTCTTACCACTGTACTCTTCCAGCAGGCTGTGTGTTGCTCTGTCTCTCCTAACTGCTTGTTTATCGTAACTTAAGATCATGAGTGAGGAATTTCCCCCTTAAGGGGCACACAAGGGGGGAACTTCTTCACTCAGAGGGTGGTGAGAGTGTGGAACGAGCTGCCAGTGGAAGTGGTGGATGTGGGTTTGAATTCAACATTTAAGAGAAGTTTGCATAAGTACAGCCGTGCTAGAAAGTTTGTGAATCCTGTAGCATTTTCTCTATTTTTGCACAAACATAACCTAAAATTAATTGAATTGACTTTATTACTTACATCCTTCATATACATGAGGAACAAAAATCTTTACGTTATACCTCCATCTAAATGTGCAATGTGCAATTTATAGTAATTGATAATAAATAGTGTGTGCAACAGGACAGTCAATATAATATAGAAATATAATTGCATCAGCATGAATTAATCAGTCTGATGGCCTGGTAGAAGAAGCTGTCCCAGAGCCTGTTGGTCCTGGCTTTTATGCTGTGGTACGGTTTCCCGGATGGTAGCAGCTGGAACAGATTGTGATTGGGGTGACTCGGGTCCCCAATGAACCTTTGGGCCCTCTTTACACACCTGCCTTTGTAAGTGTCCTGAACAGTGGGAAGTTCACGTCTACAGATGCGCTGGGCTGTCCGTACCACTCTCTGCAGAGTCCTGCGATTGAGGGAAGTACAGTTCCCATACCAGGCAGTGATGCAGCCAGTCAGGATGCTCTCAATTGTGCCACTGTAGAAAGTTCTTGGAATTTGGGGGCCCATACCAAACTTCTTCAACCATCTGAGGTGAAAGAGGTGCTGTTGTGCCTTTTTCACCACACAGCCAAAAGATATAGACAACGTGACATCCTCAGTGATGTGTATGCCGAAGAACTTAAAGCTGTTCACCCCCTCAACCTTAGATCCATTGATGTCAATAGGGGTTAGCCAGTCTCCATTCCTTCTGTAGTCCTTTGCTTTTGCAACGCTGAGGGAGAGGTTGTTTTCTTGACACCACTGTATCAGGGTGATGTCTTCTTCTCTGTAGGTTGCCTCATTATTATTTGTGATTAGGCCAATCAATGTAGTATCATCAACAAATTTAATTAGCAGATTGGAGCTGTGGGTAGCGGCACAGTCATGGGTATACAGAGAGTGAAGGAGGGGGCTTCAGACACAGCCCTGAGGGGCACCTGTGTTGAAGATCAGAGGGGCAGAGGTAAGGGAGCCCACTCTTTCCACCTACCAGTGATCTGACAGGAATTCCAGGATCCAGCTACACAAGGCAGGGAGAAGGCTGAGGTCTCTGAGCTTCTTGTCAAGCCTGGAGGGAATTAAGGTGTTTAATGTTGAACTTCAGGTAAGTCCTAAAACCAGATGAAAAGAACCCAATTAAATAATAACACCAAAAAAAAGATTATACTTGTTCATTTATTTATTGAGAAAAATGATCCAATATTACACGTATTTGTTGGAAAAAGTATGTGAACCTCTGGGGTAAGGCCTTCTACAAGAGGTGTTTGGAGTCAGATGTTCCAATCTTTGAGATGTGATTGGAGGTGTGGGTTGTAGAGGTACCCTGCCCTATAAAAAAAATTCACAAAGTCAGGATACTGACAGAGCCTTCTCAGTCCCAAGGAAGATCTCTTTATGTGCACCATGTCTCGATCAAGGCAACTTTCAGAGGAGCTTAGAAGAAGAATTGTAGAGGTGCAGCAGACTGGAAAAGGCTATAAGTGCATTTCTAAAGTCTTGAGTGTTCATTAGTTCCAAATGGAGGAAACTCAGTACTGCTGTTACTTTTCCTAGGAGTGGGCATTCTGAAAAGATCAAAACCAAGAGCACAACGTGCCATACCGAAAGAGGTGAGAAAGAATCCAAGGGGAAGAGCTGCTTAAATCTCTAGAACTTGCTAAAGTTTCTGTTCATGTGTCCACTATAAGAAAAACACTGAACAAGACTGGTGTTCATAGAAGGACACCACGTAGGAAACCATTGCATTCCAACAAAAAACATTGTTGCAAATCTCAAGTTTGCAAAAGACCACCTGAATGTTCTACAATGCTTCTGGGACAATGTTCTTGTGGACAGATGAGACAAAGGTTGAACATTTTGGCAGAAATACACATTGTATGTTTGGAGAGAAAAGGCACTGCACACCAACACCAAAACCTCATCCCACCTCTGAAGCATGGTGGAAGGAGCATCATGGTTTGGGGCTGCTTTGCTCCCTCAGGGCCTGGACAGCTTGTAATCTTTGAGGGAACTATGAATCCTTACAGGAGAACGTTAGGGTAGTAGTCCATCACCTGAAGCTTAATATGAGTTGGATAATGCAACAAGACAATGATCTGAAAGACCAGAGTAAATCAACAGAATGGTTTAAAAAGAAAAAAAAAGTATATTTGAATGGCTGAGTTAAAGTACCGACAAACCTATAGAAATGTTGTGGAACGCCCTGAAGCAAGCAGTTCATGCAAGGAAGCCCACCAACATCCCAGAGTTGAAGCAGTTTTTTGAGAAGGAAAGGCCTAAAAGTCCTCCAAGCCAATGTGCAGGACTGATCAACAGTTACCAGAAGTGTTTGTGCTGTACAGTTACTGAAAGCAAAAGTTCACATAATTTTTCCAACAAATACATGTAATATTGGATCATTTTCTCAATAAATAAATAAACAAGTATAATATCTTCTTGTGTTATTTATTTAATTGGGCTCTCTTTATTTAAGTTTAGGACTTATGTGAAGATTTGATCACATCATAGGTCATATTTATGCAGAAATAGAGAAAAGTCTACAGGGTTCACAGACTTTCTAACACTGCTGTAGATGAGTTGGAGGGATATGGAAAACTATGGTCCAGGTGAATGTCAAGGGAACTTGGCAGAATAATAGTCTGGCATTGACTAGATGGGCTGAAGGGCTTATTTCTTTGCTGTAGTTCTCTATGACTCTATAAAGATAAGAATTAGTTAGACCCTCAACCCTGCTCTGCTGTTGAGTAAGATAATGGCTGCACTGATCTTGACTTTCATAATCTTACTTCCAACAATTTGCCAGTTTTATTAATGAATATATTCATTGATTCATCTTCCATAGCACCCTGGAGTAGAGACTTCCAACTATTTATAATCCTTTGAGAGAAGAAATTCCTCTTAAACCACACCTTGAACAAATGGCTCCTTATTCTGAAATTAATTTAGTTCTATATTCCTACATCAAAGGGAAACATGCATTCATCAAAGAGTCTTGCAAACTTCTTCAGGAACTTTATGTTTCAACAAGATGGCTTCCCATTTTTCTAAACCCTCGTAATTTAGGTCCAGCTTGTTTAGTTGTCCCCCATGAGATAAACTCATAAACAACCTAGTCAATCTTCTCAGGATTGCTTCCATTACAAAAGTATTCCTCATTAAATAAAGAGAGCAAGCTTTGGGCACCACATTAGTTGCCATTCCCGCTGCTGCCTGTAAAGACTTTGAATGTCTTCCCCATGACTGAATGAATTTCCTCCCACATTCCAAAGACATACTGGTTGATAGGTTAATTGGTCATTGCTAATTGTCCTATGATTAGGCTTGAATTAAATAGGGGGATTGCTGGTTGGTGTGACACAAGGGGCCGGAAAGGTCTACTCCATGTTCTATATCAATAAATAAAAAATAAATAAATTCACACAGTTTTCAAAATATGATCTCAGCAATGTGCTGCACAGATCTAGAAAGACATCTCTACTTTTGCAGTCCACCTTCTTTGCAACAATTACCATTTGTCTTTCTACTTACTTGTTTGAACTGCAAGCTAAGGAATATTGGATAAAAAGGGCGAGAATCCTACAAATAAAGGAGTGGATCATTTGACATGTCCAAACCCTGACCCATGTGCCTTTTGGAATGAGTGAGGAAACCGGAGCACTGGGAGGAAACCCACATGATCATGTGGAGAACGTACAAACACCTACAGACAGCAGCAGGAATTGAACCCTGATCAATGATCACTGGCACTGTAGAGTGTTGTGCTAACGTGCTACCCTTGAATGGATTCTGATCAGCATGTCTATTTGTAAAAATCCTACCTACTGGTATTAATTCCATATCCTTTTATGCCTTGCTCATTCAAGTATCTGTCCAAATGCCTTTAAATGTTGTCACTCTTTCTGCCTCCATCATCTCCTCTGACAAATCATTCTAGATACCAGCTACTCTTTGTGTGAATATTTTACTCCTATATTCTCTTTAAATATCCTTCTTCTCACATTAACCCTGTGGCCTCTAGTTATAGACACCACTACCATGGAAAATATACTCTGGCTTTCTTCCATATCTATGCCCCTCATCATTTTATAAATCTCTATTATTCATCTCTCATCTTCCATTACCACAGGGCCTGTCCAATCATTGTTTATAACTCAAGTACTCCAATCCAGTAGACAGCACTGAGAAACTGGAGCTGAGGTCAAGATCAGAACAGTACACAATGTCTTTGAACGCACAGCAGTGTCATTGAACAATTTAGCCTTTTCCTTTTCTTATTTCTTAAATCTTTTGAGCAAATATCTCTGTTATATTATTATTTGATTGTGGTTGGCCTTTTGTTCTTTGTTTTACTGTGAATGCCTGCAAGCAATTTGATTTATTTATTGAGATATAGCACAGAATCAGCCCTTCAAGTTGTGTTATATCCCTAGATATATCCCTAGATAATTGTCATTGGACAATTTACAGTGAGCAACTAACCTACTAACCAGTATATCTTTGGATTGTGGGAGGAAACCAGAGCACCTGGAGAAAACCCATGCATTCCATGGGGAAGATGTACAGAAACTCCTTACGGACAATGCCGGAATTGAACTCTAAACTCCATTGCCCTGAGCTGTAATACTGTTGTGCTAACTGCAATGTTACCATGGTACCCAATGAACCTCAGGGTAGTATTTGTTAACATTTAAGTACTTTGAGAATACATTTACTTTGAACTTTAGACATGTCTGTGGCTTTTCAAATACTTTGTCTGTCATGTAAAATTACTATCATTATTAAATTTTCAATTACATACTTTGCTTTTCTTTCTTTCACTTTCTGATTAATTCTTGCAATATTCTAAAGTATAAACTATTAAAAATTGGCAAAGTTAAAACATGTGAAGAGATTTATGAGGATGTTGCAAAGGCTGAAGAATGCTAGTTATGAGGAGAACTGACAAAGCTGGGGTTACTTTCTTTGGAATGCAGAGCCCGAGGCGAGGCCTCATGGAGAAGTGTAAAAGTATGTGAGACCCAGAGTAGATGAAAAACTGTATTGACTTCCAGAGCAAATAACTAAGGGATGTAACCTTCAGAGTGATTGGGGAGCGGGGGTGTTGAAGAAAAAAGATCATCCATTAAACGGTAGGGTCTGAGTGTGTTGGCGCGTGGCCAAGTGGGTAAGCCATTTGTCTAGTTATCTGAAGGTCACTAGTTTGAGCCTTGGCTGAGGCTGCGTGTGTGTCCTTGAGCAGGGCACTTAACCACACATTGCTCTGCGACGTCACCAGTGCCAAGCTGTATGGGTCCTAATGCCCTTCCCTTGGACAACATTGGTGGCGTGGAGAGGGGAGACTTGCAGCTTAGGCAACTGCCAGTCTTCCATAAGAAAAACCTTGCCCAGGCTTGCGCCCTGGAGTCCATGGTCTATCGAGACTAACAGAGGCCTACCTACCTAGGGTTGGAATCTCATTGCTGAAACAGTGGTGGAGGTAGAAGCCTGACATATAATACTTTATGCCAAGAGTTGTAAAGGGGGTTTGGTTAAGTTTACCACACACAGAATGCTGGAGGATCTCAGCATATTAGTCCTTGGTCTGAGATGTCCACCATTTATTCCCCTGACCTGCTAAGTTCCTCCAATATCTTGTGTATTGCTCTGGATTTCCAGCATCTGCAGAATCTCCTTTGTTTTTGGTTAGTGGGTCTTTCTATCCCATAGCATGGGCCAAATAACCTGCTGCTGTGCTATAATATTACAGAATTAGTTACAAAGATAAATTGATTCTACTTCCTTCACAGACAGCTTAAATTATACATTTCATGTAAATATATCATGACTCATAAAAGGATGGGACAGGAATTTGAGAATTATTATCAACATAATTTCAAATTTTCACTATGTGCTTTGATAAGGAAGATTGAGCCAATGTATCAAATGCTTCCTACAAAATGTTGCTGCTGTTAAAATAGAAAATTACAATTGCAGAGCAAATTTCACATACTTAGTACCCTCTAAAATGCTTCACAGCCAAGGAATTATCTTTGTTTGGAGTACAGTCGATATTGTTATGTGAGCTAATATGACAGCTAGTTTATGAATCGTAAGATCTCATATAAAGCAAATGGATGAAATAGATGGATAAATGGATTAAATATTTTCATGGTGTTGATTGATTATTAATTGTTGAATTACTTGAACTTGAAAGCTTCAAGTTCCTAGCAGTGAACATCACTGCCCTTATCCAACCACGATGACACAACAGTGAAGAAAGTGCACCAGAACCTCTGCTTCCTCGGGAGGCTGAAGAAATTGGGCTTGTCACTTTTGACTCTCACCAATTTTTATAGATGCATCATAGAAAGCATCCAGTCTGGATGTATCTGATCAGTCTGGTTTAGTGCGGAAACCGTCCTGCCTGTGACTGCACAAAACTAAAGGGAATTGTGAAACAGCTCAGTACGTCACTGAAGATAGCCTTCCCTGAAGCGAATCTGCCTGCACCTTTCACTCTCTCAGTAAAGCAGCCAGCATAATCAAATCCACTCATCCTGGACATTCTCTCTTCTCCTTTGCCTCATTTGGACAATACAAAAGCCTGAAAGCTTGAAATACCACCGAGCTCAAGGGCATCTTCTGTCTTGCTAGTGAACTATCCCCTGGTATGATAAAATTGACCCTTGCCCTCACAATTTACCCCATTTTGGTCTTGCACCTTATTATCGTGCTGCACTGCGTCTTCTCTGCTACATTTTACTTTGCATTCTGCTATTGCTTTCCCTTGTACTATCTCAAAGCTCTGTTAGAATGAAATGACGTGCATGGGAAGGCATGCAAAAGAAAGTTTTTCACTGGACTTCAGTACATGTAACAATAATAAACAAATCTATCAATTTACATACCAGGAGAAACCATGATCTGCTCCAGATATTGCCATGAGATAATTTACACCCATCTCGAGAGGAAGGTTCCTTATCTCTGTATTTGATACTCTCTCAGTCCTGCATTAAGTATCAGCTAATACAATGTACTTCAGTGAAGTGAGAACTGATCCTGATGCAGAGTTGGATATATTGCCAACTAAGCTAAGGCAACAATCTCAATTACTGAATTCATACCTCTTCTATGATCAGTGCCCAAAGCTCTTGCCTGAATACAAAGTAACTGGGCCACAATTGTGTTCAGCAGAAGAACAGACCCTATCTGATTGCACAAAAAAAACCCACAATAAAGTGAGATCTGATGTTATTCTTTTAACGTATCAAAAGTTATTCAATTTTTTTCACTGGAGTTTTCAATGTCATGTAGAGCATTCAAAGAATTCGTGTATGTCAATGTTCAAAGTAAATATATTATCAAAGTACATATATGTCACCATGCACTAACCTGACATTCATTTTCTTGCAGGTGTTCGAAGAAAAACAGAGAACTGCAATAGAATCAATGAAAAACTACACACAAATGCTTTCAACATTGTGGATATTACAGTGAATTGGAAACTCATTTTACACATTACAGGACTGGAATTGCTCTTTGTCCATAAGGCTGCTCTGGGCTTCATGTCTGCGAGCTTTGTGAAGTCTTTCTCTGCTGCTCCAGGCTTCGTGTCTGTGGACTCACGTTCATTCTGAATGCTGTTTGCTTGCTTTTATTGTTTGCAGGATTTTTTTCCTCTCTGCACATTGGGTGTTGCTTGAATTTTCTTTATGGGTTCTTTTGGGTTTCTTGATTTGTGGCTGCCTGTAAGGAGAGGAGTCTCAATGTTGTATAAAGTATACATACTTTGATAAAAATGTAGTTTGAACTTTGAACTTTGATAAGGTTGGTCCTTCCAGGATGTAGAAAAGTATGGCCAACATGTAATACCAAAACCAACATCTATCAGGAAGATTTATCTTTATAGTGAATTTGCTCAGAGCTTTCAGTAATGGATGTTTTCATACATTATAATAAGTACTCTTCAAGACTACTTATTTGATGTAATACATATTAAACATCCTGAGGTCACACAAGTCTTTCCTTAATAACAGCACTAAAATGAATCTAAGCTGAAATGTGTCTGAACATTTTACAACAATTCATTCGGTGCTTTTCTCAAAGGTTCTGCCTGCATGTCAAGCCCTGTTAAACGTTAACTAGAATGACTGCCTTTTGTAAGATAGAAACAACCAAAGTGTTGAGGTACTGGGTGATAATCTTATCTGTTCAACTAATGTTTGCAAATTAACAGATATAGATTAAACTTCTATGAAATGACAATATAGGATTCTTAATTATATTGACATTGAATAACTTGACGAACTGAACCGACTTCATCAATACACACTATTCCCTAAACACTTTCTAATAAAGTGCTTATGAATAATGAAAGAAGTTAAAGACAGAAATTAGAGAATACCCTTCTCTATCAACTTTCAAATTCAACTACATTAAAAGTTCAATAATACAGCAATCTAGGGATCAAAAAAGAATGGTGGCGTCAATATTGGTTAAGGAACTATGAGAAGCAATGATGATTTTCAGAAATATCAGGCTAGTCTACACTGATATATCCGAAGAACTAGAAAGAACTATTATGAGACGCCAATACCTCTGCAGATGCTGGAGATCTGGAATAATACTCACAAAATACTGAAGGAATTCAGGGGTCAGGCAGCATCTATGAAGGGAAATGAACAGTTAACATTTCAGGCAGAGGTCCTTATGAGTGTGCTAGAATTCTTAATAGTTCATGGAACTAGAATTGTAAATTTGTCAGCAACAGTTTTTGGCCACCCAACAGGATGGGGCAATTCTAAATTTAGTTTAATGAGTGACATTGGGCACATGGTTAGACTATCAATGGGAGATGACTTCTTGTCTTGGTAAACAAAGTTCCATTAAGTTTGGCAGATTTCAGGTTCTAAATTAAAATGAAGCAATTTTGCTTGATTTAGCATAAGTCGACTGTAATAATAGACAATAGGTGCAGGAGTGGGCCATTCAGCCCTTTGAGCCAGCACTGCCATTCAATGTGATCATGGCTGATCATCCACAATCAGCACCCCGTTTCTGCCTTCTCCCTATATCCCTTGACTGCTATCTTTAAGAGCTCTAACTCTTTCTTGAAAGCATCCAGAGAATTGGCCTCCACTGCCTCCTGAGGCAGAGCATTCCATAGATCCACAACTCTCTGGGTGAAAAAGTTTTTCCTGAACTACGTTCTAAATGGCCTACCCCTTATTCTTAAACTGTAGCCTCTGGTTCTGGACTCCCCCAACATCGGAAACATGTTTCCTGCCTCTAGCGTGTCCAATCCCTTAATAATCTTATATGCTTCAATCAGATCCCCTCTCATCCTTCTAAATTCCAGTGTATACAAGCCCAGTCGCTCCAATCTTTCAACATATGACAGTCCTGCCATCCCAGGAATCGACCTCAAGAACCTGCGCTGCACTACCTCAATAGCAAGAATGTCCTTCCTCAAATTTGGAGACCAAAACTGAACACAATACACCAGGTGTATTACTCAAGTAGTAACAGGCTACTTGAAGATAAATTCACATCCTCTTATAGTCCCCGAACACATTCTCCACAGTCTAGAAAGCTCACCAATGCCTCTACTTTCCGAGGAGAATACCAGTACTCATGACCTTCTACAGATATGCAGTAGAGAGCATCCTAACCTGCTACGTCACTGTATGGCACAGAAACCGCACTGCGGTGGATAGGAAGTTAAAACTGCCCAACACACCATCTGCACCAGCCTACTTGTCACCAAGGACATATTGCACTATATACAGTATAAATAGAAAGGCGCCACAAAAAGGCAAGCAATTGGAATCATGAAGGATTCCACCCACCCTGCTTATGGACTGCTTGTCTCATTCCCATCAGGGAAGAGGCTACACAGCGTCTACGCCAGAACTGTTAGACTGAAAAAAAATTACTTCCCCCAAGCTGTTAGAGTGATCAACATCTCCACCTACTAATTGACTGCACCACCAGTTAACATCACTTTATGTACATTCAATCAGTCCATGTGTATAATAATTACTTGTACATTATGTTTTATAGGATTGCTTTTATATTATCTTTATTGTTTTTTTACATAAGACCATAAGAAATAGGAGCGGGAGTAGACCATCTGGCCCATTGAGCCTGCTCCACCATTCAATAAGATCATGCTGATTTGGCCATGGTCTCATCTCCACCTGCCTGCCTTTTCCATATAACCTTTAATTCCCCCTACCATGCAAAAATCTATCCAACCTTGTCTTAAATATATTTACTGAGGTAGCCTCCACTGCTTCACTAGGCAGACAATTCCACAGATTCACTCTCTGGGAAAAGCATCTCCGTCCTAAATCTACTCCCCCGAATCTTGAGGCTATGTCCCCTAGTTTGAGTCTCACCTATCAGTGGAAACAACTTTCCTGCCTCTATCTTATTTATCCCTTTCATAATTTTATATGTTTCTATAAGATCTCCTTTCATTCATCTGAATTCCAGTGAGTACATAATCTCCTCACCGTCTAACCCGCTCCTCTCTGGACTCAACCTGGTGAACCTCCTCTGCACCGCCTCCAAGGCCAGAATATCCTGCCTCAGGTAAAGAGAACAAAACTGCGTGTAGTACTCCAGGTGTGGCCTCACCAGTACCCCATGCAGTTGCAGCGTAATCTCCTTTTCTTTCTTTTTAAATCTTTTTATTAATTTTAAGAAAAACCATTAGTGAACTATGAATACAAAACATTTGAGAGTACATAATTAATAGTTTAAATAAACAATCAGATATGTAATAATCAATATATAAGGCCTCCCAAACTCATAGTATTAATGTAAAAGAATCGAAAAAGAGGAAAAAAAAAACCCAACAAAAACTAAAAGAAAACTTTTTAAAAAAACTAACCAACATGGGCAATTGCATAATGTTAAATACATACAGTAGTGCCGATAACTCCGAACCTCCATCCAAATAATTAAGGATAATAACAGTAAGGTTTAGGATCAGACCATTTAACTCATATGAAAATGTTGAATAAATGGTCTCCAAGTTTCCTCAAATTTAACTGAAGAATCAAAAACCACACTTCTAATTTTTTCTAAACTCAGACAAGAAATAGTTTGAGAAAACCACTGAAATACAGTTGGAGGGTTAATTTCTTTCCAATTCAGTAAAATAGATCTTCTAGCCATTAATGTAACAGTGTAATCTCCCTGCTCTTAAATTCAATCCCTCTAGCAATGAAGAGCAACATTCCACTTGCCTTCTCGATAGCGTACTGCACCTGCAAACCAGCCTTTTGCGCTTCATGCACAAGCGCTTCGCACAGCAGCATGCTGCAATCTTTTACCATTTATTGCGTTCTTAATGCTTATTTGTTTTTTTTAATGCTGCAGGAAACCTGGAGGATCACAAGTAAATATATTTCCACAAAGAGAGAGTTAGAACTACTAACTGTAGAATACTGGATGAAAAGGGAAGCTTATGCAAAACATACTGTGATTTATACTTCAATAAGCCAAGAAGTGTATAGAAACAGTAACAATGAAATTAAAAGAGAAATTAGGGTAGCAAAAAGATGGCATGAAAAAATACTGGCAAGTAAAATCATAAAAAATTCCATGATATTTTGTAAGTTCATAAAATGTAAAAGGATAACCAAGGATAGAGTATAGACCATCAGTGATCTCAATGTAATTATACGGGGGGAGAGATGTGGGAACAAGATGAGTACTTCACAAAGGTTGAATGAGGGAGACTGATGGCAATGCTGTGGTTAAGGAGAAAGAATGTGAAATATTGTCGTGGAAAAATGGAGTAAATGGGGAAGTATTAAATGGTTTAACAGTCTTTGAAATTTGGATAAGCTGCCAGACCTGGAAGAAAATTCCAGGCACAAGTTACTGAGACTCTGATCATCATATCTCAATCCTCCCTGTCTTCAGAGTGGTGTTAGAGAGTTGGAGAACTGATAACCACTTCGCTTCACTCCAGTGATGAATCAGTTCTAAGGGGCAATAGGAACCTTCGTTTAAAAAGTCATGAATTTATTACGGAAAGGATGTCTGAGCAACTTGACTGAATTGATTGAGAGGTGTTCTCTGAATGTGGTTGACATGCAGTTTAGCCATAACTTTAACGTTGTTCTGTGACGAGAGACCTAGGTAGGGATGGTTAGGACCCAAGTGTTGGAGTATCTGAGACTAGAAGTGAGACACAATATGAGACTGAAACAAAGACAGGGTTCTAAATTAGATGCTAGACAAGAACCCAAGGTGGAACTGATGATTGAGCCCTGGACCTCAGTTCAGGTGCTCTTTAAATATTAAAATCCTGGTGGCAGAATACAGTCATCAAACAGCAGGGCGGGCCTGAATCTTTAATGGGGCCACCCCAGCTGTCCATATTCCGGAGAGCTAGGGCGCTTAAACCCCAGAGGCTGATGCGGTCAGGTGCGTGTCATAACAGTTACACATGACGTATTGGCTAAAAATGTAACCTGTGGCAAATTGGATACAAAACTGGTTCACTGTGAGGAAATGATATAAGAGTATTCTTTACTGAAAGCCTCAATATAGTTCCTTACTTTCTATAGCAATAAACAAGTTAGTAGATTCTACAAAAAACGGCTGTGCGGTTGACAGGAAGAAGGCATTATACTGCAGAAAGGTGTGGTACTGTTTGTCATTTGGATGGAAATGTATTACACACAATTTATGTGTAATGCATCATTTAGGCAGGTGCTACAAGAGTATGGAAAAATGTTGAGTTTCAATAGTAGCCTCTGGTATGCTTAGAGAGTTTTAGTTTTGGCTGAGGGGATGGTGGGAATCTAGCAGTCCCTGCCTGAAAGGGTACAAAAGACAGAAACTATTATTACACTTTCATGTGTACCTGAAAAGCTATGGCCAGTAGGTTTGATTGCACAGTCATGATGGGCTTAAGTGTTTCCTTCAGTAACATACATCTTCTGTGATTTCCCACAGTAACATAATAGTCATCTTTCAATCTAAAGGACAAATATTGAAAGATACAAACTAAAACATAACATTTTAACAATACGAATTGTGCATGTAAAATATAATTAATGGCTCAAAACAGCAGCAGTAACTAGACAAATTAAATTTATCTGTCACATATAGTACATCGGGATCCTAAAACACATTGTTTGCATCAAATCAAATCACAGAGGATTGTGCTGGGAAACCACACGTGCCAGCTTCACATGTCCACAGCTCACTAAACTTGACCGTGCATCTTTGGAATGTGGGAGAAAACTTGAGCACGTGGAGGAAATCCACACAGTCATGAGGAGAATGTATAAACGCCTTACAGGCAGTGACTGGAATTGAAACCTAATCAGTGATCATATACTTTCACAATTTCACAATTATCAGTTCACCCTTCTCTATCCCATCCCACCTCAAATGCTACTGAAACCACCATTCATCACATTATTAGCTCCAGACTTGATCATTACAATGCTCTTTAACCTACCTTTATGTCTTGATATCTTTGAACATTTGAGCTCGTCTAAATCTCTGCCTTGTGTGTTAATGTGCATTAAGACTCATTTCTCCATCCTCTCTAACCACTCTACCTACATTCAGACTTGGTTCAGCATGCCTCCATTTTAAGATTTCTACTATTTTTAAAAATCACCCCAAGGATTTGCCTTCTCACTTACAGTTCTACTGGCCTTCAACCCTTAGAGGCATTTGTACATCCTTATTTTCATGACTTGAGTATCAACTGCTATGTTTTCAGCTGTTAGGTCATGGTGTTTGGAATTCCCTCCATAAAACTCTTCATTCCCCTATCTTCATTTGCTCTTTTTAGATTCTTATTACAGTCTTTGTTCTTGAGTAAATATTTGGTCATGTGCCTTCATGACTAACTCCAGTTGAGTGCATTGGAAGGACTACTAAAGATGCAGGTTGAGTCAAGCTATTCTTGAGTGGACAAACTGGCCTGACTTTGATGACTCCACTGAAAAGCAGATTGTTCACACTCTTGTCAGGTCCGTTTTAGGTGAGTCAACCGAGGAAGGTTTGTACATGTCTGACCTTGCCCTAATAAGAATATGAAGGACTTCAGAGTGCAGGAATTGGGAGGATGTAAACTGAAGAGGCATATTAGTAAAATAATAATAATAATGTGGGAAGCCGTCAGATAACAGATAAAGAAACTTTGACTGCAAACAATCAACGGATCTAGATTGTACTGAAAATCTTGTAGAGAAACCATACTGAGATTTAAAATTAGAAATGAATGAATTAGGACAGAAATATATTTTCAGAAATACATACTGCCAGACTCAAGGTCAGCCTCTATCTGACTGTTATCAGAATGTACCTCGTTACGTTCTTGCACTTAATCATTTACCTGCACTGCACTTTCTGGGAAGCTTTACAGTTTAATCTGCTTGGTTATTGTTTCACCTTATTCTAGCTCAATGCACTGTGCAATAATTTGATCTGTATGAACAGTATGCAAGAAATTGTTTTCACTATATGTGACAATAATAAACCAATATCAAATATAGTTAGCAGAAAGATGTATCTGAAACCATTATTGTGTTATCTATCTTCAGAGACATGACAATATTTATCACCAAGTTATTGTAATTTACACCATAGTTATTAAAACTGCAGAACAACATAGAACGTAGAACAGTACAGCACAGGAACAGGCCATTTGGCCCACGATGTTGTGCTGACCAACAAATTAAAAACATCCAAACATGAATCCCTCCTACCTACACAATGTTGATAACCTTCCATCTTCCTTACGTCCATGTGCCTATCCATGAGCAGGATCGATGGCGAACCGAGCTCTCACCCTGGAAGGAAACATTTATAAATTCTCAGTCAAGCATCTATCAAAATCATTACAAAAATTATTTTTAAGACCTGATAAAGGGTTTCAGCATGAAACATTGACTGTTTATTTCCCACCATAGTGGCTGCCTGACTTGCTGAGTTACTCCAGCATTTTGTGTGTGCTACTCAAGAATTCCAGCATCTGCAGACTCTCGTGTCTCTTTTTAAACTTCAATTATTTAAAAAAGAAACTGACTTATGGTATTAATAAGCAATGATTCACATTCATTTTAATGAAAAATATTAGGAGACCCACTTAACTGGTGTACAAAATTGGAACATTACTGAAGTTTGAATAAATTGATAGATTGAAACTTTAAAAGAAGTTTTGACTGTCTTGCTTTTATATTGCTCTGCTGGCTAACTAACAGCTGGCATGCAAATAATGGGCCAAATGGTCTTCCTCTGTACAGTAACCATTCTATCATTCTAATATTTAAGAAGGTATCTTGTGTTTATGTTACAGCCTAGGATATCCCATTGGTCTTGCAACAAATTTCATCTGAGCTGTAATCATTATTGTAGTATGAGGCAGTAAGATTCAAGAAGCATTGAGTAACCGACCAGATAATCTTCTACATAACACTGTAGGATAAAGGCTCGCAAAAACATTAAGAATCTGCACTAGTTTGAATATATCTGTGGGACATTTTATACTTGGAATGGAAATGGGCAACAGTCAGATTTTAATTAAATTACAGGATCTCTATTCCAGAAATCTGGACATAGAGCATAGAATCAAAAAGCCATAGAAGACTTCAGCACAGAAAAGGGCTCTTGGCGTATATAATCCATGACAAACCATTAACCTGCCTGGTTCCATCGACCTGCATATGGACCACAGCCCTCCATACCCCTACTATCCATATACCTATCCAAATTTCTCTTAAATATTGAAATTGAGCATACATTCCATGCTCTGAAAAAGTTCCCCTAAAACCTTTCACTTTTCACCCTTAACCTATGACTATTAGTTGTAGACTCATCTAACCTAAGTGGATAAAGCCTGCTTGCATTTATCCTGTCTATACCCTTCATAATTTTATATACCTCTAGCAAATCTTTGTTCTAGGGAATTAAATCCTAACCTGTTCAATCTTTCCCTGTAACTCAGGTCCTCAAGTCCCAGCAACATCCTTGTAAATTTTCTCTGCACTCTTTCAATCTTATTTACATCTTTCCTGTAGGTAGGTGACCAAAACTGCACACAGTACTCCAAATTAGGCCTCACCAGTGTCTTATACAATTTCAACATTCCTGTACTCAATACATTGATTTATAAAGGCCAATGTACCAAAAACTTTCTTTACAACCCTAACTATACCTATGATGCCACTTTCAAGCAATGATGGCTCTGTATTCCTAGATCCCTCTCTTCTACTATACTTTCTCTTCTCTTCTACATTGCCTTACCACTCAGAGTGAAAGACCTATGCTAGCTGGCCCTCCCAAAGTGCAACACTCACACTTGTCTGCATTAAATTCCATCTGCTATTTTTCAGCCCATTTTGTCAACTGTTTCAGATCCCACTGCAAATTTTGATACTCTTCCTCGTGGTCCACTACACCCCCAATCTTGGTGTCATCCACAAACTTGCTGATCCAATTTACCACACTATCAACCAGATTGTTGATATGAATGACACTAAACAATGTTAGTGTCATTCTGTGCGGCATGTGTCTAGTCACATGTCTCCTGTCAGAGAAGCAACCATCTATGACCACTTTCTGGCTTCTTCTACAAAGCCAATATCCAGTTTGCTACCTCATCTTGAATGCCAAGCGACTGAGCCCTCTTGACCAACTTCCCATGCGGCATCTTGTCAAAGGCCTTGCTAAAGTCCATGTAGAAAACATCCTCTGCTTTAACTTCATTAATTTTCCTGGTAACTTCCTCAAAAAATTCTGTAAGGTTGTTTAGACATGGCTTACCAAACACAAACCCATGTTCACTATCCCTAACCAGTCCCTGTCTATCCAAATACTTATCTATCTAGTCCCTTAGAATACCTCCCAGTAACTTCCCCACAACTGATGTCAAGCTTACTGGTTTATAATTTACTATCTTTCTTAAACAATGGAAGAACATTAGCCATCCTCCAATCCTCCGGCACCTCAACCGTGGCCAAGGAGGTTTTAAATATCTCTACCAGGGACCTTGCAAATTTCCACACTAGCCTCCCACAGGGTCCATGGGAACACATCGTCAGGCCACGGGGATTTATCCGCCCTAATTTGCCTCAAGACAGCAAACACCTTCTCCGCTGTAATCTCTAGAGGGTCTGTGACCTCACTGCTGCAATGCCTCACATCTGTAGACTCCGTGTCCATCTCCCGAGTAAATACAAAAAAATCATTTAAAATCTCCCCCATCTCCCTCACTTCCATGTATAGCTGACCATTCTGAATTTCCAAAGGATCTATTTTGTCCCTTGCTATCCTTTTTCTCTTAATATATCTGTAGAAGCCCTTAGACTTCTTCACCTTGTCTGCTAGAGCAACTTGATGTCTTCTTTTAGCACTCCTAACTTCCTTCTTAAGTATTCTCTTGCATTTCTTATACTCCTCGAGCACTTTATTTGTTCCTAACTGCCTAAATACCTGCTATGCATCCTTTTATTTACTTAACCAGGGCCTCAAGACCTCTCAAAAACTAAGGTTCAATAAACCTGTTATCCTTGCCTTTTATTCTGCTAGAAACATACAAACTCTGTACTCTCAAAATTTCACCTTTGAAGGCCTCCCAATTACCAAGCATACTTTTGCCAGAAAACAACATGTCCTAATCCACATTTGCCAGATTCATTCTGATACCTTCAAAATTGGCCTTTATCCAACTTAGAATCTCGACCCACCCACAGACCAGGCCTAGCCTTTTCCATGATTACCTTAAACCTAATTACATTATGATCACTAGATGCAAAGTATCCCCCTGCACAAACTTCTATCATCTGCCTTATCTCATTTCCTAATAGGATATCTAGTATTACACTCTAGTTGGGACGTCTGTGTACTAGTTATTAAAAAACTTCCCTGGATACATTTGACAAATGTAATTTGGAGACACAGGTATAGATATTTTGTTTCTACCATTTTTTCTGACATTAAAACATTAAGATCTCGCCTACGCAGATTCAAAAATTCTAAAATATAGGAAGTTCTCAATGGCATTTGCAAAACAGTACTAACAAATTCCATCATGATTTATTACTCTGTTTCTGGAACAGTGAGCATTAAGAATCTAATTTCCCACATTAACAGCAACCTTGACACATTTTGTCAGCCTTCAATGCCTTTCTACCATCTACAGGGCAGGAGTTATAAGAGATTCCATTTGCCTGAATACGTGCAGCTGTTGCAAATTTTAAAGAAATGAACACAATCCAAGTCAAGGCAATCCATTTGCTTGGTGCCTCATCCACCACGTTAAACATTTATTCTCCAATCACTGTGATTATTATTTATGAAACATAGGTCCGTTACTCACAAATTGAGGCCCTCAGTTGGTCAAGATTGACCATGGATATTGTGTCCTAGCTGTCTATATAATGCACAAGCCAAGGCAGTACAATATGGAGAGCAAACTGTTTCTCCTGCAGCAGACTCCCCCTCTCCATGCAGCTGAAGAATCCAATGTAACTGCAAGAACTGACGCAGTTTGGCACCACAATACGTAAGAGTTGCCAATCAGCATTGAACTCAACATGGGACTGGCTTAGGGACTCCAGCTCTTGGTTTTTCCTTGGGGTTTACTCCCGAAGCTTTCCCCATGAGTGGGTTTAACTACAAGACACGAGGAAGTTTGAGATAAGAGCTTTCCTTTCCCTAGCTGAGCTGTCAACCACGGCCAATGAGCCCCATCTGCCCAAAGTGACTGGTTTGAGGCTCACTTTTGGCCCTTCTTCTATCAGTAGAAATGGTTCTGCCGATCTCAGTACCTGAGCCACATGTGAAGGCCAGGAGCTGGACTTAATTGAGACACACACCACGAGAAGCTAGACTGGACTGCCAACACAGATGCCTTGTGCAGGAAGGCACAGAGTCGACTGTACTTCCTAAGAAGGTTGGCGTCATTCAATGTCTGTAGTGAGATGCTGAAGATGTTCTATAGGTCAGTTGTGGAGAGCGCCCTCTTCTTTGTGGTGGCGTGTTGGGGAGGAAGCATTAAGAAGAGGGACGCCTCACGTCTTAATAAGCTGGTAAGGAAGGCGGGCTCTGTCGTGGGCAAAGTACTGGAGAGTTTAACATCGGTAGCTGAGCGAAGGGCGCTGAATAGGCTACGGTCAATTATGGAAAACTCTGAACATCCTCTACATAGCACCATCCAGAGACAGAGAAGCAGTTTCAGCGACAGGTTACTATCGATGCAATGCTCCTCAGACAGGATGAAGAGGTCAATACTCCCCAATGCCATTAGGCTTTACAATTCTACCGCCAGGACTTAAGAACTTTTTAAAAGCTATTATTAATGCTTTTTGAGATAGTGATTTAGATGCATATCATATTTTTTACTGAGTTAAGTATTGTATGTTATTAGTTTTGCTACAACAAGTGTATGGGACATTGGAAAAAAAGTTGAATTTCCCCATGGGGATGAATAAAGTATCTATCTAACTATCTATCTATCTATCTTGGAGCATTTAATCTGCAGCAGGAGCTTATCCCCATTATCACCCCTGGATATAACAAACTTAAGGAACCTTATTCTCAAAGATTACTCTTATACCATGATAAAGTTCTGGAGCGGTGGGTTAATTGGATCACCACCAACTGCAGGATTCTCTTGAGGTCACACAACATTCTGACTTCAAAGTCAAAAGTCAGAGTGAATTTATTATTGATTTATTTCTATGCATATGTCATCACATACTATGTTGAGATTCATTTCTGTGCAGGCATTTACAGGGAAATAAAGAAATACAAGAGAATTTATGGGGAAATATATATAAACAAAGACTGACAAACAACTAATGCGAAAAAGAGGACAAATTGTGCAAATAAAATAATAAATAAATAATACAGAGAACACAAATTATAGAGTCCTTGAAAGTGAGTCTGTAGGTTGTGGAATCAGTTCAGACTAGAGGTGAGTGGAGTTATCCACGCTGATTCAGGAGCCTGATGGTTGTAGGGTAATAACTGTTCCTGAACCTGGTGGTGTGGGACCTAAGACTTCTGTGCCTCCTGCCCAATGGTAGTGGCGAGAAGAGAGCATGGTCTAGATGGTGGGGGTCCTTGATGATGGATGCTTTCTTAAACATGATCAGTGGTGGGCACAGCCTTGCCTGCGATGGACTTGGAAATACATCAATATTTCACTATGCCGCTGAGTTTGAAGTGCTTCATGAAAGGTGCTCACCACCATATTTTCAACAACATTTGAAGATGGATAATAAGTGCTGGCCTTGCCAGTGACACTCACTTCCTGAAAACAATTGCTAAAAGAGAGCACATCAGACTTTTCCTCAGGATTGGGAAGTCAAGAGCTCAAGGGCATAGGCTTAAGATGAGAGTCAAAGTCAAAGTAAAATGTGTCAAATTATGTACTATATATGTCACCATACGCTACCTGGAGATTAATTTTATTGCTGGCATTTATAGAGTTTGAGGAGATTTGGTATGTCACCGAAAACACTTGCAAATATCTGCAGATGTATCGTGGAGAGCATTCTAACTGGCTGCATCACCGTCTGGTATGGGGTGGGGTGGAGTTACTGAGCAGGATCGAAGTAAGCTGCAGAGAGTTGTAAAATTAGCCAGCTCCATCATGGGCACCAGCCTTCGTAGTATCCAGGTCCTCTTCGAGGAACGGTGCCTCAGAAATGAGGAATCCATCATTAAGGACCCCCATCACCCAGGACTTCTGCTCTTCTCTTTTCTACTGTCAGGAAGAAGGTACAGGAGCCTGAATACGCAGACTCAAGGATTCAGGAACAGCTTCTTCCCCTCTGCCATCCAATTTCTGAATGGACACTGGAACCATGAACACTACCTCACTACTTTATTTTATTCCCTAATATTTTGCACTAGCTATTTAATTTAAATATTTAATATATACATATTTACTGTCATTCTCTCTCTAGTATTATGCATTGCATTGTACTGCTGCCACAAAGTTAACAAACTTCACAATAAATGCCAGTGATATTAAACCTGATTCAGATTCTGAAAAATAAAGGAATACAATAATTTATATAAACTATATATCAATAAAGACCAACAATCAATTTGCAAAAGAAGACAAATTGTGGAAATAGATTATATTGAGAACAGGAGTTATCGAGTCCTTGAAAGTGAGCCCATAGACTGTGGAATCACTTCGGAGATGAAGCAAGTGAAATTATCCATGCTGGTCCAGGACCCTAATGGCTGTAGGGTAATAACTGTCCGCGAACTTGATAGTGTGGGACCTACAGGACTATGCAAAAGTCTTAGGCACATATATATAGCTAGATTGCCTGTCTTTTGCACAGTACTGTAATAATTTTATGTATTGCTCTGTACTGCTGCCGCAAAAAAACAAATTTCATGACATATATGAGTGATGATAAACCTAATTCTGATATGGGTCTCTAATGTGGACTGAAGAGTGGGAAGGGGACAGGGAGAGAGGAATCAGGTTGGGAAAAGGGGAAGGCAGAGAGGTGGATGTGGGAAGCACCAGAGAGACATTCTGTAATAATCATTAACCAATCACAGCCTATGCAGGTCAAAGATGATATGGGACTCAGGATGGCTAGCATTTACAGGACTCCCTGTGGTTTCGGAGCAGTGTATATCGACCAGATGGTATGCACGGTGCAAACCCGCATCAAGGAGCACAGGAGATGCATCTGTTTAGGTTACCCCAAGATATCAGCAGCAGCAGAATATTGCATTCGCAATGGCCGTAGGATGGGCATCATTGGCACAAAACTACTGTGCCGGCCAATGGCTTTTCGGATCACCTGATGAAGGAAGTCATTGAAATAAAACAAGAGAAAAAATAACTTCAACAAGGCCGAAGGTCTCATTCTACGAGGGGAGATTGATAAGTTCGTGGCCTAGGGTAGAAGTCAATTTTAGAAAACCTAGCACATCTATTTTTCAACATAGTCCCCTCCTACATGTACACAATTAGTCCAGCGGTCGTGGAGCATACAGATCCCTTATTTGTAGAAGTTGTCCACATTAGGGGTGATTGATAAGTTAATGGTCTAAGGCAGAAGGAGATGAGTTATACAGCTTTCATTGCCTGCACGTGCAGTTCAACTCTTTGAGTGAAAAACGCAGAAAGTTTGAAGTTAATAACCCATCTCCTTCAACCCTAGGCCACGAACTTTTCAATCACCCCTGCTGTGGACCACTTCTGGATATCCAAGATACCAACATCTACAAAGAAGGGATCCATATGCGCCATGACCACTGGACTAACTGTGTAAATGTAGGAAAAATAAATGTGCTAGGTTTTCTAAAATTGACTCCTTCTACCTTAGGCCATGAATTTATCAATCAACCTTCGTAAGTAAGAACTGGAATTCAATTGTAAACAAGCTGGGACAGCGGAAGCCTGATTGGATAAGGGCTAGCCAATCAGGAGGGATGGAAAATTGGGGGTATATACATATATATATATATATATACACACCACCAGACCAGACATGCCTAGGCATCATCACTGATGAAAATGGCAGGGTTTGTCATTAAAATGTTGGTTAAAATCAATACCTGTACCCAGATGGAAGCCCGGGAAGAGCTAATTCATCACATATGCCAGGAAAACATAAGATCCTTTATTTTAATAAGCCAATTGTTTGGAATTAAGTGACCTTGCCTGGTGTCTCAGGGCTGGGTGTGTCTGCACCCACGTCACCCCACCCAGCACTCTTTCTCTGCCACCTGTACCACACCCTCACCATCCCAACATCCTTTGCTCCCGTTACATTTACAAACTCCCTTTCTGCTCCATGTTGACAAATATAGTACAGTGCACAATTCCTGGGCACCCTAGCTATATATATATGTGCCTGAGGCTTTGCACAGTGCTGTAAGACCTGTGTATCTCCTGTGTGATGGTAGTAGCATGAAGAAAAACTTCATAGGGAGCTGAGGGACACATTTTTCATACTGAGGGTGGTCAGTACATGGAATGAGATGCCAGAGAAAGTGGTTGAGACAGGTACAGTAAAAACATTTCAAAGGTACATGGATAAGAAATGTTTAGAGGGATAGGGGCACCCTGGTATTATTGTGATTAGTGCAAAGCCAATACAGCTCAGGGCATTGGAGTTTGGAATTCAGTCCTAGTGTCCTCTGTATATCCTCTCCATGGAATGCAAGGGTTTCCTCCAGGTACCCTGGTTTTCTCCCATAGTCCAAAGACATACTAGTTAGTAGGTTAATTTGGCTGTGCAAATTGTCCCGTAATTAGGCTAGGGTTAAATTAGGGGTTGCCTGAAGGGCTTATTCCATACTGCCATACTGTATCTCTAAATAAGAAAAAATAAGACCAAGAAAATAGAACTAGCCCAGCAGCGAATTCTGGTTGGCATGGACTAGTTGGGTAAAAGGAACAATTTCCATGCAGAATGACACAATGACTCTCAGAAGCTCACCAAGAAGAGGAGAGTGGGGAGATACAGCACAATCCTATCAACACACTTACAGCTCCAAGGCAAAGTTGGCAAGGAGTGAGTGCATTCTTCAGTGGTGGAAGAAGTGTGACAGACTCTCATGGGAGAGGGGAGAGGCACATGGACAGATCTGAGAAAAAGAAGAGGTGGTTGAAAAACGTTATATAAGACAGTGAAATTAACCTGATTCTGATTTTGATTCTGGCAGCCTCCTTGTGTAATGAACAGTTATGGAAGATGTTTCCTGGAAATAATCTACAAAGGAACGACAGACCTCGGTGAATGTCTGTGCCCTTTGGGAGCCGTGTATTACAGACAAATACAACAAGAAATCTGCTGAAGGAACTCAGTGGGTTGAGCAGCATCTGTGAGGGAAAAGGAATTGTCAACATTCAGGTTGAACCCTTGGTGCCTGATAGGGTTTTCCGACCTAAAGCATTGCCAGTTCCTTTCCTACCTGCAGATACTGCTCATCCTGCTTTCCTTCAACAGATTGCTTGCTACTCCAGATTCCAGCATCTGCAGTCTCATACATCTTCCTGAATGACAAATTCCCCTTCAAGCGTGAATGGAAAGGCATGTTTATCAAAAGTGGAAGCTTGTTCACTTTTAGCGATATACACATAATTAAAAACGTCAGAGTTAAAGTTAAATTTATTGTCATGAGCACAAGTACATGATGAAAAACTTAATTGTAGCAGCATCATGGACACGTAGCATCACAGAAGCAGTGATCACAAGAAAAAGAAGCATAAATTATATACGACACAAATCAGAACCAAAGTGCAGGGTGATCAGAGTAGTATAGTGTCACTATATTCCAGTGATTAAAGTTGTGCCGATTGATTCAAGAACTACATAGTTGAAGGGATATAGTTGCTCTTGAACTTGGTGGTGTGGGATTTCAGACTTGCACACTTCCCATCTGATGGTAGATGTGGGAAGATGGGATTGCCCAAGTGGTGGAGATCTTTGATATAGAAGGTTTCAAGAGTGAACGGACTCTGATTTTGGGACAAATGTATTTGGTTGCTGCTCAGAGTTGGTCTAGTGACCTAGAATACCCAGCTTCGGACTGCACTTAGCTGGGATGAGCAGCATCAATGGGCTGACTAGCTGAGAGGCAACAGAAACAGTGGGAGGCATCTTCATCCTGAGAGAAGCAAGTAGCTGCTTATACTACAGAATCACAGATGCCTTGGTGATTCTGATGGGGTACTAGTGTTCTAACACTGGAATCCATATTGGACATTGGTATCCAGAATATTTATTGAGATGCAGCATGGAACAGACTTTTCCGACCTTTTGAGCCACATCGCCCAGCAACCTGATTTAACCCCAGCCAAATCACAGGATAAATTAAAGTTCAATTACTTCTTTGTTCTGCGGAGGAAACCAGAGCATCCAGAGAAAACCCACACGGCCATGGGGAGAACGTACAAACTCCTTACAGAGAGCGGCAGGAATTGAACCCAGGTCGCTGGTACTGTAAAGCGTTGCTTCCTTATGTAGAAGGCAGAGAAGGAGAATGAGAGATGTAATACAGGAGCACTCCAGTTGTGAAGTGAAGAGAAGTTGTGTAGCTATATTACATGAATGCAAACCTTGGAATTTCTTTTTCTTTTTATTAGGTTAATGATCATATTTGACAGTTAGAATGAAAAATTTCACTGACCAATTAGTGTACCGGTACCCCTTGTACTAAAGGCACTTTCTGAACCAGTTCTGATCAGATTGGGGAGGATTGAAATAGCTGAGAAGTCTGTGAAAGTGCTTTATGCACAATTCAGTCTGCCTATGATTTTCCATCCAGCTGACTCTGTGTGCTAGTGCTTGTGCTCACTTTGTGCCAGAACATTTTTACAGCCAAGAAAACATTTGAATGACTGCCTGGCCCATATATGAACTCTTCGGCTGTATTTACCCTTTGCACCTTGAATTAATTTATTTGCACTTACAGTACTGTGAAAAGGTCTTAGAAAAGCTAGGGAGCCTAAGATTTTTGCACAGTACTGTAGTAATCTTATGTTTGCACTGTACTGCTGCTGCTGCAAATAAAAAACAAATTTCATGAATATGTGAGTGATGATAAACCTGGTTCTCATATGGGTCTCTATTGTGGATTGAGAGTGGGAAGGGGGCAGGAGGAGGGGAACCATGGAACCAAAAAGGGAAGGGAGAGGGGAGGAAGCAGGAAGCACCAGAGAGACATTCGGTAATGATCAAAAAAACCAATTGTTTGGAATCAAATGACCTTGCCTGGTGTCTCAGGGGTGGGTGTGTCTGCCACCTCTACACTCCTGTCCCACTTCCCGCCCACGCCGCTCTGCCCTTGCCATTCCTAACATCCTTTGCTCCCGCCAGATCTACAATCTCGCTCTCCGCTCCATGTGGACAAATACAGTACTGTGCAAAAGTCTTAGGCACCTGAGCTGAATACAGTGTATGTGCCTAAGACTGTTGCACAGTACTGTACGAAAAGTTCCAGAGAGTCAATTATTATGACAGAAGACAGCTGACATATTTATCTAATTTCCTTTTGAACATTATTATTGAATCTGCTTTTACCATCCTTTCAGCCAATACATTCCAGCTCACAGCTCTCTGCATTTTTTTTCCATTCTGGTTACCACACTTTATCACTGGAATCAGCAGATTTAATTATCCGAACAAAAAAACTCAACATCTTTAATACTCACAAGGGGGCTATATGGCCTATCGGGTCCATGCCAGTTCAAAGCGAAACCATCTCATCAGACCCTTCATACTTCCCCATTTAACATATTCTCTCTCACACATCCATCAAGTCCCCTTCAATTCTTTTGTCACTTACACAGACACGATCAGTGGCCACTTTATTAGGTTCTGCATGTGGTGCATACAAAGATGATCTTCAAAGTTCAAAAGTTCAAAGTCTTTCAATTTATTATCAAAGTAATTGCAGTGTATGCCACCATATACAACCCTGAGATTAGTTTTCTTGTGGGCATACATAGAAAATCCAAGAACCACAACAGAATCAATGAAAGTCTGGCCATTCTTCTCTGACCTCTCTCATTAACAAGGCAATGTAAAGCTGCACCCAACTGGACAGACGAACAACAGATGTGCAAATGACAACAAGCCATGCAAATACAAAAGAAAAAATAAATAAATTAGCAATAAGTATCGAGAGCACAAGTGAGTCCATAGGTCTTGGGAAGAGTTCGGTGATGGGGCGAGTGAAGTTAACCCCTCTGGTTCAAAAGCCAGATGATTCTGGCTCATCACTGGCTCTGCGCACCACTGTTCTAACATGTGGTTATTCGGGTTACTGTCACCTTCCTGAGAGCTTGAACCAGTTTGGCTATTCTCCTCTGACCTCTCTCATTAACAAGGCATTTTTGCTCAAAAAACTGCTTTTTACTGGACTTTTTTTTTTGTTTTTCACACCATTCTCTGTAAACTCTGTAAAGAGTGTGCATGAAAATCCCAGGAGATCAGCAGTTTCTGAGATAGTCAAACCACCATGTCTGGCACCAATAATTAGACTTCAGGCAAAGTCACATAGATCACATTTCTTCCCCCATTCTGATATTTAGTCTGAACAACAACTGAACCTCTTGACCACGTCTGCATGCTTTTATACATTGAGTTGCTGCCACATGATTAGATATTTGCATTAATGGACAGGTGTACAGGTGTATCTAATAAAATGGCCACTGTGTGCATGTGACAAACTAATTCCAATTCAAATCACAAACTGCTCTGTAGCCAATGAAATAATGTTTCACCTGAACCACTGTTGCTGTGGAGCATCCTCCGGAAATTGGACTGCTTGCAGAAATTTGTCGCTGCCACCTTCAATGGGATTCTTCCACTGGTCACAGCTTCATCCCATTCCTTTTGTTCTGCTCTTCCATCCCCAAAACTACTGTCAGTACCTCCAGTTGAACTCTGTCTTTTTGTGTGTTTTCCCCCTAGCCGTCGGTCTGTGGTTTTGTATTGCCACGTGCTCTTGTTTGTTTTCAGACCCACGTGCTCCTGTCCCCATTCCTGCTTTACTCCGGCTCCTGTATTACTGAGTACTCCGTCTATCACCTGTTTCTCATTATTACCTATGTCTCATTGTGCTCCACCTATCATCTGCCTCTCCATTTATTGCTCAGTGTATTTAGTCCTGTGTTTTCACCTGTTTGTTGCCAGATTTTGCCAGTGAGTTTTCCTGAGCCTTTCCGGCATTCGTATCTGAACTCTTGTCGTCCGAATATTGACTCTGCCTGTTCTCCGATTCTGGTTTTTGGATTTCTCTGAAATTTTTGATCTCTGCCTGAACTTGACGCGGACTTTTGTTGCCTCTCTGGACTTGCTGCTCAGTAAATATCACAGTGAGCACAGTACTGGGTCCCTGCTTCAGCATCCTGACAGCTACTTGTATCTCACAGTGACTCTCTCCTCTTTCCTTCCCAGCATCCAGCGAAGCAAGCACTCCCTCCTAGTGAAGCAACACCTCTGCTCTATCCATCAAAAGTAGAACTTTCTGATGGCCAAACATTTTAATTGCAATTCCCATTACCCATCCGGCAACTCACTGAAGTGTACAAGGAGGTGGGCTCTACACTCCCGATATATAAGACAAAAAGTCTTCTGCAAACCTTCCCCCTCTGTACAACACAGCTTTCGACAATGAAGTGACCCAGGAATAACATAAATGTCTGTGAGTCTACAAGTCTGGCCAGAGACTGAAGATGGAGCCCTGATGTCTGAGGATCTGAAAGCCCAGGGCTAAAGTTTAGAGCTTGAAGGCCTGGAGGCGGCCACTCCTGGATTTGGAGGTGGGTGTGTGTGAATGGGAGGGTGGGGAAGGGCTTTGTTTTCTTTGTGGTCTGCTTTGCACTGCTGAACATTTTGGGCATGCTATGTTGGATCCAGAATGTGTGGCGAGCCTTGTACATCCTTAGGTCACAAATGAAAATGACAGATTTCACTGTATATTTTAATGTACATGAGATAAATAAATAAATCTGAATCTGATTTAATTTACTTCTCCTATTTAGGGAGACATCTATCAACAGAGACAAGCATCAGTTATAGAATTCACCATCACCTTTGGTGCATACTGCCTTCAGCGTGTTTGGGATGGGGTATTAGAAGACCAACCTTAACTGGGTAGCAAAGATCTATGGGCTCCTATGAGCAGTGCCCTGCCTAGAGCTGGTATGTGGAGCCATTAGCGAGGTAACACTGACATTGTTTTCACAAATTCCCTCAATTCTGCTGGCAGGATAAGTGGACTGACATCTGTGTCTTCTCCTAGGCCAGCACCAAAGCTAATATTACAGTCAACTCCATTGGGTGAGAAAACTTAATTGCATGTTGGATACCAGTCTCCTGAAACAGGTAGGCTAATCTTTGTCAGGTGGACAGGAGATAATAAGACCATAAGACATAGGAACAGAATTAGGCCATTTAGCCCATCGAGTCTGTTCCACCATTCCATCATGGCTGATCCCACTCAACCTCATACACTTGCCTTCTTGCTATATCCTTTGATGCCCTGACCAGTCAGGAAAATATCAACTTCCGCCTTAAATATACCCATGACCTTGGCCTCCACCGCAGTCTGTGGCAGAGCATTCCACAAATGCACTACTCACTGGCTAAAAAAAATCCCCCTTACCTCTGTTCTAAAAGGTTGCCCCTCAATTTTGAGGCTGTGCCCTCTAGTTCTGGATGCCCCCATCATAGGAAACATCCTCTCCACGTCCACCCTATCCAGTTCTTTCAAAATTCAGTAGGTTTCAATGAGATCCTCCTGGCATTCTTCTAAATTCCAGTGATTACAGACCCAAAGTTACTTAATGCTCCTCATATGTTAACCCCTTCATCCCCATGAACCTCCTCCGAACACTCTCCAATGACAACACATTCTTTCTGAGATATGAAGCCCATAACTGTTAATACTCCAAGTGTGGTCTGAGTAGTGTCTTATAAAGCCTCAGCATTATCTCATCACAAACAAGAGAAAATCTGCAGATGCTGGAATTCCAAGCAACATACACAACATGCTGGAGGAACTCAACAGGCCAGGTAACACCATCTATGAAAAAATGTACAGTTGATGCCCTGCCAAAGGATCTTGGCCTGAAATGAAGACTGTACTTTTTTTCTATAGATGCTGCCTGGCCCGCTGAGTTCCTCCAGCATTTTGTGTGTGTGTCACTCAGCATTATCTCCTTGTATTTATATTCTATTCCCCTTGAAATAAATGCCAACATTGCATTTGCCTTCTTTACCACAGACTCAACCTGTAAGTTTACATTCTGGGAGGCTTGCACGAGGATTCCAAAGATTTGACTGTTTTCAAATCAGGGAGGAAACTCAGAAATCAACACCACAAAGGGACTTGGGAGCCCTTGAGCAAGATTCCCTAAAGGTTAAGTTGCAGGTTGAGTCGGTGGTAAGCGAGGGAAATGCATTGTTAGCTTTCATTTTGGAATGACTAGAATATAAAAGCAAGGAAGTAATGCTGAAGCACTAAGACGTTGCTCAGACTGCACCTGGAGTACCGTGAGCAGTTATAGGCCCTAGATCTAAGAAAGCACGTGCTGGCATTGAATAGGTCCAATTGAGATTCACAAAAATGATCTCAGGAATGAAAAAGTTAACATATGTTGAGTGTTTGTTGGCTCTCGGCCTGTTCTTGATGGGCTTTAGAAGAATGAGGGGGATTTCACTGAAACCTATTGAATATTAAAAGGCCTAGGTAGAGTGGATGCGGAGAAGATGATTGCTGTAGTCAGAGGATCCCATGGCCAGAGGGCACAGCCTCAGAAAAGAAGGACATACCTTTCGAACAGAGATGAGGAAGAACTTCTTTAGCCAGAGAATGGTGAATCTGTGGAATTCATTGCTACAAGTCACTGTGGAGACCAAGTTATTGGGTATATTTAAAGCGGAGATTGATGAGTTCTTGATTAGTAACGGTGTCAAAGGTTACAGGAAGATGGCAGGAGAATGGGGTTGAGAGGGAAAATCAAACAGCCACGATGGAATGCCGGAGCAGATCCGATGAACCGAATGGCCTTCTCCTGCCCTGTGCCTTATAGTCTTACGATCCAAACAACACTCCCAAATGCTGTATCAAATCTTCTCCTAACCAATCTGCGGGGTCTATATTATCCTCATTGGCCACTATCAGAAGCTACAGAACTAAAGAAAGTACAAATTTTCCTTGATCTCAGGGGACTGTCTCAGAAGCAGATGAAGGGAAGTGGAGGAAATCAAATCAAATCAAAGTTTAATTATCGTTCAACCATACACGAATACAGCTGTATGAAACAGCACTCCTCTGTAAAAGCTGCCAAAACTAGATTTAAATAATGATCAAGTAACCTGTTTATTGTAATTGTTGGGAAATCACTACAAGATGGAGGATTGCTGTAATGAGTTTTTAGTTTTAGTCAGTGCAGAGGGCTTCAGATTGTTCTACGTTCTGTCAGATTTATACCAACAGCCCGGATTTTGTGCTCAAATTTTGGAGTATGACTTAAACCCACAACTTAATGATTCAGAGTTATTCAGTGAAGCATAGCTGACACATTGACAGTCCTTTGTCGTACAGGCTACATGGTTTCCAACTTCTTGCAATAATTTCCTTTTATTACGCGATTTGTATTACAATTAAATACAAATGCTGCAGTGAGCATTTTCATTTAGTAGGAGTCCTTAAGTCATAAATAAAACTGAGATGGGCCTTTGTGTTTATATTATTGTCCTTGTATCATGAAAGATACAGTAATATCTCAAAGCAGCAAATGCAATCATTATCACTGATTTGAATACAGAAATTGCTTGGGAAATGAAAGTCAGTCTTCTTTCAGTACAGAATTGTTGAGAGCCTGATTCAAAAATTGGATCTGAAATTTAATGAGAGTCAGAATCAAAATCTGGTTTATTATCATTGACATATGTCGTGAATTTTTTTTTTTTGTTTTGCACAGCCATACAGTGTAAGACATAAAAATTGCTGTGAGTTACAATAAAAAATATGGACAGACAGATAGATAGATATATAGATAGATAAGTAGTGGAAAAAGAGAACAAAATAATGAGATGTTGTTCATGGGTTAATGGATTGTTCAGAAATCTGATGGCACAAAGGAAGAAGTTGTTCTTAAAACATATAAAGTGTATCTTCAGGCTCCTGTACCTCTTTCCTGATAGTAGTAATGTATCCAATGACTCTTTACTGCCATTATTATTATTGACTTGGAAGGTTGAAAACGACACCACGAGGCCATGTGGATCTCTGGATCTGAAATCACTGCTCTGTATGTCCATGAATCAGGACACAACAGTGGACTCAGTTTCCTAATCTCAGGCTTTAAATTCAAGCACTGCAGGATCGTGGTCTTGTCCTTATTTGCTGCATTTTATGTTTTTTTCATCTTACCTCTCTGCAGACTGGGATTGCATAAGCCATGTACTGTGGTTAGCCCGGGAGAACCGGCAATCTGTTCCGGAAAACCAGAGGTGACATTCCTGCTTTTATTTTCTTTTGAATTTAACAATTTGATTGAGGGCATTTTGCTATGCTGGCACCGGAATGTTTGGTGACACTGGGGGCTGCCCACAGCAGATCTATGAGTGTGTTGGCTTTTAAGACAAATAGTGCATTCCACTGTACATTTCTCTGATGAATAATAAAATTAAGTCACGAATCTTGATTTGTTTCTATTTGTTCTACATAGAGATTTGTGTGCCTCAGAATAATAGAAACTCTGCATCATTTTTTCTGCATGGTTTGAGTTGGGAAAAAAAACTTTGTGTGCCTTGGATTAATAGATTCTTACAGAAATCTTTCACCAATTTTTCAGAGTGGTTTGGGTAGGAGGTAGACTAAGTAGGCATCTGTTTCAGTTCCCCTGTCACATGCCTAGGAAACATGAAATGAAAATCAGACCAATGGATTTCCCAGCCTTGAGAATGCAGTCTATCATGACTGAAAAGTGGTTTGGTCTCTTTGTTATTTATGAAGACGTTGTGATTTAGAGGACTTTTCCAACGGGAAGACCCTCATCTGAGGAGCTAATGGCACTATTGTCCACCTACAGAGGCCTGCTGCAATGGTTGGATTTCTTTCCTGGATGGGTGCAAAGGCAGTATCCCCTCAAAAAAGTAATCAATAAACTCCAAGACTTTGTCCTCAATATCTCCTTGTACAATTGGATCCTGGATTTTCTCAACTGTAGACCCCAGACACTTCGGATTGGCAACAACATCTCCTCCACACATTTCATCAGCACAGTGCAGAACTGCGTTCTTAGCCCCCTGTTTTACTTGCTTTACACCTATGACCGTGTGGTTAAGCAGAGCTCCAATGCCATATTCCAGTTTGCTGAATGTTGTGGGCCATATCAAAGGTGGTGATGTATCAACATACATGAAGGAGATTAAAAATTTGGCTGAGTGGTGTCATAATAACAGCCCCTCTCTCAGTGTCAGCAAGGCCGCAAAACTGAGTGTAGACTTCAAAAGACCAGAGGTCCATGAGCCACTTCTTATCGGAGGATCAGAGGTGGAGATGGTCAGTAACTTTAAATTCCTGTGTGTTACTATTTCAGGGGCCCTGTCCTGGACCCAGCATGTAAATGCAATTGTGAAGAAAGCACATCAGTACCTCTACTTCCTTAGGAGTCTGTGGAGATTTGGCATGACATCTAAAACTTTGACAAACGTCTATATATGCATAGTGGAGAGTGTATTGACTTGCTGCATCATGGTCTAGTATGGAAACACCAATGTTTTTGAACAGAAAATCCTACCGAAGGTAATGGATTTGGCCCAGTATATCATGGGTACAGCCCCCCCCAACTATTGAGTACATCCACCTGTATATGAAGTGCTGTTGTGGGAAAGCAGCATCCATCATCGGAGATCCCCACCACCCAGGCCATGGTCTTTTCTTGCTGCTGCCATCAGGTAGAAGGTACAAGAGCCTCAGGACTTGCACCACCAGATTCAAAAACAGTTACTACCCCTGAATCATCAGGCTCTTGAATAAAAGAGGGTCAATACACTCACTTGCCCATCACTGAGATGTTCCTAGAATCAATGATCAAATTTTAAGGATTCTTTATCTCATTACCTCATGTTCTTATTATTTATTGCTATTTATATTAGCATTTGCAATTTGTTGTCTTCTGCACTCTGCCTAGTACCATTGACCTGCACCCAGACCATAGCCTTCCACACCTCTCCCATCCATACACCTAACCAAATTCTGCTTAACTATTGAAATTGAACCAGGGTCCATCGCTTCCCCAGCAGTTTGTTCCGCACTCCGAGTGGAGAAGTTCATGTTCCCCTTAAACACTTCCTCTTTCACATTTAACCTCTGACTTCCAGTTCTAGTCTCATCCAACCTCAGAGGAAAAAGCCCACTTGCATTTACCTTATATATATCCCTTATAATTTTGTATACCTCTATCCCTTCATTCTTGTATGCTCAAGGGAATAAAGTTCTAACCTATTCAGTCTGTACCCTATAATTCAGCTACTCAAGACTTGGCATCATACTCATAAATTTCCTCTGCACTCTTTCAATCTTATTGACACCTTTCCCGTAGGTAGGTGACCAAAACTGCACACAATTCTCCAAATTAGGCTTCACCAACATCTTATACAGCTTCAACATTTCATCACAACTCCTGTATACTTTGATTTATGAAGGCCTATGTGCCAATAACTTTCTTTATGACCCTATCTACCTGTGATCCCACTTTTAAGGATTTATGGATCTGTATTCCCAGATCCATCTGCTCTACCACACTTCTCAGAGCCCTACCATTCACCATAAAAATCCTACCCTGGCTTGTCCTCCCACAGTGCAACATCTCAAATGTGTCTGCATTAAACTCCATCTGCTATTTTTCAGCCCATTTTCCCTCTTGGTCCAGATCCCACTGCAAACTGTGATGGTCTTCCTCACTGTCCCCAGTTTTGGTGTCATTCACTAATTTGCTGATCCAGTTTACCACATTATCATCCAGATGACAAATAACAACGGACCTAGAACCAATCCCTGCGGCACATAATAGTCACAGGCCTCCTGTCAGAGAGATGACCATCTACAACCCGTGAAGCAAATTTCTAATCTAGTTTACTGCCTCATTTTGAATGCCAGGTGACTGATTCTTCCCATGAAGGAACTTGTCAATGGCCTTGCTGAAGTCCATATAGACAACATCCACTGCCTTGTGTTCATCAACTTTTCTGATAAATTCCTCAAAAATCTCCATAAGGTTGGTTAGACACAACCTACCATACACAAAGCCTTGTTCACTATAAGTTCCTGTCTATCCAAATAGTTATATATATTTGGTTCCTTGGAATAAAGGTTGAACAAGTTAGGTCTTTATTCTTTGGAGCGTAGAAGGTTGAGGGGGTCTAGATAGAGGTATTTAAAATTATGAGGGGGATAGATAGAGTTGACTTGGATAGGCTTTTTCCATTGAGAGTAGGGGCGATTCAAACAAGGGGACATGAGTTGAGAGTTAAGGGGCAAAAGTTTAGGGGTAACATGAGGGGGAACTTCTTTACTCAGGGAGTGGTAGCTGTGTGGAACGAGCTTCCAGTAGAAGTGGTAGAGGCAGGTTCGATTTTGTCATTTAAAAAAAAAATTGGGTAGATATATGGACAGGAAAGGAATGGAGGGTTATGGGCTGAGTGCAGGTAGGTGGGACTAGGTGAGAGTAAGCGTTCAGCACGGACTAGAAGGGCCGAGATGGCCTGTTTCCGTGCTGTAATCGTTATATGGTTATAACAGCTTGCTATAACTTACCCACTACTGATGTCAGGCTCATCAGCCTATAATTTCCCGGCCTATTCTTGTGGCCTTTCTTAAACATTCGAACAACTTTAGCTATCCTCCAATCCTCCAGCACCTCACCCATTGTTAAGGATGTTTTAAATATCTCTGCTCGGGCCCTTGCAATTTCTGCACTAGACCCCCACAGGGTCCAAGGGAACACATTGTCACGCCCTGGGGATTTATTCACCCTAATTTGCCTCAAGACAGCAAACTCCTCATCCTCAGTAACCTGTATATGGTCCATGATCGGACAGCTGCTTTGCCTCACTTCTGTAGACTCTGTGTCCATCTACCGAATAAATACAGATGCAAAAAATCCATTTAAGATCACCCCCATCTCTTTTGGCTCCATTCATAGATGACCACCTTGATTCTTGAGGGTTTTTCACCTTGCTATCATTACTGTCACCTTCCTGTCACCTTGAACCAGTCTGGACATTCTTCTCTGACCTCTTTCATTAACCAGGCATTTTTGCTCACAGAACTGCCGCTCACTGGATGTCTTTGGGGGGGTTGCGCCATCCTCAGTAAACTCCAGAGATGGTTGTATGTAAAAATCCCAGAAGATCAGCAGTTTCTGAAATACACAAATCACCCCATTTAGCACCACAATCATTCCACAGTCAAAGTCACTTAGATCACATTTCTTCACCACTCTGATGTTTGATCTGAACCTCTTGACCCTGTCTGCATGCTTTTATGCATTGAGATGCTGCCACATGATTGACTGCTAAGATATTTGCATTACAGACCGGTATACAGGTGCACCAATAACATGGCCACTAAGTGTACGTACTGTGGATTATTTGCTGCAGTTGATGAATTTGGGTGACTAGAAGATATCTTGGTTTAAAGCTGGAATCCCGTCTCTGGAGCTGAATCTGAGCCCACAGCATGGCTGCGTAACAGTTACCGAAATCGCAGTAGAGCGCCAGTGATCACCGATCAGGCTTCAATTCCCATTGCTGTTTGTAAGGAGCATGCACGATCCCTCTGTAACAGCGTGTATCTCCTCCAGGTGTTCCAGTTTCTTCCCACATTCCAAAGACATATGGTTAGTGTAAGTAAATCGTGGGCATGCTATGTTGGTGCTGGAAGCACAGCAACACTCGCAGGACGCCCCAGCACATTTCAGACTGTGTTGGTTGTTGATACAAGTGATGCATTTCATTGTTTATTTTGACGTACGTGTGAGAATAAAACTTTAACCTCTTTAATCTCTGAACAGTTGATGATTTGGACCAAGTCACTTCATCAAAACTGGAAAGGAAGGCCGCAGAAACCTGAAGTGAAAGGTGGGAGAAGGGAAGGAGTACAAACTGACAGGTGATAGGTAAGACCAGGTGAGGGGAAGGTGGTTGTGTGGGGGAGGGGGAATAACTATAAGAAGCAAGGAGCTCCCATTAAAATTAAAACCATGTCCTCTGGTGTTTAACATTTCTACCCTGGCAAAAGGATTCTAACCATTTATCCTGTCTTTGACTCTCTTTATTTTAAAAAATCCTGTTGATCTAGGGAGGATCAACCAAGTTTATCTGACTTTTCCTTATAGCCTCTAATCCAGGCAATGTACTGGTAAACAGTTTCTGTACCCTCCCCTTCCTGTAATGGGATGACCAGAATGGCTTGCAATACTCTACAATGTTCTGTCCAACTAAACTTTTAACCAGCTGCTGCATGATTCTCTTGATCTTATACTCACCATCCCTACCAATGAAGGAAAGCCTTCTTTACCACCTGATCCACTCACCCAGCCACTTTCGGTGATCTGTGGACCTGGACCTCAAGACTCCTCTGGACCTCAGATCTTTTGAGATCTACCATTAATAGTAAACCTCTTCATTTCATTTGATCTCATTATGTTAGTCACATGAAGAAAGGTGAGGATGAGATGAAGCTGGTTTCAGATTCAGATTCACTTATTTATCACATGTATAGTATATCGGCCGATGGCGCAGTGACATGAGCGCTGGACTCCGGAGCGAAGGTTCTCAAGTTCGAATCCAGTCGGGCCGTACCCAGACACACTTTCCATCCGTGCCGGTTGAGTGTTGAGCTCGCAACTCGGTCTCGTAAAAAAAAACCACTGCGCTGTGTGAAGAACGCGGCCTTTTCTCCTTGGAGCGACGGAGGATGAGAGGTGATCTGATAAAGGTGTATGATGAAGAGAGGCATTGATCATGTGGATAGTCAGAGGCTTTTTCCCAGGGCTGAGATGGTTGCCACAAGAGGACACAGGTTTAAGGTGCTGGGGAGTACGTACAGAGGAGATGTCAGGGGTAAGTTTTTTACTTAGAGAGTGGTGAGTGTGTGGAACGGGCTGCCAGCAACGGTGGTGGAGGCGGATACGATAGGGTCTTTTAAGAGTCTTTTGGATAGGTACATGGAGCTTAGAAAAATAGAGGGCTATGGGTAAGCCTAGTAATTTCTAAGGTAGGAACATGATCGGCACAACTTTGTGGGCCGAAGGGCCTGTATTGTGCTGTAGGTTTTCTAGGTTTCTATCTCAGATCAAGTCCTCAGCATTCTCAAGTGGGAGTGTGAACAGCCTGAGGTTGTGGTCCTCATAGACGCCAATGACATGGGAAGGATGAGTGATGAGGTTCTGCACAGGGAGTTTCAGGGAGTTCGGTGTTAAGTTAAAGGACAGGATCTCCAGGGTTGTGATCTCAGGATTGCTACCCATGCCACGTGCTTGTGAGGCCAGAACTTGGAAGATTATGGAGTTTAACACGTGGCTAATGAGTTGCTGTAGGAAGGAGGGTGTAAGATTTTAGGATTAATGGGCTCTCTTCCAGGAAAAGTGGGATCTGTACAGAAAGGACAGAAATATTAGCCCCCTTCCATTTGGACCTGCCCGGGAGGGGGAAGGTTTGCTAATGCTGCACTGTGGGGTTTAAACTAGAGTTGCAGGCATATGGGATCCAGAATGCCAGAACAGTCAGTGGAAAGGTTGTGGAGACAGAGGCTGTTAAGACCTCAGTCAAAGTCAGGAATCAAATGTTTGAATAAGTATCCTCAGCTGTGTATATTTCAATGCAGGAAATATCATAGGAAAGGTGGATGAGCTCAGGGCCTGGATCAACACCTGGAATTATGATACTGTAGTCATTAGTGAGACTTGGTTGCAGGAGAGGCAGGACTGGCAGCTGAATATTCCTGGGTTCTGTTTTTTAGACATGACAGAGCAGGAGGGATGACATTACCAGTCAGGGAAAAGGTCATGGCAGTACTCTGTCAGGACAGACTGGAGGACTTGTCTATTGAGGCATTATGGATGGAACTGAGAAATAAGAAAGGTATGACCATGTTAATGGGGCTATATTACAGACCACCAAACAGACCTAGGGATTTAGACGAACAAATTTGTAAAGGGATCACAGACTGTTTTAAGAAGATGTCTATAAAGTTGTTATAGTAGGTGATTTTAACTTTTCACTTATCAACTGGGAATCCCATTCTGTAAAAGGACTAGATGGGATAGAAATTGTCAAATGTATTCAGGAAAGTTTCCTTCATCAGTACATAGAAGTCCCAACAAGAGAGCATGCACTATTGGAACTGCTATTAAAGAATGAGACAGGACAGGTGACAGAAGTTTGTGTAGGGGAACATTTGGCATCTAATGACTATAATGCCATTAGTATCAAAGTAAATATACAAAAAGATAGGTCTGGTCCACAGGCTGAGATTCTAAATTAGTGATTTAGCCCAAGATCTTAAGGCACAAACTAACGGAGATGGGAGTAGACTCTCACATGGTGGATTGGATAGTGGACTACTTGACAGATAGACCTCAGTATGTGCAGTTGGGAGACTGTAGGTCTGACACGGTGGTCAGCAGCACAGGAGCGCCGCAGGGAACCGTACTCTCTCCGGTCCTGTTCACCTGTACACATCAGACTTCCAATATAACTCGGAGTCCTGCCATGTGCAGAAGTTCGCTGATGACACGGCCATAGTGGGGTGTGTCAGGAATGGACAGGAGGAGGAGTATAGGAAACTGATACAGGACTTTGTGATATGGTGCAACTCAAACTACCTGCGTCTCAATATCACCAAGACCAAGGAGATGGTGGTGGACTTTAGGAGATCTAGGCCTCATATGGAGCCAGTGATCATTAATGGAGAATGTGTGGAGCAGGTTAAGACCTACAAATATCTGGGAGTACAGTTAGACGAGAAGCTAGACTGGACTGCCAACACAGATGCCTTGTGCAGGAAGGCACAGAGTCGACTGTACTTCCTTAGAAGGTTGGCGTCATTCAATGTCTGTAGTGAGATGCTGAAGATGTTCTATAGGTCAGTTGTGGAGAGCGCCCTCTTCTTTGTGGTGGCGTGTTGGGGAGGAAGCATTAAGAAGAGGGACGCCTCACGTCTTAATAAGCTGGTAAGGAAGGCGGGCTCTGTCGTGGGCAAAGTACTGGAGAGTTTAACATCGGTAGCTGAGCGAAGGGCGCTGAGTAGGCTACGGTCAATTATGGAAAACTCTGAACATCCTCTACATAGCACCATCCAGAGACAGAGAAGCAGTTTCAGCGACAGGTTACTATCGATGCAATGCTCCTCAGACAGGATGAAGAGGTCAATACTCCCCAATGCCATTAGGCTTTACAATTCAACCGCCAGGACTTAAGAACCTTTTAAAAGCTATTATTAATGCTTTTTGAGATAGTGATTTAGATGCATATCATATTTTTTACTGAGTTAAGTATTGTATGTAATTAGTTTTGCTACAACAAGTGTATGGGACATTGGAAAAAAAGTTGAATTTCCCCATGGGGATGAATAAAGTATCTATCTATCTATCTATCTATCTGTGTAAGGTCAATTTTAATGGTATCAGAAATGATCTGGCAAGTGTGGATTAGGACAGACAAAAGAAAATCTACAGATACTGGAAATCCAAGTAACACATTCAAAATGCTGGAGGAGCTCAGCAGACCAGGCAGCATCTATGGAAAAGAGTATAGTTGATGTTTAGGGCCGAGACCCTTCATCAGGACTTTCTGTGTGTGTGGATTAGGACAGGCTATTTTCTGGCAAATGTCTATTTGGTAAGTAGGAGGCCTTCAAAAGCAAAATTTTGGGAGCACAACGTTTGTATGTGCCTGTCAGAACAAAAGGTAAAGGTAACAAATGTAGGGAAATGTCGGTTTTCAAGCGATACTGAGGCCCTGGTTAAGAGAAAAAAGGAAATGCATAGCAGGTGAAGGCAGGTAAGAACAAATGAGATTCTTATGGAGTACAAGAGATGCAAGGAAACACTTAAGAAATAAATCAGGCGGGCTAAAAGAAAGCAAGGTTGCTCTACCAGACCATGAAGGGGAATCCTAAGGGATTCTACAGATACGTTAAGAGCAAAAGGATTGCAAGGGACAAAAAATCGGTCCTCTGGAAGATCAGAATGGCAATCCATATGTGCAGCCAAATCAGATAGGGGAGATCTAAAATAATTATTTTGCATCTGTATTTACTCAGGAGATGGACACAGAGTCTAGAGAAATAAGGCAAAGCGGCATCAACTTCATGGACCCTGTACAGATTACAGATAAATCCCCAGAGCCTGACAAGGTATTCCCTTGGACCCCTAGGAGGAAAGTGCAGAAATTGTTGGGGCAGAGATATTTAAATCATCTTAGCAACAGGAGAGATACCAGAGGATTGGAGGATAGCCAATGTTTTTCTGCTGTTTAAAAAAAAAAGCTCTAAACATAAACCAGGAAATTATAGGCCGGTGAGTTTGACATCATTTGTGGGAAGTTATTGGAGGGTATTCTAAGGGACTGGATATATTAGTATTTGGATAGACAGGGATTGATTAATGATAGTCCACATGGCTTTGTGTGTGGTAGGTCATGTCTAACCAATCTTATAGAGTTTTGCCAGGAAGTTACTGGGAAAGTGGATGAAGACAAGCCAGTGGATGTTCTCTATGTGTACTTTAGCACAGCATTTGACAAGATCCTGCATGGGGTGGGGGGGGGGGGGGGGGGGAGGGTTGGTCAAAAAGGTTCAGTCGCTCCACATTCAAGATGAGGTAGTAAATTGGATTAGACATTGGCTTTGTGGAAGAAAGCAGAGAGCGGTTGCATATTGTTGCCTCTCTGACTGGAGGCCTGTGACTAGTGGTGTGTCACAGGATCAGTGCTGGGTCCTTTGTCGTTTGTCATCTATGTCAATGATTTGGATGATAATGTGTAGATCTTACACAGTGAACAGTAAGGTACTAAGGTGTGCGGTAGAATAAAGGGATCTGGTAATACTGGTCCATAATTCTTTGCCACATACAGCTGTGATACCAAGTCTTTATGTATATTTAAGGCAGAGGTTGATAGATTCTTGATTGGTCAGGGCATGAAGGGCTATGGGAGAAGGCAGGAGACTGGGGCTGAGAGGAAAATTGAATCAGCCATGATGAAATGGAAGAGCAGATTCAATGGGCCAAATGGCCCAATTCTGCTCATATATCTTTTTGTCTTATAATTTTATAATTCATTGAAAATGGTGTCGCAGGTAGACAGATTGCAAGGAAAGCTTTTGGCACATTGGCCTTCATAAATCAATGTATGGAGTATAGCAAATGGGATGTTATGTTGAAATTGTATAAGATCTTGGTGAGGGCTAATTTGGAGTATTGTGTGTGCAGTTTGGGTCACCTACAGAAAAGTTGTGAACAAGGTTGAAAAAGTACTGAGAAAATTAACAAGGATGTCAGTGGGTCTGGAGGACCTGAGTTATAAAGAAAGATTTAATAGATTAGGACGGATTTAATAGGTTAAAATTGAGAGGACATTTGATAGAGGTATACAAAATTATGAGGGTACAGATTGGGTAAATGCAGGCAGGCTTTTTCCACTGAGGTTAGGTGGTAATACAAACAGAGGTTGTGGGTTAAGGGTGAAAGGTGAAAAGCTTAGGGGAACATGATGGGAAACTTCACTCCGAGGGCTGTGAGAGTGCAGAATGAGCTGCCGGAACAAGTGATTTATGCCAGCTCTATTTACATGTTTAAGAGAAGTTTGGACAGGTAAATAGACAGGAGGGAAATGGAAGGCTATGGCCCCGGTGCAGGTTGATAGGATTAGGCCGTTTAAATGGTTTCAGCATGGACTAGATGGGCTGAAGGGCCTGTTTCTGTGCTGTGCTTCTGTACGACTTTATGACTCCTCTATTTTTCCTCGTCCTTATCTGACCTGATTCCATGATACTTCATAGAGTCTGGAGTTCAGAATTACAAGAGCTACTCCCTCCTGCTTGCCTATCTTTGTGCCACTGGCATTAGTGGATCTGTCCTCAGCTTGAGTAAAGATATACTCTGTGATGGAGGAGTCTGGCACATTGTCTACTAGGTATGATTCTGTTGGTACAAGTATGCCAGACTAATCTTTGACTGGTCTGTGAGACGATTCTCCCAACTTAGACAAGAATAGAGCTGTAGGTGTGATTAGGTGTACCTAATAAAGTGGCCACTAAGTGTATGTCATGAAATTTGTTGTTTTTCATTGTTTTGGGGCAAAAGTGCAGTGTAATACATACAAATAACTATGCTACATTAAAAAGGTATTGTTAAATATATTAAGTGCAAAATGTAGGGTTGTGTTCAAGGGTTAATGGCCCATTCAAAAATCTGATGGTGGAGAGGTTAGGCAGTGTCTGCCACGACCTTTCATCTGATCTGGTAACAATCACAGCACCTTCACTATACTTTTTACTGCTACTTTGGCCACAGTGCCGATCACAGTAACTGACTTCACTGAGCATTTCAGGCACCTGCTGCCTCTGTACAGGTAGTGACAGGAACATGGCAGTAGACTGAAATCAGCCTGAGGGCTGTCTTAGTTATTGTTACTCTTTGTACTTGCGGCTGGGTGAGTTCTGAACACGGGACATAGTGGGCACTGCATTCCTGGTAGTTAAGACCTTGCAGGACAAAGCTTCACTCAGCCAGGCTCCAAGAATAGAGATGCTCAGAATGATAAAAAGTATACATTGAGTGGACAACCAGAGACTTTTCCCCGGCGAAAGCCATCAGTACAAGAGGGCATAATTTTAAGATGTTTGGGGGAAAGTAAACAGGGGATGTCAGAGGGACGCCTTTTTTTACAGAGAGTGGTGAGTATGTGCCAGGGTGGTGGAAGAGGCAAATACATTAGGGACATTTAAGAAATTCTTGGTAAGACGAGGGAACACACACTAGTCCTTATTGAGGGATCAGCAATGGAAAAGGTGAGCAGTTTCAAGTTCAACATCTCTGAGGATCTAACCTGGGCCCAACATAATGATACAGTTATAAAGAAGGCACAACAGCGGCTAGATTTCATTAGGAGTCTGAGGAGATTTGGTATGTCACCAAAGACACTCGTGACACAGATATATCGTGGAGAGCATTCTAACTGGCTGCATCACCACCTGGTTTGGTGGGTGCACTGCACCAGATCAAAATAAACTGCAGACAGTTGTAAACTCGGTCAGCTCCATCATGGGCACTAGCCTTCCTGGCATCAAGAACGTTTTCAAAATCTCAAGAAGGCAGTAGCCATCATTAAACACCCCCATCACCCAGGACATGCCCTCTTATTGCTGCCGTCAGGAAGAAGGCACAAGAGTTTGAAGGTATGCACTCAATGATTCAGGAACAGCTTCTTCCTCTCTGCCATCCAATTTCTGACCGCACATTGAACCCATGAACACTACCTCACTGTGTTACTTATTTAACTATGTATGTATACTTTTTACTGTTATTTACAGTTTTTTTATTATTTTGTTTTGCAATGTTCTGCTGTTGCATAAAACAAAATTTCACAACACATGCCAATGATATAAAACCTAATTCTGATTCTGAGATAGGTATGCAGATGACAGAAAAATGAAGGGCTATGTAGGAGGGAAGAGATAGATTGATCTTGGAGGAGGTTAAAAGATTGGCATAATAGTGTGGGCTGAATGGCTGCTATATTCTATGTTCTAATAGCTGATGCAGTTATGCCATAGGTGGTACCATCTCATTAAGAGTTCAGGGACTTTACCAAGGGGTGAGCCATGAAGCTTTACTTCGCATGTTGGCCAGTCCTACACCTGCCACTGGCCTTGGGTCCCAGTATAAAGAGAATTTTCCATTCCTCAGCAAGACCAGTTACATAAACAATGCATTCCAGCCATTGTCATTACACCTTCTATTCCGTATGTTACTGAAATAAACAAGGAGTAAGGAATATCTCATACAGGAATTTTAATTTGCTCTGCAACTTGAAAGAGGAATATTAAGAAATGCAACTCCATCAGGGCACAAACTCCCCCACCATCAAGGAAATCGGTGGCATCCCCTATTGGGACCCTCACCGTTTATTGTCATTTATAGCATTTTTCTGCTGCATAGAACAATAAACTTCACAGCATATCAATGTTTATAAACCTAATTCTGATTCTTAATTATATTAAACGTTAATGAACAGATTAGAATAGTTCAAAAATTTTCAATGGATTTTAACTTTTCATTTGTGAATATTTACTTAGTGAAGTAATTCCCGACGTTGACACTGCTGGACAATATAAAGCATGGATGCCTCTTTGAACTTTCGCACCAATGTTTCCTTTTTAAAAATAGAAAAAAAAAGCTGGAAACACTCAACAGATCCGCCAGCATCTGTGGGACAGAGAAACAGGGTTAACATTTTATATGTTTAAAACGTGATCTTCCATCTGTGTCAGGCTGAGATTTTTAAGTCTTCAGAAATGCTTTACACAAATTATGGTGCACTTGAAACGATCCCTAGGTTTAAAAAATGTGTTTCGCTACAACCTTACGTCCTGTGTTGCCAATACGAGATTTCCACGCACATTCTGACCAAAATAGTGTTATTGAAAGAAATCTTTACATCTTCCTGTTTGGCACAAGTGGGGCTTCGAAATCTGCCAAATGTATTGGTAATGAGCTTATTTTTGTTTAATTTTTATGTTAAATATGTAAATAATGAAACCTCGGTTGATTTTTTTATCTCAATCTTTATCTTTCGCTATTATAAACTTGAAAAATTTATCGTGCGTCTGCCTCCTACCCCCTCTAAAAACGCTGCCCGTTTTCTATGAACTCTTTTCCGCATACTTTCGGACTTTGCCTCTCGTGACGGGAGTAGGGTCGGTGTTTGAGGATCGTCAAGGTGAAGATTGAAATTAAGTGTTACTGATAGCAGTGCAACGGGCTGGGCGTTGCTGTGTGTTGTTCCATTAAGCTAGAATTTAAACCAGGCGTGGGACTTGTTTTTTTTATAAATATTATTCTGAAAAAAAGTTTCTTGTTGGGTCAATGACATCACTGAGAGTCGGGAGGAGGGGGCCGTTTAAATAAATCCTCCTATTCCCTATCCCTCTCTCCACAGGTAGACCCGTCTCGGGACTGGCTCGCTTCCCCCAACCCTCAAGCCCTTTGAAACCGAGATCGTTCACCGGTGTCTAGAGTGCGATCGTCGTCTTACCATCCAGCGCAGACCCGTACGATGACCTGCTGAATCTCTTCTCTCTCAAGGTAAGATAAACTTTTAAACTCGTGTGTATATTTTGACCGTATCTTAACTCCTTTAAATAAAGTTTCGTTTGTTTCTCCTCTGTATTTCATGACAATTTTAAGTCTGATGCCTTACGGGATTTTATTGAATTAGCACTGAAGAGATTTACCTTTTTTTTCCAAAAAGGAGGGATTTAATTTCAGATTTGTGTCAAAGTGAATATATGCCGATTATCATTTTTTAAAAAAATTTTCTTTGAGTTTATTAATGAATCGTCCTGGGGGATTAAACTCTGCTGATCACGAGTCGAGAGCTGGTTTCTGGTTTGATTTGTTTATGTCCTGTGCGGGGGCTGGAGTGAAAAAGATGGGACTACAATGCCGTGACTTCCTCTCTCCCCACCCCCCTTTCCTCGTTTGGCTGTTGTGAGAATCGAGTTGAATGAAAAAAAGTATTTTCAGGAGAGTCCCTTTCTGGAAGACTCTGATGTCTTGCTTCCTGATGTGAATGGCGTGAGGATTGCGTTTCTCAACCGCGGTGCGCGACAGTACTGCCTCATTGGCAAAGTGTGGTATGAGGTTAAATATTATCTAGATACTGTAGATTTAATATTTTAAAACGTTAACTCTTTCATCATAGAGCTTTAAATCAAATCTAAATATGATCACTTAATTCTGTTTAGATTTTGATTCCCAGAGTGGACAGCATCTTAAATTTGGCTTGTTGAGGAAATAAACAGTATTTCATTTCTGTAGAGTCTTTCAAAGTCAAAAGTAAATTTATTATCAAAGTGTGTGCATGTATAATGTGTAATATATATAGTCACCATATACAACCAGAGATTCATTATCTTGTGGGCATTCACAGTAAATACAAAGAAATCAATAGAATCCCAGAATCAATAAAAAAAACTAAACGGCCAAGACTGACATACAAATTGTGCAAATACACAAATAAAAAAAACCATAATAATAAATAATATTGAGAATGTGAATTCTTGAAAGTGACTCAGTAGGTTGTGGAATCATTATAGTGTTGGGATGAGTGAAGTTGTCTTTTCTGGTTTGAGAGCCTGATGGATGAGGGGTAATAATTGTTCCTAAACCATCTTAGACACATGAGTACTCTCTGCAACCAATGTGGTATTTTGGAAGTATAGCCAGGTAGCAATACAGAGTAATGTGACCATCGTTTTGTGCACTGCTACCTCCCGCAAGCATCCGAGCAGTCCTGACGAAGGGTCTTGGCCCAAGTATCGACTCTTTATTCATTTCCATAAATGCTGTCTGACCTGCTGAGTTCCTTTTGTGGTGTGTTGCTCTATATTTCCGGCATCCACAGAATCCCTTGTGTCCCTACAATAGTGGCTGGATTAGTTATGCTGGTTCAGGGACATTTGATGGTGATCCCATCACCGATGCAAGATGGCATTTGCCCACATAAAACTGATCACGTAGGATCAGAGACATGTATGTTAGGACATGGGTAAAAATCCAAGATGCTTTCAAAAGGTGGTGAGATGTTAGATAGAAAGAAGGTCAAACTGCAGTTTAAAAAAAAACAAGTACTTATTACAAGCACAACAAAATCTGCAGATGCTGGATATCCAAAAGCAACCATACAAAATGCTGGAGGACAACAGCTGGTCAGGCAGCATTGAAGGAAAAGAGTAAATAGTTGACAATTCTGCCCGAGAGCACTCTTCAGGCTTTTAGCCCAAAAATGTCATCTGTTTACTCTTTTCCATAGATGCTACCTGACCTATTAATACTTCTTAGCTGGGATAAAAGAAATTGAGGAAGGGCAAAAAGAGAATTAAAAAATGTAAAGAGCCTCTATGGTTTATTTGAAAATGGTTTTTAAGTTCTTGCCTACCCCAGTTTGGAAATCTATAAAACTCTAATGTAGCAAAATGTGTCAGTTGCTTTAGTGCACAAACTGCATGGCATTTGCTCTTGCATGTACTTGGTGGGTAAATGATATTACTGGAGATGGGGAGGGAATATTAGTTAAATAAAACATTCTATTCATGTTGCGTTTTGTGGTGTACTGTCCCAAGAGGGGCTCACTTTTTCAAACACTATCAAGCAAAAAAATGACAGCCTTTTAAGATGGATTTTAATCTAAGTCACAAGTGTAAGGTTGAAGAGTTATGGTTCATGGAATGTTTTAAAGGTGGAATGAAAAGTTAAGAGGTAAGTAATTCCAGAATTTGGCAACTGATCACAATGATGGAGTGATTGAATATGGGGAAGATTGGAGGTAGATAGTGTAGAAGATGATAGGACTAGAGGAGATTTGAAAGAAGGCAGACTTTAAAAACCTCATGTATTAGATGCATGATATATTATGTTAAAACTGACCTTGGCACCCTACTTGGATTCATCTGGTTATGGCATTATAGGAGAAATGTAAATTAAAAAGAAGGGTTTGTGCATAGAATCAAAATTTCTCAGGTCTGTAATGTGCTAGATGCTCTATTTAAGTTCAAGATTCAGGATTGTTGAGAATGAAATGATTGTTACTCCAGATCCAATGCAGCAACAAAAACACAAAACATAGAATGCAATAAAAAGCAACAAAAAGATGCAATAAATATCATACTGACATTATGCAGACATTATACGCAAAGCCCAAGTTTAAAGAACTGTATTGCATTTTTTTCCAAAATAAAAGCTCTAGTTCTTCTTTCTGAAATCAATTTCCAAGCACGACGATGCTCCAAAACTGTTCAATAGACAATAGGTGCAGGAGTAGGCTATTCGGCCCTTCTAGCCAGCACCGCCATTCACTGTGATCATGGCTGATCATACACAATCAGTACCTCGTTCCTGCCCTCGCCCCATATACCTTGACCCCACTATCTATAAGAGCTCTATCTAACTCTCTCTTGAATGCATCCAGAGACTTGGCCTCCACTGCCTTCTGGGGCAGAGCATTCCACATATCCACCACTCTCTGGGTGAAAAAGTTTTTCCGCATCTCTGTTCTAAATGGCCCACCCCTTATTCTTAAACTGTGGCCTCTAGCTCTGGACTCACCCATCAGCGGGAACATGCTTCCTGCCTCCAGTGTGTCCAATCCCTTAATAATCTTATATGTTTCAGGTTGAGAAAGAGCAGATTAAACTGCAGTGGGAAGTATTGGGTAAGTGTTGTTCACTTTTTCCAGATAATATTGGTTACAGAAGCCACACTGCAGATTCTTATTCTTTGTAATGTATCAACAGTGGAAACCATTTCACTGTAGCTACAGTTTGTGTATTAATTCACTATAAGGATTAAAATATAGCAATTGTCTTAGAAAGCTAAGGGAGTCATAATACAACACAAAGCTTCACTGCGATCCGTTTACTTTTGACATTGGTGTGACTCAGATATCATTCAAGATTGGTGAAATGCATTAGTACAGAATTGTATACATGATATACGGTGAACCACTGCAAGATGTAGTTCAAACTGCTGTGTACTTTGCTTCATGGAAATATGGCTATCCACTGCCATTTTGGATGCAGTGCTGCAGTTCAATAAATTCACCATTCTCCACAAAAGCAGGTCAGCTCAGTCTTTGAAAAGCAGAGGAAGTCGAATATGTTTTATGATTAACTCATTGTGGTTCACAAACGTGGCAGTTCAGTCTCAGTTCTGCTCGCCTGACCTGGAGCATCGAGCAGTCAAATGTCATCTATTTTATTTGCCAAGACAGTTTTCCACCAGCATATCCCGGCGAGGTGTACATTCCCCCTCGGGTGGACATCAGGCAGGCTCTGGAGGAGCTGAGTAGGCACAAAACTGTGCACCCTGATACCTTCACAATCATTTTGGGAGATTTTAACTGGCCAGCTTGAAGTCTTTGAACACCTGTCACCAAGCTATCATCTATGGAGCCAACACACGACTGCTGTTACGCCACCATCCTGCACCCACACTTTGGAAAGCACAATCTCCTGGTTGTACTTCTATTTCTAGCATATAGGCAGAGACCAAGGACCACAGCACCAGTGGTGTGGTTCAAGAAGGTATGGTCAAGGGAGGCAGAGCTGCGCTTAAATGACTGCGTTGAATTGGTGGACTGAACAATATTCAAGGATTGAACGATAACATCATGATTTTTAACAATTGCATCAAGACCTGTGTGGAATAGAGTATACCTTTGAGAACATGCTGGCCAAACAAAAAACCATGGATGTACCAGGAAATACATAGTTTGCTGGGGGCTAGGTCTGAGGCATTCAAGACGGATGGTTCAGAACGATACAAGAAGTCTAGATAAGACCTACAGAAGGGTATTTTAAGGATGAGAAAAACAAGTTTGATTGAGGCTAGGGACTGAATGAGATGTATGCCAGCTCTGGCAGAGTTTGCAGGCCATTACTTCCTCCAAAGTGGAACCTAACATCACGAATAGCTGTGATGCTTCACTCCCAGATAAGCTTTTGCACGCTTTGACAGGAAGAATAAAACTTATCTGTGTGAATCCATGCAGCATCTGGTGCCCCTGGGATCTTTGTCTCAGAGACTGATGTCAGTTGATCTTTCAAGAAGGGGAACCCTCGCAAGGCGTCAGGCCCTGATGGTATATCTGGTAGGGCTTGGAAAACCAGGATGAGTTGACTATTACCCAGTGGTACTCACATCTACTGTGATGAAGTGTATTGAGAAGTTAGTCTTGCGAGAATTGCCCCCTAAGCAAGAACCGGACCTGCTGCACTTTGCCTATTGCCACATGGGGGATGAAATCTCACTGGCTCAGCACTCCGTTTTGGAACACCTGGACATAGTAATACCTACTTCAGGCTGCTGTTTATTGACTGCATCTCAGCATTCAACATAATCATACCCTCTGTTCTAATCAACAAGCTCCAAATGCTGGACCTCTGTACCACCACCTGCAATTGGATCCCCGACTTCCTCGCTGGGTGACCTCCATCTGTGCTGATCTGAAATAACATCTCCTTTTCGCTGACAGTCAACATTGGTGCACCTTAAGGAAGCATGCTTAGCCCACTTCTCTACTCTGTCTACACTCAGAATTGTGTAGCTAGACACAGCTCAAACAGATCTATAAATTTGCTGATGTCACAACTATTGTTGGTAGAATTTCAGATGGTGATGAGGTGGCGTATGGGAGAGGGGTAGATCAGCTGGTTGAGTGGTGTTGCAGCAACAACCTTGTAAACATCAATAAGGCTAAGGAATTGATTGTGGACTTCAGGAAAGGGAAGTTGAGGGAACACACACCAGTCCTCATCGAAGGACTAGAAGCTGAATATGTGCGCAGTTTCAAGTTCCTGGGTGTCAGCATCTCTGAGGACCTATCCAGGACCCAACATAATGATGCAATTATAAAGAAAGCATAATGCTGGCTATACTTCATTGGGATTTTGAAGAGATGTTGTGTGTCACCAAAAACGCTCATACATTTCTACAGATGTACTGTGGCGAGCATTCTAATTGGTTGTATCACCGTCTGGTATGGAGGGGCCACTTAGGATCAAAAAAGCTGCAGAAAGTTATAAACTCTGCCATCTCCATCATGCCTCCATAGCACCCAGGACACCTGGAAAAGGAAGCATTCACAATAAAGGATCCCCATCACCAAGAGCATGTGCTCTTCTCAGTGCTACCATGAAGGACGAGGTACAGGAGCCCGGAGACACCGTCAAATTTTCAGGAAAAGCCTCTTCCTCTCCACCATCAGATTCCTGAATAAACACCAATAGTATTTTTTCCTCAATTTTTGCACAATTTATTTAATTTAATTTTCTTTGTTTCTCTATGCTTATTATAATTTATAGTTTTATTTAATTATAGTGTATTGCAGTGCTCTGCTGCCACAAAACAACAAATTCCATGATATATACGGTGATATTAAGCCTGAACTGAAATCTGGAATAATAGACTATGGAAGCTTCCAAATAGATAGTGTTGAAAGGCAGCAATTTTACATTGAGCAGATACAAGACCTTAATGAGACTACACTTTTGCTGCCATGGTACAGTGCAACTCCCCCCTATTGTTAAAAGGAAATAGAGGTATGGGAAAACATGCAAAAAAAAAATTAAGGTCCTGACGAAGGGTCTCGGCCTGAAACGTCGACTGTACTTCTTCCCATAGATGCTGCCTGGCCTGCTGCGTTCCACCAGCATTTTGTGTGTGTTGCTCAAAAAAAATTAGGGATTAAGTTAGAAATGAAATGTCACAACTATTGAGAGTGAAAGAGGCAGTTGTTTATCTGCAGAGGAAAGAAGACTGAGGTGACTTAATAGAGACCTTTGAAATTATGATTAAGTTTAATCATGTAAATCAGAAATGATGTTGCCATGTACGGAGAAGTCCAAAGCTAGGGGTCATTAATATAAAGTGGTTACCCATGAATCCAATAGGGAACTTAGAGAAATCTTTTTGTAGAAGATGGTTGTGGTGAACTACATATACCTGTCTGGACACATCCCCCCCACTGACTGCTCCTGTGGCTCCTATGTACATGGCCTGTCATTTTTTAAAAAAAACAAAATCACTAGATTCTGGAATGGTTCTAGAATATCACGCCACTCTTTAAGAAGGGAGCAAGGCAGAAGAAAAAAATTATAGGCCAGTTAGCCTGATTTCTGTGGTTGGGAAGATACTGGAATCCATTATTAAGGATGAAATTTCATGGAGACACATGATAAATAGGCCAAAGCCAGAATGGTTTCCTTAAGGGGAAATCTTGCCTGAAATATCTGCTGGAATTCTTCGAGGAAATAGCAAGCAGGATAGACAAAGAAGAATCAGTGGATGTTGTTTACTTAGATTTTCAGAAGGCCTTAGACAAGGTGCGGCACAAGATGCTGCTTAACAAGATAAGAGCCCATGGTATTATAGGAAAGATACTAGAATGCATAGAAGATTGACTGACTGGTAGGAGGCAGAGTGGGGATAAAGGGGACCTTTTCTGGTTAGCTGCCTGTGGACTAGTGGTGCTCTGTGAGGGTTGGAGTTGGGACTGCTTTTCGTGATATGTCAATGATTGGGCTGAAGGAATTGATAACTTTTTGGGCCTAGTTTGCAGATGATATGAAGATAGGAGACAAGGCAGGCAGTGTTGAGGAAGTGGGGGGGGGGGGGGGGTGGGGTGGTGTGGTGTTGGGAACCTGAAGAAGAAATTAGACAGTTTGGAAAAATGGGGAAAGAAATGGTAGATGGAATATCGTGTGGAGAAAGTCATGGTCATGCACTTTGGTAGAAGAAACAAAGGTATCGATTATTTTCTAAATGGGGTGTAAATTCAAAAATAAGGGGTGCAAAGGGATTTGGGAGTCCTCACACAGACTTCCTTAAAAATTATCAGGAGGCCGAGTTGCTGGTAAGGAACTCAAATGCAATGTTAGCATTCATTTCAAGAGGATTAGAATATAAAAGCAAGTATGTTAAGGCTTTATAAGGCATTGGTCAGACTCCACTTGGAGTATTGTGAGCAGTTTTGGTCCTTTTATCTAAGAAAAGATGTGCTGGCATTGGAGAGGGTCCGGGGAGGTTTGTAAGAATGATTTCAGGAATGAAAGGGTTAACAATAAGGACCATTTAATGACGCAGTGCCTGTACTTACTGGCATTTAGGAGAACGAGGTGGTGGGGGGAAATTTCATTGAAACCTCTCAAATATTGAAAGTCCTAGATTCAGTGACATGGAGAGGATGTTTCCTATCATGGAGGAGTCTAGGACCAGAGGGCACAGCTTCAAATAGGATAGATGTCCATTTGGAACATAAATGATGTGAGATGTCTTTACCAGAGGGCAATGAATCTACAGAATTCATTGCCACAGAGGCCAGGTCATTGGGCATATTTAAAGCAGAGATGGGAGAAAGCAGGAGATTGGAGTTGAGAGGGATAATAAATCAGCCATGATGGAATGGTGGAGCAGACTCAATAGGTCAAATGACCTAATTCTGCTGCCATGTCTTGTGATGTAAAAGCTGAAACAAGAGGACAACACTACTTTCAAGAAACGAGAGATGGAAGATGTGAGAGACCATAAGACATAGGAGCAGAATTAGGCCATTCAGCCCATCAAGTCTACACTTCCATATGTTGGCATTCATAGCAAAAGGATTTGAGTACAGGAGCAGGGAAGTTCTACTGCAGTTGTACAAGGCCTTGGTGAGACCGCACCTAGAGTATTGTGTGCAGTTTTGGTCCCCTAATCTGAGGAAAGACATTCTTGCCATAGAGGGAGTACAGAGAAGGCTCACCAGATTGATTCCTGGGATGGCAGGACTTTCATATGAAGAAAGACTGGATCGACTAGGCTTATACTCACTGGAATTTAGAAGATTGAGGGGGGATCTTATTGAAACGTATAAAATTCTAAAGGGATTGGACAGGCTAGATGCAGGAAGATTGTTTCCAATGTTGGGGAAGTCCAGAACGAGGGGTCACAGTTTAAGGATAAAGGGGAAGCCTTTTAGGACCGAGATGAGGAAAAACTTCTTCACACAGAGAGTGGTGAATCTGTGGAATTTTCTGCCACAGGAAACAGTTGAGGCCGGTTCATTGGCTATATTTAAGAGGAAGTTAGATATGGCCCTTGTGGCTAAAGGGATCAGGAGGTATGGAGAGAAAGCAAATACAGGGTTCTGATTTGGATGATCAGCCATGATCATACTGAATGGCAGTGCAGGCTCGAAGGGCCGAATGGCCTACTCCTGCACCTATTTTCTATGTTTCTATTCCATCCAAGTTGATCCCGGATCACACTCTAACCCATACACCTGGCTGCTTCTCACCATAACCTTTGATGCCCTGACCAAACAGGAAACTCTCAATTTTTGTTTTAAGTATACCCACAGTCTTGGCCTCCACAGCTGTCCATGGCGCAGAGCATTCTATAGCTTCACTACTCTGGGTAAAAAAAGTTCCTCCTTGCCTCTATTCTAAAGGGTTACCCCTCAATTTTGAGGCTGTGTCCTCTAGTGCTGGATACCCCACCATAGGAAATATCCTCTCCACATTCACCTTACCTGGTCCTTTCAACATTCAGTAGGTTTCAATGAGATCCCCCTTCATTCTTCTAAATTCCAGTGAGTACAGGCCCAAAGCTGCCAAATGCTCCTCATATGTTAACCTCTTCATTCTCAGAATCATCCTTGAAAACCTCTTCAGGACTCCCTTCAATGACAACACATCCTTTCTGAGGTATGGGGCCCAAAACTGTTGACTGTTATATTAAATCTGTTTTTATGTTTGATCATTGCATGTAAAGCAGATGGTTGTTATAACAACAAATAATGAAATTAAAATAGAAAAAAGTAGAATATATTCAAAATATAAAACAAACTTTTGAGGATAACGTCCATGCTCTGGATGTATTGAAAAATATATTATAATAATCTAGAAAAGAGATAGAAGAGGTATTTCTATACATACTTAAAGTAATTTGATAAAATCTGTGTGCCAGAGAATTGGTAGGTAGCTTATTTAATGCCAGCATTTTTAATAAGTTCCAGGGAATTATAGGTCAGTCAGCTTGAAGACTGCAGGTAAAGTATTGGCAGAACCTGGTCTCGTTGGGTAAGTTGTAGAATTTGTTGTCAGCTAGCTTCAGGACAGAAAGCAAGAGGTAGGAGAGAAGGGAAGCTAATCCAGTGGTATTGATTTGTCTAAAAATTAGTGCTGGCACACCACTTTATTCAAGTGATTCAGAATCTGGAATCAAAAACACAAATGTGTGACTGATGACAAATTGAGGGGTGGGGTCTGGCAACCTTGAGGTGGATTACAGCAAATTACATATGATATTAATGAGCGTGCAGAATGGGAAGCAGTATTCAGGCATTGGCTTATAAGTGTAATGTGATATTTAGACCACAAACCTGACTGAGAGTGACCCATCTCCAAAAAGATTCAAACTACTGATCACTGACATTCAAGGCAAACATTGCTGAGTCTCCTACTATTAGGAGAATCGAGGGATATGGAGATTGCGTTGGAGGTCGAAGGTCAGTGATCTGGATCTACCTCTAAGGAGCCATCAATGAAGGTGAACTCGACTGGCTCAGCCACAAAAATACCAAATTGGTTTATTATTGTCACAAATGCTGACCTGTGACATCCATTCAGATAATTTTATATGAAAGTACATGGGGGAGGTGAAGAACCAAAACAAAATGCAGAATACAATATTCTAGTCACAGTGAGTGCGATGCTGACGATAAAGTGCAAGACCATAGCGAAGCAGATTGCAAGGTCCAGAATTCATTTTATGACGCTAGAGGACTGTTCAGTAGGTTTAACACAGCCCAAGAGAAGCTGTCCTTGAACCTGGTGGTAGGTGCTTTCAGGCTTGTGAATCTTCAGCCTGATAGAGAGAAGAAAATGCCAAGGGTGGGGTCTTTGATTATACTGGCTGCTTCACCATGGCAACGAGAAATGTAGATAGATTTCGTGGAGGGGAGCTGGTTTCCGTGATGTGCTGTGCTGCACCCACAGCTCTCTTGCAGTTTTTGGTCATCTTGGGCAGAGCAGTTGCCATTCCAGTGGTGATGAATCCAAATGGGATGCTCCCTGTGGTTCATTGATAAAAGTTGGTGAGGGTCAAAGGGGCATGCCAGAATCCTTTAGCATTCTGAGGAAGCAGAGGCATTGGTACACGTTCTTGACCTTGGTATCTATAGGGTTGGGCCAGGGCAGGTCATTGCTGATGTTCATTTCAAGGAACTTGGTTTGCAACCCTGTCAATCTCAGCACCATTAGCGTAAACAGGAGTATATGCACCACCCCTTTCCTAGTCCATGACCAGCATTTTTGTTTGCCTGACATTGAGGGAAGGGTTGTTGGCATGATACTATAACCGTAGACTCTCTATCTCCTTCTGAGATACAGCCCACTACGGCGGTATCATCTTGTCGATGAAGCAGGAGAGTTTCTGGTCACACAGGCATGAAAGTATAGGAATTTGAGTAGGGAGCTGAGGATGCAGCCTTGCGAGGCACCATGTTGAGGATAATCGTGACAGAGGCACTGCTACCTATGTTTACTGACTGATCTTTCCACAGGTTTACTACTGTGAGTAAGTTCACATCATTGTTTTGAACCCTGTGGCATGTGATGTACTTGCTGATACCCCCAACCCTTTCTGTCTCCCTCAATGCTTATTGAGGAACCTTAGTGTAATACTCTTCATCTGCCTCAATGGGTGTAACCTTAACATACTCAAGCAGGCCCCCTCATTTGAGAAAGTATATACTGGCATTCAGTCTTAAAGAGAATCACGAGGCTCATTAGTGGACAGTAAGGAAGGCTATCAAAGCTTGCAGCAGGATCTAGATCAGCTAGAAAAATTGAATGAAAAATCAGATTGGCGGATGGAATTCAATACCAGCAAGAGTGCTTTGGGAAGGACTTGACAGCAGAGCACTGCAGAGTGCAGTAGACCAGGAATCTGGGACTAGAGATTAATAATTCATTGAAAGTGGTATCACAGGTAAATGAGGTTGTAAAGAGAGCTTTTGGTGCATTGGCCTTCATAAATCAAAGTATTGAGGACAGAAATTGGGATGGTATGTTGAAGTTATATAAGATGGTGAGGCAACATTTGGAATATTGTGTACAATACATCTACATACAGGAAAGATACCAATAAGGCTGAAAGAGTACAGAGAAAAATAACAAGCGAGTTGCCAGGTTGTGAAGATCTAAGTTACAAGGAAAGATTGAATAAGGTTAGGACTTTATTTCCTAGAGTGTAGGAGAATGAGGGGGGGTATACAAAATTATGAGAGGTTTGCACAAGCTGAATGCAAGCAGGTTTTTCCCACTGAGGCTGGGTGAGGTGAGAACTAGAGGTCATAGGTTAAGAGTGAAAAGTGAAATGTTTAAGGGGATTCTGTGGAAGAACTTCACTCAGACGGTGGTGTGAGTGTGGAATGAGCTGCCAGCGGATGTGGTGGATACAGGTTTGATTGTAACATTTAAGAGAAATGTGGATATGTACATGGAAGGGAGGAGTATAGAGGGCTATGGTCCAGGTGCTGGTTGAAGTTATCAGGCAGAATAACAAATTAGCATGGACTAGATAGGCCAAAGGGATTCTTTTTGTGCTTTAGTGCTCTATGACTCTATTACACAGAATGCTGAAAATACTAGCAGAGCAGAAAGAAACTGCAGACAAAGAAGGAGGTCAAGCCCTATCATTAGAAAGCTTGATTCCCTTAGGTCTACCCTTCTCTGTTGAACACAGCCTCTGAATATGTACTGCTGATTTGGGCAGGGAATTTGAAAGGCTTCCTATCATCTGGATGAAGAAAATTGTTCTCATTTTTCTTCATGAATGGCTAAGCCTTTATCTTGAACCCATGACTTTAAGTTCTGTACACCCCAGGGAGGAGAAACACTATCTCTGTCAAGCCCATATGAAGGAACAGAAAAATCTGCTGGTGGAAATCTGGATTGAATGGGATTTGTAGAGGGAAGTAAGCATCAGTGTTCCTATGTGAAGGGAAATCCATTCCCTACACATGCTACTGGACTCGGAGTTCCTCCAGCCAAGTTTCTTTCCATTCCCTTGTTTCCAAGTCCATAAGAATATTGTGTGTTATAAGAAAATCATCTCTCATAAACAGAGGAGAGTATATGCCCAGATCATGCTATCTCTCATTGTACAACTTCATTCCATTCCAAACTCACTCTGGTGGGAGTTCTTTGTTATCTCTCAGGCACAAATTTACCTTTCTTAAGTACGGAAACCAAACCTGCATGCAGTATTCCAGGTACAATCTCATTAGAACTTGTATTATTGAAGTGAGAAGTCTTTACTCTTGCAGTCATTCCTCATTCAGAGAATACAAAGGGATAATTTTCCTTGCTATTTTTCCAATGAGAGCATCATAACTGTTCGTGATTCATGTAAAAAGTCACCCTGATCCCATTAAATACAAATCAAAAGGGTTTGCACTTCCCTCACCATTTAGTTTACTGATTGAGGGGAATTTTATTAAGTTAAGGAGAAATCACAAGGCTCCAGTGAACTGTAGCAAATTGGAATAATGAAAACTGAAGTCTTTCAGGAAGGGACAAAACATACAAATTTAGAATGTAGCTCTAATCAGAGTTGGAACAGAATTTGACAAAGGATTTATGAAAGATCCTAATTTGATTAAGAAAAGTGATTCCCTTCCTCACCATTGGTGCTGCCCTCATTCTCATCTCTGCTATTTCCCGGACATTCGCTCTCACCCCTTCTTTCTGTCATATTAACAAGTATAGAGTTCCTCTTGTCCTCACCTACCACCCCATGAGCCTCTGCATCCAGTACATCCCCCTCTGCAACTTCTGCCGTCTTTAATGAGATCCTACCACCAAGCAAGTCTTTGCACTCCTGCCCCCACCTCCATGTCCCACTTTATACAGGAATCACTTCCTATGTGATTTCCATGTCTATTCAGTCATCGCCACTAATCTCCCTCCCAGTATTTATTCCTGCAAATGGATTATGTGCCTTACCCGACCATTTGCTTCCTCCTTCAGCTTCATTCAGGGCACCAAATGATCCTTCCAGGTGAGGCATCATGTCACGTGTGAATCTGTTGGGGTTGTCTACTGTATTTGGTGTTCCCACTGCAGCCTCTTCTACACTGGTGACACCCGATGTAGACTAGGGTTACTGCTTTGTTGAGCACCTTCGCTTCATCTGTAAAAAAAAAAGCAGTATTTCCTGGTAATCCACCATTTTAATTCCAATCCCAATTCCCATTCTGATGTTTTGGTCCATGGCCGCCTCTAATGCCATGATGAATCCACTCTCAGCTTGGAGGAGCACCGCCCCGTATTGTTTGGGTAGCCTCCAACCTGATAGCATGAAGATCGATTTTCATTCCCCGATGCTGCAAGTTCTGAATCTCCTGTCCCATTAGTCCATTAAATGGGGGACTGGCGGGCTCCACACTATTTGTCTCCCATGTTTTACCACAGCAACTGAAAATGCCAAGGCTAAAGAAAACCAGATAATCAAATAATAAAACAAGAAATTCACCAGATGTTGAAAATCCAAAGCAACACCCACAAAATGCTGGAAGAACTCAGTAGTATCTATGGAAATGCGTAAACAGTCAACACTTTGGAGCAAGCCCCTTCTTCAGGACTGGAAAGGAAGGGGGAAGATTCCACAATAAGAAGGTGGGGAGAGGGAAAGAATGGAAGCTAGAAGGTAATAGCTGAAGCCAGGTAGGTTGCAAAGGAAGGAATCTGATAGGAGAGGAGAGTGGACCATAGGAGAAAGGGAAGGAGGAAGGGACCCTGTGGGAGGTGATAGGCAGGTGAGAAGAGCTAAGAGGCCAGAGTGGGAATAAGAAGAAGAGGGGAGGAGGAGAGAATTTTTTTTTAACTGGAAGGATAAATTGATATTCATGCCATTAATTTGGAGGCTACCCAGATGGAATATAAGGTGTTGCTCCTTCACCCCGAAGGAGGCCACATCATTGCACAAGAAAAGGCAATGGACTAACGTGTTGGAACGGGAATGGAAATCAGAATTAAAATGTTTGGCCACTGGGTAGTTCTGCTTTTGGCAGAGGTAGTCTACAAAGCCTTCTCCCTATATATGACGGATCTCACAAATGTAGAGGAGGCCACATTGGGAGCTCTGAACACAATGGATGATCCCAGCAGATTTGCAGGTGAAGTATTGTCTCACCTGGAAGGACTGTTTGGGGCCTTGAATGGAGCTCGGGGAGAAGGTGAATGGTCGGGTTTGGCACTTTGGCGTAATCAAATAAATATTTAAAATGTAATTGCATCGTTACTCACCAAAGTTTGTATTCCATAGGCATTAACTCAGTAGGTATTGCACCTAGCTGGCACTTCTGGCTTTTTTAGCTGGGCAATAACTTGCAGAACCAACAGATGTGTATTCACAAATATCACTACCAGTCACACCACAGCCTGACTTGGAAAAATATCCCTATCCATTCATTGCTCTAGATCAAAATTCTGGAACCTTCCAAAACCAGCAATGTGGTAAGAGCAACGCACACAAATTGCTGGAAGAACTCAGCAGACCGGGCAGCTTCTATGGAAAAGAGTACAGTCAGGCTGAGACCCTTCAGCCCGATATGTCGACTGTTCTCTTTTCCATAGAAGCTACCTGGCCTGCTGAGTTCCTGCAGCAATTTGTGTGCGTTGCTTGGATTTCCAGCATCTGCAGAATTTCTCTTGCTTTAACTAGAGTCCTTTTTCCAGATGGACTGCAACAGTTCAATAAGCATCCATCTTCTGACAGGCAAATAGGGGTGATCAGTAATATTGACCTTGCTCAAAGAAAAACACCTCCTGTATGAATGAGAAAATAACCTCACCCCAACACAAGCACATTATTGGAATTGGTTTATTATTGTCGCACATACCAAAATACAGTAAAAGCTTGTCTTCCATACTAATCAAAACAAAGTTCAAAGTAAAGCTATTATCAAATATGTGTGTGTGGCATCTGTGAGTCTCGTGAGACCATGGATCTGTGCCCCCTGCAGGGCGCACGCCTGGGCAAGGTTGAATGGAAGACTGGCAGTTGCCCATGCAGCGAGTCTCCCCTCTCCACGCCACTGATGTTGTCCAAGGGAAGGGCAAGGGCCGATACAGCTTGGCACTGGTGTCATCGCAGGAACTGCCAGAACGAGGTTGAAGGCAACGTCGGACTGCCTTCAGGACTCCAGCTCCAGATCTGTCCTCAGGGTTTACTCCCGAAGCCTTACCCATGAGTGGGTATGGCCGCAAGGCAGCGGTGGTTTAAAGTCAGAGTTTTCCCTCTCTCCGATGGACTGCCTTCCCAGGTTGACGAGCTCCATCTACCCGAAATCAAGTATGTACAGTATATGTTATCATATACAACTCTGAGGTTCATTTTTTTGCAGGAGTATGCAGGAGAAAAAGAAACAGAATTTTACAAAAAAAACTATACATAAAGACTGGCAGGAGTCTGATGGTTGTAAGGAAGATTGTTCATGAACCTGAACGTTACACAGTGCATTGAGGTAGAACAAGGTTAACAGTAACAATGCAGAATAATTGTAACCACTACTGAGAAAGTACAGTGCAGCTAAGATGCAATATTATAACAAAGTAGATTAGAGTTCAAGAGTCAAAAGTCAAAGTAAAATTTATTATCAAATTTCATATGTTCCTATATACTACCTTGAGATTCATGTTAATCGAAATTAATGTTAACTGACTGCTTCCAAGTGATGTTGATGGAGAATTGATGTTAGCCCTGTTCCCTGTGATTATTCCTCTGTGGATTGAAATAGTGTTAAGGTTTCCTGTACATCTACCTGGGATGTCTCAGTTTGGGCAGATTTGGCATAATGCACACGACATTTTTATTATTGATCTTTCTACTTTTTGTTCGGTACAGATTTCTGGTCTTGACCTTGTCCCTATTTTTGGTCATTAGATATTGCCCTATTGTGTGTCACTTTATCATTTCTATCTTTTGAAAGTGCAGTACTCTTAGCAGCCGAATGTCACTCACTCAGCTGACGAAGGATTCTAAGTGCCGGAAATCTGATATAAGGACAAAGCGCTGGCACCAAGTTGATCGGCATCTGAAATAGAAAGCTAGGATAGCCCTTTGGGTGCAAGCCTATTCCACAACTGGAATTGTTAGTCTGGGAGACTCTTAAAGTAGCCACAGTGGGGCAAATTGCGACTTGTTCAAGAAAGCAAAGCTGTTGCATTCCCGGACGTGTCTTGACTTATATCAAAGAGTTCGTCTAGACTGTGCGACATGCAATGAAGTTTCAAACAGTTTTTCGTCTCTCCCCTGGTGCAAGTTCGCTTGCTCGTCTGCTCCGAGTATTTTCTGCTTTTAACTCCAATGTATGTTCTCATTTGGCAGGAATGTTTACACGGTGAGTTATTTTTGAAAGTTGCTAGCTTAACGTAAAGAGCTGGTCAGATCCTTGTCTCAGAAGTGAGAAAATTATAGTTTCAAGCCTGGTTCGAGGGCTTGAAAACGGGATCTAGGCTGTCACTTTAGTTCATTGCTGAGGGAAAAAATGTTAGGAAATACAAGATGAGATTTTAAATCGAGGCCCTAAATTGGCTCATGGATTTACAAGATCTCTCGGGAAATATTCAAAATGGATAAAGGGAATTCTGCTGCATTGCCGGTATTTATTCTTCAGGTAATATGATGCAATAAAGTGACACAATAAATGTTTTTTGAGTGATCACTTAAGTTACAAAGGAAAAGGGGATGATAATATGATGCAGTTGGACTGACTTAGCTGAAGCATTTTAAATAATTGAGTGACCTGACTTTGGACTGAATTTTATATTTTTTTAAAAAAGTTTGAGGAGAATGAAATGTCACCCAAATCGGGTTTCTGAGCAGACTCAAGATTAGACATTAATCAATTAGGATTTTTTTTTCTTTTCTGCGGAAGTTCAATGACACTTCAGGGTTAGTAAGTGTGGATTCAATGCAGCAGTTCAAAAACAAGCTGGGGATCACTTCCTTATTGCAGTTAAAATTACTGTGTACCAAAGTACTTCAGATATAGTAAATTAAATTTAAAACGAAACTACAGATGCTAGGTTTGAAATAAAAACAGAAAAATGCAGGAAACGTTCACTGTGGAAAGAGAAGCAAAGTTAAAATTTCAGGTCACAACCCGTTGTCAGAACTACTTAGTTAAAATATAAAACTGGAACTCATGCCATTTAATTGAATCAAGACTATCTGAAATAAGCTTGCGAGATCAGTCTTACATTTTAAGTGTCTTTTTGCCTAAAACAGAATAGTGTTTCCACCAGCTAGTTGGCTTCACGGTAGTGTAGCGGTTAGCATAACACTTACTGCAGTAGCAACACGGGTTCACTTCCCACTGCTATCTGCAAGGAGTTTGTATGTTCTCCCTGTGACTGAGCGGGTTTCCTCCAGGTGCTCTGGTTTTCTCCCACAGTCTAAAGATGAGTTAATTGGTCACATAGGTGTAATTAGGCAGTGTGAACTCCATGGGCTGCAAAGGCCTGTTACCGCTCTGTATCTCTAAGATGCCGTAAATAAAATATGAGATTCTACAGATGACGGAAATCCGGAGGAGTGCTGGATAGATGAGTCCTGGACCAAAACTTTGACTTTTCATTCCTCATAGATGGTGCCTGATCTGTGGAGTTCCTCCACCATTTTGCGTGTGTGTGTGTTACAACTGGTTCACTATCTCTTTAGATTTTTTTTTGCATGATGTTGTACACATTTGTCAAGACCGTGAAAGTCATAACACTTCAAAAAATCAATCGTAAACACAAGGTTCTGCAGATGCTGGAAATCTTGAGCAATTTTGCACAAAATGCTGCAGGAACTCAGCAAGACAGCCGTTGATGTTTCTGGCCAAGACCCTTTATCAGATCTGGAAAGGAAGAGGGTAAAAGTCAGGAGAAGGTGGGGGGGGGAGGGGTTGGGGAAGGTCTACAAACTGGCAGGTGATAGCAGAGACTAGATGAAGGGGAGGAGAGATGAAATAAGCTCAGTGGAGATAGGTGGAAAGGGTAAATGTCTGAAGAAGAAGGTATCTAACAGGAAATGAGCGTGGACCATGAAAGAGGAGGAGAAGGAGGAAGGAAACTGAGAAAGTTGATGGACAGGTGAGGAGAAGCAAAGGGGTGAGGGGCTAACCAGAATGGGGAATGGAAAAAGCAAGCAAGGGGAGAAGTTACCAATAGTTGGAGAATTAATGTTCATATTTGGAAGCTACCCAGAATATGATCATTTTCTGTGAAGTGCCTGATGAAGTCCTGCAGCTTTAAATAGCATTTAAAAAATCATTAATTCTGCAGAATTAATTTAATAGCACTTATGTGATTACAGTTCCTAATACAGGTTTGCAGGCGAACACTATTATAGACAATAGGTGCAGAAGTAGACCATTCGGCCCTTCGAGCCTGCACCGCCATTTTGAGAACATGGCTGATCAATTACTATCAATACTCGGTTCCTGCCTTGTCCCCATATCCCTTGATTCTCCTATCCATAAGATACCTATCTAGCTCCTTCTTGAAAGCATCCAGAGAATTGGCCTCCACTACCTTCTGAGGCAGTGCATTCCAGACCCCCACAACTCTCTGGGAGAAGTTGTTTTTCCTTAACTCTGTCCTAAATGACCTACCCCTTATTCTCAAACCATGCCCTCTGGTACTGGACTCTCCCAGCAACTGGAACATATTTCCTGCCTCTATCTTGTCCAATCCCTTAATAATCTTATATGTTTCAATCAGATCCCCTCTCAATCTCCTTAATTCCAGCGTGTACAAGCCCAGTCTCTCTAACCTCTCTGCGTAAGACAGTCCAGCCATCCCAGGAATTAACCTCGTGAATCTACGCTGCACTTCCTCTACAGCCAGGATGTCCTTCCTTAACCCTGGAGACCAAAACTGTACACAATACTCCAGGTGTGGTCTCACCAGGGCTCTGTACAAATGCAAGAGGATTTCCTTGCTCTTGTACTCAATTCCCTTTGTAATAAAGGCCAACATTCCATTAGCCTTCTTCACTGCCTGCTGCACTTGCTCATTCACCTTCAGTGACTGATGAACAAGGACTCCGAGATCTCTTTGTATTACTCCCTTACCCAACTCTACACCGTTCAGATAATAATCTGCCTTCCTGTTCTTACTCCCAAAGTGGATAACCTCACACTTATTCACATTAAACGCCATCTGCCAAGTATCTGCCCACTCACCCAGCCTATCCAAGTCACCCTGAATTCTCCTAACATCCTCATCACATGTCACACTGCCACCCAGCTTAGTATCATCAGCAAATTTGCTGATGTTATTTTCTATGCCTTCATCCAAATCGTTAACGTAAATGGTAAACAGCTGTGGTCCCAATACCGAGCCCTGTGGCACCCCACTAGTCACCACCTGCCATTCCGAGAAACACCCATTCACCGCTACCCTTTGCTTTCTATCTGCCAACCAGTTTTCTATCCATGTCAATGCCTTCCCCCCAATGCCCTGAGCTTTGATTTTACCCACCAATCTTCTATGTGGGACCTTATCAAATGCCTTCTGAAAATCGAGGTACACCACATCCACTGGATCTCCCCCGTCTAACTTCCTGGTTACATCCTCAAAAAACTCCAACAGATTAGTCAAGCATGATTTACCCTTGGTAAATCCATGCTGGCTCGGCCCAATCCTATCACTGCTATCTAGATATGCCACTATTTCATCCTTAATAATGGACTCTAGCATCTTTCCCACCACTGATGTCAGGCTGACAGGTCGATAGTTCTCTGTTTTCTCCCTCCCTCCTTTCTTAAAAAGTGGGAAATAACATTAGCCATTCTCCAATTCTCAGGAACTGATCCTGAATCTAAGGAACATTGGAAAATGATTACCAATGCATCGGCAATTTCCAGGGCCACCTCCTTTAGTACCCTAGGGTGCAGACCATCTGGACCTGGGGATTTGTCAGCCTTCAGTCCCATCAGTCTTCTCATCACCGTTTCCTTCCGAATGTCAATCTGTTTCATTTCCTCTGTTACCCTATGTCCTTGGCCCATCCATACATCTGGGAGATTGCTCATGTCTTCCTTAGTGAAAACAGATCTAAAGTACTCATTAAATTCTTCTGCCATTTCTCTGTTTCCCATAACAATTTCACCCAACTCATTCTTCAAGGGCCCAACATTGTTCTTAACTATCTTCTTTCTCTTCACATACCTAAAAAAGCTTTTGCTATCTTCCTTTATATTCCTGGCTAGCTTGCGTTCGTACCTCATTTTTTCTCCCCGTATTGTCTTTTTAGTTAAGTTCTGTTGTTCCTTAAAAACTTCCCAATCATCTGTCCTCCCACTCACCTTAGCTCCGTCATATTTGACATGATTGACATGATATTGACATGTCAATGTTGACATGATTTGAGAGTTAGGGGGCAAAAGTTTAAGGGAAACACGAGGGGGTATTTCTTTACTCAGAGAGTGATAGCTGTGTGGAATGAGCTTCCTGTAGAAGTAGTAGAGGCCAGTTCAGTTGTGTCATTTAAGGTAAAATTGGATAGGTATATGGACAGGAAAGGAGTGGAGGGTTATGGGCTGAGTGCGGGTAGGTGAGATTAAGAGTTCGGCACGGACTAGGAGGACCGAGATGGCCTGTTTCCGTGCTGTGATTGTTATATGGTTATATGGTTATATATTTCCTTTTTTTTTAATGCTATGCAATCTCTGACTTCCTTTGTCAACCACTGTGGCCCCTTTCCCCCCTTTGAATCCTTCCTTCTCTGGGGGATGAACTGATTTTGCACCTTGTGCATTATTCCCAAGAATACCTGCCATTGCTGTTCCACTGTCTTTTATGCTAGGCTATCCATCCAGTCAACTTTGGCCAGCTCCTCCCTCATGGCTCCATAGTTTCCCCTGTTCATCTGCAACACTGACACCTCCGAGCTGCCCTTATCCTTCTCAAATTGCAGATAAGAGCTTATCATATTGTGATCACTACCTCCTAATGGCTCCTTTACTGCGAGATCGCTTATCAAATCCTGTTCATTACATAACACTAAATCCAGAATAGTCTTGTCCCTGGTCGGCTCTCGTACAAGCTGTTCCAAGAATGCCTCCCGTAGGCACTCTACAAACTCCCTATCCTGTGGTCCAGCACCAACCTGATTCTCCCAGTTCACCTAAATAGCTACAGATGTATCAATTATGACATTATGAGGAAAAATATTTATACACTGTGCCTTGTTACGGTCTGGGAGGCAGATTCTGGAAGTATCATTGGAGAAGAATGGACTTAAACTTGTAGTACTCTGGTGATCCACACGGAGCATTTTAAGAGCTGCTTTTTCCCCTCTGCCATCAGTTTTTGGAACTCTGTGAACCCAAGGACGCTACCTCCCATACTGTTTATCTTTTGCACTATTTATTTTCGTAACTTACAATAGTTTTTGTCTTGAACTATACTGCCGCTGCAGAACAACATATTTTACAGCTTGTGTCAGTGATAATAAACTTCATTGTCATTCTGAAAAAGTGGACTGCTCATTCAAAGAGTTGGCACGGGCTCCCTGGGTTAAATGGTCTCCTTCTTTGCTCTTTGATTCAATGCTTCCAAGATGTTAAAACATAACCAAAAGCATATGTTGTCTATTGAAAAACCTGTCAAATTTCCCGACAGAGTGGAAATCTTCTGCCTTTCTCCCACCTGGGATCTTTCTCGCGTCTCAGCGTTTGGAGAAATTCTCAAATCTTACTTGGGGGTCAAGGCAATGAAAACAAAAAAGATGCTGGAAAATACTGTGCAGGTCAAGAGTGCTGGAGAGAGAAACAGAATTAATGTTTCATGTTGACCTTTCACCTTATGATCAAACAATGTTTTCTGGGGCAGTCTCCAAATGAAGTATATTCTTACCAAAAATAAAACGACAGGAACAAAGCAAGTTGTGTTAGCTTCAAAATCTACATCCCTACCACATGCAGATATACCTGCAAATACTGTATCAGGATTGGGGGCATAAAGCTGGCATCAATGTATAACTCTGATTCTAAGATTCTAAACATTTTCCCCCACTCCCCATCCCCAGAGCCCTATTTGCACCCAGTTTTATACCCGTGCTTGCGTCGAACTGAGCCTCACAGTCTGGAGGTTCTTTCAGGTTGCTGTGTGCAAGGGTTCTCAGTACTGGTAACGTAGTAGCGGCAACATCTCAGAATGACTCCATTCAATTTTGTGGATTCCTCCACAGCATTGGAAAACCGCAGCTTCTCCCGCCGCGCGTGTGTGTGTGTGTGTGTGTGTGTGTTGCTCAAGATCCCAGTATCTGCGGGATCTCTTGTGTTTTAGACCCTTCTGATTCTGTGATAAATTGAACATACCCGGTATGTGATTTTTTCCCCCCCTGGTTTTGGGGAGAGGAGGGGAGGAGCGGGTGTGGTTTCAAATTGGTATCCTAAATGCAAGGAGATTCCACTGTGAACTTAACTCCACAGTGCTGACACTTGTGGATGGATCCTGAATGATTAAAGTATTTTTATGATCATAGGTCTAAAGCAATAGTATACATGAATATACTTGTGTGACATTTTCTACTTTGGAGAAAAATGAACCAAGTTAAGCAAATAGCTTAATGCATATTTCTTTAAAAAAAAATCACTTAATGGTAGAATCAGAAGCGTGTTATTCCCACTGACTTGTGTTGTGAAATTTGTTGCTTCGTGGCAGCTGTACAGTGCAATACAAAGAAAATTACTATAAGTTACAATAAGAAATTAATGAAAAAATGCTGAAAGAAAGCAAAATAGTGGGGTATGTTCATGGGTTTATGGACTATTTAGAAATCTTACGGCAGAGGGGAAGAAGCTGTTCCTAAAACACTGAGTGTATGTTCTCGGGCTCTTACACCTCCTCCGTGATGTAGTAATGAGAAAAAGGCACGTCCTAGATGGTGTGACTCCTCGATGATGGATATTGTCGTCCTGAGGCACCAACTTTTGAAGATATGCTTTTGAAGAAGAGAGGCTAGTATCATGAAGACACTGGCTGCATCTTTGCAGATTTTTTGGATCCAGTGCATTGGAGCCTCCATAGCAGGCAGTGATATAACTAGTCAGACTGCTCTCAAAGGTAATGCTGTAGACAATTGCTAGGGTCTTTGGTGATGTACCAAATCTTCTCAAACCCTTAATGAAGTTTTGCCCTCTGACCTGTCTTGTTCGTGATTCCATCAGTATGTTGGAGGCGAGATAAATTCTCTGAAATGTTGATGCCCAGGAACTTGAAGCTGCTCACCCTTGCAACACACACAAAATGCTGGAGGAACTCGGAGGCCAGGCAACATCTATAGGGAAAAAAAAAGTACAGTCGACATTTCGGGCCGAAATGTCGATTTACCTTTTTACTGTAGATGCTGCCTGGCGTGCTGAGCTCCTCCAGCATTTTGTGTGTGTTGCTCAGATTTCCAGCATCTGCAGGCTTTCTCTTGTTTGAGCTGTTCACCCCTTGTTGAATTTATTCCAGTGACTGAAATACGAAGAATAGCAATTTCTAACTTTGACAGCTGTTTACTGCTAAATGCAGATATCACCCTTGCCCTCAAGGTGGTCCTGGCTTTTCAAGTTGAATTGTTAATGGGATATTTTGCATACATTCTTTCCAATTTGCCTCCTTTCATTTGCACAACAAACACTTCAGACTCATTCCATTCATTTCCTTTATCAGATGCTTACCACTTCCTGATCCACCTGATTCCAGTTTGTGTGTGTGATAGGATTGCCAGAGACAGGCACATTTAAACTTGTTTACAATCATAACAATTGTAACATCACCTCAGTAATTTTATTCAACCTTGTCTGCATTTTTTCTGCTTTCTGAGAGGAACACCCAGATAAGAAGTCTCTGCACGTGTGTTTCTATCAGAAACAGGTGCGCTCTGTGCTGCGTCTACACTGGACGGAGTATGTTCAGTGGCTGTTTCTTTGCAGTACCTTTTTGTTACCTTCAAACATCTTCTCCTTATTTTGTAATTTCACATGTAGCTGCCAGTCTGTTTCTTTTGCCTTGAACAAAAGATTTAGGGCAGAATTAGGCCATTTGGCCCATTGAGTCTGCTCTGCCAATTCATCATGACTGATCCAATTTTCCTCTCAGTCCCCATCTCCTGCCTTCCCCTCCACCCCCTCCCACCATATGTCTTCATTCCCTGACCAATCAAGATTCCAGCATCATCAGCCTTAAATATGCATAAAGACTTGGCCTCCACAGCTGCCTGTCTGGGAAAGAATTTCACAGATTTGCCACTCTCTGGCTAAAGAAATTCCTCCTCACCTCCTTTCTAAAAGGATGCCCCTCTGTTCTGAAGCTGATTCTCCTACCATAGGAAACAGCCTCTCCACATCCACTCTATCAAGGTCTTTCTCCATTTGATGGATTCAATGAGGTCACCCCTCATTCTTACGAATTCTAGTGACTACAGGCCCAGAGCCATCAGACACTCTTCATAAGACAAGCTATTCAATTCTGGATACATTTTTGTGGACTTCTTTTGAACCCTCTCTAGTTTCAGCACATCCTTTCTAAGATAAGGGACCCAAAACTGCTCACAATACTCCAAGTGAATCTTCACCAGTGCTTAATAATGTTTCAGAATTACATACTTGCTTTTATATTCCAGTCCTGTTGAAAAATGAATGCTAACATTGCATTTGCCTTGTTCACCACAGACTCGACCTGCAAATTAATCTTTAGGAAATCCTGCACAAGGCCTTCCAAGTTCATTTGCAGCTGGGTTGTTTTGTATTTTCTCTCCATTTAGAAAGTAGTCAACCCTTTCATTTCTTCTACCAAAATGCAGGACCAACTTTGTATTCCCAGCACTGTATTCTATCTGCTATTTCTTTGCCCATTCTCCTAATCTAATTCCTTTAGCCTACCTCCTCAAATCTACTACCCCTCCACCTAGTTACATAGTGTCTGCAAACTTTGCAACAAAGCTATCCATTCCATCATCCAAATCATTGATAGATAATGTAAAAAGAATCGGTCCCAACACAGACCCATGTGGAACACAGCTGGTCACTGGCTGCCAGCCAGAAAATATTTATTCCCACTCTTTGCTTCCTGCCAATCAGCCACTGCTTTATCCATGCTAGAACCTTTCCTGTAATAGCATGGGCTCATAGCTTGTTAAGCAGCCTTCTGAAAATCCAAGTACACAACATCAGCTGATTGTCTATCCTGCTTGTTAATCTTCAAAGAATGTCAACAAATTTGTCAGACAAGAATTTTCCTTGAAGAAACCATGCTGACTATGTACCTTCAAGTACCCTGAGACCTCATCCTTAATAATCTAGTCCAACATCTTCCCTGCCGCTGAGTTTGGTAGGAATGTGTGGTAAATGCTGCCCATAGATCTTTGCTACAAGCTGACCAAATGCCCGTGTTCACTGAGGTCAGTCCTCAGTTAAGCAATATCCTGAGTCAACAATGTTGATGAGAAGCATATTGGCAAGTTCTGCCATTTGAAATGTATAGAATTCCTTTGTACATAATAAACATGCATTTGAAGAACCTGTAGATCTCCCTGTCTCCACTTGAGCACCAAAGCCACGAGCATACACGTATTGAGATGTGTGGCTGGAACCTATGGCCTTCAGTAGTTTCCTTCTCCCCTGACGTCAACCACTTTTTGTTGCCAGTATATTAGAGTGGAGAGAGGCAATGGATTATGAGGAAGGGACATGGGGGGGGGGGGTGTGTGGGGGGAGAAAGAAATGGAGGGTGGAAATAAAAGAAAATGTACAACTGATAAGTGGAGAGCATTCCATCACAGTCTTGATTTGTTCCTTGTAGATGGCAACATCTGGTGGAAAGGCTTTGGGGCATCAGGAGGTGAGTGAATTTCTACAAGATGCCCAAGTTTTGACTTGTCTTGTGACTATAGTATTTACTTGCCTAGTTAGTGGTGTTGTAACATCACTGATTTATCATCTCTCATTGACAAACTTCTTTGTTGGAAATGCTCATGCCCCAGAGCAGGGGTGTCAAACTCATTTTAGGTCACAGGCCAGATTGAGCAAAATGCAGCTTCATGCGGGCCGGATCAGTCGGACGCGTGCGAACGCAGCTTTCGTTGCCTCCGTTTTTTCAGCCTGCTCTCATGTGTTTCAGTCTCTGCTATACTACAAAGTGTTTCACTTTACAAATTCCGTTTCTTATGAAGAAGACTGCCGAGCAAGACTGCCGAATAAACACTAAAAACCCTGAAAACCTGGTACCTGAATAAACTCAGCATTAGCCATATCATACGCCATAGGCGCTTCGATTACTGGGGCCAGCTTTAATAGTAATTAGATATTATCTCGCGGGCCAAAGATAATTCCACCGCGGGCCTTGAGTTTGACATATATGCCCTAGAGCTTTTCTAATGGGATTATTTGTTATCATTCAGTGCAACAGTAAATACTTTTTTTAAAACTCAGCGGAGTAGGCAGTATCTGCAAAAAGACAAACTGCTATCATTTCTGATCTGGGTCCTGAATCTTAAAACTTTAGGATCTTGAACCTTAAAACTTAAGATGAGATTTATTTGTCACATGTACATTGTAACATCAAAGCATACAGTGAAATGTGTTGTTTGCATCAAATCAAACCAGTGCCATGCTTCTGGTACCAACATAATGTGCACACAACTTACTAACCCTACTGCCTATGTGTGAGGAAACCGGAGCATGCTGAGGAAATCCACATGGTTATGGGGAGAGCATATAAACGTCTTGCAGGCAGTGGCAAGAATTGAACTTCAATCAATGATCACTGGGGATGGAAAGTGATTGCACTAACTGCTATGCTACCGTGCTGCCCTGAAGCATTAGCTATTTCTCTTCCCACAGATGCTGCCTGACCTGCTGTGTGTTTCCAGCAATTTTGTGTATTTCAGTTCCCAGTATCTACAGTACTTTTGACTTCCAGTTGCTGCCTGTGCCATTCATGTGGATCTCCTTTCCATTGCTGCTTACCACAATGGCTCTGCCACCTTTCTAGCCGTTGAGCTAGAACAATCTCTCCAAGTGCTAGCAGTTCATGGAGTGAGTAAATTCACCAAAACAATCACACACATTACAAAATCCTGGTTGGGCTGTGTCATATTGTGGCTTATCTGTAGTGATTAGGGTTTTGCTAGTTGGTTCAATCACCAAATGGTTTAAAAGAAGTATCTGTTTTTGAACCAGGTAGTGTGGAAACTCGGGCTTCTATACTGCCTGCCCAATGGTGGCTGCTTATAGATGACATGGCCTGGATGGTGGGGATCTAGAGGGCTATGGGTAACCCTAGGTAATTTCTAAGGTAAAGACCTCTGTTTGGCACAGCATTGTGGGCTGAAGGGCCTGTATTGTTCTGTAGGTTTTCTATGTTTCTTTGGTCAGCAGGATGCTGCATGCATCTATAAGTTCATAGAAACAAAAACCATCATTCAATATGGTAACCATGCCGCCACAATGTTGTAATGAATGGAGTCAAAATCAGATAAAATTGATTAGAAAGAGCAAAAAGCTTAAAGTGGAGAGAGAAAAGAAACTAGTTCTGCCATTTATAGGAATTAACATATATTCTGTAGGTACATTGGACATTCTGAATTGAGTAATATTATAGGAGTTCTTCCATTCTGCACCTTGTGCACAATAGGCAGCAACCTTGCCATTTCTTTAACATTTGTTTTCTTACGAGGCTGAATTTCTAGCCCGGCACTCTACCCGGCATGGAGGGAAAGCGTGCAAAGAGCTGGCCGGATTTGAACCCGGGACCACTCGCCTTGAACTCTGGTGTGAATGCCACTACACCATAGGCCGGCCCATTCTTATGTAGGAGTGTCCATGAGTCAGGGTGCTTGTAATCTAGGAACTGCCAGTATAAAACAATTACTAGTTTTGAAAACGGGTTACGAGCCTGTAATGTTGGCTTCTTCCTCTCTCCACAGCTGCTGCATGACCTGCTGAGTATTTCTGGCAGATCCTGATTTCATTTCCACAGCTTTCCTCTCCCTGGTGGGGTAGGTGTTGAAACCTAAACTGCTATCCCTGGAACAACGAAAGTCATAAAATGTTAATTTTAACATTTCCTCAGTTCAGGAATTTTTTTTCTTTTTTTGAATCTTGAGTTCTGTCGACCTGTGTGCTTCAGGCCTGACTTGGCTTTGGTTGTTTTTTGTCTTTTGCCCTTTTACTCAGGCGCCACTGGATTCTGCTCTTCTTTATTGGTTGGATCCCAAGACAGAAAAGGCCGGGCTGATATTTGATCTCACAAGTTACTTTGTAAGATTACTTTGTAATGGATGGGGTGGGCAAGGCAGTCTCGGAGGAACTTGAATAAGTGCAAGCTTATTAACAAAGGCATTGCATTGACTTTAGGACATAGAAACTTTAACAAACGATTTTCAGAAGACTTTAGATATGCAGGGTTAGGCAGCTGAGAGTTGGCAGTTCAAATGGTTTGGCAAGACTAGATGGGCTGAATGGCCTGTTTCTGTGCTGTACTTTTCTATGGTTCTGTAAGGCTCCTAAACAAGATAAAGATACATGGTATTACATGAAGGATATTGGCAGGGTCAGAAGTTTGGCTGACTGGCAGGAGTCAAGAGTGGGAATAAAGGGGCCCTTTTTCTGGATGGCTGATGCTGACCAGTGGTGTTCTGCAGGGGTTGGGGTTTGGTCTGCTACTCTTCACGTTACGTGCTAGTGATCTGGCTTGGTGGTTAAGTTAGGAGATAGAGGAGCAGATAGTGTTGAGAAAACAGGGGAGTCTGCAAAAGGACTTAAACAGATTAAACGAATGGACAGTGACAGACCGCAGTGGAAGGAAGTGTTTGGTCATGCACTGTGGGAGAAGGAATAAAAAGGTAGACTATTTTCTAATGGGGTGCAAATTTGGGAGTCCTCGTGCAGGATTTCCTGTAAGTTAACTTGCAGACTGAGTTGGTGGGAATGAAGGTAAATGCAATATTAGCATTCATTTTGAGAAGGCGAGAATACAAGAGCAAGGATGTAATGCTGAGGCCTTAGTCAGGCAGTACTTGGAATAGTGTGAGCAGTTTTGGATCCTTCCCTAAGAAAGGATGCGCTGACATTGGAGAGAGTCCCGAGGAGGTTCACGAGGATGATCCTAGATATGAAAGGGTTAATGTGATGAGCATTTGATAGCTCTGGGCCTGCACTTGCTGAAGATTAGAAAGATGGGGGTGGGTGGATTCCATTGAAACATACTGAATATTGACAGGACGTGGAGAGGGTTTTCCAATAGTGAGAGTATCTAGGACCAGAAGGCATAGCCTCAAAATAGAAGGACATTCCTTGAGAAAAGAGATGAAGAGGAATTTCTTTAGCCAGACGGTGTTGAATTTATGGAATTCATTGCTGCAGTTGGCTGTGGAAGGCCAAGTCATTGGGTATATTTAAAATGAAGGTTGGGAGGTTCATAATTATTAAGAGTATCAAAGATGGAAGGCAGAAAAATGAGGTTGAGAGGGAAAATCAATCAGCCATGATCAAATGGCAGAACAAACTTGATGGGCTGAATGGCCTAATTCCACCCCAACCTTTAAATCTGCCAGCAATTCTTATTGGATAACAGATTTTTAAAAAATAGGTGCTAGATGTTTTATCTTGCAACAAATACTACAAAGTAGACTGAAGAGAAGTCATTATTAAATTTAATATGCATAAAGCCTTTTGTATGCTTGAAAAGAGCTGTATGAATTGCATGGTACACTTTGAGTTGAACTGTAGGTAGTTCTGTATGGTTGTCGTTCATGGTTGGGGTGGCATGGTAGTGTAGTGATTAGCGCAATACTTCACAGTACCAGTGACCTGGGTTCAATTCCCGCTGTTGCCTGTAAGGAGTTAGTATGTTCTCCCCATGACTGCGTGGGTTTCCTCCCACAGTCCGAAGACATAATAGATGGTAGCTTAATTAGTCGTGGTAAATTATCCCGTGATTAGGCTAGGAATAAATCGGGGGAATGCTGGGTGGTGCAGCTTGAAGGGCCTATTCCATGCTCTATCTCTGTATTTTTTTAAAAAAACATTCTAGTCTTCAATTGAAGCTAAATTGTTATTTGAAGTCCTATTTCATTAATGTACAAGTAATTGTTCAAAACCTGGCACAATATTAAGATAAATTTTGCTATATTTTTTCCTAGATCTTCACTAATATACAGCACTACTCAGGAAGTTCATATTGTATTTCTTTAGAAGTAATCAGCTTCACTTTCCTCAAATGCTGATGTTTCTAAACTACTAAGTACTTTGTAGCATTTAAACAGATCACGTTCCTGACCACACCTCTGAAGCTTGATGTTTTGCAAAGCCACTGACATTTTGGAGTACGTTCGCATTTTTTATGGTTTTATTTTCACATTACTCCAACTTCCCTTACAAAACTTTTATTAGCAGGAATGTTGTTATGGCTGTTCACCCCGTTAACTAATATGTGAAGTCTGTGATGGGTATTCACTTTCCAGGGCCCAGGAGGCTTATTGTTAATCTCCGCTTTCTAGCACAGCTGCATGACCTTTCTGAAGGGTCAGAGTTGTTTGTGACAAAGTTAAACTTCTAACCAATATTCCTTGCTCAGCTTCTTGTTGTAAACAAGAACCAGCCTTCAGCCAATTCAATTGTAAATTGTAAGTAATAATCAGTCTGAAGTTGAAAGGACAGCTCTGCATACAAATGGCACTGTCTACGTCAAGCCAGGCAAGTACAGCTAAGTTATTTGTATCATCGCGATAGTGATCAAGAAATGTTTCAAACTAGACTTATTTTGTCACTTAACACATCAAATATCACAGGTATGATCAATCAATGTTTGGAATATTTGTGTACTCGGAGAGTAAGCTCTCACAGCATTAATTTCGGGTGTCTGGGATTTCTGTCCCCTAAAGCTTTTAGATAATTATGTGCATTACTTTGTCCCAGCAAAGGTGGCTGAAGAATGTCACATGTAGATAATACCACTTAGTAGCAAAGCCGTATAAATGTCCGAAAGCATCGTAGATTGTTAGGAATGACAGAAAGATGGAGTGACAAAGAAGAACTGTAAGTCATTTCTCAACTTTCTGTTTCTGTAAAGGACGACTTGTTCATCTGCAATTCATTTGTATGTTCTTTTAGTTTGTAAGAATTGTACCTGTGTTTGGAAATCCTTTGTAGTCTGTAAGTCTTTTTGGAAATTGGAAATCTTTTATAAATCAGAAATCCTTTTGAGTTTTAAAAGTGTGTTTAAGAACTATTTGTCTAACTTTAAACATGTATCATTAAAATTAAAATAAATTTTGTTTAAACAATTTCATTGTCAGGAAGTATCTCCTCCTCCTTGGTAGGGTGGAGGCTCCACCACTCAAATAGTGGATACTGACAGCTAGATTTCACCTGTAGAGACTAGACAGGGAAGTAAGTAGTCTTTGATGAGTAGGTCGATACGGCATAACCTCTCTATAGTGAGGATATTTGTAGATATCAGATAGGGCTTAAAGTAAGACGTACAAACAAGCTGGATGAACTCAGCAGGTCGGGCAGCATCCGTTGAAATGAGCAGTCAACCTTTCGGGCCGAGACCCTTCGAGACCCTTCAAAGGACTGATGAAGGGCCTCGGTCCGAAATGTTGACTGCTCATTTCAACGGATGCTGCCCGATCTGCTGAGTTCATCCAGCTTGTTTGTACGTCTTGATTTGACCACAGCATCTGCATTATACTTTGTGTTTAGGCTTTAAAGTATCCTTTTGGAGTCTGGGGTTTTGCAGACAGTGAACCCATTACCATCACAAAGTAACGAAAAGAAAAAAAGTCTTTGCTTTTACCACCTCAAATTTCACCTTTCATTATCTCAAATATCACACAGCCAATTAAGTACTGTTGATGTGTGGCCACTATTGTGGAGAACATAGAATACAAATTGTATTTTCCATGAAGGGAATGAGCACTATGCAAACAATACTATGGACCGGTTGCTCATCTGTTAACACAATATGATGAAAAAAGTTAAAGTTGCAAATCCCTGAATAAGTAGCAGTTTAATGGCACCGATATTAGCACAAATTGATATCACAATATAAGAGCACTTCAAGTAGGTTGATTACTAGTTCAGACCAACTCGATGTTTGTGAAGCTAAATGACATATTTTGCAGTGCAGGTAGTAGCAAAGATGAAAACGTTAGCAATGAAACATGTTCTGTTTTGAAATGATCCAGGAGAGGCAACAGATTCCAGAATTCTGTCACACTAAGGTCAAGGACTTGCTGAAGGTTTCTTTCCCAGTACAGTATGTCAGAAGATAACAATGTGTTGTCTTAAATGTCCCAAAGGATTTGTCTGAACCACGAATGGAAAACAGACTCAACTAAATATTTTAATTTTTCTAAATAGAAAATGCTTTCCATTTAAAATCTACATTCTTAGGACCTGATGAAGAGCCTCTGCCCAAAACATTGACTATTTATTCCTCTCCATAGATGCAGCCTGACATGCTGAGTTCCTCCAGCATTTTGTGTGTGTTATTTCACTCTAGTTTGTGTCCTTTTGGCTTACTTTGAAGTGTTCTGGATTTTAAAGATTGACAAGAGCAGAGAAATGTCTGCAGGTAAAAGGTTTTCTAGGGTAATCTGAAATCCCACTGTTTCCTATGTTAGATTATGAGTGAGTAGTTAATTAGTTTGATCACTTCTCAGCTAGTAAGGTTGAAGATCCAAGCCTTGTTCCAAAGATTTAGGAATAGAAGTAGGAAGAGATAACTAGGATTATCACTGTTCTCTACTCCAATTTTATTTTTGTGCTTTGGCACCAGAGTGTAGAACCATACCATTATATTACTCTTGCTCTTCATTTCCTTGTGCCTTTTTAGATCCAGGGTCTGGAAATCAAAGGAAACAAAGATACATTTGAGTTGTATAGAATTTTGGTCAGAGCCAATCGCGTATAGTTGGACAAATCAATCTTCCTATCTTTTTCATTGCATTTTAGGGTCGTTTTTCTCCATATTCCAGCTACCCCCCCCCCCCCATTACAGTGTTCTACCTCATTACATCTTGTCCCAGTTGTAGGATAATGTTACTTTGTTATTTATGCAAACAGCGGAAAAGTATTTTTTTTCAGCTACTCTTATCATTTTAAGCTCCTTAGCCTTCTGTACCAAGTAGAAAACATGTTTATGCACACTGAAAAGTAAACCCTTTTTTTAAGTAATTGGTATGGTTCTGGTGAACTTGTGCTGAACCCACAAAGTCCAAAATACCTTAGTGAGAGTGGTTCCAAATGCAACAGGCCAATGTGCAACAAAACTGAAGATTAACCTTCTCTCCATTGTGGTCCAACCATTTGAATAGGTGACCTAATAGAACTCTTTAATACTGGACTTTGCGACATCCACCTTTTAAATAAACCAGACTCTTGTGTGCCTCTTGAGTATCAATGATCTCATTGCTAGAGGTGGTATTTCAGCCACTGTCTGACTACGCCAGTTGATCAATTCTGGCTTTTGATCCTCGAAATCAGGTTTAATAACACTGGTGTACAGTGTGAAATGCATTATTTTGCAACGGTAGTACATTGTAATATATAATAAAAAACAACTATAAATTACAATTAGTATATATAAAACAATTAAATAAGAGCGAAAAGGAAGGAGAAAAATTGAGGTTGTGTTCATGGGGTCAATGTCCATTCAGAAATCAGGTGGCAGAGGGGAAGAAGCTGTTCCTGAAATGTTGAGTGTGTGCCTTCAGGCTCCTGTACCTCCTCCATGATGGTAGCAATGAGAATAGGGCATGAACTCGATGATAGGATGTCACCTTTCTGAGGCATTAGCTTTTGTAGGTGTCCGTGATGCTGGGGAGGCTATTGCCCATGGTGCAGTTGGCTGAGTTTACAACCTTCTGCAGGTTTCTTCCATACCTTTTTAATGCATGTCTCCCTTTGATTCTATAGGTTTCCTCTGGGTGCTCCAATTTCACCCTACTTCCTAGAGTTGTGTTCTGAATACATTCTGTTCAACATTTCTTAAATTGAATCTGCTTCCGTGGTGAACCAGTGCAAACCTCTCAACTACTGGAAATAGTCTCCTTTTAATGATAATAAGTACTTTATTGATCCCGAGTGGGGAAATTATTTCATTACAGCAGCGACATTTAAAACACACACTTGGCAATAATAATAATAAATATAATAACTAATAAAGTAGACAATAATATACACAATGATAATTTACCAATGTGCAATAATGTATGAAATAATAAAACAGACTATTGTACTATAATATGTGTTCTGTAGCACAGAGATGAACTGTTGTATATGCTTACTGCATTTGATAAGAAAAATTTTCTGTAATGATCCTTGTGACAGCGGAGTTGAATGAGTCTGTTGGAAAGGGGGCTCTGCTGTTTATTCAGTAGGTCATGGAGAGGATGTGCCTGATTGTCCATAATAGACAATAGTTTGTTTAGTGACCTCCTCTCCACCACTAACTCAAAAGAGTCCGGGTTGTAGCCAAGCAGCCTTTGAGTTTATTTAATTTTTTTTGCATCACCAGCACCGATGCTGCTCCTTTAACTTAAAGCCACAAAGAAGACTGAGCTCACTACAACAGACTGGTAAAAGATCTCCAACAGCCTGCTACGCACATTAGAAACATAGAAACATAGAAATAGGTGCAGGAGTAGGCCATTCGGCCCTTCAAGCCTGCACCGCCATTCAGTATGATCATGGCTGATCATCCAACTCAGAACCCTGTACCTGCTTTCTCTCCATACCCCCTGATCCCTTTAGCCACAAGGGCCATATCTAACTTCCTCTTAACTATAGCCAATGAACCGGCCTCAACTGTTTCCTGTGGCAGAGAATTCCACAGATTCACCACTCTCTATGTGAAGAAGTTTTTCCTCATCTCGGTCCTAAAAGGCTTCCCCTTTATCCTTAAACTGTGACCCCTTGTTCTGGACTTCCCAACATCGGAAACAATCTTCCTGCATCTAGCCTGTCCAATCCCTTTAGAATTTTATACGTTTCAATAAGATCCCCCCTCAATCTTCTAAATTCCAGTGAGTATAAGCCTAGTCGATCCAGTCTTTCTTCATATGAAAGTTCTGCCATCCCAGGAATCAATCTGGTGAGCCTTTTCTGTACTCCCTCTATGGCAAGAATGTCTTTCCTCAGATTAGGGGACCAAAACTGCACACAATATTCTAGGTGCGGTCTCACCAAGGCCTTGTACAACTGCAGTAGAACCTCCCTGCTCCTGTACTCAAATCCCTTTGCTATGAATGCCAACATACCATTTGCCTTTTTCACCTCCTGCTGTACCTGCATGCCCACCTTCAATGACTGGTGTACAATGACAGGTCTCGTTGCACCTCCCCTTTTCCTAATCGGCCACCGTTCAGATAATAATCTGTTTTCCTGTTCTTGCAACCAAAGTGGATAACCTCACATTTATCCACATTAAATTGCATCTGCCATGAATTTGCCCACACACCTAACCTATCCAAGTCACCCTGCATCCTCTTAGCATCCTCCTCACAGCTAACACTGCCGCCCAGCTTCGTATCATCTGTAAACTTGGAGATGCTGCATTTAATTCCCTCATCTAAATCATTAATATATATTGTAAACATCTGGGGTCCCAGCACTGAGCCTTGCGGTACCCCACTAGTCACTGCCTGCCATTCTGAAAAGGTCCCGTTTACTCCCACTCTTTGCTTCCTGTCTGCCAACCAATTCTCTATCCACATCAATACCATACCCCCAATACCGTGTGCTTTAAGTTTGCACACTAATCTCTTGTGTGGGAACTTGTCAAAAGCCTTTTGAAAATCTAAATATACCACATCCACTGGCTCTCCTCTATCCACTCTACTAGTTACATCTTCAAAAAATTCTATAAGATTTGTCAGACATGATTTTCCTTTCACAAATCCATGCTGACTTTGTCTGATGATTTCACCTCTTTCCAAATGTGCTGTTATCACATCTTTGATAACCAACTCTAGCATTTTCCCCACCACCGATGTCAGACTAACCGGTCTATAATTCCCCGGTTTCTCTCTCCCTCCTTTTTTAAAAAGTGGGGTTACATTAGCCACCCTCCAATCCTCAGGAACTAATCCAGAATCTAAGGAGTTTTGAAAAATTATCACTAATGCATCCACTATTTCTTGGGCTACCTCCTTAAGCACTCTGGGATGCAGACCATCTGGCCCTGGGGATTTATCTGCCTTTAATCCCTTCAATTTACCTAACACCACTTCCCTACTAACATGTATTTTCCTTAGTTCCTCCATCTCACTAGACCCTCGGTCCCTTACTATTTCCGGAAGATTATTTATGTCTTCCTTAGTGAAGACAGAACCAAAGTAGTTATTCAATTGGTCTGCCATGTCTTTGTTGCCTATGATCAATTCAACTGTTTCTGACTGTAAAGGACCTACATTTGTCTTGACCAATCTTTTTCTTTTCACATATCTATAAAAGCTTTTGCAGTCAGTTTTTATGTTCCCTGCCAGCTTTCTGTCATAATCTTTTTTCCCTTTCATAATTAAGCCCTTTGTCCTCCTCTGCTGGTCTCTGAATTTCTCCCAATCCTCAGGTGTGCCGCTTTTTTTTGCTAATTTATATGTTTCTTCTTTGGACTTGATACTATCCCTAATTTCCCATGTCAGCTACGGGTGCACTACCTTCCCTGGTTTATTCTTTTGCCAAACTGGGATGAACAATTGTTGTAGTTCATCCATGCGATCTTTAAATGCTTGCCATTGCATATCCACCGTCAACCCTTTAAGTATCATTTGCCAGTCTATCTTAGCTAATTCACATCTCATACCTTCAAAGTTACCCTTCTTTAAGTTCAGAACCTTTGTTTCTGAATTAACTATGTCACTCTCCATCTTAATGAAGAATTCCACCATATTATGGTCACTCTTACCCAAGGGGCCTCGTACAACAAGATTGCTAACTAACCCTTCCTCATTGCTCAATACCCAATCTAGAATGGCCTGCTCTCTAGTTGGTTCCTCGACATGTTGGTTCAGAAAACCATCCTGTATACGATCCAAGAAATCCTCTTCCTCAGCACCCTTACCAATTTGGTTCACCCAATCTATATGTAGATTGAAGTCACCCATTATAACTACTGTTCCTTTATTGCACGCATTTCTAATTTCCTGTTTAATGCCATCCTCAACCTCACTACTACTGTTAGGTGGCCTGTACACAACTCCCACCAGCGTTTTCTGCCCCTTAGTGTTATGCAGCTCTACCCATATCGATTCCACATCCTCCAGGCTAATGTCCTTCCTTTCTATTGCGTTAATCTCCTCTCTAACCAGCAATGCTACCTCACCTCCTTTTCTTTCCTGTCTATCCCTCCTGAATATTGAATATCCCTGGATGTTGAACTCCCATCCTTGGTCATCTGGAGCCATGTCTCTGTGATCCCAACTATATCATAGTCATTAATAATTATCTGCACATTCAATTCATCCACCTCATTATGAATGCTCCTCGCATTGACACACAAAGCCTTCAGGCTTGTTTTTACAACACTCTTAGCCCTTATACAATTATGTTGAAAAATGGCCCTTTTTGCTTTTTGCCCTGGATTTGCCTGCCTGCCACTTTTACTTTTCACCTTACCATTTTTTGCTTCTACCCTCATTTTACACCCCTCTGTCTCTCTGCACTTGTTCCCATCCCCCTGCCACATTAGTTTAAATCCTCCTGAACAGCAGTAGCATTGAAGGATGTCAGCTTCCTTGGAAAATAGTCTGCTCATCCCCTTCTTGGAAACAGCCTTGGTGTTGGTTTTCCAGTCAAGTCTGTTGTCAAAGTGAACAACGAAGTATTGGTGCTCCTCCACACCGCAACCTCTTCTCCCAGAATGTATAGACTCGTCACAGTCCTCTTCCTCCTAAAATCAATCATCACCTCCCTGGTTTTGCCCACATTCAGGAGCAGGTGATTCTTCCTGCATCTCTCCACAAACGTGCCCACCAGTCATCTGTACAACGACTTCTGCCTATCTCTGATATACCCAACCACTGCCGAGTCATCAGAAAACTTCTGCAAGTGATAACACTCTGATTTGTGCTGAAAGTTCAAAATGTACAGTGTGAGCAGAAACGGAGACAGGACAGTCCCTTGTGGCACACCAGTGCCACTCACCACCATCTTGGGCAAAGAACTGCCCAGCTGTACAAACTGGGGTCTATCTCCAGGTGGTCAGTAATCCAGGAGATAATGGATTTGTCTACACCCATCCTTTGCAGCTTCTCGCTCAGAAGAAGTAGCTGAATTGCATTGAAGGCACTAGAGAAATCAAAAACTGTGATTCTCACAAAGCCACCAGTATCGTCCAAGTGGGAGCGAGCTTGCCGCAACAGGCAGATGATGGCATCATCCACTACCTCATGAGGTTGGTAGGCAAATTGTAGAGGGTCCAATGAAGATCTCACCTGCGGTCTGAGGTAAGTCAGGACTAGCCTGTCCAGCAGCTTCATCACATGAGATATGAGGGCAATTGGTCTGTCGTCATTAAGTTCAGATGGAGTCATCTTCTTGGGTACAGGAACCAAGCGGGAAGGTTTCCAAAGCACCGGTATCTTTTCCTGACTCAGATTCAGATTGTAAAGGTGCTGTAAAATATCAGACAGCTAGCTTGCACAGGCCTTCAGTACACTGGGGCCAGTACCATCCGGTCCAGCAGCCTTGTGTTGATGTAGTCTCTCCAGCTGTCTCTTAACCTGACCTGCATTTGCAGTCTCAGCTACTCGTTGCAACCATTCAGAATTAAAAACATTTCTATTTAATATCATGCTTGGTGGCTGTCTTAATGACATTGTGTAGTGCCTTTTCTAGCCAATGATTGTGGTGTAGAGGCCCTGTAGGCAGAGCAGCACACATAAAACACGGGAGGAACTCAACAGGTCAGGCAGCGTCAATAGAAAGGAATAACAAGTCATCGTCTTTAGCCGAGACCCTTCATCAGGGCTGGAAAGGAAGGGGGAAGAAGCCAGTATAATGAGGTGGGAGGAATAGGAGGAGTACATGCTGGAAGGTGATGGGTGAAGCCAAGTGAGGGGAAAGGTAGCTGTGTGGGAGAAGACAGGGATTTGAAGTTCAGATGCTGGGAGGTCATAGGTGGAAAAGCTAAAGCGCTGAAGGAGGAGGAATCTGATGGGAGAGGAGAATTTATGTCCGCAAGAAAAGAATCTCAAGGTTGTGTGTGGTGACGTGCGTGTACTCTGATAATAAATTTTACTTTGAACCGTGGAAGAAAGGGCATCAGAGGGGAGTGCTAGGCAGGTAGAGGAAGGCCCACCCAAAAATGTCAGTTTTTGCATTCTTCTGACCACTGTCCCCATAACTAAAGTCTTCGTTGCCAAAATTACTCTAGAAATGGGGTTCCTAACCTAGGGTTGTGGATCTCTTGCTTAATGGTATTGGTCCATGGCATAAAAATCGGTTGGGAACCCCTGCTCCCAAAGATGATTTCTGCATCCATTCTCAGGACTTAACACCATTCCTAAAGTGAACTGCCAAAGAAATGAACACAAAATGCCAGTTATGATCCAACCAGTATTTTAAAAACACATTGTGACTTCCTTGCTTGTAAAGCCCAGGAGCCAATATGGATTTGGATTCCGAGTCAGATTTATTTATTGCACGTACATCAAACTCTGGAGTGAAAATCGGTCATTTGCATTAACAAGCTACACACCTAGGGATGTGCCGGGGGGCGGCCCACAAATGTCACCACACATTCCTATGCCAACATAACATGCCCAAAATGCTTGGCAGAGCAACACAGAACTCAACACAAACACAACACAACAACAGCAAAACTAGCCCCTTTCCTCCCTCCCTCCCTCACCCATGCTCACAGACGGTCCTCTAACTTCAGACAAGGCTCCAGTCCAATTTCCAAACCTGCCTGATCACTTTTAATTACCGGTATCTAGTCAAAGCCCTACAACATAGAAATAGGCCTATTAACCCTTCAAATCCATGCCGACCATCATTCAAAGTTCAAAGTAAAATTTATTATCCGAGTACATACAGTACATGTCGCCACATACAACCCTGAGATTCTTTTTCCTGCGGGCATATTTAGCAAGTCTGTAGAACAGTAACTGTAATGAACAACAAACTACGGCAATGTACTCAATGGTTTAATGTAGATGTACATCAGTACCTGTGACGTACTGGGCCGAATCCATTACCTTTTGTAGGATTTTCTGCTCGAGGCCATTGGTACCAGGTCGTAATATAATCAGTAAGCACGCTTTTCACCACCTATCTATAATTATTTATACACCTATTTATGCAGTTCCTACAATAATCCTACTTTGTTTTCCCCCACTATTTCAACCAACTTTCTGCAGATTTTACCACTCACTTACACATTCAGGGCCATTTACAGCAACCTATTGACCTACAGCCTGCACACCTATGGAATCTGGAAGGAAACCAGAGCACCTGAAGGAAATCCATATGGCCACCGGGGAAAAAGTATAAACAGTACACGGAGAGTAGTGGATGTCAGAATCGAACTGGGGATGCAGGAGCTGAATAGCATTAGTTTTGATGCCTGTGTTACTGTGCTGCCCCTCAGTGGCACCGATTTGTGTACATACACCCCCAAATCCTTTTCTCTGTTTACAATTATGCCCCCTAGTTCACTTGATTTTCTTTGTCCTTCCTACTAATATGTAACACTTTGCTCTTTGAAATGTTAAATTTTATCTGCCAAACTTCTATAAGAATGTAAAAGGAAAAAGATAAGGCAGATTCAAATGTGGATCCAATACAAAAGGAAACAAGAGAAATTATATTCTGCAGTCAGGAAATGGCAGAGAAATTAAGCAAATATGTTGTCTCTGTCTTTGCTGAAGGTACAGAAAGCATCTGTGCATAATAACAGGTCCAGTGGGAATGAAGAGCTGAAAGAAATTAGCATTAGTTTTTTTTTAAAAAAAAGCATTGGTTAAAATAATGGGACTGAAAGGCAATAAAACCCTGGATCTGATGACCTGGGTTTCAATGTTGTGCAAGAGATTGGCATGATGAAAGTGGATGCATTGGCTCTCATTGTCCGAAACTCCATTGATTCAAGAATGGTTCCCATTGATGGGGAATCAGGAAATGTAAACCCACTATTTAAGATAGTAGGATCAGAAAAAATGGAGATGTACAGACAAGTTAACCTGACTTCTGCAATAAGGAAAATGCTCAAATCTATTACTAAGGAAGAGGTAACATGACACTTGAGGACTGGACACAGTCAGCATGTATATATGAAAGGAGCAATTTGCAGCATTTTCTGATCATTTACCTAGCAGAATAGATGAGGTGAAGCTGTGGCGTTCAGAAGGCATTCTATAAGGTACCATGATTGTACTGTGAAAGTAGAGATTGTTGAATAAGATTGAAGTATGTAGGACTGAAGGGAGTAAACTGAGGATTAGTTATTGGATGGAAATGGGCAGTAGGAACAAATGAGCTATTTTCAGGTCGATAAGGTGCTGCACAATAGACTTATAAATAAGATGGAGTCGGAGGAAGTGTATTGGCATGGATAGTGGATTGGTTAACCGAAAGAAGGCAGACAAATGGGGTGTTTCTCTGGTTGGCAGTCAGTGATGAGTGGGGTGCCGCAGGGGTCGGTGCTCGGCCCGGAGCGGTTTACCATTTACATTGATGATTTGGAAGAGGGGACTGAGTGTCACATAGCAAAATTTGCTATGGAAATTTGGAAAAGCAAATTGTACAGAGGATGTGGTGAGTCTGCAGAGGGATATAGATAGGTTAAGTGAGTGGGCCCAAGGTCTGGCAGATGGAATACAATGTTGGTAAATGTGAGTTTATCCACTTTGGAAGGAATAATAGAAGAGCAGATTATTATTTAAATGATGCAAGATTGCAGCATGCTGTTGTGCAGAGGGACTTGGGAGTGATTGTGCATGAATCACAAAAAATTGGCTTGCAGGTACAACAGGTTATTAAGAAGGCAAACAGAATGTTGGCCTTCATTGCTAGAGGGATTGAATTCAAGAGCAGGGGGGGTCATGCTGCAACTATACGGGGTACTAGTGAGGCCGCACCTGGAGTACTGTGTACAGTTCTTGTCAGTATACTTGAGGAAGAATATATTGGCTTTGGAGGCAGTGCAGAGGAGGTTCACCAGGTTGATTCCAGGGATGAAGGGGTTAACCTGTGAGGAGAGATTGAGTTGCCTGGGACTATACTCCCTGGAGTTCAGAAGAATGAGAGGGGAACTAATAGAAATATACAAAGTTTTGAAAAGGATAGATAAGATAGTGGGAAAGTTGTTTCCATTGGTAGGTGAGACTAGAACTAGGGGACATTGCCTCAAGATTCAGGGGAGAAGATTTAGGATGGAGATGAGGAGAAACTGTTTTTCCCAGAGAGTGGTGAATCTGTCGAATTCTCTGCCCAGGGAAGCAGTTGAGGCTTCTTCACTAAATATATTTAAGATACAGTTAGATAGGTTTTTACATAGTAGGGGAATTAAGGATTGTGGGGGAAAAGGCAGGTAAATGGAGCTGAGTTTACAGACAGATTAGCCATGATCTTATTGAATGACGGGGCAGGCTCGATGGGCCGGATGGTCTACTCCTGCTCCTATATCTTGTGTTCTTGTGACTGACTAGTGACATGTTGCCAGATTTTGTGCTGCAACCCCAGCTTTTCATAATGATTTGGATGAGGGGGCTATATATTCAAGTTTGCTAATAAGACAACGGTAACGGTAGTACACACATAGAGGGATGCAGAGAGGTTTCAGAAGCATATTCATTTTCCAGATTAATGGGTGAAGGCATGGTGGATGGTTTACAACTTGAAAAAAATGTGATGGCATCTATTTTGGTAGAAAACATAGTTCACAGGCCATTCAGGAGGGCCTGGTTATCCTTGTACACTGTTACTGAAAGTAATCAGTTAGGAAAGCTTCTCGTCTTTATTGCAGGAGGATTTGAATCAGAAACAAGTGTGTTGCTTGGATCAGAATCAGGTTTAATATCACTGGCATATGTCATGATATTTGATATTATGTGGCAGCAGTACATTGCAATACATAATAATAAAAACTAAATTACTCCAAGGATATATACTGGTTTAAATATATAGTGCAAAAAGAACAAAAGTAGTGAGGTATTCATGGGTTCAAAGTTCAAGTTCAATGTACATTTATTATCAAGGTGTGTATATATACATCATACAACCTTGAGATTTGTCCCCTAACAGGCAGCTACAAAACCAAGACGCTCAAAAATAAAAGACTATTCAACACTCAATGTGCAGATAATAAAAACCACATCATGCCCATAAAAAAAAGAATAAAATAGCCCATAAAAAAGATCGTTGAACACCCAATGTGCAATGAAAGAAACATCATGCAAATGGTAACGGCAAACAAATAGTATTTCTGAACTGAAGTCCACAAGACCGTCCCATACTTCAGCGCAGAGGTGAGTAAACGCCATGGAGCAGCGATCTGAACTGACCCTCCCCTTGCCTTGAGCCCCTACACCCTGACCTTTACAATCTGGCCCGGCACTTATCTCTCCATCCGAACATTGGGTTCTGTCACTTTGAGCAGCGATCTGAACTGGCCCGTGCCTTACCTCTGGCCTCGACACCCTGATCTTTTCAATCTGGCCCGGCACTTAACTCTCCATCCGAACATTGGGTTCTGTCACTTTGAGCAGCGATCTGAACTGGCCCGTGCCTTACCTCTGGCCTCGACACCCTGATCTTTTCAATCTGGCCCGGCACTTAAGTCTCCATCTGAACAACAGGATCTGCTGTTTGGAAACGCCAGACTTCACCATCTCTATTTGGCCTGTAGATCTCCATCCAAATATTGTGTTCAGTAACATCAACACGTTCTGGGGTCTGGACATTACGGCTTCAATGTGGCCTGTTCAATGTTGTCCATTCAGAAACATTCATGGCAAAGGAGAAGAAGTTGTTCCTGAATCATTGAGTACATGCCTTCAGGCCCCTGTACCTCCTCCCTGATGATAGCAAAGAGAAGGGGGCATATAGTGGGTGATGGGGGTCCTTAATGATGGATGCAGCCTTTTTGAAGCATCGCTCCTTGAAGATGTCCTGGATGCTGGGGAGGCTAGTGCCCATGATGGATCTGACTGTGTTTACAGCTTTCTGTAGCTTATTTCAATGCTGTGCAATGGTCCCTCTATACCAAGCAGTGATGCAGCCAGTTAGAATACTCAGAGTACCTCTAGAAATTTATGAGTGTCTTTAGTGACATACCAAATCTCCTCAAACTCCTAATGGAAAACATCTACTCTTATGCCTTCTTTGTAAATGCATCCATATGTTAGGCCCAGGGTAAGTCCTCAAAGATGGTGATACCCAGAAACTTGAAATTGCTCACTCTCTCCACTTCTGATCCCTCTGAGAACTGCTGTGTGTTCTCTCATCTTGCCCTTTCTGAAGTCCACAATCAATTCTTTGGTCATGCTGACATTGTGTGCAAGGTTGTTGCTGCAACACCACTCAACCAGCTGATCTATCTCACTCCTGTATGCACGCTCATCGCCATCTGATGTTCTGCCAACGATAGCTGTGTTACCAGCAAATTTATAGATGGTATTTGAGCTGTGTCTAACCACACAGTCATGGGTGTACAGAGGGTAGAGCAGTTGGCTCAGCACACACCCGAGGTGTGCCAGTGTGTTAGTCAGTGAGGTGGAGATGTTGTTTCCAATCTGCACAGATTGAGCTCTACAGGTTAAGATGCTGAGGATCCAGTTGCATAGGGAGGTAGAGGCTCAGGTTTTGGAGCTTTCTGATCAGACCTGGAGGATGATCGTGTTAAATGCTGAGCTGAAGTCAATAAGCAACAGCCTGATGTATTGGTATTGTCTGGCTGATCCAAGGCCATGTGAGGAGCCAATAAGGTGACACCTGCTATAGACCTATTGTGGCAATAGGCAAGTTGCAGAGGGTCCAGGTCCAGGTCCTTGTTTAGGCAAGTAGAACATTTATACTCTTGAGTACAAGAGTATACATGTTCTACTGCAATTATGCATGGCATTAGTGAGATCTTACCTGGAGTTCTTAGCTAAGGCAAGACATACACTCGGTACATTCATGGCCACCTTCTGCATCCTTTACCATACACTCTTGCTAAACAAGTACAAGAAGAGATAAGTTTTGTTTTTAAGTAAAGAGAACCTGTCTAGGGTCAATTCTCAATGCTGGACTCTCTAGGCTAGGAACTGCTGAAGCAGTCCTCCTTCAAGTAGTGTTGAAACAGCCCTTCCACTAGTATCACGAGGACTGGTGTATGCATGAGTGACATGTGTTGCCAATGGACCATGTAGATGTAAATGACATTTTCAGATGGTATCCAGATGAGTGATGCAAGCTGTTAAAGGCACTGTGTACGTGTCCTCCATATAATGGAACATCAACTACACTGAGGAGTTGGAAGCAAAAATCATGGATTTTTGATTGGCACAGTAAACAATTAGATGATTATCATCGTCACATACCCAGATACAGTGAAAAGCATTGTTTTGTGTGTCGTCCACACAGATTATTTCGTCATATCAATACATCGAGGTAGTACAAGGCAAAAGCAATAAATAATGCAGAACAATAAAAACACAAAATGCTGGCAGAACTCAGCAGGCCAGACAGCATCTATGGGAGGAGGTAGTGATGACGTTTCGGGCCGAAACCCTTCATCAAGAGTGAGGTAACATGGGATGGTCAAGGGGGGATAAGAAGTGGGGGGAGGGATAAAGTAGAGAGCTAGGAAGTGATAGGCTGAAGGGAAATGGGCTAGGGGGAAGGTGGAGAATTATGAGAAATAAAAGGGAAAGAAAGGTAGGGCTGGGGGGAGATTATAGTGAGGGGGGAAAAGAGAGAGAAAGAGAACCAGACTAAAATTATAGATAGGGATGGGGTAAGGGGGAGCAGGGGTATCAACGGAGGTCTGTGAGTTGGAGGTTCATGCCGGCAGGTAGGAGGCTACCTAGGCAGGAGATAAGGTATTCCTCCATCGACCTGCGTGTGGCCTCATCTTGACGGTAGAGGAGACCATGGACAGACATGTCGGAGTGGGAGTGGTCTGTGGAATTGAAGTGTGTGGCCACAGGGAGATCCCGCCACTGCTGGAGGACTGAGCGCCGGTGTTCGACGAAACGGTCTCCCAGTCTGTGGCGGGTCTCCCCAATGTATAAATGGCCACATTGGGAGCACTGGATACAGTATATCACCCCAGTTGACTCACAGGTGAAGTGGTGCCTCACCTGAAAGGACTGTCTGGGGCCTAGGATGGTGGTGAGGGAAGAAATGTGGGGGCAGGTGTAGCACTTCTTCCATTTGCAGGGATGAGTGCCTGGAGGGAGGTCGATGGGGAGGGATGGGGGGAATGAATGGACAAGAGAGTCACGTAGGGAGCGATCCCTGCGGAAAGCCGAGAGTGGAGGGGAAGGGAAGATGTGTATGGTGGTGGGATCCCATAGGAGGTGGCGGAAGTTACGGAGGATTATACGTTGGATCTGTAGGCTGGTAGGGTGATAGGTGAGGACCAGGGGGACTCTATCCCTGGTGGGCTGGTAGGGGGATGGGGTGAGGGCAGAGGTGCGTGAAATACGGGAGACACGATGGAGGGCAGAGTTGATAATGTACGAAGGGAAGCCACTTTCTTTAAAAAAGGAAGACATCTCCTTTGTCCTAGAATGAAAGGCCTCATCCTGAGAGCAGATGCGGCGGAGGCGGAGGAATTGAGAGAAAGGGATTGCATTTTTGCAGGAGACAGGGTGGGAGGAGGAATAGTCTAGGTAGCTGTGGGAGTCTGTAGGTTTGTAGTAGACGTTGATGGATAGGCTGTCTCCAGAGATAGAAACAGAAAGATCGAGAAAGGGGAGGGAGGTGTCGGAAATAGACCAGGTGAATTTGAGGGCGGGGTGAAAGTTGAAGGTGAAGTTAATGAAGTCAATGAGCTCAGCATGTGTGCAGGAAGCAGCGCCGATGCAGTCGTCGATATAACATAAGAAAAGAGGAGGACAGATACCGGTGTAGGCTTGGAACATAGATTGCTCCACATGGCCGACAAAAAGGCAGGCATAGCTAGAACCCATGTGGGTGCCCGTGGCTACACCTTTAGTTTGGAGGAAGTGGGAGGAGCCAAAGGAGAAATTGTTAAGGGTGAGGACTAATTCCGCGAGGCGGAGAAGAGTGGTGGTAGAAGGTGACTGGCTGGGTCTGGAATCCAGGAAGAAACTGAGAGCTTGGAGACCTTCCTGGTGGGGGATAGAGGTATATAGGGACTGGACGTCCATGGTGAAAATGAGGTGGTAGGGGCCAGGGCACTTGAAATCTTTGAAGAGATGTAAAGCATGGGAAGTATCACGGACATAGGTGGGAAGGGATTGAACAGCGGGAGATAAAACAGAGTCCAGATAGGCAGAAATGAGTTCAGTGAGGCAGGAGCAAGCAGAGACAATGGGTCTGCCTGGACAGGCAGGTTTGTAAATCTATAATACAGAACATAGTGCTACAGTTCCAGACAAGGTGCAGTGCAGGTAGGTATCAGGGTACAATGTCATGACAGGGTAGATTGTGAGGTCAAGACTCCATCTTATCATACAATGGACTGTTCAATGTATAATAGCAGTGGGATAGAAGCTGTCCATGAGCCTGGTGGTATATGCTTTTGTATTATTCACCTAACAGGAGGGGGGAGCAGAGAAAATGTTTGTGGTCTTTGATGAAGTTGATTGCATTACTGAGACAGGAAAAAGTGTAGATAGAGGAGGGGAGAATAGTTTCTGTGATGTGCTGAGCTGTGTCCACAACTCTCAGCAGTTTCTTATGGTCTTGGGCAGAGCAGTTACCATACCAATCCTTTATGAAAGTGATAGAATGCTTTCTGGTGAGGGCCAACCTGGGCATGTTGGTTTTCTCTACTCTCCTGAAGAGGTCGAGGCAACTATGTACAAACTGTACTTTCTTGCCCATGGTGTCTAGGTGGTTGGACCAGGCCAAGCTGTTGGTGATACTCACTCCTGGCATCTTAACACTCTAAACTCTCAGTAAAACAGTGAGCTCCTTATGGTGATCAATAATTAGTATTCCATGAAGTTCCAAATAGCACATTTTTCTAAGTGGTTAAATTCCTCAACCAGTGTGCCAAAGTTTTCTTGCTCGGAGCACAAGAAAAACATTGAGAAACTGTACTGAGATCTTGGTAGTAAATTACAGTAATTCTTGATTAACACATGCAGTAATGCACAATTATTCCCTATCCTTGCATTAATCTCTAATTTTATTTTTAATATAATTTTTATAATTGTTGATTTTATTTTGCGAATTGTCACACCCTGACTGACACACAACAACAAATTCCTAATACATGTACATGCATATGGTGAATAAAGTCCATCCTTGATCCATGAAGTTCCAAGAGCAAGGAGGCCCATATCTGAAGTGTTCTACTTGCTCTGCTCACCACCTCTTCTCATGTGCCACTCCGGTCACAACACAAATTGAATATTCCACCCTTGTGCATATATATATATATATATATATATATATATATATATATAGAATAAATGTAATGGAATATGAAAGAAGATAGATTGGGATTGGAGGTAGGATAAATATTGTGGTTCAAAGAGAACTGCCCTAGATGTTAGTTAGAGAAATAGTGGCATGTTATTAGGCAGTAAACAGGCAGTTTAGGCAGTTTTGTCCATTTTAGCAACAAAGGAACTGGGATGTAGTTAGCATAGTTTCCCCTGGGACAAGTCAACTTTAGCTCAATTGATAAGGCCTTTGTCCCTGGGTTAGAAACCTGAAGGTTTGTCTAAGCCTTGGACTTTTCTATGAATTCTGGGAATTTAGCTTTGTGTAGTTATCTGATGAGACTTCAATGGACTCTTTTACAATTACTTTGCAGAAAAATGTTAGGATTTTGAAAAATGCTGATGAAGCAACAACCGCTCTGCAGATTCTTTCAAAATCACCTACTTAATCAACTGATCAGTACTTCCCTGTCCATTAAAACAGACCAGGTGTTCCTGTGCGATATTGATGTGTCATGTTGTCAGGGGCGTGGTCCTTCAGCTGGATACTATAAGGAGACTGAAATAGTATATTTGCTATATTTTAGGTGATTTAACAGTTGGATCCTCACATAAACACTGCTGAAATTGACCTTCCTAAAAGGTCTAAGGAGAAACAAATGCTTGATTTTTAAGTTCTGCTACTGTTTCCCTACCCACCCCCCGCCATACTATCCTTTCTGCAGAAGTATAAAATTACCCAAAAATCCCTCTATTGTAGGAACTTAATATTTCCACAGTGATCATCTTAATATTCCTCCCTCACTAACATCACAAAATATCATTTAACTGTTTGTTCATCTGAAAGAGTTCACAAGAGTATGGAAGAGTACAAAATACTTCCGGCATTTAGAAAGGAACAATTTGCATCTCCTTAGCATGACCTTTGAATAAATTAGATTGCCTCGCAGCCAAAGATTAATAGTTGTATGTTAGAGAAACATGGCAGATAAGTTGTACCTGTGAATAATGAAAGCATAACCAATTAAACAGTTCCACTATTGTTGGTTGACAAATTAAGTGGATTAATTAATCATGCAAATAATGGGTATGGTGTGTGTTTTTTTTTAAAAAGAGCAAAAAATGACTGCAAAGAGACAAAGAATAGGAATTGAACATCTAAGGATTTCCTATGTTTAGGAACAACTAGAAAAAAAGTAACAGGTGGGTTAGCACGGCTGGCTGAGGTTTAGGTGATCTGGAGCGTGTAAGAGTAGAGCTAAGAGGTATCAAGAGGCAGAAAATACAGAGGAAATCTCAAAACAGATGCACCATCAATCGTGGTAAAGTTGGGAAGACATTAAACAGGAAATAATAAAGGTGTAACTGTAATCACAGATGACTTGGTACTGTATGCATTGATTGGGCTAGCTATAACAGTAACAATACTGTAGAGGAGGAGTTCCTGGAGTGTATGTGGGATGGTATGCTTGAGCATGCTTGTCGAACTAACTAGAGAGCAGGCCATTCTCAACTCGGCATTGTGTAATGGGAAATAATTTATTGGCCATCTCACAATGTAAGGCTCTTGGGAAGGAGCAACCATAACATGGTACAAATCTTCATTTAGGTGGAGAGCGATATATTTAACTCTGAGACAAGGATCCTGATAAATCTAAACAATGATGGTATAAGGCAAGTATCAGATTGGAGAATGTTACTTATGGGATTGGTTAGCAAACATATAAGAAGTTCAGAGATGAACAGCAACAATTGTTCATTCTTTGGCACAAAATGAGGATAGCTCAACCAGGAAATTAGAGATAGTAACAGACACAAAATGCTTGAAGAACTCAGCAGGTCAGGCTGCAACGATGGTAAGGAATAAAATGCTGACATTTCAGGACAAAACCCTTCATAAGTCCTGATGAAGGGCATCAGCCCAAAATATTGACTCATTATTCTTTTTCATAGATGCTGCCTGACCTGCTGAGTTCCTCCAGAACTTTGTGTATATTACTCTGGATTTCCAGCATTGCAGAAACTCTTATTTAGAATTATAATGAGGGATATTGTTAGATTAAAGTTGGAGACTGATAAATTGACCTAATAATGCAATAACATGGACCAGAATTTAGAACTTGGCAATGGGGGACCACTGGATTAACAAAGAGGAGGAAGAGAGAGTATATGAATATGTTTGCAGGGAATAAGACATGCCATTAATTTTGGACTACAGTACATTGACGCTTCTACTTTATCCATTTAGCCAAACCATTGGGGGATGATGTTTCAGGTAAGGTGTTTTTAAAAAAAAAATGTCATGAATAAATGTAAATAGAGCCATGTGAAAAATAAGTATATTCAGTTGTAGAGCTTTTTTTATATATACTATATATTTCAATATGTTACTGTTTGCATATCTGTTCAATATTTGTTGCAACATTGGTATTTAACAAACCTTTTTGTTGCCTATTTGCCTGCTAGATCATTACTGTACAAGATGGACCACTCTGATAACATTAGCATGATCGCCCCAGGCATAAGACGTCGTGTTGTGTCAAAAAACGGTCATAACAATGTGAAGATTGACCAAGTGGACGGCTGGGCTTATCTCTACCTACAGGATCTCTGGACCACTGTCATTGACATGAAATGGCGCTACAAACTAACTCTCTTCACGGCAACGTTTGTGATGACCTGGTTTCTTTTTGGGATTCTCTGGTACGCCATTGCATTTGTTCATGGAGATTTAGAGTTACTTCACCCACCAGCTAACCACACGCCATGTGTTGTGAACATTGAGACCTTAACAGGAGCGTTCCTATTTTCCCTCGAGTCCCAGACAACCATAGGCTATGGTTTCCGATGTATTACAGAGGAGTGCCCCTTTGCTATTATCCTGCTAATCACTCAACTGGTCATCACCACATTGGCAGAGATCTTCGTCACGGGCACTTTTCTGGCTAAGATCGCAAGGCCAAAAAAACGCTCGGAGACCATCAGGTTTAGCTATCATGCTGCCATTGCCATTAGGGACAACAAACTCTGTCTCATGCTTCGTGTGGCAAACATGAGGAAGAGTCTCCTGCTCCAGTGCCAGCTTTCTGGGAAATTCTTGCACAACCACATCACAGAGGAAGGAGAGACCATCAAACTCAGACAGGAGCATGTGGATTTTCAAGTGGACACTGGCTCAGTCAGTCCATTCCTCATCTTTCCTTTGACTTTTTATCATGTAATTGATGAGAAAAGCCCTCTGAACAGGTACACCTCGGCTAATCTGAGGAACACTGACTTTGAGTTGGTGGTCATTTTGAATGCCACGGTGGAGTCAACAGGTGCTGCCTGCCAGATCAGAACCTCTTACGTGCCAGAGGAGATACTCTGGGGGTATGAATTTATGCCTCTTATGTCGCTCTCTCCTGGTGGGAAATACTTGGTTGACTTTAGTTTCTTCGATAAGCTCAGGAAGAGCTCAAACCCTTACTTTGCCTCAAATGTACTTGGATACGGGGACATTGATAAGCTAAAGCTTGAGGAGCAGTACAGAGAGGATGAACAAAACAATCTGATCAGTCGAATCCAAACTGTTCAGAGCAATGTCTAACAATGCCTTGAGACACAATGTGACATGGAAGACTTTAGTGCCTTTTGAATGTCTTATAATCCAGCGCACATTTGTTTGGTACATAGTCGGCATTTAGTTAAACCCATTATCAGAAGGTTCCCAATGGTTTTATGTAAAATGATCAACATTAGTAAAAATGTCAAGGGGGAATATTGTTTGTCTTTTCATTTGATTAATTGCTTTGTTGAAGTTTTTAATGATGTAACTTCTCCAGTGCCAATGCATTGGTGTTACAATGGTTATTGTTCCTCAAAATTTCTCTTATTCCTTCTGATCTTTGGGGTATGATGCCTAATGTTTTTTGAGCTGTTGCATCCTTTGTTTGCACCTTGGTCCCAAAGCTGCAGTGCAGTCATCTACATCCTTACCCTCTTGACTTTAATGTACAATCCACCATTTAAACCCACCATAGGAAGTACTTAACCAGCTGGTGCCCAATAGGAATCACAGCCTGACCATTGAATTATAGAATCGTACAGCACAGAAAGAGCCCACTGTCTTCATCCTTGCCATCAAGTACCCATCTAAACCAAGGGTTCCCAAGGTTTTTGATGCCATGAACCCCTACCATTAACAGTCCCCTCTGTGGACTTGTGGGTCAGAAACCCCTGATCTAAACTAAACCCATTAATCATTCCTTCTATGCCTTTATAGGTATGGTTAATGTTTTATTAACCTTCAATTTCATCAATTTTAATAAAGTAATTTCAAGTTCAAGTTTAATTGTCATCGAACTATACATGAATGCCTATGAATATAGTCAAACAGTACAGTGTTACTCTGGGGCCAAAGTGCAAAACGCAGTACTAACAGTTGTACACAGCAAAACACACACATAGCACATCTAAGACAGCAGTGAATACAGTCACACAAAAATTATATAGTCCCAAGTATTCAACCCTAGGTAATTTCTAAAATAAGTACATGTTCGGCACACCATCGCGGGGCAAAGGGCCTGTTTTGTGCTGTAGGTTTTCTATGTTTCTATTCAAGTCCATGAATGTTGCAGCAGTCAGCAGCTGAATACAAAAAGGATCAAATGCTTTTCCTGATTGTATGATGAATAAACTATTCTTGGGCTTCCTGCTGGGTATAGATATTAATTATAATCAATGTTTCGATGACAAACTCCACCATCTTCATCAGAGAAGGTGGAGCCTGTCATCGAAACGTTGGCTATAGCTGACACCTGTACGCAGCTGGAATCCCAAGAATAGTTTATTTGTCACAGTACATCTTATTGGTGCTAATTTCATATATAACTGCAAGTAATGTACATCAACATGCAAACACTTTTCCTGCAAAACATCGCTGTCTTCCTGTTTTATCACAGGTTAGTATAGGGCATGAACTGGCCACACACAGTGCCCTCTTTCTGCTGCTTTAAGTTAGGCCCCTAACAAGGTGAAAAGCAGAATGAAAAGATACCTTGCACAAATCAAAACTTGTTAGATCTATCCTCTCCCCATCCTGAGCCACGGGAGCTCTCAGTCCACACACTGCTTCAGCCGATCGACCCCTGCTTTCTTACCACTCCTATCTTTTTGATCTCTTCCATTCAACCTTAGGACTTGCTCAATCTAGTCTCCTATCATACTTCTTCTCTGATTTCCCTCCAGGTTGGCTGTACTATCCATCGACAGCTCTTTACTAAGCTGAGCTCTATAGGGCTGTTTACATTGTGTGAGAGTTCTTTTAATTTCTTGGGGCCGAGTGATTTGTTTCCGTTAGTGAAGATAACAACCCTTATCTCAGACCTCTCTATATTGTATTTCTGCTGCAGAAGCCCATCACTTTCACTTATGCCAAACAGTTTTTACAGTGTCACATAATCTTTGAAAATTATTTCAACTCTAGGAATTCCAGGCGCTCAGTCACAGAGCAATGCAGGTGGGAATGGGCCTTTCAGTCCGGACTACGATGCCCACCAAGATAGTCCCATATGCCTGTGCTTGGCCCTATCACTCCAAACACCTTCTAGTCACGTACTTACCCAAATATTTCTGAAATGTTATCAGACTTCCCTCAGCAATTTCCTCTGCGAACTCATTCCACATATGCACCGCCCTTTTCATGAAGAAGGTGCCCCTTGGGTCCCTTTTAAATCTTTCCCATCTCACCTTAAACCGATCCTCTAACCTTAAACCTATGCCCTCTAGTTTTTTAGTTCCTCTTCCTTGGGGGGAGTAAAAGGTGAACATATATAGCCCATCTATACCCCCTCACAGTTTTATACATCTCTGTAAGGTCACCCCTTTATATAACCTGTCTAACCTCTTCATATCACTCAGGCCCTCAAGCCCTGGCAACATTTTCTCAATCTTATTTGCACTCTTTCCTGTTCAATGATTGGCCTTCGGCAATAGGGTGACTAAAAGTTTATGCAATACTCCAGATGTAGTCTCACCAGTGTCATATACAACTGCAATGTAATCTCTCAACTCCTATACTCAAGACCCTCCCTGATAAGGCCAGCATGCCTAATGCCTTCACCCAGTATCCCTGTGATGCCACTGTTAGCAAGCCATTTATTTGTCCTTCTAGGTCATTCAGCTCCACGTTCTGCGATCCCTCTGCTCTTTTCTTTGTCAGGGAAAGGGGCAATGCAATGTAGCTGGTACATTGCGGCAGGAGATGTCGTCACCCACTGAGGAGCATGAATACATGGGAAGTAGGAGGGGAGGAGAACTCCCAGGAGTTTCCTCAGCCCCCATTGGTGTATTAATCAATGAGATCCAGATGTTTGCCTTGGTTATGGGTGCTCTGCATAGAAACACAATAGTGCCCTGGTTTGAGGGTTTGGTGTTTACCATTGACTGGGAAATTTCTTACTTCCGCATACTGCACAATTACACGATATCAAGTTGGTCCTATGGTCAAGCCAAGGAAGGAGGGGTGGGGTGGTTATCAAATGTTAACACTGTCAGCCATTGTTAGTAATGGCAATGGAAAGGATGGGAATTAGGAGTTGGGGGAGGGATGACTGGTGGAGTTCTGGGGTCGGAGTCTAGGAATCAAAGTCCCATGGTTGGTGAGTCCTGGGGCTGATACTGGGCCCAAAGGTTGGAGACTGAAGCTAGCAAGTCCAGAGGTGTGTGTGTGTGTGGAGTTGGTTTGCTTGGAAAAGAAAGGGCATGAAGGACAAGTTGACAGGTAAATAACATAGGTAAATAGTGCATCCCCAACATTAACCCAACAGCAACACACAGCGTGCTGGAGGAACTCAGCAGGTCAGGCAGCATCTATAGAAATCCTTCATTAGGACTGGAAAATGGGATAGAAGGTGATAGGAGCAGAAGGAGACAAGCTGGCAAGTGGTAGATGAGAGCAGGTGAGGGAAGTTACAGGGTGGGAGAGAGGAAATGAAGTAAGAAGCTGGGAGATGATAGGTGGAAGTGTTAAAGGGCTGGAGAGACACAGGAAATGATAGTGGACCATGGACCAAGATTTCTTCAGGGCGGGGCTCTTTAATTCCCAGGGTAAAATGTGGTCTGAAAGCATTATTCGGCTATGACTGCCTGAGGACAAACACGCTTCGGAGCAATTTATGCCTATATGGCTTTAAATGAGCATTGACCCTAGAAGGATGTGATTACATGCATGTTTGATCCAGAAAGCAACTCACTTGGGCAAAAGTGACAGGAGAAGGGGAACACCTGGTCCAGTTTCTGATGTGGCTTGATTCAATCTGGGGAAAAACACATTCGCAATTTATCCCAGAAAATATTAATTTCCAGTCATGCAAAAGGCAGGCCTTTCTGGGTGGTTTGTTTTTATTTAATAGTTTATGCATTTTCCTGATAAATATTCTCTAAACATACCTATATTTAAACAAGCTACTCTTAATTGTATATTGTCCTGGAATAATATGACCTATTTTAATATTAATATTAAAATATAATAAATTGGAAAATGCATGGACTTTCATTCTCAGATTGAAACAGTTCACTTTCAGTCCTGATATTCCCTGAGTTGTTTCACAATAGTGATCACTCCTCAATTTCTTACCTCTTGGTAAAGTTTCCAAACAGTATTAGGGTTTATTTTGATGACAAGCAGAGATCAGTAACCTTCTGCAGGAGGTGACATTGCAACTTAAAAAAAAATGTGATCCTTCCCCAGTGTTCAAAGCCCTGACAGGGTCTGACTTTGACGCATTGGCTGGCACCTGGAGCTCTTTGCCTGAGCTGCTGGAGGCGCTGCTTAAATAAACATTGTTTTAACTGGATTGCTTTACCTTTAAAGGTCAGGTAACGGCAATGGCGTTAGATCTGAGCATTAACCAAAGCAAAACACTCAAAAAGACAGAAGGCTAACACACTCAAGGATTCTTTCTTTATTCTTTCACTAATTATAGCCATAATGTTCCAAATCTATGTTCACAATCAGCACCCTAAGGCCGCTAACTAGTGCAGTCTGCAAAACTTGAGTAACCAGCTATGATGATTCACCTCGGTCTCGAAGCGAGGTCTTGTCCCATGGGTGTGGTCCTTTGACAATCATTTCACAATGGAATGAATAAACATGTGACTTGCACTTGAATAAAAAATAACTTTTAAAAGATTGATAACAGCTTCTGTTCTTCAGCTGATAAATTGGTGGTGGAATGTAGGCTTTTATTAGACTTGAACAAGTGATGCAACTATTTGAAGCAGTCTATTTTTTGGTGCATTGCTGCACTGATATTAACTGGAAAGCTTTTTATGGCTGTTTTAATGTGTATGCATACTGTTTATTTTTAGTTTTGTGAAGCATATTTAAATTACCCACTGTTTCCATCTATTTATGTCAGAGTTCAATAAATCAGATAATTAATTGCAAACAGATGGACCATTATTCACTATTGGTTCCAAACAAACTGGAAGCCCTCTTTTTTTGATAAGAAAGTTGTTTAAATGCAATCCCGCATTCTTTCCAAGGGAATATGTGAAACTGTATTTTATCCTGTTACCCTGAATATCAAACATCTGTTCTTAGTGTATGCTTTCTGCTCTGTTACTTTGAATGAAGTTAATGGTCTTTCACCCGACAGAAACAGTTTTGCTCTCCGCAGATGTGCCTTGACCCGATGAACACGTTCTGCTTTGTTTCCAGCATCGATAGTTTGTTTGGCTTTTAAGGAAACCGCCTGGTGGATTGCACAGTTTTTTTTATTTATTCTATTCTTCCAATCCCAATTCAGCCTTCGTATTGGGATTAAACATCCGTGGCACCAGCTGGAGTGGGACAAGGAGCTCTCTGGTACCTTCTCCATCAGAAGGGATTAACTGTACCTTTATTACTTGTAGTGTAAGGCTGTAGTGCGTAAACTAGATCCACTCTTGCCTGCTTGATGACAGCAGCTGCGCTTTGAAGATAGTTTATTAGCCACGAAGCATTCAGGATGTCCTGTGAGTATGCAAGGGGGCAGATTTTAGGCTTTCCATTCTGAATCAATGGTTGTAGTTTCTTTCATTGGCTCTGGCAGTAATCTCACACAGGAAGCTAATATAAAAATCATCTTTATGCTATTTTTGTGCCTGGAGTAACAAATTAATATAATTGATTTCAAAAGTATGTGTTAACACATTCTGCGAAGGATTGGAGAATAATTTCGCCCAAAGTGTCCTTGGTCAGAGGGGTGGCGAATCTTTTGGAGAGTGTATGCCTATATGATGATAATTTTCTAAACATTTCTCGAGTGCTGAAGTAATTTTGAACAGAGATCATCATTGAATAATGTGTCTGTGACAATAATTACAGACATTTTATTCAAAAAGGATGAGTTCTGCTGATTTACATATATTCATTGTTTTAGTAAACATTAAAAATTATTAATCTTAATCTTAAAAAAACTATTGAAAAAAAAGCACCATTTCTAAATAGTACTTTATTCTAACAGCTAACAATCAAAATGCCGATGTGTACACCAGGTCTGCGAGGATTTCAAAACGTATCATCCAATGTCAGATGTTTTTGCAACCATCCATCTGGCCCCAAACCAGTGTGATACATTTCCTGTGAAAACATCTCACTGCTCTGATTGTTTAAAAAAATCATTTGCTGCTTTATTGGCCAGTGATGATAATTATAATGTATCCTTTTATTATGGGTAAGGTTCTAAGATTGGAGGGGTGGCACTGCATGCTGTGTGCCAACAATATTTTTATGCGTGCCATCTTGGGCACGCATGCCATAGGTTTGCCATGCCTGTCAAGGTTATTTTGCATAGTATTAATGTATAACTTTCCCACTGGAATTTCCATTATATATCACAGAGTACGGAAGAAACTCATTCAGCCTAACGTGCTGGTCTTGGGTCTGTGAGAAACTATTCCAATCAGAACAACAAATGCAACACGCTGGAGTGACTCAGCAGGTCAGGCAGCGTTTATGGAAATGAGTCAACAGTTGATGTTTCAAGCTGAGACCCTTCATCAAGACGAAATTCGGACAACTAGATGGGTTAATGGTCTAATTCTACTCCTATGTCTTTTTTAATGGATATATTAAGAAACATAGAATAGTACAGTATAGGAACAGGCACTTTAAACAGACAGACATACTTTATTGATCCTGAGGGAAATTGGGTTTCATTACAGTCGCACCAACCAAGAATAGTGTAGAAATATAGCAATATAAAACCTTAAATAATAATAAGTAAATTATTCCAAGTTAGACCACAATGTCTGTGCTTACCATGATGTCAATGTAAGCAACATATTTGTCTGCCTGTGATCTTTATCCCTCAGTTCCCTGCCTGTTCACATGTCTGTCTAAATCACATTTTCCCAACCTTTTTTCCTTACATTGACTGAGGGGTCCATTAAACTCATGTTGGGAACTCCTGGTCTAAATGCTTCTTATTTTGATTTTATTTCACTGGAAGCAGTTGCACAGCCTATTCTTCCCAGTAAATCTTTAGAGCTGTTGTCCTCAAAGGGCAGAGTAAGCAGATTCTTTAAACATTTTAAGGCACAGGGAGAGATTTAAATAAACAAGGGGCAAAAAGTTACCACAGTTCACAGAAATACTCTCTCACATAAGATGTAGACCCTTGAATTATTGGTTCCCTCTCCGAGTGAATGACCACAAGGCATAGGAGCACAATTGGGCCATTTAACCCATTCAGTCTGGTCTGCCAATTCATCATGGCCGATCTATTGCCCTTTCAGCCCCAATCTCCTGCTTGCCCTGACTAATCAAGAATCTATGAACCTTTGCCTTAATGACTTGGCCTCCACAACCACATATGGCAATGGATTCTACAGATTTACCACCCTCTTGCTAAAGAAATTCCTCATCTCCATTCCAGAACGTAGAAATCTACAGTACATTACAGGCCCCTTGGCTCACAATGTTATACTGACCATGAAACCTACTCCAGAAACTGCTTAGAATTTCCCTAACGCATACCCCACTATTTTTCTAAGAAAGAATGTCCCTCTATTCTCAGGCGGTGTCCTCTGATCTTAGACTTCCCCACCATAGGAAACATCCTCTCCACATCCACTCTATCAAGGCCTTTCACCATTCCAGCTCTGGCATCTCCCCTTTACCTACTTCCAAGCATATTAGAACTGTGCCCTCTTGTGTTAGCCATTGCCGCCCTGGGAAAAAGCCTCTGGCTATCCACACAATCAATGCCTCTCATCATCTTATATTTATGAGATCACCGCTCATCCTCCATTGCTCCAAGGAGAAAAGGCTAAGTTCACTCAACCTATTCTCATAGGGCATGCTCCCCAATCCAGGAAACATCCTTGTAAATCTCCTCTGCACCCTTCCTATAGTTCCCACATCCTTCCTGTAGTGAGGTGACCAGAACTGAACGGAGTACTCCAGTGGGGTCTGACCAGGGTCCCATAAAGCTGCAACATTACCCCTCGGCTCTTGAACTCGATCCCATGGTTGATGAAGGCCAATGCACTGTATACTTTCTTAAGCACTTAGTTAGATAGATAGATAGATAGATAGATACTTTATTCATCCCCATGGGGAAATTCAACTTTTTTCCAATGTCCCATACACTTGTTGTAGCAAAACTAATTACATACAATACTTAACTCAGTAAAAAATATGATATGCATCTAAATCACTATCTCAAAAAGCATTAATAATAGCTTTTAAAAAGTTCTTAAGTCCTGGCGGTAGAATTGTAAAGCCTAATGGCATTGGGGAGTATTGACCTCTTCATCCTGTCTGAGGAGCATTGCATCGATAGTAACCTGTCGCTGAAACTGCTTCTCTGTCTCTGGATGGTGCTATGTAGAGGATGTTCAGAGTTATCCATAATTGACCGTAGCCTACTCAGCGCCCTTCGCTCAGCTACCGATGTTAAACTCTCCAGTACTTTGCCCACGACAGAGCCCGCCTTCCTTACCAGCTTATTAAGACGTGAGGCGTCCCTCTTCTTAATGCTTCCTCCCCAACACGCCACCACAAAGAAGAGGGTGCTCTCCACAACTGACCTATAGAACATTAAGCACTGTATGCGCAGCAACTTTGGGTATAATGTGGACTCAGACCCTAAGATCCCTCTGATCCTCCACACTGCCAAGAGTCTTACAATTAATACTATATTCTGCCATCATATTTGACCTACCAAAATGAACCACCTCACACTTATCTGGGTTGAACTCCATCTGCCACATCTCAGCCCAGTTTTGCATCCTATCAATGTCCCACTGTGACCTCTGACAGCCCTCCACACTATCCATAGCAACACCAACCTTTGTGTCATCATCAAATTTACTAACCCATCTCTCCACTTCCTTATCCAGGTCATTTATAAAAATAATGAAGAGCAGGGGTCCCAGAACAGATCCCTGAGGCACACCACTGGTCACCGACCTTCATGCTGAATATGACCCATCTACAACCACTCTTTGCCTTCTGTGGGCAAGCCAGTTCTGGATCCACAAAGCAATATCCCCTTGGATCCCATGCCTCCTTACTTTCTCAATAAGCCTTGCATGGGATAGCTTATCAAATGCCTTGCTGAAATCTATATACACTTCATCTACTGCTTTACCTACTACAATGTGTTTAGTCACATCCTCAAAAAATTCAATCAGGCTTGTCAGGCACGACCTGCCTTTGGCAAAGCCATGCTGACCATTTCTAATCATACTATGCCTCTCCAAATGTTCATAATTCCTGCCTCTCAGGATCTTCTCCACCAACTTACCAACCACTAAAGTAAGGTCAATGGTCTGTAATTTCCTGGGCTATCTCTACTCCCTTTTTTGAATAAGAGAACAACATTCGCAATCCTCCAGTCCTCCGGAACCTCTCCTGTCCCCATTGATGATGCAAAGATCATTGCCAGAAGCTCAGCAATCTCCTCCTTCGCCTCCCACTGTAGCCTAGCATATATCTCAGCCGGCCCTGGTGACTAATCCAACTTGATGCTTTCCAAAAGCTCCAGCACATCCTCTTTCTTAATGTCTATATGCTCAAGCTTTTCAGTCTGCTGTAAGTCATCCCTACAATCGCCAAAGTCCTTTTCTGTAGTGAATACTGAAGCAAAATATTCATTAAGTACCTCCACTCCTTCTGTTCCATACACACTTTTCCACTGTCACACTTGATTGGTCCTATTCTCTCACGTCTTATCCTTTTGCTCTTCATATACTTGTTGAATGCCTTGGGGTTTTCCTAAATCCTGTTAGCCAAGGCCTTCTAGTGGCCCCTTCTGGCTCTCCTAGTTTCATTCTTAAGCTCTTTCCTACTAGTCTTATAATCTTCAAGATCTCTATACCTAGTTTTTTGAACCTTTCATAAGCTTTTCTTTTCTTGACTAGATTTTTAACAACCTTTGTACACCATGGTTCCTCTACCTTACCATCCTTTTCTCTGTCTCATTGGAATGGACCAATGCAGAATTCCATGCAAATATCCCCTGAACATTTGCTACATTTCTACTGTACATTTCCCTGAAAACATCCGTTTCCAATTTTGCTTCCAAGTTCCTGCCTGATAGCTTCATATTTTCCCTTTACTCAAATTAACCGCTTTCCTAACTTGTCTGTTCCTATCCCTCTCCAATGCTACAGTAAAAGAGATAGAATTATGATCACTATCTCCAAAATGCTCTGCCGCTGAGAGATCTGACACCTGACCAGGTTCATTTCCCAATATCAGATCAAGTACGGCCTCTCCTCTTGTAGGCTTATCTACATATTGTGTCAGGAAACCTTCCGGAACACACCTAACAAACTCCACCCCATCTAAAGCCCTTGTTCTCAGGAGATGGCAATCAATATTGGGGAAATTAAAATCTCCCACCATGCCAACCCTGTTGTTATTACACTTTTTCAGAATCTGTCTCCCTATCTGCTCCTCAATGTCCCTGTTCCTATTGAAGGGTCTATAAAAAACACCCAGTAGAGCTATTGACCCCTTCCTGTTTCTAACTGCCACTCACAGAGACTCAGTGTCTTCCTTCTTTTCTGCGGCTGTGACACTATCTCTGATCAATAATGCCATGCCCCCACCTCTTTTGCCTGCCTCCCTGTCCTTTTTGAAACATTTAAAGCCTGGAATAGTAACCATTCCTGCCCCCGAGCCATCCAAGTCTCTGTAATGGCTACAACATCATTGCTCCATGTACTGATCCGCACTCTAAGCTCATCTGCTTTGTTCGTGATACTCCTCGCATTAAAATAGACACATCTCAAACCATCAGTCTGAGCGCATCCCTTCTCTATCACCTGCCTATCCTCCCTCTCACACTGTCTACAAGCTTTCTCAATTTGTGAGTCAAATGCCCCTTCCTCCATCTGTTCAGTTCAGTTCCCACCCCCCAGCAAATCTAGTTTGAATTCTTCCCAATATCCTTAGCAAACCTCCCTGACAGGGTATTGGTCCCCCTCAAAGTCAAGTGCAACCCATTCTTTTCCTACAGGTCACACCTGCCCTAAAAGAAGTCCCAATGATCCAGAAATCTGAAACCCTTCCCCCTACTCCAATCCCTCAGCCACACATTTATCCTCCACCTCACTCTATTCTTATACTCACTGTCGTGTGGCACAGGCAGTAATCCCGAGATTACTACCTTTGAGGTCCTGCTTCTCAACTTTCTTCCTATTTCCCTGTTGCCTTTTTTCAGGACCTCCTCCCTTTTCCTACCTATTTCATTGGCACCAATATGTACCACGACCTCCGCTGTTCACCTTCCCACTTCAGGATATCGTGGACGCGATCAGCAACATCCTGGACCCTGGCACCTGGGAGGCAAACTACCATCCATGTTTCTTTCCTGCATCCACAGAATTGCCTGTCTGACCCCCTAACTATAGAGTCCCCTATCACTGCTGCCATCCTCTTCCTTTCCCTACCCTTCTGAGCCACAAGGCCAGACTCTGTGCCCAGAGGCACGGCCACTGTTGCTTCCCCCAGGCAGGTCATTACCCCAACAGTACTCAAACAGGAGTACTTATTGTTAAAGGGAAAGTCACAGGGATACTCTCTAGTACCTGACTCTTGCCCTTCCCTCTCCTGACTGTTCCGGTGTGACTACTTGCCTATAGCTCCTCTCTATCACCTCCTTACTCTCCCTGACCAGACGAAGTTCATCGAGCTGTATCTCCAGTTCCCTAACACAGTTCCTAAGGAGCTGCAGCTCGACACACCTGGCGCAGATGTGGCCATCCTGGAAGCTGGGAGTCTCCCGGACATCCCACTCCCGACACCCAGTACAGAACACTCGCCTCGCAGACATACATCTTATTCCTATTCTTCACAAGTAACTTAACTCGCCTCAACCTGTTATCGCCGAAGCCCTCCTGCTCTGACTCCCTCCACTTTTGGGCCCGCTCTATAAAGCAGTCTTATTTTTAAATTCTTCCCGCCTATCTAACTAGCTGACGTCCACACGCCTGCACAGTTGTGCCAGGGATCCAACCGTTGAAGAAAAAAATACACTCCTTTTAAATTCTTCCCTCTGGTCTAACTCACGGACGTCTGTGTGCCTGAGCAGTCGTGCCGCGATCCAATTCCAACAGACTTGTCAAGCAGATATTCCCTGAAGAAAACTATGCTGACCTCAGACTATTTTATCACGTGCCTCCAAGTAACCCAAAACCTCATCCTTAACAGTCAACTCCAACATCTTCCCATCCACTGAAGTCAGCATAACTTGCCCATAATTTCCTTATTTTTGCCTCTCTCCCTTTTTGAAGAATGGAGAGACATTTACAGTTTTCCAGTGCTCTGGAATCATGCTGGAATCTAGTGATTATTGAAGGATCATTATTAATCCTCCACAATCTCTTCAGCCTCCTCTTTCAGAACCCTGGACTGCACACCATCTTGTCCAGGGACTTATCTACCTTCTGACCTTTCAGTTTCCCCAAGAACGTTCTCCCAAATAATGGCCAATTCACACCCCTCTACCACCAACACTCTCAAACTACCGGCATACTGCTAGAGTCTACCACAATCAACACTGATGCAAAATAGTTACTCAGTCCATCTGCCATTTCCTTGTCCCCCATCACTACCTTTCCAGCATAACTTTCCAGTGGTCTGATATCTACTCTCGTAGATATCTTTGTGCTTTGCCCTCAAGCATAACTGGTCTTGCATTTCCAAGTAATGAAAAACTTTCCTCTGCTTCCTACCAAAAAGTGAAATTCCATTTATGCGTCAAACTTCAAGTTCTACTTTTTTTTTTGCCCCAAAATAACCTCTTGTAAATTGTTCAATTGTCTTGGGTATTGACTATCTGCCTTCCTGCTCCTCCAGTTTAGTCTAATTTGCAAATTTAGAAGTTGTGTTTATTCGAGTCTTAATCATTGATGTAAACACTGAACAACAGTAATCCAGTCCTGAGTCATATAGAACTTCTTTTTGACAATGAATGGTTACCCTTTCCTCCCACTCTGTTTTCCTGTCAAACAAGATGTGCACTTTTGAAAACTCTGCTGACAATTCATTATTATATGTTTCACTTCTAGGTGTACTTCTATTCTTTTATTTTGTAGGGATTCTATTATTTTCTCCTGCCATCAGTACTTGGCTGACTACTCTGTAATTCCCAGGATGTGTTCTATCCTCCTTCTTAAATTTAGGTATTATTTTAGCAATCCACCTATCCCCTGTCACTTCATCTTTCTCTAAAGAGTTTACACAGAGTTGCAGTTCTTCAGCACAGAAATACAGCCTTGGCCAACCTGTTGAGTACCCATGCATTCTAAACCCAATTTTTACCACCTGGTCCTTGGTCATTTACGCCTTAGCAATTCAAGTACTCTAAGATACTTACTAAATTATAAATGCTTCCTCAGATCCTCTCTACATCTCCCACTTCTTACCTTGAACTTTGTGGTGAACTACATATACATGTCTGGACTGCTCCTGTGGCTCCTCCCACAGACCCCTGCTGACTGCTCCTGTGGCTCCTCCCACAGACCCCCGCTGACGGCTCCTGTGGCTCCTCCCACAGACCCCCGCTGACGGCTCCTGTGGCTCCTCCCACAGACCCCCGCTGACGGCTCCTGTGGCTCCTCCCACAGACCCCTGCTGACGGCTCCTGTGGCTCCTCCCACAGACCCCCTGCTGACTGCTCCTGTGGCTCCTCCCACAGCCCCCCTGCTGACTGCTCCTGTGGCTCCTCCCACAGACCCCCTGCTGACTGCTCCTGTGGCTCCTCCCACTGACCCCTGCTGACTGCTCCTGTGGCTCCTCCCACATACCCCTGCTGACTGCTCCTGTGACTCCTCCCACATACCCCTGCTGACTGCTCCTGTGGCTCCTCCCACAGACCCCCACTGACTGCTCCTGTGGCTCCTCCCACAGACCCCCACTGACTGCTCCTGTGGCTCCTCCCACAGACCCCCTGCTGACGGCTCCTGTGGCTCCTCCCACAGACCCCTGCTGACTGCTCCTGTGGCTCCTCCCACAGACCCCTGTATAAAGGCGATTGAGGCCTGAGCCCGGCCTCATTCTCCAGGATGTAGTGTTGTTCATTCTTCCAGTCAATAAAAGCCGATATCTCGCTTCTTACGTCTCAGAGTGAGTTATTGATGGTGCATCAAACTTGCTGCGGGGTGAAGATTCCTACTATTTACCTACGACCCTTAGAGTTCTTTTTTTGTATCAGTCAGGCATCTCTTCAGTTATGTCCATTCCAAGAGAAACAACTCTAGCCTATCCAGTTTCTCCTTATAATTCAAGCGTTTGATCCCAGCTAACATTCTGTTGAATGTTCCCTGAACACTAGCCAATGGATTCAAATCCTTCCTATAGTGTGGAGGCCAGAACTGCACACAGCTCTCCAGTTGTGGCCTGACCGATGTTTTCTAAAGCTGTACCATATCCTTCTTGTTTTATTATATCCAATGATGCATCCAGTGAAGGCAAGCATCCAGCAGACACCTTATCAGCTTGTGCTGCCACCTTCAGGGATGCTTGGACTTGCATACCAAGTTTCCCCTATCCCTCAATATTCTCAACAGCCTCATTATTCCCAAACATGCCAGATTAACAGTGCTTTGCAATATTCTAATACTGATTTTTCTTATTGATGTATCCATAAAATCCAACAGTACTTTAAGTTCCTTGATGATTTCAGGGTTTCTTTTTGTTTTTCTCATTATTTTTGTTCGCTTCGAATTTCTTAGTGTTTTCTCTGATCATGCACCGTATGTACCTAATGCAAGCCTCTTTCCTTTCCCCTAGTTGTCTCTTCCCAATGTCAAGGCCACAGCTTACTTGGTTCACCTGCCTGGCATCAAGCTCCTAGTCAAGGAAAGAAGCTGCCATCCCAAGTTAGCAGAACTTGGGATTTTTTAAAGAACCTTGAGCAACAAACACATTGTTCGGCGATGGCCCAAGTGCAGAGGCGAGACACAGAAGCGGAATGAACAGTTCTCTGAGTTACAATAATGGTACAGAACAAAAGGAAAATAATAAGCACTAGGCCAACAGGGCCATTAACTAAAATTCTCAAACTAAAATCTAACACCGCCACTGTGGCTTGGAGGCAGTAACTTAGAACTAAATTAATACTATTTCTTTACAGTATCAATCTAAATTGTAACCTTCTTTCCTGGACGATGGATTAAGGTAAGCAGAGAGTGTTGCTGTCACCGTGCTTCAGCCAAGACTCAAGAGGACTGAAATGAAAGGAAAAGGAGTTAAATACAACCACCAAGAAACGATAATAGGCTGGAATGTGCATTCTCATGAGTGTGATTACTGACCCCTTTCAGCTGGCCACCTGAAAAGGCACCCAGATTCTGCAGCAGGATCCGTGGCTGTGACATTGAGATCAGGAACGAGGAGTGCACAGAGACTCTGCAAAGGTAGGAGAAAGATTGGACCTCCTCACCAACTTGTGCCCCTCTTTTAACCACATCCTACCTGTGGTTCCTAGATCGGCCCCATTAGCTACCTGAGAACCCACAAAAGGAGAGTGGAATTAAGTTGTATTAAATGTATGTGACTAATCCTTGGATTTTCCTAGACTTCCTTTACCTGTGCTGGTCCTTTCTCATGACCAGATCCAAACTGAATCTTCCTTTCACTGACAAACACCCAGTGGACATATTATTAGGTACCTCCTGTATCTAATGAAGGAGCCACTGAGAATGTTCATTGTCTTCTGCCGCTGTAACCCATCCACTTCAAGGTTCGACAAGTCTAGCATTCAGAGATGTTCTTCTGCGCACTACTGTTGTAATGGATGGTTATTTGAGTTACTGTCAGATGGTGATGAGAAGGCATACAGGAGCATGAATACATTAGCTATTTAAGCAGTGTTGCAGCAAAAAATTTGTACTCAACATCGGTAAGAGCTAAGAACTGATTGTGGAATTCAGAAAGGGTAAGATGAGAGAACACACAACAGTCCTCATAAGGGGATCAGAAGTGGAAAGCGAGCAATTTCAGGTTTCTGAGTGTCAGTGTCTGTCAGTATCAGTATCTGTGAGGATCTAACCTGGACCCAACATATCGATGCAGCTACAAAAAAGGCACAATAGTGACAACATTTCATTAGGAGATTGAGGAGATTTTGTATGTCACCAAAGATACTCGGAAATTTCTACAGATGTACCGTGGAGAGCATATGCAGATGTGAACTTCCCACTATTCAGGACATTTACGGTGACAGCTGAATGAAAAGGGCCTGAAAGATCATTGGGGACCTGAGTCGCCCCAACCACAAACTGCTCCAACTGCTACCATCTGGGAAATGGTACTGCAGCATAAAAGCCAGGACCAACAGGCTCCAGGACAGCTTCTTCCACCAGGCCATCAGACTGATTAATTCACACTGATATGATTGTATCTCTATGTTATATTGACTGTCCTGTTGTACATACTATTTATTACAAATTACAATAAATTGCACATTGCACATTTAAACAGAGACGAAATGTAAAGATTTTTACTCCTCACGTATGTGAAGGATGTAAGAAATGAAGTCAACTCAATGTAATTCTAACTTGCTGCATCACTGTTTGGTACTGGGCCTTCTGACTATTGCACAGGATAAAAATAAGCTGCAGAGAGCTGTGAACATAGTCAGCTCCATCATGGGTACTAGCCTCCATAGTATCCAGGGCATATTCATGGAGAGATGCCTCAAAAGTAGCAGCCATCATTAAGGACACCCAGGACATGCCCTCTTCTCATTGTTACCATCAAGAAGGAAGTACTGAAGCCTGAAGGCACACACAATGATTTAGGAACAGCTTCTTCCCCTCTGCTATCGGACATTTGAATGGACATTGAACCCATAAACACTACCTCACTACTTCTTTTCTGTTTTTGCACTACTTATTAAATTTAACTATTACATATATTTACTGTGGTTCACTTTTTTCTCTATTGTTATGTCTTGTATGGTACTGTTGCCACAAAGATAACAATTTTCACAACATGCATCGGTTATATTAAACGTGATTCTTATTCTATTCTCCTCTGACCTCTCTCATTAACAAGGCATTTACACTCACAGAAAAGCCACGTACTGGATGTGCTTTCTTTGTTTTACACACCATTCTCACTGAACTCTAGAGACTGTTGAGTGTGAAAATCCCAGGAGATCAGCAGTTTCTGGAATAGTCAAACCATTCTGTCTGGCATCCGCATTCATTCCACGGTCAAAGACACTTCGAAACATAGAAAACCTACAGCACAATGCAGGTCCTTCAGCCCACAAAGCTGTGCCAAATATGTCTCAATGTTAGAAATTACTAAACTTCCCATAGCCCTCTATTTTTCTAAGCTCCATGTACCTATTCAAAAGTCCCTTAAAAGTCCCTATCGTATCTGCCTCCACCACCGTTGACGGCAGCCCATTCCACACACTCACCACTCTGAGTAAAAAACTTACCCCGACATCTCCTCTGTACCTACTCCCCAGCATCTTAAACCTGTGTCCTCTTGTGCAAACCATTTCAGTCCTGGGAAAAAGCCTCTGTCTATCCACATGATCAATACCTCTTATCGTCTTATACACCTCTATTAGGTCACCTCTCCTCCTTCGTCGCTCCAAGGAGAAAAGGCCAAGTTCACTCAACCTGTTTTCATAAAGCATGCTCCCTAATCCAGGCAACATCCTTGTAAATCTCCTCTGCACCCTTTCTATGGCTTCCACATCCTTTCTGTAGTGAGGCTACCAGAACTGAGCACAGTACTCCAAGTGGGGTCTGACCACGGTCCTATATAGCTATAACATTACCTCTCAGCTCCTAAATTCAATTCCACGATTAATGAAGGCCAATACACCATATGCCTTCTTAACCACAGCGTCAACCTGCGCAGCTGCTTTGAGTGTCCTATGGACTCGGACCCCAAGATTCCTCTGATCCTCCACACTGCCAAGAGTCTTACCATTAATAGTATACTCTGCCATCATATTTGACCTACCAAAACGAACCACCTCACACTGATCTGGGTTGAACTCCATCTGCCACTTGTCAGCCCAGTTTTGCATCCTATCAATGTCCCACTGTAGCCTCTGACAGCCCTCCACACTATCCACAACACCTCCAATCTTTGTGTCATCAGCAAACTTGCTAACCCATCCCTCCACTTCTTCATCCAGGTCATTTATAAAAATCACAGAGTAAGGGGCCCAGAACAAATTCCTAAGGCACCCCACTGGTGACCGACCTCCATGCAGAATATGACCTTTCTACAACCACTCTTTGCCTTCTGCGGGCAAGCCAGTTCTGGATCCACAAAGCAATGTCCCCTTGGACCTCATGCCTCCTTACTTTCTCAGTAGGCCATGCATGGGGTACCTTATCAAATGCCTTGCTGATATCCATCTACTGCTCTTCCTTCATCAATGTGTTTAGACACATCCTCAAAAAATTCAATCAGGCTCATAAGGCACGACCTGCCCTTGACAATGCCATGTTGAATATTCCTAATCATATTATATCTCTCCAAATGTTCATAAATCCTGCCTCTCAGGATCTTCTCCATCAACTTACCAACCACTGAAGTAAGACTCACAGGTCTATAATTTCCTGGGCTATCTCTATTCCCTTTCCTGAATAAAAGAACAACATCTGCAACCCTCCAATCCTCTGGAACCTCTCCCGTCCCCAATGATGATTCAAAGATCATCACCAGAGGCTCAGAAATCCATTTCCTCGCCTCCCACAGTAGCCGGGGTTACATCTCATCCAGTCCCGGTGACTTATCCAACTTGATGCTTTCCAAAAGCTCCAGCACACACTCTTTCTTAATATCTACATGCTCAAGCTTTTCAGTCTGCTCCAAGTCATCACTACAATTACCAAGATCCTTTTCCATAGTGAATACTGAAGTAAAGTATTCATTAAGTACCCCTGCTATTTCCTCTGGTTCCATACACACTTTCCGACTGTCATACTTGATAGGTCCTATTCTTTCACATCTTATCCCCTAGCTCTTCACTTACTTGTAGAATGCCTTGGGGTTTTCCTTAATCCTGCCCACCAAGGCCTTCTCATTGCCCCTTCTGGATCTCCTAATTTCCTTTTTATGCTCTTTCCTGTTAGCCTTATAATCTTCTAGATCCCTAACATTACCCAACTCTCTGAACCTTTTGTAAGTTTTTCTTTTCTTCTTGACTAGATTTATTACAGCCTTTGTACACCACGGTTCCTGTACCCTACCATAACTTCCTTGTCTCATTGGAATGTACCTATGCAGAACTCCACACAAATATTCCCTGAACATTGGCCACATTTCTTCCAAACCTTTCCCTGAGAACATCTGTTCCCAATTTCAGCTTTTAAATTCCTGCCTGATAGCCTCATAATTCCTCTTACTCAAATTAAACGCTTTTCTAACTTGTCTGTTCCTATCTCTCTCCAATGCTTTTGAAAAGGAGTTAGAATTATGATCACTATCTCCAAAATGCTCTCCCACTGAGAGATCTGATAGTTGACCAGGTTCATCTCCCAATACCAAATCAAGTACAGCCTCTCCTCTTGTAGGCTTATCTACATACTGTGTCAAGGAACCTTCAAGAACACAGCTAACAAACTCCACCCCATCTAAACCCCTTGCTCTAGAGAGATGCCAATCGATATTTGGGAAATTAAAATCTCCCATCATGACAATTCAGTTATTATTACACCTTTCTAGGATCTGTTTCCCTATCTGCTCCTCAATATCCCTGTTACTATTGGGCGGCCTATAAAAAACACTATAAAGTTATTGACCCCTTCCTGTTCCTAACCTCCACCCACAGAGACTCCATAGACAATCCCTCCATAATGTCCACCTTTTCAGCAGCCGTGACACTATCTCCGATCAACAGTGCCATGTCCCCACCTCTTTTGCCTCTCTGTCCTTTCTGAAACATCTAAAACATCTAAAACCCGGCACTTGAAGTAACCATTCCTGTCCTTGAGCCATCCAAGTCTTTGTAATGGCAACCACATCATATCTCCAAGTACTGATCCACGCTCTAAGCTCATCCGCTTTGTTTGCTATACTCCTTGTGTTAAAATAGACTCATCTCAAACCGTCCCTCTGAGCGCGTCCCTTCTCTACCACCTCCCTATCCTCCCTCACACACTGTCCCCAAGCTTTCTCTATTTGTGAGTCAACCGCCTCTTCCCCAGTCCCTTCAGTTCAGATAGGGCTGTCCGGGAGGCTGGGAGACTCCAGGACCTCCCACATCTGACACTGAGCACAGAAAACCGGCGTCACACCCAAACTACTTCCTTTCTGCAATTAGCACAGGTAGACCTACCTCGCCTTGTTACCACCTAAGCCCATTGAGCCAAAGCCCTATCACTCTGCTGCCCGCTGGATATGGCGGTCTTCTTTTAAAACTTTTCCTGCTCTACTGGCTGATGTCACGCACCTGCATAGTCTTGCCTCTTTTACCCCGAGTAGTAGAACTGCCTTCACTCCAGAAATCCTTAGCCGTTCACCCGCAGCTTTCTTGATCTGAATCAAACACCGCTGAAGATTCCTTGCCTTTTAAAATTTTTCCCGCTCTACTGGCTGACATCACGCACCTGCGCAGTCTTGCCTCTCTTTTAACCCCAAGTAGTAAAACTGCCTTTGCTCCAGAAATCCTTAGCCGTTGACCTGCAACCTTCTTGCTCCGAATCTCTTAGATCACAATTTTTCCCCATTCTGATGTTTGGTCTGAACAATTGAACTTTTGACCATATCTACATGCTTTTATGCATTGAGTTGCTGCCACAAGATTGGCTGCTTAGATATTTGCATTAATGAGCAGGTGTACAGGTGTACCTAAAATAGTTGTGCCACTCTGTATATATTAGGCTAGAATGCTTTCTTTGATGTATTATTTGGAAGCACATTTTCTAAACCCCTTCAACTACTTTTTCATCCCAATTAAGTTGGAGATCAATGACAGCTCTTTAACATTTTTCCTTCCATTATTATGTAGCTTGTAGTTGAAGTTGTTTTGTAATCAAGCATTTTTTAAAATTCTCACACTATGTAGATTCTATTCTTGCCTTTCTTAGAGCTGCATCGCCTGTTGCTATTCCCATTGTAAGTATTGATATTCCACCTTTAGTTATCATCTCTCATTTCTAAATACAGTGGATTCCTGTTAATTGGGAGACAGCAGGAGTAGTACTTCTTCGTCTTTTTAAGCGGCTGCCCCAATTCACTAAAATTTCATGGAAATAGGTAAAAAAAAGTATAAGCAAAGACAAATGGCTGTTTAACTGAGCAACAAATTATGTATTTAAATGAAATACAGAACAAGTTAGAACACTAGCAATGCAACTACAGTACTATAAAACTGTATTAGTTCCTAATATTTATCGATGAAGTAATTTATCCAGTGTACGCTGCCATGTATTGGGTGTCCAGGGAGGGGTAGCACCTGTGGTGAAGGGGCTTAACGTGTCCATTCTGCGGCATCTCACTCACCGTTGATCCCTCCTAGACAGTCAGATCTCACTTGTGCTTCCAAGTAGCTGTCTGCGTGCAAGAGCGGCCACATCACAGTTCACCGCTTTGACAGGCAGACTAAACCAGGTGAGGGTAGCTGGTGGGCCACATCCCTGGTGAAATAGGGGCTTGTCACTTCTGGCAAGTGAAGTCTGCTCCGGCGGCTGGACTGGACGGATGTGATCAACAGTGAGATCCAATGGCCAAGAAGGCAGTTCTGCAACGCTTCGTTCAAAGTAAATGGCATAAGGCACAAAATAAGTCCTGGTCATCCACGGCATCCCGGAAGATTCCAGTTGTGATGACTGCTCATACCACAGGGCCTGGACTTTGAAGGTTGAGAGATTGGAACCTTCTCAGTGCAATGGCTTTTCCATTTTCAAAACTCTCCTTCAAGGGTTACACTATCATCAATGGATACGATGGACAACCAATATGCTGCCGTGTTCTTCTGATTGACTATAAATGAACAAATTCAATGTAGATACCTGATGGACTGCCTTGATACAATCATTTCAACTAATGCATCCTCCAAATCTTCATTTTCATCGTAACATTCAAGATGATGTCAATACCTTCAAATTCTTCGTTGCTCCTAACTTATTGAAGTAGTGAAATCATTTCATTTTCACTCCTGGCCATTTCTGGCTTCCTCAAGCCCAAATGCTTGAAACCACAGTGAGCAAAACAACTCTAAATCTTCTTTTTTCTTATTTCTTGCCGACTCAATGACAAACTGCTCTTTGAACGCAAGCACATGCAACTGACACTATTTAAAAACTGTTCGCTCAGAGCATGGTATAGTGTCCCACAGCCACACAAGTTCATGCTAGTTAGAAGCAATTTGGCAATAGTCTCCAATGTCGCAACTAAGTGGCATAGTAAACTTATATTTATGACACTGTCAATACCACTGTCATTGGCCAAATCAAAGATGGAGATGGATCAACATATAGGAGGGAGACTGAAAATCTGGTTGAGCAGTGCCACAGCAATAACCTCTTACTCCATGTTAGGACACTCGTATACCTTCCTGCACCCATACTGAGCTTGAAGACTTCATCCACTTTACCTCCAACTTCCACCCTGCCCTCAAATTTACTTGATTTATTTCCAGCACCTCCCTCCTCTTTCTTGATCTCTCTGTCTCTATCTCTGGAGACAGTAAATCCACCAGTATCTTTTATAAACCCTCTGATTCTTACAGTTACCTGGACTAAATCTCTTCCCATCCTGTCACTGATAAAAATGCCATCCCCTTCTCTCAGTTCCACCACGTTTGCTCTCAGGATGAGGCTTTTCATTCCAGAACTAATGAGATGTCCTCCTTCTTCAAAGAAAGGGAATTTTCTTCCTCCTCCATCAGCACTGCCCTCACCCACATCTCTTCCATTTCGTGCATGTCTTCCTTCACCCCATCCTCCTGCCACCCTACCAGGGATAGGGATCTTCTCATGCTCACCTACCACCCCATTAGCCTCTGCACCCAGTACATAATTCTCCATAACTTCCACCATCTCCAGTAGGAACCCACCATCAAGCAGATCTTCCCCACCCACAACTTCACAATTTCCCCAGGGATTCCTCCCCACGTGTCTCCACTGGTGTCCCTCCTATTACTTATCATTGCAAGTGGAACAGGTGCCACACCTGACCCTACACTTCCTCCCTCATGACTATTCAGGGCCCCAAACAGTCCTTCCAGGTGAGGCAACACTCCACCTGCAAGTCTGTTGGGGTCATCTACTGTATCCAGTGCTCCCGGTGTGGCCTCTTGTATATCAGTGAGATCTGACGTAGATTGGGAGACCACTTTGCCGAGCACCTATGCTCTGCCCGCCGGAAAAAGTGGGTCTCTCAGTGGCCATCATTTCAATTCTGCTTCCCATTTCCATCCGGACATGGCAGTCCATGGCCTCCTCTACTGCTGTGATGAGGACACACTCAGTCTGTCTGGGTAGCCTCCAACCTGATGGCATGAACATTGATTTCTCAAACCACCCCAATCCCCCCCCCACCTTCACCATTCCCCATTCCTGTTTCCCTCCTTTACCTTATCTCCTTACCTGTCCATCACCTCTCTCTGGTGCTCCTCCCCTTTCCCTTTTTTTCCATGGACTTCTACCCTCTCCTATCAGATTCCCCTTCTTCAACTCTCTACCTCTTTCATCAATCCACTTCCCAGGTCTTTATTTTCCCTCCCCCGCTCCTGGTTTCACCTATCACCTACCACCTTGTATTTCTTCTTCCCCTCCCCCCATCCTCATACTCTGACTTCTCATCTTTTTTTCCACTCCTAATGAAGGATCTTGGCCTGACTCCTTTCCACAGATGCTGCCTGACCTACAGAGTTCTTCCAGCATTTTGTGTGTGTTGCTTTGGATTTCCGGCAACTGCAGATGCTCTCGTGTTTGTGATGGAAGAGCTGGGTAGGTCACAAGGTGAGAGAGTCAAAGGATAGAGGAGGAATTTATTAGCAGATTTCAATGTTCATATTGGCAGGTACAATTGGGTGTCACATTGACTACACAGGCTATTAGGAGCTGTTCCTCTATTTCTTCTAAATGTTTCATCTCCACTTTTGAGTGCTCCTGGACTTGGGATTCTTAACAGTCAGTGGGGACATTGCACTTCTAAAAGGAGATTTTAAACACATCTTTGATGCTGGAAAGATTTCCCTGAGTATGGAATAAAGTATCTGTAATACACTTGATTAATTTAATTTAAATTAATTTAATTTTGTTAAACACTCAGAAATGTTTGTTGTCAGGCATGGCCTGTCTAACTGAGCTAACTGGAGTCCGATTACAGCCTCGGGGCTGTGATGTTTGCTGGGGAGGGGGACACTGAAAGTGGTTCACAGCCTGTCAGTTAACTTGGATGAATTTATAGAATCGGCATTGGAGAGGCCTACTCTGCATAATCCAGACCTTAGAAGCAGGGATCTCTGTATTCTGTGCCTGATCTGAGGGATTGATCTTTAAATACCAATTTCCTCAATTAACCAACGTCAGCGGTAAATTTCATCATCAAAGTCTGTCTTCAGCCACAGCTAGTTCCTAGGATTTTGAAAGAGCTCACCATTTTCCAGCATCTCACCAAGATTCACTCTGTTCAGAGTTTATCATATCACACGCGTGGGGTGGAAAGGTTTGGTAGAGGACATCAATTATAACTAAAAAGAAAGAGGTTTCAGCAGTAATTGGTGCCCCCAATAAAGTCCTAAAACTTGGCAGTGAAGAGCTTTGGTCAAAATGTTTCATCTCATTGGCAAAATAAAAGCACCAGGGAACTCTGAAAGTGCTGAAACTGTGACCATCTTTAAGAAAGGAGCCAAGAACGAATGTGCAGCAACAATGGTGTCTCCCTGTTGTCAGTCACGTGGACGGTCATTGTCAGCGTACTCCTCATCAGTCTTCCACCAGTAGCCAAAGTACCCTAATTTGCTCCCCAAATTCCAATCTGGCTTTAAACACATACAGGTACAATAACATGGTGTTCACTGTGTGACATCTAGAGGAAAGCAGAGAGTAGCACTAATCACTTTACATGGCCATTAATCTGTAACCCCATAATCCCCAGGAATCTGTGGAGCATTCTTCTTGGTATAATTATTTATGATTGTCATGTGTATCAAGATAGAGTGAAAAGGTTGTTTTACACTCCATACATAACACTTAGCATAATGCTTTACAAAGCCAGCTGTAAGATCAGGGTTTAATTCAGTTTGTATGTTCTTCCTGTCACCATGTGGGTTTCCACCAGGTGCTCCAGTTTCCTCCCACGCTCCAAAGACGTATGAGTTAGGATTAGTAAATCGTGGGCATACTCTGTTGATGCTGGTAACACAGTGACACTGTGGGCTGCTGTCAGCACACTGGACTGTGATGATATTTGACGCAAACACATTTCACTCTATGTTTCAATGTTTTGATGTACATGTCTTTAATGCGGATCAATTCACTACACACTGCATTGAGATGGAACAAATGCAGAATGAAGTGTAAAAGCTGAAGAGAAAGTGCAATGTGAAAGGGGTAAAGAGAGAATATCCATGGCGGGTGAGGTCCTTGATTATGCTGGCTGCTTTCCCGACGCAGTGAGAAGTATACTGTAGATTCTTAAATTTGGCTGCGTGTAGAAATCTGTCTCAATCTTACAAATACTTCATGATGTCATGATTGTGAATAACAATCTGCATTAGAAGCAAAATTAGAGAAAGCCAGTGCAAAACAAGTCTTATCATTGCATCAAATGTTTAATTCAGTTTTCGGGACTAACGGGAACTGTTCAACTTAAAGCATAACTACTGAAGTTGTCAAGCTGCCTTATGAATATAATCCTTATGCTTGTGCATCAACTGAGGCCGAGTTCCAAGTTAACAATGATTCATTCACAGAGTTATAAGTAAGACTGGACGTCAAGTACAGCACCCACAAGTAAACAGGTTTCTGCACTATGTACGTATGTATTTGTTGGTCCGAACCTCCTCTAATGTTACAATGATGCCATTCTCAGTATGAAGGAGCAACACCTCATTTTCCACCTGACTAGCCTCCAGGCTGAGAGCATGAACATCAAATTCACCACACTCCCCTTCTCTCCTTTTGCATTCCTCACTCCAGCTCCCCTCTTACCCTTTCTCTTCTGCTGAACTGTCAGTCATCTCTGTCCGGTGTCCCTTTCTCCCATGGTCTGCTCTACTCTCCACCCAGCTTCTCACTTCATCTCCCCCTCCATTCCCCACCTTCGTGACTTCTGCCTCACCTGGCTCCACTTATCATATTCCAGATTGTACTTCTTTCCTCCTAGATTTTGGTTTCTTCCCCATCCCTTTCTAGTCCCGATGAAGGGTCTCGGCCTGAAAATTCAACTGTTAATTCCTCTCCATAGAAACCTGCCTGACTTGCTCAGTTCCTCCAGCATTTTGTGTGTGTCTGCTGCACCAACCAGTACACTCAGTGGCCACTTCGTACCTGCTCACTAATGCAAGTATCTAATCAGCCAATCATGCGGCAGCAACTCAATGCATAAAAACGTGCAGACACGGTCAAGAGGTTTAGATGTTGTTCAGACCAAACATCGGAGTGGGGAGGAAATATGATCTAAATGACTGACTGTGGAATGATTGTGGTGCCAGACGGGGTAGTTTGAGTATCTCAGAAACTGCAGTCTCCTGGGATTTCAACACACAATGGTCTCTATCAACCTTTTTTTATGCCATGGACCAATACTATTAAGCAATGGGTTCATGGACCTCAGGTTAGATACCCTGCTCTGGAGTTTACAGAGAATGGTGCGAAAAATGGAAAACATCCAGTGAACAGCAGTTCTGTGGATGAAAACTCCTTGTTAATAAGAGAGGTCGGAGGAGAATGGCCAGACTGGTTCAAGCTGATAGGATGGTGACAGTAATTCAAATAACTACGTGTTACAACAGGTGCAGAAGAGCTTCCCTGAATGCACAAGCTGTTGGAGCTTGAAGCGGATGATCTACAGCAGCAGAAGACCATGAACGTTGAGATGCTCTGTGCATTGCGTTTGTGATTGTGTACAGTACGTTCTTTGTATTAAGTGCAGAACTAAATTAAAAGTTGGTTCTAAAATTTATTTTGATTGGGTTAACTCTTTCTGTGAGAGCAGCAAACGTTTCTGTGCTGATGTGGCTACCATTGCAAGACCAACACACATGTGATCAATAAAGCTTACAATAAAATTAAACACTACTGCAAGTTTTATTGCTTGCAGTGACTTGGGATACTTGCAGTGACCTGCTGCACTTGTGATGAATTCCATTATATTTGTCTGCAGATAGCATCCAGATGCTGTTTCTATTGGTTAATGAAAGAAGTGTTGAGCCCATTTTGTTGAATGTTTACGATGTTATAAATATTTTGACACATACTTTGTCCTCAAATTGTGGGCCATCGGTACAGATGGATGGAATTAATTTGTGTTTCTTCAACTGTCAACTCCTTTCTCTGAGGCACATAAGCTCAAATTACTCTAACCTCTAATTGTTCGTTTGTTATGTGCTGTGTCGTATAATGTGGGTGATCATGGTTTTTCCATGACCACGATTGTTCTTGGCAATTTTTCTACAGAAGTAGACTCTTCTTACCTTCTGGGCAGTGTCTTTACAAGATGGGTGATCCCAGCCATTATCAATAGTCTTTAGAGGTTGTCTGCCTAGTGTCAGTGGTTGCATAGCCAGGACTTGTGATATGCATCAGCAGTTCCCATGACTTCACGTGACCCTGATTTGCTGGGGGTCCTAAGCAGCTGCTACACCTTGCTCAAGGGCAACCTGCAGGCTAACGAAGGGAAGGAGCACATTAGACCTCCTTTAGTCGAGATGAATCCCCACCCTGTCTTCTAATATCCATTCAGTTTTGTAATGTGTGTCTGGGCAAACAGGATTGATATCAGCCATGGAAAAGGGACAGTGCCCTTTGGGATAGGGACGTTACTAGTGTCTGACATTACTGACCACCTCTAGTTACATTTGAGGTGGTGGGGATTGAGTCACCTCTTTGGACTGCTGGTGCACAGTGCCATAAGACAAAGGCTTCCAGGGTTATCATCTATCTATGATCAATGTCAAGTTTAAATTCTCTCCAAAACTTTGGCCCACAGTCTCAAGCAATTCACAGCAGGGCCTCTGGGGTCTTTGTTACCAAGTCAACTGTGGGTTAAAAAGTCCAACTCAAGAGCCACATGAGGCCATATAACTTCAAACAAATGGCCTTTCATTAATTCTACAATGGTTATTTTTCTATTATGGATTTATTGTGTATGCCCACAAAAAAGAATCTCCGAGTTGTATAGGGTGACATATGTGTACTTTGATAATAAATTTACTTTGAACTTGGAAATACAGTGAAAAAAAGTTGAATTTCCCCATGGGGATGAATAAAGTATCTATCTATCTATCTATCATTAGATGCATTACATGATATTGAAAACTCCAGGGAAAAATGGAATAACTTTTGACACTCATATTGAAAGAATAACATCAGCCCTCTCTGGATTCCGTTTTCCTGTGCAATCAGATAGGATCCAATCTTCTGCTGACATTCCCCATTCTGATTCCCCACTCAACCCTTTTCTCTTCAGCTGCCCATCTCCTCCCTCTGGCACCCCTCCTCCTTCTCTTTCCTCTATGGTCCATGCTCCTCTCCTATCAGGTTCTACCTTCTTCAGCCCCTTACCTCTTTCACCTATCAGCTCCCAGATTCTTACTTATCCCCACTCATCCACCTTCCCCCTCAGCTGGTTTCACCTATCACCTTCCAGCTTACAATCCTTCCCAAACTTATCTTGGCTTCTGCCTCCTTTCTTTCCAGTCCTGATGAAAGGTCTTGGCACAAAACATTGACTGCTTATTCCTCTCCAAAGATGTTGCCTGACCTATTGAGTTCCTCCAGCACTTTGTTTGTGTTACTCAAGATTTCCAGCATCTACAGAGAGGAGGTGGAAGAGCTCAAGGCCTGATGCCAGACAAATAATCTCTTCCTCATTGTCAACAAAATAAAGGAGATAGTTATTGACTTAGGAGAAGTTGCACCCCTCAGTCCCCTCTTTACATCGGCAGCACGACAATGGAAACCGCGAGCAGTTCCAAGCTCCTGGGAGTGCACATCTTGCACAACCTCTCACTGTCCTAGAAGACATCCTACACAATCAAGAAAGCTCACCAGTGCCTTTACTTTCTGACAAGGCTGAAGACAACCAAACTATGCACATCAATACTCACAACCTTCTACAAATGCGCAGTGCTGCATCACTGCATGGTACGGAAACTGCACTGCGGCAGACAGGAAGGCTTTATGAAGGGTAGTCAAAGCTGTCCAACACATCGCCAGCACCAGCCTATCCACCATCAAGGGGATACAGTATATACAGAAAGGTGCTGGAGAAAGGACAGCAACTTCATGGAGGATGCCACTATCCTGCTCATGGACTGTTGGCACCACTCATATCAGAGAGAAGGCTACGTAGCATCCATGCCAGGACCACCAGACTCAAAGACAGTTACTTTCCCCAAGCAGTGAGGATGATCAACACCTCCACCCACTAACTCACCCCACCACCACTATTTTCTCATTTCCTGTCAGTCAACTAATGTCTGTGCCATGTGTCAATTTATGTATATACAATCAATGTATGTATTTAAGCTACCATATGTACTTTTATTACCTTATGTCTTTATTGATGCTTTGCTGCATGCTTCAGTGCTCGGTGGAGAATACTGATGCTTTTGTGCTGGGGGGGTGGGGTCATTAACCTTGGTGCTGCTTGTACGGGGGAGGGGGAGTTGGGGTGGGGGGCTTTGGGTTTCTAACATTTAACTGTCATTCTTTCTTCGGGCCACATCTCTGTTTTCATGGATGTCTGCGAAGAAAAAGAATTTCAGGATGCATATTGTATACATTTCTCTAATATTTAAATGTATCTATTGAAACCTATTGCATTTTATTAATGTTAACTCATTGTGTTTTTTTCTCTGCTGCATCTGCCCAAAATAACAATGGTTTTGTCCCCCTTTATGCTTGTGTACTGGAAATGACATTGAACAGTCTTGAATCTGCAGAATCTCTTCTGTTTATGCAAGTGTTCAAGCCTCTCCCTGCACCCCGCTCCTGGTTGATTGGTATTCTGCACAAAGATTCAGGATTTACTGCAAGGTTCCTTCTTATCTCTCTGGATGTCTGCATTTGTATTTTGTGCAAATTTTTCAGCTGCATTCTGCTATGTTTCAACAGTTGGCAATGGAAATGCAAGTGAACAATATTTACTTTCTTCAGTAGATGGCGGTATGTGCCCGTAGCATCAGCTCCGTCCTGCCACCGAGCTGAATCGTGACTGGAGGAGTTTAATCCAGCAGACTGCTGTGATCTGGAATCCATTACACTAACAGGGAGTGCAATCAGATTCAATCGCAGTTATTGAAAGAGCATTAGATATATAAACGAAAGATTTAGGAGCACCATTCACAATCCTTCCTAAAAATCCCAAAGCCAATGAAGCATTTTTGAAGTCATTACTATTGTGTGTCAGAGCATCTGGCCACCACTTTGCTCAGGGCAAGCATTTTGCACAAACGGTAATGGAACTGTGATTTGATCATCTGGTTTTGTGATGTTAATCCATAAATATATATTGGTCAGGACACTGAAGGTAGCTTCTCCACACAGACCTATGGAATCTATTCACAGGAGAACAGCTGCAGGCTCTGTTTAATATTTCACTTGACTGTGTCCCCTCAAAGTGTCAGCTTAGATGTCTGTGCTCCAATCTCTGAAATGTGACTTAAATCTGGAGCCCTTTGATCCATTAAGCTAAAAGAAAATAAAAATTCCAGAGCTTTGGGGAAAAAAGTGGGAAATGGGGCAAAGTCAGTTTATTATCAAAGTAAGCATACATCTCTATATACAACCTTGAGATTTATTTTGTTGCAAGAATATTAGGATGTACGACTGAATTTATGAAATCCTATACATAAACTAAGACCGATAAGCAACCAATGTGCTAAAAAAGGCAAATTATGCAAATAAAAAATATAGTTCTGACAACATGTGTTGCAGAATCCTTGGAAGTAAGTTTGTAGGTTGTGAAATCAGTTCAGAGTTGAGGTGGGAGAACAGATTGTAGGGTGATAACTGTTCCTGAACCTAAGGCTCCTGTATCTCACAATAAGAGATGCCTGGCCTGCTGAGATTCTCCAGCATTTAGTGTGTCTTGCTCCTGTAGCTCCCTGCCCGATGGTAGCAGCGAGAAGAGAGCACGGCCTGGATGCTGGACAGCCTTGATGGTGGATGTTGCTTTCTTGTGGCAGTGCTCCATGTAAATGTGTGCAATGGTGAGGAGGGCTTTGCTTGTGACGGCCTGGGCTGTATCCACCACTTTCTGCAGACTTTGCTGATTGTGGGCGCTCGTGTTTCCATACCAGGATGGGTGGTCTGGCAGGATTAACGTTTTTAAGGAGAGGGCATGGTCATAATGCCTCTTTCCCGTTGGTGCTTCCACCCTGTGCATTGATGCTACCTGTGGCTGTGCTTTTGCTGACGGGCATGCTTCAGGAGGCTTAGAGGAGAGGAACAGGGCAGGAGGTGGGCAGGGCCCAGAGTGCACAGCTCTAGATGTTCTAGCTATGATCGGCTGGCTGGTTTATCAGGTCACTTGATATGAAGAGTGAGTGAGGGAGTGTGATCGAGTTCAGCAGGTTGGCTGAAATTAAGGTTTTCGAGTCATTTGTAAAGGAGCTGCAGAAAGAGTCCACTCTGCTGTCCACGGGCTGCAGTTAACAGTCGTTGAACTTACCACAGAATTCTTTCCAAAAAGGTAGGCACATCGTTCTGTATTTTCATACTTTCTTACCACACAGGAGGACGTGTGTTGTGTGCTGTGTGTGACTCTATGTTCTGTGTCTTGCACCTTCGCCCAAGAGGAACGCAGTTTGGTTTAGCTGTATATATGTGTATGGTTGCGTGACAATTAATCTTGAACTTGGTGAAGACCATTCGGCCCACCTGCCGACCAATCCCACTTGGATTAACTTCCACGTATCTTCCCACATTCCAAAGATGTACAGGTTAGGGTTAGGATTCCTGAGTTGTGGGCATTCTATGTAAATGCCAGAAAAGGGGTGACACAGTCCTCAGGCAGCCTCTGTTGGTCATTGACACAATGTCATACATTTCCACTGTATTTTTCGATATTTCGATGCATATGTGACAAATAAAGCTAATCTTCAACGATCATTGATCTTTAAACTTAATATCCCCTTGTTCCTATTAATTCCCCAAAGACGCTACCACTTACCTACACAGACCTGATGGAATTAAAGAAAAATTATGAGAGGCATAGATAGAGTTGCTAATTGGTTTTATTCTCCCGGGGTCAAAATACCCACTACAAGAGAGCAGGCATTTAATGTGAGAGCGGTTGAGTTGAAAGGAGATGTGCAGGGCAAGTTTGTCTCTACACAGAGGGTGTCAGATGCCGGCAGTGCACTGCCAGGAGTTGTAGTGGAAGCTAATACAATAGAGGCATTTAAGAGGCTCTTAGAATTGTGAAATGCACAAAGAATGGAGGAATATGGACATTGTGTAGACAGAAGGGATTAGCTTAGTTAGGTGTGGGACGGGTTTGAGACAGGTGGCAGAGGGTGGCACGGGTGCAGACACACCCAGCCCTGGGACATTAGCCAAGATTATTTGATTCCAAGTAATTGGTTTATTAATCATCATAGAATGTCTGCCTGGTGTTTCCTGCTCTCCCACCTCTCCCTTCCCCTTTTGTCAACCATGATTCCCCTCTCCCTGCCCCCTTCTCACTCTCAGTCCACAACAGAGACACATCTCAGAATTAGGTTTATCCTCACTCACACAAGTCATAAAATTCGATTTTTTTTGCAGCAACAGTACAATACAATGCATAGAATTACTAAAGTGCTATGCAAAGGTCTTGGGTGCCCTAGCTATACGTACAGTATTTGGCTAAGACCTTTGCACAGGACTGTAACTAAAAAGGCTGATGTCTCACTTCTGTGCTGAAGACTCTTGAGTTTGGCATTGACTGTATTCCGCAAGGACACTCGTACATGTATCCCTCTTAAAATCTGATGTAGAGGGAAATGCATGAGTAATTATCTCAGTTTTGGAGTGAGTTGTGATGGATCACAAATGGTTCATCACAGAACTGCTTTTTATTGAGGCCAATTTAATCAGTCAAGCTTTTACACCCAGTCAGAAAGCAAAATGTTCAGTTCAATGTGACAGCTTTTCTGATGAAGTCAGTTCCAATTCAGTCCAAAGCTCCAGGTGAAAGTGTAGAACAGGATCCATCAACACAAATACTATTAACAGAGAAAAATAAAACAGGTAGATCTTATTTTTATCCGAACTTTAAACTTGCTTATTATCAGAAGAATAATATCAAAAGTAATCAACCAAATGAACTCCTTGCTTGTGCTTTGCTGGGTATTGCTAGATGATTGATCCACTCACATTACAATACTCTCTTTGCCATTCTAGCAGTGCAGTTAACCCTAACCCAAAGAGGATTTTCAGACAAATGTGTTAAATGATATCTGTTACTCTTTTTCAAGTTATTGCTGTATATATGGTGTGTGTGAGACAGTGTCCTTCAACCATCAGGCTCCTGAGCCAGTGTGGATAACTTCACTCACCTCAACACTGAACTGATTTCACAACTTGTAGACTCACTTTCAAGTACTCTGCAACTCATATTCTCAGTATTAGTTATTTATACATTACATATTTTTTGTATTTGCCCACTTTCAAAGTTCAAAATAAATATATCATCGAAGTACAAATATGTCACCATATACAACCCTAAGATTCCTTTCCTTGCGGGCATACTCAATACGTACAAGAAACACAATAGGGCAATGAAAGACCACATCCAACAGGATGGACAATAACCAATATGCAAACGAAAACCCAAACTGTGCTAATACAAAAATAGAAAATAAAGAAATAATAATAAAAATAAGTAATAAATATTGAGAACATGAGATGAAGAGTCCTTGAGAGTGAGTCCAGCTCAGTGGGAACTGTTTAGTGATGGGGTGAGTGAAGTTATCCCCTTTGGTTCAAGAGCCTGATGGTTCAGAGATAATAACTGTTCCTGAAACTGATAGTGTGGGTCCTGAGGCTCCAGTGCCTTCTTCCTGATGGCATTAGTGAGAAGAGGACATGGCCTGACTGGTGGGAAGGGCTTTACCCGTGATGGGCTGGGCAATATGAATTACTTATCCGTACAAGGGCTTTGGTGTATCCATATCGGGCTATGATTCAACCAGTCAATATGCTCTCCAACACACATCTATAGAAGTTTGTGAAAGTTTTAGATGACATGCCGAATATTTTGCAAACTTCTAAGAAAGTGGAGGCACTGCTGTGCTTTCCTTGTAATGGCATTTACGTGCTGGACCCAGGGCAGATTCTCTGAAAAATATATCCTCTTTTGTACATTGATTGTTTGTCAGTCTTTGTTTGTGGGTAGGTTTTTATTGATCCTGTAGTACTTCTATGTTCTGTTGTGAATGCCTGCAAGAAAATATATTTCAGAAAAATAAAAATTTTTCTGAATAAGTGACATAAACATATCATAATAATAAATTCATTTTGAATTTTACCAGATAATGCCACACCGTGTTTTATGATATTCTTTATGGACTGCTTAGCTTAACTCTAGGCCCTTCTTTTCTGTATCAGGTGTTCTTTGAGAGCAGTGCGTAGATTGAAAAGGTTTGGAGTTGAAAGTTCCAACGTGGTTGGGGGAGGCTGTTTAAGGATAGTGCACACGTTGTTCTGGAGACTGTCAGCTGTGGCCTCAAGAAACAAAGGCACAAATCAAGTTTTACATTTTCCTATATTACCACAAGTCAAACACTGCTCTCTCCTTATACTCTGGCCACATTGAACATACACTATCTCTGTTGTTACCTTAACTGGAAGACTACAAATGACATTGATCTCATACAGTGTCTCAAAAATTAATAGATCAAATGACATAAAAGGTTGCATTGAATCGTATAAAGACACTTCATAGGCAAAAAAAGTAACCAAATGTTCAAATTTCAAAGTAAATTTATTATCAAAGTACATATAGGTCACCATATACTACCCTGAGATTCATTTTCTTGTAGGCATTCACAGTAGAACAAAGAAACACAACAGAATCAATGAAAAACCATGCACAAAGACTGACAGTCAATGTGCAAAAGAAGGTAAATTGTGCAAATACAAGAAAATGATAAGAAAAATAAATAAATAGTACTGAGAACATGTATTGTAGAGGTCTTGAAAGTGAGTCCATAGACGGTGGGATCAGCTTAGTGTTGAGGTGAATGAAACCATCCACATTGGTTCAGCAACCTGATAGTGTCGGGTAATACCATTAAGGTCGCTCAGGACCCAGGACTCCTGTACCTCCTTCACAATGGCTGCAGCGAGAAGAGAGCATGGTCTGGAATATGGGGGTCCTTGCGGATGGATGCTGCTTTCTCTTGGCACTCCTTGTAGATGTGCTCAAAGGCGGGTTTTGTCGATTTAATATATCAGTTATTATTTTGAGTAATATTGTAAACATATTGTTTGATTAATTCATTCTGGGTTATACACAAAAGTACTTGAACCATGAGTACGTGCCTCGCTTAAAGTAAAAATGGCTTCCCTTGTTTTTCTTTCACTTTGCTTTATGTTTTAGAATCACAAAACATAACAGTAGCGATGAGGAAGTATTAAACAAACGGAAGATGACTACCTACTTGTTGAAACACAGCAAGACATTCAAGTTGAAAAAAAAAAGCACAGTACATGCTTCTTCAGGAAGGGATAGAGATATTCAAACTAAAAGAAAGGCAGAAAATGGATGATAATAATCATAAATTTTAAAAAAAAGCAGAAATGCCTGGTTACGTCAGAAAGATAGACAAGTTCAATTGCACAAGAGTTAAGTGGAATAGGTATACTGAGCAAATTGAGCTGTATTTTGAAGCAAATGGAATAGCCATTGAGAAGTGAGTGCAAGTTTTGCTGAGTGCATTGGGTGGGAGTGTATACCGTTTGCTTAGAATTTTAACTGCTCCAATCAAACCGGCCAAAGTGAGCTTTGCTGATATCATGAAAGTAATGCAGGAGCATTTAGAATTGATACCATTGTTGATTGTAGAATGCTTTATGTTTCATAAGCAGAATCAAAAGGCAGCAAAGTCCATTTCAGCGTACGTGACAGAATTGAAGAAATTATCGGAGATTGTGAGTTCAGTGATGGGTTTAATGATGCACTGAGGGATCACTTACTTTGTAGAAGCTTATATAAGAGCATTAAACATGGCTCCTAACTGAAGCACAACTCACATTTAAAAGGATAGCTGAAATTGCTGTATCAATGGAAATCGTAGGCAGAGATGCAATTGAGTTATAGTTAAGGATGAAAGTGCACGAGAACAAAATTGCGATATCTAAATCGAAACCTGCCTGGCCGAACAATTTGTGTTACAATTGTGGTGGGAGCTAATATACACTAGAACAATACAGGTTTAAACGCGATACTTGTAGAACATGCAACAAAGTAGGACACATACAAAATGCATGTCAGGCAGACAAAAATAGATGGACTGCACAGGGAAGAGAAAAAGATAAAAAATCAAGCTGCTGTTTCAAAAGGAGCACTAATCTATATTGCTGATGAAAAATCTGATAATGGACGTGAGTGAGACAGGACAGGGTAGCCTTGAGATTTACAAATTTACAATGTGAAAAGTAACAATAGACAAGCACTATGGCTTAAACAGAAGTGAATGGCAAATTAATTAAAATGGAATTAGACTTTGGTTTGGCTGTTTCAGTTATTCCACAAAATTAGTTTGAATGGCATTTCAAAGATTCTGAACAGAAGCCTATGGATATCCATCAAAGAATTAAATATTGGAGAAAGATCATTCCTGTGGGAATGACATTCATTACAGTGAGATACAACAGCCAACACGCCACATTGGACTTGTATGTGGTAAAAACAGGAGAGCCAGCATTGTGGGCCGTGAGTGCCTGAGACAACTTATGCACGCCACATTTCCTGCAATAGAGTCAAGCGAATTAAGAAAGGCACTGGATGATGCCACAGAAATATTTAAGGATGGAATTAGGTAACAGATGCATTAATCATGATCTTTCAAGAATCACTTGATTCTGGCCTGGTCCCAGAGGACTGGAAGATTGCAAATGTCACTCCAAGCTTTAAGAAGAGAGTAAGGCAAAAGAAAGGAAATTACTGTTTTAGCCAGTTAGTCTAACCTCAGTGGTTGGGAAAGTGTTGGAGTTTATTATTAAGGATGAGGTTTCTGTATATTTGGAGATTAATGAAAAAATAAGTCTAAGTCAGCATGGTTTCTGTACAGGGAAATCTTGCCTGACATATCTGTTAGAGTTCTTTGAGGAAGTAACAAGCAGGGTGGACAAAGGAGATCATTTACTTGGATTTTCAAAGGGCGTTTGATAAGGTGCCACACATGAGGCTGCTTAACAAGATAAAATCTGATGGTGTTACAGGAAAGATACTGGCATGGATAGAGGAATGGCTGATGGGCAGGAGGCAGCAAGTGGGAATAAAGGGGGCCTCTTCTGGTTGGCTGCCAGTGACTAGTAGTGTTCCTTAACTGTTAGTTTTGGGACCGCTACTTTTCACATTGTTTGTCAATGATTTAGATCGTGGAGGTGACTGCTTTGTAGCAAGGTTTGAGGATAATATGAAGATAGGTGGAGGGGTAGGTTGTGGTGAGGAACCAATGCGATTTCAGCAGGACTTAGACGAATTGGAAGAATGGGCAAAAAAATTGGCAGATTTAATATTGTGTTGGGTAATGTATGATAATGCATTTGGCAAAAGGAACAATAGTGCAGATTATTATCTAAATGGGGAGAAGGTTCAAACATCAGAAGTGCAGAGGAACAAAGGAGTGTTCATGCAAGACTCCCAGAAGGTTAATTTACAGGTTGAGTCTGTGGTAAAGAAGGCAAATGCAATGTTGGCATTTATTTCAAGGGGAATAGAATATAAAGCAAAGGGATAATGCTGAAGCTTTATAAGACACTAGTCAGGCTGCACTTGGAGTATTGTCAACAATTTTGGGCCCCTTATCTCAGAAAGGATCTGTTGTCTTGGGAGAGAGTCCAGAGCAGGTTCATGAGGATGATTTTGGGAATGAAGGGGTTAACATATGAGGAAGATTTGGTAGCTTTAGGCCTGTGCTCATTGAAATTTAGAAGAATGCAGGGGGATGTCATTGAAATCTACCGAATGTTGAAAGAACAGATAAGGTGATTGTGAAGCAGATGTTTCCTCTGATGGGGGTATCCAGAACTAGAGGGCACAACCTCAAAATTGAGGGGTGACCCTTTAGAACAGAGGTAAGGAGTTTTTTTTAGCCAGAGAGTGGTGGATCTGTGGAATGCTTTGCCACAGACATCAGTGGAAACCAAGTCCGTGGGTATATTTAAAGCATTTAAAGCAGAAGTTAATTGTTTCCTGATTGGTCAAGGCATCAAAGTAAATGGCAAGAAGGCAGGTGTATGGACTTGAGTGGGATCCAGGTTCAGCCATGATGGAATGGTGGAGACGTCTCGATGGGCTGCATGGCCTAATTCTACTCCTATGTTGAATGGTCTTATGATCTCCAGAGTCTCAAGACAGTGTTAAAATGATTTTAAGATTGTGGGCTCAGAGCATGATGCAACAAAATGTCAATTCTTTAAACGAAACATCACTTACTGTGGTCACACAATTGACATGCAAAAATTACCCAAGAGTGTTGAGAAAATTTAAGCAGTGGTGGATGCCCCTAGGCCAAAGGATGGGTTACAGCGGTGGTCCTTTCTAGGCAAAGGAAATGATGATATCAGACACTGTGCTGACACATGCAAACACCATTTTGTGAAGCTTGCCTGTGATATCTTGCCTTATGGTATAGGTGCATTCAGGTCACATGGTATGAGCGATGAAAATGAATGCCACATAGCCTTTGCATCATGCTCCCTTCCTGCTGCAGAGAAAAATTATGTACAGATTGACAGGTTTCGGGTGTAAAACATTCAACCAGTACTTATACAAGAGAAAGTTTACTCTCAATAGTGATCATCAAACACTAGCGTCCATTTTCAATCCACAGAAACAGCAGCATGAAAGTCAAGATGGGCTCTTTTTTGGAGCACTCAATTACAAGAGTTCAAGAGGATGACGAATCATGGAAATGCTGATGGAGATTGTCCTGTTTACCCTTGGAAAAGAAAACGCCTGAAAAATTTACTGAAGAGGACACTCCTCTTGACACATTCTCCCTAATGGAAAACAAAAGTCTTCCTATTATGGCACAGATGATCCAAAGGGAAATCAGAAAAGAACGCACACTGTCTCAGGTCTACATGACCACCAAAAATGGCTGAAATGTGGAGCAGAAACTCCAGTTCCCTCATTTATACCAGCGTTGGGATGAACTCGCCTTGATGGGGATTGAGAGTTGTTGTACCATCCAAGCAGAGAGCTGAAATGTTGGAGGAGCTACCTGCCAATCATCTAGGTGTGGCCAAAATAAAAATGTTGGCTGGAAGCTTTGTCTGGTGCCCCGGAGAGATCAGCAGATGGAGCAACTTGCTGCGCACCTGTCTGGAAGAGAAGTATCCAGAGGTGTCTGAAGCTCTTCCTGCATTTCCAGAGTCAACTCCCACAACCACCTCGGAGGAGGCTCCAGAACCTGAGATTGATTCACAGCCACAAGTCTCACCTGCCACACAAAGTGTTCCCCTTGATAGGAAAAACGAGGAAATCTGCAGATGCTGGAAATTCAAACAACACACACAAAATGCTGGTGGAACACAGCAGGCCAGGCAGCATCTATAAGGGAGTCCTGATGAAGGGTCTCAGCTCGAAACGTCGACAATGCTTCTCCTTATAGATGCTGCCTGGCCTGCTGTGTTCCACCAGCATTTTGTGTGTGTCCCTTTATAGGAAAGATGTTATCCCACAAGAGTAAGAAATCCTCCACAGCAGCTAAATATTTAGGACCAAATGAAACAATTTACAATTTAAAATATTATATAGTATGTTTGTACAAATGTTAGTATATATAAATGTTGAGATTCATTTTATATTGAGTTGGAGCTTGTAGTTAAGTAGGGAGGAGGTTTGGGTATTTAATCTATCAGCAATATTTGAGTAAAGTTATAAATATATTGTTTGATTAAGCATGCTTAGTTGTTTACATAATACATATGGGTTATGCTGTGTATAAAAGTACTTGAATGGCATGCGTTATCACAGCATCATGCACACATGCTTAAAGTAAAAATGACATTAGACATGGTTATCCTAGTCTCCCCTTGATTTTTTTTGATGAGTTTTATGTTCTGGAGTTACAAAACATAAGAGTGGGGAGGGTCTTTTTGTGGTGAACTGGGCTGTATCCTTTCTTGGCTATTGGTGTTTCCATACCAGGCTGTGATACAATCAATAAGTGTATGCACAGACGAATATTAAAGCAACACACACACAAAATGCTGGAGGAGCTCAGCAGGCCAAACAGCATCTACGAGAAAAAAAGTACAGTTGATGTTTTGGGCCGAAACATCGACGTCCTGCCAAAGGGTTTCGCCCTGAAACATTGACTGTACTTTATTCCACAGATGTTGCCGGGTCTGCTGAGTTCCTCCAACATTTCGCGTGTGCTGCTTGGATTTCCAGCATCTGCAGGTTTTCTCTTGTTTGTGACAAATGTTAAATATAGTTTGACCAGGCTGACACCTGGACTTCAAGACAGCATTACATGGTGAGATTGAAATAATATAGCTCTGTAACTTAGTTTTAGAGATGATTATATAAAAATTTTAAGGTTATCAAGAAAGCACTGAGTGGTTAGAGAGGTTATTTCCATTGATTGGGGAATCTGGGGCTAGAAGCATTATTTAGCAAATAGAACCAACACCGTGAGGAGTCCCCTGTAAACTTTCCTATGTACAAAATGTACTAGAAATTTGCAAATTACCGAATAGTAGTTGATGCACGGTCAGTCTCAAACATTAAATATGAGGTTAATAGCTTTCTGAGAGCTAAAATTATTAGGAAACATGAAGCAAAGACAAGGACCTTACAGTAAGAACTCCAAAATAATAATTTCAGGATTAAGGTTCAAGTTTCAAGGTTCAGGTTAATTTCATTGTCAAAGTATGCATGTACAATATAACCCTGATATTTGTCCTCTCCAGATAGTCATGAAATACACATGATGAAGTAAAAGAAACAAAACTTGCAGACCTCAGAATCCCCCATCCCCTACTCTGCAGAAAAAGATCAGGGACAATAACAATCCCCAACCCCCTCCTCTGCAGAAAAAAACAGCAATGATATAATCTCCGACTCCCTCCCCCGCAGAAAAAAACAGCAACAATAACAATCCCTGACCCTCTCCCCCATAGAGTAAAACACAGGAAAAATTGCAATCCTTGACTCCCTCACCCACAGAAAAAAACCCAGCAATACAATCCCCAACCCCATTACTCGCAGGGAAAAAGACAGTAGCAAAAGCAACACATCCCGATCCCCTCCCCACAGAAAAATAACAGTAACCAACCCCCCTCACTCACAGAAAAGAACAACAGCTATAACATCAAAAACCACCTACACTCCCCAATCCACACACAAAGAATTTACAGATCACCCACCCGGCAATCGGCCACAAGAATGAAAATGCCAAAGAGCTGAAGGAGACCAATATAAGGTACAGTCCAATCACATAAATCTTGCAGAGCCACACACATATAAGTACAAAAATAGGAGGAATTGGATTGTATAGAGATTTAATCTCTATGAAAAGTATTTTGGTATGTGTGAGAGTGAAAAACCAATACCAATACCTCAGCAGGTGCCTTGACCAGTATCCTGACAGAATTAGAATCAGTATCAAGTTTAATATCACCAGCATATGTGTAAAGAAATATATTGTTATATGTCAGCAGTGCAATGCGATACAAAACGGGTCGCTACAGTGAAAAAGAGCTTTGACCAGTGACCCATCGTTGTTTAGGAATTGATTAGCAAGAGCAAATTAAAGAAGGGCAGGGGCAAGAGCAGCTACTGTCATCTGAGTGGACAGAGTCAGAGTGGTGATCTTGAGGCTTTAGATCTTCGTGGCAAACAGAGGCTTCTGTTAGCGAAAGCAAAAGAAAAGAAAAGCTCTTATTTTTCCTTCCCTTCTTTATATCTGCTCAGCTAGGATAGTAGAGGTGTCAGGCAGGATAATTAAACGCTCCTCTTGCGGGATGTGGGAAGGCAGTGAGAGTGCCCCTGACGAGAAGTGCATCCAGTTGCAGCTTTAACAATCCATATTAAGGAGTTGGAGCTGAAACTGGATAAACTCCAGATCATTTGGGTGCCAGAGGTGGTGAAAGATAGGACAGATAGAGAGATAGTTACACCCAAGGTGCAGGACACATGAAACTGGGTAACGGTTAGGAAAGGGAAAGGGGTTAAGGAGCCAGTGCAGAGTACCCCTGTAGCCATTGCACTCAACAACAGGTATATCACTTTGGATACTGTGGAAGAGGGGGGAGTGACCTAACAGAGGAAGGTCACAGTGGTCATGTCCCTGGCACTGAGTCTACCTCCGTGACTCAGAAGGGAAGAGGGGAGAAGAAGTACACTGTGGTGACAGGGAATTCATTAGTTAGGGGAATGGACAGGAGGTTCTGTGGGTAAGAACGAGATTCCCGGATGGTATGTTGCCTCCTGGATGCCAGGATCTGGGATATCTCGGATTGAGACCTTAGCATTCTTAAGGAAGAGGGTGAACCGCCAGAAGTTATCATTCATGCAGCTACCAATGACATGGGTTGGACAAGTGATGAGGTTCTGCATAGGGAGCTGAGGGAGTTAGGTGTTAAGTTAAAGGGCAGGGCCTCCAGGATTGTGATCTCAGGATGCTACCTGTGCCACGTGCTAGTGAGGCCAGAACTAGAAAGATTATACAGTTTAATATGTGGTTAAGGAGTTCATGTAGGAGGGAGCGCATAAGACTTTTGGATCACTGGCCTCTCTTCCAGAGAAGGTAGGACCTGTACAGAAGGGACGGTTTACAATTGAACTGGAGGGGTGCTAATAATGTAGCGGGAAGGTTTGTTAATGTTGTTTAAACCAGAGTTGCAAGGGTATTGGGAGCCAGAGTACCAGAACAGTTAGTAGAGAGGTCGTGGAGGCAGATGCTGGTGAGACCTCAGACAAAGTTAAGAATCAAACAGTTGAGCATAGTATCCTGCAAATATTTCAATGCAAGAAGTATCATAGGAAAGGCAGATAATAGTGCTGAAGATTAGGTAGCTGGTTTAGAAACAGAGGCAATGCGTAGAGAGGAAACACTGTTGATAGGGTTAAGTTGCAACATAAAAAGCAGATAAAATTGAAAAGGGTGAACACAGGACCATAGGTATGGTATTGGAATGCGCGCAGTATACAGAACAAGGTAGATGAACTTATAGCACAGTTGCAGATTGGCAGGTATGATGTTGCTGCATCATGGCTGAAAGAAGACTATAGCTGTGAGCTTAATGTCCAAGGATAAGCATTGTATCGACAGGACAGGCAGGAAGGTAGCGTTGCCCTGTTGGTAAAAAAAAATGAAATCAAACCATTAGAAAGAGTTGACATAAGGTCAGAAGGTATTGGATCATTGTGGATAGAGTGAAGGAACTGCAGGGGTAAAAAGACCCTGATGGGAGTTGTATACAGACCCTCAAACAGTAGTAAGGAAGTTGCCTACAAATTACAATGGGAGATGGAAAATGCAGGCCAAAAGGGCAACGTCTCAGTAGTCATGGGGTCTTCAATATGCAGGTAGATTGGGAAAATCAGACTGGTGCTGGATTCCAGGAGGGGGAATTTCTCGAGTGCCTTTGAGATGGCTTTTTAGAGGAGCTCGTGGCTGAGCCCACTAGGGGATCAGCTATTCTGGATTGTGTGTTGTGCAATAAACCAGAATTGATTAGAGAGCTTAAGGTAAAAAAGAACCCTGAGGAGCAAATTATTATAATATGACTTAATTCACCCTGGCAAATGAACTCAGAGCATGGATCAATACGTGGAACCATGACGCTGTCGCCATGACAGACACTTGGATGTGTCTCAGGGGCAGGAATGGTTGCTGAGTGTGCCAGGCTTTCGATGTTTCAAAAAGGACAGGGAGGGAGGCTAAAGAGTTGGAGGCATGGTGTTGCTAATCAGGGATAGTGTCATGGCGGCAGAAAGGGAGGAACTCAGGGAGGGATTATATACTGAGTCAGTGTGGATGGAAGTCAGAAACAGGAAGGGGGCAATAACTCTATTGGGTGTTTTTATAGACCCCTCCAATAGTAACAAGTTCATCGAGGAGTAGATAAGGAGGCAGATTCTGGATGGGTGCAATAATAATAGGGTTATTGTGATGGGAGATTTTAACTTCCAAATACTGACTGGCATCTCCTTAGAGCAAGGGGTTAGGATGGGGTAAAGTTTGTTATGTGTATTTAGGAAGGTTTCCTGATGGAATATGTAGATAAGCCAACTAGGTGAGAGGCTGTAGTTGATCTGATATTGGGAAATGAACCTGGTCAGGTATCAGATTTCTCAGAGGGAGAGCATATTGGAGGTAGTGATCACAACTGTATATCCGGTACCATAGCACTGGAGAGGAATTGGAGCAGACAATTTGGGAAAACATTTAATTGAGGTAGGAGGAAATATGATGCTATTAGGCAGGAACTTGGGTGCATAAATTGGGATCAGATGTTCTCAGGGAAATGCATAGCAAAAATATGGTAAATGTTCAGGGAACATTTGCTTGGCATTCTGCCTAGGTATGATCCATTGAGGCAGGGAAAGGATGGTAGGGTTAAAGAACCATGGTGTACAAAGCATGTAGAAGATCTAGTTAAGAAGAAAAGAAAAGCTTATGAAAGGTTCAAGAAACTAAGTACTGATAGAATCTATAAAATTACAAGTTTGCTGAAAGGAACTTAAGAATAAAATTAGGAGAGTTAGAAGGGACCATAAGAAGGCCTTAGTGAGCAGGATTAAGGAAAACCCCAAGGGATTCTACATGTATTTGAAGAGCATGAGGATGAACCATGTGAGAATAGGACCAATCAGGTGCGATAGTGGAAATGTGTGCATGGAGTCTGAGGAGGTAATAAATATTAGCAGAGGTAATAAATATTTTGCTTTAATATTAACCAGGGAAAGGGACCTAGGCAATTGTGGGGATGACTTATAGCAGAATGAAATGCTTCCGCATATAGACATTAAGAAAGCAGATGACCTGGAGATTTTGAAAAGCATTAAGTTAGATAAGTCACCGGGACCGAACGAGATATACCACAGGCTACTATGGGAAGTGACGGAGGAGACTGTTGAGCCTCTGGTGATGATCTTTGCATCATCAATAGGGATTGGAGAAGTACCGGAGGATTGGAGGGTTGCAAATGTTGTTCCCTTGTTCAAGGAGGGGAGAAGAGATAACCCAGGAAATTATAGACCAGTGAGTCTGACTTCAGTGATGGGCAAGTTGTTGGAGAAGATCCTGAGAGGCAGGATTTATGAGTATTTGGAGAGACATAATCTGATTAGCAATAGTCAGCATGGCTTTGTCAAAGGTGGGTCATGCCTTACGAGCCTGATTGAATCCTTTGAAGTTGTAACAAAACACATTGATGAAGGTAGAGAAGTGGATGTAGTGTATATGGATTTCAGTAAGGCACTTGATAAGGTTCCCCATGAAAGGTTCTTTCAGAAAGTATGGAGGCATGGGATCCAAGGAGACCTTGCTTTGTGGATCAAGAATTGGCTTGCCACAGAAGACAAAGGATGGTTGTAGAAGGTTCATATTCTACATGGAGGTCAGTGACCAGTGGTGTGCCTCAGGGATCTGTTCTGGGACCCCTCCTCTTTGTGATTTTTATAAATGACCTGGATGAAGAAGTAGAAGAGTGGGTTAGTAAGTTTGCTGATGACACAATGGTTGGGGGTGTTATGGATAGTCTGGAGGTGTTGTCAGAGGTTACAGCGGGACATCAAAAGGATGCAGATCTGGACTGAGAAGTGGCAGATGGAGTTCAACCTAGATAAGTGGGAAATGGTTCACTTTGGTTGGTCAAATTTGAAAACAGAATTAAAGGTAAGACTTTTGGCAGTGTGGAGGATCAGAGAGACCTTAGGTTCTGTGTCCATAGGAAACTCAAAGCTGCTGTGTAGGATGACAGTTTTGTTAAGAAGGTGTATGGTGTGCTGGTATTCATCAACCCTGAGATTGAGTTCAAGAGTCATGAGGTAATGTTGCAGCTATATAAGACCTTGGTCAGATACCACTTGGAGAACTGTGTTCCGTCCTGGTCACCTCACCACAGGAAGGATGTGGATACTGTAGAAAGAGTGCAGAGGGGAGTTACAAGGATGTTACCTGGATTGGAGAGTGTGCATTATGAGAATTGGTTGAGTGAATTTGGCCTTTTCTCCTTGGAGGGTCGGAGGATGAGAGGTGACCTGATATAGGTGTATAAGATGATGAGAGGCATTAATCATGTCGATAGACAGAGGCTTTTACCCAGGGCTGAAATGGCTAACATGAGGGGACATAGCTTTAAGGTGCTTGGAAGCTGGTACAGAGGAGATGCCATGGGTAATTTTTTCACACAATGATGGGAGCATGGAATGCACTACTGGCGATGGTGCTGGAGGCAGATACAATTGAACCTTTTAAGAGACTCTTAGATATGTACATGGAGCTTAGAAAAATAGAGGGCTATGTGGTAGGGTAATTCTAGGCAGTTTCTAGATTAGGGTACATGGTTGGCACAACATTGTGGGCCAAAGGGCCTGTAATATGCTGTAGAGTTCTAAGTTCTATGAAATTTGAGAAGAAGCTAAAGCCAGATGTTAGTACTACAATAGAGTAAAGGAAATTACAGATGCATGAGATGGGGGTTGGCCCGAATTGATTGGAAAAGAACACTGGCAGGGACGACAGCAGAGCAGAATGTCTGGAATTTCTGGAAGCAATAAAGAAACACAGTATATATGCATTCCAGAATATTCTAAAGGAAGGAAGACATAACCACGGCTAACAAGAGAAGTCAAAGCCAACATAAAAACCAAAGAGAGGGCATATAATAGAGCAAAATTAGTGGGAAGTTAGAGGATTGGGAAGCTTTTAAAAACCATCAGATGGCATCTAAAAAAATAGTCATTAAGAAGGTTAGGATGGAATCTGAAAGTAAGCTAGCCAATAATGTTAAAGAGGATGCCAGAAGTTTCTTCAATACATAAAGTGTAAACAGGAGGTGAGAGTGGATATCAAGCCATTGGAAAACGATGCTGGAGTGGCAGTAATGGGGGAAAATGAAGTGGCGGATGAACTGAATAAATATTTTGCATCAGTCTTCACTGTGGAAGACTGATGCAGGATGGTGGAAATTCCAGGTGTCAGGTGTCATGAAGTGTGTGAAGTTATCATAACTAGAAGAATTTTCTTGGGAAACTGAAGGTACTGCAGTTCCAAACTCGCCTGGACCAGATGGTGTACACCCCAGAGTTCTGAAAGCAGTGACTGAAGAGATTGTGGGAGGTATTAGTAATGATCTTTCAAGAGTCACTAGATTCTGGAATGGTTCCAAAAGACTAGAAAATTGTAAATATCACTCTACTCTTCAAGAAGAAAGGAAACTATAGGCCAGTTAGTCTGACCTCAGTGGTTGGGAAGATGTTAGAGTCGATTATTAAGGATGAGGTCTCAGGGTACTTGGAGATACATGATAAAATAAACTGTAGTCAGCATGGTTTCGGCAGGGAAAATCTTGTCTGACAAATCTGTTGGAATTCTTTGATGAAATAAAAAGCAGGATAGACAGAGGAGAGTCGGTTGATGTTGTATACTTGGATTTTCAGAAGGCCTTTAACCAGCTGCCATGCATGAGGCTGCTTACAAGCTACGAGCACATGTTAGCATCATTTCAAGACGACTAGAATATAAAAGCAAGGATGTAATGCTGAGACTTTATAAAGCACTGGTGAGACCTCACCTGGAGTATTGTGAGCAGTTTTGTGACCTATCTTAGAAAGGATGTGCTGAAACTGGGAGGGTTCAATAGATGCTCACAAAAATGATTCCAGGATTGATTGGCTTGTCATTTGAAGAGTATTTGATGACTCTTGTCCTTTATTCACTAGAATTCAGAATAATGACCTCATTGAAACCAATTGAATGGTGAAAGCCCTTGATAGAGTGGATGTGGAAAACATTCCTATAATCAGTGAGTCTAAAACCAGAGGACACATCCTCAGAATAATGGGGCATCCTTTTAAAATGGAGATGAGGAGGAATTTCTTTAGCTAGAGAGTGGTAAATCTGTGGAATTTTCTGCCACAGGCAGCTGTGGAGGCCAAGTTTTTATGTATACTGAAGGTTGATGGATTCTTTTTTTTTTTGCAAATACAAATATAATTAAATAGCAATAAATAATGAGAATATGAGATAAAGGATAAAGAGTTCTTAAAGTGCGATAATTGGTTGTGGCTACAAATAACTCTTCCAAAATTAGATATGGAAGAACAGAAGGGATTAGGTATGCCTTTTACAGTGAAGGAGGTTGAAAAAGCTTTAGATAGATAGATAGATAGATAGATAGATAGATAGATAGATAGATAGATAGATACTTTATTCATCCCCATGGGGAAATTCAACTTTTTTTCCAATGTGCCATACACTTGTTGTAGCAAAACTAATTACATACAATACTTAACTCAGTAAAAAATATGATATGCATCTAAATCACTATCTCAAAAAGCATTAATAATAGCTTTTAAAAAGTTCTTAAGTCCTGGCGGTTGAATTGTAAAGCCTAATGGCATTGGGGAGTATTGACCTCTTCATCCTGTCTGAGGAGCATTGCATCGATAGTAACCTGTCGCTGAAACTGCTTCTCTGTCTCTGGATGGTGCTATGTAGAGGATGTTCAGAGTTTTCCATAATTAGGATCACTTCAAAGTAATAAATCCCCAGGACAAGATGGTTTTCCGCCTGAATTTTATAAAAAGTTTAAAGATTTATTAATTTCTCCCTTTATGGAGTTAATACATCAAGCGGAAAGAACACATAGACTTCCAGAATCTTTTTCAACAGCTATTTTAATAGTATTGCCAAAAAAAGATAGAGACCTTTTAAAACCAGCATCATATAGACCTATTTCTTTATTAAATACTGATTATAAAATAATAGCAAAAATCTTATCTAACAGATTATCTAAATGCTTACCAAAATTAGTGCATATGGATCAAACAGGATTTATCAAAAATAGACAATCGGCAGATAATGTAACCCGGTTAATTAGTATAATCCATTTAGCGCAAAAGAGGGAGGAAATGAGTGTGGCAGTTGCTTTAGATGCAGAAAAAGCATTTGATAGATTGGAATGGGATTTTTTATTTAAGGTATTGGAAAAATATGGATTAGGAACATCATTTATAAAATGGATTAAAACCTTAAATACCAATCCCAAAGCTAAAGTAGTGACAAATGGTCAAATTTCGACACCATTTCAGTTAACAAGATCAACTAGGCAAGGTTGTCCATTATCACCTGCTTTGTTTGTGTTGGCAATAGAGCCATTAGCTGAATTACCGTAGATGTCGGATTATAAGCCGCTACTTCTTTCCCACATTTTGAAAAGCTTTGAACACTGCGGCCTTTACTACGGTGCGGCTAATGCATGATTTTTTTTTAAGCCGCCAAAAACATTTTGCCTCGTAACAGTAGACCAATAAAATTGATGAGTAGTTCACAGAGGTCCAATGAAATTGTACGATAAATCAAGCGCACTTTCACAATTAAATTATTGTAAATCAGTCATTTGTACTCACCCTCATCAACATGGAAAACACTCGAAGAAAAGCATTGTGCTGCCTTTATGGCAGTTATTTAGTTTATAATATTTTCGCTTAGTAATTCATTTGTTAGTTAAAGTTAGAAGTGTTTTAACTATATTTGTTTTCTGTACTACATCCCGGGATGCTATGACGTCATACCCGGTTTCGCCGCGTCTTGTGGGAAAATGCCGGTTTGCGATAAACGGGAAGGCGGGGGGCGAGCGGCGGAGCGAAAACGCTGCTTTTAAGTTAAAGGCGATCAATAACTTTTCCTGGTAGGCTGCAGTATATATATTTTTTACCAGTCGTTAGGAGATATTGGAATGTTGTTCAGTAAAAAAGTATACGCAACGTATATTTAAAAGTAGCCGCGTTACAGGCACGGTTTGAAAAAAAGCATTTGCAATATGTATTTGTTTATGTTACCATATGGATTTAATTAAAAGTTAAAAAATCCTCACGTGTAATATCTTTCTGTGTAAATATCTCATATTATAACGTGGGACACCTGCGGCCGAAAATCCGGTGCGGCCTAAAATCCGGTGCGGCCTAAAATCCGGTGCGGCTTGTACAAGTACAAAATTGATTTTATTTCTAAAATTAGAGCCAGCGGCTTTTAATCAGGTGCGCTCTGTAGTGCGAAATCTACGGTAATTAGAATGGACCCAGATATTAAGGGTTTCAGAGTTAATCAGGAAGAATACAAGATTAATTTATTTGCTGATGATGTTCTACTTTATTTAACAGATCCATTACATTTATTAGGTAAATTATCTTATAGATTAGAAGAATATGGGAAAATATCAGGTTATAAAGTAAATTGGGATAAAAGTGAAATTTTACCTCTTACTAATGGAGACTATAGTCAATGTCGATTAATAACTCAATTTAGATGGCCGGCAAATGGTATAAAATTTTTAGGTATAAGAGTTGACAATGACATAAAAAACTTATACAAATTAAACTATTCACCACTTTTGAAAAAAATTCAGGAAGATCTTGATAAATGGATGGCATTACCAATAACATTAGTAGGTAGAGTAAATACTATAAAAATGAATATATTCCCTAGACTACAATATTTATTTCAATCATTACCAATACAATTACCCCAGAAATTTTTTCAAGAGATAAACAAATATGTGAGGAAGTTTCTCTGGAAAGGTAAGATGTCAAGAATATCGTTGGAAAAATTGACATGGAAATTTGATCTAGGAGGGTTACAACTTCCAAATTTCAAGAATTATTATAAAGCAAATCAACTTAGATTTATTGCATCTTTTTTTGAGAAAGATAAACCGGCATGGATTAGAATAGAACTAGATAAAATAGGAGAAAACGTACCAGAAGATTTTATATATAAATGGGAATCTAAATGGATACGGGAAAAGAAAGAATCTCCTATATTAAAACATTTGATTGATTTATGGAATAAGATAAATGTTGATGATGAGACAAAAAAATCTTTATTAGCAAAGAGATCTTTAATTCAAAATAGACTTATTCCTTTTACAATGGACAATCAACTTTTATATAATTGGTTTCAAAAAGGGATTAAATACATAGGAGATTGTTTTGAAGGTATATTAATGTCATTTGATCAATTAAAGAATAAATATAAAGTATCAAATAACACTTTATTTTGTTACTTTCAATTAAGGGCTTACATAAGAGAAAAACTAGGTCAAACAATGTTATTGCCGAAATCTAAAGAAATAGAAATTTTAATTCAAAAAGGAAATATTAAAAAAATTATATCTTGTATGTATAATTTGATTCAAAAACAGGCAATTAAACAAGGAGTCCATAAGTCAAGACAAAAATGGGAAAGTGATTTGAATATTAAAATTGAAGAAACAAATTGGTCAAGACTATGTCTTGATAGTATGACAAATACAATAAATGTTCGGTTAAGATTAGTGCAATATAACTTTTTACATCAATTATATATTACACCACAAAAAATAAATAAATTAAATCCAAGTTTATCTGACCAGTGTTTCCGATGTAACCAAGAAACTGGTACATTTTTACATTCTACATGGTCTTGTTCTAAAATTCAACCTTTTTGGACAAATTTAAGACTTTTATTGGAACAAATTATGGGAATACAACTTCCTCATAATCCAATATTACTTTTACTAGGTGATATTGAAGGGACAAAACCGAAACTCAAACTAAATAAATATCAGAAAGAATTCATAAAAATTGCACTGGCTGTAGCCAAAAAGGCTATTGCAATTACTTGGAAATCAGATACATATTTAAGTATAGATTGTTGGAAAAAAGAAATCTATGGCTGTATTCCATTAGAAAAAATTACTTACAATTTAAGAGATAAATATGAAACATTTTTGAAAATTTGGGGCCCTTATTTAAAAAAAAAATGGATTCTTGATTGGTCAGGACATGAAGGGATACGGGGAGAAGGCAGGAGACTGGAGCTGAGAGGAAAATTAGATCAGCCATGATGAAATGGTGGGGCTGAATTGATGGGCCAAATGGCCTAATTCTGCTTCTATACTTTATATTTCTTTAAGAAAAACTGAATTATTTAATATATATATATATATCATGGGTTCAATATCCTTTCAGAAATTAGATGGCATAAGTTTATAAAATTATGAAAGGCATTGGTAGGGTACCTTCATCAAAGTAGACACCATAAATTATTCTAGACACACAAAACTGCCTGATGTATTGCAGATCTGGACTCCCTGTCAGATCACCGGCAGATGGTAAGAAGGGGCTCATTCACCTCCATCCCTCTGACTCTCAACACAGGAGCCCCTGAGGGCTATGTAATAAGTCCCTTCCTTTACTCCCTGTATACCATGACTGTGTCACCACCCACAGCTCTAATCTGCTAATTAAATTTGCCAATGATTGGTCTAATCTCAAACAATAACAAAGTGGCCTACAGGGAAGAAGTCATCTCTCTGACACAGCGGTGTCAAGAAAACAACCTCTCCCTCAGTGTTGTAAAAACAAAGGAGCTGGTTGTGGATTACAGGAGGAATGGAGACAGGCTAACCCCTGTTGACATCAATGGATCTGGGGTTGAGAGAGTAAACAGCTTCAAGTTCCTCGGCATCCACATCACCAAGGAACTCACATGGTCTGTACACACCAGCTGTGTGGTGAAAAAGGCACAACAGTGCCTCTTTCACCTCAGATGGTTGAGGAAATTTGGTATGGGCCCCCAGATCCTAAGAACTTTCTACAGGGGCCCAATTGAGAGCATCCTGACTGCCTGCATCAGTGCCTGGTATGGAAACTGTACCTCCCTTAATTGTAGGACTCTGCAGAGAGTGGTGTGGACAGCCCAGTGCATCTGTCGTTGAGAACTTCCCATGATTCAGAACAGTTACAAAGCTAAGTGTGAGAAAAAGGCCTAAATGATCATTAGGGACCCGAGTCACCCGAACCCCAATCTATTCCAGCTGCTACTATCCAGGAAACGGTACCGCAGCATAAAAGCCAGGACCAGCAGGTTCCAGGAGGACAGCTTCTTCCACCAGGCCATCAGACTGATTAACACACGCTGATTTGAGTTTATTTCTATGTTATATTGACTGTTCTATTTATTATAAATTATTATTAATTACTATGATTGCACATTTAGATGGAGACGTAACATAAAGACTTTTTACTCCTCATGTATGTGAAGGATGTAAGAAATAAAGTCGATGCAGATTCAAAGTGAATTCTAGAAAAAGAGAAATAAAGTGGGAAGGCCAAGTTAGAAAAGAGGTAGACAGCATGGTACTGTAACAGTTAACTTAATGCAATTAAGTTTGAGGAACTGATAGAACTGAATAGATTAAATAATATTCCATTGATATTTACTATCCAAAATGTACATTCTTATGTATTGATATATATGTATCTAAAACGATTGAACAGTATGATTACAGATAATTAAATAAGTTAAACAAAAATCATACTAGAGAAGACGTTGAACATGAGAGTTGCAGTAATATACAGCGCATAGTGTTAAAGAAGGTGACTTCAGAGATATGGGCATTGCGTGTATCACTTGCAAAGTCTCTGTGCATTCTGGGATTGTTGTTGTCAACTGGAGTTCAGCAAATTTGACCCCATTGTTTTAGAAAGAGAGAAAATAGGAAGAACTGATCTGTTTGCCAGACTAAGGGAAGCTGCAAGAGTCTTTAATGCTATTATAATAAAAAACATTGAAAACAGTAACAGGATTAGGCAGAGCCAACATGGACTTATGAAAGGCAACTCATTTTTAATTAATCTGCTGAGATTCTTTGAAAATCAGAATCAGAATCAGGTTCATTATTATTGACATATGTTGTGAAATTTGTAGTTTTGCCGGAGCAGTACATAAAAAACGTAGGTTACAATAAGAAATACTAAATAAATAAATAAACAGTACAAATAAAGGAGCAAAATAGTGAGGTAGTGTTCATGGACCATTCAGAAATCTGATGGCTGAGGGGAAGAAGCTGGTCCTGAAGCACTAAGTGTGCATCCATATGCTCCTGTACCTCCTTCCTGATGCACTAACAAGAAGAAGGCATGGTTATTATTGTGGGGCTCTTTAATGATGGACACTACCATCTTGAGGCCTCACCTTTTGAAGGTATCCTTGATGGTGGGCAGGCTTGTGCCTATGATGGAGCTGGCTGAGTCTACAAAAAAAATCAGAGTCTGCAGCTTTTTTCAATCCTATGCATTGTGGTCTTCAGAGCAGGCAGTGATGCTCACCACAATACACCAATAGCAATTTGCTGGACTGGTGACATAACAAATCTTAATGAAGAGGGCCAGGAAGTGCAGGGTATTTGTATCGTCCAAACTCTTTTGACAAAGAGCCTGCACAACGAGTTTAGTCAACAAGGTAAGAGCGCAGGTGATTGTGGATAATAATGTACTGACATGGATTGAGGATTGGTTATCAGACAGAAAGCGATGAATGGATCATTCTCAGATTGGCAGTCCGTGACAAATGGAGAATCAGTGCTTGGACCCCAGCTGTTCACAATCTACACCAATGACTTGGCTGAAAGTTTACTGGGAATATTAAACGAGGTGGGACTGTGAATATGGAAGAGGATTGCAAAGTGGCTTCTGAGCATAGTAATAAGCTGAGTGATTGACCGGGAAATGGCAGATGTAATATAATGTGGAAAAATGGAAGAGCATCCACTTTGGTTCACATAATAGTAAATGCTAATATTTATTAAATAGCGAGAAATGATTAATGATGCTGTGAAAGGGATTAGTTGTGCTTGTACACAAGTCACTGAAGGGAAATATATAGGTGCAACAGGCTGACAAGAGAGAAAAGTTCAAAAGTTCAAAGTATACTTTACACAACCTTGAGATTCATCTCCTTACAGACAGCCACAAAACAAAGAAACCCAATAGAAAAAAGGCAACTAGTGTGCAGAGAGAGAGAGAGAGAGAAGCAAATCGTGCAAGCAATAAAAGCAAGTGAACAGCATTCAGAACCGATGCTCACAAAGCTAGGCATCGCTGCAGCTGATCCCGAAGTTTACTAGTTTCAGGCCATAGCCTCAGTCCAGCACCAAGATGAGCAAGCCCTGCAGAGCAGCAAGCCAAGCTGGACCGTCCCTCACCTCCGACCCCAACACTTTGACCATTTCAATCTGGCCGAGCACTTAAACCGTCCAAACCTCAGGTGGGTTCTCATTCTTTGCCAATCTGATACACCCTCAGGATCACGCTCCAATGATTTGATTCAGTCAGTGCCACTGTTTGCAGTAATCATTTACCGGAAAAAAATGTAAATAGCAAAGTCTTTGTTTTATTGCCCACCAACAAGTAGTTGCTGAACTTCAGCAGCACCATCTTAAACTAGAAGAGCAAATGTTATGTTAAAGTTTACTGCAAGTGAAATTAAATTTAAAAAATTAATTTTTAATTATTATTATTTAATCATTATAATTTTTGTGGCCTTAAAGATACCACAGCTGGAGTATTGGTACATACTTGGCTTCCTTCTCTAAAACAGAATGTACTTGTGTGAATGGAAGTGAAGTGAAGATTCACTAGGCGTGTGGTGAACTACATATACCTGTCTGGACATGCCCCCCCCCCCCCCCCCCCCCCCCCCGCTGACTGCTCCTGTGGCTTCTCCCACGGACCCCGGTATAAAGGTGATTGAGGCCTGAGCCCCGGCCTCAGTCTCCAGGATGCAGTGTGGTGGTCAATTGCTGCTTGTTCTTTCTTCCAGCCAATAAAAGCCTATATCTCGCCTCTCGTCTCCGAGAGTTATTGATGGTGCATCAAGGCGTATTCGATGTGACAAGTTTGTCACATGAAGAAAGTATGAGAAAAGGTGAAATTTATTCTTTAGAAAAGTGGAAGGCAATCTTGTTGAACATTCAGATCTGGTTTGATAGGCTGGATGTAGGGGTGTTTATTGCCCTCGCTTGGCCATCCATACCAGGAAACAAAATTTCAGAGCAACACAGAAAATTCTGGAGGAACTCAGCAGGTCAGGCAGTATCTATGGAATGGAATAAACAGTTGATGTTTCGAGCTGAGGCCCTTCATTAATTGAAGGGTCTCAGCCTGAAATGTCAACAGAATTTTCTTTTCTATTGATGCCATCTGTCCTGCTGAGTTCCTCCAGCATTTTGTGAGTGTTTCTCTGGATTTCCAGCATCTGCAGAATCTCTTGTGTAGATAAAATTTAACCATGGATGATCCAGCTCAGGCTGAGATGAGGAGAACTTTCTTCATGGAAATGTTGTGAACCTTTGGAATTCCGATTCTGATCCTAATTTTGCGGAAGGTAATTTATTGTGCTCATTGAAGACAGAACTTGATTAGTTTCTTAACATTAATGACAGATAGAAACATAAGAACATAGAAATCTACAGCACATTACAGGCCCTTCAGCCCACCATGTAACCTACTCTAGAAACTGCCTAGAATTTCCCTACCCACATAGCCCTTTATTTTTCTGAGCTCCATGTACCTATTTAAGAGTCTCTTAAAAGACCTTTTAGATAGTAGGGGGCAAAGCTAAAGATGACCCCAGAGGGGGATTTCTTCGAGCTAATCTGTGAAACACTTTAAATTCTTCCTCTAATGACTCTTCTTTCCATACCAAGGTGGCTGGGGTCTGTCGGCATCCATGATTTACAGTAGGCAGTAGGTTCCCGCTCTTGGAGCTCGCCAAGCGGCTTGGCATTTTTTATATCTCCAGGAGTGGCTGAAAGACATGCACCTTCGGGGTGTGGTCTTGTGCGGCCCTGCAGGTGACCCAATTCCTTGTTAGTGACCGAGACGTTGCAGGAGATCGGAGCATTGAGACAGCAGGTGCGGCTGTTGGAGGCCTCTGCACTCGAGCCATCGCTCTCTCTGTCTCTCTCTCTCTCTCTCACTCTCTTGATGGTGAGAGAGAGTTTGCTGCTGATTCTTGAGTTGGGGGAACTTGAAGTAAATTGATGCTGCAGATGGTAACATCAAAACAGCGAGCTGTTGACCTCCCCTCTCATTGTGGAAGGAACGATATCTCTCACCCTCTTTAAAGAGAGAGAGAGGGAGAGCCTGTGAGATGTTGAACTATTGGGATAAACAATGGTTTTTGATGGACTCTAGATCAAGGTCTCTTGTTGGGCTTTACTATTGCTTGCATGGTGGGTGGTGGGGGTGCTGATGTTTTCTGATGGAACGAGTGGAGGGGGGGTCAGTTGATACTTTGCTGCTGCTTCTATGTGGGAGGGGGAAGGGGGTTTTGGGTTTCTGGCATTTTTCTGTCATTCATTTCTAGCATTCTTCTGTTCCGTGGATGTCTGTGAAGAGTAGGAACTTCAGGTTGTATACTGTATAACATTCTCTGATATTAAAGGGAACCATTGTAATAAATGATATGAAGTTGCTGCTGGAAAATGTCTCTAAAATAGAAGTTCAGTCATGAACTTTACAAATGGTGGAGCGGACCTGAGGGGCTCAGTGGCCTACGCCTACTCTTCCTGTGTCAGGTCAAGGCTCTGTATGAATCAGACTAAATGATAGAGCAATCTCTAGGGGTTAAATTGTCCACCTTCATTCTCCAATAAAGATGGAGATGACTTACATTTGTATAACCAGAGCACTATTATAACAGATCATTATTGCTCTTTTTGAGGGCTTTGTTTGCTGAAATTATCTGCCGCATTTCCCCTGTTTCTGTGCTGTTATCCCTGTGTGATCTTTTCACTACCTAGGACACCGTGGCTGGGATCAGTAGAGGCAAAGAATCACATTCAGATTTCAATCAAAAAACAGATGTACTGATTAGGAGGGAAAGTAAAATGTACAACCATTTCCCCAGGTTTGATACAACTCTATTGCTGTCGTCCAGACTCAATGCCTGCATTTTAAGGAGTAGATTTGGAGGAAGTTTTTCTTTTGTCCCTTAGCCATTACAATCAGGCAGACCGCTTCGTTCAATGGCCAAAGGGTAAGTTGGAAAGGGAGCTTTCTCTTGCCACCTTCACTCTGTCTTTATGTAACTTTTCCATACATGCTCTGATTGGTAAAATATCATTGTGTGAAATCAGAACTATTGTCTCTGTCAAGGATTATTTTCGCCCAAGCTTCTCCATTGTGGCTAACCTCAAACATCTCTAGGTTTTGCATTGACTTCAATAAATGTCATGGTAGCGAAGTAATTAGCATGACACTTTTACTGCTCGCTGTGTCGCAGTTTGGCATCCTCTGTAAGGAGTTCATATGTCCTCCCCATGGAATGCGTGGGCTTTCCCTAGGTGCTCTGGTTTCCCCCCAGGGTAAGTTAATTGGTCATTGTAAATTGTCCCATGATTGGGCTAAACTTAACCGGGATTGTCGGAGGTTGCTGGGAGAGTGTGATTCAAAGGGACCAATGAGCCTATTCCCACTGTATCTCTAAATAAATAAATGAATATAATTTACAGATGACCCTATGAATTTCCTACGGATGCTTGGCTTTCCTCCCATATCTTAAAGACGTCCATGAGTGTGTCAAGAATATTCTGTAGCATGTTGGTACACGCAAATTATTCCAGGGGCATATCAGGGTTTGCAGGTTGTGCCATAAGTGTGTTGGTTTCTGTGAGAATTCCAGGTGAGGGTCACTATATTTAGATATTTCAGCACTGTATTTATTTGAACAACTGATAGGATTGAAGATGCTGGAGTCTGAAACTCAGCTGCCACAGGGATTTTGGAGTATAATTTCCTAAATCGAATGCAGATCGGGTGAGCCCTTGTGCCCTGTCTCCTTTAATTCTGAATCCCACTCTCTTTCAGACCTGTTTGTCTGTCTGTGACATCCCCTACTGCTACAGGGAGGCCCAACTAGAAGAGTTCTAGGTTTCTGTAATATGGGCCAAAATAATCGTCTGCTTTAAGAGCACGAACAAGTGGCCAGAAGAACTCAACAGGCTAGGCAGCAATTGAGAAGGAAAATGGGCAGTTGACACTTCAGGTCAAAACCCTTCATCTGAACCTGAAACACTGTCTATCTCACTCCATAGAACCTGTCGGACTCACTGAGTTTCTGTAGCCACTCATTTTTTTATTCCAGGTTCTAACATCCATAGTCTCTTATGTGTCCAATCTGTTTTAACTTGCCTCATCCCCTTCCCCATCTCCTCTCTACATTCTGAGTCCTGATATACTCACAGAGAAATTGAACACTGCAACACAGAAACAGGACCTTTGGCCCTTCTAGTCTTTAAAAAACTGTTATTCTGCCCATTCCCACTGGCCCACACCCGGACCATAGCCTTCCAAATCCCTCCCACCCTTGTCCTTATCCAGTAAGGCCTGCTTGCATTTACCTTTTCTATACCTCATTATTTTGTATACCTCTATCAAATCTTCCCTCATTCTCCTACGATCCAGGGATAAAAGAGACTGACATTCCCAGCAATAGGCTTGAAGCACTGGAATCTACTCAGAAAAACCTCCATCTAATTATGATTGTTGTCCTTGTGTACAGTGAATACTTAATTCAGCATATATGGTTCACTGTGCCCTTGGCCCAAGTATGGACAAGAACCTTAGGCTTAGATCATAAATCATAGGACATAGAACAGTACAGCACTGGAACATTGGTACAATGTTGTACTGATCTAATTAAACTAGTAATTAAATGCCTAACAAAAATAATCCCCCTGCCTACACATTGTCTATATTTCTCAATTCCCTGCTATGTGACCACCTCAGGGCCTCTTACATGCCTCGATTGTATTTACCTCCAGCACCACCCCGAGCATGTCCAGGTGCTTGTGTATGATAGTGCATTATACAGATGGAGGAAACAGAGAAAACCACAGCTTTCATTAATCATGTTGCATGTCCATGATTTCCTTTACTAAATATTTTCTTGGTAAGAGTTACAGTTGTATCGAATATATGAACGGTGCACCATGTGAGAACATTTCTAATCTATTCTGAAAGTCAAGGTACTCCAAAGAATCTGTTTGTTCCCCTCTTTTGCAAGAACAATTATGTTTGTATACTAGATTTAGTTTATCAATTCCTAATGAACTAATTCCAATACCTGAATCCTGACTAAAATAACCTAGCAGTTTTTATTTCAATCATCTGCATCTGTGTGACGATGAGGCCAGTTTCCACATGCCTATCTTTTGTCCGTTTTTCTCACACATCTGCCTATTTTCTCTTCAGTGTCCATCTCTGCGCACCCTGATGTTCTCCTGGAATACACACCCTTAGTTCATCTTCTGAGATTCTGGCTGAAACTAAACCAGATGAAGTGCAACCCAGGCATGTGTTATCCCACAGCAGGTTAACACATTTCCTATCCATCATTAAATTCCACTTCGACGTTATTGACGCCCCCTCTCCCCTCCATTGCCCTTCATCTAATCTGAAGGCCGTTTAAACTCACAGCGGTACAAAATTTTCAGGTCGACTTGATTTTATGACAGTGCCTTTAAATTCAGTCACCCAGAGGTTAGTCAGAATTTGCCAGCACTTGAAATAATTGAGGCAAATAGCTCAGAGGCCTTTTAGTGGAATTGGGTTGGTTTGAGGTAACCTGGGCTCATCTGGTTGGACCAAATGGCTTCCTTTCTTATTGCATAATGTAAGATAAATGGCAGGCAATTTGAATATTTTTTAATACAAGAGAGTGAGTGCTTATGTAGCTGTTAGAAAAATGAAAAGTAATAATAGACAGACTGTGACACTGCACGTATTGTGCTGTGTAACCGTTTATTTTATTTAAAGCCAGGATATGCACCTTCAAAATTTAATCTTCACTATACCGTGTACATTACAGATTTTGTTTTGGGAACAAAAGTAGACAGACTTTAAAAGTACTTTTTCCAACTCAGTTTTCAACAAAGTCTGGCAGCCCCAAGGCAGCTGGTTATCACCTTAGTTTCTGTCAAGGCAAAAAGAAATTCCTATGCAGATTACTTTTTCTATCTTCCTCAATGACACAAACATTTCATGGTCCTCCCATTCTTCCTCTAGTTTTCTTGAAGAAATCTTGGGAGGTGAGCTCCCTGGCTGAGTCCAAATGCATTCTTAGAAAAATATAAGATTTTAGAAACTTAAACATCACTCTGCAAATATCACATTCCCTGATCAGATCAGTATTGTTGTACATGTACATGTTGTACATGTGCATGTTGTTCTTAAGTAAAATTGTCTAGGGAATTGAAGAAAAAAATAAGGGTACATATACATTATTGCTACAGCATGGAATATTCTTTTATTACACCCATGCCACTGTCACAGTGCAAATGCACACTGCAGTGGAAGTCAGTAACTGACTGGACTCCAAAGCAAAGAGCGATCCCTGCAAAAGCAATCACACACTGCTTCAACCGAGAGTTCAGATGGCATGATACTCTGGATGACACGGCCCAAATGTAGCAAGGAACTACATTTAACGTACAACTCTGTTGTTTTACATTTGTGCATGCATTATTTATTGTAGGTAAGAAGAATTTTGGCTCCAAGGACTCAGCTGCAGAAATCTTCTTAACCCATCCACTATTTTTGATCCTCAAAACCAAGTTATACTTGTTTCTTTGCTACTAGTGGGCAGACTCAGCTGCAGAAATCTTCTTAACCAATCCACTGCTTTTGACTCACAAGAACAAGCTGTACTTTTATTTGCTACTAGTGGGTGACTCCACAATTACTAATTACACTTGCTGCAGACTGTTATTTTGGCCATATCACAGAAAGTGTACAGTCAATATTCTCTTAAAATGAGAATACTTCAAATATCTGTTTTTTTTTTTGGCACAGTATCAATAAAATTACTTTTATTGAAAAACAATTACATGATTATTTTAATTAATTAGCTTTTGTAACAATGCCCCATCTTTTAAGGTGATTAGATCCACCTATTAGATATCAAAAGTTACCTACATGTAGTTAGGGTTTTCATTCCTTTCGTTGACCAATGCACCAACCATTCTCCCATCCCTCCCACCCACCTTACATGACCACACAAAAAATGTTGTCATAAGCTTGAGGTATAAGTTACCATGGGAAAACAAACTCTGAAATGAAAGCCAGGCTTACTTTAATACATATATAATTTGCATCCTATGTGCTAAGAGTTTCATATGTAAACATAAAGCATATTTCATTAAAAAGAGTTATAAATCAAGGCTGTAACATTTAATCGCGCATCATCTTTTTTACTTTTTCTTTTTTTTCTGTTTTTGTTTTTTTTTAATATTTTGGTGTCCATGGTTGGCCGAGGTCAACTCGTAGTGTCAGAAAACAAAGGAATATATAAATGCATAAGTTACATAATAAGTTTACAATATAAAATGCAAATAACCTTGATTTGAATACTTATTTCTTACAAACGCACAGCGTTCGCGACTCTTCACATCTGGCGACCGCCTAGGTTTAAAAAAAATGCATTGAAATCTCCTCAGGTTTGACAGTGGGCTCCTCCCAGCCCCAAATGTGCTGGTATAAAAATGTTAAAACCCCAAGTTTCAGGTCTTGATCAATTTTACATCAAGCACATTCACAAGATCCCGATTTTTTTCATAACGTTATAATTCCAGATAATCCCAGTTTTCCAATTCTTAGAGATGTTTTTTTTAATTCATTGTATGATGAAGTGTTTTGGCTCCAGATTTCTGTTTTGTCTTCTCCTTCTGTATTTCCCTTCATTAATTATGACTGTGAAAATTCATCTGTTTTTGGTGACTTCTTTGGAGAATCTCTTTACATCCAATTGATATTTTCTTGATTTTGCATGTCCGCTCGCAAAAGAAAACACACACCAGTTCATTCTTTTCTTCCTAAATGTTCTCCTACTTCATTGCTCTTGCATAATTACCAATCCATCACGTAGCCTTCTGCACGTACTCATTTCCAAATGTTTGGCTCAAACCATGCAAAGTAAGAAATCATTGTACCAAATCATTGCAGTATTGTCCAACACCCTCCCAAGTTTTGGAGGTATCTTCCACAAATTTTGTTTTTAATATATTTAGAATGATAAATCCTGTTAACAAATAAATTTCAGAAGGTATAAATACTTCATTTCAGAAAGCAAGAGTTTAACTACTGAGGAACATCCAAGAAGTTACATGTCAAGTCTCTCGTCGGTAAGATCCTACTTTTATATAATTTTAACATTGGTTTTCTTTTGCTGTGTGTTGATCTTTGCTTCTCAAATTCCTTACTCTCAATATCGCATTCCATGTAACACTTATTTCTTCCTGATTGTCAACAGCGATCAGGTACCTGATCCTTAATTCTTTGTCTTATAGCATGTGCTCTTTATAAAATACTGCTCTTTCAGTAACTTAACTCCAAACTTCCACAGACATGTATCAAGTTTGCTTCTAATTAGTCAACACACGGTTTTATCTCTTCCAGTATTCGAGACTTATCTTCAGTATTTGTGTATAGCTAGAGTCTAAACTTTGGTTTTATTTCTCCAATTAAAAAAAGTCCATAGTTAGTAACACAGTGTTGCATTCCCAGAGCAGTAACCCAAGTCTTAATCGAAAATATGAGCGTTGTTCAATAGTATGTGCCAAGATGAGGTGGCATATGGGTGGCAGGATGTCTGGCGTTTGGGTAGATACTTCCAGTGGGAGAATTCCAGTACGGACCTGGAGCTGCAAAGAAACTAGATGATGTCACAGGTAGAGCAGGAGGATGGGGAGCCACAAAATTCATCTTTGGCTGATGCGCATGATAGGAGCTCATGTATGAAATATCTGTTGGGTACTTGTACACAGAAGACTCAGGTGGGTGGGGTTGCAAGGCTTGTGCAATCCCATGGAAGTCAAACTTATAAGCATAGCGCTTGCCATGGACCTTGGTCATGATGTTCTTGTCGTAGTAATAACGCAAGGCCCTGCTCAGCTTGTCGTAGTTCATGTTGGGCTTGCTCTTCCTCTCTCCCCAACGTCTTGCAACTTCATCTGGGTCAGTCATCTTGAATTCTCCGTTGGTCCCTTCCCAGGTAATGCAGTTGGCATTGGAGCTGTCCGACAGAAGCTCCAGCAAGAACTGCCACAGCTGAATTTGACCACTCCCTGAAATAGAGCGAAGAATGGTATTAGGCCAAATCATTACTGAGGAAACTTCAATACTGTACCGCAAATATTTCACTGTTATTAAGGTGGGGGGGGGGGGGATAAGTTCAAGATCTATAAGACAGAAACTGGGGAAAGGTAAGTGGGAAGATAAAGTTGTTGGATCCCAATGATTTTGCGATCTAAAGGTTCTTTGAAAGTCAACAATGAGGCATTAAACTTGTTACTTAGGCCACTTTATTAAATGTTACAAGAGCAAAGAAGAAGAAAGGTCAAAAAAGAAAGAACAGACCCATGACAAAAAGTAGTTGTGGTAATTTCATAAGAGAATAAAGATAACAGCAAATTTCAGTGATAGCAATGAAACTAAAAAATAGCCAGATTCATGCTACCAAGAAACTAAGAAATTTCTAGAAAAATACAGAAGCAACTGTACTGTAATTGCTGGAAAATTCACTGAACAATTGCAAGTACACAGGTGATTGTATAAAAATCCAAGCAAGCATAGCAAAGATAAACTATAAGAAAAATAACAATGCTACAGAGGCTGACCGAGGTATGGTGCTTTACAGTATTGGTGATAGAAATAAAGAAATGGATTATAACAGTGAAAACCATCTCAATGGTAAATTAAGGATGGAGATTGAGACAAGAATTAACCAGGAAATGCATTCACTTTTATTCTTCCATTAAAGCTGCTTTTTGCTACTCTTAACATACCTGGGTTTGCAAGTCGGCTGCTTGTTGGCCCAAGAATCTGATAGGGATCTGCTAAAATTGGAATAAATATTCACAATGTGACTTAATTCAGAATATTGTTAAAATACTTATGAAACATAACACTGGACAACATAGATTTTGCTTCCTGAATACTTTTGGGTGTTTCTTATGGACTTTGGTGTGAAAATCATGAAATTTCCCTATCATTCACTGTTGTTTTTACATTGCCTATATTTGTTATTTCAATTCATAATTCAAGTCAATTAAGATGTTGCCCACAATGTAAACGGAAACATTTTCCATCTTTTCCAGCATGCAAGGGCATGCTTAGGCAGGGCGGATGCTGCAATGCCAGGACAGGTTTTAGAAAAGCATCACGCTCATGCATTGCGTTAACGTGTATACCCGTTTGCGATCAGGTTGCCGTTTATGCTCTATGCACATAGCATATTGCGTATACTCATTATAATAAAGTAATTGTATTTTCAGGAGTATCTGTGATAGCAAAATGTCTCGCCAATGTTGCAAACGCCGCAATACTTTCTGTTATACTTGTGGCGCGTATATGCTTAAATCTCAAATGACTCCTCTTATTAAGAAAGTCTATGAATTCTACCTTGGCCTTAAAATTGGCGACTGAGACAAAGTCTGGTCTCCTCAGGTTGGTTGTACAACATGCACTGTTGATCTTAGAGCTTGGCTCAGAGGTATTCAGAAGTCAACGCTGTTTGCCGTCCCGAAGATATGGCAAGAGCAGAAGGATCATGTGACAGACTGCTACTTCTGTCTGACCAATGTGTCTAGTTTCTTTGCTAAAAACAAGAAATCCTATGAACACCCCAATCTCCCTTCTGCCATGACACCTGTGCCGTTTGATGATAGTCTTCCAGTACTAAAGCCACCAGAGACATGGAGCCAAGAAGAGGCAGACAAAGATGCCATGATGCACGAGCCAGGAATGGAAAACTACACTGATAACGATACAGATTTTGAACCCATTATGCCAAGTGACCCTCATCTGACAATTCAATCTGAGTTAAATGACCTGGTCGGAGACTTGGGTTCAAGAATGCAAAGATGGAATCTGCTATTACCAGGCACAAACACTCCTGTGAGGGATTTCGATATTTGAGACAGATGTTTCCCAGAATAACTGATGCCAAGATTAAGGAAGGTACTTTTGCTGGTCCACAAATCAAACAGATCATCAGTGACAGGCAATTCAAAGAATTGTTAGAGGGACCTGAGAAAATTGCATGGAAGATACTCTCTTGGCAACTACAGAGCACCAGACTAATTGTAGCTGGTTGACAACATGTTTCAAGCATACAAAACCATGAAATGCAACATGTCACTAAAGATTCATTTACTGCATTCCCATTTAGATTTCTTCCTCGCAAATCTTGGCGCTGTCAGTGATAAGCATAGTGAAAGATTTCACCAGGAGATTGCGGTCATGGAGAAACAGTATCGGGGCAAATGGAATCCACCGATGCCGGCTGATTATTGATGGACTCTTAAGTGAGCAGCCTCAGACACTGAGTACAAATGAAAATCATCAAAAAAATATTGTTAGCTTAGTTAAACTACTGTAAAGTGTCAGCACTGTTATGCAATTAAATGCATTATGCTCAAGAGTTAATTTCTTGCTTTTCCAAATTCATACATGACACAAGTAGCCTGAGATTGCATTTGTATTCAGCTTCAAGTGGTCTTTCCTAACCAGAACAAAATTCTGAGAAAGCATCACTTTTGAAAAAATTTGCTGTCCAGTGTAATTATAAGACTTGTATTACAGAAGTTAATAGGGTATGAAGTATCTGCATTCTTCTGCAGATTCAGTCAGTTAATGTACCACGTGTAGAATTTCTGAACCACATGGACCAGAGACGTTCAAATGTTCTTTGACATGTTCTGTTAGCCATTTTCAGATAAGGCAGTCAGTCTGGAGAATGCTCTGATCCCTGGACCAGGGAATATTACTCCAGGCCCTTTAACATCCCATGTCACTTACTGAATGGAAAATACATTTGGATATCAGGAGTGGATATAATCAGATCTCCATTCTCCCATCTCTGTCCATCACTGCCATGACTCCTTCTCAATCTTTCATCCCCAATTCCTTTGCTCAATTGCATGCAACATTGACACTGTCAACTTTAAACTTTGAACATGGAAAAGATGACTATCTATTAAAAGTCTTAATCAAACTAGGGCTACATCCACACTAGACCAGATAATTTTGAAAACGTCAGTTTCACATAAAAATGATAGGCGTCCACACCAGGCGTTTTTGAAAATACCTCCGCCCACATTAAAACCCATATTTGGGTGAAGCTTCTCCTACTGGGCAAACGCAGGACACGTCTACAGAAAACAAGCGACATGTTTGGTGTCGAATCTCGCTGTGAAAGTGTGTGTTTGTGCAGTTACAGACTAGAAAAACTTAAAAGGATATTGCCAAATGACAGACAGCTGTTGGCTCTCGCACAGGAGGATTTAAAACAAAAAAAATCACAAATACTGGAGTGTACAGAGGCAACCGACAGGGAGTTCACGGACAGATTGACCTGGCTGACGACGAACATTGAAAAACTGACTAACTCTGTTGTACTAATAAAGCACCTTGCTAAATGTATAAAACATGTCTGCATCAGTGTTATCTTGTATTTCCATACAATGTTACATTAGGCTGTTACACTTCTATTGTCAGAGAAGTACTTGCATAAGTAGGTAAACCACCTTCATATGAGCAAGGACAGAAAACAGGGCAAAATGAGTATACTTATTTATTCAGTAAGATATGGGTCAAAGTATTTGGTGAGTACATTTCTAACTCTTCTGGCTTCTGTCTCGTTGCTGTCTGTTCTGAAATTGTTAGGTTGCGTTCAGGAAAACAATGAAATGCCGCGCTGCCACCAGCATCTGTTCCGGCACATCATGACAATGTTTTTAGAAATTTCCGGTTACCCCGTCCACACTACTCTGCCCAACTGGCATTTTCAAATTTACACACTCTGGAGGACATTTTAGAAAAGCTCCATTTTCGGTGGAGGAAAACGTCATTTCGGTGTGGACAGAGGGTCAAAACGAAGAGAAAAAGCTTCAGTTATGGATTTATCCAGTCTCGTGTGGACGTAGCCTAGGTCGTAACAAGAAATCAGTGAGTAAAATTGGGCAAATGAAAATAACTTCTGCCGATAATGGCGATCATTTGCTTCTTTAGTTTGTATAACATTTTCACATTGACTATTCTAAATCAGTAGATTTGCTTCTTCTTTGACATGCAAATAATGATCTAGCCATATCTCACACTTGAAATTCAGCTGGTTTGTCAGAGTTGTTTGGAGAAACAACTTTCTAGCCAAATATGCTTGCATAATCACTGTTGTGAAATCTTTCTTGTACAAGTGCAATCAGGTAATATATCAGAATTTTTTTTTTCTTTGCAACACTCGTACTTATGTTCGGTATGTTTTTGTAATTTTATTAGTGAAGCTGGCACTGTTTTTAGCAACAGTAATTAATTTTAAATGACTCTAAAAATATACTGAATATGTTAAAAATCCCATTGGTCTACAACAGGAAATTAATATTCTTTTTTAATATTTAATACCTTATAAAAGGAATTAAAACCTATATTTCCAATTTTTGGTTATTATAATTTCTGTGAAAGTATCACTCACCTTTTATACTGACCTAAATGGAACTAAATATCATAAGAAGAATGCTGTGGATGCCCACAGTACTAGCAACCAAGAATGAACTTAAATCATAATTTTTGACTCTAAAAATTGTGAGTTTAATTAGAAGCAATTTTTTGAAGGGTTATAATCAGTACAATTGACAAAATGATAGAACTGACAGAATGGATTCACTTTCAGGATTCTCCAACTCATATTCTAGGCATTCATTCATCCATTTATGTATGTACAAAGTATGTACGTATGTATTTTATTGTCTTTATGTATTTGTACAATTCGTCTTTTTTTGCACATTGCTTGTCAGCCATTGTGTGTAGGTTTTCATTGATACTATTGTACTTCTTTGTTCTACTGTGAATGCCTGAAAGAAAATGAATCTCAGAGTTGTATAATGGTGACATACACGTACTTTGATAATAAATTTACTCTGAACTTGGAAATGCCTTGTGTCCGTTATTTTGATATGAGGGAACGGACAGTTTTGTAGGTCCCAATGATTTTTAAAGTAATCCTTTTAAAAACAGCATTAAAGTTTGTAGAAAGTATGCTCAATGTACCTTCCACTTAACATTGTACAAGGTTTTATACAAAGTTAACTTCAAATTAATTCTACCAACTAGAAGTAACCAGTTTCAGATAAATGAGTTATTAAATCTGTTAAGATAACAGGCAGAACACTTTAATCTGTCCACCATTATCAGCATGTCATATTTCACAACACTACCAATGGAGTTAAGGAAAGGTAAGAGGAATAATTTTTTCTGAGTGACAAATACATAAGATAATTAATAAACTTATAAAGAACATTTACAACTTCATAAAACATAATGCACAAGGAAAATCCCATGGATTTTGGCCCATGAGTTCAATTGCACTTTAAGATTAAAAACTGAAAAAAGTTCAAAATTTATATTTTGGGCCACAATTCCCCTTTCAATGATCTGGATCATTGTCAGTGCTATCACCAATATATGTGAATTAAAAGAGATGTGCAGCCTCAGTATTATCCACATTTATCACATCCATTGCTATTTCCAGAGTCAGATTTTCTCAGCGTGGAGTGTTTTCAAATACAAAATTCCTTCTAACAGAGAAAATGAGCGAGGACTTGTTGTCACTAACAGAATTGTGGAAAAGTGTTACTTTGAAATCGGTAATTGCAGAGAATGTGATAACACATTGCTTTAAAGTAGGAACTTAACACCAAAAATTGTTCTTGCTTACGTCTTTTGATTGCTATAAATAAGTTGGCTGAGGGCAAACAGCTTTACGAATCAGCTCTCTGGTTCAAAGACTTGTTCAAAACAGGCTGATCATACTAGCACAGCATAGTTTACAATCTACAATTTCATGTACCTATTGGTTGTCGAGGCTGGTCTTCTACTTTGGTCACATTTGAGGAAGGGGTTCCTGGCAAGAAAGAATAAAATGTTGATTAAGATCTTCTGCGTCAACTTATTCCTCAATGTCCTTCCACTGCATTTAGAGTTACAAATTACACCATTTTTGTTGAAGCATGAAGGTTATGATTCTGACTGTACTGAGTCACAATTGTTAACCCTTCCCATGTAGAAAGATGAACATTCAGTAGAATTTTGCGGGTATGGTCCTGCTTGCTGTGTGAGGTGCCATCAAGAGGGCATAGGACAGTGAATAGTCTTTAATCTATTCACTGGACTAGGCCCTCTTGTACATAAGACATAGGAGCTTATTTAGGCCATTCAGTTCAAGAAGTCTGTTCCACCATTCCATCACGGCTGACTTCTTATCCCTCTCAACCCCACGCTCTTGGCTTCCCTCCATAATATTTGACTCCCTTATTAATCAAGAGCCTATCAAATTCCACTTTAAATATACCCAATGACTTGGCCTCCAAGCCATCTGTAGCAACGAATTCAACAGATTCACCACCCTTTGGTTAAGAAATTCCTTCTCATCTCTTTTCTAAAGGAATGTCCTTTTATTTTGAGGCTGTGCCTTTCAATGTATAGTATGTTTCAAAGAGATCCCAGAAACCCCCTCTCTTCACTTTCTGATCTCCAGCAAGTACAGGCCCAGAGCTATCAAATGCTTCTCACATAGTAAACCTTTCATATCCGCGATCATCTTGCAAACCTCCTCTGGATCCTCTCCAATACCAGCACATCCTTTCTTAGATATGCGTCGAAAACTGCTGACAACAATCCTAGTGTGGTTTGAATAATGCCTTATTAAGCCTGCGTCAAAACCCTCTGACTAAATAAATTGCTCCTCACCTCTGGTCTAAAATTGAATTGAATTGAATTGAATTGGATTGGATTGAATTGACTTTATTACTTACACCCTTCATATACATGAGGAGTAAAAATCTTTGTTATGTCTCCATCTAAATGTGCAATTATAGTAATTTGTAATAAATAGTATGTACAATGGGTCAGTCAATATAACATAGAAATACAATCATATCAGTGTGAATTAATCAGTCTGATGGCCTGGTGGAAGAAGCTGTCCCAGAGCCTGTTGGTCCTGGCTTCTATGCTGCGGTACCATTTCCCAGATGTTAGCAGCTGGAACAGTTTGTGGTTGGAGTGACTCAGGTCCCCAATGACCCTTCAGGCCCTTTTACACACCTGTCCTTGTAATTGTCCTGAATAGTGGGAAGTTCACAACTACAGATGCTCTGGGCTGTCTGCACCACTCTCTGCAGAGTCCTGCGATAGACGGAAGTACAGTTCCCATACCAGGCAGTAACGCAATCAGTCAGGATGCTCTCAGCTGTGCCCCTGTAGAAAGTCCTTAGAATTTGGGGACCCATACCAAACTTTTTCAACTGTCTGAGGTGAAAAAGGTGCTGCTGTGCTTTTTATGTACAGACCACGTGAGATCCTCGGTGATGTGGATGCCAAGGAACTTAAAGCTGTTCACCTTCTCAACCCCAGGTCCATTGATGTCAATAGGGGCTAGCCTGTCTCCATTCCTCCTGTAGTCCACAACCAGCTCCTTTGTTTTTGCAACAAACAAATTAAATTCTTGTATTCTGAGGTTGTACTCTCCGATTCCAGACTCCCCACTGACTGGACTGTTAATTAGGACCCCAACACCATTACTTACAACTACAACCTGTATCAACAACCTACCCATTGCCGGAGTAATAAGTGACTTTCATTTGAAAGGGACTTAGGATATTGTGCCATTTTCTTCCTCTTCAATATGAATGAAAGCATGTGCATCCCATTCCTCAGATTTCCCCTTCCCTCCCTCTATGCAGTCTTCCACCCAAATCCTTTCATAATTCTTTGGCAGACTGGAAGATGTGAAGGTCACTTTGGTTGGAAGAATAGAACAGCAGAAAACTGTTCAAATGGAGAGAGACTACAAAATACTGCTCTCCAGATGCAGAGAAACCCAGTTATCATCCAATAAGAGGGAAAATGGAACATTGGTTCACATCAGAGGAATTGAATGTAAAAAATGGGGAAGTTTGCTGTAGATGTACAAGACGTACGGCACTGCCTCTACTTCCTTAAGAGTTTGTGAAGATTTGCTATGACATCTAAAATTCGGACAAACTTCTAAAGATGTGTAGTGGAGAGTATATTGACTAGCTGGATCACAGTCTGGTATAGAAACACCAGTGCCCTTGAATGGAAAGTCATGCAGAAAGAAGTGAATACAGCCCAGTCCAATACAGCTGAAGCCTTCCCCACCACTAACCACATCTACATGGAGGGTTGTTGTAGGAAAGTAGCATTCATCTTCAGGGACACCCACCAGTCAGGTCATGCTCTCATCCCACTGCTGCCATCAGGAAGAGGGTGCAGGAACCTCAGGAATCACACCACCAGGTTCAGGGACAGTTATTACCCTTCAACTATCAGGCTCCTGAATCAAAGAGGATAACTTCACTTGTCTGATCACTGAACTATTTCCTCAAACTATGGACCCACTTTCTCCTCATCTCATGTCCTCAATATTTATTGCTTAATTATTTTCATTATTACTTCTTTTTTTTTTCTTTTGCTTTGTGTTTACACAGTTTGTTGTCTTTACTGGTTGTCCACACTATTAGCATGGTCTTTCATTGACTTGTTATGGTTATTGGATTTACTGAGTACGCTCACAAGAAAAGAGATTTCAGGCCTGTATATGGTGACATATACTCTGTACTTTGATAATAAATTTCCTTTGAACTTTTGAAATTTCATGCTAGTGAGACCGCATCTGGAGTGCAGCATATAAATTGATTTCTTTACTTATGGTGGGATATTCCTGCACTGAAGATATTCTTGAAAGCAAACAACGGAGAAACCATAAATCTGAAATAAAATGCTACAGATGTCTTCTGCAGAAAGTGAAGCAAATTCAATCCTGAGATGAAATGTTAGCCCAGTTTCTCCCTTTGCAGGCGCTGCCTGACCTGCTGACTACCTCCAGCTCTTTCTGCTTTCATTTTAGCTCCGAGAAGGTGAATTAGGTTGATTCCTGGGTTACAAGGTTATTTTAATAGGAAAGTCCAGTAGGCTGGGCCAGTACTAATTAGAATTTAGAAAGGGGCAGAAATCTAATTAAAGCAGACGAAGTATTAAAGGGCATGAAGAGGATGTTTTGTCTCATTGGGAGATCTAAAATTAGCAGATACAGTTGCACAATAATGGGTTACCTACCTCAGAGGGGAGAAACTTCTTCAAGAATCTCTGAATCTTTGGAATTCTTTACTCTAGGGAGCTGTTGTGGCTGACGCATGGACTATACTCACATGTTATTATATTTTGAGTTGCAGCTCAGTAACAGGCCTTTCAGACCAGTGAGCCCCACTGCCCCAATTACATCCATGTGACTAATTAACCTGCTGAGTATATACTTCCTTGGAATGAGGGGGGAAACCGGAGCACCTGGAAGAAACTCACGTGATCACAGGCAAAGTGTACAAACCCCTTACAGACAGTGGTGGGAATGGAGCTCGTGTCTCTGGCACTGGGCTAACCACAATGCTGTTGTGCAGCCCTGTGTCTGAGGGTTACAAAGAAACAGGGAGAAAAGCAGAGTAGACGGGGATGGGGATGGCCCACAGTGGAGCAGGTTTAAAGGGATAACTTAGCAACAGAGGCAATTAGATCGTGACTGACCATGTCCTGTGTGATGTAACAAGATGGCTGTCCAGTGCCCACTGCTCCTACTTCCATTCAAATGAGAGTTAATAGAAACATAGAAAACCTACAGCACAATACAGGCCCTTCGACCCACAAAGCTGTGCCAAACATATCCTTACCTGAGAAATTCCCTAGGGTTACCCATAGCCCTCTATTTTTCTGAGCTCCGTATACCTGTCCAGGAGTCTCTTAAAAGACTCTATCATATCTGCCTCCACCACCGTTGCCGGCAGCCCATTCTACACACTCACCACCCTCTGCGTAAAAAACTTACCCCTGACATCTCCTCTGTACCTACTTCCAAGCACCTTAAAACTGTGTCCTCTTGTGTTAGCCATTTCAGCCCTGGGAAAAAGCCTCTGACTATCCATACAATCAATGTCTCTCATCATCTTATACACCCCTAACAGGTCACCTCTCATCCTCCATCACTCCAAGAAGAAAAGGCTTAATTCACTTAACCTATTCTCAGAAGGCATGCTCCCCAATCCAGGCAACATCCTTGTAAATCTCCTCTGCACTCTTTCTATGTTACAACATTCTTTCTACAGTGAGGCGACCAGAACTGAGCACAGTACTCCAAGTGGGGTCTGACCAGGGTCCTACATAGCTGCAATAATGTTGAACTTAATACACTTAGTGGCCACTTTATCAGGTACGCCTCTACATCTGCTCGTTAATGCAAATATCTAATCAGTCAATCATGTGGCAGCAACTCAATGCATAAAAGCATGTAGACTTGGTTAAGAGGTTCAGTTGTTCAGACCAAACATCAGAATGGGGAAGAAATGGGACTTAATTGACTTTGACCCTGGAATGATTGTTGGTGCCAGACAGGGTGGTTTGAGTATCTCAGAAACTGCTGATCTCCTGGGATTTTCACACACAACAATATCTAGTATTTATAGAGAATGGTGCAAATCAAAAAAAGAAAATATCCAATCACAAACAAGAGAAAATCTGCAGGTGCTGGAAATCCAAGCAACACACACAAAATGGTGGAGGAACTCAGCAGGCCAGGCAGCATCTGTGGAAAAGAGTAGTCGACGTTTCGGGCCGAGACCCTTCAGCAGGATTGGAGAAATGAAAGATGAGGAGTCAGAGTTAGAAGGAGTTAAAAGTTAGAAGTTTTTCTCCAGTCCTGCTGAAGGGTCTCGGCCCGAAACATCAACTGTTTACTCTTTTCCATCAGATGCTGCCCGGCCTGCTGATTTCCTCCAGCATTTTGTGCATGTTGCAAGAAAATATCCAGCAAGCAGCAGTTCTGTGGGGAAAAAAATGCCCTGTTAATGAGGGAGGTCAGAGGAGAATGGCCAGACTGATTCAAGCTGACAGGAAGGTAACAGTAACTCAAATAACCACGTGTTAGAGCAGTGGTGTGCAGAAGAGCATTTCTGAACACACAGCACATCAAACCTTGAAGTGGATGGGCTACAGCAGCAGAAGACCACAACCATACACTCACTAGCCACTTTATTAGGTACAGGAGGTACCCAATAAAGTGCCCACTGAGTGTATGTAATATGTTGGCATGGACTGGTGTCTGTCCATGAGTCCCACTCCCCACAAGTAATCGTTGTCACCTTGATGAGCACAGACTATGCAGGAAAAAAGGCTGACCCACTGTGACTTCTTGTGTAATGTGTGTGGAGACAAGGGTCCCCATTGATCAGTATTACAGACTGTAAACTTATTACCCTTTGGCGGAACTCCAGCATGACTTCCCCACCCTGATCGTCTGGTTGCATCATAAGGCAGATCTAAAAATAGAAAGTGGAATGAATGAAATAGTCATCAATTAAATTACTCTGACACAGTTACAGAACCGTCGCAGACTGGTGGCTGGTGATAACCCTGGACGTCTGGTGTGAAGCGTTATTTATCTCTTTAACAGAACCAAACTGCGGTAGCCGCTGTGGGCCAACTTGGACCGTGCTCACCTAGACCTGGCAGCTGTACTTCCTATTCACACTGTTGCTGCAGTCTTTGCAGCCCTCCAGCTCATGAAGTTCAGTTCATTGTCAAATGCACACGCACATGTAGGCACAAATGTGACATAGAACATACTTACATCAGAAAACACAAGAGACTCTGCAGATGCCGGAAATCCAGAGCAACAAACACACGCACAAAATGCAGGAGGAACTCAGCAGGTCAGGCAGCATTTCGGGAAAGGAATAAACAGTTGATGTTTTGGCCTGGTGAAGGGGCTTGATCTGAAACGTAGACTGTTTATTCCTTCCCATAGCTGCAGCCTGGCCTGTTGCGTTCCTCCAGCATTTTGTATATGTACTTGCATCAGACGGTGTGTTTGTGTTCGTTGCCAAGGCTGTGAAGTAACGTGGCTCATGAGCAGCAACAAAGCTCCTGGCAGTGCCTCCTCGCACACAGCATCTGCCAGCTTTGGTCTTCAAGGCTTAGGATTATGTGCTCTGCAACAAGGTTGGTCCTTTCACTGGTCGCTGGCCTTCTTGTACAAATCACAAGCGAGCTGCCTGCCTTCAGCAAACCACAACCCTGTGCAACATGTTGTTATTCACTGTGTGGAACCCATCCGGTGCAGGCTGTCATGTGCCCAGCCACCCAGGCGAATGCCTTATCCTCTCTCTCCTACGTTCCCCCTCATTTCCTGGCAGTTTTCTCGAACTGGTCTTTGGCAGCTGAGGTGCCATGGTTAGTGCAACACTATTACAGCACGGCGCATCTATTCCAGCGCTGTCAGTACGCTCTCCCTGTGACAGCCTGGGTTTCCTCCAGGTGCTCTGGTTTACTCCCATAGTCCAAAGACATACTGGTTAGTAGGTTAGTTGGTCATTGTAAACTGTCCTGTGATTAGGCTAGGGTTAAATAGGTGGGTTGCTGGGCGGCACGATTCATTAGGCTTGAGGGGCCTATTCTGTGCGTTTCCTAATAAATAACTAAATATTGGAGAGTATTTCAAACTACAATATATTTTTCAACTTGAAAGCCAAACTCTTTTTGCAAATCCTGACAGGAACAGTGCAGGGTGCCTTCTTAAGCAACCCATAGCATTAGAACATTGAACAGTAAAGCATAGTACAGGCCCTTTGGCTCATTATGTTGTGCTAACCGATATAGTCCTACTCCATGAACAATATAACCCTTCCGTCCTACACAGCCCGTGACCTTCCATCTTTTCTTACACCCATATGTTTATCAAAGAGTCTTTTAAATGTCCTTATGATATCAGTGTCAACCATTACCCCTGGCAGGGCATTCCAAGCACCCTCCAGTCTCTGTATGAAAAATCCTACCTCTTACACCTCCCCTAAACTTCCCTGCACTCCAACCAAATGTATTCTGCTATTGGCCATTGCCACACTGGGAAAATTTGCTGGCTGAACATACTATATATGCCATAGCATCTTCTTTCTGACATTTCTGTCTGACATTCCCACAGTGAATTTATTTGGGCATTAACATAATATGCCATGTATGTTTACCACACTGAGGGAGGGTAGAATTCAATCTCTAGGTATGTTTCTAAAGATATATCTTTACCACTGGCCACTTCTCAGTTGCATTCGCGTTGCAGAATCTTACCGGGTCTCACTGTCAGTCTCTGGGTTGGTTCAGGATAAACTGATGGATTTGGAAAAATGAATGTTGCACCCCCTACAAAGATAAAGAGGAAATACAATTAATGCAATCAAGTGCAAACAGCGATTTCCCAAATACAACTGCATCATTTTACCATACTGATTCCAAGATCACTGAGCAGTTGGCCCCTGTGGTTGGAAGGGAATAATCAACTAAATTCTTGGTTGCTCTTTGGAAATCATCACAATTCAGGATGCCACAGTAGCATAGCTTTTGGCATAATGCTATTCCAGCACCAGTAACCCTGGTTCAATTCCTGCCACTCCCTGTAAGGAGTTTGTACGTCCACCCTATGATGGTGTGGGTTTCCTCCTGGTGCTCCAGTTTCCTCCCACAGTCCTCCCAGTTTCCTCTCACAGTCTACACAGATGTACAGGTTAGTAGGTTATTGACATATATGGATAATTGGGTAGTGCGAGCTTGTTTGGCCAGAAGGGCCTGTTACCATGTGGTATTTCTAAATCTAAACAAAAATCCTAAAACTCCAGCATTGGTGTGGGGTATGTGGAAAAGTCTAGGATATGGGTGATAGTGGGTAAAGAAAGAACAAGTGGACTGAATGTGATTGCAGGGTTTTTTTTTGTACAATTCAGAGATCTTCATGAGCAGAGTTACACTGAGAAAAAGGAGGCAACCAACACATTTCTTCACAGCAATAAGGGTTGGGGTCGGGCTCAGCTCCTTTGGAAGATGTCTCCCTGAAAGAAATTCATTACCACCCATGAGCTGCAGTCCACATGCTTGGCAAAGGGGTCAGAGGATTTGTCAGACCTCCTGTTGAGTCACGTTGTTCTGGAGAGCAAGTATTACACAGGCACACCGTTTATGTTGTGAATCACCCCGGAGAGTAAATGGCAAGTTCATGTCAGGGACAAATAAAACAATTTGATGCAATAAAAGTCAAAGACAAAATAAAATGTATGTTCAGCTTGGTGATGTAGTGGTTAGAGTAACACTTCAGTGACCTGGGTTCAATTCCACTGTTGTCTGCGAAGAGTTCATATATTCTGCCTATGACTGTGTGTGTTTCCTCGGGGTGCTCCAGTTCGACCCACATCCCAAAGATGTACATGTTAGTAGGTTAATTGGCCTCACAGGACCAGGAGGGCCTGTTATCGTACTGTATCTCTAAAATAAAGCAAAGATCAAGAGTAGCAGCCTGGAATCAAATTAGAGAAGGGAGAAAAGAGCTGGTTACATGGTTCTCAGCTCAACACAGGAACCGAGGGACCGAGATTTCGCCTATTGTCATTTCAAATAGCACAGATTATCAAAGGGAAAATAATGATATAATGCATCACGTACAGTGAAAAGCTTGCCTTGCACAGCGTTCATACAGATCAGTTCAGAACAACAGTGACAACAGCGCATTAAGGCAGTACAAATTAAAACAAAAACACAATGCAGAATAAAGTGATACAATTACAGAAAAATGCAGTGCCGGTAAACAGTAAGCTACAAAGTCATAACAAGATAGATTGTGAGGTCAGTAGTCCACTTTATTGTACTAGGGAACTATTCAATATTCTTATAGCTGTCCTTGAGCCTGGTGGATCATGCTTCCAGGCTTTTGTATCCTCTGCCCGACGGGAGGGAGAGAAGAGAAAATGTCTGGAGTGGGTGGAGGCTTTGATAATGTTGGCTACTTTACTAAAGCAATGAGAAGTGTAGAGAGAGTCTACGGACAAGAGTCGGGTGCCTGTGAATTACTGAACTGTGATGCAGTTTCTTGTGGTTACAGGCAGAGCAGTTGCCATACTAAGCTGTGAGGTATCTGGATAGAATGCTTTCTATGGGCTATCGATAAAAGCTGCTGAGGGTGAAAGGGACATGCCAAATTTCTTTAGTCTCCTGCGGTAGCAAAGACACTGGTGACCTTCCTGAGGCTGTTATATCATGGAAAAGATGAAGGAAGTGACTGTAATTACAATGGAATCAGACATTTTGCATTCAATTAATTGATGAAATATCCACCATCTAGAAACGCCAAAACAGCTCTTTTTGCATTGAATCAATAGCACAGAAATAAGCCATTTAGACCAAATAAACAAAATGTGTCATTTGAGTGCACACAAGCATTGTCTGTTGCTAATTACCTCCTCCCTCCATGCCATGCCCCCTTTGGGAGTGCCAATGCTCCCAGTTAATTTGTTCAGCATCAAACAGTCCATCAAACCTTATATTTCACATCCTCGCTGGTCTCATTAATAACTACCGATAAATTCTTTACACTTAGCTTCTACCTCCTTCCCTATTATAACCTGCACTCACCAACCACAGGAATCAAAGTCCCTGTCCACCTCCTTAAAAAAACAACTCATGACAGTAAGTACTTCAGTCTGGTTTCTTATTTGTCATCCCTTCACTGGGTAAGTGAGCTTGTTTTTTTAAATTTTTATTTATATAGAGATAAAGCACATTACAGGTCCTACCAGTGCAACCAGTCAGTATGACCCAGCAATCCAACTATTTACCCCTAGCCTAATCAGAGGACAATTTACAATGACCAATTAGCTTACTAACTGGTACACCTTTGGAATGTGGGAGGAAACTGGAGCATCTGGAGGAAACCCATGCACTCATGGGTAGGACATACAAATTTCACAGAACTCGCTGGAACTGAACTCCAAACTCCAAAGCCTTGAGTAGTCTAAATGTAGTCGTTTCTGATTCCATCACCTCCCCTTACCCCACACATCCTCTTCATCTCACTTTAAGCCTATTCATTTTTCTTTTTGATATTCACGCAGTGGGAGAAAAAGTTGGGAAGCTGGAAAGATATCAGATAGAAACAAAGGCGAGTGCAGAAAAGGAGAGAGTACTGTCAGAAATTCATGACCATTCATGCATCTTTGGTACGTAGGAATTACATTCACCTGGCCACAAAGAGAGGCATTTAGGTCACCTGCTGAAAGCTAGTCAGACTCAACAGAAACAGAAAAACTCTGGAAAAATCCTTGAAACTAAATATTAGTGAATAAAATCACATCACCCATACAAATTGCAATGTTATTTAAAGGTTGATGAGCAAAAACTGGAATTTCTCTTACGCACATCAAATATTAGAAGGTCTTACATTTGCCAAGTAGTGATAAATAATGAAAATTTTTCACAAATCCTTTTCTGTAACACGCTGCATACTAGAAAAGAGGTATAAAAAGATGTATTGCCAATCTAACTTTGTAAAGCCCATTATCCACACATAACCTAAATAACCTACCTCCCTGTCGCATAATAGTAAAATTCTCCTCTCCTACACATCCCCGATCCTCTGTAGCCCAATCAAAATCCTAATATTGGTATTCAGGGATAAATTACATGTCCCATTCTAGGTCCTATGCCTTGGTTTTGCAACTTAGTTTTGAATTTTTTTTTTATCAAGAAAGAGGACAAACAAGAAAGGGTCTGGCTATTGTTGGGTTTTGGCCAATGCTCATCTAGCTAGCTGTGGTTCAGTATATGTACTGGGATGTAGGGTTGGGGAGAATGGAAAGTTGGTGGTTGACAGCTCAGTTTTAATATATTACCTGTGTTTCTGGCGTGCATCAGACGCGGAGAGTTTTGCAAGGCTTTATCGACATCATCTGAAGTCAAATGAGGAAGTGGTGCTGCAAAATAGGAAATGATTCGATTCAAAAGTCACCAAAACGTTATCCTTTTGAAAAGTGACAGTTACACAGGAAAAAGTTTGTGCCAACTATGGATTTAAAAAAAAAATGAAGTATTTATTGACAACACTGTGTCAGCCAATGAGATGGAGATGGGGAGGGGCATATCACTCAGAGCAAACAGTCTGTTGTTTAGTAAACAGTCAGTTTACTCAACAAACAGAGACTGTTTAAAAGGGGAGGAGGAATCTATCTATTTATTTATTTATTTAGAGATACAGGGTGGAACGTGCCCTTTTGGCCCAATGAACCATGCTGCCCAGCAAAGCACCTACTTAACACTAGCCTAATCACAGGACAATTTACAATGACCAATTAAACTACTAACTGGTACGTCTTTGGACTGTAACAACTTCTCCCATTAAAGGCAGGGTAGGTTCCGCTGAAAGGAAAATAAAATGTAGTATAGCTACCTAAGTATAGGGTATGTGCTGTACTGATATCACCAAATATCATTAAAAGGAAATTGCCCAATCATCTGCAGTCTGGCTGGCTTGGCATTATCACTAAACGCAGCATTAAAAAATAAATGTTCTGTCCTGCAAAGGAATAGGCTTACTGAAACCTCTCAGCTATTCTGTATCTTAAGCAATAACGTCCCTGTTTCTATTACTGCCAGTAATGACCAGTGCACTATTTTGCAAAGTTCTAGTTCTGTGCATGCATAATCATTGGCGAGGCCTGATTTGGAATATTGAGTGCAGTTTTGATCACCAACCTATAGAAAACATGTAAATTAGGTTGAAAAAGTACAGAGAAAATTTACAAGGATGTTGCTGGGACGGAGGACCTGAGTTATAAGGAAAGATTGAATGGGTTAGGATTTCATTCCTTGGGACTTGGAAACTGAGGGGAAAATTGATAGAGATATGCAAAATTATGATGGGTATAGAGAGGGTAAATGAGGCTTTTTCCACTAAGGTTGGATGGAACTACAACTAGAGCTCATAGATTAAGGGTGAAAAGCAAAATGTTTAAGGGGAACACAAGGGGAAACTTCTTCACATAAGAGGGTCATGAGAGCATGGAATGAGTTTCCAGCACAAGTATTGCAAGTGAGCTCGAGAAGTTTGGCTAGGTACATGGATTGTAAGGGTATGGAGAGTCATGGTCCAGGTACAGATCAGTGGGAGTAGATAGTTTAAATGGTTCAGCAGGGACTAGATGGGCCTGTTTCTAAGCTGTACTTTTCTATGACCCTCTATCTATGCCGTGTGTATGAGTGGGTAATGCCAATTCTCACTTGATTTGTTCTTATTATTTGAAGGGCCAAGGTACATTTTTTGAGCATTCACTGCCAGTGCTGAGAAAAGCAAAATACATGACACAGGTGAATGTGCAGCAATAATTAGGCTTCATTAAGGTTTGCATTTACAGCATTTTCAGGTAGAAGGAGAAAATGGGGTTCCATAGGTGTCAAGTCCTGGGAAAGAATGAGTTGAAGTAAATAGAAATAGTGCATTGTCTATTGATTTCGAGGGAAGTAAAAATTGCAGATGCTATAAATCTGAAGTAAAATAGAAAATACTCTGGAAATACTCAGCAGTTTAGGCAGCATCTGTGGGAAGATTCAAAGAATTATCACTTCTGACTGATTATCTTTCATCAGAAGTGGACAAAGCTCTCAAAGAGGCATTTTCTCATCTGTAACTGCTCAGACATTAACAGCTAGGGTTTTGCCAGAACCACTCAGCAGCAGACCCAATCCTATCTCTGGCACAAATCGGGACAAAAGAGTTACATTTGAGAGGGAACTGGAAAGGAATGCCTTTTTAAAACATTTATTTATTGAGATACAATGCGCAATAGGCCTTTCTGGTTGAGCCACATCACCCAGCAATCCCCCAATTTAACCCTATCCTAATCACGGGGCACTTTGCAATTAACCTACCATCCGGTACGCCTTCGGACTGTGAGAGAAAACCGGAGCACCCGGAGGAAACGCACACGGTTACAGGAGACTGCACAGCGGAGGGACTATCATGGCAACAGACTGAATTACTGATCAAAGAGCTTTGGTAAAACCGATGATGAAATTAAAGGGGTGACCCCAGTCATGTACCTACAATATGCAGATAACGCTTACACGTTTATACTGGGATGCCAAAGATGAAGTCACCAAAGGCTCATTCGCTGACACAAGAGATTTTTTTATCAGTCGATGAGTCTCCTTGTCATGACTGACACCAGAAGCCTTAAAATTAACATCCACAAAGCGAAGTTCCACCAGCAAACTGAACTTGCTGCATGGCCCTGTCCTCCGACCATCAAAACCCATGATGAGGAAGATTATGTAGACCGCTTCCCATTATCTTGGGAGCCAACTCTAAGTGAAAGATGGGCATGAATGCAGACAATCACCATTGTCTTCAGTACACCAGCACGGCCCTTGGCGGCACAAGGAACAGAATACTTGAGGATCAAGATGCCAAACCCAGTCCAAAGTTTATGGGTCACAGAGCAGCAGTAATCTTTGCCCTCCTGTTACCAATTAACTGGTAGAATAAAAAAAATGTAGTATTCTTTCCTGGGTCAAAATCCCCAGCACTCCATCCTAATTACACTCAACTAGTTCATTTCATTATTCATTGTTTCGAGCAAAGATGCACAAGGAAGGCCCTCAGTTCTGAACTCCATCACAGAAAGATGATTGTCTGGTGAATGAAGGAGAGCATTTAAATATGGTGTCAAAGTTTTCTTGAAGAAGCGTAATAGCCCCACTGACTTGAAGGAATTCATGGTCCGTGACCAAACAAATGGAGAAGGAGCACTTCTTCCTGCACTGAGAACTCGAGTCCACTTGGTGGAAGCACACAAAAGCTCAGGGAACATTCACGCGCTCTCCATTACCTCCAGCCTCACCAGCTTTGGCCCCATAAGCACATCGAAATGCACAGAGGCAAATTATCTTCTATTTTTATTTTCAATTCAGGTTGTTGGGTATACTTAAGGCAGAGGTTGAGAGTTTCTTGATTGGTCAGGGCATGAAGGGATACGGGGAGAAGGAAAGAGATTGAGGCGGAGAAGGAAAATGGACCAGCCATGATGAAATGCTGGAGCAGACTTGATGGGCCAAATGGCCTAATTCTGCTCCAATATCTGGCGGCCTAAAGGAAAGACTAACAGCAAAATTAAAGCTGAAAAATGGAATCAAGGGATTAACTCTCCAATGCAATGTAAAAACTCTGCTCAAAACAAGAGGGTTATGTTTGTTGTGAATCTCTAATCTTAGCACTGGCACCTTATGTAAGAGTTCTTCAGGAAAGTTTCCACATCCAGCCGTCAGAGTCTTCATCATGGGTCTTTTAATGAAGATTCCAATGAAAGGTAATCAAAGTGAAATATTAATTCTCTTTTTCTCCACCGACTGCTGAGTATTTCCAGTATTTTCTGCTTTATATTTTACAGAGAGCTGATCTTGTAGTATGTATAACAACTGCCCAGCTAACAAAGCAACTACAGTAGTGCAGACTTTCATCCGGAAAGCAGAGCATAAATTGGAAGAAGACATGTTTATGCCACAGAGGTCACTATGAATACTATGCTCAGTTCTGAACCATGAGAGACAGGAAGGTACAGGAGGTCCAGACCTGAAGGTCTATAAGAGTGAGCCTGGGGAAAGACTGGGGGGACATGGCTCTTGCAGTTCTGAGAGAACATTACAAGTATAGATGTCTACATAACCAAAATGGGTGAAGATTAATTTAGTACAAATTGTCAGGAAGTTTCTTCATTCAGCAAGTTTGAAGCTTGTGGACAAGATGATAGTACCAAAACTTTGGAATCATGCAAGTAACATTTGGACACAGTTGATATGGAAATCATTCCTGAGTGGATAAGTTAAGATGGAGATTGACACTTGGTATGAACGATAGCAATGACAACAGAATTCCCATCCCCATCCATGAAGCTGTCCTCGGCCCCAATTAGGAAGATCAAAGTTAACCTGAAAGAGGACTTTGGGGTCAATTAAGTAGAGTTGCTGGTAGAACTCAAAAATTAACAAAAATGAAACAGAAGAACTTGAAATTACTTACAGAGTAGAAGAGGAGAGGGTTAGGAAGGACAGGTGGGTGAGGTCATTGTCGGGGTAAATCACAGGCCAGTAGCAGCCCTTCATTATGCTGTGGAGCTGGGAGAAGGACATTTGCTCCTCTTGGCTCCCCATCAAGCTGTATATGAAAAAGACTCACCTTTTTGGTGATGGCTATTTCCTTGGCCACAGGCAGGAGAGGAAAACCTGAGGAACACTTGAAAATGCATTGCTAAATTAGTCACCATTTGATGACCGCTTAATGTCTACAAAAAAATCACAAAGTATAACAGTTTCTGATCAAAGGTCATAGGCATGAAACATTAACTCTGTGACTGTCTCCACAGGTGCTGCCTGAGCTGCTGAGTATTTCCAGCATTCTCCGTATTAAGAACAGTTTCTACCTCAGGTTTTCCTGTCATGGATATGGCTTAGAGATAAAAGGAATAAATTACTTCACTACAGCAGAATTAGAATCAAGAGAAGCAGAATAACTCCTGAGAGACAGAGCTGAACAGTGGTTACACGTGACCCCACCATCATTACCCCTCACTGCATTCCCCTAACTATCAAGGTAAATGGTGTCGACCAGATCAATTTGAAAAGGCAAGAATATCTTTTGAGGCACAACAAAGTCAGCAGCTCCCTCAACCTTTTGCTATGAAGTCTGAAGGTATGATTTCCTAAGGTCTTGGACCTTGGATTTTTTGTCAGTAGTTTTACATGTGAATATGAACCAGAATTATTCTCTATTCTAACAGTACTCCAGATGATATTCAGTTGTAATTAAGCTTGGTTGACGTGATCATTTCTGACATAAAATCAATTACTCTAAATAAACAATAAACACGTATATTTACCTTGACTTTCTTAACCTTCTAATACTTTTGCTAGAGTTTGCTTCCTTAAGACTATCAAATGTTGGAGCAGTATTAGGCCATGTGGTCCATTGAGTCTGCTCCACCATTCAATCATCGCTGAGTTATCAACCTTCTCAAATCCATTCTCCTGCTATAACATTTGATGCCCTTATCAACATCTGTTTTAAATATGCCCAATAATTTGGCCTCTACAGCTATCTGTGACAATGAATTAACACATAGGAGCTTCTTACTGATACTGATGACTGTTTTGGGGAGAAGACAGCACATTCCCAGGCGAGCATGCAGTTAAGTAGCTCACCCTGGTAGTGCAAAGTTCCAGTGGTGACCTCAGCTTTACCCTTCCTTTGATAATAATAAGGCTGAGTTGGCCTTAAGCCAATGTTAAGGAGGCTGAAGCATGACAGGTAATGGACAGCAGTAGAGTCGTCAGTACAGTGCCCTCCTCTCTGCACTTTATATTGCCATATAATGCTCTAGCAAGAAGCTTCCTCAACATCAGCTATTCACTAGCCCCATCTGTACAACAAATTTGGGAGCCTGCATCTATTTGCTGTACAGCTCATTTGGGGGTAACCAAATGAAGTTTAGACAACTTAATTAGTTAGTTACAACAGCCTTGAACCTCAGCATGGTTTTCTAGTTCTAAATGGTCAATGAGCTCTGCAACATGAGAAGCCAGAAGTTCAAACTTATCAATGATCAGTGCTTTGCTCTAATCCCACTCTAACTTTTACCTCTTCTCAATTGCCTATCACATCTCCTTGGGTCCCCTTCTCCTTCCCATTCTCCCATGGTCCTCTCTCCTCTCCTATCAGATTCCTTCTTCTCCAGCCCTTGACCTTCAGCACCCACCGGGCTTCACATCACTTTCCAGCAAGCCTCCTTCCCTCTCCCCCACCTTTTTATTCTGGAATGTTCCCCCCTTCCTTTCCAGTCCTGAAGAAGGGTTTTGGCCTGAAACGTCAACTATCTATTCATTTCCATAGATGCTGCCTGACCCGCTGAGTTCCTCCGCCATTTTGTGTGTGTTGCTTTGTATTTCCAGCATCTGCAGACTTTCTCATCTTTATTAGTACTTTGCCTCCTGCATTGATAAAGACCCATAAATTAAGGAGCAGTGTCCATGGATAAAGCAGGCACTGACACTGGGCCTTTTGCATTGGGCTTCAGACGTGCGTCGCCAATATCTGCTCTACTCAAGAATGCCAGACCTACATACAAGGTATACATACATACATCAAGGGCAAATTAACGGTGCAGAGCCAAGGAAGTAAGATTGTAAAATCTAACTCCAAGAAAACATGCCATTCCTGTCACCAATCCTCCTCCATTCTAACCCGTCCAACCTCCATTGCCGTGCCACACCCATGATTGTAAGATATAGAAGCAGAATTAGGCCATTTGGCCCATCAAGTCTGCTCTACCATTTCATCAGGGATGATCAGTTTTCCTTCTCAGTCCCAATCTCCTGCCTTCCCCCTTCATGCCCTGACCAATCAAGAATCTATCAACCTCCGCCGTAAATATACCTAAAGACTTGGCCTCCACAGCCACCTGTGGCAATGTACTGCACAGATTCACCACTCTCTGGCTAAAGAAATTCCTCCTCATCTCCATTCTAAAATGACACCCTTCCATTCGAAGGTTGAGTCCTCTGGTCTTAGACTCCCCACCATAAGAAACAACCTCTCCACATCCACTCTGTTGGGACCTTTCAACATTTGATAGGTTTCAATGAGGTCATCCCTCATTCTTCTCATTACTTCCCCCTTTAGAATTTTATACTACTACTCTTCACATTGCTGATGCCCCCAATATTTCTCTCATTTAGTCACAACTTCTCCTTCCTAATGACCCACTCTAATTGTGCTCTACCTGCCCACCATTTCTCAAGGGTGAGGTGAGCCATCCCAGGTAATAGTCCATCTAATACAAATACAAGGGATCATATGCTTGCAGTCACTACTCTTACAGCTTGTTGCTCATTTCTATCATCTGCCAGACTACGTCTGATAGTTATTCGTTGTCTTATCTGGTCATGTTTTTTTTTTAGCTAGTGCTTTGCAATAGCTCAAAATCTTAAAGGATATCGAGAAAAGTTGCTAAAAAAAAGTTGTGGAATTATTCTGAGCAGATGCAATCCCTCAAGGGGTTGATATAAATATCAATCAAGCAAAGGGCATCTCCCCTCCCTCAACTGCGCCACATAGATATGGAGCTTCTAAATCATAATGCCACACAACACAACGCAACATGTTCTCCCTTGATAATCAGACAAAAGAGAGGAAAATCCAGCGAATGGCTCCCTGAAAGTGTATGTCAGCTAAAGTCAGAGAGCGGCTCACCACGTGCAGGTGGAACAATTGAAGTTACTTGCATGGACACGTTTAAGACAATGCTAGCAGAATAGACGATGGAGATGGAGGTGATGGACAAGCAGGTGGGTGGGATAAAGGAGGACAAGAGAAGGGTTGTAAAAGAGTATGAACATTGGGAAAGCTCAGAGGACTGAATGGTCTATTTCTGTGCTGTAAATTTCTATCTGCCTTACTGGATGGGTCACAGCAATTCCCTGGCTAAGTGATGGAGTTTAGCTCATTGGTGGACTGTCCATCCTGTTGGGTGCAGCCTTAGATTGATTCTATTGTGTTTCTTGAACTTACTCTGAATGCCCACAAGGAAATGAATCTCAGGGTAGTATATGGTAACATATATGTAATAAATTTAGACCATAAGACATAGGAGCAGAATTAGGCCACTCAGCTCATTGAGTCTGCTCCGTCATTTCATCATGGCTGACTTATTTCCCCTCTCAACCTCATTCTTCTCCATTCCTCCCATAACCTTTGACACCTTGATTAACCTATCAGCCTCCACTTTCAATATACTAAATGACTTGGCATCCACAGGTGTCCATTGCAAAATATTCCAAAGATTCACCACCCTCTGGCTAAAGAAATTCCTTCTAATCTCTGTTCTAAATGGATGTCCCTCTATTCTAAGGCTATGCCCTCTGGTCTAATATTCCCCCAGTATAGAAAACATTTTCTCCAAGTCCAATCTGTCCAGGCCTTTCAATATTCCATACATTTCATTGAGATTCCCCTTCATTCTTCTAAAGCCCAGGCCCAGAGCCATCAAACAGTCCTTACATGTTAACCCTTTAATTCCTGGAATCATTCTCATGCACATCCTCTGGACAATCTCCAATGTCAAAACATAATTTCTTAGAGAACGGGCCAAAACCTGTTCACAATACTCCAAGTGTAGTCTGACCAATGTCTTATAAAGCCTCAGTATCACATCCTTGCTCTTATATTCTAGTCCTCTCAAAATGAATGGCAACATTACATTTACCTTCCTTAGCACCAAATCAATCTGCAAGGTAACCTTCAGAGAATCTTGTATAAAGACTCCCAAGTCCCTTTGTAACCATGAGTTTTGAATTTTCTCCCCATTTATAAAATAGTTTACATTATTATTCCTTCTACCAAAGTGCATGACCGTACATTTCCCAACACTATATTCCATCTGCCACTTCATTAATTATTCTCCCAATCTAGAACCATAGAACATTACAGCACAGAAACAGGCCTTTTGGCCCTTCTTGGCTGTGTCGATCCATTTTTCTGCCTAGTCCCACTGACCTGCACCTGGCCCATATCCCTCCATACACTTCTCATCCATGTACCTGTCCAAGTTTTTCTTAAATGTTAAAAGTGAGCCCACATTTACCACATCATCTAGCAGCTCATTCCACACTCCCACCACTCTCTGTGTGAAGTAACCCCCCCCCCCCATGTTCCCTTTAAACTTTTCCCCCTTCACCCTTAACTCATGTCCTCTGGTTTTTTTCTGCCCTCAGTGGAAAAAGCCTGCTTGCATTCACTCTGTCTATACCCATCATAATTTTATATACCTCTATCAAGTCTCCCCTCATTCTTCTACGCTCCAGTCCTAACCTATTCAATGCTTCTCTGTAACTCAGTTTCTCAAGTCCCAACAACATCCTTGTAAACCTTCTCTGCACTCTTTCAACCTTATTAATATCCTTCCTGTAATTCGTTGATCTGTCCATGTTCTTCTTCAGACTCCCTTCTTCCTCAACACTACCTGTCCCTTCATAAGTTCCTTACTTCTGACTCATTCCCTTCTTAAAGAGCAGAGTGACATGTACAATTTTCCAGTCCTCTGGTATTTCAGAATCTAGTGATTCTTAAAAGATCATTACTATTGATTGCCTTCATAAATCTCTTCAGCCAAATCTTTCAGAACTCTGGGGTGTAGTCCATCTGGTCCAGGTGACTTACCTACCTGCAGCCCCTTTAGCTTCCTAAGAACCTCCTCCTTAGTAATAGCAACAACACTCATTTCTGCCCCCTGACATACTCAAATTTCTGGCATACTGCTAGTGTCTTCCACAGTAAAGACTGATGCAAAATACTTGCTAAGTTCATTTGCCATTTCTTTGTCCCTCATCACTACCTCTCCAGCACTATTTTCCAGCAGTTCAATATCCACTCTCACCTCTCTTTTACCCTTTATATGTCTGAAAGAACTTCTGGTATCCTCTTTGATATTGTCGGCTAGCATACCTTCATATTTCATCTTTTCTCTCCTTATTTTTTTTTTTAGTTGCCTTCTGTTGGTTTTTAAAAGCTTCCCAATTCTCTAACTTCACACTAATTTTTGCTGTTTTATATGCCCTCTCTTTTGCTTTTATGCTGTCTTTGACTTCCCTTGTCAGCCACAGTTGCCTCATCCTTTAGAAAACATCTTAATCTTTGTGATTAATCAATCCTGCACCTTCCTACTTGCCCCCAGAAACTCCAGCCATTGCTGTTCTGTCACCATCTTTGCTAGTGTCTCCTTCCAAACAAATTTTGCCAATTCCTCTCTCATACCTCTGTAAAGCCCTTTACTCCACTGTAATATTCATACATTTGATTTTATCTTCTCTCTTTCAAACTGCCGGGTGAATTCTATCATATTATGATCATCACCTTCTACGATTTCCTTTACTTTAAGCTCCCTAATTACATCTGGTTCATTACACAACACCCAATCCAGTACTATCTTTCCCCTAGTGGGCTCAACACAAGCGGCTCTAAAAAGCCACCTCATAAGCATTCTACAAATTCTGTCTCTTGGGATCCAGCACCAACCTGATTTTCTCAATCTACCTGCATATTGAAATCCCCCAAGACCATTATAACATTGCCCTTTTTACATGCCTTTTCTATTTCCCGTTGAAATTTATATCCCTTCTCCTGGTCACTGTTCAGGGGCCTATATATAACTCTTATCAGGGTTTCTTTACCCTTGCATTTTCTTAATTCTATCCACAATGACTCTACATTTTCTGATCATATGTCATCCTTTTTAGGATTTGCTTTCATCTTTTTACCAACAGAATCATCCCAAAACCGCTGACTACCTCCTTCTCCTTTTGATACAATATGTATCCCTGGATGTTAAGCTTCCGACTATGATCTTCCTTCAGCCACGACTCAGTGATGCCCACAATGTCACACCTGCCAATCTCTAACTGTGCTACAAGATCATTTACCTTAGTTTGTATTGTGTGTGCATTCAAATATAACACCTTCAGTTCTGAATCCATCACCATTTTCGATTTTGCCCCCATGGACACCATGGTAACATGATGTTAGCGCAACGCTATTACAGCTCGGGGCGTAGGAATTCAGAGTTCAATCCCAGTGTCCTCTACAGGAGTTTGTAGGTCCTCCCCTGGAATGCGTGGGTCTCCTCCCACAGTCCAAAGACATACCAGGTAGGTTAATTGGTCATTGTAAATTGTCCCGTGATTAGGTTAGGGTTAATCAGCGTTGTCAGGAGCTGCTGGGCAATGATGCTCAAAGGGCTAGAAAGGCCTACTCCACACCGTATCACCAAATAAATTATCTGCCTGTTCTTCCTCACAGCCTCACTACACAATGCATCAACTTGTATGCCCACTGCCCCATCCTGAACCCTATCACACCAGCTCCCATACATCTGTCAACTTAGTTCAAACCCTCCCCAACATACCTGCCCACAAGGATATTTGTTCCTTCGAGTCCAGGTGTAACCCAGCTGTTTTGTGTAGGCCTCATCTTCCCCAGAAGTGATTCCACTGATCCAGAGATCTGAAAACCTGCTCCCCCTACACCACTTCCTCAGCCACTCATTCATTTGCACCGATGTCCTATTCCTATCCTGTCTAGCATGGGGTTCTGGGAGTAATCCAAAGATCACTACCTTGGAGTTCCTGTACTTCAGTCTTCCCAAACTCCCTATACTCACTGTGCAGGACCTCTCACCCTTTCTACCCTTTGTCATCGGTGCCAATGTGCACTACGACCTGTGGCTGTTCACCCTCCCTCTTGAAAATCTTCTGCAGCTGCTCTGAGGCATCCTGTACTCTAGCACCTGGAAAACAACACACCATCTGGCTTCTCTTTCACGGCCACAGAATCTGCTGTGGCCGTGAAAGGAAAGCCTTAACTTCTCATGATTGCTCTGCCCCCAGCTATTGAGTCTCCTGTCTGCTGACTTCACCCTTCCCTGCTGAGCCACAGTGCCACTGGCCCGGCTGCTGCTGCTGCTGTGCCCTGATATGTCATACCACCCAGCAGTTTGCAAAGGGTATAGTTGATGCTGAGGGGAATGGCCGCAGGGGAACCCTGCATGGACTGCTTACTCCCCTTGCTTCTCCTGCTGGTCACCCATGTACCCATGAAGCCTGCACTCTGGGTGTGACCACCTCAGTGACAGTCTCATCTATGAAGCTTTCAGCCTCCCCGGTGATCCTGAGTGCATCCGGCTCCAGCTCCGGTTCCTTGACCTTGTCGCTTAGCAGCTGAGGCTGGGTGCACTTCCTGTAGGTGTAGTCATCATGGAGACCGTTAGGTATCCTGCAATCCCACATTTAGCAGGAGGAGTATTCTACTACATGAATTACCATCCTACCTACACTTGTTACAGTATATCTCTAACTTCTCAAACATAAGTTCTAGCTGACACCTGTTCTCACCCAAGCCTGTTAACCCAAAGTCTGGCCATTCCCACAATGGCCACACTATTGTTAGTCCCTGCTAAGTTACTATTAAGCCAAGCAATCTCCTGCTCTACAGACAAGTCCCGACAGGCCTCACTCACTTTTTAAAACTGGAGCACAAAGTCCACAAGGAACTGAACTTTGCTTTGAACTTGGAATTTTGAAATTTACTTTGAACTTTGGAGGCACAGAGCAAGATGAAGTTGCAATCTTCAGCATAGCATGGGAGGAAATTGATATGGAGAAAGGCCAATTAATCAAGGAAACGGTTTTAACCAGATACCAAGGTATCTTATTGGGCTATTATAACTGCACCTTAATAAGCACATCACAATCCACATGAGAATGACTTTACAACTGAAAAATTGTAAAGTAGTCAAAGGTAGTGCTGATGCTTCAGACACATTCCTGCATTGGAACATGGAGCACAGGACAAGTTTTACTTTGTGTAAAGCAAACGAGAGAAAATCAACTTGGATTTTCAAAAGACCAAAATCAATGCCAAACACTCTTAAAAGATGCTAAATGTTCTTACTCTCTCTGAGGTACTGCAGGTGTGACAGAAGGATGTCGGCATTGTAGCTTGGGGTGAGGCGCTGAAAATCCTCTTTGGTCATTTTGCAGAGCTCCTTGCCATCAACGTTCTGGAAGAGCGGCACATCAACGTCAATCAAGCCGTACTCCTTCACTGCCCACTCCAGCCATTGTTTCACATGATCTGTGGACCACAGTGTAGGATCTGCAGGTTAGGGAGCAGGGTGGGGTAATGGGTGGTGGTGGATAAAATTGAAAGCACAAAGATTAGCAATGTAAAGCAGTGTGGTCACTTTACCCTCTGACTCATAGTCAACCTGACTACTATGAATTGATGCTTGGTGTTCATTTCTCAGAGGTCCAACATCACGGACTGAAGCACCTATACTGTGCTGCTCTATGTTTCTTCAAACTATAAGACATAGGAGCAGAAATAAGCTACTCGGCCTTTCAAGTCTACTCTGCCATTTGAGTGTGGCTGGTTTATTATCCCTCTCAAACCCACTCTCCTGTCTTCTCCCCTTAATCTTTGACACCCTTACTAATCAAGAACCTACTAATCTCTGCCTTAAATTTGTTGAATCGCTTGCTTTCCATAGTCATATGTAGCAATGAATTCCACAGAATTACCAGTCTAGATAAAGAAATTCCTCGTCATCTTTGTTCTAAAGGGATTTCCTTCTATTTTTATGCTGTGTCCTCTGGTTCTAGACTCTCCCACTGTTGGCACCATCCTTTCCATGTCCACTCTATCCAGGCCTTTCAATATTTGTTAGGTTAAAGTACGTTGGAGCCAATGAACCGCTGTTGAAGGACAGATCGTCTCATAATGCAGAAAATGCAGCAGCTACATTTCTCAGACCAAGCTTCCATAATCAGCTATAAAATAATGATCAAATGATTGCTTTAGTCATGCTCATTGAGGGATGGATTCTGGGTAAGGCGCCAATAGCTCTTTACGATTCCATGGAGAATGCCTCTATGGGATTACTTCCTCCTAAAGGAGTAAGGAGGGGATTTGATACAATGGTTCTTTCTAAAGACAGCACCTCCAAAAATGTCTCATTCAATGGAACATCAAGCATTTTTTGTGATCAAGCACCAGGTGTGAGATTAAAACACAAGACTTTGTGATTCAGAGATAAAAGCACCATCAACTAAGTTATAGCTGATGCCAGGGATCATCTGAAAAATTTCACGCAGTGTATGTAATGAGACAGGATGGATAACAATTATTGGTTTATTATTGTCACAAGTAGCAAGATACAGTGGAAAGCTTGTCTTGCTTACCGTTCATGCAGCTCAGCTCTTACACTGTGTGTTGAACTAGAATAAGGTAAAACAATAGCAATGCAGAATAAAGTGTAAAAGCTACTGAAAAAGTGCTGCACAGCTAAATGGTTAAGTGCAAGATCATAACGAGTTTATGATGAGGTGATGATAAACTACTGCTATTGTTATACTTCCACCAAAGTAGAAAATCTTCCCCTCTGTCTCTTCCACTGCACCTGCACATCTTGCTTGAGGAATTAATAACACTAATTTTATCCTCAACGGTCACTGCTCTATAGACAACACTCATACTCCAGTTATGGGCAGTATATTCGACGTTGCATGGAGATGTGCATCTACACATACATATGCCCAGTCCCTCACTTCTATATTTAAAAATTTATTTATTGGGATACAGCATGGAACAGGGCCCTCCTGGTTCTTCAAGCCGCGCTGCCCGGCAATCTCCTGATTTAATCTAAGCCTAATCATAGGACAATATACAATGACCAATGAACCTACCAACCAGTACATCTTTGGCCTGTAGGAGGAAACCAGAGCACCTAGAGGAAGCCCATGTGGTCACAGAGAGAACATACAAACTCCTTACAGTCACAGCGGGAATTGAACCCAGGTTGCTGATCTATAAAGCATGGTGCTAGCTACTATGCTACCACGCCATTCTTTTTTTGTCCTGCAATCATTTCAGAAAAACAATAATGGACAGTGATATGACACAGTGTTTCAACCAGAAACATCGACAATTCCTCCTTCTCCCTCCCACACCTTCCTAAAGATAATGCTTGATCCATAAAGTTCTTCCAGCAATTTGTTGCTCCATCTTCCAGCATTGTTTCTTGTGTCTCCAAGCAATTAACAAGATTCTGTCTGAATGTATGATTGTGTAATGCTCCCTTTAATGGCAAATAGTATGGAAGAAAGTTTGATAATAACCCCAGGTAGTGATATATTTTCTAATTCCATATTGTTGGCCTTGCCACAATTAAATTCAAGGAGACAGAAACAGGGTACAGAAAAGGGCAATATGTGCATAGCCTAACTGCAATGGGAGAAGGACAATTGTACATTGTCTCCCAAGGTAATTTAGATCCGTTGAAATTTATCCTGCACCAACGTTAGAACCAAAGCCCATATCCCTCTTCAGAGGTCTAACTTTGACATTGACAGGTTATAGAACCATTGGAATTAGATCATTCTCTCAATATGACCTTCTCCTGATCTTCAGTCCTGCCTTGCATTAAAAATTGACCATAATGCAATATCCTTTATTCATTCCCTTTTCAGGATCTGGATATTGCCCATCCCTACGTCCTCCTGAAATAAGAGCCAACCACTTGTCATTTATGTGTCAGATCAGGTCAGGATCTCCTCTCCCGAAAAATGTTAGCGAACCAGAAGGCATCTTCCAATTATCCAGTTAGCTTGCGGTCATCATTTTAAATGAACACATTTGCTTCGATTCTATATTATTAGCTGAATTTAAATTCCTTAGCTGCGCTAGTGGGACTTTTGAACTCAGATCTCTGGATTGTTAGCTGAGCTCACACACCACACTGGAGGAAGTCAGCAGGTCAAGTTGCATCTAAGGAGAGAAATGGACGGTCAAGACCCTTTATCTGGACAGGGCTAGTTGAGAGCTCCAAGTTACCCACCCAGTAACTTAACCAAAGCATCACCACCATACTATGAAAGCTCCCAAAGTTCCATCTGTTTTGCATTCCTGCTCGTGCCCAATTTCACCAGTTTGAACATGTTTTTCTTTATTCTGTAAGTGTTGACCCAAGCCGGTGTGTGTGTGTGTGTGTGTGTTTGCATGCTTTATTTTTGAAGCCATCTGTTGTGCATGCTAATAGCCATATGCTTAAAAGTTGTCCTTAAAATAGTTACCTGCTGGCACAATCACTCTCCGCTCATTAGTTGTCATGTTGGGAGGCGGTACATGCTTCTCCTCCATGTAGTTACTGTAGCTCATTGGAACATTCTCTGAGCCACTGACCATCTTCCCTGCTTTGGCTACGCTGCAATGTTCTGGTGAGTTTCTGCACAGATTAAAAAAAAGTTTTGTGAAAATCAATGAACATTTATAAGTGGAATGCAGGTGCTATGTGGCTGGGGCACCTGGGGTGGCTGCAGGTGAGGAGTTTGGCAAAGCATGCAAACATCAGTCCTTCATAAAGTCACACACACTTGGCATTAAACAGAATGAATGTTTTATTATGTAGCATGTTTTTCATGTTCCTCTAAAACAACAGATGCATTGCATAAAATTCTGTGTAGGGGGTTTCTTTCGGTGGAACAAAATGTTAGTGATTTGGGGTCTCCAAGGGGTATTAAACAATTTAACGAGGCTACTTTTAGCAAAGGGAACATGAGACGCAGAGATCAAGTTTTGGTCAGTGAAACAAGGACTCATTAACTGATAGGAAATGACTTGCTAAGCAAGAATCAACTTGAAAACATATTTCAAAACATGACATTTTTCAGTAACCGTATGGTCTATTTATCGTTCTGACAAAAGTCTAACTTCAACCACCATTTTTCCCTCCAAACCACAGCACAATGAGGTCCCTAAAGAGGTAAATTGTTAGCACAAAGCTCTGCCCTTTGTCTACACAGATCTAGTGCCTTATTCTATTTTAACTGCACATCTTGTGCTCAACAACAGGTCTTCACCATAGACAAGCCAGTTTCCAGTGACATTATTTAGCTTCTGCTCATGATCAGTACTAGCACTGAATGTTTTGATGCCCATACTGACTTTCTTAAAGAATCATGTAGACATAGGCAGAGAGCTCCACAACAGGATGAGAAGACTAGTATATATTCTTTCTGATGTCCTTATGGGTCTGGATAAATAAGAGTGATGGGAGCTGTATCCAACATTCAGAATGGTCTCTGGCCATTCTGTTCCTGTTGCTGTGAATACGCTCTCATCATCTCTGCCTGGTTCAGCCAGGAGTGTTAGATTCTGTGAAACTACAATTGGGCCCAAGAATGAAAACAGACTAGGCGCGTCATAACCTGCCCAGACAAAGTACCCAAAGTTAAGGTAAGAGCTCTGTACTTTGAGGCTGAACATAGAAGAGCCATCCTCCCATTTCTCCTCATCATGCCAGACCTGCTGGAATCACCATCCAGGGAAACTCGTTCTTCTGCTCTCATCCAAGCACGAATGTGCCCTTTATTTGTGTACATGTCGCACATTGGGTCAGTCAGTGCCTGAACCCCATGCTTTCTCAATAACCCTTCCCACAGAAGTCAAAGAATGCACTAACAGATGCATTGGCTCATTTTCATCTGTATTTGTTGAAGGACTCTGATGCTGCTAATCATTCATATGTCCAGATTCTGAATTCTTACTTCTCACTAGAAAACAGAGGGGTTTATAAATACAGTAAAAAAGGACATTAGACCACTCTGGAATGAACTTCCTTACTGAGATCTTTTAGACTTTCTTTAAATACCATTTGCCACAAGTTCCCTAAAAAGTTACATACTACATACATGGAGGTTTTAAATTTTCTTTTCAGAATCCCTGGGTCAATATCTTTGAACACTGTCTCTAATCCATTACACTGTGATACATACGCAAAGGCCATTTTATTAGGTATACCTATGCACCAGCTCATTAATGCAAATATTTTATTAGCTAATCATGTGGGAGCAATTCCATGCATGAAAACATAAGGAAATGTTCAAGAGGTTCAGTTGCTCAGAACAAACAATTGATCGGGGAAGAAATGTGATCTAAGTGACTTTGACCATGGAATGATTGTCGGTGCCAGACAGGGTGGTTTGAGTATCTCTAAATCTGCTGATCTCCTGGGATCTTCACATACAACAGTCTCTAGAATTTACAGAGAATGGCGCGAGAAACAGAAAAAAACTTCAAGTGAGCAGCAGTTTTGTTGTGATAAAATCTTGCCAATGGAAGAAGTCAGAGGAGAATGGTTCAGCTGACAGGAAGGCGACAGTAACTCAATTAACATGCAGAAGATCATCTCTAAATGCTCAATACATCAGACCTTGATGTGGATGGGCCACAGAAAAAGAAGACCATGAACATAAGCTCAGGGGCCACGTTATGAGATGCAGGAGGTCCTTAATAAGGTGGCCACTGAGTGTAGACTGGCTTATTTTCTCAGAAGTCACAAATACTGGGGCATTGCCAGAAGAACAAGTGAATCCGTCTTGTCCTTGACTGTATATTGTAAAGCCGTGGATGCATACAGCAGTAGGATGGAGACAGAGATGCACAGCTGTCTTCTGACATGCAAAACAGAAGCTCAGAAGTAAATTGGTCTCAGTGAAACACAGTCAGGTTTTTACACTGACAAACTCAATGGTGCAGAACTTTCAAAAAAATCCCTGAGGTGATCCCATCATAAATTTGGCTGGAATGCATTAGCTGGGACTGATAGAGGTGATTTCCTTTTCCACTTGCATTGCGAATGAATATTTGAATAGAGATGATAATTGTCTGAGAAAGCAAGCACGGTGAAATTCAGAATCAATGTAAGTTTAATATCACAGTATATACTGTCCACATATTTCACCGTATACTGCCTTGAGATTCATTTTCTAGCAGGCACTTACAGGAAAATAAAGAAATACAACAGAATTCAGGAAAACTGTTGCTAAACAATGGCTAACAAATAATCAATTTGGAAAAGAAGACAAATTGCTAAATAAATAAATAGATACAGAGAACAGGAGTTGTATTTGAGTCTGTAGGTTGTGGAGTCAGTTGCCAGAAGAGAGGAGAGGTTGTCAGGATTACTGCATACCTGGCTCACCAAGGGGAATATACTGACAGTCGCTATGGTGAACACATAAGATTGGAACTGGATGAGACCCAATAGTTCACTGCAAATAGAGGAAATAGATCAGCCATGATGATATGGCTGGATGGACTCGAGGGGCCAAATGACCTAATTCTGCTCCTATGTCTTATGATTTTATGGCCTTATCGAAGAAAGGGATGGGAAGTATTAGGGAAAGAAATTAGGTTGGAGTGGTGGGAGTTGTGGTGATGTCGAAATAGAGGTAGAGATAGAGGTTAGAAGGAAATATGTGGAGCCACAAGGGGCAGCAAATGCTGGAATCTGATAGGAAGGAAGGTGACAAACAGAACCAGAAAAAGGAGCAATGATAGGCAGAATGGACCAACTGGGGAAGGAGATAGGAGACTCCTTAGGTAAGGGTATGGGTGATAGCCAGAAGGCATCAGGTAGAAGACAAACTGGAAATTATGGAAAAGGGAAATAGGAACGCTGAGAAAACCTGATGGATCAGAAGAAGAGAGAAGAGAGCACAGTGAGTGTGTGTTACTTGAAATCAGAAAATACAATGTCCATATCATTGGGTTGTAGATCACAAAGGTGCAATATGAGACATTACTCTTCTATTTTGGCCTCACCCTGGCCGTGGAGAAAGCCAAGGACAGGTCAATATGGGTGTGGGAAGGGAGGTCTCCAAGAAAATTGGTGTATGTCCTTTCCTGAAAATAAGACTTGGACTGAAAGCCAACCTGTGGACATGTTACACATCCTCAATAATTTTGAATGTCCTTAGTATAAATAGAAAGTGATATTTGGAAGTTGGTATAAACTACATTGTGTAGCAACAACTGCTACAATGAAGTCATGACAGACCAAAGTGACCCAACAGTCTAGCACTGTCCTGGAGTCTTTATAAATTGAAGTTTAGTCCCCTGGGATAGAGTCATAGAGGATTATAGACCAGAAACAGACTCTTCAGTCTGCCTAGTCTATGCTGATCTGATTTGCCTAGTCCCATTGACCCGCTCATGGACCATAGCCCAAAATTCCTCTCCCATCCATGCACTTATCCAAACTTTCCTTAACTATTACAATTGAACTTGCATCTACCAGTTCCACTGGCAACCCAATCCACACCCGCACCACTCTCTGAGTGAAGAAATTCCCCCTCAGATTCCCCTTAAATATTTCACCCTTCACGGTAAACCCTTCTCTAGTTCTAGTCTCACCCAACCTGAGGGAGAAAAAAAACCTGCATATATTCACCCTATCTATACCACTTATAATTTTGTATGGCTTTATAAGATCTCCCCTCATTTTCTTTTACTCCATGGAATAAAATCCTAACCTATTCAACCTTTCATTATAACTCATTTCCTCAAATCCTGGAAACATTCCTGTACATTTTCCCTGCACTGCGAAAGGGATGATGCAGGAGATACAACTTAAGATGCTAATCAGCTGTTTTAGTTCAATGTCCTTTAAAATGTTTGTTAATTGAAAGCTATTAGATAGTGAAAAGGACTGGGGTAAAATGGGGGAATGTTAGGGTATCAAGATCACTTCCAGCCAAATTGGATTGGCTAACCAGTATACACAGATGTGATACATTACAGGGCAAAACATTGTTAAAATAAGTTAATTTGATATGATTTTAAATAATTAAACCAATGTGTATTGAAAAGTTCCCCAGCATATACACTCTGTTGCCATTTTGTTAAGTACCTCCTGTGCCTAATAAATTGGCCACTGAATGTATGTTCGTGGTTTTCTACTGTTGTACCCGTCCACTTCAAAGCTTGACATGTTGTGCATTCAGAGATGCCCTTCTGCACACCACTGTTGTAACAGATTGTTATTTGAGTTACTGTCACCTTCCTGTCAGCTTGAACCAGTCTGGCCATTCTCCTCTGACCTCTCTTATTTTCAAGGCATTTTCACCCACAGAACTGTTGCTCACTGGAAGTTTTTCTTTAATTTTTCACACCATTCTCCTTAAACTCCAGAGACTGCTGTGCATGAAAATCCCAGAAGATCAGCAATTTCTGAGATACTCCAACCACCCAGTCTGGCACCAACAATCATTCCATAAGACCATAAAACATAGAAGCAGAATTAAGTTCGAGTCTGCTTCACCATTTAATCATGGCTGATCCTTTTCCCCTCTCCTCATGGTCAAAGTCACTTCGATCACATTTCTTCCCCCCGCTCCCAATGTTTGGTCTGAACAATGAGAGAATCTCTTGACCATGTCTGCATGCTTTGATGTATTGAGTTGCCGCCTCATGATTGGCTGATTAGGCATTTGCATTAATAAGCAGGTGTACAGGTGTACCTAATAAAGTTTCCACTGTGTGCATTATTTTTTCTAAAACACGCACTGATTCTACAGTAAATGAACATATATAAAGCAGCCTCACATGCTCCATGCAGTCAGAGAGCAAAGCTAATTGACTCCTTCTCCAGCACGTGAAACAGCTGAAAGTGTTATTTTTGCATTTCCAGCCAAAGCTGTCCCCGAGCTCTCAAATTATGAAGATTGGTTCTAATTAGTACAGGGTGCTATATTCCTCTTAAAAAGAGTCAGACACCCTATCTTGGAGTGACTGAAAATTAACTAGAATCAAGACCACCCACACATGCTTTAGACATCAGGATGTGGCCATTTCTTTCAGTTTACAACATGCAGTACCATGGGGCTGGTGCATATTTCAAACTTCAATTGAAAGGGAGCAAGGTAGGGACAGAAATGGGTGCATTCCTTCAGTTCTGACACGTGCCTTCATTAGCAATGCAATGAAACAAAACTGGAACAAGTTATCCTCGTTTCAAAAATAAATACAGGTGTTTGGTGCTGTGGTATGCACTTCAGACATTTCCCAGCAGCCCACTTATAAACAAGACTGTCTGGTTCAAAATTTGGACCAATTGCAGGCCTGCTGCGGAATGCCCAGCACAGTTAAAATGTGCTTGCTTGCCATTGTGTGCCAGGGGAGGGCTGTGCAGGCGGAGAGCTGAATAACAACCCAACAAAAAAATTGATTTGTTTTCATATGAATGAAGTTAACCACAGTTAGATGTTGGCCTGATTCACAGTAGGCTTGATATTGTCAAATTTGGACAAGGACATGGGACATACCCAGGTTGAGATGGAGGGAAAGACATGGATTGTTGTTATAATGTGCAGAAAATCTGACAGGAAAATGCATTTATATTTGCCACTCAAGTTTTATATTTAACAATGCAAAGCCATAAAATTCCTCTGCTGTTTTCATAAAATTGTGTCTAAAGTTTGCTGTCTAGTATAGACTTCTGGGCTTAGAATTTCTGGCCAGGTCATGTTAAAGCAAATCTGTAAGAAGGGTAATGATTTGAACTATTACTTATGGTTTCAGTCTCTCCCTCTCTTTCTCCCTCACACTGCCCCTTCGCTCCCCTTTTCTATATTTGTCTCTTCCCCCTCACTCCCCTTTCTGTGTGTCTCTCTCTTGCCATTCTCCCTCTTTCTCTCTCTCTCTCTTCCCACTCTATCTCTCTCTATCTATCTCTGTCTCTGTGCATTTACATGATCCAGTGTGTGTTGCACAATTACACAAGGTCTGTCACTCACATGGAGATGTAACTTCTCCTTTCCTTGCCAGAGCTTCCAGAATTTCATCTTGAGGCCCATTGCATTCATAGCCACAGGAATGTTTTGGGTTGGTTCTGGTATGAAATTTTGCTACAATCATCCCAACAGCAGTGGAAAACAGCTGCTTAAACTAGTCAAGTATTCACGATTAGCCAGACCTTCACCTTCAGCTCTGGTTCTAATATGCTTTGTGTTTATCAGAAAGCAAAAATAAAAAAAACAGCAGAAGCTGGAAATTCTGATGAGAGTTCATGAACCTGGAATGTTAATCCTGTTTCTTTCTTGGTGGATGCTGCCTGACCCAAAGTGTATTCCATCATGCTCTGATTTATTCCCAATACAATATGTCAGTCCATGACCTCCTCTGCTGACATGATGAGGGCACTTTCTCAGGTTGGAGGAGTAATGCTTCATTTTTCATCTGTGTAGCCTTCAACTTGAGGGCATGAACATTGATTTATCTAAATTCCAGTAGCTTTGCATCCTCCTTCTATCTCTTTCCATTCCTCATTCTGGCTCCCTCTAACCTCTTCTCTTCTTTTTCTCAGCTACCATCACCTCCCTCTAATTCCCCTCATCCTTCCCTTTCTCCTATGATTCTATCACCTCTCCTATCAGAGTCCTTCTTCTTCAGCTCTTTACCTCTTCCAGCTGTCACCTCCCAGCCTCTCAATTCATCTCCCCACTCCCACCCACACATCCACATATTCCCACTCACGTGATTTCACCTATCACCTGCCAACTTGTACTCCCTTCCACTCTCCTCACCTTCTTCTTCCTTCCTTTCCAGTCCTGATGAAGGGTCTCGGTCTAAAGCATCAGCTTCTTATTCCCTTCCATAGATGCTGCCTGACTTGCTGAGATCCTCCAGCATTTTGTGCAAGTTGCTCTGGATTTCCAACATCTGCAGAATCTCTCGTTTTCATTCTCTGATTTATACTTTGTTTGAACATTACTTGTATGTCATGGTCTATGATGGCCCCAGAAATAATGAGGAATTTCTCCCATTTTTAGCATGGGAGATACCTGAATCTTTTCAGAAGTCCTTGCAGTGGAATTCTATTGGAGCTAAGATATACTCAGTGACAGACTAACATTGATTTGAATGGGTGTAGGCTTTCTGCCCATTAATCTATTCCACTGATCAATAAACTCCTGACTGATCTTTACCTCAGCTTTTGCTTATCCTAACCCAACATAATATCAAGTCATACTTCTCAATACATTACTACTGTGATGAACAGACATTTCTTACTCACTTGAGTTCTGTCGACATAGTCATTGATATATTCAAAGATAAGATCAATAGATTCTTGGGTGCTAACAAAATCAAGGATTGTGGGAATTGGGTACAAAGTGGATGAGTATAGCATAAACTATGATCTTATTGAATGATGGATCAAGCTTGAGGGGTTGAATACAAGCTTGAACATGTGGAGGGATTTTGGGATCCATGTCCATAGATCCCTCAAAGTTACTAGGCAAGTTGTTGGGGTGGTTAAGATGGCGCAGAGTGTGTTGGCCATCATTAGTCAGATGATAGAGTTGAAGAACTGTGAGGTAATGTTGCAGCTCTATAAAACCCTAGTTAGACTACACTTGGAGTATTATGCTCATTTCTGGTCACCTCATTATAGGAAGAACGTGAAAGCTTTAGAGGGGGTGCAGAGGAGATTTTTCCAGGATGCTGCTTGGATTGGAAAACATGTCTAATGAGGAAAAGTTGAGTGAGCTGGGTTTTTCTCTTTGGAGTGAAGGAGGAGGAGAAGTGACTTGATAGAGGTGTACAAGATGATAAGACGCATGGATAGAGTAGACCCAGGTCCCTTTTCCCAGGGTGGAAATAGCTAGTATGAGAGGTTGTAATTTTAAGGTGATTTGGAGGAAAATATGGTGGGTTGTAGGGGTAGGTTTTTCTAAACAGAGAGCATTGGGATCACTCTGCCAGGAGTCAGGGTAGAAGCAGATATTTTAAGGACATTTAAGAGATCTTTAGGCACACAGATGAAAGAAAAATGGAGGGCTACGTAGGTGGGAAGCATTAGATTGATCTTGGAGTAGGTTAAGGTGCCAAAGATCATGGCCAAATGGTCTGTTCTGTGATCTACTCTTCTATGTTCCATGTATTATATTATATTGCCTTTTCCTGCTGGAGTTTCTAATGTTCTTATACACTTCCATTCTTTGGAGGAAATAATTTCCCTGTAATAGTTTCCCTCTATGAAATACTTTTTAATTGGATCACTCTTCAATCTTCTACTCTCAGGAAAATGTGACATATCTTTATGAAATATCTTCTCACAATTTCAACTCCTTTCTAGTGAATCAGCACTATACCCTTTCCAAGAGCAATTTCCTGACATGGCCAAAACTGAACCCAGAGCTCCAGATGTGGTTTAAGCAAGGATATATAAAGCTGAACTTCCTCACTTCAATCCCAATGCCCTTGAGTTAATGACACACATTTCGGTTCGCTTTGTGCTTTTGTAAGGATCTTTAGTGGTTTGTGTACATCAATATTCAAAATCCCTCGTTCCTCTGATCTCTTGGGTTTATATTTCTTAAAAATATTCCTATTTGTATCTTGAGAAACCAAGATGGATGACATCATACACCTTACAGTATAGTTGCTAATACTAAGGAGAAGGTCCTTGGGAAGCTGAAAGGTCTAAAGGTAGATAAGTCAACTGGTGGTGAATTTGTGGGATGAATTGCCCCAGATGGATGTGGGGCCCAAGTCGTTGGATACATTTAAAGCAGAGGTTGATAGGTTCTTGATTAGTAAGGGTGTCAGAGGTTACAGAAGGCAGAAAAATGGGGTTGAGAGAGATAAAAAAAATAAGCCATGATGGAATGACAGAGCAAACTTGATGGGCTGAATGGCCTAATTCTGCTTCTATGTTTTATGGTCTTATGGTCTTTGAGGTCTTGAACTCCACCCCCCCCCCGTCCCCCATCAGATTGCCTCTGACTCTGTTGCTCACATTATTTACTAACATTTTGTTCCCAACCACACAACTGATTGCATTTAGCAGCTAAATATTCTATTGCATTACTGACTTTAGTGCGGAATGATTTTGAGGAATCAGAGGATTCATCACTCATGACAGCATACTCAGATTCGGTCTGACTCTTAAAACCACGGTATTTCTATGAATGATCCAGTTCAACTTGACCAATGATAGTCTCCAACTATGTTGGGATGGGATCTATGCCCTGATAATATCATATTCAAGGGGAGCCATACGAGGTTCCTCTTGCTTTACATTGCCATTGCCTCATGTGCGGCCAGTGCAAATTGCACAAGTCTGACTGAGATTGATGCTATACAGGTCCGTTTGAAAGTTGGCACAACTTGTCTTGTTTTCTGAGGATTTGCAAATGATATTCAATATTGTGAAACCTTCAGCAAACAGTCATATTTCTCACCTTATGTTGAAAACATTATTGGTAAATGACTTGTTATTGCCACATGTACTGAGATAAAGTGAAAAACACTTGTCTGCATACGATCCTTAGATAAATCATTCCATACAGGAGTACTTCAGGGTGGTGCTGAGAGGGGGAATAACCTCCAAGTGGACCACAGCCTTGTCATGGAGTGGAGGCTTGTGTGCCTCAATGACCCGGACAGCTACGCTGCCTGGAGTCAGGGCTTTATGCTTTGGTTCTTGTTGAGTCACCCATGCCAAACAGGTCAAAGGGTAGAGGTCAGACTAAGAGTGGTCCACCAAGCTCCAGGTTTGGGAGTTCCCCTCAGGGCTAACGACTCTGACTAGTAAAATATAATTGTTACATTTAATATAATATTTTAAATAATTTTGTACATGAAACATTAATGTGTACATTGAACCATCAGAAAGGTAAGCTATCACTACTTTGGCCACCCAAGTGAACAGTCAGTGGCTGTTGGCATCATCATCATTCTCAACTATGAATTTATGTACTACCAGTAAGAAGCTTTTGTCTTAAATTTTTATCAGCATCAATCTTAGCAAACTCATCAGTGAATTTTTCTGCTGCTTCATGATCAGCAGATGCTTTATGACCACAAATCTTTATAAATTTAATGCCATGTCTTTTCTTAAAGTTCTGCAACCAGCCTGCTGAATATTCACAATAACCTTAATTTGCAGTTCATTATGATAGATCTTTGCTTGTATCATGATCAGCGTACCATTAAGCGGCATATGTTCACTCCTTCAGTACATAATTGAGAACTTCATTTTTCACTTTATTCATTGTTTTTCTATTTTTCATTAACTTCTGCTCATTACATATGTGAGATCTCTTTTCTGAACTGTCTGTGGTGTGCATTGCCTGAGAACCTTCCCAGAGCCTTGCAGAATTTTCTATTTGTAACATCATGTCAGCACTCAAAAAATTTTTGGATTTCGGAGGTTTGTGGATTTGGGAATTTCAGGTAAAGGATGCTTAAGCTGTACAACATTTAAAAGACACTTGGATGGACACTTGAATAAGAAAAGTGTAGAGGGATACCAGCCTAATGCAGGTAAATGGGATTAGTGCAGATAGGTGCAATAGTCAGTATGGATAAGGGCCCATTCTGTACTTTCTGATGATTCTATCAGTGCTTCACTTTTGGAACTGAATGATTTTTGATGCAACATTATGCCATTGCCACAAATCCATAGCTATAAAAGATTCTATGGACCTACTTCATAGAACTGGAGGAAATTTGCCCCTTGGCCAATTCGTATTGATTAATCATTGTCACTACCGTAGAATATTTCATTGCCATTTGCAAATTTTGGCATGAAAAACAAGACTATGTTTTATGCATTTGGATCTGGCTGTGAAACTTTAGGACACCAGCAGACCATGACTGACGTTATGTAAATAAAGTGCAAAGAGCTCTCTTGATGCACCATCCTAGAATTTAAATATGCAGCTCCTCCAAAAATTTCATTTATAACACATTTTTAAAAACTGTTGCTTTTTAAAATAATGTATTGTTAATGAGAATTGTCATATTAATTGTAGTGTTTAAAAGGGCAGACTGTTTCTGTAGGTGGAGCTCAATATCGTGTTTTTGACCACTGGGAGTTGGAGTATGTTTTGGTATGAATTTGCAGGAGCTCGGCCAAGTAACACAATGCTTTAATGTTCTTGCTTTACTTCCTAGCAAAGGTATCTTATTATTTCGCATTCATATTAAAAGAAAACCACCAGCTAATAAGGAACTCCATTCATAATCTGATGTGAAGATCTCTCTGGAGACCTGCATGAAATATTCAATTGCATCTCGAATCCAAGACTGGGAAACTACATGAGAACATTAGTTAAATTAGCTTACTAAATCACATTCAAAATTTAAGGAATTTATTAATAACTCTTTTTGTATTTGTATCATCAGTATTGCTAAGTGTTCATGGTGATTCAACAGAAAGACAATAATCTTTACATGAAAAATTTACAACACCCAGATTGATTCTTGGCCTGGTGACAGTGTGTGAGGGTTCTGAGATCAGCTCACAAAATGGGGGCTGTGATAACTCGTTGCTTTAAAGTCACAGGCCAGGTATATCCTTTGTAAAAATGTATTGTGGAGGCACATATTGAGCTATAGTAAAAAAATAGCTGCTTATATAACCCTGGCCTCTGCTCTTGGGCAATGGCCAGCCTTTCTTAGTCCAAAGAAACAACAGGAAATGACTAGCTTACATTGTCATTTTTGCAACCCTTTGACAATTTAAGACTCCGTGTCTGAGGTGAGTTGAATGCATACAAGACACAAGACTTGAATGTAGAATGAGTTAATCGCAGATTTGGCCTGAATCTACAGGATAACCTTTGTCCCTGGAATCTTATCCCCAAAGGAATTCTGCATCCTGTCAGAGACTTGTTCATATTATAATGAAACATTGTGACACTCACTTCCTTTGCATTTTTGTTATGCTCCTGTTGACAAATTCATGGTGACAATGGAGGGTTCCTCAGCTTCTTTGATATTAAATTTATTTCCTGCAATGAAACTTCATGCCACCCCCGCCCCCACTTCCTCTGTCAAGAAAGTCTCCCAATGTTCTAACCATGTTTGCAAATTACTTGCTTTTTTCTTGGAATGAAAGTTAAACAAATCAAATCTGTGAAGTGCAACACAATCTTCTCCTTAAGTGATAACCATACATGACTAACAAGCAGTAGTCACTTTAAAAGTAACGGGAAATATGGAGTTTAAATAATGGAGACAAACATGAACCATATCTCTTTGCATGGTGCTCTCTTGACTCAACTGGTTGTTATTAAGGCTCTTTGGATGACACCTTTACATTTTATGACTGATTACTCCCCGATTGTATTTCTAAGTAGCGATTAACAAGAATTTTCTACACTAAGTGTAAAGACACATTGGACAGAGAAACCATGCCATGGGGGAGAAGGCATATGGGGAGGGATAATAAATCTCCCATGATAGAATGGCAGAGAAGTTTTGATGGGCCAAATGGTCTAATTCTGCTCTTATGTCTGATAGTCTTATGATGTCCATGCCAGAAGACCATATTGTAATTGGGGAAAGTATTCTAAGCTGTTGCTCATGACATATATTCCACCAATCTTTGGTGAAAGTACATTAGAAGGACAAAAATTGGTTTGTATTTATGTCAACATTTACACCTCAAGAAATGTAGTCATTACTATACTTGGAAAAGTGTCATCTAGTTTTCAAACAACAGTCAAGAATCCAGAAGTTAAGTAATCTACTGTATCTTCACAATGTTGATTGAATCATTACCCAGGATGCTGGAAGAAACCAGACCTCGAGAGCGGGCTCTTTTATCATCATCTGAGTAGGTGGACAGAACTTTGGTCGGTCTATGGACCTGCAGCCTTTGGCTTGTGCTTAGTTCCGATGCAGTGCAGAAAGGATTGGAAAAGGCTTTCTTGTTGTACATAAGCAACCGGATTTGATGTTGAGTGTATAAAAGAATGACAGAAATTGTTTCAGACAATATTTAAATCATAAAGCATGAAAATTAGATTAAAGATTAGCTTTGTTTGTCACAAGTGCATCAAAACATACAGTGAAATGACCAACACAGTTCAAGGATGCCAACATACTATGTCCACAGTTTGCTAATCCTAACCTGTACATCTTTGGAATGTGGGTGGAAACCACACGATCATGGGAAGAATGTACAGACTCTTTACAGGTAGTCAAGGGAATCGAACCTCAAATGGTGATCGCTGGTGCTGTTAAGCCTTGTGCTAACCATTATGCTACTGTGCCTCATAGAAAGCGAAGTAAAATGCAAAGTTAATTGCACTATAATGATTTAAAGAGAACTGCACAGAGAAAGAGAAGGAGGGATAAATCACTTTGACAAAGGAAAAAATCAGGTAATAGAAAAATTGCAATCTTAGATGGAAGCATTAGATTTAGAAAAAGGAAGATCAGAAGATCTGTGGAGAGACATTTGCTGGTTCTGGTCAATGATCTTTCATTAGAATTATAGAAAGAGAAGAGTCAAATGATTTTACATGATTTCTCTATGTGTATGTCTATCGATTGGATTCTTTTTTGTACCTACAAAGAAATGTCTCATTAGACTATTACACTGTGGTGGAAGCTCTCATGCATGGTGAACTCACGTAACCATTTACTGCCAACACATGAATAGACTTAAAAGAATACAAGAGCAAAAACAGTACTAGAAATCTGAAATCAGAGATCAAAATAGAAAATGCTATAAGAGACTACCTAGGTCAGGTAGCAACTAGAGAGAAGCAGAGTGAATGATTCAGGTTGTAGATTGTTCCACAAAGGACTTTAATTGCAAAAATGATTGGCATATAGTTCTACATTACAACAGTAATACCTCTAAAGAACTTAAAACACATTGGATTATTCTCAGATTATATAATAGAGTACTGTTCATTGACCAGAATCAGCAAATGCCTCTTCTCAGACGATATTATACAGTACTGTGCAAAAGTCTTAGGCATCCTGGCTATACATATGTGCCTAAAACCTTTGCATAGTACTGCATATATTAACATTATTAAATATATATTTACTTTAATGTTATATATTATAACATTAATAGAGTTATAGAGTACTACAGCACAGAAACAGGTCTTGTGGTCTGTCTAGCTGGGGCTGAACTATTATTCTGCCTAGTCCTATTGACCTGAGCTCTCCAGATCCATCCTATCCATGTAACATAAATATTGTACATCAATTTAATGATGATGATGATCATCATGTGTCATGCCATATGATGTGGACAGTGTTGGTCTTTGCATGACCATAATTATTCTTGGCAAATTTTTCTACAGAAGTGATTTTCCATTGCCTTCTTCTGTGCAGTGTCTTTACAAGGCAGGTAACCTCAGCCATTACCAATAGTCTTCAGAGATTGTCTGCCTGGCGTCAGTGGTCGCATAACCAGAATTTGTGATGTGCACCAGTTGCTCATACGACCATCCACCACCTGCTCCCGTGGCTTCATGTGGCCCTGATTGAGAGGCTAAGCAGGTGCTACCCCTTGCCCAGGGGTGATCTGCAGGCTAGCAGAGGGAAGGAGCACCTCACACATGATAGAGACACATCTCCACCCTGCCACCCCATGAACAAAGTAAATCAGTAAATTATAAAGAACCTTGGAAGTAAGGTTTTGCACATAAGATGCTGCAGTTCCATTGACATGCAAATTAAAATGCAGCAAACACAAGTACTGAGAGAATCCTTTGTGATTTTATATTAAGGAATGAAGGAAATAGCAAAATCATGAAGGAAACTATGAATTAACACACAATGCAGTGCTGCAACAGAGGTAACAGAGGGAAGTGAGAGCATCATAGGCCTAACCCTTCACTCCCTTCATTGTCAGCACACCGTAGGCTGCATTGCACATTACTTAACAGTGCCGTTTTGACAACATTTAGCAAACTTACAACCTCTATCCAGAGACATGAACTGCACGTACTATGTCCTGCAGGTTCTCCATCAAGTCAGGCACCATCTTAACCTGCACTCAACGTCAGTAAAACCAAGGACCTCAGGAAGGAGAGGTTGGGAGAACACACATCATTCCTCATCGAGGGCTCAGCAATGGAAAAGATGAGAAACTTCATGTTTCTGGGTGTCAACATCATAGAGGATCTATCCTGGGCCCAACATGTAGATACAAGCACGAAGAGGGCACGTCAGCAACTATTCTTCAATAGGAGTTTGAGGAGACTTGCTATGCCAACAAAGATTCTAGCGTATTTCCACGGATGAACTGTGGAGAGCATTCTAACTGGTTGCATCGTAGCTTGGTTTGGAAGCTCCAATGTACAGGATTGAAACAAAGCTACAGGGGGTTGTAGACTCAGCAAGTTCCATCATGCCACTAGCATCCCCACCATCAAGGACATCTTCGTAAGGTCTCAAGAAGGCAGCATCCATGATTAAATACCGTCAGCATCCAGGACATGCCCTCTTCTCAATATTACCATCAGAGAGGAGGTACAGGAGTCTGAAGACGCACGCCCAATGTTTTTCAGAACAATTTCTTCTCCTCTGCCATTAGATATCTGAACAGTTTAGGAATCCATGAACACTACCTCACTATTTTGCTCACTGTTTGCACTATTTTTAAAATTTCTTATTATAACTTATAGGAGTTTTGCAACCTGAAAACGACAAATTTCATGACATGTCAGTGGCAATGAACCTGATTTTGGTTCTGATTCTGAACAACTTTCTGATTGTTTCTTACTCCCTCTTTAAATAATTTTGAAAGTTGTCCTCATCTCAAAGCAAACAGTTTTTACTCTCAGACCCAGAAATGTTACATTGATGTTGTAGATTCAGCAGTTCACAAAGGTAGCTAATCACCAGCCCCTCAAAGTTAATAAGGGATGAGTAATGGTAGGGGTATGGCGACACAGTAGCGTAGTGGTTACCGTGCCACTATCACAGCTCAGCGACCTAGGTTCAATTCCTGTAGCAGTCTGTACCTTCTCCCTGTGACTGTGTGGGTTTTCCCCAAGTGCTCTAGTTTCATCCCACATTCCAAAGATGTAGACTAGAGTGTGTATTTGGGCGGTGTGGGCTTGTTGGGCAGGAAGGGCCTGTTACTGTGCTGTATCTAAATAAAATAAACTTTAAAAATAAACAAAAACTAGCTTTTCTGGCAGTGTCCACATCCCAGAGGGAAAAGAATTTACTAAGAAAGAAGAAAAACACGCATTAGGTTAATGGGGCCTCCGTGGTAGTGTAGCGGTTAGTGTGGTGGTATTACAGCTCAGGGCGTCGTGGAGTTCGGAGTTCAATTCCAGTGGTGTTCTGTAAGGAGTCTCTGTACATTTCCCCCATGGAATGCGTGGGTTTTCCCCCACAGTCCAAAGATCTATTGGGTAAGTTAATTGGTCATAGTAAATTGTCCCATGATTACTTCATTGGATTTGTCGATGTATTACTGGGGTTGGATGGCTGGAAGGGCCAGAAGGGCCCTTTCACTAAATAAAATTAATTAGATAGACAGAAAGTGTTATTCCCATTCTGGGATGCACAGATTTAGTTGATACACAGCTGTCAATTTTGCTAGATCTAAACTATTAATACCTTTAATCCACACAACTATGTACCTTCTTCAAGTTACACCTCAAAACAATTTACTATGATTAACAATATCATTTATCAAATTCTACCAGGAATGATTATGAACAAGCTTTTAGGATTTTCATCAGGAACAGGATTCTGATTTAACATAGAACATAGAAAGAACATAGAGTAGTACAGCACAGTACAGGCCCTTCGGCCCACAATGTTGTGCTGACCTTTAAACCCTGCCTCCCATGTAACCCCCCACCTTAAATTCTTCCATATACCTGTCTAGTAATCTCTTAAATTTCACTAGTGTATCTGCCTCCACCACTGACTCAGGCAGTGCATTCCACTCACCAACCACTCTCTGAGTAAAAAACCTTCCTCTAATATCCCCCTTGAACTTCCCTCCCCTTACCTTAAAGCCATGTCCTCTTGTACTGAGTAGTGGTGTCCTGGGGAAGAGGCGCTGGCTGTCCACTCTGTCTATTCCTCTTAATATCTTGTATATCTCTAGCATGTCTCCTCTCATCCTCCTTCTCTCCAAAGAGTAAAGCCCCACCTCCCTTAATCTCTGATCATAATGCATACTCTCTAAACCAGGCAGCATCCTGGTAAATCTCCTCTGTACCCTTTCCAATGCTTCCACATCCTTCCTATAGTGAGGCGACCAAAACTGAACACAGTACTCCAAGTGTGGCCTAACCAGAGTTTTATAGAGCTGCATCATTACCTCACGACTCTAAAACTCTATCCCTCGACTTATGAAATCTAACATCCCGTAAGCTTACTTAATTACCCTATATACCTGAGAGGCAACTTTCAGGGATCTGTGGACATGTACCCCCAGGTCCCTCTGCTCCTCCACACTACCAAGTATCCTGCCATTTACTTTGTACTCTGCCTTGGAGTCTGTTCTTCCAAAGTGTACCACCTCACACTTCTCTGGGTTGAACTCCATCTGCCACTTCTCAACCCACTTCTGCATCCTATCGATGTCTCTCTGCAATCTTCGACAATCCTCTATACTATCCACAACACCACCAACCTTTGTGTCGTCTGCAAATTTGCCAACCCACCCTTCTTCCCCCACATCCAGGTCGTTAACAAAAATCACGAAAAGTAGAGGTCCCAGAACAGATCCTTGTGGGTCACCACTAGTCACAACCCTCCAATCCGAATGTACTCCCTCCACCATGATCCTCTGCTTTCTGCAGGCAAGCCAATTCTGAATCCACCTGGCTAAACTTCCCTGGATCCCATGCCTTCTTTCTTTCTGAATAAGCCTACCGTGTGGAACCTTATCAAATGCCTTACTAAAATCCATGTGGATCACATCCACTGTGCTACCCTCATCTATATGCCTGGTCACCTCTTCAAAGAACTCTAGCAGGCTTGTTAGACAGTATGGATAGTCCGGGTAATTAATCTGCCCTTCACAAAGCTATGCTGATTGTCCCTGATCAGACCATGACTCTCTAAATGCCCATAGATCCTACTTCTAAGAATCTTTTCCAACAGCTTTCCCACCACAGATGTAAGACTCACTGGTCTATAATTACCCGGACTATCCCTACTACCTTTTTTGAACAAGGGGACAACATTTGCATCCCTCCAATCCTCCGGTACCATTCCCGGGGACAACGAGGACATAAAGATCCTAGCCAGAGGCTCAGCAATCTCTTCTCTCACCTTATGGAGCAACTTGGGGAATATTCCGTCAGGCCCCGGGGACTTATCTGTCCTAATGTATTTTAACAACTCCAACACCTCCTCTCCCTTAATATCAACATGCTCCAGAACATCAACCTCACTCATATTGTCCTCACCATCATCAAGTTCCCTCTCATTGGTGAATATCGAAGAGAAGTACTCATTGAGGACCTCACTCACTTCCACAGCCTCCAGGCACTTCTTCCCACCTTTATCTCTAATCAGTCCTATCATCACTTCTGTCAACCTTCTGTTCTTCACATAATTGAAGAATGCCTTGGGGTTTTCCTTTACCCTACTCACCAAGGCCTTCTCATGCCCCCTTCTTGCTCTCCTTCTTAAGTTCATTTCTTGCTACCCTATATTCCTCAATAACCCCATCTGATCCTTGCTTCCTAAACCTCATGTATGCTGCCTTCTTCCACCTAACTAGATTTTTCACTTCGTTTGTTACCCATGGTTCCTTCACCCTACCATTCTTTATCTTCCTCACCGGGACAAATTTATCCCTACCATCCTGCAAGAGATCCCTAAACATCGACCACATGTCCATAGTACATTTCCCTGCAAAAACATCATCCCAATTCACACCCACAAGTTCTAGCCTTATAGCCTCATAATTTGCCCTTCACCAATTAAAAATTTTCCTGTCCTCTCTGATTCTACCCTTTTCCATGATAATGCCAAAGGCCAGGGAGCAGTGGTCACTGTCCCCCAGATGCTGACCCACTGAGAGATCTGTGGCCTGACCCGGTTCATTTACTTATATAAAAACAGAGTGCTGGAAATACTCAGCAGGTTAAGCTGCCCTGTGGGAAGTGAAACAATTAATGTTTCATGTTGAGAACTCTTCAACAGTTATCCATACTAATGTCCAAATCTGGATTCTAATGTCTAAAGCACTGACTATTAACAAATCAGAGACCCCACTCTTATTTTAGGAACAATGGGTCCATTAGCCTATAAGACTGAAAAACACCCATTTACCAAAACTTATTACATCCTGCTCCTTAGCATTTATTTTATCCAAGTCTTACTGACCATCCCAGGTCTTGAGCTTTAATTTCATAAATCCAAAGTTCAAATTTATTATCAAAGTATATATCCCATATACAAACTTGAGATTTGTCTTTTTGCAGTCAGCTACAAAACAAAGAAACACCCATTGCAACAGTGGGGTGCAGAAGATTATCACTGAATACTCAACACTGCGAACCCTAGTGTAGATGGGCTACAACAGCTGAAGACCAAGAATATACACTCAGAGGCCACTTTATTTGGTACAGGAGGTATCTAATAAAGTGGCCACTGTATGTATGATCCATATATTGGCCAAATCAGTAAAAGTCATCAGATTCCCTCCCCTGAAGGACAATAAGTGAAACAGATGGTCACTATTACACCTCTAGATTTACGTTCCAGAAATTACTTAACTAAGCTTGAATTTTCCAGCTGCCATGGCAGTGTTTGAACTTGAGTCTCTGGATTATCAGTCTAGCTTCTAGATTGTTTGCCTAGTAGCTTCACGCCATTGTGACCTTATCACAAATCCCCTTTCCAAAAAATAATAACTTGAAGACATGGGGATAATTTATAAATCAAACATTTACTGTAATGAGAAAATCTGGCATTTTCTGAACTGGGAAATTAAGAAGTGCTTTTTTTCTATTTATAACTGTCTTGTGATTTGAGATTTAAAATTTCTGTTTTCATTACTTCGGGTGTACTTTTTATAATGAAGTTTTGCTCTCACAATGAAATTACAAAGGTTAGGTTTGGAATGATTCTATATATTTTCCCCTAATTTATTTCCAGTTCTAAGTCATCAGTTACACATCAATTCCGGCACCCAAAGGTGGTTAGACCCATTTTAACTGAAAGTTTGATTTCTCTTCTGAACTCTTATAAATTGCACCTGGAACAGAGCATTGATGAAGTACCATTCTAAACATAAAGTACTGGGGAGACTGTGGAACTGAGCAAGCTGAAGAGAGTTAAGACAGATACTGTTTTATCCCAAGACATTCACATCCTTGCAGAGGGAATCACGTCATATAAAACTATCACAGAGACCCTTAAAACTTGAACCTGACTGATGCTTTTTGAAACTGCTTTATAATTAATTAAATTTGAAATGTTTGCCTTTATTTAATTTTTTTTCAAGCCGCAGGGTGGAAATACATCTGTACCAAAGGAGGTGGCCTGCAGGTCACCCCTAGGCAAGGTGTAATACCTCCTTAGCCCTTTTCCCTACCCCCTGGTCAGGGTCACGTGAGGGTGGTGGATGGTTATATGAGCAGCTGGTGCTATCCACTGATGCCAGGCAGACCATCTCTGAAGAGTATTGGTGATGGCTGGGGTCACCCAGCTTGTAAAGACACTGCTCAGAAGAAGGCAATGGCAAACCACTTCTGTAGAAAAATTTGCTAAGACCAGTCACGGTCACCACGATCGTCTACGTCAAACATCATGGCACATAGTGATGATGATGATGAATATTTGTTACCCTGCCAACCCTCTCTAACACCATATCCCCTCAAAAGTATTATGATGTCAATGAACTCATCAGCAGTAATTTGGCCTTGGAAGTTTGGAATTTCATGCCTCAACTTTCACGATAAGGAAATTCATTGCCCATTGAGATGGAGAGTACTGGAGTTCCTGAGAAACTGCACAAACAAGCTAAATGCCCCAGACTCAGAGTGCAAGCCCCTCTCTGATCTGGCCTCTTGTATTTTGAATGACTCCTGGGACATTTCCCCAGTGTGGCCTGTTGGATGATAATTAAAAGCAGATGATTGACAGTTTCTTGCAAATTCCTGTCTAAAACTAATTCACCAGAATTATCACCAACAATTCTTAAAACAAATGAGATCCTATTTCCCTTCCCTATATAATCACACCATTTTTAAAATAAGTTTTTGTTCAGCTTGGAGATAGGCAGATGGATGATTAGATAATTAATCCTGAGAGCAGCCAGCAAGGCAGACGTATTCTTTTTAAATTATTATTAAGAAATAAACTCCAGGTGACAATAATGAAATTTGTGCAATTGGGTTTTCAATCACACATTTGTTTAACATAATAACTATGTAACACATTATAAATCTCTAATTAGCTTGGGTACTGGCCACAATTAAAAATAGATTATTGTGTGGTTTATTTTGTCAAAAACCAAAAACAGCCCACAACTGCAATTGTCCTGGGCTGTCCCTGAACTCAGGCACATGGCTGCCTGTCTTCAGAACGACCAGACATGCTATAAATATTAGCAGCAAGTCTCTTTATGTTAAGAGTGTACAGGAGCAGCTGTTTTAGGTCTGACCACACACTATAATTTCTTCATGTGTCAGCGCAATGTGGCAGTTTCTTTTCATGTGTGACGCTGACCTAAATCAATCAGATTGGCAAGAAATGCTCGGATAGCAAGCTGGACAAAAATATTTTCAGACTGAGATCTTTAACCAGAAGCGTATTGGGCAATACAGTAAAATGGCCTAATATGCGTTCATTTGCAGAACTCGAAATAATATATATTAAAGAATTTCAAACTAAGTCAATTGCTGGGAAAAAGGAAGCATTATCAATTATGTTGCAATAGATTAGGGTTTTGCAAGCGTTATTCACTGCTAGTGCCTGGGTTAACACCAACCTAGAATAGCTGGATGAAAGCATCTACATCACATTTTCATTCTTTCAGCCTCAGAAAGGGGTCAGGCAAGGACTGAAATTTGAGATCTATGAAATTCATTTTTTGATATTAGCACTACCGTACTAGTATTGTCTCTGCATGTCTAGCGCCAATGCCAAATACGTTTGAGTCAGTGCATCATACCCAGTACCTCACATGAACAAGTGACCAAATTTTGCTGAGAAGGTAATGTCAGTGATTATCTCAATACAAACGCCTTCATATCCTGTGGCACAAGACAATGAAAAACTACCCATTTGCTTCAAACTCACGGCTTTCTGTTACTTACTTACATCCAAACATTATTGGACAATATACTCAGAGAAAAATTGAGCAGCCTGCACCTTGCAACCCAGTAGCTGTCTGATTGGGCACTGTTGCCTAAATACATGTTTCTGGAAGCAACCTATGACATAAAACTGATCAGAATTACATTCAAATCAAAACCATCATGCCTTCTGAGAGTTTGAGAAATTGTTCAGAGTTTTGCTTTTAGTAAGCATTCTTCTCAGGACGTTCACTGACAACACGACCGAGGCAGCTGAACAGTTTGTTCGTCCACACCAAAGTCCATCACTTCTGTGTGGAACCGGAGTCATAGAGACTTAGTGGCCACCTTATTAGGCACCTTCTCTACCCAATAAAGTGGCCACTGAGTACTTGTTCATCATCCTCCACTGCTGTAGCCCATCCACTTCAATGGTTCGATGAACTCTGCATTCAGAGCTGCTCTTCCACACACCACTGTTGTAATGCGAGGTTACTTGAGTTACTGTCACCTTCCTATCAGTTTGAACCAGTCTGGCCATTCTCCTCTGACCTCTGTCATTAACAAGGCATTTTCACCCACAGAACTGCTGCTCACTGGATGCTCTTTTTTTTACTGGTTATCACACCATGCTCTGTAAACTCTAGAAACCTGTACATGAAGATCCCAAGAGATCAGCATTTTTTGAGATTCTGAAACCACCCTGTCTGGCACCGACAATCATTCCACAGACAAAGTCACTTAGATCACATTTCCTCCCCATTCTGATGTTTGGTCTGAACGACAACAGAACCTCTTGACAATGTCTGCATGCTTTTATGGATTGAGTTGCTGTCACATGATTGGCTGATTAAATATTTGAATTAACAAGCAGGTGTACATAATAAAATGGCCACTGAGTGTTTAGGTTAAGTCATGCAAGGGTGTTGGGTTTATTCCTGAATGGAATTATTGGAGATTCAAAGCCCGATACTGAACTATGAAACAAAGAGTATTATGTTATTAATCTTTGCTACCTTTTCTATATTGCTGTAAATTTATTGCAAAAGTTTGGGGTCAGCAGGATTTGAACACACTATTTCTGCAGTTTTACAAAGGCCATGTCATTCCTCCTTCCTGATGCTTCTCTGTGAGACTAACTGGATTGCCATTGCATAGTTCCAGAAGAGAAACAATGGGTCAAATGGTTTTCTTCAATGTTTAGCCTTGCTTTCATTTTGTGTTTCAATGGACTGCACAGTTTTCTGTGCCTTTGAATGCTGTTTTCCAGAATCAAGAACTGATACAATGAAAAAAGAAAAGTTTCCACAATAACATTTTTTTTAAACATGGGTTGTGGTTTAAGTGTACCACAGATAACTTAAGAGCTTCAAATTATCTCTCATAAATACGTGAACATAAATAAGGACTTGATGAAGATTGGTATCCAGCACTCTGCATTATCTTATGACTACACCAATTTCAGTTACACTAATTTGAGTTTATTCCCATCTTGTGCTGAAGAGAATTTCAACAAAGATTCTTGAAGATTGTTATTGATTGAAGTAAGTTTGGATTGAAATAACTTCCAACACTTAACTGATTCAATGTTGAGATATTAAATTCTATATCATTGCCCCATGCTGCCATAACTTCATTATCCTACTCAACATTTTAAAAAAACACGTGAAATTTCCTTTGTCTTTTTGCTTTAAATCAGAAGTAATCTAGGAGAGTTGAGTTTCTCCAGTCAACAATTGTAGGTCTACACCACTCATTATCTTTTCCTTTATATTAGTGACATAAACAGCAGGAGCAACTGAGGTTTAAAAAAAGAGCAGAGGGGTATTTAAGGGGATTTTTTTGAGGAAAAATATCAGAGGTGTATTAAGGGGAAAATTTTATTTTTTCAAAATAATCATTATTCATAATAAAAATATTATTTACAAGAATAAACCATGCAATGCCTTGTCATTCTCGCATTCACAACACTGCATTAAGTAGTGCTTTATTACATCCCGCAAAACCAATAGAACTGTTATCAATCAGGTGGCTCCATGGGGTAGTAAGGGGCTCACCCAACCCAGCCCCTCCCTGACCTGTAGCACAAGAACTCTAAGGTGAAGATGGACAAAGTGCAGGAGAAAAAGAAGGAAAAGAGCAGACAGGAAGTAATTTTGATGGATCCTTAGTAGAGCATAACTATTGGTGTAGTTTTGTTGGAGCAGTTTGTTTTTGTACAAAAAAATGTACAAATTGCAGTGAATAAATACCTCAGTATTATCTGCTCCCATGCTTCATGACCTTATCTCTAAATCCAAAATTCTAATGGCTTTTTAATGATATTTATTTTCATGCACTTTGAATCTCTGAGTCCCAATGCTTACCGGCATTCTTAAGTGCATTAACTTATCACGATTAAGTTATATTTGCCAAACCAGTTAAGTTGTTGTTCCTATCCGCAACTTGTGGCACATAGGCAGCAACCTTGCTGCTTCTTTGATTTTTTTTTGTCTGTATTTTTACGAGGTGAGTTGCTACTTCAACACTCAACCCAGCAGGGATGGATAAGTGCGAAAGGTACTGGCCAGACTCAAACCCAGGACCACGCGCCTCACAATCTGGTGTGGATATCACTACACCACCAACAGGTTGAAAACGAACCAGTAACTAGCTGTCATGAATCTCTGGGGAATTTGACTGCACTCATTATTTGCTAGACCTCCCACTTTTCTCATCACTCACTCTGGAGATAGTGTTACTACCGCCTGCAGCAGGTCACCTCAATATACTGAGAACTCACTGCAATATAGGACTGCATTTCCTACTCTGATTTATTTAGGGATACAGCACGGTATAGGCCCTTCAGGCACAATGAACCACACAGCCCAGCCAGCCACCAATTCAACACTATTTTAATCACAGGGCAATTTACAATGATCAATAACCTGCAGACCAGTACACTTTTGGACTATGGGAGGAAACCGGAGCACACAGAGGAAACCCATGACGTTTATGGGAGAACATACAAACTCCTTACAGACTCTGTCAGAATTGAACTCTGAAATCTGGAATGCCCTGAGCACAATCACTGGGATAATGCGGCAATTCATTAGAAGGTTCTACCCGAATCTGGATCACGAACAGTTCGTACTGCTGTCAGGGGGTAGCTTTAGCTTCCCACCCATCCAGTTCTTTAAAAAGCTGTTCCTCAGTTGGGGAATACACAGTGTTGGCTCGGAATGTGCACTGTTCCATACAGCCAACAAAAAGCCAGACATAGCTGGGGACCATTCAGTTGCCCATGGCTGCACCTTGGTTTTGGAGAAAGTGGGAGGAGCTGTGGAGAAATTGTTGAGTGTGGCAACCGGTTCTGCAGATGGATGAGGCTGGTGGAGGAGGATCTGGTTAGCACACTCCAACTCTTCCTATAATACACCAATGACTGCATTGGTGCTGCTTCCTGTATCTCAACTTGCCAATTTCATTAACGTTGCCCTCAACTTCCACCCTTCCCTCAAATTTGCTTGCTCTCTGACACCTATCTCCCTTTCATCAATCTCTCTATCCCCATCTTTGGAGACAGACTATCTACAGACATCTTTTATAAACTTACTGACTCATGACTGTACCTCTTCCTACCTTGTCATTTATAAAAAGGCTATTCCCTTTTCTCTGTTCCTCCATCTCTGCTGCATCTGTTCTCAAGATGAGACTTTCCATTCTGGAACATCTGAGGTGTCCTCCTTCTTCAAAGAACTGGGTTTCCCTTCCACCACCATTGACACTGCCTTCTCTCACATCATCCCCATTCCCCATACATCTGCCCTCACCTCTCATCCTCCCACCATCATAATAGGGATAGGATTGCCCTTGTTTTTACCTACCACCTCTCAAGACTCCATATCCAATACATCTTTCTTCATAGCTTCTGCCATCTACAACAGGATCCTACCACAAAGCTCATCTCTCTCTCCCACCCAATCTCTCCAACTTCTGCAGGAATCCCTCTCTATGTAACTCCCTTGTCCCTCCCCACTGACCTCCCTCCCAGCACTTATCCCTGAAAGCAGGACAAGTGCTACACGTGCCCCACAGCTCCTCCCTCACACTCTTCAGGGCTTCTCCATGGATGTTACCTGATGTGCTAAGTTCCTCCAGCACTTTGTGTGTGTTGCTCAATATTTCTCAGCATTTGCAGAATCTCTTGTGTTTATGCCACCGATGGTACAGTGATGACTAATTTTGGCTCTACGAGCTGGGTGCAATCTGCAGTTTTCTACAACCATACAACATCAACCGCACCTGAATGACATTATTAAATCAAGCCTCAATCAAATTACACTCAGGGAGGTCCCAGCTCATAAACATCAAGCATTACCCAGACCACCCCTTTGCCAGTGCCAAGTGACATGACGCTTGACCCTTCTCCAACTATTGGTCACAACTCCTTCAGAGCTTCAAGACATCTAACAATGAAACTATTCAGAATTATCCAACTGCCTAAACATATGCCTCTATAATTGCATGCCAGCTGGAATCTTATTTTCAGAAGGAAATTTATACACACTGTGCATTAAAAAATGAATAGCACTCTAATATCTCCTGCATGCCTTACCACCGCGTCTAGCAGTGAACTTCATAATGTTATTCATAATTAAAGCATTCCTGCACAAAGGCAAATTAACAGATTTGACATAAAACATACTTAGTTCCAAAAATTAACTTTAAAACTGTTGACTCTGACACAGGCAGAAGTGATTTGCTTTGACCAAACTCCCTCATATTTAAAGTGTCAATGACCCAGGAAGCCAAAAGCCAAAGTACCTACTTGGCACTGCATGAAATATGCCTATCAAGCTTCTGAATTTTGAACTATATAAAATGCCTTTTCTCAAGAGGGTGAAGAACAACTTCTGTTTTATATGCATTAAAGGTTGTCAGTGTCAATCAAGTACATGGCTTGGATCATCAAAACAAATTAGTGGAGCTGGGGAATGCAAATGAATTCTATTACAAGCAATAGACCAGTTAGACTGGGTGGAACTGAAATCTGATAGAAGCAATGAACTTAATTAAAAGGGTGGGAACAGAGGTCATAAGAAGGACTTCCTCTCTCAGTTAACTAAAGATCAGCTTAAGGCAGATGGTCTTGAAAAATTGTTGGGTGTGTCCATTCAAGAAATGGATTTTCTAATGATTTTCCCTCTGTTGTATCGCCATGGAGACAGGAAGTCCTTTAGTTATAAACTAGGGTCCTTCCCCAATTTGCAAGAATGCTGTAGTGATGGTGGGAAGAACAAGGAAGTTTAGCCTTTAGTTTTATTACTGAATTGTCATTTATACAAAAAAACAAGTCTAAAATAAAGTTTTTACACTCTCTTTCATTCCTTTTCCTCATTATGGTCTTGGCAATCATCTTGCATAAATCTTTTTGAAATCTGGCTGTGGAAGCAGATCAGGCAATTGCTTTGGGATTTTTGAGAGAGTCAGGTTTGTTTCCAATGGGAATATAATGCCATATTCTGTAGTATTTCTATCATTACACACGGATGTCCGAGCAATGGAAACAATATAGAAAATGAGGATGACACAGTAATGAAACTGTTCCATTTTGAAGATTTAAATATTAGCTTTATTTGTCACATGTACACTGAAACATCAGGCCATACAATGAAATGCGTCATTTGCACAAACAACCAACACAGTTCAAGGATGTGCTGGGGGCAGCCTGCAACTTTCACCAATATAGCAGTCCCACAACTTACTGACCACTAACCCTTACTAAACTGCTTGTCTTTGGAATGTGGGAGAAAACTGCAGCACATGCAGGAAACCCACGTAGTCACAAGGCGATGTAAATCGCTTACAGAAAATGGCAGGAATTGAACCATGATCACTGATCGCTGACGAAGTGTTACGCTAACCGCTACTCTATGATGCTGAGGTTGAGCATTTATTTTAACTAAGGGTTCCAAAACAGGAATCTAAAATTTTACCAGAATCTTAGAAGAAATTTTGGATTATTATTGGCATTTGTTCCATCAAGCCCATGAAATCTCCACATGGAGCAATCTATTCAGTCCTATTCTCCATTGCCAAATAAAAGAGGTGCCCTCAGGTATATTTTTATTTCTCCTCTGAAAGCTCCAGCTGGCAGTATTTCTATAATCCTTACTGCCAGTAATTTTAGTGAATATTACAATACAATAAGGGTGGCGGGGTGGAGGTACGTCTTTAACAAAGGAGGTTGTAAGGCACTCCTTCCCTCCTCTAGCCTGCAGGTCACACGTGGCCAAGGTGTAGCAACAGTCTGGCTCCCCCCCCCCCACCCCCCATGGAGGCTATGCCAAAGCTAGGCAGCAGACAAAAGAAATCTGTGGAATTATTATTACTCCCTCTAGTTCCAGTCTCGTAATCTATGGTTACAGCACAGAATGGATTTTAACTTGAGAGGGTGAGTGTGAGCACTCGGGCAGGTCAGTTGCAGTAAGCTGAGACTCCCTTTGCATTGCACCCTGATTTGTGCTCAAAGGAGGCGGGTAAGAATTTGTGCAATCATGAGGCATCCACTTTGATCTGGCGGATGGTTTAAAATTAAAATCTATGGTATCTAGCCATTGCTTTTCAAACATTTCCCATGTACCAACCAGGGAAGGAATTAATGCATGATGAATCACTTCCATTGATGTGTTTACAGTGTTACAGAATACTAATCCCAAAACTGAGTCATCTGGGTCCATCTCAGAGCACAACCAGAGACTATTTTATACAGTTTGTTTATTCTAACATTGTCGAAATGAAATAAATCATTACCATGAATGATGAAAACAAAAAACTACATTCAAATCCCATTCCTTTTCCATCACTGTGACTATTACTCATCAGTTAAAGCCATGTAATTTACATTTGCGTGCCAACATATACTTATCTGTACTAAAAAACATGTATCATTCTTTGGCCAGCATAACAGTGCTTTTAGGGAACAGTTTCAATTCTATCACCTTCTTGTACATTGAAAACCTAGCAACAAAGCTTATGGATAGGATCAAATCCTGATAAGACCATAAGATATAGGAGCAGAATTAGGCCATTCAGTCCATCAGATCTACTCTGCTATCCCATCATGGCTGATTTATTATCCCTCTCATCCCCGTTCTGCCGGCCAGTGGTCTAGTAGCATCAGTACCAGTCTTAGAGGCGAATGGTCCTGAGTTCAAATCCGGCCAGCTCCTTGTACGCTTTCCATCCTTGCTGGGTTGAGTGTCAAATTAGCAACTTGGCTTCATAAAAATGTCAGCCAATGCACCACAAAGAGTGAAAAGGAAAAACAACAGTCCGTTCTCTTGCCTTCTGTAACTTTTGAAGCCCTGGCTAATACAGAACCTATCAATCTCCACTTTAAATAACGTACACCCAACGGCTTGGCCTCCACAGCTCTCTGTGGCAATAAGTTACACAGATTCTTTACCCTCTTGCTAGAGAAATTCCTCCTCATCTCTGTTTAAAATGGATGTTTATCTATTCTGAGGCTGTGGTGTCTGTCCTAGTCTCCCCGCTATAGGAAACATCCTCTCCACAGCTGCTCTATCTAGGCTTTTCAAAAATGTAAGCACAAGGGATTCTGCAGACACTGGAAATCCAGAGCAACACACAAAAAAACACTGGAGGAACACAACAGGTTAGCCAGCATCTATGGAAATGAATATACAGTCGACATTCCAGGCCAAGACCCTGGAAGGGAAGAGAGAAGATGACAGAATAAAAAAGTGGGAGGATTTGGAGGAGGGGAAGGAGGATTAGCTTGAAGGTGATAGTCGAAGACAGGTGAGAAAAGTAAGGGGTTGGAGAAGGAGGAATCTTATCAGAGAGGATAGGCAGATGAAGAGAAGAGGTAAGAGGGTAGAGAGGGGAATAGAGGAAGGAAGGGGAAGGGAGAAATAGAATCTTATGGTCATGTCATCAGATTGTAGGATACATAGATGGACTATGAGGTGTTGCTCCTCCACCTTGAGAGTGGCCTTATCATGGCAAAAGAGAATAGCAATGGGTATAGGATTTAAAATGTTTGGTTACCTGAACACACCAATCCTCCCCACTCCTCTGATGTCATTAACTACCCCCCCCCCGAGCTCAGCTTTAATTCCTGCCATGTCTTCCCCATTCCTTCTAACCTTCCCCTCTCTGAGGCAGAACATTCCCTCCTCAGCAAGGACCTAGTCTTTGTTTCCCTTCGCCTGCAACTCAGTGAGTTCCATGCCTACTTTGACTCTGAGCTCTTCTTCCATCTCTTCTGTCTCCAAGTCCACTTCTTTGTTCAGAATTCCCCAACATGCACCGATTACCCTTTCTCCTGTGTTGAACCTCCTTCTCTCCTTGGACACCCACTCTGGTTCTCTGCCTGCTCTGGATCTCTTCATCTCCAATTGCCAATGAGATATCAACTGGCTCAACTTCAGCACTCCATTCTCCTCTTCAAAACTTACTCCCTCAGAATACTCTGCCCTCCACCCTTTCCGCATCAATCAAACCTCACCGTCAAACCCGCAGAATAAGGGTATGATGTTGTAGTGTGGTGGATTGACCTCTACTTTGCTAAGGCCTGACAGAAACTCTCAGACTCCTCCTCTCATTTACCCCTTGAAAAGGACCTAACTCCAAACCATTAGGACATTGTCTCCGACACCATCACTAACCTCATCAAATCTGGCGAATTTCTATCCACTCTCACCAAATTAATAGTTTCCTTACCCTGCCCTGCTCATTTCCTTTTTTTTGTAATTTTTTTTAATTGAAGTTCATCATCAAACAAACATTTCCATAAGATGTATTTCAGACATTGTACATATATATCATATAATCATATATGTCACAAATCTCCACATAGTATTTATCTGAGGTATACACTTATAGAAAAGAGTGGAAAGAAAAAAACAAGGAAAAGGAAAGAACTATGTACAAGTAGGGAGTGATTTTTTTTTACAACATATTCATTGATTTGTGAGAATAAAATCAGGCCTATGAGGCATTATGTAGTTAAACCATTTTTTCCAGTATGAATCAAATTGTTCCAGCTTATGATTAACAGATGCTGTTATCTTCTCTATTTTATAAATGTCCATTGTAATTTCCATCCATGCATTTAAAGTTGGGCTCTCTTGTGATAACCATTTCCTAGTAAGAGTCTTTTTACCAGCCACCAACAGTATATTCATTAAATATTTATCTCTTTTCAACCATTCAGGTAGGCCCATTATCTCTGCCTGCTTGTGCCTCACTGAACTCATGTCCACATATCTCAACTACATTCTATCCCCCTTGATCCAGTTCTTTCCTACCTAATCTGCGATACATGCTCTTGATCTGCTCAACCAGATTTAATTCCATGGCCATGATGGCCTCATTTTCACCATAGATGTCCAGTCCTAATACACTTCTATACCTCCTCAAAAAGGCCTTAAAACTCTTTGCTTCTTTCTCAACAAAAGACCCATCTAGAACCCTTCTGCTACCACCCTTCTCTGTCTGGCTAAAGTGGTCCTCACCCTCAACAATTTATTTTTCAGTTTCTTCCAGTTTCTCCAAACTCAAGGGGTAGGCATGGGCACCTCTATGGACCCCAGCTACGTCTGCCTTTTCGTTGGCTAGTTAGAACAGTCCATGTTCCAAGCCTTCCCTGGCAATGCTCCCCAAATCTACCTGCGCTATAGTGACAACACAAGGTTAATTCCTGGGATGTCCGGACTGTCTTACGCAGAGAGGTTAGAGAGACTGGGCTTGTACACGCTGGAATTAAGGAGATTGAGAGGGGATCTGATTGCAACATACAAGATTATTAAGGGATTGGACAAGATAGAGGCAGGAAATATGTTCCAGATGCTGGGAGAGTCCAGTACCAGAGGACATGGTTTGAGAATAAGGGGTAGGTCATTTAGGACAGAGTTAAGGAAAAACTTCTTCTCCCAGAGAGTTGTGGGGGTCTGGAATGCACTGCCTCGGAAGGCAGTGGAGGCCAATTCTCTGGATGCTTTCAAGAAGGAGCTAGATAGGTATCTTATGGATAGGGGAATCAAGGGATATGGGGACAAGGCAGGAACCAGGTATTGATAGTAGATGATCAGCCATGATCTCAGAATGGCGATGCAGGCTCGAAGGGCCGAATGGTCTACTTCTGCACCTATTGTCTATAACAGATTTAGTGCTGTTCCGTGCTTTCAGGCAGAGCTCATCAACTTATTCAAGGTTGCCTCCAACTTCCACTTTGCCCTTAAGTTCACTTGGTTCATTTCTGACACCTCTCTTCCCTCTCTTGATCTCTCTGTATCCAGCTCTGGAGATTATCTATCTACCAACAGCTTTTATAATCTTAGCGATTCTCTCTGCTACCTCGACTATACTTCTTCCTACCCGTCTCCTGTAAAAATGCTATTCCCTTTTCTTAGTTCTTTCATCTCTGCTACATCTGTTCCCAGGATGAGGTTTTCCTTTCCAGGACATCTGAGGTCTCCTCCTTCTCCGAAGTATGTGGATTCCCTTCCTGCACCATTGGCACCCAATTACCCAATTTCCCTCGGGATCAATAAAGTATGTCTGTCTGTCTGTCTGATACTGCCCTCACCCTCATCTCCTCTATCTCCCGGACATTGGTGCTCACCCTATCTTCCCACCATCTCAACAGGGGTAGAGCTTCTCTTATCCTCACCTACCACCCCATGATCCTCCTCATCTAACTCTCCATTCTTTGCAACCTTCACCTTTTTCAATGGGATCTTACCACCCACCAAAACAACTTTAAATCCCCTCATTCTCTGCTTTCCACAAGCATTGCTCCCTCCATGGTTCCCGTGTCTGTTTGTCCCTCCCCATTAATCTCCCTCCTGGCACACATCCCTGAAAGCAACAGAAATCCTACACCTGCCCATTTACCTCCTCCCTTACTCTAATTCAGGGCTTGAAATATTCCTTACAGCCAAGGCAACACATCACCTGCACATCTGCTAGAGTCAACTATTGTATCTGGTGCTCCCAAGATGGCCTCCTCCACATTGGCGAGAACCAATGAAAGTTGGGGAACTGCTTTGTTGAGCACCTCCACTCCATCAGCCAAAAGCATGCCTGAGAGTTAAGTTCATCACTTCCTTCTGAAGGTCATGAAATCACTAGTTCATTAAGATGGTTCATAAGTACATTACTAAAAGGGAAATTACAGGCTGCAGATTGCAGTGAGAGTTTCTTAAAGGAAGTATATTTAGATGTTTTGTTGGCTGCCAGCAACATGCTACCATTGGTCACCAGTGCTATCTTGCCAGGTTCATTCCTCTAAACTCTGGTGAGTACAGGCCCAGAGCCATCAAATGCTTCTCATGTGTTAACCCTTTCATTGCTGGGATCATTCTCAGGAACCTCCTCTGGACCCTCTCCAATGCCAATGCATCTTTTCTTAGATAAGGGGTCATATAATAACTGCTCACAATATTCCAAATGTGGTCTGACCAATGCATTATTGTTATCTAGTGACTTGGCCTTGTAATTCCTTATCAAAAGTTTCCTTGGGATTATCTACTAATCAAACCCTTCCCCATTTCTATTGATAAAATAGCCTTTTATGCTTCATATTTTCATAATTATCTTTGAAAATTTTCAAATTAAAGAGCTTTACCATCAGAAATTATTGTTTTGGGCCTTCATTTTAAATATCTTCCTAAGGATTTTGTGAATCAAATACTGATGACTGAATGCAAAATGAATTTGCCTCAGATTCAATGCTTCCTGCAAACTCTATTGCCTAATCTAATCTTTAAACTTATTATCAATGTAGACTTATTCTCTTCCTCACAGTTGGTCTGCTTTCTTCTGTTATATCTATGAACCAAAAGATAAACTATGTGACACCAGCCATGGACTACATATATTTGTCTCATTTCCTCATACACATGGCAGCCATTACTTCTTGAAGTTACTAAACAAAGCTGCAAATGTTATAAATTTGGAACAAAACTAGAAAATACAGAGAATATTCAACAGGTCAGGCAGCATTTGTGGAGGAAAATACCCCACCAGAATTAAATAGGTGTTTCTCTAGACTAGGACAAGCCCAGTACATATGAATAAGAGAACCCCCACCCCCTTTACACTTGTCACAAACAAGACTAATGTCAGGATAAAACCATGATAATTTAATTTTAGACATCCTAATTTTAGAGTCCTATATACAACCTTAAACTGTATAAGGCAGTGGCGAGCACATAAAGAGGTTGAGTTAACTGACTTAAGAATTGAATCCCAAACTGCATCAGATAAAGAAATATTTAAATCATGCTCCCAAGCAGTTCTAATTTTATCAAAGGGGGAACGCCTCAAGGTCACTAACTTACCATGAATAGAAGATATTAAGCCTTTACCCAATGGATTAATACAAAGAAACAGGTCCACAATGTTTTTCTCGGGTATCTCAGGAAAATTTGCTATTAAAGGGTTAATGAAATGTCTGATTTGAAGGTATCTACAGAAATGAGTATTAGGTAGGTTAAACTTTACAGATAGTTGTTGAAAAGTTGCAAAATGATTATCTATGAAAAGATCTTCAAAGTGCCTAATGCCCTTTCTATACCAATCATGAAACGTTGTCTTTCATAGAAGGTAGGAAAAGATGGTTGTGTAAAGTAGGACTAGAGAGAGAGAAACCATGAAGGCCATTATATTTTCTGAACGGAGCCCATATTCTCAGAGTATGTCTAATAAGAGGATTAACAATTGGTCTAGGCAAGTGACAAAGAAGTGCAGATCCAAAAAGTGCAGAAATAGAGAGATCCTTACTAGAGTTCAATTCCATTGCCACGCATTTGGGCAGTCAGACTGATTATGAAAGAAGGACCAAAAAGTAAGACAATGAATATTGGCTGCCCAGTAATATAACCGGAAGTTAGGCAAGGCCATACCGCCTTCCTTTTCGGATTTTTGAAGGTGAGTTTTATTAAGTCTAGAACCTTTGCCCTTCCATAGATAAGACGAGATGATAGAATCTAACGAATCAAAAAAAGCTTTAGAAATAAAAATTAGTATAGACTGAAATAAGTATAAAAATTTTGGAAGGATATACATTTTAATAACATTAATTTGACCTGCCAGAGACAAGGACAAGGGTGACCACTGGGCTTGTCCTGGTCTAGAGAAATTCTGGAGAGAAGTTTTTTTTAATCTTTATCCCATATTCTTAATTGTCACTTAGAACCTAACCCTCTGATTGCTCTTTTTGGCACCTTGGGTGAGGCAGACATGCATCTGAGTCCGACTAAACGCCGGACATCATCTTTTGCCTCGACGGTTAGTTCTTCTCAGGTGGAGAGTTGTTGCCCCACCCACTCATGCTCCAATGGCTTAGTGATATTATGTCCTGTTTAGGCCTTGAAAAGATTCATTATTCATTTCTCAATTCGGACATAAAGTTTCATAAGGTGTGCGGACCTTTTCTTGAATACTTTCATAACTCCTCTTTAGATTAAGTTTATTCTTTTTTTCTGTACCATAATCCCTTACTTTCAGCTTTTTTTTTGTAAGTTTTACGTTTTTTAATGGGAATTACATTATAGTTTTGGTAGGAGGCATTATATATTTTTAATATATATTTACAGCTCTGTGGGGTCAAATGCTCCAATTAATTCTTCTTTTCCATATTGTAATGGTTGGCCTGGAGTTTTGTAGTCGGAGGGCGGGGAAGATACTAACTTTATTTGATTTTATTTTGGGTGCTTTTTCCTTATTGTTATGAATTATATATTAGACACATTTGTTTTGCACTGTATTAATCTCCATTTTGTTGATGTTTTTGTACTTGTAGAAACATAAAAAATTAATTAAAAAAGAATTAAATAAATGAAAAGCAATTATGTTCCAAATTGCAGAGGGGTGGAAGGGTGGAGACCACAGGGGAAAGTCTCTGATAAGAAGGGCACCATGATGGTAGAGCTGTGCCACATAGCTCCAGCATCTTTGCTTTGCTCCTTGCTTGCTTCTGTGTTGGCATAATCCCTATTAGTGTGCTGGTTTCTATCAGGTGTTTCAGTTTCCTTCCATATCCCAAAGGCCTGCAGGTCAATCACTTAACAACAGCAATTTGCCTTTGATGTGGATGGATTGCCGATGAATCAAAGTTGAGTTGATGAGCTTGTGAGAAAGGATATGCCGCAGTAAAATAAGTTTTAGAAGATTGCATAAATTCAGCATGTCATCTAAATCTTTGGCAAATTTCTATAGATGCACGGCAGAAAACTGGTTGCATCATGGTCTGGTATTGAAACACCAATGCCCAGGAATAGAAATATCTACAAACAGTAGATCTACAGTGGATACTGCCTAGTCTATCACAGGAACAGCTCTCTCCACCATTGAGCACATCTATAAGGAGCACTGTCACAAGAAGGCAGCATAAATCATCAAGGACCCTTACTACATAGAAACATAGAAAACCTACAGCTCAGTACAGGCCCTTCAGCCCACAAAATTGTGGCGAACATGTCCCTATCTTAGAAATTACTAGGGCTTACCCATAGCCCTCTATTTTTCTAAGCTCCATGTACCTATCCAAAAAGTCTCTTAAAAGACCCTATCATATCTGCCTCCACCACTGTTGCCACAGCCCATTCCACTACTCACCACTCCGAGTAAAAAACTTACCCCTGACATCTCCTCTGCACCTACTCGCCAGCACCTTAAACCGGTGTCCTCTTGTGGCAACCATTTCAGCCCTGGGAAAAAGCCTCTGACTATCCACATGATCAACACCTCTCATCATCTTATACACCTCTATCAGGTCACCTCTCATCCTCCATCACTCCAAGGAGAAAAGGCAGAGTTCACTCAACCTGCTTTCAAAAGGCATGCTTTCAAATCTAGGCAGCATCTTTGTAAATCTCCTCTGCACCTTTTCTATGGTTTCCACATCCTTCCTGTAGTGAGGCAACCAGAACTGAGCACAGTACTCCAAGTGGGGTCTGACCAGGGTCCTATATAACTGCAACATTACCTCTCGGCTCCTAAATTCAATTCCACGATTAATAAAGGCCAATACACCATATGCCTTCTTAACCACAGAGTCAACCTGCGCAGCTGCTTTGAGCATCCTATGGACACGGACCCCAAGATCCCTCTGATCCTCCACATTGCCAAGAGTCTTACCATTAATACTATATTCTGCCATTGTACTTGACCTACCATAATGAACCACTTCACACATATCTGGGTTGAACTCCATTTGCCACTTCTCAGTCCAGTTCAGACAATTCTCTTTTCTCACTGCTACCATCAGGCAGGAGGTATAGGAGCCCTATGTCCTATACCACCAGGTTCAGGAACAGTTATTTCCCTATCAGGCTCCTGAACCAGTGTGAGAAATTCACTCACCTCATTGCTGAGCTGACTCTACCAGCTATAGATGCACTTTCAAGGATTCTACAACTCATGTTTCAGTATAATTTATTCACTTTTCTTATTATTTGCATAATTTGTCTTATTTGTTTATTAGTCTTTGTTTATGTATAGTTTTTCATAACTTCTTTATATTCCTGTGAATGTCTGCATGAATATAAATCTCAGGGTTGTATATGGAGACTTTGGTAATAAATTTACTTTGACTCTGACAGTCAGCATAGATTCAATGGAATGAATGGCCTCTTTCTATGTCATGACAATTAAGTTTGTCCAGGCAACAGAACTTTTCGTGTTGAAAGTCAGAGAGTGAGACCAAGGAACAAAAGAACAAGTTGAAACTGAAAGATAAAGTTGGAGAGAGACAGTGAGAAACAAATATTGATGTTGCTTGGTTCAAAGGTTACAAATCTCCTTCAGTACCTCATGCAAGCAGCACTTCGTCTATTCACATGTCAATGCTGAATACCAGGCAACAGATGTTCAATGAGTTAACTGAAGTCCGCAAATGAGCGTTTCTGGACGGAAATCTCTGGATGATCATCTGTAGGAAGGCTGAATGACATCTTTCCTTCCCAGCTCAGGAATACTAAAACCATTTCATTTGCCTTTACTATTATAATTAAACTGTTTTTAATTCCAATTTCAATGTGAATGTTATTCATGTCATCCATAAATTATTATCTACCTTCTTATGCCCATCCTCTGCCTCGGAGTGGCAAAATACAGATAGCCGCGCATGGACTCTTGGGAACCGAAGAATTTTGCAACAATACTCCACCCTGTGAATTGTTGATGGGTTGATAAAGGGACCAAAAGAGAAGTAGAGGATTGAATACTCAACTATTCAATATAACCCCACAGAAAGCACTAGCCTTGTGGGTTCAGTTGAAACACCCAGGCCTGAGACACAGGCAAGGTCATTTGATTCCAAACTATTGGTTTATTCATCATTACAGAATGTCTCTCTAGTGTTTCCCATTCCCTCCATTCTCCCTTCCCCTTTTCCCAACATGATTCCCTTCTCCCTGCCCCCTTCCTATTCTCAGTTCCCAACAGAGACCCATATCAGATCAGGTTTATCATCACTCTCATATGTCATTAAATTTGTTTTATTTTGGCTGCAGCAGTACAGTGCCACACATAAAATTATCACAGTACTGTGCAAAGGTCTTGGGCTCCCTAGGTGCTTAAAGACTTTTGTGTTGAACTGTACATCACTCTTGAAACACATTGCACTATTACACAATCTGATATGATTATGAGGGGATGTCAGAGGTAAGGCTTTTGCACAGAGAATGGTAAGTGCATGGGACACACTGTTGGGGTGCTAATAGACGCAGATACATTAGGGACATTTAAGAAACTCTTAGATAGGCACATGGATGACAGAAAAATCGAGGGTCATGCAGGACAGAAGGGTGAGATTGACTTGGAGCAGGCTAAAAATCACACAGCATTATAAGCCAATGAGCCTGTACTGTGCTGTACCGTTCTAGGTTCAATGTTCCATTAATTGTAAGGGATTGCTTGGAGTAACAATGTACAAATGAAGCCTGTATCTAAAGTTTTCAAGGATTTACCAGGTGAGCAGAAGAACCAATTCTGGGTGTTCTCAAAGCCCTCTTGGAAAGTTGATTGATCAGTTTTTGACCAATCAAAATGGAGAAGGAGTATGATTAATGGGCCTTTGACCAATCAAAAAGGAGAAGGAGTATGTGAGACAGTTTTGGGAACCACAAGTTGATCCATTAGGTGTACAGAGACCAACATTAAAAGCAGACGAGGCATGCTGTCTCCCACCTTTTTGCCAATTAATCATCTCCTGCCCCACCAGTGACAAAACTGATGGATCACATATCAGTCAAGACAGCACCCACAAAACTGCAATGGTTTTCAGTCATTCTCAATCCTGCTGTCAAATGAAGAAGGCTCATTTTAATTCAGAAAAAAAAAAGAAAGCAGTACTGAAAGGGGCATTTCCTATCTGATTAAACACAAGAGATTCTGCAGATGCTGGAAATCCAGATTAACACATACAAAATGTTGGAGTAAATCAGCAGGTCAGGCAACATCTACAAGGAGGAATAAACATTCAGTGTTTGAATCCGAGACCCTTCATCAGGTATGGAAAGGAAGGCAGATGGTGGGGAGAGGAAGGAAGGTGATGGGTGAAGCCAGCTAATAGGTTAGAAGAGTGGAACAAGGGAAAAAGGAAAGGAAGAGGGATACAAGAGGGAGGTGATGGGAAGGTAATGAGAAGGAAGATGTAAGAGGGGAGCCAAAATGGGAAATGGAAAAAGAGAGAAAGGGGAGGGGGAGAAATAACCACAAGTTAGAGAAACCAATGTCCTATCGGACTAGTCATTAAACAAAAGTCCCTTCACTTGTCCAAGATTTTGTTGTTTTGTTTTAATGGTAAAAAGAACTTCAAGTGCTGGTCAACACATTAGCAGGTATTTCTCTAAAGTGGAAATACAGAAATTAAGAATTACGGGAAAGATTACTGGGCTTCATTGAACCATTTTAATCAAGTCAAAATTCCCAGTAAAGGCTGGTAGCTGGAGTTTAAAGTTTTTTTTTTCTGAATCACTCGTAAAATGAAGGAAAGATTGACTTGCATTTAAATAGTACCTTGAACAACTCCAAAGAATTACAACCAACAAAAAGCTTTTGAAGTATAGATACCATTGTTAGCTCGAGCTGTTGAAAACAAAAACTGCAGAATTACAATCCAAGAAGTTAATATATATAATTCAAACCCACTGCATTCCACACATGGTATTTCCATGATCCCAACAGGACTGAAGCCATAATATCCCACAGGGAATTCTCACTTGAATAGTTGGTGCAACTCTGTCAAGCTCAACTCACACATTACCTTTATTAAAGCCGTTCAGACTATTTATATGGAATCACAGGGGATCAATGTAACTGTCAGAATGTTTTAAGATTATTTTTTTCTAAGATTATCCATATTTTATTCCTATTCAAGCGTTCCACACATGCTGCTCTAGTCGGTAAAATTACATTTTTTCCCTGTATTCTCTTCAGCACAAGAGGCAGAGCAGATTTTCTAATGGCACTTTTCCCAGAATAAAAAACTAAGCCACTGCTACAAAAATGTATGTATATGTGTTTTTCACATTGCAACAGTATCTTCTCACCATCTACATAATCAGCAGAAAGCCCTTTGAACCATTCTGGAATCGTTAATTGCACTATATAAGCACAATTCTTCTTTCTTACTGAAGAAATTGACCTGATATTTTGAAACTGAATATACTGTAATTGAAAAACATCAATAATTTTTAATTAAGAGGCATTGAAACAGACCTTTCGGCCCAATGAGTTCACATATTGATACCAATCCTATATTCACTGGTATTTTACATGTATGATCATGGCCCATCCACTTCACAGTTTGATGTTTTGTTCATTCAGAGATGCTATTCTGCACACCACTGTTGTAACACATTTCAGTCACTATCGCCTTCCTGTCAGCTTAAAAGTGGCCATTCTCCTCTGACCACTCTCATTTATGTCCACAGAACTGCTGCTTGCTGGATGTTTTCTTTTGGTTTTTGCACCATTCTCTGTAAAATCCCAGGAGATCAGCAGTTTCTTGAGATCCTTAAACCACCCTGTCTGGCACCAACAATCAATCCATGGTCAAAACCACTTAGATCATATTTCTGATGTTTGGTCTGAACAACAACTGAACCTCTTCACCATGCCACATAATTAGCTGATTAAATATTTGGATTAACAAGCAGGTCTACATAATAAAGTGGCCACTGAGTGTATTTTTATTCACCCTACCTTCCCATTAATTAACCCCAGATTCTACCACACTTGCGTACTAGGAGCAATTTACAGTGCCAACTAATCTGCATGTCTTTGGGGTATGGAGAAAATCAGAGGACCCACAAAACCTTAGGCTGCGACAAGGGGAAGATGTCAACTCCACGTAGTCAGCACCCAAGGTCAGGATCAAACCTGAGCCACTGGCGGTGTGAGGGAGCAACTTTACTAGCTGGAACACTCAACCTCATCTCAATTTAGCAACAGTTACTTGTACATTATGTTTCTAGGATTGCTTTTATATTTGTATTGTGTTTTTATTGTGTGTTTTATGCTTATTGTGTTTTTGTATATGCCGCATTGGAGCTAGAGTAACAAATGTTCTGTCCTCCTTTCACCTGTCTACTGAAGAATGACAATAAACAACCTTCAATCTAGAATCTTGAAGAGCACTAGTCTTACTCCATTCATAATATGGTTACTTTGTTCAAAAAAATTGGTCTCTTTTCCTTTCTTCAGCCCATCAGCCACTGTGCCATTGAGCAACGAATGTCCATTGATCAGTAGGATAGAGCCTATTGGACCAGGTATTGTAACAAACACGAAGTGACAGCCAGAAGCCTAAGAGGATGGAGAACAAGAAGTATCTACACCCAGCCAAGTGTCATCTGCAAAATTCCAAACAGGTGTGCAGTGCTGGACTATTGATATCCAAAGCTTTAATTGCACCCAGTGACTAGGCATCAATAGACCTCTTGAGCGTGTTCCATTGTTTGATCAAGTGTTTATTCATTCTCCAGGTGCAGACAGTCCAGTGTATATTGTGCTTCCCCGAGTCACCTTGAACTGAGTGGCTTGCCAGGTCAATTAAGAATCATCCACAGAACCTCAATCTGGAGTCACACGTCAAAGTCCACGGTTCATCTTTATTTGCCATATACATTTACATGCATTAGGAATTTGCTGAGTTGTGGTGGTGTGACATGCAACCAAAAAATACAACATTCAACAATAACACGAGGGATTCTGCAGATGCTGGAAATCCAGGGTACACACAGAAAATGCTGGAGGAACTCAGCAGGTCAGGAGGCATCTATGGAAATGAATCAACAGTTGATACTTCGGGCCAAGACCCTTCATCTAGACTGGAAAGGGAAGGGAAAGAAGACAGACTAAGAAGGTGGGTGTTTTGGGGGGATGGGGGAGGAAGGAGTATAAGCTGGTAACTGATAGGTGAACTCAGGCAGGGGGAAGGAAGGTGATAGACGAGATGCTGGGAAGTGATAGGTGAAAACGTAAACTGCTGAAGAAGAAGTGATCTGATAAGAGAGAGGAGAAAGAGCAGATGGAGGTGCACCGAGGGGAGGAGATAGGCAGGTGAGGAGAAGAGGTAAGAGGCCAGAGTAGGAAATAGAAGAGAAGAAAAATGGGAGGGAAAAAAATTACTGCAAGTTAGAGAAACGGATGTTGCTTCCATCCGGTTGGAGGCTACCCAGACAGAATATGAGGTGTTGCTCCTCCAACCTGAGAATGGACTCATCACGACAGTGAAGAAGGCCATGGACCAGTATGTCAGAATAGGAATGGGGATTGGAATTAAAATAGTTTGCCACCAGGAAATCCCACTTGTTGTGGACAGAGGGAAGATGCTCAACAACATTCAACGATTATAAGAATAAAGAACTATATAAACAATAAACTTAGAGGTTAAAATACAGATATGGAATAAAATGTGCAGAAATACAAAAATACCTGTATGTATATAGGTAAAATATAGTATTAAGAGGGCAACTTTTTTCTCTGACAGAACTGATAAAGGACAAGTGACACAACAGATTTGTATATTTGTCTACACACAGATATATACATTGCCCCATTGTATATCCTTGCCTTTCTCCTCTCTCCCCTTCAATACTTGAATAGAGCAATTTATGTTATAATAACATTTTTTTTTACCATTTTTCAACAGCTAGGCCAACTCATCATCTCCTGGAGACCCAAGCAGATAGCAAAGCAGGAAGAACAGACTGGAATGCTGATGAGGATAGAGAAGAAAAAAAAATTCACAGAAGGAATAGTTTCAGTTTCCTATTGAAATGAGAGGAGAAAGCAAAACAGTTGAGTTGGTTTTAGAATGAGGCCAGAGAAACATGAGAGTAATTAGCATTGCCTGACCAAGGATGGACACAGAGCAAATCTGATTCAGAAACTTCATCTATCAATAATCCCCATCATACAGATATTCCTTTGTACTGTGAACATATTTTATTTCTCTCTTTAATGATGGATTTTTAAAACTATTATTGATTCTGTTTCTCCTCCCCTTTCAGGCAGTGCATTTTGAAGTACAATAACTCTTTAAACAAATCCTTAGCACCTCTTAACTACTTTTCTATACATCTTAAATCTTACAATATGGTCAAAGATCCTCCTGCTTCAATTTCCCTGATCCCACAGTCAAATTCCCTTTAGTTTCGAGCAGGAAAAATAAGATTTATCCTTAACACAATTGATTACCTTAGGTTGTAACTTCACCATACTTTTGAAATGTATACATATCTTCACAAATTTTTAGGTTTTTCATAGGAATCATTGAAGTTGTCTTCCTTTTGTATTTACAGTTCTCTCATTTATTACTAAATGTTACATATTCTTCATTTGGTTTTTCTTTCCTTTCAATGGTTTCTTAAGATGATTCACCTGTGGTCCTCAGCACACATTCAATTACCAGCTAGATTTTCTTTCCAATTCAGTCAAATAGCAACACCTATTTCTGCTGTACTTAATTTTGAGAGCCTGTTGAATACTTCTTTTCACTCAGAACGGGTGGACCTCAAGGTAACTGAATGATTTCAAGCGGTGATCCACTGTAAGTGCACAGCGATAGGCTTGCTGGCATTTCTCACAGAAACCAGTCACAATGCGTTAAACATGCAACCATGCACAAAGAAATCATTCAATACAGCCCAGCAGGATGCCAACTTTTGAATGGGGTGCCTGCAGAACACAAGGTCTTTATTATGATATCAACTGACAGAACTCTAATAAAACTGTATTTAGAAAAATAGTCTGTGAAACTACACTGGTTTCCGTACCATGAGGTTGTGTTCAGTTGTTTGCCTGCCATCTTACGTTTTACTAAAAGAATGATAAATTAGAGCTTCAGTTACTTAGTTCCATTGTAAATAAGAATATTTTGTAACTATGTGTAGTTCATAGGCTGGTACTACTTTGAAATGAGCCATGCATCAGTGAATCAGTGTTGTGCAAATAAGCGCATGTCTATTAGTGGGGGGATCTGCCTGGCAAGTTGACTGTTCCCCCTGGAATTTCCAACTTTCAGCCATTTAACTTCAGTAAGTCTCCGGATTCTGTACTAAACTTCACCTGGACGCTAACAGCACAGCCAATTCTTCCTGGAATTCCCGAACATTATGTTATGGATCTAGCTTTCTCATCCTATACAATCAGGCTTGGCAATAGCATGTGAGGCCCCATTCATATCAGTGGAAATTCTCAGCTTGCTGATTGTGAAGCAAAGGGAAATATTTCAATTATCTTGTTTCAATAAATGTTTTAAATTATTTCTGAGTGTTTTTCTGTATTTCTGACTACCTTTCTATATTTTTTAAAAATGTGTTATTCTTTCCAACTGTACTTGTTTTTAAAAAGTCCCTGGGTAACAGAGACATTTACCAACCATTAAACCCTTGAGTGTTTTGGCAGATGATGCCCTGCCTCAACTTTTGTCTACCGTCTGGAACTGTTAATACTATTTGGGGCAGAGCTTCTGTGCTATGATGTGAATAAAGTCAGTGGTCACAATCATTATATGGTTCTTATAGTATTTGAGTTTTTAATAGTCGAGACAAATATTATAATCATTGTTATAGTGTTTGAAGTTTTATAACTGTAAGTATCTGCCCACAAATTCTTGGCTATTTGATAGCACTAAATACACTATGGAGTCAAGTCAGCGCATTGTGCTCTGCGGCTGAAATTTATTCCATTCTGTAGCATACTTTCCAATATGTTCTGGATCACTGCAAGGCTGTACAAAATTTTAAACTTTGCTCATTGAGTATTTCACAACTTCTGGAAATTCACAATAGTTGGGAACACACAAGGCTACAAGTTACATCACAGCAACATTGGATAAATAGTGCTTGCTCTGATGCCTTCTGTATGTTTGTAAAATTTTGGAACTGTCACAACTATATTAATCTGCAATGAATTAAGAAATGTCAATAAATTTTCTCAAATTTTGACCCACCCTTTCAGAAAACCTTACTGAGATCCGAGGAAAATATTTTTAACATGGGTACCCATCCAAGTCATGAATAGTTTGGCTACGAACCTAGATGGTTTAGAATAATACACCACTCAATGACTCTATTTGATATAAAATATAATAACTTCAAAAACAATGGGGGACTGTTCAGAAATAAACTTTTCACTGAGGAAAAGAGACTTAACTAGAGAGCTTGAATGGTTATCTTACTGCAGTAAAATTATACAAAATATTAAATGCTTATTACCCAATGGAAGATTTCCATTTCAGTCACCTAGGATCAGTCCTAAGAACTCCAAACCAGCATAATCTTACTTAAAACTTACAAGTTAGAAAAGACCTTCATTGCATCAGTCATAGTCGCAATAAAATTCAGATCAGAGTGAAAGAGAAACAACAAAACCACAAATTCTGAACTGGCGCATGATATCAAAGCTGAGGCAACAAACATAGATCATTACCTGGATCCATTGACCTGGTTAGGATTGTACTCCATCTTGATGTTCACTCTGGCTGGTGGCTGTGATAACCACTCCTGCTGAGGAACCCGTGGGCTAATTTTCGAAGTCTGTCCATAATCACTTGACGAGGAAGCTGTCATTTCCGTCTTGGCTAGGTGTGGTGTAGTGTAGGTACACTCAAATAAGGACTGATCTTCACTGACTACTGATAATGCTTCCTACAGTGAAGAAAGATATACAGGTCACGTCTGAGATTCTTCTTCAGAAATACGGTCTGCAACTAAACGATTAAGGCATTATGTTTCAGTTTTGTTTACTGAGTGCTACAAAAATTACCATTTAGGTGGACAGACTTTTTCGATAATTTCTTCATGAAAACACATTTATAAAGTGAGAAAATATCAGAATATCAATGAATCAGTCTTTTTCTTATAATTCAATATTACAAAATTCAAATAAACTGGCATTTAATTCTATAAAAAAAAGTAGAAACTTAATTCTGTTTCAGACAGCGTTTAATTTAACTCACTGAGGATTTTTTAAAATTAAAAATAGCCCGATTCAAAGAACAATGAATTGCATTTCTGTGTTTCTCAACACATAGGAAGAGGTATTCAGCCTAATGAGCTATCAGAGCAATTCTATGACTCTCATTCCCTCAGTTATTTCTGAGTAAACTGGTCTCTGTTACACACATGAGCTCCCCTCAGCTCTCCTTCTAACAACTTACAGTACTTAAGCCAATTAACCTACAACAACATATCTTTGAAATCTAGTAGGAAAGCAGAGTGACAAGAGAAAACCAATGCAAGTATAAATGTGAAAATAAAATAAAAATTAATAATAAAAATAAATGTGAATATAAAAGACAAAACATGTTAGTGACAAGAAAGGTTGAGTAAGTAGCTTTTGAGATGACATTTGAAAATGTCAACTGAGCCTGCATCCCTTATAGTTTTAGGTATGGAATTGCTAAGTTTAGGAGCCTAGTTCAAAAAAGCTGACCTGCCAGTTATCATTTGAGGGAGATTAGTTAACTTTAAGAGACTAGCAGAAGAAGAACGGAGAGCTTAAACAGGATTGTAAAGTGAAAGTGATTCTGTGATGTACTCCCATCCCAAACGATTAAGAGCTTTAAAAACAAGTAAGAGAACTTTAAAATCAATTCTAAATGATACAGGAAGCCAAGGGGTGTGATATGTTCCATCATCCTGGTGTTAGTTAAAAATCCAGCAGTGGCGTTCGAAATGAGTTGAAGTTTGTCAATATACACACAAAATGCTGGTGGAACACAGCAGGCCAGGCAACATCTATAAGGAGAAGCACTGTCGACTTTTTGGGCCGAGACCCTTTGTCAGGACTAACTGAAAGGAAAGATAGTAAGGGATTTGAAAGTAGTGGGGGGAGGGGGAAATGTGAAATGTTAGGAGAAGACCGGAGAGGGTGGGATGAAGCTAAGAGCTGGAAAGGTGATTGGTGAAAGTGATACAGAGCTGGAGAAGGGAAAGGATCATGGAACGGGTGGCCTCAGGAGAAAGAAAGGAGGGGGGGGGGGAAGCACCAGAGGGAGATGGAGAACAGGCAAACAACTAACTATGTCAGGGATGGGGTAAGGAGGGGCATTAACTGAAGTTAGAGAAGTTAATGTTCATGCCATCAGGTTGGAGGCTACCCAGCTGGTATATAAGGTGTTGTTCTTCCAACCTGAGTTTGGATTCATTTTGACAGTAGAGGAGGCCATGGATAGACATATCAGAATGGGAATGGGACGTGGAATTAAAATGTGTGGCCATTGGGAGATCCTGCTTTCTCTGGCAGACCGAGCGTAGGTGTTCAGCGAAACGGTCTCCCAGTCTGCGTCGGGTCTCACCAATATATAAAAGGCCATACCGGGAGCACCGGACGCAGTATACCACACCAGCCGACTCACAGGTGTAGTGTCGCCTCACCTGGAAGGACTGTCTGGGGCCCTGAATGGTGGTGAGGGAGGAAGTGTAAGGGCAGGTGTAGCACTTGTTCCGCTTACAAGGATAAGTGCCAGGAGTAGGTTGTTTTGGAAGGCCAGTAAAAAGTGCATTGCAGTAATCTAGTCTATTCAATTTAAAGGTGTGAATTAATTTTTCAGCATCATTACTTGACAGACGTGGGCATGCCTTTGCAGTATCCCTCATGTGTAGAAATGCTGCTCTGGTCGCTTTCTTTATGTGGGATTTAAAACTGAAATCTGAATCAAGGAGAACGCTTGGGCTATTTACTTCTGATTTTACAAGGGGAGACAAGTTCCCAAGTTTATCAAGAAGTTTATCTTATTTAGCTGTGGGACCAACCAGAAGTATTTCAGTTTTATCTTCATTTATTTTTAGGAAATTGTTGTTCATCCATTTGTTTATGGCAACCTTACCAGAAGTCAGAGAAGATAAGGTGTTATCATCATCAGGCTCAACTAAGTTATACAAATTATGTGTTATCTGCATAACTGTGGAAATCAAGTTTATGCTGTCTAAGGGGAGCATGTATAAGAAGAAGAGTAAGGGACCATGAGAGCTTCCCTGAGCAACACCAGGAGATACAGCATAGCTCTTAGACAATTGATCTCCAAGGCAGACAAAAAATTTTCTCTCTAAGATATCTTCTTCTTCAGCTGTCCATCGCTTTTCAATGATGACTGAAGCCTGGGCAAGGTTGTATGGAAGACCGGCAATTGCCCATGCTGCAAGCCTCCCCTCTCCACGCCACCTATGTTGTCCAAGGGAAGGGCATTAGGACCCATACAGTTTGGCACTGGTGTCGTCGCAGAGCAATGTGTGGTTAAGCACCTTGCTCAAGGACACAACACGCTGCCTCAACTGAGGCTCAAACTAGCGACCTTCAGATCACTAGACCAACGCCACGCACCACGTTGTTCTCTAAGATATATGAACAAAACCAATTAAGGGCACACCATAAAGACCAACCCAGTTCTCGAGGAGATCTGGGAGAATGTTTGTGGTCAATTGTGTCGAAGGCAGCACATAGATCTAGAAGACTTGGAACAGAGACTCTGTTGGCATCAATACTGAGCCAAAGGTCACTGACAATTTTGATAAGGACTCTCTCTGTGCTGTAGTTTGCTCTAAAACCGGACTGAAACTTTTATGGAATATTATTCTCATTCAGAAAGTCATTGTGTTGGTTGAAAGTAACTTTCTCAACAATCTTGCCCAGGAAGGGAAGATTTGATATAGGCCTGTAGTAACTCACTATCAAGGTTTGGCTTTTTAACTAGGGGTTTTGACAGCTGGAGTTTTGAAGGCATCCAGAAAAACTGCACTTTCAAGGGATGTGTTAATAATTTTTCTAACAGAATTGAAAACACCATTAAAAGGGTCATTAAAAAGTGTGGTAAGGACAAGGTCAAGACAATGAGATAGCAGTTTATTCATTATAACAATCTTATCGAGTTCTGAATCAGAAATACTTGGAAATTGTGACAAGGTTGCCATCATGTTAAGAGGTTGACTGTAGAGGTTACTAGTATCTGTAGCTATACTCTCCCTAATAGAGTCATTTTGTTGATAGAAAATATTGCAAATTCCTAACAATTTGTGGAAGATGCTTGACTGAGGAGATTATCGGTTGGGGCAGGGATCAACAGTTAGTTTATTGTGGAGAACAATATTCTCGAGTCAATGATATTCTCTGTAATAATATTGGAAAAATGAGCTCTTTTTGAAGACAATGTACAGTATCTGCTAGGAGGACGATTAGTGGGGAGGGACAAGTGGACAAGGAAATCACAGAGGCAGTGATCTCTGTGGAAAGCAGGGGGCAGTGGGGAGGTAAAATGTGTTTAGTGGTAAGATCTCATTGAAGGTGGTGGAAGTTGCAAAGAATGATGTGTTGGTTGCAGAGGCTCATGGGGAGGTAGGTGAAGACAAGAGGAACTCTATCTCTGTTGAGGTGCTGGGAAATTCAGGTAAACATCGATGTCCAGGAAATGGATGAGATGTGGGCGAAAGTGGCATCATGGTGGAAGAAGGGATACCCCTTTCTTTGAAAAGGGAGGACATCTCTGATGTTCTGGAAAGGAAAGCCATATCCTGAGAACAGATGTGGTGGAGATGAAGGAACTGAGAAATAGGAATAGTATTTTTACAGGAGAGAGGGTGGAAAGATGTATAGTCAAGACACCCATGGGAATTGGTAAGTTTATAAAAAATGTCTGTAGACAGTCTAGAGACAGATATCAAGAAACAGAAGGAGGTGTCAGAAATGGACTACGTGAATTTAAGGGCAGGGTGAAAGTTGGAGACAAAACTGATAAAATTGAGAAGATCAGCATGGGTGCATGAAGCAGCACCAATACAGTCATCATTGTTGTGCGGGATGAGTTGGGGAGCATTGCCAAGGAAGGCTTGGAACATGGACTGTTCTACATAGCCAACGAAAAGGCAGGCATAGCTTGTGCTCATGTGGGTGCCCATGTCAAACCCTTGTAGTAAGTGGGGGGAGCCAAAGGAGAAATTGTGGGTGAGTACCAGTTCTGCCAGAAGAAAGATGGTGGCTGAGGGGAACTAGTCGGATCTTTAATTTAGAAAGAAGTGGAGTGCTTTAAGGCCTTCTGGATGAGGGATATAAGTGCATAGGGACTGGCAGTCATGGCCAGGGAATTGAAGGATTGTGGAGGAGATGGAGAGCCTGTAAAGTGTCACAGATGTAGGTGGAAAAGGACTGGATGAAGCAGAATAGAAAGGAGTCAAGTTATGCAGACATGAATTCAGTGGGTAAGAGTAGGCAGGGACAATGGGCCAACCTGTACAGTCAGGTTTGTGAATCTTGGGTAGGAGGTAGAAACGAGCAGAGCAGGGAAAATGGACTATCTGTTTAGTGGCAGTGGATGGGACTTCTCCAGATTTGATGAAGTTTGTGATGGTGTCAGAGACAATTTTCTGATGGTTCTGAGTGGGGTCTTTTTCAAGGAGTAAGAGGTGGTGTTTGCCAGTTACTGCTTGACCTCAACAGCAAGGTAGATGTCAATCTGCCACACTACAACAGAACTCCCTTTGACTGCAGGTTTGATGGAAAGGTTGGGATTGGTGTGGAGAGAGTGGAGGACACTGTGTTTAGAGAGAGTAAGGTTCAAGTAGGAGAGAGGAGTGCTGAAATTGAGCTGGTTGATATCTTGTCAGCGAGTGGAGATGAAAAGATCCAGAGCAGGATGTCCAAAAAGCGGAAAAGGGTAGGAGACAAGAGAAGAGGCTACGTGGTGTGGGGAATTTTTACCAAAGAACTAGGCTTGGAGACGGAGACAAAAGATGAGGAGCTCAGTGTCATTGGGGGGCATGGACTCACTGAGGTGTCGGCGAAGGGGGACAAACGTAAAGTCCTTGCGGAGGACAGCATGCTCCACCTCAGAGAGGGGAAGGTTGGAAGCAATGGTGAAGATATGACAGAGATGAAAAGCTGGGGTCAGTGGGGGGGGGGGGGGAGAAGAGTTGGGGGCGTATGAGGAGGGAGGGTTGGTGTGTCCAGAGAAGGTAGGGTGGGAGGACGATGGAGACTTTGAGGAGTCAAGGGGTGACAGGGAACCCTGGGAGATCCAGGGTTGGAGAGTGGTGGTGGTGGAAGGGGAGCCCAGGGGTTCAGCCGCATCAAGGAAGTTCTTGGCCTGCAGGTGGTTGTGGCTGATGTCTGAGCTGGGACTGGAGTGAGATGCCACATAATTCATAGTCGGAAGGCACCCAGAGTCATTGGACCCAGTGCTGGCAGCACTGGTATCCGCTGTCCGGAGCTAAACTCTTCTTGATTTGCAATTACAGTGTATCCTTCTTCCACAATGACCATCAATGCCATGGCCAAAAACCAATGTGACCCTTGATCTTTGGTCCATCCATAAAATTGATATGCCACCACAAAAAACTGTAAACATTCAGCTTACAAGTCCTAAACCTATAAACACAAAAAAAAAGTCTGCAGATGCTGGAAATCCAAAGCAACTCACACAAAATGCTGGAGGAATTCAGCAGGTCAGGGAGCTTCTATGGAAATAAACAGATAGCCAATGTTTCGGGCTAAGACCCCACTTCAGGTCTGAGAAGGAAGGGGAAGTACTGTACCAGATTAAAAAGATTGGGGATGGGGAAGGAGAAGAGCTAGAAGGTGAAAGGTGAAGCCTGGTGGGTGGAAAAGGTCAAGGGCTGGAGAAGAAGGAATCTGAACAGAGAGGAGAATGGACCATTGGAGAAAGGGAAGGAGGAGGGGAACCAGGGGTAAATCATAGTAGTGGTAAGTCAAATGAAATTTGCATGCTATTTCCATACTTCCATCATGTAGGTTATTCAGTACCAATGCCCAGATTTGGTGAAAACACACTAGGTGGGGCAGAATTTTACTTTTTGTGACAGGCATGCATAAAAGTGTATCTACTACAGCAAATACAATCGTGTCAATACAGCCAGCAGCAGATACTAGTAACTAGAGTTTTAATTATTTTCCTTATATATCATAATCTGTAAATAACACAGTGCCTTTAGAAGTCACATAAGTAAATGTTAAGTTTAATAAATTAAGAATGAATTATGACACTTGATGTAGTACAGAAACATGCTGCAGTGGGTTATTCACCATACAGATCAGTTCAGAATCCAGCATTTTTACAACTTGTAAAACTACAAACATGAAACTACAGAAACAGTGTAATACTCATTAAGTGAAAATATTGGTCTTTTAATTAAAGGAGTTCACCATTTGGCAAACCATTGCTCCAGATGGTCAGGTCATACTATTCTAAGCTTAAAGAGAATGCAAGCTAACAGTCCAGCTCAGCATTATCACACTTGTCTCTTGGTGAGAAGATAAAAATTAAGCCCAGGCATTAAGAAGATAAACTGAGGTGGAACCCAAAACCCTCTTTTACTACATCAATAAGTTGTTTTACAAAGCAGATAGATTTAGAAGACATTTATATTATGACAGCAATAATTACATTTCAAAAAATATCTCCAGAACTCCAGACCAATCTCGGAATTATGTATCTTACATTATAATTGTGAGTCTTTTCTTTTTTAGAAATGCTAGTTTAAATCTGTCATAAAGGAATCTCCTACAGAAAAGATATCAATAAAATTGAAATAATGAAGAGATCTTTTCAAAGGATGTTGACTGGACTTGAGGATCTAATAGGGAAAGGTTGAATAGGTTAGGACTTTATTCCCTGTAGTATTGGAGAATGAGGGAAGATTTGATAGGGGTATGCAAAATTAATTATGAGGGGTATAGATGGGGTAAGTGCAAGCAGGCTTTTCCCACAGAGATTAGGTGAGATTAGAACTAGAGGGCATGGGTTAAGGGTGAAAGGTGACACGGGGGAACACGGGGAGGGGGGATGAATCTTCTTCACTCAGAAGGTGGTGGGAGTGCGGAAGGAGCTGCCAGTGTAGTTGAAATGGGTTCAGTTTCAAGATTTAAGAGAAATTTGGATAAGTACATGTATGGGAGAGGTATGGAACACTATGATCCAGGTACAGGCTGACGGGACTAGGCAGAATAATAGTTAGGCATATACTAGATGGGCTGAAGGGCCTGTTTCTGTGCTGTAGTGTTATATGACTCTATGCTTCTGAATCAATTATTCAGATATTGATTTAAAATACTGTTTTACTGCATTTTTTTGCCCTGAGCTGACTGTCTCCAAAACTGTATCAAGGTGACATAGGAACATAAATGATTCTCAATCAGATTTCTGAACAACTGAGGAGAAGTAGACAGAAAAACTGGTGAAATGTTTTATCGGCTAAGGCAGCAAAATACTAGAAACGCTACAGAGAAAAGCTCTTGTCAAAAGTAGCTAAGAAAACCATTATCTTTGTCATCAGGGAAGGAAAACAGCCAAAATAACTGCATGTGATTGATTTGTGATGACATCGAGCACAAGAATTCAATGGTGTTTATATGATACAAGGTTTTGTTTTAGAGCAAATTATCCCTCCACATCCTTATGTTGTGGAAACATGGGAAAAAGCGTTCCCAAAACATTATTTAATAGAATTTGAAACCAAATTGAAGTTGTTAACATGTGGTGAAGTAACTAAAAGAACGCAGCTCAACAACGTCTAAAATATCTAGCATCAGTTAACAGGTTTCACAGTGCAGAGTTGATGTCAGGAGGAACTGAAAGCAAATCATGTACATCTTGTACAGGAACAATCTACTGATACAATGTGTAGAACACATTGCGACACAGCTATTAAGGTTTGAAGAATATTGTGTTCATGAAATCTTGCAAATGCCATACTCTCACTCATTGTCAGTGCCTTCAAATTCAAAGTAAATTTATCAGCAAAGAACACCCATGTCACCATACACTGCCCTGAGAGTCGTTTTCTTGCAGGCATTCACAGTAGATACAAAGAAACTCAATAGAATCAATGGAAAAACTACAGATAAAGACCTACAAGCCACCGATGTGCGTAAGAGGACAAAGTGTGCAATTTCAAAAACAAAACTAATAGTAAATAAATAATACTGAGTTGTAGAGTTCTTGAAAGTGAGTGCATAGGTTGCGGAACACATCAGTGTTGAGATGAGTAAAGTTATCCATGCCAGTTCGGGATACCGATGGCTGAAGGGTGATAACTGCTCCTGAACCTTGAAACATGAACATTTTATAATCATAATTTTTTCTCGCAGCTAGCAGGCTGGAGTAGGAAATCCATTGTGGAACAAAGTTTACCATACTTAGTGGGCAACGTTTTGGTGAATACAATTCAAAAAGCCTGTTCTTTCCATTGACATTCCTACTAATAATAAGTCAGCATGATCCCCCGTGGTGAAGAGCCGAATGAATCGTACTGTTTTGTATAACCGCTCTTTCCAGAAATCAACTGGATAATATTGCTGAAAGATTCAGCTGTTTTTCCATTGCTAAGGTCCAATTTAGTCTAAAAACTTAGATGTTTTATAATTTTCCCATGAAAACGCAGCTGAAAATCATGCCATATAGCGATGGAAATTATTGTGGAATGAATTGTACCATACGGTCTGAGTATAAACCTGAGTATTAGGATACAGGTCATAACGACATGAACTTCAAAGTCAGGAATATAACATTAACAGATGTTCAAGTACTCCATCAGAGGTAAGGACTGAAAACTGAATCAGGCCAAATTAACAATGAGTCATTTTGAAGCAACTGCTTAAAGAACAGCACAGAATCAACTTTTTCAAAAACTATTATCTTGCCTAGTACATGTACATAGGTTCTGGTGAATCAACTAGACAGTCTCTATATGGACAGGTCACGTCAATGACAATTGCTTGATCTGCCATTTTTGCTTTCTTGATTCAGACGCTCTCAGCCAGAGCCAATAAAGGAAGCTATTTCATAAGCTTCGCTTACCTCAATTCAAAATTCTAAGTAAATTTATTATCAGAGTTCGTGTATGTCACCATGGGATTCATCTTCCTGCAAGCATTCACAACGAGACAAAGAAGTGCAACAGAACCATGAAAAACTGCACACAAAAACCAACAACCAATGTGCAAATAAAAAAATCAAAAATATGCAAATAGTACTGAGAACATGAGTTGTAGAGTCATTGAAAGATAGTCCATAGGTACTGGAATCAGTCCGGAGGTGAGTGAAGTCATCTATGCTGGTTCAGTAGCCTGATGGTTGAAGGGTAACAACTATTCCTGAAGTTGGTGGTGTGAGACCTAGGGCTTCTGCACCTCCAGCAGCAAGAAGGGAGCATGACCAGATGATGTAGGCTGCTTCATTGTGCTCGTGCACAGCTCGATGTACCGGCCTATATCATCACATTATTTGTTTCTTCATATCTCCAGCTCTCCTTCAGTATACTTGTCAAATATTTTAATTCCAATTCCCATTCCTGTTCTGACAAGTTGGTCCACGGTCGTCTCCTGTGCCAAGACGAGGCCACTCTCAGAGCGGAGGAGCAACACCTTGTATTCCGTCTGGGTGGGCTCCAACCTGATGGCATGCATATCAATTTCTCCTTCCAGTAAAAGAAATCCCACACCTTCCCCTCTTCTATTCCCCATTCTGGCCTCTTGCCTTTTCTCACCTGCCTTTCACCTCCCCCTGGCTCCCTCCTCCTTCCCGTTCTCATATGGTCTGTGCTCCTTGCCTATCAGATTCCTTCTGCTCCAGCCCTTTATGTTTCCTACACACCTGGCTTCACCCATCACCTTCTAGCTACCCTCCTTTCCCTCCCTCCAACTTTTTGTTGTGGCATTTTTTCTCTTCTGCCTGTACTACTGAGTTTCTCTAGCATTTTGTGTGTGTGAGCCAATTATTTTATTCTACCAATTTTCACTGCTGTCATTCGCCTTGTTTCTGCTTGAGAACATTGACCATATTTGTCTATAGCACATAGATGATTCTTCAAGGGCATTCACTCATTGTACAACTTTTGTACTCCTGGCTGCAGTAACTAATGTTGCACCAATTAACAACCTCTAAATAAATAAGTAATGATTGGTCTATGCCTTCCAAGCTGCCCTACACTTCGTATATTCATTCATTTTGAGGAATCATTATATCAGAGTATTTGCTAATCAAATGTAAGCAACATTTATAGTAATTTTCCCAGTCATAGTGGAAGTTAAGTCAGTTTCTCTTTCAACAGCTGCTGCTCATTTTATTGAATATTTCCAACATTTAGTATTTAATGAAAGGTAAAGTTTGAATGTTTAGTGTGACTGAACTCTGTGGGGCTTCCTTCCAAAGAAACAATTTCTGCCTTTTCAAACTGCAGGGATATGGATCCAGCATATTCCATTCAAAATTATAATTTATACTTACTACAGCTAATCTTACTTTCAAATAGACATTCGTCCAGTTCTTATTAGAGGGTGAATCAATATTGAATTAATTGTTATTTTCTTGAATTCTATCCACAAGTTATGTTAAGCACTCTTGGCAAGATGATTAACTCCTTAGCCTCTGGTTCAATAAATGCAGTGAGAAGCAATGAGATAATATCTATGCTTACATCCATAATTGCCAGCATTTTAAATGATTGGCATCAAGGTTTTTTTTCTAATCTTTCTCTCTCCTGTGAAATTAAGTTGCGATGCACTCACCAAAAAATCAGGTTCAACACTTTTCTCTTAATTTACCTCAACTGAACAATTACCGAAAGTCTGGTTCAGGTAGGAGAACAGAAGGACAGGCTGAGTAGCTCCAAGCATATCCAGAAATAAGCTGCTAGCAACATAGGACAAAACGCATGTTAAACAGGAGAAGTGGTATTTTATAGATAGTGATAACCGATTCAATAACCTGCAAAGCAGATTAACACTCTACATTTATTCCACAACTAATCAGAATCGGAATCACGTTTGTCATCAATGGTAAATGTCACAAAATGTGTTGTTTTGCAGCAGCAGTATAGTGCAATACATACAAAGTTTACTATACAATAAGAAACATAAAAAATAAATAAGTAGCTTAAACAGATAGTAAAATAGTGAGATTAAGTTTATGAGTATCATGGACCATTCAGAAATCTGATGGCAGAGGGGAAGAAGCTGGTCCTGAAACATTGAGTGCTTGTCTTTAGGATCCTGTAACTCTGGTGTTCCCAACATGGAGCCTACAGAACCCTCAGTTAATGGTAGGGGTCCATGGCATAAAAGCATTGGTAAACCTCTGCTGTAACTCCTTCTTGACGGTAGGAATGAGAATAGGGCATGTCCTTGATGGTGAGGGCCCGTAATGATGGATGCCGTCTTCTTGAGGGATCGCCTTTTGACTATGAACTCGATGGTGGGGAGGCTAGTGCCCATGATGTAAGCTGGCTGAGTTTACAACACCCTGATCCATCTCTGGTGCCTCCACACCAGGTGGTGATGCAACCAGTCAGAATGCTCTCCATGTATATCAGAAGAAATTTGCTAGAGTCTTTGGTGACATACCAAATCTTCTCAGACTCCTATAATATAAAGCTGCTGGCATGCCTTCTTCATAATTTGATGAATCAAGATGTATCATTAATGGGAGGAGAAAACAAGAAAAGATGGCCAAGACTAGTGAATGCTATGGAAAAGGTTCAAACACTTGCACCACATTCATTCAACAGTGCTGAGTGGATGACCTATTCTGGCAAACTTCCTCCAATACAGTTCTCTCCAAGCAAATGCAATAAGCATTTTAGAACACCAACCAGGTAAAATCACATCTGCAGCATTAAAGACTCACCCACCAGAATTAGCTGCATCTATAGCCAGGATATTCCAATGCAATTATGACACTGGGTTCTCCTGACTATGTTGAAAATTACCCAGGTATGCTCTGTACACAAAAGCAGGTCAAGTATAATACAGAAATCTACTGCCTAATCAGTGGGTTTTCTCCGGGTCCTCCAGTTTCCTCCCACAGTCCAAAGACATATTGGTTAGTAAATTAATTGGTCATAGTAAATTGTCCTGTGATTAGGCTGGGGTTAAATTGGGAGATGCTGGGCAGCACGGCTCCAAGGGCTGGAAGGGCCTCTTCTGCACTGTATCTCTATATAATGTTTTTAATGTTATGGAATGTGTCACTGACAAATCTTTCAAGCAGCATTTAGTCTCCAATACCATAGTAACCAGCGCCCACTTTTACTGTACCACTCTTCATATTTTGGTCTAATTGTGCCCAAAGTTCTGAGTTCTAGAGCCAGCGTGAGAGTGATTGTCTTAACATTGAGCTAACATCAAGAGATCCTGACATAGATCGAAGAGTGTCAAAGGGAAAGAGTGCTTGGACCCATACCTCACGCAATAGAAAAATAGCTGTGCTTTCTGTAGATCAATCATTTAGGCCCCAAGACTTCACAGCATAAGTCTCTAAGGGGAATGTATAAGCTTAACCATTTCCAGATACTTCATCAATGAAGAAGTGAAAGATGTTTGGTCTGGGACATTCCAAATGATGATGGCATAATGTTCAATTTCATTTGCGACTCCTTAGGAAATTTTGCAGTTCATCCCTGTTTGTGGCAAATCCACAAATGCAGAAGTCTTTCAGCATTTCACTCACTGAAGGCCCGAATCTGGAGTGTGTGGGGCATCCAGAGAGGTGTGCACTTCTGATGAAGGGGCTTACCGTGTCCATTCTAGGGCAGCTCACACATTTTCGCTCCCCACCAGACACTCAGCTCTCATCTGTTGCTCCAAGTAGCTGTTTGCATGTGACAGTAGACACACCCTGGCACACTGCTTCAACAGGTGGGCTAAACCAGGTAAGGATAGCCAGAGGGCCTGGTGAGACACGAGACATACCTGTCGTAGCATGTGAACTCAGCTCCAGTGGACTGGGTGGACAGTAAGATCCAGTGGCCAGGAAGGTGGTTTTGCAATGCTTTATGGAGAGCAAAGGGCATGACAAGGCAGAGAAGTCATGTTCAACCACTGCAACCAAGGAAGTTATACTGACACCAATGAACCCGGACCTCCAAGGTTGCAAGAGTGGAACTGCCCCAGTGCAATGGCTTTTCCACTTTAAAAACTCTCCCAACGCACACAAGATGCTGGTGGGACACAGCAGGCCAGGCAGCATCTATAAGGAGAAGCACTGTCGACGTGCGGAGTCCTGACGAAGGGTCTCGGCCCAAAACGTCGACAGTGCTTCTCCTTGTAGATGCTGCCTGGCCTGCTGCGTTCCACCAGCATTTTGTGTGTGTTGCTTGAATTTCCAGCATCTGCAGATTTCCTCGTGTTCGCTTTACAAACTCTCCCGCACAGTTTTCCTGTCATCATCAGATACCATGGACAACCACCACAGACCTGAATCAACAGTAGGAAACACTAAAAACTGAAAGAACCAGAGTAAGAGCTCATCCACCAGCAACTAACTCACGTGCATTCAGCAATTGTATAAAATGACCATTCCAAAGACCACCTCTAAAGGACAAAATTTCTTCTCATCATTGTTCTGAAAGACTGACCCCTTCTTTTGAAACTGTGGCAAACCCCCACCACCAGCTCCACCCCCCCCCCCCAATTGCCAAAGGAAACATTATCACTACATCCATCCTGTATGGTCATTAAATACTTTCTGTATTTCAATGAGATCACCTCTCATTCATCTAACCTCAAGAGACTTTCTGCAGTTCAACACATGGAAGATGTTGGAGAGCATTTCAGAACAGCAGTGGGAAAAGCAGAAAATGGAAACACTTAATAGACCAGGCAGCATCTGGAGAAAGAGAAACAGTCAGTGTTTCAAGACAAAAAGCCATCATCCAAACTGAAATATCCCTGTATCTTTATCCGTGGATGCTGCCTGACTTGTTGGGTAATTCTAGCAATTTCTATTGGTTTTTTTTCAGGTTTCCAGCATCTGCAGATGTTTTAAATATATATATTTCTAATATTGCAACATGGTATCAAAATGACACAGCACGTCCTGATCTGCGTTTTCAGTGATCATCAATACATTCTACAGTTACTTAACTGCCAGGCATCCCTGCAAAAGACTATAAGCCTACATGTTTACATCGAAGATGTGTTTTTATCAAAGAATTTCATTTGCACAAGCGTGGCAGACTATAAAATCTAAATTTATTCTTACTGCTTGGGAAACAGACATTGTTCTTGTCCTGACGTGTGCTGGTGAGGGAGTCTTAGACCATAGGATACAACTTCAGAATAGAGAGATGTGCACTTAGAATGGAGAAGAGGAGGAATCTGTGGAATTCTTTGCCACAGGTGGCTGCGGAGGCAAAGTCATTGGGTACATTTAAGCCAGAGGTTGATAGGTTCTTGATTAGTCAGGGCATGAAGGGATATGAGGAGAAAGCAGGAGACTGGGGCTAAGAGGGAAGATGGATCAGCCGTGCTGAAATCGCAGTGCAGACTCAATGGGCCCAATGGCCTAATTCTGCTCCTATATGTTATGATCTTATGGCAGTATTGGAATCCAAGTGTGAAGGAAAGACAGACTCCAATGTAGAGACAGCGATGAGAGTTCATTCATATAAATTCCAAAGAAAACATCAAAACGACACTATGTGAAGTAACATTCTCAAAACTAGGACCCCACGATTAGTGCTAATTGTGTGTCTGCTTAAGTAATACAAGTAACACAAAATCCCTGAGCCTATCAAAATAAACATAGCAAGCTTAAATAGAAAACACTAGCAGACAATATCACAAAGAGTGAGTCGCTTGAGAAAAAACACAAGGAACTCTAAAGATCAACAACTGCCATGAAACAACAATTAACCAATTCCGGTGCTCTAAAAGCCTTGGAGACCAATGCTTTCTGGCGCCCCACACAGGCTGGAAGAAATCATTACAGTTCTATGCTGGAATTCACAATCCACTCAACAGCTTTAGGTGAAGCCATGGGAATGGCCTTGAAACTACCAGAAATGGAAATCTCATAGGACAGAAGATCAGTGTGTGGGAAATGGACTAACTTGCATGGCTACAGCACAGTTCAGGCTGTTCATCATGTTCTCATATGGAATAAGTGGCTATGTTATCTCCCACCTGCCCTCATGTAGTTTAGAGTTTTCCAGGTTTCCCTGGGAGGTTAAAACCTGGAATTTCATCACTCAGGGTGGTTTGTGGTCAGCCAAGTGTGCAACATTTAAAAAAATATTTCTGGCTTTTATTTAAAAAAAATGTAGGTAAGTATTATATCAAGATAACATACACACAGTAAACTAGATGCGAGTTAGCACAGATCTGCAAGGACAAATTAGACATAGGGAATGTTCCAATATTGGGCCATTTGGGCTTCATTTGGAACATGGCCCAGCATTTTAAGCTCCAAACCAAATATTGATTTGCCTTGACAACACGTATGGTGCCAAGAATTACCAGGCCAACATATCGGCTCAGCTAGCCATAGGTTGGCCTGGTAATATTGCTGCAACTATGCAGACTTACATTTAAAAAAAAACTACCTGAATTATTTATCTAAGCAACACACACAAAGTGCTGGAGGAATTCAGCAGGCCAGGCAACATCTATGGAACAGAGTAAACAGTCTAGCAGAGACCTTTCATGAGGATTTCCAGCATCAGCAGAATCATTTATCTGTCAGTGGAGGTTTGGAAGAAGGGAAGCGATCTCTCTTTAAAGCAGTGTAATGATGCAATCATGAAGATAACACAAGAGTGTCTCTAATTTGTTAGGATTTTGAAGACGTTTAGTATGTCATGAAAGACTCTTACTGATTTCTATAGATGTACAACAGAGCATTCTGCCTGGCTGCATCACAGCTGGATATGAAGGCTCTAATGCAAAGGCTCAAAAGAGGCTGCAGAAGGTGGTACAGTCAACTGGCCCCATCATGGGCACAACCCACTCCACCATTGAGGACATCTTCAAGAACAGATGTCTCCAGAAGGCAGCATCCTTCATTCAATCACCTGGATCAGATGGACTACATCACACAGTCCTGGGAGAGGTTGCTGAAGAGATAACAGATGCATTGGTCGGGATCTTTCAAGAATGACTTGATTCTGGCATGGTCCAAGAGGATTGGAAAATGACAAATGTCACTACAACCTTTAAGGGAGGAAGGAAAGTAAAAGAAAGGAAATTATAGGCCAGTTATCCTAACCTCAGTGGTTGGGAAAGTGTTGGAGTCTATTAGTAAGGATGAAGTTTCGGGGTACTTGGAAACTAATAATAAAATAAGTCAAAGTCAGCATAGTTTCTGTACAGGGAAATCTTGCCTGACAAATCTGTTAGAGTTCTTTGAGGAAGTAACAAGCAGGGTGAACAAAGGAGAGGCAGTGGATGTCATTTATTTGGATTTTAAGGAGACATTTGATAAAGTGTCACACATGAGAATCCTTAACAAGATAAAATCCTATGGTGTTACAGGAAAGATACTGGAATGGATAGTGGAATGGCTGAAAAAGAGAATAAAGGGGGCCTTTTCTGGTTGGCTGCCAGTGACTAGTGGTGTTCCTCAGGGGTCAGTATTGGGACCACTACTTTTCACATTGTTTGTCAATGATTTAAATAGTGGAAATGATGACTTTGCAGCAAAGTTTGAGGATGATACAAAGGTAGGTGGAGGGGTAGGTAGTGCTGAGGAAGCAATGCGACGGCAACAGGACTTGGACAGATTGAAAGAATGGTCAAGAAAGTGGCAGATGGAATGTGTTGAAAAATGTATGATAATGCATTTTGCTAGAAGTAACAGTAGTGTAGAGTATTATCTAAATGGGGAGAAGGTTCAAATATCAGAAGGGATTTGTTGTCATTGGAGAGAGTCCAGATGAGGTTCATGAGGATGATTCTGGGAATGAAGAGGTTATCAAATGAGGAGCATTGGGCAACTTTGAGCCTGTACTCACTGGAACTTAGAAGAATGCAGGGGAATCTCATTGAAACCTACCAAATCTTGAAAGGACTAGATACGGTGGATGTGACGAGGATGTTTCCTTTGGTGGGGTATCCAGAGCTACTAAAGGGCACAGCCTCAAAATTGAGGGGCAACCTTTTAGAACAGAGGTAAGGAGGAATTCTTTTAGCCAGAGGGTACGGAATCTGTGGAATGCTCTGCCACAGACTGCGGTGGAGGCCAAGTCCGTGGGTATATTTAAAGCGGAAGTTGATAGTTTCCTGATTGGTCAAGGCATGAAAGAATATGGCAAGAAGGCAGGTGATTGGGGTTGAGTAGGATCAGGATCAGCCATGATGGAATGGCAGAGCAGACTTGATGGGCTGACTGGCTTAATTCTGCTCCTATGTCTAATGGTCTTATTACGGACTCTCAGCATCCAAAACATGTTCTTTTCTCATTATTACCATCAGCAAGGAAGCACAAGAGCCTGAAGACCCATCCTCAAAATTTTAGAAACAACTTCATCTCCTAGGCCATCAGATGTCTGAATAGCCCATGAAAACATGAAAACAACATATTTTTCCACTATTTCTTTATTTTTGTAATGTAAGTTATAATAAATGTGATTCTGATTCTGTAGCTCAGAGATATTACCAATAATTTAAAAAATATCTATTTTTTTGAAAAACTGTGTGCACATACAGTTTAGTAATGGATATTGCTTGAAAGGGTGAAAATAATTCATTCCCTATCCAGATTTTTGCACGCCAATGAATTTTTGATCTCCTGCTGGGCTTGTTTGAAAAATTCCTTTTTGGAGTTTTATGAGAAATTGTTTAAAGTTGGTCACTTAAGAAATTTTAAAAGAGTACTCTTTATTCCAGTGGCCAATTCTCTTTTCCATTCAAGTTTTTTTGACCTTGAATGTATTTGTGTCCATTTTTTATAACATTGTTGCCATGTAACTATTTCCTGCACTCACATCCTTTCCAACCTCATCCAAACCCCAAGAAAAGCAGGAAAAGCAAGTGAGAAACTTGAAAATGACTTCCACTGAAAAATAAGCAGCAAATAGACAAAAAACTACAAGTATCAGGGGAGTTGGAGAGCATTATGCCCAGGATCAGGACTTGTAACCCTTACAGGAAACTTTGAGCTCAATTATTAAATAAATGACACTGATGCAAGGACCTGTCTGTTTAAAACTGAGAATTCAACATCTGGTAGAAGGTTTAAAATATGACAATATTAACAAGATGAATCATGTATCCATTATAGAATCTCACATTACACTGCAAGATATGAGGAACACATGTCAATTCTCTCATCTTCATCCTTCAACATCTTTCTCAAATTCGTTAGCTTGAAAGATTTTTAGCACTTGAAAGTATATTAAAATAGCATTGTGAGGGGAATCCATGAGGACAGTGGGGGAATGCTTTCTGATGTATGCAACATTTTACTAAGAATAATTAACCCTGAGATTTCTTTACCTTCATGTGCAGAAACTGTACATTTGTTGCAAAGTTGTGCAGGGAATGTGAGCCATGTAGAATAGTTTTCTGATGTGATCATTGGGAAAGGTGGTGGTTGGCAAAGGGATCGGACATTTCAAGTGATGGAACTGGTTTGGGGCAGGCTTACTCTTGAGTGATGGACAGACTATGGGAGTGAGAACTGGAAGCCTCTGTTGCCCGAAGACACAATGCTGTCAGATATAGGCACCTCATAACTGTGGATTGAGATGTTCCTACCTAGACAGAAGAACTTCTTTTGATATGAAGGATGCCACTGTTGTCTATGAAGATCCGGGGCTTGCTTCATTGACAGCGGTTCACAATTTGCCCTGGGGTTTTGTATCCAAAACCTGCGCTGTTTCCCAAATTGCATGTTCATATTGTCAAATCACAAAGGTGACAGCAGTTCTGAAAAATGTGGCCATTAATGTTACTGCTGCATGTTCAGCAGTCTCATTTTGCAAAGCTCATTACTCACCCAGAGGTCCAGACTAAGACAGCAAAGACTTCCCCCAGTTACCAATTGCTTCCAGACAGCAAATTTCCAAACCAAATAAAAAACCTATTGGGCAGTCTATAGAGACATTGTACCCTATGTAGAACATAGTTGAGTACTATTGGACCAAACTCTTTATCCCTCAGTGTCTGTGACAAACATGTTGCCAAGTGAACCTTTCCCTCCCTCTGCCTTTGAGAGATGCAACAAAAATACATGTCCTGTGGTAGTGAAAGGAATGAGGCATCTCATCAAACATGGAAAGGACGAAAGACCTGTTTAGAAATATCAAAGTGTCACAAAGGAGAAGACAGAATGAAATGGGGCAAAACAAGTGAGGTGGGAATTCAGATTAAGGTATGGTTGACGTTAGAGTGGAGAGGTCAGAAATGATAGGGCCCAGATAACTGGGAGAGTCACAGGGCTTGAGAAGTTGGCTACAATGAATACATTCAAGCCTGATAAGGAAATTAAAAGTGGACAATAACAAGCCAGAGTGGGCGGCGTGATGGAAGGGGACTTAGTGTGAGTTAGGACAAGAGCCACAGGATTTTAGAGAATAAGTTAAATGGGGCATTGAATGATGTTGGGAGGCAGGGAGTAGATAATTATAATCATGTTTATAGGTTACAAGGACACAGATGAATGAGGCAGGGCAGGATAGGGCCAACGGGTGCTGTGGCGGTGGAAATGGGCAGTGCCTCTAATACTAGAGATATGTAATCCCAATATCAATTCTGGATCCAATGTAGGTATTATTTTGAGAATAGTCTGGTTTGATTTCAGATAGTCCTTAAAAATGGGAGAAAGCCAGTCACATAAAGAAAGGAATTTGCACTAAATGATGAACACAATGACTTTGATCTTTCCGATTCTAATCGGAGCGAACTTCTGCTCATCCAGCACAGTATGTAAGACTATCGGTTTTGGCAGGTCAGGGACAGTGGAGGAGTGAAATGGTTAAGGTCGAATTCAGTGAACCACCATGCATGTGTAAACTGATGCAATCTTTTAGATTACTTTACTGAGGGACAATATGTGAGATTAAGAGAGTGCCCTTTGTTTGCTGAAGTTAATAGACATTAGATGAGTCAAGAGATATGGGTGCTAATGCAGGAGAGTGATACTGAAATTAAAAATCAGCTATGGTTTATCTGAAGCAGATGCAAGAGCTAAATGGTTTTTATTTCTTATTGAGTCAGAGCACAATATATTACTGAAGCAGCTCACTGAATCCTCACCACCCACCAAGCAATCATTTTACTTTCATCCTACACTAGTTCCACTTTATTCTCCGCATGTTCCCTGCAGTCTCCCCAGATCCCTCCACCTACACACTATAACCAATTTACATGACCAATTAAGCTACCACTCTCTGCCAGACATCGTGGCAGATTAAGCTTCCAACTACTACACCTATGGGACGTGGGAGAAAACTGGAGCTGCTGGGGGGAGAGCGTGCAAACTCCACACAAATGTCAGGGCTGCTGAAGCTGCCAGGTGACACCCTCCTTGCTGTGCCACTTCATTTTTTTTCTGAACATTCGTCTGACCAACTTTTATCTCTCAAGAGCAGAGAAAGATGCTTTATTTCACCCCTCTCTGGACCAGGAGGAGCAAGACCTAGAGAGCTCTGGATAAAATACAAAGTTTCAGCTCTTGATAGTTCTATGCCTTGTAAGTAATAATGATAATTTTAGCTACTTGGTTTCCACCAAGTAAGCAGCATTAAAACATCCTGTCTAGATTAGATTAGCTTTATTTCTCACATGTATATTGAAACTCTTGGCTCTTGGCAGTGTGGAGGATCTTGGGGTCCAAGTCCACAGGACACTCAAAGCTGCTGCGCAAGTTGACTCTGTGGTTAAGAAAGCGTACAGTGCATTGGCCTTCATCAATCGTGGAATTGAATTTAGGAGCTGAGAAGTAATGTTGCAGCTACATAGGACCCTGGTCAGACCCCATTTGGAGTACTGTGCTCAGTTCTGGTCGCCTCACTACAGGAAGGATGTGGAAACCATAGAAAGGGTGCAGAGGACATTTACAAGGATGTTGCCTGGATTGGGGAGCATGCCTTATGAGAATAGGTTGAGTGAACTCGGCCTTTTCTCCTTGGAGCAACAGAGAATGAGAGGTGACCTGATAGAGGCATTGATTGTGTGGAGAGTCAGAGGCTTTTTCCCCAGGGTTGAAATGGCTAGCAGAAGAGGGCACAGTTTTAAGGTGCTTGGAAGTAGGTACAGAGGAGATGTCAGAGGTAAGTTGTTTTTGTTTTTTTTTTTACACAGAGAGTGGTGAGTGTGTGGAATGGGCTGCCAGTGATGGTGGTGGAGGCGGATACAATAGGGTCTTTTAAAAGACTCCTGGATAGGTACATGGAGCTTAGAAAAATTAGAGGGCTATGGGTAACACTAGGTTATTTCTAATGTAAGGACATGTTTGGCACAGCTTTGTGGGCCGAAGGGCCTGTATTATGCTGTAGGTTTTCTATGTTTCTATGAAACATCAAAACATACAGTGAAATGCATCATCTTGGGCCAAAGACTAATGTAGTCCAAGGATTATGCTGGGGGGTAACCCACAAGGTTTGTCACACTTAGGGAGATAACCCTAACCCGTATGTCTTGGGAGGAAATGCACATGATCATGGGAGAATGTACAAACTCCTTACAGACAGCAGTAGGAATCGGATTCGAATCATTAATCGCTGGAGTTGCAAAGTGAATTTTATTTCTTTCATCGCTGGAAATATTGCAGATAAATTTATTGAATAGAATTACTTCCCAAAAAAGCCTCTGTTAGTCATTGATAAGTAATCATCTTCAGAATATGCCATGGCAGCAATACATTTAATACTATTTAGAGTTTTATAAACACATTGAAAATCAATTATTTAAGCTGTTCCATGCTTCTCAAATTGCAGAGAGCCTGAGTTGGAGGTCCAGCACCCCAATTGGATTACCAGCACATCCTCATGTCAGTAAGTGCTGGTGAAGAATCAGATCTCTGCTGTGTCCCACAGATAACTGCTGCCAATCTGCATCAAGTGCTTGGGGACTAATCATCTTACATCTCTTCAACTGCAACTGTGTTCCATGGAATATGTGTTGCAATGAACTTTTTATTCTTTCTTGGCACTGGCAACGTTCCATTTTGGAAGCATCGAGAAGTGACTTGATCAAGCCAAGGAGCACATGTAACCCATATTGTGCTTCCCAAAAGTCTGTTGTGAAAAGTAAGAGCAAGGGCGAGAAAGGGATTGCGTTTCCTCTATTGATACAAGCCACAAATGGTGCCCCTTATTGAAATCACTAATGAACTTGAAAACCTTACTTCTGAATTGCTACAAGACCAAAGAGTTCTAATGACTATCTTAAAGTAAAAAAGGCAACTATGACAGTGTCCTTACATAAAACAATTTCTGTGCAATAGGAACTAAAGAACTTCATCTGACTCCATGCTTTACAGATCCATGATCTTATATGAAACTCTGCCTCACAGTTTATTTTTCTCTTTCCCCTCTTACTCAAAGCCATACAGAGGCTGCAGGATTTTGCAACACTTAGCTTCTTCATTTCACAAGACTGCATTTTAAAGATAAAAAGTAAACTCATTTATAACCAATGACACATCGTCAAATTAAACAGAAGCTTATCTATATTAGTTTTGATTTTCTTTTCAGTTGGAGAAGCAGACCCATTTTTAGCCTATATTATACGAAAATCACCCAGAAAAATCATTTAGCACCTGTTCTGGTGACAATTTTCAGTTGAAGTCCTGTCCATAAGAATTGGACCAACACTTCCTATCATGAATCACCTCAATGGAAACGTAGGATTCCATTGCCCTTAAAGAGAAACAAACGGTGATAATGATCTGTTAAAGCAAAGATGTCCTAATTTCATAAGTGACACAGATAGCTCTCATTTAATGGGCCGAATATGCTTGCTCCAACAAGAGAGCATTGAGGTCATGGTACAACCCTGGAAAACTGGAGTAATTTGAAATATCAAAACAACACACACAAAATGCTGGAGGAAATGAATACATAGTTGATGTTTTGGGCCGAGACCCTTCTTCTGGACTGAGAAGGAAGGGGGAAGATGCCAGAATAAAAAGGTGGAGGGAAGGGAAAGAGTTTAGCTGGTAGCTGATAGGTGAATCCAGGTGGGTGGGAAGGGTCAAGAACCGGAGGAGAAGGAATTTGATAGGAGAGGAGAGTGGACCATAGGAGAAAGGGAAGGAGGAGAGGACCCAGTAAGAAGCAATAGGCAGGTAAGAAAAGGTAAAAGGTCAGAGTGGGGAAATAGAGGAAGAGGTGGAGGGCATTTATTTATCAAAAGGAGAAATCAACATTCATACCATCAGGTTGGAGGCTACCCAGATGGAACGTAAGGTGTTACTCCTCCTCCCTGAGGGAATATTGTGTATTTCTGGTCTCCACAATATTAAAGGACATGACTACACTGGAGAGGGTGCAGGAGACATTTTCTAGGATTTTTATTATGATGGAACATTTCAATTACGAGGAGAAACTGGATAAGGCTTAGTTTGTTTGCCTTGGAACAGAGAACCTGAGAACAGTATGCAAAACTATCAAGTGTATAGATTGGTTGAGTTGTGTAAAACTAGATTTAGAATTAATCAGAAACTAGGAGTAGAATATAAAAGCAAGGATATAATGTTGAGGCTTTACAAGGCCACACTTGGCAGTATTATGAGCAGTTTTGGGTAACTTATTGAAGAAAGGATGAGCTGGCATTGGAGAGGGTCTGGAGGACGTTCACAAGAATGATCCCAGGAATAAAGGGTTAATGTATGAGGAGCATTTGATGGCTCTGCACCTGTACCCTGCGCTACAGTTTAAAAAAATGAGGTAGGATCTCATTGAAACCGATCAAATATTGAAAGGCCTAAATAGGGTGGATGTGGTGAGGGTGTTTTCTGTAGTTGGGGCATCTGGGACCAGAGGGCACAGCCTCGGAATAAAAGGGTGTCCCTTTCGAACAGAGATGAGGAGGAATTTCTTTAGCCAGAGGTGGTGAATCTGAGGAATTCACTGTCACATATAGATGTGAAGGCTAAGTCTTTCAGTATATTTAAGGCAGGGGCGGAAAGGTTTTTGATTAGTAAGGGGATCAAAGGTTGTGGGGAGAAGGCAGGAGAATGGGGATGAGGTGGATAGTAAATCACCATGATGGAATGAAGGAGCCAACTCGAGGGGCTGAATGACCTAATTCTGCTCTTATTTCTTATGGCCTAATGGAAGCTGTTACACATGATGGAATGTCTAACACCAGAGGGAATAGGTTTAGGGAGAGAAACAAAATCATTAAAAGGGGCTGAGGAAGACTTGGAACATACTGTTTGAGAAGATAGATGAGTTGGGTACACTCACACATTTAACAAACGTCTGGACAAGTACTTGAGTGACTAGGGCACAGCAGGCTGGTAAATAAGATCAGCATGACTGGGTATGGTAAGCTGAGAGGCACATTTCTGTGTTGTGTGAGTCTATGACTAATTTGCAGGCAATTATATCAACCAGCAATTTATGAAATCAAACTTCCTGATAAAGCTAGTGGTGAGGGCTAAAGTTTAAATGTTAGCCCAGACTGTGGTTAAAAAATGAGGATCAGAGAAGACTTATTACAGTTTGGGATGTGGAGAAGGCTTGGGTTTCCTATGTTGGTCACCCACATTTACATTTGCTAACCAAAGTGACATAACCTTATTTTATTTAGAGCGGTGTGTATGTGTGAATCCAGTAGAGAGAAACAGGGTGCATTTAACGAGGAGTGATGAATAAACCTATTTCAGAAAGCTGTCTGATCACGTTACAACATCTGGAGCAAAACACTTTCATGTGAACACTTATTGTGGACTATTTTAAATGTAAAACTAAAGCAGCCCATATGAAAAGGTCACCATTGCAATTTCTGGCAATCATAATCGTTCCTGACATTGCCCCATTATCTCTATCAAAAATGTATCCAGATTGTCGCACTGGTCATAACCTTTAAATTGCCAAGAACTTTGGCAATCCCAGGATTATTCTGAAGTTGATGATAAGCCTCATGATTTGAATGTTAAAAATTGCATCATTTATTAACATTAACCTGGGATATCAGAAATGCTTTTTATATTAGGAATAGTAACAGTTATATATATCATTGCACTTCCCCCCAACCAACATCCTTTCCAGTCCTGATGAAAGGCCTTGGCATGAAATGTTGGCTGTTTTTCTCCCTCCATAGATGCCATTTAGGGAAAGGAATAAACAGTCGATGTTTGGGTTGAGAACTGATCTGATGAAGGGTCTTGATCTCAAATATCAAATCTCTTATTCTTTTCCATAGATGCTGCCCAACCTGTTGAATTCCTCCACCATTTTATGTGCGTTGGTCAAATTTTCCAGAATCTTGTGTTTATAATTGCCTAAAAATTGGACTTCTGGCATACCATCTCGCTATTCTTCTTTCGCATTATTTATTTATTTATTTATTATTGTAACATTTTTATGTATTGCACTATACTGTTGCCATAAAACAACAAATTTCAAGACATAAGTCAGTAATAATAAACCCCATTCAGTTTCTGATTCTTTCTGAGCCAAGTTAAGTGCAGTGTTAACAGTAATACCAAACCAGAAGTAATAGAAAAGAACAATGTTGGAAGATCTTTGCTTTAAAAGATTGGCAGTGTGATTTGTTCCCCAATAAGAACATTAAAAACTGAACTGTGCTTTTCACATATGGCAGATGCATGCCTGAAGGTTATTTGCATGCTTACTTATGATAAATAGGTCAGTGCGTTTAAAGAGACCTGCCCATGACAATCTGTAACATTTGGTCCCCTGTGAAAGAGCTCTCTAACAGAGTGGGTCAGCCATGCCCTGACACTACAGGTGATCTTAAGCCTGATCAGCAGCCATCAGGGTCAGTGTTTGAGGGCTCTGTGAGGTGGTAAGCTGGGGTTGGAGAAGCACTTTTATTTATCCATAGTTGACTACATTGGGCATAATATTTGGCTTGATTCATTTGAGTTATCTATAAACATCCTAATTTCCCATTCAGTTTCTGGGCAGCATAGCAGTTACTGCAGTGCTTTGCAGTGTGTCAGCTGTAAGATTAGGCTTCGTTCCCCACTGCTGTTTGTAAGGAGATTGTACATACTCCCCGTGATCGCATGTGTTTCCTCCCACATTCCAAGGAAGCACAGTTAGGATTATTAAGATATGGGCATGCTATGCTGGCACTGAAAGGGTGGCGATACTTGCAGGCTGCCTGGCACAACCTTGTCAATTCGATTTTATGTAAACAATGCTTTTCACTGTACGTTTTGCCGTGTATGTGATAAACAAAGCTAATCTTTAACGTGAGCTATAGCCTTTGATGATGCCCAGTCCAGTTTCTCGAAGGGTTGTGCCTCAACAGGAAGTGGGTGCAAATACTAGACAATGGACACAAAAATGCTTTCATTTACAAGTTATACATAAAAAAGGTGCAGATGGATTTACGATTTCTAGGCAAATGCACTGAAAGTAAAAGTAACCATTAAGTATTTATTTTATCTTTACTTCTGCTATGTTGCCTTTTGTTCCTTCCTGTTCTCATTTCCTTCCTCATTTTTCATCTTATTTAATACAACTTCATAAATATACACTTCATGTCTTATTTATTTTGGAAAGGTATATTCACAGCTTTTACCTAATCTATGGCATTCTACCTGACAATACTTGTTCCATTCTCCTACCCAGGATTACCTCAAAGTTCAAAATAAATTTACTATCAAAGTATATACAACCTTGAGATTCATGTTCATGCAGGCACCCACAGGAACGAGAAGGGAGGCCAACTCCCTCATCAAGACAGCACTCCATTGGACCCCTGCAGGGTGGAGGAAACACAGCAGACCAAGGACAACTTGGCACCATACATAAGAGGCAGAAGTGAGCACCCTGAACCATACTTGGGCACATTAGGGAAGATGGCCAAGGACGGACAGAGGTGGAGGACCTTTGTTGCTGCCATAAGTGCCAGTGGATTAATAGGCAGTAAGCAGATAAGTACAAACAATAAAAAATACAGTGGAACCCAGGAAAACAACACACATAACAAAGATTGACCAACATCCAATGCACAAAAGAGGACAAATCGTGAAAGCTATTTTAAAAAAGTAAACAAATAGCACAGGGAACATGAGCTGCAGAGTCCTTGAAAGTGAGTCCACAGGCTGTGGAATCAATTCAGCGCTGAGGAAAGTGAAGCCATCTGTGCTAGTCTAGGTTGTAGGGTCATCTGTTCAGTGGGTCAACTGCAGGCTATTGCTGAACCTGGTGGCCTGGGACTCACAATTCCAGCATCTCCTGCCTAATGGAAGTAGTGAGAAGAAAGGGAGATGGGTCAGGTAGATGGGATGGAGTCAGGTGGGGGATCTTGACTGGCATGGAGTAATGAAGCTGGTCACTGGCTCATTTTCCGCTCTCAGGCCTCGATCCTCTAATCTAGCCTGAAGTCCAACTAGAGCTGGTGATGGCTGACCTTCGTCGGCATCAAGATGCCATTCCTGCATTCCTGAGAGTCAAGTTCATTGAATCCTTCAGCAGATTTTAAAATTGCTAATTTGTTAAGACAGTTCAAAAGTACATTTCTTAAAAAGTAATTACAGGCTGCAGATTACAGCAATCGTAATTCAGAGGAATAGCTAGGAATTTTGGAAATTGCTCACAAAACATCACCATATATTGCCAGCTCCATTTTGGGAAGCTCAGTGGATAACAAGTTCCAATTGGCTACAACCCATATTTACACCCTATCATTGGCAAAGAAACAATGTTTAGACTCTGATATGTTTTGCTCACAAGTCAAGATTGTTATTCATTTTTGTATGAAAGAAGTCAGGGGCAAATCTAATCTGCCAGAACCGTGCAATTTGGAATAAGACTGAGGATAGACTGATGGCATGCATTTGATTTAGACTTTAATAGGTCAACATAAGTTGTTACTAAAATTAGTGTGAGTTGTTACTGAAGTTAGTGTGCCACCAGTTGGTGGTGGGAAGATAATTCACACTGGCCTACCACTATGGAGGAAGTCTGACTGGGACACAGGTGTAGCATGATCAGATCAATGGGATAACATTATTATTTATTTATCTATTTAGAGATACCATGTAGAACACCGCTCTGGCCCAATGAATCTCACCGAACAGCAACCCACTTATTTAACCCTAGCCTAATCACAGAACAAATTACAATGACTAATTAACCTATTAACTGGTACGTCTTTGGAATATGGGAGGAAACCGGAGCATCAGGAAGAAACCCACACATTCTGAGAGAAGACGTAGAAACCCCTTACAGATGGTGTCGGAATTAAACTCCAAACTCTGACACCCCAAGCTGTAATAATGTCGCACTAAACTGTTATTCACTACTTTTATTACTCACTGTTTGTATTCTTTAGTGTAGTTCAATTTGTTATTGTTTTCATTTTTTATTATTTACTGTAGTATCAATTTAATTCCCCAGAAACAATCTGAGATCACCAGCAGATTTCCTTAATAGAGAAGAGGAAAAGCTTGCATGCAATCACACTGTTAATACCCCTCATCATTTTGTAAACTTCTATAAGATCTCCCTCATTCTCCTGTGCTCCAGTGAACCCATTCAACCTTCCCTATAATTCAGGTCCTCAATCCCTGGCAACATCCATGTAAATTTTCTCTGCACTCTTTCAGGCTTATTTATATATTTCCTGTAGATAGGTGACCAAAGCTGCACACAATACTCCAAGTTTCCTCCATTTGTTTACATGAATGTCTGCCCTTTTAATGAATAACAAGAGGTTTTCCTTTTAATTCATTATTTTCATCCTATTCTCCCTATGAAATCAATCCTGTGTATACTGGTCGAAATGTCAACTGGCATATGGTGATTTCAAGTCCTAAAGGAAACTTAAAGTGGCATGTTCATAAAACCGGGTGCGGGCAGATGGGACTAGGCAGAAGACTGGGTTGGAACAGACTAGATGGGCTGAAAGGACTGTCTCTGTGGTGCAGAGCTCTATGACTCAATGAGATGTTGAGCCATTTGCCAAATACTCTAGTTTACACTTACCTGGAATATCCATTACTTTACTCATTCCTCAAAGTATATTACTGTAATGCTATATGCTACAGGATACTATGGAACCACCACTTATTCTAGCTGCCATAACATTGTAACGACAGGCATTTATACACTTACTAGTGTTCCCTGGTATACTTGAAGTGCTTTTTTAAAAATGCTGAGCAGAGGTAACCTGGGAATAGACATTTCACAGCAGAAATCCCTTCCTTGATGTCATCTGATTCCATTTCAAGTGACATCATGAATCGAGGACCGGCCAGCCCCCATTCATGATGCCGCTGGAGAAGAGCTTTGTGATGCTACTGAGAAGCTAGGCCCAATTGTGGTCATTGGCCTTCCTGTGAGAGATAGCAAGGAGCTTTAAAAACAAGATCTTCTCTGAATCTCCGTATGGTAATGACAGTTTGCTGCATCACTAGAGGTTCTGGAGTTTGGATTGGAAGGAAGAGGGGACTTCTCCCTACAATTTTGCCATCATCCATACTAAAACCAATATCATAAAGCTCTAAGCAGATACTGAAAGTGACTAATAGTTTTGGATAACCAAAGGTTATACATGGTGTTATATTAACATCAATCTCTTTCTTATTGTACCACAGACAGTATCAGGGGAAGGGCAGTTTCAGCTGTTTGCGATCATGTGACTTAATGCCGCGTAGTGCATCCTTGCACAGATTTTGAGCAGCTTCTCCTTTGCTTTATAGATTTCCACCACGATTTACATTCTGCTTGTACAGAATCTTCACAACTCCCTTCAAAGTAGGTTCAAGGCGGTGCGCTCAGACATTAAACTTATAAATGTGCATGCTGCAAAATAATTTGGCACGTGTCTTAAGAAGTAACCCTGTTCAGTCAACAAGCACGGCCTGGATTTGGATTAAGTTGGCTGTACAATGAAGAAGCATGGCAAAAGGTAGGCTGTGTGCCCACATGGTACTTCCTATGGGTCTCCTCCACGGCAAACTGGAGAGTGATGAATACCATCTCTCGAGGGCCACAGAAAAGGATTGAATTGCCAGCGACTCCGTCACCTACAACTGCCTTTGTTAAGTCATGGAAGAGAGTGAATTGGTGGTTGTGGACCTGCAGCGGGTGACCAGGAAAGCGAGGGAAGACAATTGAACACAGTCAGAACGTGAGCTGTGGACTTCGTGCAGAGATTCAAAAAAAAAATTGCAGACTCTGAGAATCTGAAATAATAAACAAAATTCTGGGGATATTCAGCAAGTTAGGGAGTATCTGTGGAGAGAAAAATTGAGTTAGGGTTCATTTTATTTTTAATTTTTTTTTAGAGATACAGCACAGTAACAGGTCTGTCCAGCTCAACAAGCCCATACTGCCCAATTACACCCATGTGACTCATTATCACTAACCGGTACATCTATGGAATTTGGGAAGAAACCCAAGCACCCAGAGGAAACCCATGCGTCATGGGGAGAACTCCTTACAGTCTGTGGCAGGAATTGAACCAGGGTCACTTAGGTAGGTGACTTTCTGTCAGAACTGGGGAAATCTAGAAAAGAATCTCATTTCCAACTGCAAAGAAGGAGAAGGTCTGGAGAGAACAAAGGGATTACACGTAACAGGGTAGAGGCCAGGACTAAATGGATGGGATGCAGTACATTGATTTAGTTGAGAGAGAGTGATGAATGGGAGGCTTTAATGCAGCGTGCTCTCCACACCTTCCCCTTCTCTGCAACTGGAAATAAGCTTGTTTTCTAGATTTCCTCACAGTGCCACAGTGGCGGAGTGGTTAGTGCAATGCTATTACAGCTCAGGATATCACAGAGTTTTGAGTTCAATTCTGGCGTCCTCTGTAAGAAAGTTTGTAGGTTCTTCCTCTGTGCACGCGAGTTTCCTCCAGATGCTCCAGTTTCCTCCCACAGACCAATGACCTACTGGTTAGTAGGTTAATTTGTCATTGTAAATTGATCTATGATCCGGCTGGGGATTAAACTAGTGGGTTCTGGGTACTGTGGCTCATTGGAGCAGAAGGGCCTGTTCCATGCTATATCTCTACATAAATATAAAGTAAGTATCTTGTCTCCATAGTTAGGAATGTTTTAAAGAGGCCTTCAGTGTCACCTTTAAAGGAAAGCTGATTTGGCCACAAGGTTTTCTCTGAATGTAATCACCTGGGCACCAGCTATGGGCAGGACAAGCCAACCTTAAAAAGGAGGCCTCAAATAGGCATTGGACCTGTTAATCAAAGGGCCTGATGCCTTGACTATTCCAATGCACTCCTGGTCAAACATTCAAACCTTATCCAAAATCACATTCTCCTCTTCACTCTGTATTGTTAAAGTGCATTTACTCTCAATTAAGTTACATTATAAAATGCTTATGTTTCTTTCAAAACAATTCATACTTTGTCTCCTCTTCAGTTCCAAAAGCTCGCAATCCTCACTTTTCTTATTCAAGCCAATAATCATTCCACCATTGATGTCTCTCTTCTGCTGGCAGTGCTCTACACTGGACCTTCCTTGCCAATCTCTATGATTTGCTTCCTTTCTTTAAAGATGTTTTGTTATGCATGCTTCTTTAACCCAGGTTTTGGCCATCTGAGCTAATACTTCATTTACGGAACGTCGTATTTGGTTTGATAATGTATGATGACCCACGATACATCTTGCTACTTTAGAAGCATGGGTGATGAATTCTGATGTTTTTATCCACTGTGTGACAGAGGTTGGGTAGATTGTTCTGACAGCTCACTCCTGGGTTTTCAGGCCAGGTCCTCTGTATAGGCAACACCCACACAGCAACTGTGACATCAAATAACACGCAGTATACAATTGACCTTCACCTGCATACAGGCCTACAGTGCAAACAAGACTGGTGAAATAACATAATCTTGGCTGCAGAACTGAGACCCGATTCTGCATTAATTAAAGGATCCAGTTCTTTCTATCTGCTGCCAGAGAGTCTGAAGAATCTATCTCCCTCCAGCTATGCTCCTTCTCTTAACTTTTCATCTTTATCGCCTACCCTCTGTAGCAGACAATTCTAACCAAAGCAATTGCCATTGCTGGCAGCCCTCACAGATTTGTTACACTTGTATGATGCACCCTCAGCTCCAATAATGATTGTTCCAGAAGTCAAAGCTATGTATTCGATGCTTTCTTGGCAATTAGTAAACATTCAATCTTGAATTGATGAAACTTCAGCATACTTAAGTGTAACTAAGCAAAATTAAGCAATCAACAAAAGATACAACATCCGTCAGCCCCCAACTGCAAATGGCCCCTGAACAAAGCACAAGTAACTTGTTCCCTTTGCTTTTACCAGACCCCTGTTCATGTGACTAGTTACCATAATAAGCGTAAGCACTCAGTACAGAATACAAAATCATTTTAATATCACCAACATACAGTATGTTGTGAAATTTGTTAATTTAGCAGCATTATATTGCAATATATGATAAATATAGAAAAACAGAATTACAGTAATTATGCACTGTATATATATATTAAATAGTTAAAGTATTGCAAAAACTAGTCAACAAAATAGAGAGAGTACAGAGGAGATTTACTAGAATGTTACCTGGGTTTCAGCACCTAAGAGAAAGGTTGAACAAGTTAGGTCTTTATTCTTTGGAGCGTAGAAGGTTGAGGGGGGACTTGATAGAGGTATTTAAAATTATGAGGGGGATAGATAGAGTTGACGTGGATAGGCTTTTTGCATTGAGAGTAGGGGAGATTCAAACAAGGGGACATGAGTTGAGAGTTAAGGGGCAAAAGTTTAGGGGTAACATGAGGGGGAACTTCTTTACTCTGAGAGTGGTAGCTCTGTGGAACGAGCTTCCAGTAGAAGTGGTAGAGGCAGGTTTGATTTTGTCATTAAAAAAAATTGGATAGGTATATGGACAGGAAAGGAATGGAGGGTTATGGGCTGAGTGCAAGTAGGTGGGACTAGGTGAGAGTAAGTGTTCGGCACGGACTAGAAGGGCCGAGATGGTCTGTTTCCATGCTGTAATTGTTATATGGTTATATGTTATAAAAACATAAATAAATTAAAGAAGTAGTGAGGTGGTGTTCATGGGTTCAGTGTTCATTTAGAAATCAGTTGGGTTGGCAGAGGGGAAGAAGCTGTTCCAGAATCACTGAGTGTGTGCCTTCAGGCTTCTGTACCTTCTTCCTGATGGTAACAATGAGAAGAGGTGTCCCAGGTGGTGTGGGTCCTTAATGATGGACACCGGCAGCCTGAGGCACTGCTCCTTGACTTGGATACTACGGAGACTAGTACCCATGATGGAGCTGATTAATTTTACAACTTTGTGCATATTTCAATCCTGTGTAGTAGCCACTCCCACTACCTCCCCACCCACCCCCCATACCAGACAGTGATGCAGCCAGTCCAAATGATCTCCATGGTACGTTGTTAGAAGTTTTCGTGTGTTTCAGGTGCCAAACCGAATCTTCTCAAACTCTGAATTAAATATAGCCACTATCTTACCTTCCTTATAACTGCATCAATATGCTGCATCAAGGTTAGTTCCTCAAAGATATTGACACCCAGGAACTTGAAATTGCTCACTCTCTCCACTTCTGATCTCACTGTCAGGATTGGTTTGTGTTCCCTTGTTCCACCCTTTCTGAAGTCCATAATCAGCTCTTTGCTCTTATTAACATCAAGCGCAAGGTTGTTGCTGCAACATCACTCAACTAGCTGGTTTATCTCACTCCTGACTGCTCTCTCATCACCATCTGAGATTCTGCCAACAATGGTTGTATCATCGACAAGTTTATAGATGACATTTGAACCGCGCCTGGCCACACAGTCATGGGTATAAAGAGAGTGCAGCAGTAGGTAATGTAGCTAGAGAACAGATGCATGGCTCCTAAACCCTCTTATCCTCTTTCTTATTGATCCAGAAAGCCCTTCCATCCCACAACCTCATATCTTTTGCCTGTCCTCTTTTTGACCTTCCTCCACTCTTCTGATCTCTTCCCCCTCTTCCTATTGACCTTCTTTTCCTTCAGCCCTCTTGTGTTTCCCTCTCAATCTTACAGCTCTGCCATACCTGCTCCTCCACTGATTTCCCTCACCTGGTCTTCCCCAGTGATCGGAATCCCTGTTCCCCTATTCTGCTCCTCCGCTCACTTCCTCCACCACCTCAGAAAAGGCCGGAAATTGGAGGGAGGTTGTTGAGGCCAAGTTTGGAGTACAGGTATTGTGTGCAATTCTGCTTACCTACCTCTGGAAAGATATCAAAGAGGTTAAAATAGAGTAGAGAAAATTTACAAGAGTATTACTGGGACTTGAAAACCTGAGTTATAGAGAAAGGTTAAATAGTTAATTCCCTGGAGTGTAGGAGAATGAGAGGAGATTTGATTGAGGCATATAAAATTATGTGAGGTATAGATAGGGCAAATGCAAGCAGGCTTTTTCCACTGAGGTTGGGTGAGGTCAGAACTAGAGGTCATTGGAGTGCAAGATGAAATATTTGAAGGGAATCTGAAGGGGACCTTCTTCACTCAGAAGGTAGAACAGGTGTGGAATGAGCTGCCAGCAGAAAAGGTGGATGTGGGCTCGATCGCAACACTTAAGAGAAATTTGGATGGATAAATTGATGAGAAGGGTGTGGAGAGATATAGTCCAGGCATAAGTCAATGAGATCAGGTAGAATAACAGTTTAGAATAGACTGTGTAACCCAAAAGGCCTATTTCTGTGCTGTAGTGCTCTACGAACTTAAAAGTGTTCATACAAATATGTATGTCTAAGGCTTGTTTGGTATTAGTGTATTTTAGCAGACTACAGTACTGGGCACCCTACATAGTTGAATGTCAATGTACATTGTATGCACATTAATTTCCTATCTTACTACATAATTTTTTTGATACTGTTATTGCTTCAGATTTCAGCACTGGATAGCCCTTTTAGTTCACTTACCAATATATTGGGCGGCACACATCTGGTTCAGAATCAGTTTGCAAATACATCTGCCATATTAAGCACTTCAACAGCAATTTAACACTAGTAACATAGACACATGTTTATTAAACTTCCAAGCAATGACCTTGAATACAGGACGCAATCCACAATTTTAAAACAGTTCTATGTGCAATAACTAAAATTAACCACTTATACAGGTGCAAGGTGTCTAAACGTGTAGAGTGTCACCAAAGTCAATAATATTTTACCCGTGTTAGGCAGTGCTTCAGTGATTCATTGCCATAGCACAGCAGTGCGGTACTTTGCATACTATGCTGCCACAGAGCAAGTACTAATCTACAAACAGAGAAGCCGTATCTCAGTAAAACTGACAGACAGCCAATTAAATTCAATTTAAAATTCGACTAGAATGGTTGGCCTGTAAACAGAATGGAGTTAAAATTATCTTACGGCACTGACTAAATCACGTTCGAAGGGATTAAAAGTGGTCTCAAACTACACATCAAACAATGGCAAAATGTTTATATTAAACTCTGTCAGAAGGTGAAAAAAATAATGCCAAGTCTAAAAAAAGCATGTGGTTTGAAAAAATACTTGAGCAATTTAGAGAAGAAATTGAAACTCATAATTATTAAACAGTAACAAAAAGGGGTTCATTTTTCCTTGCTTTCGTATTTCCAGTCAGAGCACTTTCTGTCATCTATTGTCACTAGTCAAAAACTGATACTGACAAAAACCTGTCTAGTTTATCAGGAATGTAACGATTACACAGTGCAAATGGATGAGAATAAATGGATGTCACATAACTTTGTGCAGCAAAAGAGCTTGCATGTCGCCTTTCCACCAGACTGAGTCCTCACAAAAGCAATGCTCAGTCATGACCTATGCAACCCCCATTGGAGGCTGTCCCCAGCTGCTACCACCAATGTTATGGGCCAATCAGAGAAGCCAACCGTTAAAGTCATGCACCGGATGGCAGCCAGTCAACAATGAGAGAGACTGGAGAATGAGACAATGGGAGGGAAAACCCATAAAAATACCAAGAGAAGTATGGCGTCACCAGATTTGTGAGGGTGAGCTCAGAAAGCTGAGTATTGCTTTAAGTGTGTGCATGTGGACACACACACACACACACACACACCACCCCACGTGCACCTTCCAAAATTTCCATACAGAATTGTTCCCCCACCTCTCCAGCAGAACCATATAATCAACACACAGATTAAACTTATGGCTGCTTCATATTGTCCAGTGAGACAGGATCTACTAGGAATAAGAGATCCCAAGCAGGATGAGAAGCACTGCTGTGCAGGAGTTACATTCTACAGAAAGAGCCCTTTACTAGTTTGATCACAGTATAGTGACTCTGGAAGAAGTATGAGAAATATCCAGTGAGTTTTTGAGCTGGTCTGTAGAGTCCCATTGTGATCCATAGACCTTCAAGAGGCATCCAAATATAGAACTCAACCTGATGTGTTCATTTTTATTAACTACCAGATGAACGTTATTTTATGGACCCAGGGGCTCCGTTTCATGTCACAAAGATTTTAAACATCCATTGCACAATGGCTGACATCATTAGCTGCCTGCCAAATGCTGGGAAAACATCATATTCAGTCCATGTGGACTCCAACTAAAAACATCCAGTACAATGATATACTTCAAAAGTTACTACAGATGAAATTTACCGTTGGAAATATTGAACACTGTATTACCCATCCAGTCTCTGCATAAGTATCTCCAGCATTTTTTACTGCCCTCCTATTGTAAATATTGCAAATCCACAATAGGAAAATACTCATCCACTTTATTCACTTGTATTCTCTCTGATGCACATGCTGAGTCGTGGCCATGCAGTTTATTTACAAAGTAAACAGTACAGATGCATGCTACTGTTGTTCACAATTTAATTATTGCAATGTTGTGCAGGTAACAATTGACTCAATAAATTGAGCCTGAGAGTACCCAAACCATATGGACCAGGTGGATCTCAGATTTTATGTCTGAACAGAAAGATTAGCCTTTCAGTCAAATGGGAAGACCCTCATAGTCAATCTGTATCTACTGTTAATATGCATCATTTCTAGCCGTGATTGTGGGATTGCAATTAGTAGCTCTTATACTTGCTGGCATTCGTCTCCCTAATGTATAGGTGTGAATAGTAAATAGATTCAGATTCAGATTTATCTGATACATACATACCCAAGTATGCACTGGGGTAGCCCACAAATGTCGCCACACATTCTGGTGCCAACGTAGTATGCCCATAGTATTCAGCAGAGCAACACAAGCAGTAGCAACAACAACAAAATTAAACAACAGTAGTAAAACAAACCCCTTTCCCACCCTCCCACCTACCCCACCCCCCACTCACACATGCAGTCTGACCTCGAGCCCCAGGACAGGGTGCCTCCAGACCCCCAGTCCTTTGCCCTAGACTTCCAGACATGTCCAAATTAGTCTCCTGGCTGAAGGAAGTTCCTCCAGCAATACCTAGAAACTCAATCCAGGAAACTTCATACTACATTACACACAGTCAGAGCCTTTACCTAAGAAGTTACAGAAGAATTTTCTGTTGAAATAGTCAAAGTGAGCATTCTTTCCCATAGTGTAAAACTCCAGAAAAGCTCAGTGTCAGATCACACAAGGATAATGCTGACTTCTGTATAAAATGTATATTGATTGCTGACTTCAACAAAATGAAAGCCAGGAGAAATGTTTCTCGATCAAATTTTTTTTTAAATTGCAGATGTTGGAAATCTGAAATTAAATTAGAAAATGTTGAAAACATTCCGAAAGCCAGTCAGCATCTGTAGAGATATCCATTGGGTGCTACATTGAGATCACCTGTTTTGTAAGATTGTGCAAGGTCAAAGTGACCCCATGAAGATAACAGTCAAAAAACAACTGTGGCGTAGGAGGCCGAGAGGCTCATCCTTGCCACACCAGTGATAAATGGCAAGGTAGCCCCCGAGAAAGAAAAAGGGGGGTAGACAGAGAGCACAAGATTCCTCTTTGACCATTCTCCTCAAAAACAAGTACACCATTTTTGGATACTGTTTTTTTGGGGGGGGGGGGGGAGAGGATGCCATGTTTCTGGCACCATTGTTGGTTCAAAGCTTAGCAGGAAAAAACTTTAATGATAGACGTCTCGATAGTTAGGGGGACAGATTAGTCAGGGAGACTTTGTGGCCACAAAATTGTGTGTTGCCTCCCTGGTGCCACACTTCAAGATGTCACAGAGCAACTACAAAACAATTTCAGAGAAAGGATGAGTAGCCAGTAGTTACTGTGCATGTTGGTACAGGTGACATGAGCAGGGAAAGGGACTAGCTCCTACAGAATGAATATAGGGAGCTAGGGAGAAGTTATAAAGCAGGGCCTCAAGGGTAGTAACCTCCATCTTGCTTCAAGTGTCATGTGCGAGGGAGGGTAAGAATGGCAAAAGAACGCATGGCTCAAATGTTTATGAGGCAGGCACTGATTCAGATATTTTGGCTTATATCTTGTAAGGAAAAAAAGAGTAACTGAAGAGAGAATCGGGACATCTTTGTATGCAACTGCAGGAGATGGGCAAGGTCCTCAATGAATATTTCTACCCTGTTTTATTTGTGGAGAAAGCCATGAAGACTTTGGAACTTGGAAATGTAAGTGGGGAGGTGTTGGGAGATAGTCTACATTACAGTAGAAAAGAATCTGGTTGTTTTAAAAGGTATGAAAATAGACAAACCTTCAGGGCCTGACCAGTTTTATCCAAGAATACTGTGGGAAGCTAGAGAAGAAATTGCCATGCTGAAATACTTACATCATCGTTAGCCATGGGTGAGGTGCTGGTAGACTGGAGAGTAACAAATGTCATGCATTTATTTACAAAGGTCAACAAAGTAAAACCTAGGAACCATAGATCAATAGGACTAACAGATGTGGTGGGTAGGTTACTAGAGAGGATTGTGAGGGATATCTGTACATCTGGGAAGTTTGACTAGGGATAGTCAGCATGATTTTGTGGCTGGGAGTTAACTTATTATGAACTTGTTTGAGCTTTTTGATGAGGTGACCAAACAGTTGATGAGGACAGGGCGGTAAGTGTGGTTTCACATTGAGTTCAGAAGGGCCTTTGATAAGGTCTCACATGGTAGACTGCTCTGGAAGGTTAGATCACATGGAATCCAGAGAGAGCTGACTAACTGGACAGTGGAAAGCAGGAGGTAAAGGAAGAAGATTGCTTCTCAGACTGAAGGCCTGTTAATGGTGTGCATCATGAGTCAAGGCCCATTGTTGTTTTTCATCTATATCACCGATCTAGATATAGATAGTTAATAAGTCTGTAGAGGGTACTAAAATAGTGGGCATAGTGGATAATGAAGAAGCTTATCAGAAATTACAGGGGGAAGATCTTGAGTCACTGAGTAAGCTGGTCAAGGAATGGCAGGTGGAGTTTAATTTGGATATATACCATGCGGTGCACTTTGAAAAATTACATCAAGGTAGAACTTTCACACTGAATAGCAGGGCCTTGGGGAGTTTAGTAAAACAGAGGCACCTTGGAGTACATGTTTCCCTGAAAGTGGAGTCACAGGTAGACATGGTGGTGAAGGCGGCTTTGGCATGCTGACTGTCAGCAATCAGGGTACTGGATATAAAAGCTGATTTTATATGATGCAGTTACATGATTACATGATGCAGTTTTACAGGACATTGCTGAGGCCACACTTGGGAGTATTGTGTCCAGTTTTGGTTGCCCTAATATAAAGAAAGATGTTATTAAATTGGAAAGAATGTAGAAAAGATTTGTAAGACTACCACTAGGAGTTGAGGATCTGAATTATAGGGAAAGGTTGGACAGGCTGGGACTTCGTGCATTAGAGTGTAGGAGATCAAGAAGTGATCTTATAGAGGTGTATATCAAGAGGGGTATAGATAGGGTGAATGAATTTAGGTTTTTCCCAGGATGGGGAAATCAACAACTAGGGACCAGAGATTTAAGGTGAAAGGGGAAAAGATAAGAGGAATGTGAGGGGCAAATTTTACACAAGAGAGGGTATCTACGTGGAATCAGCTGCCAGAGGAATTGGTTGAGGTACAATAATAACTTTTAAAAGATAATTGGACAGGTACATGGATTGGAAAGATTTAGAAGGTTATGGACAAAATGCTGGCAAACTAGCTTAGATGAGGCATCTTGGTTGGCATGGAGCAGTTGAGCAGATGACCTCTTCATGCTGCATGACTCTTGTTCCAGCCTAATCCCACCTCCCAGTTCCTGGGATGTGGCTTTGAAGATTAAAACAACCAATTGGTCATTCTGTTCCTTTTCATAGAGTGCTAAACCTCCATCAACTTTGAGCAAAATCATCAACACATCACAGAAACAAAATTTCCCTCCATGACTTATCTATACTTCTCATTGCCGCAGTAGATCAGCCAGTATAATCAAGGACCCAATGGACCCTGGACAATCTCTTTTCTCCCCTCTTTCATCAAGAAAAAGATACAAAAGTCTGAAAGCACATACCACCAGGCTCAAGGACAGCTTCTAAGACTATTTAAGATTATTCAATGGTTCCCTGCTGCCATAAGATGGATTCTTGACCTCACAATCTTGCAACTTATTGCCTATCTGCACTGTACTTTTTTCTTTGTAGCTGTTACACTTTATTCTGCACTCTATCAGTGTTTACCTTGTACTACTTAAATGCACTGTGTAATGATCTAATTTATGTGAACCGTATGCAAGACAAGCTTTACAGTGTACATTGGCACATGTGACAACAGTAAGCAAATTCCAATAACTAACAAATCAAAAATATAAAGATTCATGTACATTTATTATCAAAGTGTACAACCCTGAGATTCATCTTCCTGTAGACAGCCATGAAACAAAGGAACACTATGGAACCGGTTCAAAGAAAACATCAAACACCCCACATGCAAAAAGGAACAAATTGCACAGAATATTAAACATCAAACCACAGAGTCCTTGAAACAGTCTAGGAACGTTCACAACCACAAACCCATCCCTTACCCCTTCTCTCCAAGCTATTGACCTCTCTGTAGCAAATTATTCCTAACCACACCTTTCATAACTTTATGTTGCTCAGTTATTACAGGGGAAGCAAGCCCAGACTGACTGATCTTTCCTCAAAGCAATATTCTCCAACCCAGAAAATCTCCTTTGCACTCAGTTACCTTTTAATCCAGGAAACAACAACCTTTTTTAAAACATTCTTCAGATTTGTTGCAATTTGGATGATTGTAACAAGTATAAAGAGCAGATTCTAATGAGTGATTGAAGAGCTACTGTAAGCTTTATTTTCCAAAGGTGCAGATAGCCATAACGCCCTAAAATTGATGAAGCTTCACAATGGCCATTTAAGAGCAGATTTTAAGTGGAAATTTTGGCTTCATGCTCAACAATTTCTGATGACACATAGCCTTTGATTCTGAGAAGGAACTGAACATTGATAGGGTCGTGACAAATGCATTATGCAGTTAAGAGCAATCTGCTGTGTTATTGTATAATCAGAAAACAGGGAGTGCTTTTGTGAGCATTTGGGCTGACTTACTACAGCCTAACTCAGATGGCTGACAATAGACCCAAAGGCTGAGTAAGAATCAGTTTGAGGAAGAGGAAGTGGTGTCGGAAATGAGATTAGACCTGATCCAAGTGTTAAGCTCTGATAACCCATCTGTGCAAAGAACTGCTTTAATTTAAAGAGCAATTAACCTTCGCCGGACTGGCTCAAGCAGAATACAAAACAAAATAAATGAGCAAAAGAGAAAGAGAGAGAGCAAAAGGAAAAGATTAACAAACGCTGATTATGCAAGCGCCTGTTGAGGTCCCTCAGGACTGCCCATTGCTTGATTACACTGTGTCCATATCTACGTGAATCATACTCTCCGCTCTGGTATCAACACAGCTGAAGTTCAATAACTTGACAAGTGTGGCCCTCAATCAAGCTAATGTAATTTCTCAAACTCTACAACAGTTTTGTCAAAATACTTCTAGAATACATTCCTTCATCAAAAGTTTTGACCAATGATTAGTTTAACAGAAAGAAAACAAAACATTGTCAATCTTTCTTTATTCATTGGAGAGGATCTGGGATCACTCTAGGCTCCTATCTCTGATAAATTTGCATTCTTGTTAGGTACAGGGCAGAGGTACTGCTGAGAGATGCACACAGGAAAGAGATTAAAGTCAAAAGGCCGCCTGTCCTTGGCACTTTTATTCACGTCCAAGCAGCTGACTGTGGAGGCCACGGAGAATATTTCCTGTCCCTTCTGACCAGCAACGGTGTACTGGGTGGGGAAAGCAGTGAAAATAAACAAATCTCTGAAGAGAAATATATAAATTGAAATCATATCACGCACATTCTAAACATGTTTACCGCAGAACTTCCAGTTGAATGATCAGTCGTCCTAAAAGGCAGAAAAAAGTTACATTCTGAGTGGCACCTTGCACATTAATTCCAATGATATACTTATCATGTGTAGTCACTTCTATATTACTGTTGTAGAGATCGGTGATCTCATTACATTTAAAGTTCAAAGAAAATTTATTATCAAAATCACCATATCCTATTCTGAGATACATTTTCTTGGAGGCATTCAAAGTAGAATGAACAAATACAATAGAATCAATGAAAAACTACACACAACCAGACCAACAATCAGACAAACTTTGCAAATGCAAAAATAAATAAATGAATAAATAAATACAAATAAATAGATATATAGATAAATATATAATACTGAGGACATGAGTTGTAAAGTTCTTGAAAGTAAATCATTTTAGTGTTGATGTTAGCAAAGTTATCCACACTGGTTCAGGAGCCTAATGGTTGAAGTATAATAAGTATACTTGTTCTTTTATATAAATATGTCCTTCAGAAAAAGTTCCTGCTAAATTAATTTGCATCTGACCAAATCACATTTCAACATAGAGTGATGCCTTATCATCAGGAACTAGAAAGAAACACTAACCCAATGATTAATAGGTCCTGAGATTTAAGCTGGGATCCCTGCCTTTTGATCTCTGTATTGGGGTGTTGTGACTGATTTATGCAGAAGGAGGTTTGTGTAAAAAGAATATTTGACCAAGCATATGGTTTTCTGAAAGAAGATAATTGAAGAGTAGATTATGGAGGACTCAACTTTGTCTCGGTGCAAGTTATAAATCAAGCTTTTATGAAAGGAATCCCGGCTTGTTTTTCAACCAGTGAAGTATTTATCACATGCAACAACCCAGTGTATTACAGTGTTTTTATGCTGACCCCTTTTTATTCACTATGTAAAGCATGTTAGCTCATAATCGCATTTCCTCTTTGAAATAAGGTTTGCAGGTAATTCACATTGTTACTTCTGACATATGTCATAAAACATCTCTAGTAATGCGAGCTGTTGAGAAACAATGACTCCTTTCAGGTGGTGAGCTTGTTACCACTATTCAGTGTCTAGAGAATAAAGATATTCGCAGCTTAAGAAAGAATTTGAGTGGAGAATGAAAGATTTTGCAAAGAATGTGTTGTTCTGCTCCTGTAACAATCTCCCGTCCCACATTCCACAAATCACCACTAGACAGCAGTTTTCCCTAGATTTCAATAACTGCTTCAGAATGGTTCACGTCTACAACTGGCTGATGTCCTGGTATAAAAGTTAGTTGTGCAGGAAGTGTGTGCCTAGCCCACTGTTCTACTCTCTCTACACCCATGACTGTATGTGTAGGCACAGCTCAAACACCATCTATAAATTTGCTGATGACAACTATTTTTGGCAGAACTTCAGATGGTGACAAGAGGGCATACAGGGGCAAGATATCTCAGGTGGTTGAGTAGTGTCACAGCAACAACCTTGCACTGGACATCAGTAATACCAAACAGCTGACTGTGGACTTCAGAAAGAGTAAGATAAGGGAACACACACCAGTCCTCATAGAGGGATCAGAAGTGGAAAGGGTGCGTAATTTCAAGTTCTGTGAAAATCTATTCTGGGCCCAACATATCAATACAGCTACACTACAAAGAAGGCACAACAGCAACTATATTTCATTAGGAGTTTGAGATGATGTGCTATGTCACCAAAGGGAACTGCAAATTTCTAGGCATGTACCCGTGGAGAGCATTCTAACAGGCTGTATTACTGTCTATGCCTGTCTATGCCCCACATAATTTTGTATACCTCTATCAAATCTTCCCTCATTCTCTTACAGTCCAGGAAATAAAGTCCTAAACTATTCAACCTTCTATAACTCAGGTCCTCAAGTCCTGGAAATTTCTTCGTAAATTTTCTCTGTACTCTTTCAATCTTATTTATATTTTCCTGTATGTAGGTGAACCAAACTGCACACTGTATTCCAAATAGGGCCTTACCAGCATCTTATGCAACATGACTCCTGTATTGAATACTTTGATTTATGAAGGAAATGGCATGTGTGTTCCAAGACCACTGTTGCATCAGGGAAGGGAGTTCACACATATCATGATTTACAATCCTCAAGCTAGCTAAAGTGAACCTCGGTCAACGACAGTGCCCTGAATCAATAGTATGCGCTGGAAAAGCAACAGGAGCACTTTGTCCCTGTTAGCTGGGACTGAAAATCTATTTTTACATTAACATGCAGGAACCTCAGTCAGACTATTTTATTTGTAGGAACTTATTTAGTATTTTCTTTTTAAGAATTCTGTTTGTATTTCCTCTGAAAAACTACATGGTCCTTAGCATGCCCAGTGTATTGTTGTGGCAAAGAAGTAGACAATACTTTAGAAACTGCTCAGCAGCAAGACTGCATATTTTAAACGACTAAACTCAAGAGATTCTGCAGATGTTGGAAATCCAGATTAAAACACACAAAATGCTGGAGGAACTTGGGTCAGGCAGCATCTAGGAGAGGACTAAAGAGTCAGTGTTTTCGGTTGAGAGCCATTATCAGACCTAAACTGATGAAGTTTATGCTAGCAACAGGGAACGTGGAATGCAGTTCCCATTAGTTTGAAAATATCATGAGTTTGAGTGTAACACCAAAATGAACATCTGCTTTAATTTTGATCCAGATGTTGGACTTGCAGTTGTGTCTGTGACTGGATCAGCCTGCCAGCTACTGTAACTCTTCAATTTCCAAAGAGAATAAATTTCTACCTAAAGATGAAAGAGATTAGCTTTATTTATCACATGTATGTCAAAACATACAGTGAAATGTGTCACGAGTCAAATCAAAACAACGGGAATTGTGCAGGACAACTCACAAAGCATCACCATGCTTGTGGCACCAACGTACCATGCCCACAATTCAGAACCTTAACTGTACGTATTTGAAATGTGGGAGGAAACCAGAGCACTTGGAGGAAACCTTCACAGTCTCAGGGGAATTTACAAACAGCGACAGGAATTGAACCCCAATATTACAGCTAGTGACGCTAAGCATTGTGTTTAACAGTGGCACAGTAGCGTAGTGAACAGCACAGCGTTTCCCAATACCAGTGACCGGGGTTCAATTCCCACCTCCACCTGTAAGGAGTTTGCATGTTCTCCCCATGACTGCGTGGGTTTCATCTGTGTGCTCTGGTTTCCCCCACACGGTCTAAAGATGTACCGGTTGGTAGGTTAATTGGGCATTGGGAAGTGTCCCGTGATTAGGTTAGGGCTAAATCAGGGGATTTCTGGGTCGCGCAGCTCGAAGGGTCAGAAGGGCCTATTCCTTGCTGTACCTCAATAATTAACTGCTCTTTTACTGTGCCATCCCCAGCTAATCCTCACCTAATTAAAACCCAACTCTGTGCACGTCAATCACAATTGAAAATAATATTTAAAATAACCATAGTATTTGGTTGAGATACACTGCATTCACATTCTGCTAAGATATTGACAGCCACATTTAACCTCATGTCATTAAAGATACATCCTGAACCATCTTCAGTCTTGTCCTGAATGGAAAATTGGTTATTTTTGGTCTGAAGGGGCAATGACATGACTTGGAATCAAAAATAACATAAGAAATAGAGTATTCCTGATAAATTATAGATGTGAAGAGATTTTATGATATTTATGAAACATTACCAATACCAAATGATAGATTACATAGCGGTATGACTGAACTCCACTACAGTTTGCATTATATGAGACAATTAGTTTCAATCTGACAAAAGCAAGAAGCAAAAGACACAACTGATCAGTCTTTCACATGTTTGAGATAACTTGCTACAAAATTTGCATTTTCTGACCTTGAGAGCTGAACATAAAAATTTACTGAAACTGTAGAACCTGGAAATCTGAAAATGCTGGAAATACTGAGCAGGTTGAGTAACATCTATGGAAAAAAACAGTGTGTCATGTGGAAAATTCAACAATTTTGTGAACGCTTATTGTTTAGCAAATACATTCTTGGCCTCAACAGCATTTTCCTACTCTTTCTCCTTTGTAGCTTGGCTCCCTGAGTGTGGAAACCAATGCAGAGGTCAACAACACTGACAATGAAGAGACACTCTCAGTGTTTCAGGAAGCATTTCTTATCGAAACTTATAATAATTTGTTATCCCTGCATGGAACTGCTGCTTCAAAACAACAAATTTCATGATATAATGTACTGTACAAAAGTCTGAGGTATATATATAGCTATGATGGCCAAGACTTTTGCACAGTACCATATTTGTCAATGTGGAGTGGACAGTGAGCTTGTAAATCTGCCGCGAACAAAGGATGTTGTGAATGGCGAGGGTGGAGCATTGTGGGAGTGGTGTGGAACAGGTGGCAGAGCAGGAGTGCCAGGGGCAGGGAGGGTGTTGTGACCCAGGTGCAGACACACCTAGCACTGAGACACCAGGCAAGGTCATTTGATTCCAAGCTATTGGTTTATTGATCGTTACAGAATGTCTCTGGTACTTCCTGCTCCCGCCTCTCCCTTCCCCTTTTCCCAACCATGATTACCCTCTCCATGGCCTCTTCCCACTCTCAGTCCACAATAGAAACCCATATCAGAATCAGGTTATTCATCACTGAAGTACGTCATAACATTTGTTGTTTTATTTTATGGCAGCAGTACAGTTCAATGCATAAAATGACTACAGTACTGTGCAAAAGTCTTAGGCACCCTAGCTATCTATATATATATATATATACACACACACCTAAGACTTTTGCACGGTACTGTATGTCAGTGATAATAAACCTGATTCTGATTTTGATGATCGAGATATTCATTAGTAATGTCAGAAAACTCAGTCTAGTTAGTTGTTATAACTTGTAAGACCGTTAGTCAAGATAAATCAAGGTACTGGTGAATATGGGTCTATCAGTCAGTTTGAGGAATGAAGAAATCTTTATTATTGTCCGAGTCTAACACTGCAGGAAGTTTACCCTGACCCCAAGGAGTTCTCTAAGAAGAGGGTACTAACACAATGAGAGAATACCAAGATACTTCCTTAAGATGCAATTAAACCTTTGATAACTCAGGGAACAACTTCGTCACAAATGACATTCGAATCTACAGGAATTAACATAACATTGAAAGTACTCTCAGGTGACCCTGATGCTGTTCTAAGTTTTCATACAGGATCATCTCTTCACATTCCAGAGATCTGCTGCTTCCAAACCAAACTAGTCAAGAAGAAAAAGGCACAGAAAAGTACATTATTATTTGAGCTTGAATGCAATACGCAAAATGAAGATATTCAGCAAAATCAAAATTTAAACAAGATATGGTTCAGTCACAAAATCCCAGTACTCTTTTCTCTTTTGTGAAACTGAAATGCAGCTACAAGGACTTGCAAACATGCGTACTGAAATTTAGCACTATAAAATGCTAAATAAAGAGTGAAGACTGCAGTGTTCACTCTGCAGTCCCTAATAGAACACACTTTGCTCAAGATGGCCATTGGGAGTCATGACGACTAAACATGCTTGGTTCTCAGAAAGAACATAGAACATGGAACAGTGCAGCACAGGAACAGACCCTTCAGCCCACAATGTTGGTTCTATCCAATTAAATTAGTAATCAAATGGCCAACCTAATCACCTCTGCCTACACAATGTCCATATCTTTCATTTTCTTTACATTCATGTGCCTACCTAAACATCTCTTAGAAGTCTCTAATGTATCTGCCTCCACCACCAATCCAGGCAGAGCATTCCAAGCACCCACAACTCCCTGTATAAAAAAACCTACTCGTCACATCTCCTTTGAAATTACCCCCTCTCACCTTAAATGCCCTCTAGTATTAGACATATGCACCCTGGGAGGAAGACACTGTCTGTTTATGCCTCTCATAATCTTATAAACCTCTGTTAGCTCTCTCCTCAGCCTTTGCCACTCCCGAGAAAACAACCCAAGCTTGTTCAACCTCTCATGATCGCAGATGCCCTCTAATCCAGGCAACATCCTGATAAACCTTCTCTGCGCCCTCTCCAAAGTCTCAACACTCTTCCTACAATGGAGGGGGGACCTGAAATGTTTGCGATACTCCAGATGCAGCCTATCTGGAGGTTTATAAAGCTGCAACATAACTTCCTGACTTTTGAACTCAATGTCTTGTCTATACCTTCTTAACCACCCTCTCAACCTGTGTAGATACTTTCAGGGAGCTAGGAACTTGGACCCCAAGATCCCGTTGCTCATCACCACTGTTACGAGTCCTGTCCTTAACACAGAGTACTATCTCTTTACAATTGGCCTACCAAGGTGCAACAGTTCACACTTGGCCAAATTAAACACCATCTGCCATTTCTCCATCCATAACTGCAAATGATCTATATACCACTATATTCTTTGCCAGTTTTCTATGCTATCAACAACATCACCAATCTTCATATCATCTGCAAACTTACTAAACCACCAATCTCCATTTTCATCCAGGTCATTTATATACATCAAACAGCAGATGCCCCAGTAGAGATCCCTGCAGAACACCACTAATCACAGCCCTCTAGCTAGAATAAGTCATATCAACCACTACCCTCTGCCTTCTATGGGGAAGCCAGTTCTGAATCCAAATGGCCAAGAGATGTTTAATTGGATGCAGAACCATAAATGTCCAGTATGTCAACCAATCACAATGAAAAATCTATAAGAAATGATACAAATGATACTTAAAGGACCATGACTTGTTAGCATTGATTTTACAAATCCACACTTGGCTGATAATTTGCTTGTAATTATTGATGGTGTTAGTAAGCTCTTTGTTGTAAGAATTCTGCACCTTCTATCCCTGTGAAGGGGACAATTCCAAAGCTTACCACACTGTTATACTGTATGGCGTTCTGCAGAGATTTAGGATGCAAAACATATTGCTGTAAAGACAGGAATGTGGCCCGCTAAATTTAATTTTGAACCACATTTGTGTGTACACCTTCCAGAGACAATCTACCAGTCTGATTGACCAATTTCAACAGGAGTATCAGAATGCAAAGAAAAATACCATGAAAACAAATATAGGGAAATAAATGAAATTTACACCTGTACCATTACAGCCTGGAGATAGGCATATTGTGAAATGCAAATAACCACAAAAGCAGGCAAGCAGCTCCATATAATGCACAACCATTTGAAGTAACCAGCACAAAATGATTCTAATCACAGTATAAAATGGTTTCACAAAGTGCCACAAGAAATATGTCAGACTTCTAAGTACTCAAAGTATCATCTGGTGTCAATGAATCCAAAATCAATAACACCAGGATCGAAGAAGATGCAGAATAATCCCAGATGACGCAATGGTAAAAAGCCAAGGATGGCCCGTCGTTTGTAAAAGATCTTGTGAAACCGAAACTCAGAAAATTAGGATGTTTTGTTCCCCAAAGGTGTGTATTTCCATTTAAAATCTACGCATGTCTCTAAGCATGCCCGGTTATTCAGATACAGCCACGGGGAAAAGCAGCAGGCTTTATTTTATATTGCACCCAGCAAAGACTCAACATAGCTAACTGTAGATATAAAGAGTAAATAGTTTCCAGTGCAGGAGTGGGGTCAAAGGTGGGTATACCTTAACCTGCCATTTTGTTGTCATTCAAAGGAGTTCAATTGGATTAAAGAACCAGAGTACAAAATTCAACATAGAAAAGTGAGAGAAGTATTGGGGAGATATGTCAAGGTACATATATACCCCTTGGGCCTGTACTGTGCTATATTCCGTGTCCAAGAAATCCATAACCACCTGATGCAATTCTTCAGCTGGGTTTCATAATGTGTTGGAATGATACTGTCACTTTGCCTTGCTGTGAAGGAGGAGCCACAGTGATGCACAGCCCTTTTAAGGACAGTATTCTGAAATCTTCTATTCTCAAGTTACTTTTTCGGTAGGAATGATGTTCATCGTTTGGAAGCTGCGCATGTCCCTCTGCATTCCAGTGCTGCAAGCTGCCTAGGCTGATAAAGCAAAGGCTTGATAAAGTAATCTGACAGTATCTTGAATTCTGCCCTTGTCATCAGAAACCACAATAAGCTTGACATCAACAGCAAAAAGCCTTTAAGGGTTGTAGAAAAAAATAACCGCACATTACTCAATGATTCCTTTACTTCAAAGCCGTCGGTTCAGTTGACAGGCATAGGTTCAGTCCAAGCATGACTTGAATTTGAGCATAACATTTCAAAGAGTCATACATCATTCAGACTTCCCCATCGCACTAAATGGGTTCTGTCATTTTGATTGCAAAAAATTAGTGTCCAAACCACCAAAACTATTGAATTCCAATAGAACAAATTAGGTTTGACCATCCTCTTTTTATGGGTATTGCATCGTAGACCTGATCCTTAATAACAAACAGAGAGCGCAATGAAAAAGCATGTTATCGTGACTTAGATGTTCAACAAATTAAATTCCCCTGTTACATTTCTTCCAGACACAAAATTTGGTTGGTTCTCTGTTTTCTTTAGTGTAAAATCAATGTCTGATTAGATGGGTGATACAAATTGTTGACATTTTAGGACAAGGCCATTTAACAGGACTCAAAAGAAAGGAAATAGAGGGTAGGGGGATGAGTATGAGCTGGCAGGTATAGGGGAAGCCACCTGAGGGGGTAGGTAGGAAGGTGGGGAGAAATAGGGATGATGTGAGCATCTGGGAGGTGATAGGTCGAAGAGGCAAAAGGCTGAATAAGACTGGTGAGGATAGTGAATAAAGGGAAAGAGGTGGGAAATCAGAAGGAGGGAGGTTTGGGTGATGGTTAGGTTGTGAGAATGGAGGGAGGGGAAAAAGAAGGAATAAAGTGCCCAGAGGGATAAGGGAAAACAAAATTGGGATGGAGGAGGTATCAGAGGGGTGTAACTACCAGAAGTTGGAGTAATTGATGTTGGGCCATTAGGTTGGAGGCTTCCAAAACAGAATACCAGCTGATGTTCCTTTAATCTATATTTTGCCTCAGCTTCATAGTAGAGGAGGCCATGAACAGACATTTCCACGTGGAATGGGGAGTGTAATTAAAATGTGTCTTATTAAATAGAATAGCACCAGGATTTTATTTAGCGTGTAAATTATGGAAAATCTTTGAACATACCCACTACACTAAAATAAAATATTTAATATATTAGTATTTTAGGTGTTGATTGACTAAACATGGAGAAATTATTTCACCTGACTCTAATCGATAATGGAGACGACCAGTACCACATTCATTCAGGTTAGACAATGTTTTCCCCACCTTTGTTTTCTGTTCATTAAAAACATGTGCAATATATAGAAGCACGGCATTTACAAACAAGTTAAACAAACACTTAAAAAGATATTAAAGATACCAGGAAAGAGCAAGGACCTTATTCCTGCTTAACGTACACAAGAAGATCTTCCCGTGTTTCTTGCCCATCTCACACAATTCTGCTGATTATGTTACAATGGAGCTATGCCTTGTCCCATCCAAAATACGATACTTCCTGGTGGCAGTGAACACCAAATTAAAACCTGACAAATTGGATTAAATAAAGGTTGAAAATTTCTGAGCAAAAATCAGAAAATGCTGCAAAGAACTCAGCTGGTCTGGCAGAATCTGTGAAAAGAGAAATGCTGACTGTTTCTCTTTCCAAAGATATTGCCTGATCCGCTGAGTTCTTCCAGCACTTGGGGTTTTTTTTTGCTTTTGTTTGAGTTTTCCAGCTTCTTTGATTTTCATTGATGAAATTCCTCTAAAATAAGTTGGAGTGCACTCTAACCTGAATCCTCTAAAGCATTTCAGAATCAGGTTTATTATCACCGGCACATGATGTGAAATTTGTTAACTTAGCAGCAGCAGTTCAATGCAATACAGCACCCATGCCTTCTTTTCTCCTTCTGATTTCCCACCTCTTACCTGTTTTAATCTACAGAATGCCATTGTCCTTCTGGAAGTCAGAAAGTTAGCAACACATGTCAACCTGTTCAAAAGTCTATATCAACAATTGGATGATATGTGGACAAATGGATCAGAAATAGATGACAAACAACAACGAACCTGTGGTGCTCCATTAGTTACAGGCTTCCACTTGGAGAGGCAACTATCTGCTACATTCTCTGGCTTCTTCCTCAAAGTCAATATCTAATACAATTTACTACCTCATCTTGAATGCAAGTGACTGAACATTTCTGACCAAACTCCCATGCAGGATCTTGACAAGGACCTTGCTAAAGTTAATCTAGAAAACATCCACCACCTTGACTTCATGAACTTTCCTGGTAACTTCCTCAACAAACTTTATTCAATTGGTTAGACATGACCTGCCACACACGAAGCCATGTTGTCTATGCCTAATGAGTCAATGTCTATCTAAATTCTTATATATCCATTTCCTTAGAATACCTTCCAATAATCCAAATACTTATATATCCAGTTCATTAGAATACCTTCCAATAACGTTCCCACAACTGATGTCAGGCTCACCAGCCTCTGATTTCTTGGCTTATTCGTAAAAACTTTCAACAACGTTAGCTATCCTCCTATCCTCGGGCACCTCACCCACGGCTAAGTATGTTGTAAATATTTCTGCTTGGGCTCTTGCTATTTCTGCACTAGCCTCCCACAGGGTTTGAGGAACACCTTGCTAGGCCCTGGGAATTTATCCACCCTAATTTGCCTAAAGACAGCAAACACCTTCCCTGCTGTAATATGTATTGGTTCCATGACCTCACTACTTTTTTCCTGCACTTCTATGGTCTCTGTATCCATCTCACAAGTAAATACAGATGCTAAAATTCCATTTAAGATCTTCTCCATCTCTTTTAACTCCATGCATAGATGAGTACTCTGATCTTTCAGAGGACCAGTTTTGTTCCTTGTTATCCTTATGCACTCAATCTATCTGTTAAACCCTTGGGATTCTCCAACATTTTTTTTGGTAATTTATTGTTTATTGAAGTTCATCAACAAACAAACATTTCCATGAGATGCATTTCAAACATTGTACATATATATCATATAATCATATACGTCACAAATCTCCACATAGTATTTATCTGAGGTATACACTTATAGAAGAGTGGAAAGAAAAAGCAAGCAAAAGGAAATAGCTATGTACAAGTAGGGAGTGATTTTTTTTTACAACATATTCATGGATTCTCCAACACCTTGTCTGCTCGAGCAACCTCATGCTTTCTTTTAGCCCTCTTAATTTCATTCTTAAGTGTTCTCTTGCATTTCTTATGCTTCTTCAGCACCTCATTTGTTCCTACCTGCTATGCACCTCCTTTTTCTAAACCAGGGTTTCAATATCTCTCAAAAAACGAGGTTGTCTAAATCTTGTGTCCTTGCCTTTTATTCTGGCAGAGACATACAAATGCTAAACTCTCAAAGTTTCCATTTCTGAAGGCCTCCTGCTGTCCAAGTACACATCTGCCAGACAGCAGCCTATCCTAATGCACACTTGCCATATCATTTTTGATACTATCAAAATTGGCCTTTCTCCCATTTAGAATCTTAACCCGAGGACCAGTGATTATCTTGAAACTAATGGCATTATGATCACTAGGTGTAAAGTGTAACCCTACAGAAACTTCCGTCACCTGCCCTCTCTCGTTTCCTAATGGGAGATTCAGTATCACCCTCGCTCTAGATAGGACTTCTACATACTGATTAAGGGAAATTTCTGAACATATCTGACATACTCTTTTCCACCCAGCTTTTTTATAGTATGGGGGGGGGGGGTTCCAGTCAATAAGTGGAAAGTTAAAATCACCTACTATCACAACCTTAACAGACTGCAACAGTCTGTGATCTCTCTACAAATTTTCTCCTCTAAGTCCCGTGGACTGTTGGGTGGTCTATAATATAATCCCACTGACGTGGCCGTACCTTTCTCATTCCTCAGCTCTACCCGTAAAACCTCACCAGGCGAGCTCTTCATTCTGTCCTGACTGAGTACTGCTGTGATGTCTGGTAATGCCAACTCTCCCACTCTATCACATCTAAAACTATGGAGCCCTGGAACACTGAGCTGCCAGTCCTGCCCCTCCTGCAATCAAGTCTCGCAAATGGTTACAATGTCATAATTCCACATGCTGATCCATGCTGTAAGCTCATTCACCTTTCCTACAATACTTGCATTGAACATTAGTCCCACCATGATCGACCTTTTGATTCCTGATGTAGTATGCAAGCTTAACATCATCTTTCTCCACAACCACTTCCCTATCAGGCACCCTGGTTCCCATCTCCCTGCAGCTCCAGTTTAAAAATCACAATGGAAACATTGCAGTTCAAGAAGTTTCCCAATCTATTTCTCAAGCAGCATCAACATAAAATTATTCCCATGTCATTTAAAAAACATACAAATAAAACTACGTGATAACACCCACTCTAGTAAGAATTAATAGGCGTATAAATGAGCAATAACAGAATTATTAGTTTAACCAGATATTTCCAACCACAATCTGATGCTTGATCCACTATGAATGGGAAGCACTGAAACCAATGACTATTTTGCTGTAAGCGTTTGGTAATAAGTTTTGTGTATTTCTCCTGATCTGTTGTACAGTCTCTATGACAATAGCATGATTTGAAGAATAAGTCTTCTCTTTCTCAACTACTCAAAATAAGCCCAAGTAGAGTAGTGAGGAGGAGAAAGAGAATTGAAATTGATAGGAATTCTTTCTCTGCAAACCCCGAGGGTTCAGTTTTCAGACAGATCATAACTAAATTTACTCCGCTTTTCTTTCTTATTGAAAATGCTAATCGATTCATCACAGCCTGTCTAACCTGAAAACAGATTCTCTACTTTCTACTGATTCTGAACTCTAAACATAATTGTTAGTACTGAATTAATTGGACGTGAATCATCTTGGAAACTGCAGTTTTTTAAAATCAAAAATAAACATTGTTCATTATATACATGGGTGTACATACACCTCAGGGACTGCAGTGGTTCAAGTGGTTCATCACCACCTTCTCAAGGGCAACAAGGGATGGGCAATAAATGTTGGCTTAGCTGGCGATGTCCACATCCCAGAAGTGAATAAATGAAAAAAAAATAAACATGCGCGTTTGTGTGATACAAAAATAGTGCCTAGTTTACATTATATTTATACTGTTTCATTACATTTATGTGTTGCTTTGGCACACATCTTTGTACAGAGCACATTGCCATTCTTGTGGCCTCTTTGAATAATACAAACTTCAAATCTTGGAGAGCCTTAACTCTCAATGCCTGGTGTCAGTCGGCTTTGTCGGATTATAGTCCTGCTACAACAGTTTGTGCTGGCTACGTTAAGTTTCACTGCAACGCTTAACACGTACTCCTGCAGTCTGGAATATGCCAACTAACATAGATTCATAGCTGTTGTGTAAATCAGACCAATGAGGAGTCGTAGGTCCCTGCTGCTTTTACAGTTACGAAACCACACACATTGTGCTAAAGCACTGGGTCAAGACCTCAGCATCTTCCCATCATGAGCAAAAAGGATGTTCCAAAACCAACATGGTCGTTATTGGCTCAGCTCAGTTAACAAAAAAAAAATCATATTCTTGACAGTTAATCCTAAAAGGCTTCTGTGGACACAGAAAGAATAACTTGTATTTCACAGGAAGGAACTTCAGACCTATTCCAAGCCTGACTGGTGGGCTTCATTATATTCCAATCTGCCATACATTCTTTCATTGTGAGCAATAAAGGCACATACTGTTCTGAAAATAATGTCAGGGAAAATGTAACATAACTAGGAACATCAGGCTAAACAGAGACTGCTAACTTCGGACCTATAAAAGGCAAGATTGCCAGGCTCCTCAATGCTATACCCCTTCCTCTCATCTTCTACCACACCATCCTTCCTCATTCACTAGAACCCCAATTCTAGTTCCATTGGCAATCTAAATAAACTCTGTGAAATTAATAGTCTAATGATATTTTAAATCAATGAAATCATCCAACTCCTTGTGAAGGAAAAGGCAGAAATGACCAGAGTCATCAATAATCTCAGTCACTCAATAAGACAAAATAAGATTAGCTTTATTTGTCACGTGCATCTAAACATAGAGTGGAGTGCAAATCAACTCAGCAGGGCAGCCCCCAATTGCCGCTGCACTTTTGGTGCCAGCATAGCATGCCCACAACTTACTAACCTTAATTACTGTATTGTATGTGTCTTTGGAATGTGGGAGGAAACCAGAGCATCCAGAGGAAACCCACATGGTCTTACAGGAACATATAAGCTCCTTACAGACCGCGTGGGGAATCAAACACCAATCGCTGACCATTGTTACTGTAAAACAATTGCACTAACTGCTAAGCTACTACGCTGCCTGGACCCTTCACAGAGTCCAGCCAAGTAGTCAACTTTTGAAGAAGAAAACTGCTAAATCTAACCCTGTGCATCTCACATACTTTCTGCTGAGACTCTCCATGGAATGATTAGAAGTAGGAAGCTTGGTTAATTACTTTGTTTCTAAATCAAGGCTCTTAGGGCAGTTGTAGCGCCCCTCCCTCCCTGGCACTCTCCAGCAATGAACCTGACAACTTTCTGCTTTGTCTACGTCAGACTATGTATTCAAGCACTTTCATTGTGATCCGGCAACATTTTGATACAAATTATTTTCCATCTATAGAAGCATTGACATGAAAATAATAACTGGCAATAGGAAAATTTGATAATATCCACAAATATTAATAAACTATACTGAATCAGTATTTCCTGATCAGATTCTAGCCTTGAGGTAACCCAAGGAACAGCATTAAACCTGGTGTGAAACGGCTGACTTTAAAAAAACTTGGTGTCTTCTCTCATGGAAGGTTGCTTCTGAAAAAGAAGCATTTTCCAGGCAAATGACACACAGCTAATTACTCATAACATACAAAAAGCTTTCATAACATACAAAAAGTTACATAGAAATTACAACACAGGAACCAAACTGCGGATGCAATGCCTATTGGTGTTAAACTTAAGCAGAAAGCTAGAGCCATGCGCCTATGCTCTTCCCATTTCTCCCTAAGTCTCCGTTGCCTACCGCGTTAATGTTGCTCCTAGTCAGAGTCAGAGGAAAGTGTGGCATAGAAACGAGTCTGTTTTGAACCATTTAAACTGCCTGCTCCCATCGACGTGCACCGTGACCAAAGCCTCCATATCCCTTCTATCCACGTAACGACCCATGGTGTTATCTCAGTTCCAACTACAATCCTGGTGGAACCTCTATATCAAAAAAAAAAACACTCTTCTTGCTCCCTGTCCTGAAAATTTGCATTTAACATTAAGCACATATGAACATATAAATGAAGAAAAGAGTAAGTCACTGCTAATTTCATCATTCAATGAGATTAAATTCAGTTCCACAGAGATGGCCCATTGACACAGCCAGCACAGTGGCTGCCTCACAGCTACAACAACCTGGGGTTCAATCCTCTCCTCCAGTATCATCTCTGTGGAGTCTTGATCTTCTCCCTGTTACCTAAAGGTTTGCTTCTGGTAAACTAGTTTCCCACCATATCTCAAGGACTTGCTAATTGGTTGTTTGGTCATATACACTCAGTGGACACTTTATTAGGTACACCTGCTCGTTAACACAAATATCCAATCAGCCAATTGTGTGGCAGCAACTCAATGCATAAAGCATGCAGATACAGGTTCAGTTGTTGTTCAGACTAAACATCAGAGTGGTGAAGAAATGTGTTCTAAGTGACTTTGACTGTGGAATGATTGTTGGTGCCAGACATGGTGATTTGAGTAACTGCTGATCTCCTGGGATTTTCACACACAACAGTCACTAGAGTTTACAGAGAACGATGCAAAAAACAAAACAAAAACAAAATAACTTCCAGTGAGTGGCAGTTCTCTGGGTGAAAATGCCTTGTTAATGAGAGAGGTCAGAGGAGAATGGCCAGACTGGTTCAAGCTGACAGGAAGACAACAGTAATTCATAAAACCACACATTACAACAGTGATGTGGCCAGAAAACCTTCTCTGAATGTACATGTTGAACCTTGAAGTGGACAGACTAGAGCAGCAAAAGAAGGCCATGAACGTACACTCAGTGACCACTTTATTAGACACAGGGCGTACCTAATAAAGTGTCTACGGAGTGTGTATTGACTCTAATGTGTTAGTGAGTGGTAGATTCTGGGGGGAAGGGGAATTACTGAGATGTGGAAAGAATAGGACTGGAATTCTTGTAGCATTAACGTAAGTGAGTACTTGATATGGACCCGATGGGCTACAGAGCTGGTTTCTACTTTCAGGAGAAATTTGGAACGCTTTGGACCTTTTTTAAATATACTTCTCCAGTCCATCTGATTTAAAATGTGGGCACAGCCACGCCTGACTAGAACAGATTATCAGAGTTAAACTGAGGCTCTTGATATGCACTAAAATATGTGAAGAAATGATGTGGTAAGTTCATGTGGTAATAATCTAAAGATTGGGTCCAGCTAGTGAGACCTCACTCTTAAAGAAAACAACTTTTTGTCTTCAGGTCTCCCATCTATTTTGTGTAAATACTTGTACAGCACTGATAGAATAGAGCCTAATGAATGCTAATTAATGTCCTTGGCAGCAAAATAAATGGTTTAGGAGGGACTTAAAACATTTAAATTAAAAAACCAGATTTCCTTCCTTTTTCTGTTTTTTTTTTCCTGTTTATCTGATCATTTTCACTCACATTATTACTCAATAATATTAATATTGTGGGTAAATTCTACCTTGGCACCACCTCTTTTGCACTATTTCCATAACCCTTGATTCCCCTAATATTTAGATACATTGAACAAACATGGGAGCGTAGCGGTCAGCACAATGTATTAAAGCTCGGGGTATCAGAGTTCGGAGATCAATCCAGCATCCTCTGTTAAGGAGCTTGAATATTCTCTCTGTGGAATGCTTGAGTTTTCTCCATGTGCTCCGGTTTCCTCCCACCATCCAAAGACACACTGGTCAGTAGGTTAATTGGTCATTGCAAATTGTCCCATGATCAGTTTAGGGTTAATTCGGGGCTTGCTCAGCTGAGCGGCTTGGAAGGGCCTATTGCACACTGTATCTCTAAACAAATAAAATTTAAAAATAAACACGCTGACTGAGCCTCCACACTCCTTCAGAGTGGTGAATTCCAGAGATTCTCTACAGTCTCAGTTAAAGAATTTCTCATCATTTCAATCACACCTCTTATACTGAGATTGCACCTATTGGTTCTGAAATTGTCAGCCAATGCCTCCATTGCATCTGGCCTTGAACAATAACCTATGTGCGCCTTTCAATGGTCATCAGCTTAAAATATAAATTGAGTCTATTAAATCAGTCAGTTAACAGGCAGCAGAGGTAAAAATGCTTCATCCTACGTTTAGTGGTGTGTGTGCAGATTTAACATTCAAATTTCTTGTGTGAATGCAGACTACGAACTCAGTCTGAATGAAATTATGCACAAGACGGTGCAGAATTTGTTGATCACTTCTTGATAGATTGTTATAAATTCTATCTAGGTTTTATATTTATCAAATATTGAGAACATTAAAGCCAGCTAGAATACAGCCATTACTCCTGTCAGCCAAAGGTCTACAGTGCAGTCTTCCAAAACAAAACTGCAGGCCCAAGTAAGTTCGAAAGGTTCCTGCTACAAGGGAAGGAAAGAGATTTCCAAGGATTTCTGGCAGTGGATGATGAAAGTTGTTTGATTTAGCAGAGGAATTTTTTTATTGTTGTCTATTTCAATATTACTGGAATGTTTTAAAATTTGAATTACACAAGCATAATATAAATTAAAACTGACTTGAAAAAAATATGAATATCCAGGAGGGACTTACAGATTTTAAACTACTAGCTGTTTTGTGGCTTAATGTAAAATAATACAGGTTTGGGAATGAGCCAGATAAGAGGTTCACATGGTATAAACTGTATGTCACCATATACTGCACTGAAATTCATTTTCTTGCAGGATTTCAAAGTAGAACAAAGAAATACAATAAAATCAATGAAGGACTACACAGACAAACAACCACCATGCAAAATAAGACAAATTGTGAAAATACACATAAAGAAAAAATAGATAGATAGATATGAAGAGCAGGAGCTGTAGAGTCTTGATTCCTGGAGAGTCAGTTCAGAGTTGAGGTGAGTGAAATTATCCACGCTGGTTCAGGAACCTGATGGATGAGGCGTAAAAGCTCCCCTTTGAAATCGACAATTGACTTTGCTTCCTAGCTTGCCTTTCAGGTAGTGAACGGCAGATCATGATTATTCAGCACAAGTTAAAACTTTTCTTTATGTCACTCCTGTTTCTGTATACCAAATTATCATTGTACTGATTCTAGCATTTGCCCCATTGAAACCGGAACCTGAATTTCCACTTGCCCCTTTGTTTGACAGATAAATCAACAAACAATATTGTTTTCAGTTCTAGTCACCTCATTATAAGGATGTGGAAGCTTTAGAAAAATTTACCAGGATGCTACCTGGACTGGAGAGCACGACATATGAGGATAGACTGAGCAAGCTAGGGTTTTTCTCTTCAGAGAAAAGGAGGATAAAAGATGACTTGATAGAGGTGTATGAGATCATGAGACACAAATCGACTGGAAAGACAAGGACTTTTTCCTCATGGCAGAAATGGCTGATACAAGGGGCCATTATTTAAGATGACTGGAAGAAAGCATAGAGGGGATGTCAGAGGTATGTTGTTTTACACAGAGGGTGAATGTGCTGCTGGGGTAGTTGTAGAGGTAGATCCATTAGGAACATTTAAGAAACTCTTAGATAGGCATATAGAAAAAATGGAGGGGCATGTAGGATGAAAGGGTTAGATTGGTTTTAGAGAAGGTTAAATTAGAGTAGATTGATCTTACTCTTAGAGTACGTTAAAATGTCACAGCATCATAATGCTGTAATGACCTCTGTTTTAATAATTCAAAGAGAGAGTTTAATTTTTAAGAAGATCAAAAGGGAGCTAATAAATAAATCACATTGTTCCTAATGTTATAGATGATGCAATTTTGAATTGCCCTCTGCAAACAACAGCCCACATATATTGTGTCTTTAATATAGGAAAACATCTCAAGAACATGAACAGTTCAAAAAAAGACTCATGAAGAGAATAAAGCAGGAAGCTGAAAGCTTAAATGAACTCTTGATAGAAGAGAGAGGTAGAGGAACACAGTTAAGTAGGAAGGAAATTCCAGAGTTTAAGCTCTAGGCAACTCAAAACAAATTACACCCCACCCCACCCCCCACCCCCCACCCCCCAAAGCTGATGGAAATTGAGGATGTGCAAGTTGGAAGGGATATAGATGTGGAAGTGATTATCTAGTAAGGGGGAGGTGTCACCATGGAAGAATTTGAAGACAAAAGATGAGAAAATTATTCTTAACACAGTACTGACTAATAACTAAAGTTGATGAGTAAACACGGAAGGGATGTTGTGAGGCAAGATAGATAAGAAAGAATTTTGGACAAATAATTTCAAGAAGGTTATGAGTTGAGAAGCAGTCAGAAGAGTACTATAGTAGTTTCAGACTTGTTAAAACATTTATTCTGTTAGTGTTAAAATTATCAGAGCAGAATAGCCTAGTTGTTGTGCTCCTGGGGCGGGGGGGGGGGGGGTGGGTTATAACTTTAGAAATATATAACCATAGTTCAGATACAAATCCACAAGACTGAATGTGCACAAGGACTATTCATCAATTTAATTATTACTGGTGCCACTTAGTCTTCAGTAATAAAATCCTGCTGAGTTTTAAGAATTGTCCCTCAGGGCATTATGAAGTCATAACATAGATTTATACAAGTGTGGTTAAAAGTAAAAGATTCTTTTTTGTTGTAAAAAATCTCCTGGCACTAAAAAAAAAATTAGTGTTTTCCATAAGCAAGTTGAAGGTCCTCACCTGGGAGAGGCAGAACACTAAGATTTTCTTTACAAGGAGAAGAGGGAAATCCACAGAGGAAGTGATGGACTGATGACTCCTGTCTGCATTTCCCAGTGAGAGAGAGAAATGTAGGACAGGTGACCTGCCACCAAAGCTATAGTTCTATCAAAATGCTCCCAGTGGCCACTTTATTAGGCACACCTGTACACCTGCTCATTAATGGTAGTACCTAATTAGCAAATATGTGACATCAACTCGATGCACAACAACATACAGATGTGTTCAAGAGGTTCAGCTGTTGTTCAAATCAAACATCAGAATGGGGAAGAAATATGATCTAAGCGGCTTTGACTGTGGAGTGACAGTTGGTGCCAGATGGGGTGGTTTGAGTATCTCAGAAACTGCTGATCTCTTGGGATTTTCATGTACAACAGTCTCCAGAGTTTACAAAAATGGTGCAAACAAAAAATCCAGAAAAATATCCATTGAGTGGCAGCTCTGTGGGGAAAAATGCATTGCGAATGAGAGAAATCAGAAGAGAATGGGCAGACTGGTTCAAGCAGACAGGAAGGTTTTAGTATCTCAAATAACCACTCGTTACAACAGTAGTATGCCAAAGAGCATCTGTGAATGCACAACACATTGAACCTTGAAGTAGACGGGCTACAACAGCGGAAGACCACGAGCATACACTCGGTGACTGCTTTATTAGGTACGAGAGGCCCCATAATGGAGGCAGTAGCAATTTCTTACTCAGCGACGTTTGTTGGCAAAGAAACGAAAGTTGTGGAGGGAAAAGAAATCACTGAAGAAATTCGAAGCTACTGCAATACAAAGAGAATATTCAGTGAAGATCATCAAAGTGAAACTAGAAGGATTATGATACTGCACACTTGCTGTGCATTGAAGCACTCAGTAGATTTGTGTACTGTACGCATCGGCTGCTTTGCTGCTTAAACTGCAGTTCCAACTGCGGTTGCCTGAACCTCCTGACTGGCCGGCTCTCTCCACAAGCACAAGCGTGAAGCTGTAACTGGGCTGCCGAGCATTCATCCCACACACAGCCTATGCAGGAAAGCAGTCCGTGTGTGCTGGAATATTCTACATCGAGCGGAGTTGTCATCTGCTGCCTCAAAAAATGATTTCTTGCTTGCTCTATTCAAGTGCTGCAGCTCAGCTTAGGAAAAATACAGACTAAAATGAAATATGACATACCTCTATGCCAAGTGCACTGTATTTAATCTGTGGAGTCAACATAGTCCCAGTGAGTTATACTTTTACAATTTATTTTCCGTTTTCATGTTGACATCTTCAAGGTGACTAGAACCATTACTGCCTGTTAGTAGAACATCCGAGCAGAAAAAAGCTGAAGGCGTCAAAGTAGAGTTTGATTCCAAGTTTATCTGGCCCGTCCTGCAGCAGTTAACTTTCCTCATATACCAGCGTTCTTATAAATAGCTTCCTCCTTTTCAATTTAAACAAGGAAAGGGGTTTTGGGAAATGTTTCCCTCACAGTTGAGAACTAAAAAGGATACTGTATATGCTCCATCTTTGGGCGTTGTAGGGAGGTGCTTTAAGAATGAAATTGAAAACAAGGCTCATTGCTATACCAGGCGGAGAATTGCGCCCCATGAAATGCATATATATATATGTAAAGACAAGCACACACCATCCATTCGTCCACTCCACCACACCCACCGGATAGCTAGTCTGTTCACAATTTTGTCCCTAAATTTCAAGTAACCTCAAAATATAGTCATAAAAGCCTCTTCATTAAAATATATCTCAGTAACTTTCAGCACCTCAAACAGGAGAATTTAAAATTAGAACACATAAATAAATAAGAACATTGAATCAAATTGAGATTCAATATAAATTCAGATTCCGTACACTACTGCACAGTTCTGATGTGTTAATAAAAACATCTTTCGTTCTGCTTCCTAGAAGGTGCTTATTATTCTTTGTGAGGAGCAAAATTCCTTGGAATGAAAATTTCTATTTTTAAAGTTGTAAGGATAAGCTGAATGAGTGTTTTTGTACTAACAACTCAGCATGGCGATTCACATTTATAAACCCAGAAAAATAATTTCAGTTCTACAAATATCTATTGAAATGTATCCATGACTTTCATCTAAACAGGTAAGTTTGCAAAAATATTTAACCAAAACTTGTATTGATTTTTCTTTATACACAACGCATCCAACAATCTGGCACCAATGGACCCCAAGATGAATATTACTTACAATTTAGAGTATGTACCAAATGCAAAATGAAATTACCCAACAATCTCATAAGGGGACCCTGTTCCGCACTCAAAATTCTCAGGGCAGTGACTTACCTTACTGTCATTCTTTCAAGTGATTATTCAACCAAACTCACGACAGTGGCACCACGATAGAGGAAAAAAAAATTCAAGAAGATAGTAAGAAATGATATAGCACTTCTCTTCTGTCCAGATCATGTGTGAAAATCTCTATCTTTTCCTCAGAAAGTTTTTCAAACAACCCAGACAGTCCGAGTAGGAAAGAGGAAATTTTACAGGCAGCACAAAGGAAATCTGCTCATCGCCTTCCATTGTGGAAAGGAGGGTGTTGCTTTTTTTCACCGTTTAACGCATCTGGTGAAGAGCAACGATTTGCAACACAGTGTTTAAAAGACAATTCTAGCGAATCTTACCTTTATTGAGGTGGCCATTTTAACTCAAAAGTACGTTCTTTTTTTTTCTAATCTGTATATTGTTAAAGAAACTTATGCCTAGTCAGAGTTGTTGAAGTTTTTTTTAGAGGCGGCGAGATTGTGCTAAGTCTGGGAAATGAAGTCAGTCTGTAGCAGGAAGAGGTTTCTATTGGTTCTGGCTGGCTTAGCTCTAAGAAACAGGATATTTTGGAGTACAGAGATAAGAGAGACCAGAAAACAATGTTGTTTTTCTTGACGAATAGTTTATGATTGCTTTTCATTACTTTTTCCTCACTCTGCATTTCTAAAGTTGGAACTCAAGGCAGGTGTGCAATGATGGTGACTGAATTTTACCACAGGATGCAAATTACTAAACATGAGCTTAAAACCCTGACTTTAGCTTGTCTGGAGTGGAGGCAGTGTGCACTGTATTATTGCCATCATTATTTCCTCCATTCTTCCCCACACCATTATATCTTTCTCCCTTGTTCTTCTGAATTTGTTGCTTTTGTTTGTGAAAATCAGATGTTAAACAATTCTGGCATCTCACATCGTTGATCTTTGTGGTCAGTGAAGGATGTTCTAGAGAAGCTAAGCTGATCTTCAGTGAAATGCCTAAGACCATTACATGTAAAAGCAGACATTAGGCCATTGAGTCTGCTCCACCATTTTGTCATTGCTGATCCATTTCCCTCTCAGCCCCAATCTCCTGTCTTCTTCCTGTATCCCTTTATATCAAGAATCAAGAATCTATTAACGTGTGCCTTAAATATACCCAAATGACTTGTTCTAGTACGGGACAAGGCGGCAGCCAAATCATTGGTTCCTTATCAATCAAATATTACGCAGCAAACACAAACATGGTTATAAAATATCCATTAAAAACCAGACGTCTCAAACCATAATCACTTCCACATCAAGTTCTTCTTCCCTTTTCCCCACCATCGCCAAACACATCTGACTGTCTGAATTTAGTGTAAGTCCATTTACATCTTTAGTTGCTGCACATCCTTGCTTTCACCCTGTAGTAGTGTTGCAATCATTCAAGTCGAAGATGATGTTCTTGCAAGGGGTGATTCTCTTAATGGAGGATGATGGTGTGTGACTTTGTTTAGCGTGGGGAGGCTGGTACACAGGCAGCTGTCTCACAGTCCTTGACAGATCAGAGTCAGGGTCCAGTGGCATGGAATGCAAGATGACTGGGGTCTGACCACTGCCAAAGCCTTCCTCCACCTTCACTATCGTTGTGATGTGTCTTCTGCCAGCTTCACCGCTGAGGTCTTGGTTGGAACACTCTTTGTCTGGAACCTTTCCCTTGACTTTACCGGTATGAGTGACCTACCAGGATCTAAACACCAGACGGCATCATACTCAGGATCTCAGGAACTCACAAGCCTTGTCAGAATCCTTGGTGAAGCTTCTTCCTGTAACTAGACATCTGTTAGAATTTTTCTCTCTGTTCTCTTTGTACAACCATTCATTATGTGTGATCATAGTCTTTGATCATGATTGTTATTGGCAAATTTTTCTACAGAAGTGGTTTGTCATTGCCTTCATCTAGGCAGTGTCTTTAAAGAGAAGCGACCTCAGCCATTACCAATTCTCTTCAGAGATTGTCTGCCTGGCATCACTGGTCGCATAACCAGGACCTGTGATGTGCTCCAACTGCTCATCCACCACGGGTGCCCATGGCTTCACGTGACTCTGATTGGGGAAGGGGGCTAAGCAGGTGCTACACCTTGCCCAAGGATGACCTGCAGGCCCGCGGAGGGAAGGAGCGCCTCTTCCTTTGGTAGAGACATATCTCCACCCCACCACCCTTCTTATTCTCTTTGTACAATTATTTCCCATTTTAAACTTAAGTCAGCTTAAAATCTGACTTTGTGTAATTTAATTTAATATAACATCATTAACCTGCAGGAAAATGTTTTTTCTATGTATTGACTGTACACTGCAACAGAACAGTGCTTAAATGATAAAGTTATCCACTATAGAGTATTTGAAGCCTTTAGGTAGGAATTAATTCAATTCATGTTCATAATTCTTCCCTTACATTACTCACTTATCTATTTTATTTCTCTAATGTTTTGTCATTTATTCATGGTACCACAGCAGTGTGTAACCAGTTCCTAAAAGCTGCCCAGATTGTTTTCAAATCTCTTTCTTGCTATGGATTCCTAGGTAAAGTGATAATGCTGAGGATTGATGTTTCCTGTAATAAAGACCCCTACCCCCCCAACATTATTCTAAATAACAGAGTCAGGCTTTTCTCATGCCTCTCGTTGTTTTGGACCAATTTTACTCTGCTAAAATACATGTCGCCAGATGGTTTGTGGATTGTAAAGAGTTACTGCAGAGGAAATGGAGGAGATTTCTGTCTTGTGTTTTGAACTAACATGAATGAGTTGTAATCTTATGGTCATTCCTGAGGAAGTACACAGAGGAAGAAGCAGGTCACCATTGAGAAAAGAGTGACTTCAGTGAATTCTGATCTAGTATTTGCAGTTTCCCTTCCCCCTACTTGTGGCATTTACTGGGAGCATTGCAGACGAAAGGCCCAGTGCATTGCTGAGGATCCCTACCACCCACCCCACAATCTCTTTGAACCACTACCGTCAGGAAGCAGGTACAAGAGCATCAGTGCCAGACTCGGTAAAAGCTCTTTTCCTCAGACTGTGAGGATAACCCTGCCACCACCGAGGTTTTGTTACTAGCACAGCGAGCTCTTCACTGGTTACTCTACTATTGAGGGTTTACTCTTTAATATTTACCGGTTGAATTATATTTTATTAACTTATAGTTAATAAGTTAACTATCCAGCATCTAGCTGACGGGATAGTCCTGGTGTTCTTAGTATCCAGCAATGACATACAAGATAAACAAATACAACTTTGATTGGACACGGTGTGGCTGCTTCAACTGAGTGCACCGCCATCTTCCAAATTATTACCTTTTTTTTCCCTAATCATATGGACAAAGGCAATCAACCTCATTAATCAGAACATAAAACATAAAAGAGTACAGCAAAGGAACAAGTTCTTTGGCGCATAGTTTCTGTGCAGGCAGAATTGCCTGCACATTGTCCATATCCCTCCCCACCTCTTCATGGGTCCATCTAAAAGCCTCTTAAACATTGCCAACGTATCTGCTTCTACCACTTGGCTGCATAAAAAAATTGCCTTATAAATCTCCTTTAAATTTTCCACTTCTCACCTTAAACCTACAAACATCTAAATTTGAAATTTCTCTCCTGAGAAAAAGGGCTCTTTTTTTGGTCCTGATAAAAACCGTGGAGAAAGGGTGTGGAGAGTCTCAAATTCAATTGGCTTCAGAAGTTCATCTCGACCCCAGGTGATCAGATGCAAGCCATCATCTGATTCAATGGGTCCACACAGACCCAATCCCTGGGCAGACAAGTGTTGGTCAAGACTCTATTATTACCCCAAAATATTTTTTAATGTTTCCCATGATAATACTTGCCTGACTTGCCTATCATGGGTGACATTAACTTCCCTAATACTGATTGGTACCTGATTAGTTCCAAGGGTTTGGATGGGGCAGAGTTTGTTAAGTGTGTCCAGGATGGATTCCTGTCACAGTATGTTGACAGGCCGACTAGGGGGAATGCCATACTAGATCTAGTATTAGCTAACGAACTGGGTCAGGTCACAGATCTGTCAGTGGGTGAGCATCTGGAGGACAGTGATCACCGCTCCCTGGCCTTTAACATTATCATGGAAAAGGATAGAATCAGAGACGACAGGACAATTTTTAATTGGGGTAGGGCAAATTATGAGGCTATAAGGCTAGAACTTGCGGGTGTGAATTGGGATGATGTTTTTGCAGGGAAATGTACTATGGACATGTGGTTGATGTTTAATGATCTCTTGCAGGATGTTAGGGATAAATTTGTCCTGGTGAGGAAGATAAAGAATGGTAGGGTGAAGGAACCATGGGTGACAAGTGAGGTGGAAAATCCAGTTAGGTGGAAGAAGGCAGCATACATGAGGTTTAGAAAGCAAGGATCAGATTGGTCTATTGAGGAATATAGGGTAGCAAGAAAGGAAATTAAGAAGGGTTGAGAAGAGCAAGAAGGGGGCATGAGAAGGCCTTGGCGAGTAGGGTAAAGGAAAACCCAGAGGCATTTTTCAATTATGTTAAGAACAAAAGGATGACAGGATTGGAGGTAGGACCGATTAGAGATATAGGTGGGAAGATGTGCCTGGAGGCTGTGGAAGTGAGCGAGGTCCTCAATGAATACTTCTCTTTGGTATTCACCAATGAGAGGGAACTTGATGATGGTGAGGACAGTATGAGTGAGGTTGATGTTCTGGAGCATGTTGATATTAAGGGAGAGGAGGTGTTGGAGTTGTTAAAATACATTAGGACGGATAAGTCCCCGGGGCCTGACAGAATATTTTCCAGGCTGCTCCACGAGGCGAGGGAAGAGATTGCTGAGCCACTGGCTAGGATCTTTATGTCCTTGTTGTCCACAGGAATGGTACCGGAGGATTGGAGGGAGGCAAATGTTGTCCCCTTGTTCAAAAAAGGTAGTAGGGATAGTCCGGGTAATTATAGCCCAGTGAGCCTTACGTCTGTGGTGGGAAAGCTGTTGGAAAAGATTCGTAGAGATAGGATCTATGGGCATTTAGAGAATCATGGTCTGATCAGGGTCAGTCAGCATGGATTTGTGAAGGGCAGATAGTGTCTAACAAGCCTGATAGAGTTCTTTGAGGAGGTGACCAGGCATATTGATGAGGGTAGTGCAGTGGATGTGATCTACATGGATTTTAGTAAGGCATTTGACAAGGTTCCACATGGTAGGCCTATTCAGAAAGTCAAAAGGCATGGAATCCAGGGAAGTTTGGCCAGGTGGATTCAGAATTGGCTTGTCTGCAGAAGGCAGAGGGTCGTGGTGGAGGGAGTACAATCAGACTGGAGGGTTGTGACTAGTGGTGTCCCACAGGATCTGTTCTGGGACTTCTACTTTTCGTGATTTTGGATGTGGGGGTAGAAGGGTGGGTTGGTAAGTTTGTAGAGAACACAAAGGTTGGTGGTGTTGTAGATAGTATAGAGGATTGTCAAAGATTGCAGAGAGACATCGATAGGATGCAGAAGTGGGCTAAGAAGTGGCAGATGGAGTTCAACCTGGAGAAGTGTGAGGTGGTACACTTTGGAAGGACAGACTCCAAGGCAGAGTACAAAGTAAATGGCAGGATACTTGGTAGTGTGGAGGAGCAGAGGGATCTGGGGGTACATGTCCACAGATCCCTGAAAGTTGCCTCACAGGTAGATAGGGTAGTTAAGAAAGCTTATGGGGTGTTAGCTTTCATAAGTCGAGGGATAGAATTTAAGAGTTACGATGTAATGATGCAGCTCTATAAAATTCTGGTTAGGCCACACTTGGAGTATCGTGTCCAGTTCTGGTCACCTCACTATAGGAAGGATGTGGAAGCATTGGAAAGGGTACAGAGGAGATTTACCAGGATGCTGCCTGGTTTAGAGAGTATGGATTATGATCAGAGATTAAGGGAGCTAGGTCTTTACTCTTTGGAGAGAAGGAGGATGAGAGGAAACATGATAGAGGTGTACAAGATATTAAGAGGAATAGATAGAATGGATAGCCAGCGCCTCTTCCCCAGGGCACCACTGCTCAGTTCAAGAGGTCCTGGCTTTAAGGTAAGGGGAGGGAAGTTCAAGGGGGATATTAGAGGAATGTTTTTTCTCAGAGAGTGGTAGGTGTGTGGAATGCACTGCCTGAGTCAGTGGTGGAGGCAGATACACTAGTGAAGTTTAAGAGACTACTAGACAGGTATATGGAGGAATTTAAGGTTGGGGGGTTATATGGGAGGCAGGTTTTGAGGGTCGGCACAACATTGTGGTCCGAAGGGCCTGTAGTGTGCTGTACTGTTCTGTGACCTTCACCAAGATTTTCCCTGGAGTATAACTGGAGTATAAACAAGGGTGTGTATAATGGGGTATGATGGGTTATATGTTAGAAGAACGTGAATGGCATAGGTCAATAGGCCACCACGTCATAAGTGCTCGCCTCACTAAAGTAAAAATGAAGCTAAGCGTATATGTTCCTCTGAACTCCGTGCTTTTCTTTCAGTCAGTTTTGTGTTTTGGAGTTGCCTTTAATCTTTGATCCCCTTACTAATCAAGAACCTATCAACCACCATTTCAAATATACCAACTGATTTGGCCACAGCTGTCCATGGCAACGAATTCCACCGATTCAAAACTCTCTGGCCAAAGAATCTCTGGAAGCAGCATAATTTAAATTTTTCTAAGGTAGAGGTAGATAGACAGTTGAAAGAAAGCAGGTAAGCACTGATAATGGTTAGAGAGAGATACAAAGTTAGAGTTACAATCACATCAGTAATCACATTATTTAATGCTACAGCAGGACTGAGGAGCACTGCTTCCAGTTCATACAATTATATGTTCAGATATATTTTTATCTAGAATGTAGTGAAACAGAATGGAAATGATTTTTGTTTGATCACATCATATATTTATATTAAAGATAACCTGAGTATTAACTTTTTAATCTGTCTGTATACTTGCAGCATCTGACCCTTCTGGAGCTATGGAGTATTTGACAGAGACCTTTGTATCCTCTTTAGTCACAGGTGAGGTATCAGAGCACTGGCAAATAGTCAGTGTTGTTCCTTTGTTGAAGATGAGCAATAGGGGTAAACCATGAAATTATTCCACAGGACTGCTGAAGGGTCTCAGCTTGAAATGTCGACTGTACTTTTTTCCATAGATGCTGCCTGGCCTGCTGAATTCCTCTATCATTTTGTGTGTGTTGCTTGGATTTCCAGTGTCTGCAAATGTTCTCTTGTTTGAAACTATAGGCAGAACTTTTTTGTCAATGGTTAGTAACATACTGGAGAAGATCCTTTGTGAAAAGATCTCCTCATGTCTAGAAAAACAGTGACATTAGGAATAGTCAGCATAACTTTGTGTGGTGGAGGTCACTTCTCATAATATTGATTGAGATTTTTAATGAGGCAGCAAATGTGATTGTTGGGAGTAAATGTTGTACACATGGATTTCAGAAAAGCATTTGCCAAAATCCCTGATAGCAGGCTGATCCAAAGGATTAACAACAGGGCATCTATAATGTCTTGATAGAATGGATTCAAAATTGGTAAATATGTTTTTCAACAGGAATCACACACACACACACACACACTACTGATAGTACTGTGCAAAAGTCTTGGGCACATATATATAACTAGGATGCCTAAGATTTTTGTATAGTACTGTATTTGTCAACATGGAGCAGGAGGAAAGGATGTTGGGAATAGTGAGGGTGGAGCACCACAGGAAGAGTGTGGGATGAGGGAAGGGGTGCCACGGGTGAAGGATGGCATGTGTGCAGATACACCCACCCCTGAGACACCAGACAAGGTTATTTGATTCCAAACAATTCACTTATTGATCATTACAGAGTGTCTCTCTGGTGCTTCCCAGTTTCTCTCCTCTTCCTTCCCCTTTTCCCAACCATGATTCCCCTCTCCCTGCATCTTTCCACTCTCAGTCAAGAATAGAGACTCATATCAGAATCAGATCATGAATTTTTTTCCATGTCAGCAGTACAGTGCAAAACATAAAATTTCTGCAGTACAATGCAAAAGTCTTAGGCATCCTCACTACATTTATGTGCCTAAGACTTTTGCACAGCACTGTATATATAATTGATTTGGATGAAAATGTGGCTGACTTGGGTAATAAGTTTGCCGATGACATAAAAGTCCATGGAATTTTGTGGAAAACCTTACTTGTTACGTGCCTGTGATGCTACTGCATTGTACCTGTGCATGCACGTACTTGCACAAATTACAATAAACTTTGATTTTGACTATGGATAGTGAGGAATTTTCAAAGGATACATAAGATCATAGACTGGTCTGAAACGTGACCAGTGAAATGGTAAATAGCCTTTAATCTGGACAATGCTGTGAGATGCTGCTCTTTTGGAGGTCAAACATAACAGCAAAATGGCAGGAGCTTTCGATGAATTGATGTACAGAGGGATCTTGGGGTTCACGTGAAAAGTGGCAACGCATGGAAACAGGAAAAAGTCGGATGGTCTGCTTGCCTGCAGCAGTCGGGGCGTTGAGTACAAAGGTTGAGAAGTCATGTTGCAGCTGCATTAAGCTTTGGTTCGGCCTATGTATCGATCTGGCTATGGGTTTAAGATAACCCATCGGGGTGATTGATAAGTTTGTGGCCTAAGGTAGAAGGAGATGAGTCATTAACTCCAGACTTTCTGCATAATCACTCAGAGTTGAACTGCATGTGCATGTAACAAGAACTGTATAACTCATCTCCTTCTACCTTAGACCAAGAACTTATCAATCACCCTTGCAGTGGACACTTTCTGGAGGTCCAAGATCCATATGCTCCACGACCGCTGGACTAAGTGTGTAAATGTAGGAGGGGGCTATGTTGAAAAATAAATGTGCTAGGTCTACCTTGGGCCAAGAACTTATCAATCACCCCTTGTATGTACTTTGATAATAAATTTACCTGAACTTTGAATTAATTATGAAAGAGTTCTTAGATGACACAAACTGGGATCTGAAAGAGTTCATTTTGCAGGAAGGATGGTTTGTGAGAAGTTGCAGGAATAGAAAGGAGAGGAATGCACAGTGAGGTGGAATTCTTAATTATGTGGAGAGATTTCAGTTTACTATTTATAGCAAAATGGTACAATTGAAATGTACCATTAGTGCCAAATAGTCTTTTTTTTTTGAAGAATGAGTCTTGCTTTACTGATTTAGGCAAAATATTTTTGCAACAATACTCCAACTGTATTTCAAATGTAACCCTGTGTCAGACCAAAGTGACTCTCATGAGGTTGAGTTGAGAAGCAGTGAGCAAGAAGGGGCTTGCAAGCAGGTCAATGTACATTCACCTGTTTGGTGGTAGAGTGGGGTCTCTCATGCCTGCACTCATCTTTAGCACTGTTGGCACCAGGTCTGTGGAGGAAACTACAGATACCTCATATGGGCTGGGGATCCTGGTTAACTCTTAGTCAAGGCTCATGAACAGAAGCCATTTTATCATCATGAACATGCATCGGTGAATGTAATTTTAAAGACTTGAATGAAACATCTATGACTTAAAGAAAAAATATTGTAAGTGATACTTTTACCATAATTACTGTCAATGTGAAGTTCTATAAAATTAGACCTGCCCTTTATAGTTGAAGGATAAAAATAATAACTTCCTCATTTCTAACAATTTCAACACAATTGGCCTTGAGACTACTCTTAGGGTGAAAAAAAAACAGCAGAGTTTTGTAATAACTGCTGCAAAATTGCTCTGTTTCCTGCTGATTAGAAAGCTGAACTAAACTGAGTTGAACTGAACCAGACGGGTGTAAAATGTGCCATGGCTCCCTGCAAACAACATATATTCAGCTTATGGTTAAATACCTTCTGTTCTCTAGTGTGGCCTTAACTTGTATAAACTCTATCTACTGAATTCTGTGAATTAGCATGGCAATAAGGAATAGGGGAATAATCATTGAATAAGACATGATATTATTGATGAATGCACGAGATGCTGAAAAAGAGATGAGAAATTTGAGCCCCTCTTTCTCCTTAGCTGATGATTAACATGCTCTTTTTGTTTGCCAATTTTACTGCTTCTCTTTACTTCAGATTTTTGGAATTTATACCTTTAGGGTTGAAAAATTAAGTTGGATCATTTTCTATGTACCTGTCAATAAGCCAAATTCACTCCGAACAATTTAAAACAGAATGTGTTAAAGCACAAAACAGAGCAGCTTTCGCTTGATTACATCATACATCTCTATTTTTAAAATATCCTTTTACTCTTTATTTATTGCCTTGGCATTAATTTGCTGAATCTTCCCAGTATCTTCACTTTCCAGAACTCTGCACTCAGATTCTTCCATCTGGATGAAAACTTAATTTTAATATATATTAATATCTGGATGAGAAATACTTCTGACAGATGAAAGGTTAAAATAACGATTTTCTTCCACATGGAGTTCCTCTAGTCATCAAAATTTTAGCTGCAGGATTATCTGGAAATAAGTGGGGTAGAAGTCAGTGTAGTGACTGACACAGCTACCTCTCCACACCCTTCAACAAGCCAGTGACAGGCCAAAGAGCAGTACCACACAGTACACATTCAGAAAGCAACGGCATTCAGCAAACATCCAAACACTTCCACAAAACAGTGGCGTAAAACACACTTCCTGCCTCCAGAATCAAATTATCCGAGCAGGATATCAGTTTGGATTCTGGTATGGGAGATGACCCTGCAATGGATTGTGAGGACTGCTGAGAGCATCATTGGGCCACTCCCCCCTCACTGCCCCATCCAGGACATAGACCATAAGTGCTGCATTTGCATTGTCCTCTTCCCATTTGTTCCACAATCTTTTTGACCTCCTACTGACAGGTAGACAGCACCACACTAGAAGAACAAGGGCTGTTGGGCCCTTGTAATATATGTAATATTGGTACTCTGTTTTGCACCCAAGTCCCGGGGGAATGCCATTTCGCTTAGCTGTGTATGGTTGAATGACAATAAACTTGAACTTATCCTTGAAGGTGGTGATGGCATACAGCTTCCCATTCAGTTATGGTGGTCCTTTAATATTTTTCCCTCAATGGAAAGCGAAGAAGCAACAGAACATGGCAGCCACCAGGAATTGTGATCTGGTGGACAGGGCAGAAGATATTGTGAGGATACTGAAGAAGGCAGCAATTATCCAGAAAAATCACTTGGAGTTTAGCAACCATTTATGCTCTTCCCATCCATCTGAATTCTTTGGTAATTTATTTTATTAAGCAATGCTACAAATGCTCCTTCCAGATTTGCTCAATATATTGAGAAATTCAGTGGCAAGTGCCACACTTGCTCCATTAATTTTTCTGAAAAATTGTAGTCCTACAATGTGCCTGATCTACAGATTTAAATCGGCTCCCACTGATTTGTGGATGAGAGAGCTGGGGTTGGATCCTTTGCAACTGTCTGCCAATGGTGGACCAATTAAATTTGGAAATGAACAGTTGAAGTTTTGGGCTTGGACCCTTCATCAGCACTGGAGAGGAAGGGTTCTAAGGTGGTGGATGGAGGGAGAGGACTACAACTGACAGGTGATAGATGAGAGCAGGTGAAGGGGAAGAGGGTAGTTGGGGAAAAGGAGGGACAATATGAGAGGCTGGGAGGTAAAGGGTTGAAACATTAGATCATAAGACCATAAGACATAGGAGCAGAATTAAGCCATTCAGCCCATCGAGTCTGCTCCACCATTCCACGATGCCTGATCCCGGATCCCACTCAACCCCATACACCTGCCTTCTCACCGTATCATTTAACTATCAAATAAACATTGACTGTTTATTTATGTGAAGGATAGTGATGCTGTTCTTTTAGTCCAGGTGAAACTTCTTAAATATCAAAAATGTTCAAGGAAATATTGAGAGTTTATTTCCTTCCATAGATGCTGCCTAACCTACTGGGTTCCTCCAGCATATTGTGTGCATAGCTCAAGATTTCCAGCACCTGCAGAACCTCTTGTGTCAATGAAATTGATTTGAAAGTGACTGTGCCAGATGTGAATAGTTGAATTAACAAAACAATTGATTTTCACTCATCAATTTCTAAAGTCACAAGAGATGTTGCAGATGCTGGAAACCTTGAGCAACACACACAGAATGCTGCAGGAACTCTGCAGGTCAGGCAGCATCTATGGAGGGGCATAAACAATAACATTTCAGGATGTGATGAAGAGTCTTAGGCCAAAACACTGCTCATCTCCCCTCCATAGATACTGCCTGACTTGCTATAATTTCTTAAGGCATCAGCAAAGTATTCCATGAGATTATCTAGAACTTTCACCCCTTTTTAAATCTCATGAACATCAGGGATAGTGTTCAAATATTGTGATTACCTATTCAATTGATTACTCTATGTTCCAACATTCTCGCATCTTTTGAATGATCACTGCTATTAAGGCATAATTGACAGTAGAACCTATTAAAATATTCACTACTTTCTATCTATTAAGCTCCTTATTTCCCGTCACTTCTTCCTAAAATTTCTCCAGAATATCTCGCTCTTTCTATGTAGTAGATGTTAAATTTTTGGAAGGACGTAGATTCTGGCCTAAGACATGAAAGGAAAAAAGCATCAGCAGCCTAATCTCTCTCGACTTTGATGTTCTAGTGTACTAACGCCACTCTGTGGTGTTACACAGTTCTGCACACATAATATTCATGCCTAATCTCCAAGTCCAATATGCAGCACAAATGCAAACTGGAAGTTACATAGTTCATTTTCTTTCACACCCTCACTATTTTACACTCAGAGTATTTTTGAAATATAATTGCTGTAATTATGGGTCCACTAATTAGAAAAACATAAGATCCATAAATAGAAAACAGGAAATTATTTGATAAGTTTATGGTTGTGGAAGCAGAGAGAGGTTAACCCAACTGTTCTGAAATTCCTATTCGTCTTTTAATAGTGCCAAGGATCATCTTGCATTCATCTTAACAAGCATGATGGCACTCAGAGAACCATGTTTTTTAAAACAAGATACTGGTGGGACTGAGTAGGTCAGGCAGGATTTGTAGCAGGAAAAGGATAGTAGATATTTTGGGTCAAGACCCTTCACATGGATAGAAAGAGTGGTGTCATTGTCCTTCTTTCAGTTCAGATGAGGGCCTGGACCTGAAACATTGAAGATTGACCAAGTCCCTTCTCAATAGCTCCTTGAAAATCACATCAACTTGAAGTCGCTGTCCAAAACCACTCAAACTAAAGGACAAGGACTCTTTGAGGCTTATCTATTCCTTGCACAAGCACTGCCTGAACCTTTGAATTCCTCCAGCATCTCATTTGCTTCTCCAGATTCCTATATTTGCAGTGTGTCATGTCACTATGTTAGTTGAAAGTCATCAAATCAAACATGTGACACTGTCAGAACAGAATAAGGTATCAATATAGGATATGCACTTAGGTGCTGAACTGAAAATTGTGCCCCAACCCAAGTCTGTCCATATAACTTGAATCAAAGGCTTTCCGATTCATCTCATCATGGGGAGCTGTAAGAAGAGAGGACAATTGAATAACATACAATGCTAAATTACAGAAATGGGGCAAATCTTCTGCCAAGATCTAAGAGGATATGTTGCAAATGGCCATAACTAGACAATTCCTGAGTCTAGTCTCAGTTGTGGGATATCTTCACTGCCCTGCTGGAATTTTCATGGAGTCTGACAGGACGGCCTGAACTTCTGGAGGTGCTATTCTCCGAATCCATGATGTGTTAATGTGTCACAAGCACAGCAGACCCATTCACAGAAAATGGCAGCTGAAAGAAAGTAAATAAAGATTGTCTCCACCCACCCAAAGTACAGTGGCATGCAAAAGTTTTAGAACCCCTGGTCAAAATTTCTGTTACTGTGAATAGCTAAGCAAGTAAAAGGTGACCTGATTTCCAAAAGGCATAAAGTTAAAGATGACACATTTCTTTAATATTTCAAGGAAGATCACTTTTTTTCCATCTTTTACAGTTTCAAAATAACAGAAAAGGAAAAGGGCCTGAAGCAAAAGATTGGGCACCCTACATGGTCAGTACTTAGTAACGTGCCCTTTGGCAAGTATCACAGCTTGTAAACGCTTTCTGTAGTCAGCTAAGAATCTTTCAACTCTTGTTTGGGGGACTTTTGTCCATTCTTCCTTGTAAAAGGCTTCTAGTTCTGGGAGATTGTTGGGCCGTTTTGCCTGCACTGCTCTTTTGAGGTCTATCCACAGATTTTCGATGATGTTTTGGTCGGGGGACTGTGAGGGCCATGGCAAAACCTTCAGCTTGTGCCTCTTGAGGTAGTCCATTGTGGATTTTGAGGTGTGTTTAGGATCATTATCCTGTTGTAAAAGCCATCCTCTTTTCATCTTCAGCTTTTTTTTTTATACAGACAGTGTGATTTTTGCTGGTATTTAATTGAATTCATTCTTCCCTCTACCAGTGAAATGTTCCCCGTGCCACTGGCTGCATCGCAAGCCCAAAGCATGATCGATACACCCCCATGCTTAACAGTTGGAGAGGTGTTCTTTTCATGAAATTCTGCACCCTTTTTTCTCCAAACATACCTTTGATCATTGCAGCCCAAAAGTTCTATTTTAACTTCATCAGTCCACAGGACTTGTTCCAAAATGCAACAGGCTTGTTTAGATGTTCCTTTGCAAACTTCTGACGCTAAATTTTGTAGTGAGGACTCAGGAAAGGTTTTCTTCTGATTACTCTTCCATGAAGGTCATATTTGTGCAAGTGTCGCTGCACAGTAGAATAGTGCACCACCACTGCAGAGTCTGCTAAATCTTTTGCAGTCAGATGGGGGTTTTGATTAGCATTATGAACTGAGGAAGCAGCTACCTGAAAATGCTTTGCTCTCTTCTTATAGCCTTCTCCTGCTTTGTGGGCATCATTTATTTTAATTTTCAGAGTGCTAGGCAGCTGCTTAGAGGAGCCCATGGCTGCTGATTGTTGGGACAAGGTTTGAGGAGTCAGAGTATTTATAAATCTTTGAAATTTGCATCACCTGGCCTTTCCTAATGAAGACTGTGAACAAGCCATAGCCCTAACAAGCTAATTAAGGTCTGAGAACTTGGTAAAAGTTATCTGAGAGTTCAAATCTCTTGGGGTGCCCAAACTTTTGCATAGTACTCCTTTCCTTTTTTTCACTCTAAAAATTGTACATACAAAAATAATACACGTCTTGCTTAAATATTGAAAAGAATGTTTCATCTTTAACTCTATGACTTTTGGAGATCAGTTCATCTTCTACTCACTTAACTATTCACAGTAACAGAAATTTTGACCAGGTGTGCCCAAACTTTTGCATGCCACTGTATATGAGAAACCTGGTGTCATGCTCTCATACTAAATATCAGAAATATAATGGCCACACCCTATCCTGTCAATTAAAATCCAAGATCTTAGAAAGTATGGAGCATTCTGAAATCACTTCTCAGTGAAGGCAGACATCAACATTGAAATTCTATTTGTATTTCATTTATCTATTTAGCAACACAGCGTGGAGTATGCCCTTCAAGCCCTTTGAGCTGTGCTGCCATGGCAACCTCCCGACAAATCGAATTAACCCTAACCTAAATCACAATTTACAATGACCAATTAACCTACCTGGTACGACTTTGGACATTGGGAGGAAACCAGAGGACCCGGAGAAAACCCACGCATTCCACAGGGAGGACGTACAGAAGAGCTCCGGAAATGAGCTCCAAACTCAGGTACCCGCCAAGCTGGAATAGCGCTGTGCTAACCACTACACTACTGTGGTGCCCAATGACTCCAACAGATAGCTCAACCTTTGCTTGCTTGAGAAGTGAAATTTCAAAAGCAGCAGTCTATGGTCTAAGATGATTGGAGATCAGCTGTAATCGCCAATCATTTAAGACCATAGATCATAAGACATAGCAGCAGAATTGAGCCATTCAGCCCATCAATCTGCTCCACCAATCCATCATAGCTGATTTATTATCCCCCTCGACCCAATTCTCCTGACTAATCAAGGACCCATCAACCTCTGCTTTGAATATACCCAATGACTTGACCTCTACAGCTGTCTGTGGCAATGAATTCCACAGGTCCACCACCCTCAGGCTAAAGAAATTCCTCCTCATCTCTGTTCTTAGGGGATGTCCTGAAGACAGAAAATGCTGGAGGAGGTTGACAGGTCAGACACCATCTGTGGAAAGAAAAGTACTTAGTGTTTCAGATCTGAGACCTTTCATCTGAACTGAGAAAAAGAGAAATTGGTAGCAGAGAAGGTGGGGTGGTGGAACAAAGTGCAGTAATGTAGCAGCTAACACAGTGGCTCTGACAAGAAAGTTATCTTTGCTTTATCTGCCATATTGATTTACCCTGTCAGAAAAATCCCTTTGTTACATCCTCCTCCACTTTCTCTGCTCTCTAGACTATTAAACCAACATCCCCAGTATAGAGACACACATCACACTTAATTAACTCGACTGAGTGGGTGGCATTAATCGTATGCCTAGCATCAAACTCCTGAAACAAGCCCTCTATTCAGCACCCTGGCATGGTAAGCCATCTATAGGAAGGTAGACCAAACACATCAAGTCCCTTCTCAATACCTCCTTGAAAATCACAACATCAACAGCAACTAAGTCCCTGGCCAAGACAGCTCATACTGGAGGGAAAACAGCACGGAACTCTGGAGCATTCTGATGAGAGAACGTGAAAACTGAATGTGAACTGCAACAGAGCAGTGCAAACCAAGCCTGGTGTCAGGTTCCATCTGTGGCAGAGACTATAGATCTGCCCCGCTTCCCTGGGCCTTCCTGCAGATGACTGTATATGGGACTATAATGGAGAAAGCAATGTGATCTATGATGAAGGGAAATGACCATCTCAGGGCAGCGGAAGAAGTGCCACATTAGTTTGCAGCTTTATAGTTCATGAAATCTTTTTGGCTTAGGAGAATGTTCAAAGTTATTAGAATTAACCAAAATCTAGAACTAAGAATTGTTTTCTGAGAAGGTTTATAAATTCAGGTGGGATTAATACAGGGGTTCATGGCATGATATTGGTGCATGGCATAAAAAAGATTGGGAGCCCCTGGATTAAAGGTATACAGATGAAAGCAAGATGTGAACATTTTAATGCAAAACAAATTATAATTAGCTTTCAAGAAGCTATGCAAAGCTGCCATTATCTACTAGATTAAAAAATGATGATAGACATAAGAAATTTACATTTAAAGAGGTTAGACTGTTTGCCATTAATTCATGATCATCGTAAGTCAACAGTACAAGCTGACCATAAATAGACATTTTCTTTTTCATGATTATGAAGATAATGTTGATGGAGGCTTTCCCCTGAGATTTGTATTAAGGACAATAGGAGGAAATTCTCTCAATGCTTCAGTTTTAATAAAATTAGGAAAATGTTCATGGAGAGGAAATTTATCTCCATTGTTGAGGGTAATAAACTGTTATAAGATGAAGTTACCACACCCTATCACTCACACAACAAACTCTATTAATCAAGGATTGGTTATAATATTCATGTCTGATCTCTCTCACTCACAGTTATGAACACTGTTTCATCCTAAGATTCACATCCCACTGATTACACAGTCAGCTCTTCCACCATGAATGTCCATCGTGCAAATTACCTTTGTAACATTCGCTAAAACACTTCTACATCCAAGACAAATAGGTAAGAAAACAGTGGTAGCAGCAGAGAACTAATCAACACATTTACAAACACCACGACTCATAGATAATGATCTTCATCTCAGTCTGCCTTTCTTTATTTTTAATGAAGTCAGTGACAACTGCACCAGACTCGTCCAGATTTGAAGAAAATCTCTGAAAACAGTCCAGTCCATTGATTCAAAACAGTCCTGTAAGCACTCTTGTGCTTCCCTTGTCCATACCTTCCTGGTCCTCACTACTGCTGCTGCAGACTCTGCCTACTCAGGGAGTAGAAGTACAGTCAGGTGATCAGACTTTCGAAGTGAGGACATGGAATAGCACGGTAAGCACTCTTGATCGTAGTGTAACAGTGGTCTAGTGTGTTGTTTCCTCTGGGACTACAAGTGATTGGTTGATGATAATTGCTTAGAGACTTTTTCAAGCTGAGGAGTATTGTAAGTTTGTCTTCATTTCATTTATTATCAAAGTATACAACTCTGAAATTCTTCTTCTCCAGATAGCCACAAAACCAAGAAGAATCATTCAAAAGATTATACTTTAGAGCTTAAAAGATGGCACCAATCCTAAACAGGTGCTACTGTATGCTAATGTATGCTAAAAACAATCACAAAACTGTTAAGGTTTACCTTCAAGGATGATTAAGATGGTGTCGGCCCAGAAAGAAAACAGCAGCCATAGTTTGGCTGCCAGGAATCATGGAAAGCAAGTCTCAAGGTTTAAAGAACCATCTCAATGGAGCATGGAGTGCATAATGGTTAGGAAAAACACAAGGAACGATGGTAGCACTTGGCTTTGGTGTATGCAGCCTCATCTTATACCATCTGCAATCATTGATCCAGGTCAAGTTCCTGACCACCGGGCATCAAACTACAGGGAGATGGAGTCTCAGTGATATGCAGATATCCCAGCATGCATCTGTGTTGTAGATGTCAGTGAGAGCCACAAACAGTGTGTGAAAGACATGCAGCCTAAACAGGCAGGTACAGATAGTTACACAATGGTAACCCAGTGGGACTGGTTAATTTACATTTCGCTGCAGGATTTAATCTTAACTTCACAGCCAGTCAAAGAGAAAAGGTCGAGCAACACACACAAGACGCAGAATCTCTTGTGTTTATGGGTTGTAGTTTGGTTACGCAGAGTGAGCAGCAAATACTGTACAATGATGATGTCATTATGCATTCATATAGCACCAGCAAAAACTCTGCCTTGTTCATGGTGAGTCAAATCTGGAAATGTCTGGCCCATTACCTAATGGGCACAACTTCAATGGAAAATACTCACTCTGCATTAAGACATGCATCAAATAAGAATTTTTTAAGTTGAAAGATTAGCTTTATTTGTAACAGGAACTTCGAAACATACAGCACATGCATCGTTTGCATCAAAGCAAATCAGCAAGGGCTGTGTAAGTATCACCAAGTCTCCAGCACCAACATAGCATGCCCACAACTCACTAACCCGAATCATCCTTCTTGGGAATATGAAAGGAAACCAGAGCACCTTGAGAAACCCACCCAGTCACGCAGAGAACACACAAAAACCTTACAGAGGCAGTGGGAATTGAACTCCAATCTTAGAGCTGCCACTGTAATAACATTATTCTAACTCCTACACCACCTCACCATCATATACAGCTTACGCATATAAGCACTGGGCAAAACTACAACCTCCTCTGGACCCTCTACAATGCCAGCACATAACTTCTTAAATAAAGGGTCCATAACTGCTTACAATATTCCAAGTATAGTCTGATGATTGCACTTGGAGTATTGTGGAGATCTATGATCTTTCACAACTCCTGCCACAAGAAATAGTTACATTTGCCAATGATACCAAACTATGGAATTAGAGGAGATGACTCAGAACGAAGAGACTTGATCAGATCCTTTGTCATTTTTCTGGCATTTCCAGATTCTTACAGTCAATGGCCACTTTAGTAGGTACAAGAGGTACATAATAAAGTAGACACTGAGTGTATGTTTGTGATCTTCTGCTGTTGTAGCCCATCAAGTTCAAGCTTCAATGTGTAATACATTCAGAGATGCTATTCTCCAGACCACTGTTATAATGCAGTTATTTGAGTTTCTCCCACAGAATTGCCACTCAGTGGATGTGTTTTTGTTTTTCAGACCATGCTCTGTAAACTCTAGAGACTGTTGCACTTGAAAATCCAAGGAGAAATGCAGTTTCTAAGATACTCAAACCACCCCATCTGGCACCAACAATCATTCCAGGGACAAAGTTGCTTAGATTACATTTCTTCCCCATTCTGATGTTTGGTCTGAACAACAACTGAACCTCTTGACTATGTCTATATGGTCAAATGCATTGAGTTGCTTCCACATGATTGGCTGATTAGATATTTGCATTAATGAGCAGGTATGTCCTATGGTCTTCTGGTGTATGGGTGTACCTAATTAAGTGGCCACTGAGTGTATAATTGAGTCATCACTTCCCTCTGGTTATTCATTCTATACTTCTAATATTTGCCTTCAGTTTAGAATTCAAGTCAAAAGAACTAAGCCTATGATAATGGACATTCAAGCTTTCCACCAAGAGTGCTTCGTAATGTAGCATAGTGATTGGGCAACTTGGTAACATAGAAGTTCGCACAATGCTTTATAGTGCCAGCTGTAAGATTAGGTTTTAATTTTTGCTGCTGTTGGTACGCTGTAGTGAGCATGCTTTGTTGGCGCTGGAAGAATGGTGATACTTGTGGGCTGCCCAGTGCAATTCTCGCTGATTTATTTTGATTTGCTGCAAAGTCACATTTCACTGCATGTTCCTTTGTACAGCAAATCTTTATTTATAACTGCAGTTTTTCACAAGGACATCTTGAATAGCTCTTCCCAATCCCATAACTTCTGCTACCTCAAAGAGCAAGCACAATGCACTAATGGGAAAGTCATCATCCAAAGAACCCAAACTTCAATGGATTCTTCAATCCTTAGTTGAGTGTCTTACAGCATAGAACAGCACAGCAGAGTACAGGTCCTTTGGCCTGCAATGTTGTGCTAGGCTACTCTAAGATCAATCTAACCCTCTCCTCCCACATAGCCCTACAGTTTTCCTCTTTTGCTCCCATTCCTGGAACTCCAATGGATAATAAAGACAGAGCCGTTTAAACTAGATTGATTTCCAGTGAGCCCTTACGCTTTTGATGGTTTTTTGAAGACCATTTTAATGCATTGTCATTTTCCCTCAAACAGTTACAAGCTTTACTGAGACCAGGCTTACATTATAATCTATCAAACTTGAGTCTGACCTGTTGTTGCCGTGTAGAAGGCAGGTTTTTTCCAACAGCGGGTGTCATGGTCAACATCAGCAATCTGGTCTTTCCATTCAGTTGATGTCTACTGACGTCCTCACTGAAAGATTAAATTGGTGATGACTGTCACTGCACATTCTCTGGGACTTTGATCCTCAAACCATTGCCATCAAGTAACACTGCTCCACAAACAATATCTGTTTAGTTGGTACTATATCAACAAATGAAACATGTGACCCAACAGGCCAGAAGGTGTTCCAATCTCAAGTCAGTTAAGCCAAATGCATTTTGTTCCTTTCCAGAGCGTAGTTGACCTGTGTGCCCTTCAAACGAGAACCGAGTCCTTTTCCTGGCTTTTCTGAAGGACAATGGTCCACGTTTTCTCCTTTAATGAAGGTTATTATCAATTATTGACCTCTCCCAGGAGATTATGCACCTTTCTCATGAGTCAGGGAGTGCATATATTGGACTGAATCTTGCTAGATATTGCCTGTGGTTCTGAATGTGAACAGTAGTAGGTCAGCGTCATCCAGCACAGAAAATTGGAAACTTGCAATATTGGGTTCAGTTCCGGTCACCTCATTATAGAGAAGATGTGAAAGCTTTACACAGGATGCAGAGGAGATATACCAAGATGCTGCCTGAATTGGAGGGAAAGCATTATGAGGATAGGGTGAATGAATTAGAGATTTCCTCTTTAGACTAAAGAAGAGTGAGAGGAGACTTGATAGAGATGTATAAGATGATAAAAGGCATAGATTAATTGGACAGCCAGAAACCTTTCCCCAAGGTGGGAATGGCTAATACCAAGAGGCATAATTTTAAAATGATTTGTAGAAAATACAGGTGGGTTGTCAGAGGTAAGGTTTTTACACCGAGAGTGGTAGGTACATGGAACGTGCTGTCAGGGATGATGCTAGAGGCAGATATATTAGGGATGTTTAAGAGATTTTTAAGTAGGCAGATGGACGATAAAAAATAAGTCTTTGTAGGAGGGAAAGGATAGAAGTGATCTTAGATTAGGTTAAAATGTTGGCACAACATCATGCACCATAGAGCCTGTTCTGTAATGTTCTATGTTCTATGCTCTGAAAGCCTATTTGGTCCACCATATCCATTAAGTACCTACCTGTACTAATCCCATTGACCAAGACTTGATCCATCATCAACTACAGCTGGACACACATGCACTTGCACAATGCAGATCCAAGACTAAGTAACAATCTTGGAAGGGTGTGTCTATCAGTCTCTCAGCTCACGGACTTCAAAATCTTGCTCATCGCTGTTAACCTGACTGTCTGGCTGTCCCTTCCTGATTTTTTTTAAACAATAGCTTTAATTAAACATTGGATCCAACCCTGGTAAATCCTTCCTTCAGCGATTAGTGCATAAGAACATGGGGGCATGGAGTATTATAGCGTAGAAACAGATCCTTTAAATCAATTTATCTATGACAACCAAGATGTCCTCCTGAACTAATTCCATTTGATGGCATTTGGCCCATTTCCCTCTGGGCCTATTTATCCATGTACCTGTCCAAATGTCTTTTAGGTGTTACAATTGTACTCGGCAGCCCCGCCCCCCCAAACCCATCCAGCTATAGGTTCCGCTGGTAGTTTGTTCCAAGTACCCACTGCCCTTTGTGTGGAAATAGGTGCCCCTTGGTCCCTTTTAAAACTCTGTTCTCTCACATCAAATTTCTATCCTCTAGTTTTGGACTATCCAACCCTGGAAAAAAGACCGTGAATGTCTACCTTTTCTTGCCCCTCATAATTTTATATACCTCAGTAAGACCATCAGGTTAAGGAGCAGAATTAGGCTATTTGGCCCACTGAGTCTGCTCCACCATTTTTAATCATGGCTGATCTATTTTTCCTCTCAGCCCCAATCTCCTGCATTCCCCCTATCCTTTCATGCCCTGACTAATCAAGAATCTCTCTCTCTCCCTCTCTCTCCCTCCCTCTCCCTCCCTCTCCCTCCCTCTCCCTCTCCCTCCCTCTCCCTCTCTCCCTCCCTCCCTCTCTCTCCGTCTTGTTTTTCGGCAGTTGGCACCCAGCTTAATGGTGCATTACTGCCACCTTCTGCTCCGGAGTATGCGATGGACTCACATTCTAAATCCCTTCACCCAATCGCACACATACACATACCCTAACCTACACTTTATCCTCCCCTTCCTCGTACCCTATTTCTGTTTATCCATCATATCCTATAAAAAACCCCTGTACCCCTTAAGAAAGCTAAAAATACCCTGACCTGTGTTCTCTCACCCATGCCCAGCAAGCCTTTTAATGTGAATTCCTGCATCCCCAATTCCCTTAGATTAATTCTCATAATCTCTCTCTGTATCCCATACTTGCTGCAACTCAGAACTACATGTTCTACTGACTCCTCTTCCTGACATTCCGCACACAATCCTGTCTGGTGTTTCCCTATCAATTTCAATGTTTGGTTTAGTGCACAGTGCCCCAGCCTTAACCTAGTCCACACAATTTCCTCTCTTCTGTATCTACTTCCTACCCTAGTACCTGCAACACTTTTTTGTATTTGATATAAGTACCTCCCTTTCCCCTCCCTGTCCCATCTTTCTTGCCACATTTGGTTAATTTTTTTCCAGATTACACACTTAACCTCTGCTTTACTGATACTAATGTGCATTTCTATATTTTCTTTCTTTATTGCCCTCTTTGCCAACTCATCCACCCTATCATTGCCCTTCACCCCTACATGAGCTGCAACCCATAGAAATTTAACCTGACCTCCCTGATTTGCAACTCTTGTGACTGACTGAGGGACTTCATGAAGTACATCTTGCCGGCTGTTTGAGTGAGAAGACCTTAAACTTGCTAGTACTGAAGATGAATCTGAGCATATCAACGCTTTGACTAGTTTAGTTTTCTCCACCCAATGCAACGCAACCAACACTACCATCACTAATCAAGAATCTATCAACCTCTGCCTTAAATACACATAAAGACTCAACCTCCACAGCTGCCTGTAGCAAGAAATTCCACAGATTCACTACTCTCTAGCTAAAGAAATTCCTCCTCATCTCCATTCTAAAACAATGCCCCCTCTATTCTGAGGTACTGTTCTCTGATTCTAAGCTCACCTGCATTGGAAACATTATCAAGGCGTTTCAACATCTGATAGGTTTCAAGTTGGTCACACCTCAATTAAGGTCAATTAAGATTGTTAATTAGGTCATTTAGGATCATCAATAAACCTCTGATGCTCCAGAGCCTATGCTTTAATTCATCCTGCAAGTTTAATATTCTAGCTGAAAAATTGCATCTCTCAACATGTGTCACTCCTTCACAGACACGTGGACACTGAACTAGGTATTCCCAGTATCTATGATTCATACTCAGGAGGAAGGAGATGATCATTGCTGACAACTTCCTCTTAGCCTTTTCTGAACCTCACTTCTGGGTGAAGAGGCAAAGCATTGTGTGTGCAATTCTAACCAGAATTACACAAAGGAACCGTTGGGCAGAGTAGTGGGAAACTAGCAAGAGCTGTAAGCAGACCTACTCCGGAATGCAATGCAAAAAGGTCTTGGAAAATTTCATGCCTGAACCTTGCTTTTTGCATTGGAATGCAAATGGGAAAATGAAGGCAAAACTGAGAAAAAGAAGCATTCCAGAGATCTCTGCATTGGAAAATGTTGAGACTGTTATGTGAAGTGTCTTCTAAACCTATTGTTGGCTTCCTGTCAAGATTATCTTGTGGGCAAGCATGAGGTTTTGCCCTGCTCTTAAGGTGACTTTTAAGGTCATCTTCCCATATAAGGCTCACACTAATAAGATTCTTTCACCATGAGAGCCAGCAGAGTTAAAACTGTAAGTCACCAGGAGCAGAATAGAAATGGAATGTGATTCAAACTTCAAGACTGTTTAATGTCATTTCCAGCTCACAAGTATAAAGGAAAACAAAATAATTCTTACTCTGGAGCCTATGCAGCAGAAATTCCAGGAGGCAAGTGGCCTTGAGGCGAAGAACATCTAACCACAAACTTCTTGCCATTTGCACAATTTGTTTTCTACATGGGGAGGTTTGATGTTCTTGTTGCCATTTGCACTATTTTTCTGTGTGGGAGGGGTTGATGTTGCTGTCTGGGCAATTTGATTTTTTTGTGTGGGGGAGGCTGTTGATCGTGTTGCCAATCTTGTTGCAGTCTGGCGTGATCTGTTGGCTTTTTGTACAAGGGTGTTGGGTTTTGATGTTCTTGCCATTTGCACAATTTGTTTTTTTTGTGTGGGGGAGTTGGTGTTTGTCTTTGAATGACACTCATTGTTTCCTTTGTTTCATGGCTTTCTGGAGAAGACAAATCTCTGTGTCGCATAGCGCATACATTGATAATAAATGAACCTTTGAACAAAAAAAAATAAAGAACACAATAATAAAAAAATGATAAAAATAATACATAAAAGAGATTATATACATCGATGCCATAGAACTGTAGCCTGCCCCACTTCCTTCACTTCTTACCTGCTGATCAGAGAGAACATATTTATTGTCTACAGACAGTGACCTGTTAAGCACTTCTAGGATTTTCTGTGTTCATTACTAATTTTATATGAAAAAATTAACTTCAGTATAGACTATTATATTCATAGCATCGTTATTCAGATCTCTTCAAACCTATGCTGTAATTTAGCACATCAGTATTCCCATGTATTTTTTCTTCTCTCCCTTGCACATGTTCCCTCCAAACTCTCCCCTTCTCTCCCCTTCTCTCTAGTTGAGTTGGTTAGATGTAAATGTAGATAATTCCACGGCTGTGCTAGCCTGCTGTGTTCCTCACATTGTGTGATCGGGATAGGATAGTCACACATCAGAGGGAATGCTAAAGGAAAACATTGTTCCTGTTCTTGTCTGTGGAAAAAAATATAACTGCAGCATTGAGTAGAGGGTGAATCTTGGCTCTTTTCTACCCCTTAGTAGTAGTAATGTGATCACTCGGGTCGAGTATGATGTTCTCCTCACAGGTTTTCTATTGGTGGGCTCTTGGACAGCTGTAGAGGCCAATCAGAGATCCACATATTCTGGTGCAGTGTGGGCAAGAGTAAGTGGTGGCTGTGGTTCGAGGTTGTGTCTTTTGGTTATTCAATCTCTCCCACAGCACCACAGAGGTTGATCTCATGTAGTGCAGCTTCCTCTTGAACAGATTTCCTCCAGGTGCATCTATTGAGTGCAATGTCTTCCCAGTTTTTAGATGTAAAGTTTGAATTTCTTCAGGCTGATTTTGATGTTATCTTTGAAGTGTTTCTTTTATCCACTAGGGGCTCACTGACCTTCCTTCAGCTGGGAGTAAAGGACCTGTTTGGGGAGACGTGAGTTGGGTATTCAGATGATATCATCTATCTATTGGATTTGGTATTCATCATGTTGGAGACGCTGTCTCCTCCAGTATGCTGGTGTGGAACTGAATCATGGATCACCTACCATAGACAACTGAAAGCTCTGGAATAATACCACAAAAGATTTTGAGGATCAGCGGAAGGGGAGATGCCCCTTGCCAACTTTAACTCAAATGCCTGAGTCCAATTAAACAATTCTATCCCACTTCCTAATCTTCAAAACCATCAAAACTGCAATCAAACTCGGGATCGGCTAGTGGAATAGGGACACTTACTGCTTCACCAGGCTTGGCCCTCAGGGACACCAGAACATCAGTATGCTCAAGCCTGCATGCACAAGAATGGTCTGGTTGACAAGCCAGCAACAGTGTACCTTCTGCAGCGGAAAAGGCCCAGAGTTCCCAGTCCCTACTGCCAGCTCACCTGAAGAACCAAATTCTCAGTGACACTTCATACATTTATTCAGCAGAAAATCTGTTCTGCAAAACAGGAAAGGTCCAGATAAAATGCATGTGCAGGAATTCATTACTGTCGCATGCTCGATTATAAGCAGCTGGAAGAGATTTTCTGGTTAAGCAATAATCATATTTTTTTGTAGAATGTATTGGCCTTTATTCATAGTGCAAGATTTATAAAATCAAAAAGGTCTGCAGTCCCAGGCACACAGGCTGCTGCACAGATTCTCATTGTCTGAGTTAGACAGTTTTTGATGGATAATGTGCATGAAGATTCACTTCCTGGTTTATTGTGGTCTGTTCAATATAATCCCTCTGCTCAGATTAAAGGTCAGCAACATGTAGCATCTTCCTCCACAGATACAACCTGGCCTTGTGGGTATCTCCAGCAGCCTCGTTTACTTCACATTTTTAACAGCTTCTATCTTCAGTAGCTTGCAGCTCCACCAGCCTGCCCAAGGCACCTCACCTTCGATCGATCTACGATTCCTATTCATCAACCTATTTACAACTCATTATCAGCCTGCTGTAACCTACTATTGCCCTGCCTGGGCCACTTCAACAACAACCAAAGGTCCTCATTGTTAGTCTGAAACTGTTCACTGTCAATCTCTCCTAAGCGCCTCACTAACTGATGCCTGAGGCTCTGACTGCCAAACGGTCCAGGACCTCTCACTGTCAATCTGTGCAAGGCCCCTAACTGTCAATTTATCTGAGACCCTCTCGTCTTCAATCTTATGAATATGCAAAAGTTGCCTTTTAGACTTCATTATTAGACCACACCTGAAAAATTGCTGAGGATCAGAATCAGGTTTAATATCACTGGTTTATATTGTGAAATGCGGTGATTCCTGGCAGCAGTGCAGTGAAGTACACAATAAAAAGCTATAATTTACAATAAGTATATACAATTAAAAAAATTCAGAAGAGCAGATCATCAAGTGGACTGAGGGATGTGTTCTCCTCTAACCTTTTGGTTTGATAATCTAGGGTGGAGATACATCTCTACCAAAGGAAGTGTAAAGGTGTTCCATCTCTCCTTAGCCTGCAGGTCACCCTTGGGCAAGGTGCAGCACCTGCTTAGCCCCCTGATCGGGGTCACGTGAAGCCAAAAGAGCAGGTGGTGGATGGGCTGTGTGAGCAGCTGGTGATACAAGACCTGGTTATGTGACCACTGACACCAGACGGACAGTCTCTGAAGAGTACTGATAATGGCTGGGCTCACCCGTCTTGTAAAGACACTGCCCAGAAGAAGGCCATGGCAAACCGCTTCTGCAGACAAAATTACTAAGAACAACCATGATGATGGAAAGACCATTATCACCTGTGTCATACAGTGTAAAGAGCGAGTGAATCTACCCTTATCACTCCAAGTTCTAGATTTGTTAATTATCTCAAATGCCTCTCCAAACTTTTATATGAAGCTAACTCACGACAACTGTTTCCAATTTAAACAGCTATTGGTTTTCTTTTGCTGTGGATGGTAATTGACTTGCCATATGTTTTAATTTCCTATAGGTCATAGATTAAGGCAATGGTCAGACTGCACTTGGAATATGGTGAGCAGTTTTTCGTTCCCTTATCTAAGAAAGGCATTGCAGGCATTGAAGAGGGTCTAGAGGAAGTTCACCCGAATGATCCCGGAAATGAAAGGGTTAATGTATGAAGCGCATTTGATGGCTCTGGGCCTGTATTTACTGGAATTTAGAATAATGAGGAGCAATCACATTGAAAACTATCAAATACTGAAAGGCTGAGACAGAGTGGATATGGAGAGGATGTTTCCTATAATGAGGAAGTCTAGGAGCAGAGGGCACTGCCTCAGTATAGAAAGGCATCAATTTAGAACAGATAAGAAGAAATTTCTTTAGCCAGGAGGTGGTGAATCTGTGGAATTTATTGCCACAGATGGTTGTGGAGGCCACGTCATTTGATATACTTAATGCAGAGGTTCATAGCTTCTTGATTAGTGAAGGTATCAGTGGTTTGGGGGAGAAGGCAGGAGAAAAGGATTGAGAGGAATAATAAATCAGCCATGGTGGAATGACAGAGCAGACTCAATTGGCCGAATGGCCTAATTCTGCTCTGATGTCTATGGTCTTATGGTGATTATGCATTAAAAAATGCATAACAATTTAAAAAAACACAGATGACAGCACTGATGTAAAATCAACTTTAATAAAGTAATTCTAAAGCTTCATTGATGCATATTTAATGTTGTGTTTTTAATAAAATACAAAAATAAATCCAGCATTAATCCATTTATGGTTTCAATAAGTGAATTAACATTTTCACCAAACTAAAAGAGGATATCGTCAATCTTTCTTAACAAGTTATCAACAGAGATTTCCAAAATGCCGTCATCCTTGGCTGTAAAAGATGAGCAGCATTTCAACTAAAACTTGCTGAGGTTTCACTTTTAAAACCCAGGCTGCATTAACTTCTGATAGATGTTACCAGCAGTCAGAAATGATTCATACAAAAATAAAGAACTCAGACTGTTTGTCAGAGTCAAAACCCAAATCAGTCAAGTATGCTTTTGAAAGCTTTAAATAACTCAAGAAGAATAAATCAGGAGAGCTCTATGAATTGCACCTTAACAGGTCATAGCTGTTGGCTCTGCAACTACTTCTAAGATTTACGGCAAAGGTACTCAATCCAAGGAGAAGTAATCCCTATATCATTAAAGCATTTTAATGCTACTGAATCACATTGTCAAAATAAACAGTGTGTAGTAGACACCATACTAAAAATCATTCTGTAGAACACTATGATGAAGAAACCCTTCATCCCACACATTGTGCCAAGTTAATTAAGCTAGTAGATAGATAGAAACTTTATTAATCCCAAAGGAAATTACAGTGTCACAGAAGCATTACGAGTGCACAGATATACAAATATTAGAAGAAAAGTAAGAAAGAATAAAATAGGTCACCTTAAAAATAAGATGTACAAGATTTACAAGTCAAAGATTATAAGATTTGCGAGATTTCCAAGTCCACACTGATAAGATGGTACTGCAAGAATTGCCATAATATTATACAGTAACAAGTGCACAATCACACTGTCCAGATAAGAAGTAATGGTAGCATTGCATAGTATCGGACCCACTGCAATTTGCCTATCGCCACAATAGATCAACGGCAGATGCAATCTCAATAGCTCTTCACGTGGCTTTACACCACCTGGACAACACAAACACCTACGTCAGGATGCTGTTCATTGACTATAGCTTAGCATTTAATACCATCATTCCCACAATCCTGATTGAGAAGTTATAGAACCTGGGCCTCTGTACCTCCCTCTGCAATTGAATCCTGTGCGGATTGGTGAAAACATATCCTCCTCACTGATGAACAACACTTGTGAACCTCAGGGGTGTGTGCTTAGCTCACTGTTCTACTCTCTCTATACCCGTGACTGTGTGGCTAGGCATAGCTCAAATATCATCTATACATTTGCTGCTGATAAAATCATTGTTGGTAGAATCTCAGGTGGTGACAAGAGGGCGTACAGGAGTGAGATATGCCAACTGGCGGAGTGGTGCCGCAGCAACAGCCTGGTACTCAACGTCAGTAAGACGAAAGAGCTAATTGTGGACTTCAGGAAGGGTAAGACAAAGGAACACATACGAATCCACATAGAGGGATCAGAAGTGGAGAGAATGAACAGTTCAAAAGTACCTGGGCGACTGAACCTGGTCCCAACATATCGATGCAGTTATAAAGAAGGCAAGACAGTGCCTATACTTCATTAGGAGTTTGAAGAGATTTGGTATGTCAACAAATACACTCAAAACCTTCTATAGATGTATTGTGGAGAGCATTCTGACAGGCTGCATCACTGTCTGGTATGGGGGGAAGGGGGGGCTACTGCACAGGACTGAAAGAAGCTGCAGAGGGTTGTAAATTTAGTTGGCTCCAACTTGGGTACTAGCCTGCAAAGTACCCAGGACATCTTTAGGGAGCGGTATTTCAGAAAGGCAGCGTCCATTAAGGACCTCCAGCACCCAGGGCATGCCCTTTTCTCACTGTTACCATCAGGTAGGAGGTACAGAAGCCTGAAGGCACACACTCGGCGATTCAGGAACAGCTTTTCCCCTTGTATCCGATCCCTAATGGACACTGAAACTTTGAACACTACCTCACATTTTTAATATATATTATTTCTGTTTTTGCACAATTTTTAATCTATTCAATATATGTATACTGTAATTGATTTATTATTAATTTTTTCTTCTATATTATGTACTGCATTAAACTGCTGCTGCTAAGTTAACAAATTTCATGATACATGCCGGTGATAATGAACCTGATTCTGATTCTGGTATTGTGATAGAAGGGTATGGTAAACAGAGCTAAACAGATCTTAAACAGAGCTCTGGGCCTAACCAAACTATCCTTTCTGTCTACACAATGCCCAAATCCTTCCATTCTCTGCATATTCATGTGTCAATCTAACAGCCTGTTAAACGTGTCTGTCATTTTTGCCTCCACTACCCCTCTGGCAGTGCATTCCAGGTACTAATATACTGTACAGTTAAGGGAAGCAAACTTCAGCTCGTCAGGCTTTCTAATCAGCACTGCAATTCATTTGTACTGTGGTTGATCTGTACCTTAACTTCATTAGTTCTGGATATCTGTATAACTTTGTCAAAGAAAAGAAATCTATCATTCTCAGTTTTGAAATTTTTAACAGATGCCCCCAGACCTTTTGAGGAGGTAAGGGTCCAGATTTCAAAGTCAAAGTAAATTTATTGTCAAAGTACATGTATGTTACTATATACTACCTTGGGGTTCATTTTGTTGCAAGCATTTTCAGGAAAATAAATACTGTAGAATTTATGAAAAACTACGCACAAAGGTTGACAAACAATCAATGTACAAAAGAAGACAAAATAAGCAAATAAAATATAAATTATACTGAGAACATGAGCTATAGACTCATAAGTTATAGTGTCCTTGAAAGTGAGTCTGTAGGTTGAGATCAGTTCAGAATTGAGGTAAGGAGTTATGCACGTGGTTCAAGGGTCTAACATTATTAATAATTAATATTATTAGTATTAATTGATATTATTAACTATAGGTACAAATATTAATACTCTGTTTATGCAATTCTCTCTCTGCCAGAACTGAAATGTTGTCTTGATTTCTTTCCATACAGATGCTGCCTGACAAGTTGAATTTTTCCAGTGTTTTCCAAGTTTTCATTCAGATTTCCAGCATCTGTAGTTTTTGTGCTTTTCGATCTTTTATCATTTTGATTCATTCCATATGATATCAAGTAATGACTGAATACAACAAAGACCTTGGACCAAACAGCATCCTGGTGCTATCAAGCTATGCTCTGGAACAAGCTAATCCATGTGAGTAGAGTTACCACATTGGCTATGTTATCTGGCAATGTGGAAAACAGTCCAGTTTTATCCTTTTCACAAAATGTGTGACAGATCCAAACAGGCTTATCACCTCCCAGCTGGTCTACTCTCCCTCCAAACTCATGATTATTCAGGCTCTGCTCTCCCAGCCCTGATAAAGGGCCGCGGCCCGAAACATCGACTGTTCATTTCTTTTCCCTAAGGAGGAGAAGGCAGCAGGCTCGTGGGAGAATCACCACCTAGATGCTGCATACCAGCATAACGTGAAAATATATCACATTCCCTTCACCACCTTTAGGCCCAAACCCTACAGTTCTCTACACAGCTGTGTAGTGGGTATCTTCAAGGAGGCAGCTCACCACCACCTTCTCAAGAGCAATTAGGGCGATGCTCACCTCCCAAAAATGAATACACTTACAATAGAAAGTATTTATTACTGTACATACACGTGATCAATGAGCTTAATAATAATTGATGGTTTAGGGGACCGTGCCACTCCCACTTGCACACATACTTGGAATCTGAACCCAAATTTGAATCTCTTGTCTTTGATAACCTTTTATAACTGGTTGTGAAGAAATATAATCTGATTCAACAAGATTCCTGATCCCAGATCAAATACTGAATATCTGTAAGTTCACTTGTTGTTACTATACAGGAAACTTGATTCAAACAGACCACTTCAAGCTTGGTCTAAACATTCCAAATTTGTCCAGATTTATTGCTCATCCCTTGACTAATAACTAGTTCATTGACAATGTTAAAAGATGATAGTACTAGCAACGCACACAAAATGCTGGAGGAACTCAGCAGGCTAGGCGGCATCTGTGGAAGAAGGTACAGTCGACGTTTCAGGCTGAAACCCTTCAGCAGGACGGATGATAGTAGTATATATTTTAGAAATCATATTATTTCCCTTCAGAATTAAGTTATGTTTGGCTCAATTGCTGAATGGATGAGTGATTGAGTGACAGTAGTAGATATTTATAGATTTTAACAACACACACAAAATGCTGGTGGAACGCAGCAGGCCAGACAGCATCTATAGGGGAAGCACTGTTGACTTTTTGGGCCGAGACCCTTCATCAGGACAAAGATAGATTGTCATTTTTTTATACAACTTACAGACAGCCCAAATGAATTCCAATTCAGGAATAAAATAGCAGTGCACATTCAGATTCAGTGTCTGTCTTAAATATATGTAAAGTTTTTAAATGTTTCTGAAGGAACCTAAACATTGTTAAACTCACTTGTGATGATTGTTCCCCCCGCGGCATGTCACATGACATGGCCAATCATGGTATTTCCATGACCATTATTGTTCTTGGCAAATTGTTCTACAAAAGTGGTTTGCCATTGCCTTTTCTGCACAGTGTCTTTACAAGATGGGTGACCCCAGTCATTATCAATACTCTTCAGAGATTGTCAGTGGTTACATAATCAGGACTTGTGATGAGCACCAGCTGCTCATACGACCATCCAGCACCTGCTCTCATGGCTTCACATGACCCTGATCAAGGTGGGGGGATGCTAAGCAGGTGCTACACCTTACCCAAGGGTAACCTGCAGGTTAGCGGAGGTAAGGAGTGCCTTACACCTCCTTTGAATCTGAATTGACTTTATTACTTACATCCTTCATATACGAGGAGCAAAAATCTTTACGTTACGTCTCCATCTAAATGTGTAATTTATAGTAATTTATAATAAATAATATGTACAACAGGATACTCAATATAACATAGAAATACAGTTGTGTCAACATTGAATTAAGCAGTCTGATGGCCTGGTGGAAGAAGCTGTCCTGGAGCCTGTTGGTCCTGGCTTTTATGTTGCGGTACCGTTTTCTGGATGGTAGCTGCTGGAACAGTTTCTGGTTGGGGTGACTCGGGTCCCCAATTATCCTTCGGGCCCTTTTTACACACCTGTCTTTGTAAGTGTCCTGAATAGTGGGAAGTTCATATCTACAGATGTGCTGGGCTGTCTGCACCACTCTCTGCAGAGTCCTGCGATTGAGGGAGGTACAGTTCCCATACCAGGCAGTGATGCAGCCACACAGGATGCTCTCAATTGTGTCCTTACAGAAAGTTCTTAGGCTTGGTAGAAATGTATCTCCACTCAAGATCCATACAGTATACTATTAATGAAATAGTTAATTAGTTTAATTAATTTAAAAATGGATGAGGTTATACTATACATCACAGTATCTATAATTGTGTGATGTGTAATATGTTTATATTTGAACTTTTTCATCCATTATTTAAATAGTGAGACCACAGTTTTTCACAACTATATTAATGTAGATAGGATAACATTTTAAAATGTATAGATAACACAAAATGCTTGGAAGTGTGGTAAATGATAAATAGGACAGTAACTTGCCACGAGGAGGCACAGATTTGTGAAGTGTTAGTGCAAAAATGAAGTGATTCAGTTTGTCAGAAATTATAAGGAGAGACAATATAGACTTCATGACCAAGTGTAAATAATTCACAGGAACACAGGAAAGTAGGAACATAAAACCTTGAAAATGATAGGGTGTACTAAAACAGTAGGAAGTTAGATGGAAACCTGGGATTCATAAGCAGGAATGTATATAGACATAGAATATTAAAAGCAGTAAAGTTATGTTGAACCTGTATAAAATACTGATTAGACCTTAGCTGTGCTTCATTCAAGTCATCCATTTCCCTTATGGATGTGAATATTTAAAAAATAGTTCCAGGTGTAAATGTTAACTGGAAATTCTGTGTTTGTTCTCCCAGGAGTAAGCATTCAGTAGACATGTAGTGAAATGTACAAGAGTATGATTGGCTTAATTAGAATAAGTTGAAAGGTGTTTTCTTGTTTGGATGTTTTGAACTTCGAGTAAAATCTATTAGGGTAATAAGAGATAAAATTTACTTGGGAAGTAAATATCTGTGGAAACAGAATCAATTGGTGCACTCATGAAGGAATTGGAGAGTTTTGGGGACAGAATATGCTCCAGGTCCATGGGAGAGTAGAATCATAGGATTAGATTAGTCTTGGAGGTTGCAAGCAGAGGATCAATGTACCACAACATTGTGCTTTCTTCTATCTTGAAACTCTCCTATGCCCCTTACAGGCAGAGTATTTCACATCACAACAACATGCTGAGGAAGAATAAATCTGTTCACCCAGAGTTGGTTTTTTTTGGACCCAAAATCAGTGATCGTAATGAATGGTGCAGAAGGTCTGGAAGGCTGAATCACCTGCTTCTGCTCCTGTGGTGTTACGGTTCTAAAAATGGAACATGCTCAGAAAATGTGCCAGTTATTGTGGCCTTGAAACAGCTTCAACAAGGCAACGACCAACTCTTCGCCAAAGGATATTCTGAGAAAGACCACACCCTGTACGGTGGTTACTGCTTTCACTAGAAACATTCCTCACTCTGTTCTCTGAAATCTTTCCAAAGTATACAATTCATAGGAACTCATTTGGAGGATTTGTATGTTAGGAACTGGATCAAGACTGCAGTGTCATTTATAAAGATACACTTCTGTGTGTTGATGTGAGTAACTTTATTAGTAACTCAACCTGCTGATAGATTGAATTTATCATAAATCTGGCTTAAATGACTGTTATAACTGAGGAATTTCTTTAGCTAGAGACTGATGAATCTGTGAAATTTGTTGCCACAGGCTGTGGGGGCCACGTCATTAGGTAGATTTAAGGTATGAAGGGTTACGTGGAGAAGGCAGGAGATTGGGGCTGGGAGGGAAATGAATCAGACATGCTGAAGCAGTGGAGCAGACTCAATGAGCCAAATGACCTACCTGCTCCTGTAACTTATGGTCCTATTGTCATCTTCTGATTATGTGGGGATTCAGTGAAATTTCTACACAGAGCAAATGAACAGGGAGGTAGTTCTTCCAAGATGATTAACACTAAGTGTTGTCTTTGTTTACATGAAGTCTAGGATTTTATGTCTAATCCACTTACACACGAAGAGGGATTGGGAGATTGTTGTGATTAATATTCTGATGTTTTTATATAGTAGATAGGGAGAAACTGCGTCCATTAGTAGGGCAATAGTGAAGGTGAAGCCAGAGATATTGAGTCAAAAAAGCTCTAGGTGAACAGATTTATTTTTTCTCAACATATTGCCTGTAAGAATGATAGGTGAGTTTCAACCATGATTTACAGACGAGATTCACTAAATATATTTTTGTGTAGCAATATGTCCCCTGATTTTATTCTATTAAGTATGGGGATATTGAAGGCAAGATCCTCACTTCCCTACTATAAAGAAACTTTAGAAAAAAAAGAAACTTTATAAAAAAAACTTTAGAAACTTCTTCACACAGAGAGTGGTGAATCTGTGGAATTCTCTGCCACAGGAAACAGTTGAGACCAGTTCATTGGCTATATTTAAGAGGGAGTTAGATATAACCCTTGTGGCTAAAGGGATCAGGGAGTATGGAGAGAAGGCAGGTACAGTGTTTTGAGTTGGATGATCAGCCATGATCATACTGAATGGCGGTGCAGGCTCCAAGGGACGAATGGCCTACTCCTGCACCTATTTTCTATGTTTCTATAAAGCACACCTACTGACCACAGTACCGGGAGCTGACCTAACTTTGTAACCACTTCATCATAAAAGCAGTAACTGTGACATGCTGTTGCATAACCCACTAAAATCCAACCCAATAAAGAGTCTTGACCTGAAACATTGACTCTTTATTCCTTTTCGTAAATGCTGCCTGGCCTGCTGAGGTCCTGCAGCATTTTGTGCGTATTACTCCAATAAAATCCTTCTGCATTCCAGACCCTAACCAATACCTTGGAAACCTCAAGGAGCAGCTTCACCTCATCCAAAGTACTGCTGCTGATTGGCAGGCTCCATGAAGCTATGCTCTCTAATTAGTTCCTGGGTGTCAGCATCTCAAAGGATCTACCCTGGGTCCAAAATATTGATACAGTCATGATGAAGGCCCAGCAATGCCAATTACTTAGTAGGAGTTTGAAGAGATTTGGTATGTCACAAAAACTCTAGCAAATTTCTAGAGATGTCCCGTGGAGAGCATCTAACTGATTGCATCACTGTCTGGTATGGAGGCACAAATCTACATTATTGAGGCTGTAGAATGTTGCAAACCCAGCCAGCCCATCATGGGCAGAAGCCTCCCCTCTACTGAAGATATCTTCAAAAGCTTCATTAAGGACCCTCATCATCCTCTTCTCATTACTACCAGCAGTGAGGAGGTATAGGAGCCTCAGGAGGCTCTCAATGTTTTAGGAACAGCTCCTTCCCCTCCACCATCATATTTCTGATATGTCCGTGAACCCACGTACACTACCTGAACATTCCTCTTTTGCTTTATTTATTTTATTTTAATTGTAATTTACAGTAATTTTTTTATCACTTGCACCGTACAGCTGCCATGAAACAACAAATTTCATGATATATACATCAGTGACTCTGATACTGTTTTCAGATTCCACAGCAATGCCAGATTAAAATTCATGTTCTTGTATTCCAATCACTTCATTGCCCTAATTCCATCACCCCATTCCTCCCCTCATTTAGTAATCCCTTGCTAGCCAACAGGTATCTCTGCATTCTAAAACATAGCTTCTTCCCTGAATTCCTTCAACTTTCTATGCAAACCAAAAGGAGAGTATTGGGAAGGAATGGACTTTGATTGCCCTAACATCAACCCAGAGACAAGGTGTAGAGAGATCAAGATTCCTAAATCACATTGAAGACAATGTGAGGAGAGGGAGACGGGGGGGGGGGGGGGGGGGCGGGGGCAAGCAATCAATTCTGAATTTAGTTTTAGTGAATGCTTGGGCAAACAAAAGGAGTTTTGGTGGCAGGGCATTTTTGTGGTTGTGGTCACGATTCGATTAGATTGAGCATATTGATGGAGAAAGAAAAGATACAATAAAATATAAGGCACTAAATTTGGAAAAGGCCAGAAGTCCAGGCAAATTAAGTATAAGACTATTACAGGAAGCAAAAGAAGAACTGGCTGGTATTAGCAAATAAAATCAAGGGTGGGCACAGGACTATATTTGTCAATGTGGAGCTGAAAGCAAGTTTGTAAATCTGGTGGAGCAAAGGAGGTTGGGAATGGGGAGGGTTAGCGCGGGTGCAGACACACCCGGCCCTGAGACTTCAGGCAAGGCTATTTGATTCCAAACAACTGGTTTATTGATCATGACAGAATGTCTTTCTGATGCTTCCTACTTCCTCCCCTCTCCCTTCCACCTTTCCCACCACTGTTTCCCTTTCCCTGCCCTCTTCCCACTCTCAGTCCACAACAGAGACCCATATCAGAATCTGATTTATCGTCACTCATATACATCATGAAATTTGTTTTTTTATTTTGTGGCAGCAGTACAGTGCAATTCATAAAATTACTACAATACTGTGCAAAATTCTTAGGCTTCCTAGCTACTATTATATATACATACACCTAAAGCTTTTGCACAGTGCTGTACATTCCCTCCCCCCCCCCCCCCAAGACTATATGAATTTCCTCCAGGTGCTCTGGTATCTTCCCACATTCGAAGGACGTCCGTTTAGGGTTAGTGAGTTGTTACATTACCACCAGAAGCATCACAACACTTGTGGGCAGCCAGGCACAATCCTCGCTGATTTGATTTGATGCAAACAATGTATTTCACTGTATGCTTCAATGTACATGAGACAAATGAAGCTAATCTTTAATCTATCATCTCAAGGAATATCTGAGATCACTAGATGCATAAAGGTTTTGAAAACAATCAACACCCTGCTGTAACTTTAAAGACTGATGGTTAGAACTAGCCACAAATCTAGCTAAACTGTTACTCTATAGTTGCAACATTAGTGCCCACCCAACAACGTAAACAATTGTCCAACATGCTCTCTCAACACAATGTAGGACAAATCCAGTCTGGTTAATTATCTGACTGTCAAGTCTAAGCAAAATGACAGGTGCTGTCAGCAACAATTCTATCAATTGGCACTTGCTCCTCAAAAATATCCTCATTGGTGTCCATTTTGGTGTGCTTCAGGTGGACATCACAGGCTTGGCCCAACATAGCAATTAGAGCCAGAGCAGACTTAATGTCCTCAAGCTGGGAATGCCCTTAACATTAAGGCAACATTTGACCTTGTGTGGTATGAAGTTTTGGGCTCCTTATCTTAGAAAGGATATACTGACATTGAAGAGGGTTCAGAGAAGATTCACGAAAATGATTCCAGGAATGGAAGTTCACTGTATGAGGAACATCTGGCAGCTCTTGGGCTGTATTCCCTGGAGTTCAGGGGAATGATTCAAGATTCAAGATTCAAAAACTTTATTGTCATTCTAACCGTACATCAGCTCTGCAGGGCAGAATGAGACAGCATTTCCCAGGAGCAGTGCAATCATAACATAACAAGTGCAATACTAAATAATAAACATAACAATAAATAGTAAAAACACAACAGCCACATGTCAGTTAAAAACAAGTTATAAGTGTCCAGTGCAAGTTAAAAGTGTCCAAAGTTAAAAGATGGGGGATCTCATAGAAACATTCAAAATGCTAAATGGCCTGAACAGATTAGATATGGTAAAGTTATTTCCCATGGTAGGGGATTCTAGGACAAGAGGGCCTGACTTCAGGATTGAAGGATGTCCATTTAGAACAGAGATGCAGAGAAATTACTTTAGCCAGAGGGTGGTAAACCTTTGGAATTTTTTGCCACGAGTGACTGTGGAGGCCAAGTCACTGGGTGTATTTAAGGCAGAGATAGATAGGATCTTGATTATCCAGGGCGTCAAAGGGTATGGGGAGAAGGCAGGGGAGTGTGGACGATTGGAAGAATAATATCAGCCCAATATTGAATGGTGGAGCAGACTTGATGGGCTGAATGGCCTACTTCTGCTCATATATCTGATGATCTTATAAAGGTCCTGGTAAGATTGACATCAATGGGCATCAAGGGGAAAACATTCCAATGGCTAGAGTTATATCACACAAAGGAAGCTGAGTTTAATGTTATGGAGTGGTTGGGCACATAAAAGGAGTTTTGGTGGTGGGCATTTTTGTGTTTGTGGCCATGATTTGATTAGATTGAGCATATTGATGGAGAAAGCAAAGATAAAATATAATATAAGGCTTTAAATTTGGAGTGTGGCAGGGTAGCATAGGTAGCTGTTAGTGCAATGCGTTACAGCATTAAAGCGCCAATGAGCCAGGTTCAGTTCCCACTTCTATCTGCAAGGGGTATGTGTATTCAACCCGTGACCACTTCAGTTTCCTCCAGGTGCTCCAGTTTCCTCCCACATGCCAAAGTACCATATCTTAGTAGGTTAATTGCTGACATGGTGTAACTGGGTGGTGTGGCTTGTTGGGACACGAGGACCTGTTACCATACTGCATCTCTAAATAAATAAAAAATGTTGACATATGCAAATACATACACAGACAGGCTAGTTGGCAGAAAAATGGCAAATTGGAACAATCAGAGAAGTTTGAGATAATACGCTTAAGGTTGTTCAGTAATCTAGACAATACATGATAAGACCATAAGACATAGGAGCAGAATTAGGCCATTCAGCCCATTGAGTCTGCTCCACCATTCCGTCATGGCTAATCCCAGATCCCACTCAACCCCATACACATATATGATAGTATGGCAGAACAGAAGGACCTTAAAATACATTTTGAATTTTGAACTTGGAATAAATTTTAAAAATAGCAGGAGAGGTTGATAAGTTGATTAAAATACCTACAGGAAATATTCCTTTCTTTGCTGAGATTATCAATTATAAAGTTGTGCATAATACTAAGTGTAGTGCAGTTACAATGAAGATAAAACTACACTGGAAATGATGCAAAAAAGATTAACATGAAATTTCAAGTGCTGTATTTATCTTTGGGAATAGATTGAATGGACTGGAGTTGCTTTCAGCGGAACAGGGGAAGCAAGGAGGAGACATAATTGAGGTTATTAACTTATGAAGGATCTAAATGCAGTAAATAAGAGGAACTTGATCCCTTGCAGAGGGGTGAAATACCAGAAAATATTTCTTTAAAGTAATAGGATTAGAATGGAGTTTAAGAAAATATTTTTCACCTGGACTGTCTAGACTCAGTGCCCAAGGTGGTGGTGGAGCCAGAAAGCACCATTATATTCAAAGTATACTTGAAATCTTGTGACCTGAAGGACTGAGGACCTAGTGCTGGAAAATGGAATCAGACTAAGTAACTCTCTTTCGACGCACAGACATGATGAGCTGATTGACTTCCTTCAATGTTGAGAACAAGATATATTTATGTATTTTATATCTCTAGGCCTCTTCTATTCATTATTTTAGATTTTCCTTAAAGCCTCCTTGACCACAGGATTAACAAAAAAATTCTAGTATTCTACATTGGGTCATAAAACAGGCCATTTGGCCCATCTAGTCCATGCTGAACTATTAGACTGCCTAGTCCCAACTACCTGCACCCAGACTGTAGCCCTCCATACCTCTCCTGTCCATGAACCTATCCAGATTTCTCTTAAATGGTGAACTCAAACCCACATCCACCATTTCATCTGGCAGTTCGTTCCACACTCTGACCACCTTCTAAGTGAAAAACAATTCCCCCTCATGTTCCCCTTAAACATTTCACCTTTCACCCTTAACCCATGTCCTGTAGTTCTAGTCCCATCCAACCTCAGTGGAAAAAGTATACCTGTAGTCTGATTGAATCAATTGTTGTCTGACTTTGTAATGATGAAATGATCCCTTCATCTTCGTTCTGATTGCCTTGCTATGTTTTTCCTATGTTTCCACTATTCATAATTTTATCTCTACCATCTAAATTCTGCCTCATATGTTTACATCTGTTCCCTGAGCAATACCTTAAAAATAAATGTGCCACTGTTATTTTAAACAAGCACATTAATTTAATTAACAGGAGAATATCTCCAGATGCTGGAAATCCATGTAACACACACAAAATGCGGGAAGAACTTAGCAAGCCAGGCAGCATCTATGGAAAAGAGTACAGTCGACGTTTCAAGCTGAGACCCTCCGACAGTTTTTGTGTGTTACATTAATTACATTAACTAATTGTGCTTCCATTATAAAACAGAATTAAAGAAAACATTGCATTAATTTTGATAACCTCAGGAATCAATAAGGTACTTTAAAAAGCAGAATAGTTGAAATATAGGAAACATGGGAGCCAAAGTATATCAAGCAAAGTCCCACACAATGTATAGTGAAAGTCATCTGTAGTTAATGTGTAACTAGATGACTATCATTCAAGATCAGTCAATATTTATTTGCATATTAAGGAAAATTCTCCTTTATATTATTACCATGGATTTTGGATCTTTGACTGAGAGGACAGGATTAATATATTATTGATTTAATATATTATCTCTACCCATGAAGATCGAGAGGGGCACAAATTCGACTGGGCATCGGGCAAAAGCCATGACACAAACATAAATGCAGCATGCAAGAGAATTCCAAGAAGCATGATTTTCCGTGAACAATTCTGTAACTGGACGTGTTGACCTCAATCCTGCTTATGAACCAATGAGGGCAAAATTCCAGACCACACCACACGAAGTTCGACATGCAACGAATCAGTGAAGGATTTCCTCCATACATTACGAATGAGTTTCATAATGATGACCAATCAGCTGATTGACAAGTATTCAAAGGCCCAAGCATTCAGAGGACACATCACAATTAACAGCGCACTGTAATAGAATGTTTGCAAGTAAATCGCCAAGATCAGAGAACAACTCAACCAAACCATATGATCTAAAAATAACACTACATTGCACATTTCAGAGCTCTCAGCTTGCTTCAGTAGCGAGTCTTGAATAGTTGCTGAACCACTAAAATAAAGTGGCATTAAATAAATGGCATGCTACAGCAGAAAATGACTGTGAACAGAATAGAGAGGTGCATCATGGTAAATGGACCTTAACATCAGCACATCTTTTTATTCTTCGCATGGTCTCTCAATGGGGCAGATGGGGCCAACAAGCAACATCTATGAATCAAGACTGAGCAGATGTAGCGTCTCAGATTGGTCCTACAACATGCCGATTAATTTTGATTCCGGTGCAGCGCCTGGGAGCTTGTGATCCGAATTTGTGTTTCCAAATAAACGGTGTTGAAGTGGCTTCTCCTTAATGTGGGTTAATGTGGGTGGCGGGTTTCACACCCACATCCTGCCCCGAATAAAATCAGCAACGCTGTCCTAACCATGGACTCATCTGGCTTTCACCATAATTTTACAACACATTCCCTCTATTTAGCTTCACACGAAAGTTTTTTTTGAAATTATGAAGACTTATTTCAAAAATAAAAGAAGTTAGTTTTCCTCTTCCTTCCTTGCACAGCTCCCCCACCCTCTTGCCTCACCCCACCCACTCACGTCCGCTCCATACATCTCACAAAATAGCACATGTAAAATATAAATAAAAAGGAACAGTCTTTACCTCCAGTCGCAAGTGTGGCAGAAATGTGTGGATAGCTGCGGTTGTTTGGACATCTGGAGAGCAGAATGAGCTGCCTGGGCACGTGAGTATGTGTGTATGTCTCTGCCACATCTTGGTAATGACACCCTCCTGCAGATTCCTGTCCTATAAAACTCCCGCAATATCTCTGCAATGTCTGCTCATATTTTTCCCATATGTACGCAATAGTTAGATCAGTGAATGTGACCAGACATCAAATGCACACTACAGTCTGCACAAGGCTCCAATAGTGCTATCTACTTGAGGGGAGTTCCCTTCTTAAACAATTCTGCCTAGAGTTTGGGCTTCCTTCTCCCTAGCCCTTTTTGAAACCTGTAACCTGAGTGCCACAGTAGCAAGGTGGTTGGCACGACGCTATTCAAGCTCGGGGCATTCCGGAGTTTAGAGTTCAATTCTGGCACCGTCTGTACGTCCTCCCCGCAGAACGTGGGGGTTTTCTCTGGTTTCCTCCCACAGTCCAAAGACGTACCGGTAGATGGATTGGTCAGTGTAAATTGTCCTGTTTAGGATTAACCAGGTTTGTCAGGGGTTGTTGGAGCAGTGCGCCTCAAAGGGCAAACTCCATACTGTATCCCTAAATAAATAAGACAGACCGCTACAGGAGCCTTGAAAAACAACCAGCTGTGAAATTTTAGTCTATCCAACATTCTGTACAGAAATTCAGGACATATTCTGAGGCATTTTTAAATAAATATACGATGCAGTTAATAGAATATATTATTTTCCGATTTCAGATTCAGAAATATATATCACATGTACATCAAAACATACAGTGAAATGCTTCATTTGAGTTAGAAAACACACACAAGGATAGGCTGGGGGCAGCCCACAAGCGTTACCGTATATCCTGGTGCCACCTGTGTTCACTAGAACAACACAGAACACATTAGAGCAGAAGACAACTAACAACAAGACAGCCAAAGAAGCCCTGTTCATCCCTCCCACCCACTCACCAATGAGCTGAAACACTAAATCTGAACCTGAATCCAAGACTTATCTGCAAGTCACTGCATAAATGCAAACACTGCTAAACACCCGATAAATATTCTATCTATTGAGTGAGTTGCAGCTATTTTACTTTTCTTCTTGTTCATTTGAAGACTTATTTTCTCACTTAGCCATCATTGCCTTGAGTAAAAATCATACCAGTACAAGACTAGATTGAATGATTGGGAATGTGGTTAATATGGTAGAAAATACGTCAGTCATGCTAACTATCAGTGACTACACAAAAAAAAACCATGAAATTACACTCAGGGACCACTTTATTAGATGCACCTGTACACCTGCTCTTTAATGTAAATATCTAATCAGCCAATCATGTGGCAGCAACTCAATGCATAAAAGCATACAGACGTGGTCAGGAGGTTCAGTTGCTGTTCAGAGAAAACATCAGAACGAGGAAGAAATGTGTTTGAATTGACTTCGATTGTTGAATGAGCGTTGGTGCCAGAAAGAGTTGTTTGCATAATCTCAGAAGCCAGCTGATCTCTTGGAACTTTCACACACAACAGTCTCTAGAATTTGCAGAGAATGGTGTGAAAAATGAAAAAAAAAACACAACTGAAGAGTGACAGTTCTGTGGATGAAAATGCCTTGTTAATGAGAGAGGTCAGGGGAGAATGGTCAGACTGGTTCAAGCTGACAGAAAGGCAGCAATAGCTCGAATATCCATGCGTTGCAACAGTGGGGTGCAGAGAAGCATCTCTAAATGCACAGCGCATCAAATCCTGAAGTAGATGGGCTACAACAGCAAAAGAACACAAACATAGACTCACTGGCCACTTTATAAGGTACAGGTGGTACCTAATAAAGTGGCCGTTGAGTGCATATGGGAAGGTGCCTGTCAGTAGTTGAATGGGTTAATTCCTCATAGTGAATATATTGGGAATTAGATGAGTTATTGTCTATCAGCAATTGAACGGTGGCTTTTTGCCAACTACTTATTTATTACAACACAGATGGAAACCATTCAGCCTATCTGCTCCATGCCAGGACCCAGAAAATCAATTCCATTCCCCTCTCCTATTTTGTAGGCTGCAATTTATTCTCTATCACATTCCCATTAACTCCCACCCTCCAGGTTTTTGTTCTTCTGCTACTCGCCCAAGTAAAGAATAATCTATATCGCCACCTAACCAATGAGAACGTGTTGGAATGAGGGAGGAAGACCAGGCACTTCTCGAAATGTACACAACTGGGGACCATGCATATTACATTGTCATGAGCTCTGGGGCTTTCTGCTGATGACACCACTGTTGCGGGATGTGTCAAAGGTGGTGATGAATTAGCATACGGGAGAGACATTGGAAATTTGGCTGGCTGATGTAATAATAGTCAATAAGACTAAGGAATTGATTGTAGACTTCAGGAAAGGGAAACCAGTGGTCCATGAGCCAGTGATCATCCAAGGATCAGAAGTGGAGAGGATCAGTAACTAAATTCTTGGGTTTCACTATCTCAGAGCAGCAATCTTGGATACATCATATACATATAATTTCAAAGAAAGCACAACAGTGCTTCTAATTCTTTAGAAGGCTGGAGAAATTCAGGATGACATCAAAATCTTTGGCAAAATTCTATTGATGTGGGTTGGAAAGAGTGCTGACTGGCTGCATTATGGCCTGGTAGGGGAACACCAATGCCTTTGAACAGAAAATCCTGCAAAAGGTAGTGGATTCAGCCCAGAACATCACAGATAAAACCCTCCCAACCATTGAGGACATCTGCATGAAACGTTGCCAAAGAAAAGCAGCGTCCATCATCAAAGATCCTCACCACCCAGGCCGTGCTCTTTTCTCACTGCTGCCATCAGGTCAAAGGTACAAGTGCCTCAGACTCACACCAAAAGGTTCAAGAACAGTTATTACCCCGCAACCATCAGGATCTTGAACAAAAGGGGATAACTACACTCATTCTACTTCTGGCATTCCCACAACCAATGGTCACGCTTTAAGGACTCTTTATCTTGTTATTTCATGCTCCTGTAGCGGTGTGCTACACGTAGCGCTGAAATAGCGACACTGAGTCGGGAGCTGCAGTTGCAAAAAGAGATTTATTCAAACTTCGCAGCCTCGCTTTAAAGCCTTCCTGATCCTGCCCTCCCCGGGCGGGAATGCTGTAGGGGGCACATATTCGCAGTCCCGTCCCGCGCGCGGGCTTTTCCCCTTGCTGGTGAAGCAGACTTGGCGCCCTCTTTGGGACCGGCCTCAAAGCCGGTGCGCGCCACTTTGTGAGCCGGTTCGAGTGCGCTGGGAAGTGGGTCGTCACACTCCCATTATTTATTGCTGTTTATTTATATTTGCATTTATATTCTATTTGCACAATTTGTTGTCCATTGTACCCTCCAAAAAAGAATCTCAGGGTTGTATGTGGTGACATGTATGTACCCTGATAATAAATTTTACTTTGAACTTTAAAGACCACTCCCTTTCTGTGCCTTAGCGAAGTCATTGTGTTGGAGAGAATGAATTATCTCGTGGTGTTGCTCCGTCACTCCTTTGAGGTTCTGTTGATATTCCTATGTCTAACCTCTTGCTTCTGTCTCCTCCTGGGGATCCTGCCATTCATCAAGTTCTGGGTTGAATCCACAGCTCCTGGGTTGAGTCAATGCTAACCCCCATAACAGAAAAACATAACACACTTTACAGCACCAGGGTTCACTTCCCATGTGGTGTCTGTAACCGTGTGTGGATTTCCTCCGGGTGCTCCGGTTTCCTCCACTGCACACCTAGAGAAAACCCATGCAGTCACAGGGAGAACGTACCGATTGTATGTTCTCCCTCTGATCGCATGGCTTTCCTCCAGGTGAATCGGTTTCCTCACACATTCCAAAGATGTAAGTGTTACTGAGTTGCGGGTATGCTATGTTGGCGCAAGGAACACAACAGCACATATTGTGTCCGTCACTGACACTAACAATGCACTTCACGGTATGTCTTGATGTTTACATGTAACAAATAAAGCTTATCTTAAAAAAAACATGTTGGGAACTAAACTGCAGAATCTAGCTAGATGATAGTTTGCCAATAAAGATTTTAAACTGTCAACAATTGCTATACTGAAGAACAAAATAATGGGCTTGAACAAGACACTGTTGTTTTGGTAAGTTACTCAAGATGCTGCAAAGGAGACAGAGCTTTAAGTAGATGAGATACAATCTTAGTCAGATTAAACGTGAAATTACAAATATCGAAAACAATGTGCGATGGTTGCATTGGTCTCCTCGCTGTTATATTGTTTGATATTTGATGAGTAAATCCTATTTTACTAAGGGAGCCATCTAACTGCTCACTAAACAAAAGTTGACAGTTGATCTTAGAACAGAATTATATATGTCTATTTCCCAGCAGGGAAAACAATTTGATGAATTCAATCAAAAAGCAACATCTCTGGGAAACTGGTGTTTTCATTCAGATTTAAATGGTGGTGTTGTGTGTCAAATTAAGTCGGTAAATTAGAAAATAACATATTGATTTATTAGCATTTCTCTATATAAAAAATATGCTACCTCAGTGGCTTACAGGAGGACTAGGTTCAGTCAAGGCCTATCTGAAAGGGTGTTGTCATATTTGACAAACTTAATCCAGTTTTTTCTTTTAATTCACTGATTGGTGAGATTAAAGAAACACAGTAAATAATATGGAAATTTAGAGTGCCTGGTTAACAGAACAAACCAAGAAGATGGAAGATCCATGTTCAGGAGCTGCAAGGCCAATGTGCAAACCAGATTGACATTGGGACCTCAATTAAATAGGCTCAGGACGCAGATATGAATCTGGAATTGATCAAGATCTTTTCACCCTGAAAGAAAGTAGTGGTATGTAATTCTGTCCCATTCTGCAATGTTTCTTTCAGACAGGATAGGTTACATCGTGTGGTGACATGTGAGAGGTGACATTATTGCTCATCCATTGCACTTCCCTAAAATACTAATAGGGTTTCAAGAAGTTTCGTTTTGTTGACTACTGTGGTGGAAGAAATCAGGGCTGGAGGATAAGGAACTTGCTAAAAAAAAATTATTAGGCAGAGGCTGACATCAGAGAGAAGCTCGTTATTTAGTTGTTGTTATTGGAAGAGGTCCTTGAAAATAGCCCACGATCTGAGACCACAGACATTAGCCAAACACTTTCTCCCAAGGTGAAAGTGGCTAATAGCGAGGGGAATATTTTCAAGGTCATTGGAGGAGTGTCTAGTGGAGGGGGGGAGGTGTTGTCAGAGGTAAGGTCTTTACACAGGGGTGGTGGTGGGGACAGATATATTAAGGCCATTTTAGAAATTCTTAGATTAGCACATGGATGATAGAAAAATGGAGGGCTATAGGAGGAAAGAGGTAGATTGATCTTCAAATAGGTTAAAAGGTTGGCATTGCTTTGTGAACCGAAGGGCCTATATTGCACTGTAGTGTTCTACGATCTATGTTATGATCTGAACACCAGATAGCCATTCAGAGGTTAATGATGTTCTATCAATTTTATGGAAAATGGTTATTAATTGAAAGCAAATACTGACTGCACAGAAAGTAAAGGAAAACAAAGAAGATTTTGTCAGCTCCAAAGTGTGTATTTTCTTGGGCCGTCAGTTCAGACAAGCAGAGTAAAGCGATGAATATGCTGCCCCCTCCTGCCACAGTCTATTAAAGCTGCAGTTACACAGCACCATTCTTCATCTTTGTGTCCCAAAGAGCTTTACAGCCTGTAATACATTTTGTAGCAAAGGGGCTCATGAAAAGCCCTCTCCTCCTCAAATGAACTGGATGTCAGATGTGTGTAGGAGCTAAAAATTGAAAATGCTCCAAGTGAAATTCAACCCCTTCACATCTGGCTCTAACAGAAGGAGGTCAGGTAATTAGTCTGCTCTGAAGAGGTGTGTTGGAGCTAGGCAACAAATTTGTACTGAGGCGAAAGGCTGGCTGAAGAAAAGGAAAAGCAGGCAAACAATCATTTCACAGGGAACAAGGAGGCAGGGTGGGGGTGGTGAGTTGACCAATCTGCTCAGACAGGCAGGTGTAGAGGGGATTAGCAATGTACCAATTTTTCTAATCCCAACAAAGTTAGGATCATTAATGTCTCCTCCTCCTATGCTTTCTCCTGTGGTCCACTCCTCTTCAGCACTTTACCTTTTCTGTCTGTCACCTCTCAGCTTCTCACTTCAGCCCTCTTACTGTGCCCACCTGCCTTCCCCATTCACCTGTCATTTTCTAGCTTGTATTCCCCATCCCACCTTACTCTGGTTTCTTCATTCCTTCCTTTCCCATCCTGACGAAGGGTCTCGGCCTGAAACATCGGTTCATTAATCCTCTCCATAGATGCTGCCCGATCTGCTGAGTTCCCCCAGAGTTTTGTGTGTATTCAAGATCATTAAATAAGCATCTAATCAGACTTCACATCTACCACATTGTCTTCTATAATCTTCACTAGGGGGTCCCAACCTTTTTAAATACTATGGATCTCTACCATTAGCTGAGGGGGTCCATTGATCCCTGGCTGGGAACTACAGGTGTACACAATCTCACTATTCCCCCAATATTCCAAGCTCCCTACCTGCCATGATCACTCACTCTGTCCTCTTTTCTCCACATTGCAGCCACATTCTTACCCACTTAGCAATTAACCTGTCAATCAGGCTTACCTGGTGGGTGGGAAACATGTGGAAATAAACCTGGGGCTTCCTCAGCCAAGTACAGTCCCAGTTTACTTCTCATCGAGGTCCTGGGGAAATATGAGGCTGCATGCCTATGTAATTTTGCAGCCGAAGTTCACACAAGCAACAAGGATTTCCATATTTCCCTAATTTCTTTCCTGTTTAGGTTCAATGGTTCAATGATTCCAGTTAATAACGGAGAATGTATACCGCATACAACATGAAATTCTTACTCTTCACAGACTTCCACGAAACAGAGATAAAACACCAAAGAATGAATGTCAGAACAATTTTAGAACCCCAAATACCCTCTCCCGAACCCCCATCTCCATACGTACAAACAGTATCAACCCTCCCCACTAGTTCCAGCAGTGAGCATCAGCACCCACCACTCACCTAGCAAGCAATAGCAACGCCCTCAAAGAGAGACCATGATCTTCAGTCCAACAAAAACTACCGTTCGCCTGACAATCCGACACCTCACAGGATGCAGAACTCCATGTGAGAACATTTAGCGCATTCAGTCAATGCCAGCTCACAGAATAATCGAATCCCCCCCCCCATTCGTTTCACTTCTGTGTTCTATTCCCTTTATATCCCCATTAATTCCCCACAGATTCAATCATTACCTATACCCAAGGGACTTTACCTAACTGAGCAATAGTAGCAGTGGAGAGGTTTAACCTGGATCAATGGAACTCCTGAGACAACAGCTCTACTGGTTGCATCCACAAATGTTGTTGATTGACAGATTTGGAAGAGCACACCAGGGAAACCACAAGCTCTTGAAGCTAATTCCACAGTACCAATCATGCCCATTTAAAAAGCTGACAAGGTTGACTTGATTCACATAGTACCCAAATGACCATGGCTCTAATAATGCATCTCTTCATCAAGGCAACACTGGATTAGCACCAGATCAGTTCATCAAGTTCTTGGAGTGAGACTTGAACACAAAACCTTCCAACTCAGCCGTGAAAGTGATGTGTCTGAACCAAAATTAACATTTTGGCAACACTTGTGCATTTTATCAGGAACAGGACAGGGTTGGGGAGGGGGGAGGGGAGGAAAGCAATTAAGTACTCTCAAGCATACAGAATCCAGAATTGCTGATATCATACAACATTTCTGGAGGACCTTAATTTTCATTCAAAGATCAGATTATTTTAAAACATTTGTTTTCAAGCATCAAACTAGTATGGTTTGATGCCTCGAGACTTGAAGCTGTATAACCTCAGCCTTACTGTCCTCTCAGTCCATTACCAGCTACAATTTCACCTTTCTAAAATGAACAACATTTTGCTCTGTCTGGATGTCACATTTAAAGGCTTGAATTGAAATGCCACAGAAAACCGCTGGAATGAACTGGGAGCAAGTTATGGCTTCTTAAAAAAGTCCAAAGATCTGGTTTTCATCGAAATGAAGTTGACTGTATTTCACGTTCTGGAATTAATTATACAACTGACTGAATAGTTTGACAAGTGTGATATTAAAGTGAAATATAATCTCATCCTCCGAAGGGTGCTTTAATTCTTGTTTTAATGGCCTTTAGCCAGCCGGTTCGCCTCCATTCAGTCCCCAGTCCCCTTCACCACCATGCCCAGCTGTTATAATGAAGCCGACAGTCAAATGGTACCTGGCCCAGGTGGGCTAGAATATATAAAGCTGAACTAGACAAATACTTCTGAATAGGGCAGTTCATGAAAGGAAGTACAAATCCCTTTAAATCCAATTTTTCTCCAAACAGGATTTCATTTTACCAATGCATCTCCCAGCCACACCACCTCCACAATCTGGAGAGATAAAGTTACCAGTGCTATAGAAGTAGTAGTGCTTCCAGATTGCTGCCCAAGTCACACAACAATCAAACTTGCAAATGAAACCGGAGCGTCCAGAAGAAACCCACGTGGTCACAGAGAGGATGTACAAACTCCTCCCGCCACTGCCCGTAAGGAGTTTATACGTTCTCTCTGTGTCCACATAGATTCCCTCCAGGTGCTCTGCTTTCTGCACACATTCCAAAGACATACGATTCAAGTTAGTGAATTGTAGGGATCCTATTTTCGCACCGGAAGCATGGCAACACTTGTGGGCTGCCCAGCACAATCCGTGCTGATTTGATTTGACATAAATGATGCATTTCACTGTATGTTTTGATGTACATGTGACAAATAAAGCTAATCTTTTTTAAAAGAAAAAAATCTCTATTGCAACTCTTCCAAAACTCCTAAGTGCAAATCCTGAAACTAAATTGCTGACAACCATGAAGAAGCTAAAGTCACCGCATAGGCTGCAGCCTTTGAAGAGGTTGGGACCTCTTTTCTGATTGCAAGTACCAAGAACACTTAATGACGTGGTCTCGTTCTACCATCAGCATATGTTCTCCTCCTCATAGGCTTCCCAAACATCTCTTTCCACATTCTCGTCAGTCTTTCTCCTGAATTCGTGGTTGATAGACTCTAGTTTTGCTCTTCCCCACCTGGAAACACTCAGTAGAAATTGGATCATGTTGCAAAGCATTGACTGGAATCACAATACCCGAATAATTCTCAGCAATATGAACTAGTGCAAGATACGCATAAAATTCTCAATACTACCTCTTAATCACAACTGGGCTTTCTTCATTCTGATAAGCACAAACTACCACCTAGCCATACTGTGTCTGCTGAGACTGGTACTGTGGGAATTCCACTCAGTCTGAATGTGCACAGCTACTTCGTGGTATACCAGCATTCCGATCTCTGGGGAATGTAGATCTGGGCTCTGTATGCTCGGAGTTCTAAAATATAGAAGCTGGAATAGCCAATCAGCTCCTAGTTCCTACTCTGCTGTTTATCATCAAGACCGTGGCTGATCTCAGTCCCAGTTTTCTGCACTAACTATTGAATTATTAATATATAAAATTATTATTATTATTGTTTTTTTCTCAGCTCAAGTCAGTAAAACTGAGGTACGGGCATAGTCAAGCACACTTATTTCTCAATTGTTAGGAACTCTTGGACTATTCTAGTGGTGTTTAGTATTGTGGCTTTCTGAAGATTTACATAGATATTACTGTGTAGGCCTAACTATTTTAATGCTATTGTGTAGAGATTTTGGAATGATATGAGTAGTAGATATTACTATTGAGACAAAGTATACACTGTTCATATTCCATAGTCTTGCAATTTCCTCTTTTAATTCAGCATATTTCTGGTGATTGTCACTTATTGATAACTGTATGTTATGAGTATTTGGCATTGCTATATCTATTAAGTAAGTTATTCTTGCTTGTTTATTCTCTTGTATGTCCGCAAGATCGTCCTATCTATAACAATGGATCAGTCATAGTATAATGTGTAGGACTCTGACTCTAAAACCGGATTAGGCTTGTATTTATAGTAAGATATGGTTTCTTTTATCAGTTTGTATTTTAAAGCAAGATTTGGGTGAATGAGTTTGCCACTTGATTGTGCCTGTCTGAGTAATCAGATTGAGTTAAACTGCTGCAGGATCCTCGATTGTTTCTGGTTTCTCTTGATGTTTTCTGCATTTATCATCTTGAATTTGTTGGTCTTTTATTATGTATTTTTGATTTTTTTTGTGTTAACCACCTAGTCCTATAGTGCTACAAGGATTCCCTCTGTTTCTGCAAAGTGGTCTCCAACTCTGAACCATAAATTCAATGCTTCCTTGTCAACACCTAGTCCACTCAGATCGTGGGGATGTCTTCCAAGGAGGGTTATGTTCTTCTATTGGTCACCTTTTCCTTCTGTAGTGATCATTTCTTCATTTTTCCATGTTGTGTTTTCATTGGTGTGTACTTCTTATCAGATTTGCTTATGATCTCATGGAGTGCTGAATCCTGTTTTTGTTGATGAAAATATATCCTTAGAAGTCTTATCTGACTGTTGTGCATTTTTCCCCCTTTCTCGTTCTGTCCTAGGTAATGTTAATCTCAGTGTGTTGGATTGTACTTCATGTTTCCTAAAATTTGTAAATTTTCCAGATCAGTTTCAGATCACGATGTTATGCCAAAAGTCTATGTTAATATGGGTATAGTGAAAGTGTTTATTGCTTTTGTTATATTTTTACCACTGAACTCGGTTTGGCAGATTTTCTTAAAGCAAATTCGGTCGAAGGTTTTCCCTTTATTGTACTATGATCTATTTTCTTTCCTTGCTGGTATCCCAGATACTTATATGTTTGATTTCATCAATTGGTTGTATTGTATCCTGCTGCACTGTTTTAAATTCTATTAGTTCTATTGCAACTTTATGTTTAATGTTCTGCATTTATCCAATCCAAAATTCATGTTTATATTTTTTTAAATAGTTCTAAAAAAATTGGCAAAATGGCATTAATTACACAGAAAAATACTTAAAATCGCAGTGATGACAGAACTGTGCAAGTTTGCTGGAAAACTAATGTGCTCAGTACAAAATTCTAAAATAAATGACAATAAACTCGACTTGACCTGACAAACACAGTGCCATGCAATTGTCTTCAGCATATATTGAACTAGGGTGTCTAAGACTTTTACACAGTACTATTTGTTGACATGGAGTGGAGAGCGAGTTTGTAAATCTGGTGGGAGCAAAGGATGTTGGGTATGAGGAGGGTGGAGTGCCATGGGAAGAGAGTGGAACTGGTGACAGAGGAGTGCCGAGGACCAGGTGTATGGCACAGGTGCAGACACACTCAGCCCTGACACCAGGCAAGGTCATTTGATTCCAAACAATTGGTTTATTGATCATCACAGAATGTCTCTCTGGTGCTTCCCACTCCCATCCCTCTCCCTTCCCCTTTTCCCAAACATGATTCCCCTCTTCCTTAGTGGGTTTAGAGAGTTACCCTGGAAAATACCTCAGATTATTTTGATAACCATCGTTATTCTTTTTTGGTTATTAATAGATTGCATGATTATAGTACGCCAATCCCTCATCAGATGTCTTGGAAATTTCTGAAGTATTAGGTGTAGTCTATATATTTTAAGGCCTTCTATTAACCGAGAGTGTGGGCCAGAATTAAATGATTTTTGATCAGTCAATATATATCAGTATATCAGTCAAAACATGAATGATTTCTGTTTTTCCACTGGGCTTAATTTAGATTTACAAAATCTATTGTCAGTTGTCCTTTACATCCTTTTATATCCTTACTATTAATATTATTGATATTATTATAGATGGTAATTGGTTGCATAGATGTAATTATGTGATGCAGGCTCATTTCTGGCCTAATGAGCCTGCACCAACTAATTGTATCCATGTGATCAATTAACTTACTAATTTGTAAGTTTTGGAATGTAGGAGAAAACCAGAGCACCCGGAGGAAACGCACACAGTCATGCGAGAATGAACAAACTCATTACTGACAGTAGCAGGAATTGAAACTGGGTTGCTATCACTTTAGTCGTATTATACTAACCGCTACCCAACCATGCAACCCAAGGAACAGAAGAATATAGACCTAAGGCAAACAAATTGGGCTAGTATACTGTAAATGGGCAAAAAGGTTGGTATAGATGAGATAGGCCAAAGGGCCTATTTCTGTGATGTACAACTCTATGATTTAAAAAAATACAAACATTTGTATATATACTATATACTGGTCCATTCCTTGAATATACCCAAAGACTAAACCTTCACAGAACTCTTGGGGTAAAGCATTATAAACAGTTTTTTTGGGAGATTTTGGAAGAAAGAATTTCCTTTGCACCTCTGGTGCTGCACGGCCAATTCTTTATTTTGAGATTGTGATCACTGGTTCTAGACATCCCAGCCAGGGGAAACAGCAACACTGAGTTCATCCCATCTAACCTTGTGAGGATTTTGTACCTCAATGAGATCACATTTTACAACAATATATTCTATCTGCAATATTCTCACACATTCAATTAACTTGTTAATATAACATTTCTGCATCCCCCTCATAGCTGATACCATCACCTATAACTTTTCAGTATCAGAAAACTTGGATATTTTACACTTGATATCCTCTTTCAAGTTATTGACATTGATTGCGAGCAGCTGAAATCCCATTATCAGTACTTACACCATACCATGCTAGTATAATAATCCAAAAAGCAATTTTGTTCACCACACTATTGGGGTAATTCAAGGGTTCAGGATTGTCGAGCTGACAGTTCTCTGGAGAGTAAGACTGTACACAAAATAATTGTAGGGAACTCAGGTGAGAAATGCTGAAGGGTCATTGCCAGTCCCATTGCAGATCTCTGTGTGGAGCCCAAAACAGACATGTTGACTACCGCATTCCAACACTCATTACGCCCAATCATGTTTCAGCTTCTGATGTCTAAGGCCTCAGCTTCCATTACAACACAGGCTAGAGTCAGTCAGCATTGTGGAAAATAGAAAGAAACTTGGCTGTTTTTATACACAGGATATAATATAGAACACTACAGTACAGCCCATCAGCTCATAATGTTGTGTCAACTTTTTAACCTATACTAAGATCAATCTAACCCTCCCTTCCTACACAGCCCTCCATTTTTCTATCATCCATGTGCCTACCTAAGAGTTTCTTAAATGCCCCTAATATATCTGCCCCGCCACTGTGCCTGGCAAGGCAGTCTATGCACTCAACACTTCCTGTGTAAAGAACTTACCTCTGACATCCTCCCTATACTTCTGTCTAATCAATTTTAAATTGTGCCCCCCTGTATTAGCCATTTCCGCCCTAGTGGAAATATCTCTATCCATTTGATCTATGCCTCATCATCTTGTGCACCATTATCACCATTATCCTACATCGTCCTAAAGAAAAAAACCTTAGATCACTCAACCTATCCTCATAAGACATGTTCTCTAATCCAGACAGCATTGTAGTGAATCTCCTCTGCATCCTCTCTAAAGCTTCCACATCCCACCTATAATGAGTTGACCAGAAATAAATACACTGTTCTAAGTGTGGTCTAACCAGGGTGCTATAGAGTTGCAACATCACCTTGTAGCTCTTGAACTCAATCTCCTGACTAATGAAGACCAACACATCATACACCTTCTTAAGTACCCCATCAAACTGCATGGCAACTTGCACTGGATACCAGTGACGAGATGGGTTGGTCACTGCACATTTTGATCTATCTTCCAAAAAGTTCCAAAATCTCTGATGATGTCAACCAATCATGTATGGAAGGAGGTGAGAAGAATAAAGAATGCCTCAGAAGGCATTCTGTGGGTGCAGTTCTATCTGCACCAAATGTCAGATCTCAGTGAACATTCCTTTAGTAAGTCTCCCTAGACAGATTAGAGTACATAGACCTGTGTTCCCAAATACTGTGCCAGGATAGGCCCTTCCTAGCAAAAGTCCTCCTCCTTCCTTCCTATACTGCCATCTTGACCCAATCTTCATGTCCATCAAAGGAACATCAAAGTGCTCCAACAGAAAGAAACCCTTTCCTCCCCAGCAGCAGTGGCATCCGTCATCACTTCCCTAAAAATCTCTGTCACCACACTTCCCTGCAATCAGTTCTGCTTTCAATCACTTCGCAGCTAGCCTATAAGTCACTGAGGATTCCTTTACAAATTGCAAGTGGGCGGGTTTCTGAGATGTAGTTAATAGATGACATTAACAGGGTTATTGCAGCCCAGTCTGGAAGGTCTGCATTCAAATCAGTATCACTTGAGCACTGACTTCATTCTCTCTCTATTCTGCATTTTCCAGTATCTATGCTGTACATGATGCGATGTTACCACATTTTCCTTCTATACTGTACTCACAATCAAAATTTCATGCATATCAGCAACCTGAGTAATAATAGGCCTGGATGGCCCCATACTGTGCATCTGCCCAGATAAAATCCTTCCGAAGTGTTGGGCCATGATTAGTACTCATCTATCCAGCACTTTTCAAGAAGCGATGTACGTTGTTCATCTTTTTCACTGTTTATAATGGCTTATAGTTCTGATAATATGCCTGTAAATCAATTTTTCAGTCCATCAGTGCCTCTTAATGTATTTTAATAGTAATGGCAACCAGAATTACTCAAAGTACTCTCAATGTGATCTGAACAAGATTCAATACATTTAACATAATGTCTCCAGTTTCAATTTTATCATAGAGATACACTTGCACAAATCAATTCCAAATTGAATGCAATTCTTTTTAAATCTGTAAGACCTAATATAATAATTTTTATTTAAGTTCCAGGGAATCTATTATTCTAATGATAGTGCTAACTGCATACTTTACTTTCTGCATCATTCTCCCATATTGTTCTCATTTGTAGTCCATAATAAAATCAGAACATTTAATGAGTTGAGATCTTAGGTTTATTTTTATTTTGGTCATTTAATCAGTACATTCCACATACAATACCTTCTAGTACTGTCCATGAGCAAAATTCTGGTTCCAATTTAAAAAAAACTGCGACAGGCTATGTGGCTCTTGAGAGCATGGAGAAAATCTTTTCAGTGTCTCAATATGAAATGTGGATGGCGCAAATCTAAAATTGTGAGGACCAGTGGAAATGATTGCGTATGGGATGCATAGAAGCAAAGAATTGGCCTTTTAGTCAGAGAATCATATGACCAATGGGACTAATACAATTGAAGGAACAGTCCAATTAGTCTCTATATTTTCAGCAGCTATTCACTTAAAAAAAACATTTTAGTAATTTCATCCATTTCCTTATTTAGAAGTGCAAATGCATTGCTTTCAACAGCCATTAAGGCTCTGCATTCCAGAGCATAATAACTTTGTGCCTGAAAAATCCCTTCATCTTCCTTCTGATCCTTATTATCTCAAATGTGTGTCTTCAGTTGTAGATCTTTGTCCCAGAGGGGACTTTTCCCCTTACTTACTCTATAAATATCCTATGTAATTAGGAAAATGAAGGAGGAAAGAGAGAAAGAAATGGGGAAGAATAAAATATTTAGTGAGAAGTATGAAATAAAGGCGATATTGGCAGACAGATAAGGGGAAAATATGGGGGTAAAACTGAAGAGAGAGATGTTGAATAAATTGGAAGGACAAGAAAGTAAACACAGAGAGAGCATGATCTCCTGGTGGCTATATATTTCAATTTTATTTCCCATTCCCATTCTGACAAGTCTGTCCATGACCTCCTCTACTGCCATGATGAGGTCAAACTCAAGTTGAAGAAATAGCACCTCATATTCCATCTGGGTAGTGTCCAGCCTAATAGTATGAACAGCAATTTATCCAACTTCCTGTAATTACTCCCCCCTTTGCTCTTTTCTCTCTTTTTCCCTTCCCCATTTTGGATACCCTCTTGGCTCTTCTCTTCTTTTCTCAGCTTCCCTCTCTATCCCTTCCTCCCTCTCTTTCTTCCATGGTCCACTGCCCCCTCCGATCAGATTCTTTCATCTTCAGCCCTTTACCTCTTCTACCTACCACCTCCCAGTTTCTTACTTCACCCCACTCTCCCACCTATCCATCTTCTCCCTCACCTGGTCTCACCTATCACTGGCTAGCTTGTACTCCTTCCCCTTCCCTAACTTGCTTATTCTGCCTTCCTTTCCAGCCCTGATGAAGGGTTTCAATCCGAAACTTCAGCTGTTAATTTCCCTCTGTAGATGCTGGCTGACTGGCTGAGTTCCTCCGGAATTTTGTGTGTGTTGCTGAAGAATTAGTGTGGATTTAAATGAGCAATATCTGCAGTAACACAGTGGAGAGAGAGAAGCTGAAAAGGGTGCAAATGTGCGTGGATAAATTACAAGTTAAAGAGAAGAAAAATATTTGAACCTTGTTTGTCAAAACAAATCTAGTCAAATAATATTGCTTATCACACACTTCACACTGATTTCAGACTGCAAAGAAGGAAAATAACATTTTCTCTGACCAAGCCTCTCACTAGATACACTTGCACATAAAAGCACACATGCACATATAATAATATAAAGTTAATCTCTCCTCTGAACAAAGTAAATTTGCCAAGGAAAACCCTGTCTGTACCAGGAGTTTTTGAATCCATATTATACCTCTCCACTGTTAAAATTCTGGACCTGACACATACAAACCACATGCTTCTAACTGTGGAGGCATGATTATTTAAAACAAAACACATTACGCCAAATATTTAGCAATCAGAACGCATGCTCAGGGACTCATACCCTTCTCACCAAGACAGTCCACGCATAGGACCAGAAGGAACAGTATATTTATCTTTTTATTTACAGTGAAAAATGCCTGGAAGAACACAGGGTTACTTGGCTCTTCAGGCCACCCATTCATGGGCCATATGCAATCTATCCCAACATGGACTCATCCCAACCAATCTAAGTTCTTGCCAAAAGAGTTCTGCATGAAACCTCACTGATTCCCAAGCCAAACAACTGAAAATTCCTCTCCTCACATCTCCACCATTAAACTCTAAACATGATCCAGCCCAGTCCCAACAAAACACCAACCGTCCCATCCTGTATCGTATTCAATCACACCCTCAACGTACATCTAGCCCAGAAACTTTACAGATTGACTTGGTTCTTTTCTCAAAGAGTTAATTATCTTTGCTATCAGCTGCCTTTTTCCAGGAATCTGCTCCATTTAATCTGCCAACAAGGATGATTTTGTGATTCACAAGGGGTAGGCAGGAAAGATTTCTCCTTTTATTTCTGCTGCTATGTATAAATCGGCAATGATTATGCAAAGGCAGTAAATTGTTAAAATCACAAGAGATGATCCTGCTGACCGCCCTGTGTGGAGTAGAGTTCTTCCAGTGTGTTCCAGGTATTGTGTTGTGAATTTTCAGCATGCTAATTTCACAAGCCTCTGCTTACTCTTCAGTGAAGGGAATTTAAAATTCAGTGGAAGTCAGTGAGAGGCGGTCATGGGCTGTGTTTGGATGAATCCAAATTGCTCTATCCTACCCCAAATTTCCCTAATTAATGGAAACAGGCTAAATGGTCACATAGGCAATTTGGTAGAGGCATACCAGTTACATAAATACAATGGTAAAGATGAGCTTTACTTGTCACATATATATTTGAATTAGTGATGATTTTGGCCCCGGGCCAGATCGAAAAGGTCAGCCTGTTGGGGCCCGAGGTGAGGGTCGGGCTGGTTTAGCTGGCTGCTTGGTTCTGCACTGAACTGAGGGTCTGGGGACAGACTGTCTGTGCACTTCAGTTCAGAATGCTACTTACTTGCACATATTCTTTACACGGTTTGCAAGATTTACTTTTTTTTTCCTGCACATTGGATGTTTGACCGTCTTTTTTTATGGGTTCTTTCGAGTCTCTTTGTTTCATGGCTGCCTGTTAGGAGTCAAATCTCAAGGTTGCATAATATATACATACTTTGACAATAAATGTATTTTGAATCATACAGTGAAATGTGTCATTTGTGTCAAGAATGTGTAGGGTTGCCATGCTTCTGGCATCAACATAGCATATTGCTGTTCTGGATTTTCATTTAATTTTTGATTTCACACCGCTAACAGGAGCTTTCAGCCATGAATTCTACTGAACTAGATAACCACTGGATAAAGACCAACGAGCTGAAGATTGACCAGGAAGAGGGAAGTAGCAGTCCATGAGCCAGTTCTCATTGAGAAATCAGAGATGGAGAGGGTCAGCAACTTTAAATTCCTTGGTGTTATAATTTCAGAGGACCTGTCCCGGGCTCAACACGTAAGTGCAATTATGAAGAAAGCATGGCAGCGCCTCTGTTCCTTGGAAGCTTGTGAAGATTCAGCTTAACGTCTAAAACTTTGACAAACTTCTATAGATATGTGGTGGAGAGTATATTGACTGGATGCATCATAGAAACACCAATACCCTGTGAACAGAAAGTCCTACAAAACGAAGTGGATATGGCCCAGTCCTTCGGTGGGAAATTCCTTCTCATACAGAGCTGAAGAAAAGTATGTTTTTCTTCAGGTTAGTGCAGCTTATTAGATTCATTCCTGGAATGAGGAGATGACTGTAAGAGTCATAGGGTCAATAAGAAATAGAGTACAGAAACAGGCCTTTCAACCTACTCATTCTACAGTGATGATTAACCAACAGTATAGACTAACCTCACAATAATCCCACTTTTTAAAATTCCTGTTCATTCTCCTCACACTCTTATCAACCTTTCCCAGTTTCTACATGCTAGGAACAATTTACAGTGACCAATTAACCTAAACGTCTTTGAGATGTGGGAGGAAACTGGAACACCCAGAGTAATGTATTTGAACATGGCTCCAAGCAAAGTCTATATGTGCCTCGTTATGAAATGGAGCCAGCAACTAGGATCAGTCTCCAAAGATATGAAAGGCTGTAATTTCTGATTTTATCATTGGCAATTTTTATATGCAAGGCAATAAGAAAAAGGTTGGTATATAATGGCCAGGATATACTGGTGCTTAATCGTGTCCTTTTGTTTATCCAGCTGATGACTGAAAATACTTAACTATTAATCAGCACAGAGTTTGCTCCAAAACAAATTCCTCCCCTCATAACACTAACAGTCACCTCAGCCAAAAATCCCTGCTCTCCATCCCAACCACAGCAGAGCAGAACATCATCACAGCAACAAACCCACAGAAGTGCACTTTACTGACTCACTTTGAAATGAGCCGCTGAGTCTGGAACAGTCTGAATCATGTCCTTTTCCTGAGCTCCAGGGTGTGACAGCAAGGCAGGCTTCACAAGTCCTGTGTACAAGGGGAGAGACAGAATTAGAGCAATGGAGAGGTGACACACTCTACATATGCAAGTAACCGCAGTGCAAGCAGCACCGGAGAACTTGATGGCTGAACTAATTAAGAACTGACATAATTTACAGAAACATACTTGAAATGGTGAGAGGCTGTTCATGTCAGCTATATTCTAGACATACCAAGTTTTCCAATTTCAAAAATAGTCCAATGATGTCAGATATTCTGAAGTGTGAATCACTTTTGGTTCAGCAAGTTGTCCTTTGACTTTTTTTTAATACTTCAAATATAGTGGAGTGAACGTGATAATCCTTAACACTCTGAAAATCTATTAAATAAAATTTAGCATTGGAAAATATGAGTGCTGATTTTAACCATTCCTGGCAAAGTATTCACATCCAGAAATCTATAGCTAATAAGGTGAGTCCAATAAAATGTAATCCCCATTCGATACGTTCAAATCAAAGCTCGAAGTTTAAAGTAAAATTTATTATCGAAGTACATATATATTACCATATACTACCTTGAGATTCATTTTGTTGTAGGCATTTATAGGAGGTAAAGAAATAATTGTTGTGTGTTTAATATTTCAGTAATATTTGACTAATCATTTGAACATATTGTTTGATTAAGCATTCTTGTTCATCTAAATAATTCATTACAGTTTATATGTATAAATAGATAAATGGTATACATCATCACACTACTCTGTGAAATGCGCATGCCTCACTTAAACTAAACATGAAGTAAGACTCACGTTTCAGACTTCCATGTCTTTCTTTGAATTAGTTTAATGTTTTGAAGTTATAAAACATACCAATAATGACAATTATTTAACAGCCGAATTAAATGGTCATGTATATTTGTCTGATCACATCCGTGAACTGCTTAGAATTTACTGCTTTATATCAGTATTAACAATAATAATAATATTGGAAAATGTTTCTATAGTTTGATAACACAAGGTCATCTGCAGATGCTGGAAATTCAAGCAACACACACAAAATGCTGGTGGAACGCAGCAGGCCAGGCAGCATCTATAGGGAGAAGCACTGTTGACATTTCAGGCCGAAACCTTTTGTCAGGACTAACTGAAAGAAAAGATAGTAAAAGATTTGAAAGTAGTGGGGGGAGGGGGAAATGTGAAATGATAGGAGAAGACCTGAGGGGGTGGGGTGAAGCTAAGAGCTGAAAAGGTGATTGGCGAAAGTGATACAGAGCTGGAGAAGGGAAAGGATCATGGGACGGGAAGCCTAGGGAGAAAGAAAGGGGGAGGGGAGCACCAGAGGGAGATGGAGAACTGGCAGAGAGAGAGGGGAAAAAAACTGGGAGGGAGGGAAAAAATAAATAAATCAGGGATGGGGTGAGAAGGGGAGGAGGGGCATTAATGGAAGTTAGAGAAGTCAATGTTCGTGCCATCAGGTTGGAGGCTACTCAGATGGTATATAAGGTGTTGTTCCTCCAACCTGAGTGTGGCTTCATCTTGACAGTAGAGGAGGCCATGGATAGACATATCAGAATGGGAATGGGACGTGGAATTAAAATGTGTGGCCACTGGGAGATCCTGCCTTCTCTGGCGGACAGAGTGTAGGTGTTCAGAGAAACAGTCTCCGTTTGGGTTTTGGGCAACACTGCACACAAGGGTGTGGAATATACACCCAGAGAAGGGCTTGTTTTCAGCATGGTGGATTTAAGGGAGATCCAATCACAGCATTGAAACTAAGTGGAGTGAAGAGTGATTAACTGGTTCCTCAAGTACTGGAATCCAGTAAAGGAGTGGGGGGGATAACTTAAAATTAGAGAGGGACAATTCGGCATATGAACAGGGTGGTATAGAATATAGCAGAAATTAGGAAATTTTACCCAAAAGACCGTTAAGATTGAAGGCAAGTTTGAGATTAGATTAATATTTATAGGGAGGGCTCAGATGAATCTGGGAATTCTATGAAGAACTTAACTACAATTCAAAAAGACAGAGCTGAGATAGAAATAATCACAATTTATTTAAATGAAAGAGCAGGTATAAGAACTTCTATTCCTCCTTTCAACACCTTGAGCCTTTGGGGTGGGATGGTGCATATGCAACAGGAATATGCAAATGTGACTCTTCCTAACTGTCCTTAAAAATATTAAGGAAAAAATGGTTAGTTCATGGCTTTTACTTCCACATAAAATATCAGCAAAATTATATCCAGCACTAGTATCACATTTTATTTTGAACACTAGATTTTGACCAGGCTATATTAACTGTATATGACAAAGCATTGTGACTTATTTGATATTTTTCATGAAAAATATAGTTGATAATTGATTTAATGCAGCTGAAAGTCTTTACAGTACAACAGTCTGCTTTACCACTATGTTAAAAAAAAATCTTCTCTCAGCACAGTCTGCCTAGGCTGCAAAATGGAAAATATGGAAATTGATTTAGGGAGAAACTGCCAAAATTGATCTTTTTTTTGAACTAAGTAAGTGAAAAGCTGAAGCCCTTAGTGTACAACATGGCCAAGATTAAGAATAATAGATGAGAACATGAGGTAAATCAAGAAGCAGTACCTCAAACTTGGGTTTGAACAGCTGGCATGGATTATAGGCAAAAGGAAAGACTTAGGAGCTTCACAGCTTTGTGTTGTTGGGCTAGAGTTGGAAATTGAGAGTCTCAATTTCAATGCAGAGCCTTAAAAAAAAACAGGCATATTGCCATCTAATTTTTAGGCCCCAGAATCCATGGAGGAGGCATTGTGTAGGATTTGTCTGAAATAATATCTTAATGCTTTTTGAAATGTATAGACTCTTTATCACATTGTACAGGAGGTGATTTCCTATGAGCACAACTTGTACTTACATACACTATAAGCTGCAGTTTTGAAAAGATGTTGGAGATTTATGAAGATTTGTGAAATTCGGATGATAGAAGATATTCCTCCAATATTTAAGCAGTGATACAGGAATACTTTTTTAAAAATGACCATGTCTGCCTCACAATTGCATTGTCATTCTTAACCACTGCACTGGTATTTTTTCAAGATACTAACTGCATCAAGAAGCTGAATTCTGAATAAAACCAGAAAATAAGGTCAAGCAACATGTGTGGAAAGATAAACCATGAATATTTCAGATAGATAACCCTTCATCTGAGTCAGGAAAAACAGAAAACCTCAAAATATCAGCCTGCGGAGAGGTTTGTTAAGGGAGGGATGGGATAAAGGGAATATATTTGATTGGGTGAGGACAAAGTTGACCTGGGGTTAAATTGTAGACTACCCAATAGGGGCTGTTACTGAGAGAGAATATGGCATCATGTCATAATGAAGAAGAGACAGGTTTTAGATGTTATGGAATAGATGAGGGCTGAAACATCCCCAAAGCCTGATGAGTATATTCCACAATCCTCTGGAAGCAAAGGAGATACAGTACTTTTCAAACGGGTTTGTATATAGCTAGGGTACCTAAGACTTTTGCACAGTACTGGAGTAATTTTATGCATTGCACTGTATTGCTGCCAAAGAAAAAACAAATTTCATGACACATGTGAGTGATGATAAACCTGATTCTGATAGGGGTCTCTATTGTGGACTGAGAGTGGGAAGGCAACAGGGAGTGGTGGATCATGGTGGGAAAAGGGGAAGGGAGAGGAAAGGGAGCGGGAAACATCAGAGAGACATTCTGTAATGATCAATAAACCAATTATTTGGAATCAAATGACCTTGCCTAGTGTCTCAGGGCTACGTGTGTCTGCACCTGCGCCACCCTCACCCAGGCACTCCTTCTCTGCCAGCTGCCCCACACCCCTCCTGTGGCCCTCCACCCTCACCATTCCCAACACCCTTTGCTCTCACCAGATTTACAAATTTGCTCTCTGCTCCAGAGCAGTACAAGAGCAGTATAATGCAAAAGACTTTAGACACTCAAGCTAAATATATGTGCCTAAGACTTTTGCACAGTACTGTATGTGGAGTCCTTATGGAGATTTTTGAATTTCATAAGCAACTTCATGGGACCAGAAGATCGGAGAACGGCAAATGTTCCTGTATTTCATAAGAACGGCAGGGATCAGTTAGGCAACTATAGGTTATTGTGCTCTGTATTAGTGGTAGTGAATTTACTGGAGAAAATTCCAAAGAATAGGATTTATGAAAGTTTGGAAAGAAAGAGACTGATTGGGAAAACTCAGCATGGCTTTGTGCAGGAGATATCCTGTCTCGCTAATTCCATTGCATCTTTATGAGAAGATGACATGGAAACTTATGGATATTTTTAACTTTTTCTACTTTCCATTCCCAATGACGAGTTTTTGAACTGAGACATGAACTCTGTATTTCTTTCCACAGATGCTGCCTGAGCTGTTGAATAATATATGAATTTTTGTATTTTTTATATATACTCATCTTTTGGCAGATGGGCATTGTTGTCTATGTCATCATTTATGGCTTATTCTTAATTGTGTTTGTGAGCCATCTTCTTGACCTGTTCCACTCCTTCTGGTGACAATGTGCTTGGGCAGGGATTACCCAGTTTGTGGCCAATGATGAAAAACCATTCAGGATCATAAACAAGAGAAAATCTGCAGATGCTGGAAATCCAAGCAACACACACAAAATGTTGAAGGAGCTCAGCAGGCCAGGCTGAGTTCTTCCAGCATTTTTGTGTTCTGCCAAAGGGTTTCAGCCTGAAACGTCAACTGTACGATTTTCCCAGATGCTTCCTGGCCTGCTGAGTTCCTCCAGCATTTTGTGTGTGTCATTAAGGATCACCTGTGACTTGGAGGTTAGCTCCAAATAATGGTGTTCCTACACACCTAATCCACAGTAAATTACTGTGATCTGTTAAAACATAATAAACCTTTTCCAGTGGTAACAATACCCATCTGACCCACTAAGCCACTTCAACAAAAGTCCAATTGCAGTTCCACAACTTACACCAGCCTTATATTTTGGGTGAAATATCAAAAACAATTATAAATAAATTATAAATAAACATTCATATATTGAGTTAGGTGTATCAAGTTACATATGCTGTTCGAATTGTGCTCACTGTGCAACTGTTAACTGCACCTCGATTTATAAATTACATTTCATCAAATGTTTAATCTTTCGACATCATACATATTTGAAACTTTGCCAACATTTAATTTGTTTTAGATAATTGTGTGTCTTAAATTCAAACTAAGTCATGGGGTACACAGTTTTCCAAGGAGTATTATTATGTAATCCAAAATGCTGAAGTACATCAGGTTCTGCAACTAATTACCACTTCAGGCCAATCATTTTCTCTCTGATGGCTATGCTTCTCTTAAACTAGCAACATTTTGCGAAGTTGCCAACCTCTAGAAAATTAGAAAAAATAAATAAGAAATGACTGGCTTTCTTGCTGATTCTTATGGTTATCATTTTCTGAACATGACATGAACATTTGCATGAATGATAAATTGTGACAAATGAAACATGGAGTGTATGCCTCAAAATGTTTATATAGTCCAGTGGATCTGTAGTAGGATCACTCACATGAAGGTAAATGTAAAGCATTCTGTTGCTACAGTCAAATTTCTTCTTGTATGCACAGTATATTTTTATTATGAATCAAGTTTATTTTTAAAATATAGGAAGAACACTGCCAATAAGGCCAGAAATACCAATTGTAAACACCAAGTAAATTGACCCTCTGGTGGAGTAGGAAAATAAAATATGGTTCAGGTGCCTATATTCCTTGAGACGTTCTTCATTTCATTTGACATTTGTGTGTAAGTGTACCACAGAAATTTAATTGAGACACCAAGTGCACCAGGTGAAGCTTCCTAATATTGAGATATGTTGACTTAATTTAAGAAGTAGCTTAAGGTGTCACCCAAGCACTTAGTCAGCATGGAATAGCAGCATGGTAATGTTGTAAATAGGTTCATTATTGTCATATAATCTGAGACAAGATGAAAAGATTGTCTTCCATACTGTCCATACAGAGCAATTCATGATAACAGGGCATTGAGGTAGTACAAGGTAAAACAATAAGAGTATGCAGAATTATGGGTTGAAATACAGACAAAGTACATTACAGGTAGAAAAGAAAAGGTGCAGAGCCTCTAGCAGACAAGCTGAAGGAGAATGCTAAGGGATCCTACAGATATCTTAAGAGCAAAAGGTTAGCAAGAGACAAAATTGGCCTTCTGGAAGATTAGAGTGTTCATCTATGCATGGAGCTGAAAGAGAAGGCAGAGATCTTAAATGGATGATTTGCATCTGTATTTACTCAGGAGATGGACACAGAGTCTACAGAGGTGCGGCAAAGCTTCAGTGAGACTGTGGACCTTATGCAGATTATAGTGGAGGAGGTGTTTGCTGTCTTGAAGAAAATTAGGGTGGATAAATCCCCAGTGTCTGACAATATGTTCCCTTAGACCCCATGGGAGGCTAGCGCTGAAACTGCAGGGGCCCAGGCAGAGATACTTAAAACATTATTAGTCATGGGTTGGGTGCTGGAAGATTGGAGGATATTTAATGTTGTTCCATTGTTTAAGAAAGGCTCTAAGACATATATGTCAAACTCAAGGCCCGCGGGCCAAATCCGGCCCGCGGTGAAATTATCTTTGGCCCGCGAGATAATATCTAATTACTATTAAAGCTGGCCCCAGTAATCGAAGCGCCTATGGCGTATGATATGGCTAATGCTGAGTTTATTCAGGTACCAGGTTTTCAGGGTTTTTAGTGTTTATTCGGCAGTCTTCTTCATAAGAAACGGAATTTGTAAAGTGAAACACTTTGTAGTTATAGCAGAGACTGAGACACATGAGAGCAGGCTGAAAAAACGGAGGCAACGAAAGCTGCGTTCGCACGCGTCCGACTGATCCGGCCCGCATGAAGCTGCATTTTGCACAATCCGGCCCGTGACCTAAAATGAGTTTGACACCCCTGCTCTAAGAGTAAGCCAGGAAATTTGTAGGATTATGAACCAGACATCAGCAGAGAGAAGGTATTCAAAGGACCAGATATGTAAGTATTTGGACAGACAGGAACTGATTAGGGATAGTCAACATGGCCTTGGATGTGTTAAGTTCTGTCTAACCAATTTGGTAGTTTGTCAAGGAAGTTAGCAGGAAAAATGATGAAGGCAAGGCAGTGGATGTTTTCCATATGAACTTTAGCAAGGCCCACGTGGGTGGTTGGTCAAAAAGGTTCCGCTGGCTGGAATTCAAGATGAGATAGTGAATTGGATTAGACATCAGCTTCGCAGGAAAAGCCAGAGAGTGGGAGCAGATGATTGCTTCTCTGACTGAAGCCCTGTGACTAGTGGTGTGCCACTGGAATAGTTGCTGGATCTGTTGTTGGTCATCTATATCAATGATCTGAATAATAATGTGGCAAACTGGATCTTCAAACCTGCAGATGATACCCAAAATTGGGAGCGTGGTGGACAGCAAGGAAGACAGTCAGATTTGCAGCGGGATCAGAGCCAGCTGGAAAGATGGGCTGAAAATGGCAGATGGAATTGAATGCAGACACGTGTGAGATGTTTTGCTTTGAGAAGAACAACCAGTCTTATGCAGTGAGTGGCGTGCGGTAGAACAGAGGGATCTGGAATACAGATGCATAATTTCATGAAAGTGGTGTCACAGGTAGATAGATTTATGAAGGCACATTAGCCTTCATAAATTGTTGTTATGAATACAGGATTTGGAATGTTATGTTGAAATTGTATAAGGTCTGATTTGGAATACCATGTGCAATTTTGCTCACCTACCTACAGGAAAGATGGGAATAAGATTGAAAGCATGCAGAGAAAATCTTCAAGGATGTTGTCATGACTTGAGGACCTGACTTATAGGGAAAGGTTGAATAGGTTAGGACTTCATTCCCTGGAGCTTAGAAGCATAAGGGGAGATTTAATGGAGTGTACAAAATTATGAGGTGTATAGACAGTGTAAATTCAAGCAGGCTGAAGTAGATATCATGGGTTGAAGGTGAAAGGAGAAATATTTAAGGGGAACATAAAGGGGATTTCTGCTACCAATCCTCCCAACCACAGTGGAGCAAAATATAACCTGGCACAGAATGATTTTTAAAAATTGTTGATACTACTTGTGCATATGTAAGAACAGGCTCACAAGGGTAGGGAACGGAAGAGGATGGCAGCAGTAACAGGGAACTCTATAGTTAGGCGGACAGATAGCGATTCTGTGTACACAAGAAAGAAACACAGATGGTAGTTTGCCTCCCAGGTGGCAGGGTCGGCAATGTTTTTGAATGTGGCCACAATATCCTGAAAGGGGAGGCTGAACAGCCAGACATCATGGTACATATCGGTACCAACGACATAGGAAGAAAAAAGGAAGAGGTCCTGAAAAAAAAGTATACAGGGAGCTAGGAAGGAAGCTGAGAAACGGGACCTCGAGGGTAGTAATCTCGGGATTGCTGCTGTGCCACGTGACAGCGAGGATAGGATTAGAATGAGTTGAAGAGTTGGAGTAGGGGGCAGGGATTCAGATTTTTGGATAATTGCAACCTCATCTGGCACAGGTGTGACCTATACAAAAGGAATGGGTTACACTGGAATCTGAGGGAGACAAACATTCTTGCAGGCAGGTTTACTGGAGCTGTTGGAAGTGGTTTAAACTGATATAGCAGGGGGATGGGAACCAGTATGATAGAGCTGAGGATGGGCCAGCAGGTTTACAAACAGATGATCGTTGTTCATAAATGTAAGGAAGGACAAGCCATTGACTATATGGACTGTGTTGGTGTGCATACTATTTAACACAAATTACTGTAAATTGCACATTGCACATTTAGACAGAGATGTAACATAAAGATTTTTACTGCTCATGTATGTGAAGGATGTAAGAAATAAAGTCAATTCAATTCCTTGTGCAAGATTCCCAGAAGGTTACACGGTTGATTCTGTGGTGAAGAAGGCAAATGCAATGTTGGCATTTATTTCAAGGGGATAGAATATAAATACAAGGAAATAATGCTGAAGCTTTATTAGACACTAGTCAGGCTGCACTTGTAGTATTGTCAACAGTTTTGGGCCCCATATCTCAGAAAGGATGTGTTATCATTGGAGAGAGTCCAAAGGAGATTCACAAGGATGATTCCAGGAATAAAGGGGTTAACATATGGAATGGTGAAACAGACTCAATGGGCTGAATGGCATAATTCTGCTCCTATGTCTTATGGTCTTATGTTAGATGTACTGAACTGTACATACTGTAATATAAAACTGTACAGTCTGCTGAATGTGACTTTACCTCCATTTAATGCTAATGGACAGGGAAACTTCAAATTAAATATATTTTCAAAGTACATATGCATCACCATATATTACCTTGAGGTTTATTTTCTTGCAGGCCTTCACAGGAAAACTAGAAAATAAAAAAGGACTAGAATATAAAAGCCAAGGATGTAATACTGAGATGTTATAACACATTAGTCAGATGTCACCTGGAATATTAATAGCAGTTTGGGGCCCCTTACCTAAGAACTGGGTTTGGAGAGTGTCCAGAGAAGGTTCATCAGAGGAGTTCCTGGAGTTAAAGGAGGACTGTTTGATGGCTCTAGGCTTGTACTCACTGGAGTTTACAAGAATGAGGGGAGATCTCATTGAAACCTATCAAATGTTGAAAAGGATGGATAGAACGGATATGAAGAGAATGTTTCCAAAAGTGGGAGAGTCTAGGACCAGAGGGCAAAGCTCCAGGATAGAAGGACATCCCTTTAGAACAGTAATGAGTAGAAATTTCTTTAGCTAGAGGGTGGTGAATCTGTGGAAGTCATGGCCATAGATAGCTATGGAGTCAAAGTCATTCAGTATGCTTAAAGTGACGGTTGATAGATTCTTGATTACTAAGGGGAGAAGGGAGGAGAATGGGGTTGAGAGGGATAATAAATCAGCCATAGCAGAGCAGAGTCGATGGTCCAAGTGCCTAAATCTGGCCCTATGTTTTTTAGCCTTATAATCTTAAAAAACACAATATGATCAATGAAGAACTACACTCAGTGACTGACGAACAATGTATAAATGAAGACAAATTGTGCAAATAGTAGATAACCAAATATTGAGAACCTGAGTTGTACAGTCCCAGATTCATTTTCTTGCAAACATTCACAGTAGAATAAATACAACAGAAACACTGAAAAACGACACATAAAGTCTAACAATCAATATGCAAAAGAAGATCAACTGTGCAAATAATAACATAAAAATAATAATAAATAAATGGTTACAATTATTACTGAGAACATGAGTTGTCTAGTCTTTGAAAGTGAACCTATAGGTTGTGGAATCAGTTCAGAGTTGAGGTGAGTTAAGTTATCCATGTTGGTTCAGGAGCCTGATAGTTGAAAGGTAATAAATATTCCTGACCTGGTGATGTGAGACCTAAGGATTCTGCACCTCCTTCCCAATGGTTGTAGTGAGAAGAGAGCTTGGCCTGAATAGTGAGGCTAGTCCTGATTCTACCAAAGCAGAACTCACACTTATCCGATTGGAATCTTCGTTCTTTCATCAGCTACTGGAACACTTCTTCATAATGGCATTCCCCAACAGACCTCTATTGAAATGGCACCGATTTCCAATGGCACATGGATTTAATAAGTTCCAATTGGAGAAGGAAAAAGGAATGGAAGTTTTAAATCTTTCACAGGACCCAGTCAGACATATGTTCTCTGCAGCCACTTCATGCTGTGTCCACATGAATAGAACCAGCCTTGCCAAGCCAGGTGTGAAGGTTATTTGGCCAGCACATCTCTAGGCACACAACTAATGGGTCTAAATCCTTATTGCCTTAATTTTAGCCTCCGAATTGTCACACTCATCTGGCTTTATAATATGTTTCACCATGCCTACAGCCTTCAGACATCTTTTAAAGTGAAATTTTACTTTAATTTAGAACACAGACATTGCATTCACTTGCTGTCAATTATTCTGTATGGCAGTGATTTGTGCATTCTATATACAAGAGTTTCTGCAGATGCTGGAAATCCAGAGAAACACACACAAAATACCAGAGGAACTTAGCAGGCCAGGCAGCACCAATGGAAAGGAATAACTAATCATTCTGTCAGCCTACTCACCTCTTCACTTATCTTGCCCTGACCTTAATACCTGCCCATCATCTCCCTCTGGTTTCCCACCTCTTCCCTTAATTCCACGGTCCACTCTCCTCTTCTACTAGATTCCTTCTTCTTCAGTCCTTTACCTCTTCCACCTATCACCTCCTTTTCATCCCCACTATCCCACCCATCCAGATAGGTCCTCACCTGGTCTAACCTATTACCTGCCAGCTTGTACTCCTCCCCTTCACCCAGCTTCTTATTTTGGCTTCAGTCTCCTTCCTTTCCTGTCCTGATGAAGGGTCTCATCCCAAATTGTTCACTGTTCTCCTATTGAACCTGTACAAAATACAGTTCAGTACCATAGAGTCATAGAAAAGTACTGCGTAGAAACAGGGACTTCAGCCCATCTAATCCATGCCTAACCATTTGGAATATTGCCTCCCTGTCCAATTGCCTCACCTTCTCTCATCATCACCGCTAAGAACATCTTTCAGAAGGGTGTAAAAGCTCTACTGAGCTTTCGAAGATAAGATTTATGAGATTGTCTCCACAGACGAGAGATTTCAGCCATGCGGAAAGATGGGAGAGAATGCATTTTTCTCCTTGGAGCAAGGAAACTTCAGAAAAGATGTTGCAGCAATGCATAACATTGGGCTGGTTTGAATAAGTAGAGATAAGCTGTACTCCTTGAGCAATAGACAATAGACAGTAGGTGCAGGAGTAGGCCATTCGGCCCTTCTAGCCAGCACCACCATTCACTGTGATCATGGCTGATCATACACAATCAGTACCCCGTTCCTGCCCTCTCCCCATATCCCTTGACCCCGCTAACTATAAGAGCTCTATCTAACTCTCTCTTGAATGCATCCAGAAACTTGGCCTCCACTGCCTTCTGGGACAGAGCATTCCACATATCCACCACTCTCTGGGTGAAAAAGTTTTTTCGCATCTCAGTTCTAAATGGCCTACCCCTTATTCTTAAACTATGGCCTCTAGTTCTGGACTCACCCATCAGCGGGAACATGCTTCCTGCCTCCTGTGTGTCCAATCCCTTAATAATCTTATATGTTTCAATCAGATCCCCTCTCATCCTTCTAAATTCCAGTGTATACAAGCCCAGTCGCTCCAATCTTTCAACATATGACAGTCCCGCCATTCCGGGAATTAACCTTGTGAACCTATGCTGCACTCCCTCAATAGCAAGAATTTCCTTCCTCAAATTTGGAGACCAAAACTGCACACAATACTCCAGGTGGGGTCTCACCAGGTGATTCACCATCAATAACTCTCTGAGACGTGAGGCGAGATATCAGCTTTTATTGACTGGAAGAAAGAACAAGCAGCAATTGACCACCATGCTACATCCTGGAGACTGAGAGGCAGGGCTCAGGCCTCAATCGCCTTTATACTGGGGTCTGTGGGAGGAGCCACAGGAGCAGTCAGTGGGGGGGGGGGGGGGTGCGTGTCCAGACAGGTATATGTAGTTCATCACACCAGGGCCCTGTACAGCTGCAGAAGGACCTCTTTTCTCCTATACTCAATTCCTCTTGTTATAAAATGATGAGTCATAATGAGTCAGGAACACAAATTCAAAATGTTGAGGGAAATAAATAAAAGTACTTTCCTTGGTAGCTAGGATTCACACCTCTATGAAGATAGTGGAAACAGAATCAATCAGCAGAACCCCTTGCTAATCTGCAATAATTTATGTGGATTTGAATAAACTTCTGTGATTTATAAAGATGCTAGTCTGTGGTGAAATCAAAATAGCTACGCCTCAGGCATTTCCATAATCTTTATGCAGAGTAGCTCTCTTTACCTCAACATTTTACCTACTACCACAGTTGGCGCATTCTGCACTCTTTTGCACATTGGCTGTTCGTCCGTTCTGTTGGGTGTGGTCTTTCATTGATTCTATTGTGTTTCTTGGATTTACCTTGAACTTTGAACTTTGAACCAACCACACAACTGAGCCATTTCTGTTTCCTAATCCAATCAAACTATACTTCACTAAGAGTTTGAGGAGATTTGGTATATCACCAAAGGTTCTAGTGTATTTGTACAGATGTACTGTGGAGAGGATTCTGACTGGCTGCATCACTGTCTGGTATGGAGGCACCTTTGCACAGGATCAAAGAAAGCCAGCAGAGGTTTGTGAACTCAACAGATTCATCGTGGCCACTAGCTGCTCCACCATTGAAAACATCTTCAATAGGTGATTCCTCAAGAAGACAACATCCATCATTAAGGACCCTCACTACCCAGGACATGCCTTCTTCTCATTGGAACCATTAAGGAGGAGGTAAAAGAGCTTGAAGACACACACTCAAAATTTTAGGAATAGCTTCACCCCTCTACCATCAGATTTCTGAATGAACCATGAACCTATGAAGGCTACCTCATTTTTTGCTCTCTTTTTGCAATTATTTATTTATATTTCTTACTGTATTTGATAGTTTTTTTATGTATTGCACTGTAGTACTGTCGCAAAACAACAAATTTCACCAAGTACTGCATGTTAGCTGTGATAGATCTGATTCTGATTCTGATCTCACCTTTATCTCATTCTCTGAGCAAGAGCAGTTTTGCTGCCAATCTGCATACAATTATTCACTTTGATTTTGAGTTAAGACCACTTTTTGTGCAACAGTTTCCAAAATGGGAAAAGTTCAAAATGCCAGTCCGAACTTCTTATAACTGCGGACTTACACAAAGAAGTCATAGGCAAGCAGGATGCATGGATGCTTCCGCACAGCTCTGCTGTTCACTAGCAGGGAATCTTTTCCTTTCATTCCTCTTTCACATTCTTTATTTGGGTTCCAGGTCAGAATGTTTCTCTTCTAAGTGGGCTTCTGCCTGACAGAGGATGTGAGGCCACGAAGGCCGATTGATAACCCCCCGACTCGTAGTGTCTGCATCCGTCTTTTTTTCAGATACGCTTTCAGAGTGTTGTCACAGCGCTTTTTCTGACCACCACAGAATCTCTGTAAGTGGGGTGGGAGCTGTGGACACAACACTTGTGAAGAAGGGAATTGAAGATCCACACGCATGTCAGGCCTAGCAGAGTTAGTGCATTGCAGAACCACGTCAATGCTGGTGACACAATCTTCAAGGAGGATGTCGTCATTAGTGTGCCTTTGAGAGACTCTTACAGGAGAGAAATGATAGACGGGAAAAATTTAGGGAGGAAATTTCAAAACCTACGACAGTCACCTGAACATACAACTGCCAAAGCTAGGAAATGCAAGTGGAAGGTGCATACAATCCAGAATTAGAGGAACCGAGTGAAATTGATGAGCTATCTGCTGGTGTCTTCATCCACATGCACTCTAGATTTGACTGTGCTAGTATTTTCCTTTCTTTATCAGACATAAAATGGTTTCCAAACCTCTGGCAGCTTTTACTCTCCCATTCGCTTATCAGCCCAATACAAAGTGGCCTATGCAATTAACCAATGTCTAGATTGTAACATTCAAATTATTTACAGATTTCTTCCCAGCACCAACCCTCTCTGCTTCTGTAACAACCTCCAGAACTGCAGCCAAGACCTACAGACTGGTCCGAGTGAGGTTGAGGCATGTCAAGGAGAGGATCGGAGCGGGGTTGAGGCATGTCAAAGAGAAGTGGGTAGAGCAAGGTTGGGACATGTTCGAGGCAGAGTCAGGGCATTTGAAGCGGATAAAAGTCAGAGTGAAGGAGTTCCAGACCCCATCCGCCTAAACTGAGAACGAGGTTTCGTTGATCTAAGCGCCGGGTCAATTTGGAAAGGTCATGTACAGGCTGAAACATGGTGGAGGAGACTAAGCCCAGAGCATATTGATGCAACAGGGCCTGGATCCTAGTGCAAGGAACGACCTAGTGTTTGGAGCACCACCAGGCCAGATAGGTCAGAATCAGATTCAGAACCAGGTTTATTATCAGCAGGCACGTGACGTGAAATTTGTTAAAAAGACAGGGTGTCAGGACAAGAGGTGAGTTTTTGTGCCTGTTCTGCAGCATTTGCTCCACACTTCGCTGTGCTAAGGCTGTGGCTGTGGGCCTGCTCCAGCTGCTCCGGGCTTCGTGTTTATTGACTCACTTTCGTTCTGAACGGTGTTGCTTGCTTTTATTTGTAACCAGGTGATCGATGAATATAATTATTTTATTGTTAGAGTGCACTTATGTATGCACCTTGGTAATGCTAAAATAGCTGCCTGTGCCTTTAAGAGAAAACAGTGATGTCATTTTGCATAGGTGGAGTAGAACGAACAGTTGCCATGTTCTAGAAAGGATGACGTTGGAATGCTTTTCACAGGTTTGGTGAGGAAAGGTGAATAATATTTGATGATATCCATGTAAATTTGTTTATACTTGTTTGTAGATCTAGAGTATCAGTAATTTGACGTGTTTTACGTGCGGATGCTTTAGATTTTCACAAGTAAATTGCTCCACACTGGATAGCATGATTGCGAAGTTCCTTCATTGGCCTACTCATTTCAAGGTCTGGCCTATATGTGTTTGGAAGTTAAGCATATTTGTGCCAAATATATCTCTTAGTTAAGATGAGATATATTTATTCATATTTTCAATGTTGTGTATAAGGTACAGCATTGGTGGGATTCTACCGTTGTTTATATTGTTTTTATTAGAATTGCCACCACCGTATTGGTTTTGTATATTTTGTTTTAGTTATTTTCGTACTGTATATGTAACAATGGTGTGGTCTGAAGTTAAACTGAGATTGTAATAGCTGGAACTGTTTTTTAAATTTATTTTGTTTTTATTTTGATACCCTCTTTCTGCAATAAAACATCTAAAACAGATAAAGGAATTTAAGACCCGATAAAGTATTTCTTGTCCCACGTGTGTATTTTCCCCCAGGCTACAAAATATTGTTTGCATGATTTGTGCTTTTTTTCTCTCTTCCTGCGCACTGGGCATTTGTCAGTTTTTTTTAATGGGTTCATTCGGGATTTGTGGCTGCCAGTAAGGAGATGAATCTGAAGGTTAGAAACATAGAAACATAGAAAACCTACAGCACAATACAGGCCCTTCGACCCACAAAGCTGTGCCAAACATGTCCTTATCTGAGAAATTACCTAGGGTTCCCATTGCCCTCTATTTTTCTAAGCTCCATGTACCTATATAGGAGTCTCTTAAAAGACCCTATTGTATCCGCCTCCAACACCGTCGCCGGCAGCCCATTCCACACACTCACCACTCTCTGTGTAAAGAACTTACCCCTGACATCCCCTCTGTACCTACTTCCAAGCACCTTAAAACTATGCCCTCTCATGTTAGCCATTTCAGCCCTGGAAAAAAGCCTCTGACTATCCACACGATCGATGCCTTTCGTCATCTTGTACACCTCTATCAGGTCACCTCTCATCCTCCTTCGCTCCAAGGAGAAAAGGCCAAGTTCACTTAGCCTATTCTCATAGGGCATGCTCCCCAATCCAGGCAACATGCTTGTAAATCTCCCCTGCACCCTTTGTATTGCTTCCGCATCCTTCCTGTAGTGAGGCGACCAGAACTGAGCACAGTACTCCAAGTGGGGTCTGACCAGGGTCCTATATAGCTGCAACATTACCTCTTGGCTCTTAAACTCAATCCCATGGTTGATGAAGATCAATGCACCGTATGCTTTCTTAGCCACAGTGTCAACCTGCACAGCAGCTTTAAGTGTCCTATAGGCTTGGACCCCAAGATCCCTCCGATCCTCCACACTGCCAAGAGTCTTACCATTAATAGTATATTCTGCCATCATATTTGACCTATCAAAATGAACCACCTCACACTTATCTGGATTGAACTCCATCTGCCACTTCTCAGCCCAGTTTTGCATCCTATCGATGTCCTGCTGTAACCTCTGACAGCCCTCCACACTATCCACAACACCCCCAACCTTTGTGTCATCAGCAGATTTACTAACCCATCCCTCCACTTCCTCATACAGGTCATTTATAAAAATCACAGAGTAGGGGTCCCAGAACAGATCCCTGAAGCACACCACTGGTCACTGGCCTCCATGCAGACTATGACCCGCCTACAACCACTCTTTACCCTCTGTGGGCAAGCCAGTTCTGGATCGACAAAGCAAGGTCCCCTTGGATCCCATGCCTCCTTACTTTCTCAATAAGCCTTGCATGAGGTACTTTATCAATTGTGTAATTTATACATACTTTGATAATAAATGTTCTTTGAACTTTGAACAGATTGAGCTGAAACTCCCTGCACATCCATGGTTTCCATAGCTCCACCATTGGAAGTAATTCCATTAGCTTCCTGAGCCTTGAAATTAGGAATTTTTCGCCCACTCCCTGCCTCTCCATTTATTCTGCTGCAAGATGCTTCTGCAAACCTTACTAGGCAGAATAGCAATTCAGCATGAACTAGACGAACTGAAGAGCCAGATTCTGTGCTGAGAGTCCACGACTCTCTCCTTTCCAAGTTTTAATTATTCTGACTATGAAATTTTGTCTAATCACTCCAGTGCATTACTTCAAAATGATATGTAACAAGTGCAAATTGCTATTCATAGTGTTGTGATTGGAGAGGCAAAAATGGATAAAAATATAAGTAGGAAACAGAATCCTCGAATGAATGAGTTCCAGGATCAGGAGCCAATATAGTTGTATGGTCTTGGAGAAACAACTCACCTTAAAATAAATCTACTCAATCAAAGGTCTCCGACTTGCCTAGCCACAGGATTTGGAAAACAATCCTCTCCTAATATTGACCACCATTCCAAAGTTGAAAGTGAGTGCTGAGAGCAGAAAGTTCAACGTATATTTATTATTAAAATATGTATACTATATACAACCTTGAGATGCATCTTCTTGCAGACACCCACAGGAAAACAAAAAAAATACAATAGAATCCATGAAAAACTAAAGACCAACAGACTTCCAATGTGCATAAGAGGACAAATCATGCGAATAATTTAAACAATAAATAATACTTGAGAACTTGAGCTGCAGAGTCTCCGAAAGTGAGTTCACAGGCAGCAGAGTCAGAAAGTGCTTCAATCATCCCATTGTGACTCCAATAGGTCCATCTAGTTTACTTCTACATTGCTCTTCATTCTGGCAAGAAATGAAGACTGGGCTTCTCACTAAGCATGTTTCACTGAGCCACATTCAACAAAGTGTAGTTAGCTAATGCACAATGTGTCAAACGTTATACTGCACAGCACACATAGTTTTTAAATGTCAAGATTTACAGCGTTCTTTTACCCTAAATAAAAGTAACAAATGTCAAATAATAATTTCATTTGTTGGACTGGAATGCATGGTGACTCTTGCAGGCTGCTGTCCGGCACACCCTTGCAATATGCTGGTTGTTAAAGCAAGCAACACATTTCTTGTACATTCTGATGTACACGTGATAAATAAATGTGAATCTGAATCTGAACCATATTCACCAGGAATATTAATCTAAATAAAAATATACAGATACATGTTATAGCACAGATCTTTGCATAAGTTGTAAATATTTCATGAACAGCAATAAATTTAAATGGTTAATATGAGGGAGGCATAATTTTAAGGTGATTGGAGGAAAGATTAGGGGAGGATGTCAGAATAAGTTTTTTACACAGAGAGTGGTGGGCATGTGGAACACTCTGCCAGAGGTTGTGGTAGAGGCAGATACATTAGGAACACTTAAGGAAAGTTTAGATAAGCACATGGATGATAGAAAACTGGAAAGGCAATGTAGGCAGGAAGGCTTCAGATTGATCTTAAAGTAGGTTAAAATATTGGCACATCGTGGACTGAAGGACCTTTACTGTGCTATAATGTTTTATGTTCCATGTTCTAAATTGATCTACTATTTCATTAACCCTCAGTTCGACTGTACCATGAGGTATGCTTGTTACTCCAGTATCTACAGGATCTTCTCTGGACTTACAGTGTAGCCACAGTTGTCCTCTGGACAGGTCTCTGCCAGTTCTGCCATTTCTGGTAAATTCTAGTGCTCATTGATTCTGCTTTGTTTGCTCATTGTGGAGCTGTGCTTCTCACGTGAATCTACAAACTCTGTGGCAATGAGGATATCCATCCACCCCACTATATAAGCATTTTGGATCCCCTGTGCATTTTCCATTGCCGACTGGAAAACCTTTGAGTCCAATTTAATTCCTGATAGGAATTTATAGGAATTTGATGTAAGCATGCAATACTTACGCTTATTAATAGCCAATAACTCTGACTCCCTTATCCAGAAACAGAATCATGCTAATATAATGTGAACTTTGTTGTCTCTGGCAGCGGTACAGTACAGGGACATGAAATTACTCTGAATTACAAAATAAATAGTGCAAACAAAAAGGAATAACAAGGTAGTGTTCACAAGTTCATGGACTGTTCAGAAATGTGGAGAGGAAGAAGCTTTCCAAAAACTTTGAGAGTAGGTCTTCAGACTCTTTTACCTCCTCTCCTGTGGTGGTAACAGGGAAAGGGCATGGTCAGGGTTCTTGGTGACAGATGCTACCTACTTAGTCAGGATGTTTGTAGGGATCATGGAGATGCCCATGTGGAGCTAGTTGAATCTACAGCCCTCTACAGCATCTTGCGATCCTGTGCATTGGAGCTTCCGTAGCAGGCTATGATGCAACCAGCCGAAATACTCCCCACCGTACATCTATAGAAATTTGCAAGATTCCTTGGCGACATACAAAAGCTTCTCAAACTTCTAGATGAAGTAAAGTTGCTTGTATGCCTTCTTAGTGATTGCATCATAGTGTTGGGCTCATGATAAACCTTTCAAGATTTGACATCCAGGAGCTTGAAGCATTCTACTACACCCACCTCAATAAGGACTGGAATGTATTCTCCCAGCCTCCCATTTCTGAGGCCATTTCCGATTCCCCTGTCTTGCTAAAATTGAGTGTGCGGTTGTTGTTGCAATACCATTAAACTAGCCCATCTCTCTCACTCTTGTATGTCTCCTCATTGCCATCTGAGATTCTGCACAACAACAGTTGATTCACTATTTTACTATCCGAGAATTTATAGATGCCTTTTGAGCTGCACGTAGCCACTACAGTACTGTGCAAAAGTCTTAAGCACCCTTGCTATATACGTACTTAAGGTTTTTGCACAATACTCTAGCTCCATAGCTACTATTACTTTCAGGCTTCCTGCCATGTCCATTACTGCTTTCCATCGCAGTCTGGTCTTCACTGCCTTTCTGGCCCTGATAAGCTACTGCCTCACAATAGTGAAAGTCATTGCTATGATGGAGGCCCCATTAAATACTGTATATCAAACAGCTTCATCTCAATTCCCTCATCAACCTGTCTACACATCAGCCAAACCTGCAGTACCAACTTACAGAATCTTTTAAAGTAAGTGCATCTGTTTTCCAGTGCCTTCAGCCTGACCATACTCACAGATCAAGTGTGCAACTTGAAGTAATCTGTGATGGTTTTGGATTAAAATATACTTTCAAGGGTTTTACAGCTTCCTCATGAGATATTTCATCTGTGCTTAGTGACACAAATGAACCATTGGTGTTTCACAGGCAGTGAATGTAGTGCTTCCATCTTTTCATCAGTACCTACATTTCCCCTGTCCAGTCTTGGGTAGAATAGAATTGAATAGAACTTTATTCTGATTGCCCAAGATAATCAGTTTGCAGTGCTGCTCCAGTCGGTGCAAAACCAGATATTTACAATGCATGTGGTACAGCTTAATTATATTTTAAAAATCCCCATATTTGCATGCAACAAGTGACTTTGATGATCCATAACACTCAAAGGCAATGGGCAATCTGGGGTGTATCATCATTCATCTGCACAACAGCCCTTGGGAAGGAGCTGTTTTTTCAGTCTAATTCTCTTGGCTAAGATGTTTCTGTATCTCCTACCAGATGGCAGGAAATTGAACAGACGGTTCAGGATGGGATGGGTCTTTAATGATGTTGCGAGTGTGCCATAGGCATCGTGAGTTATAAATTGTCTCCAGTTATGGTAGATGAGTCCCAATGATGTGATTTTATCATTTGCTTTCAGGAAAATCCCTACCTGGTCCTTGTATCCTATCCTTTTCCTGATCACCACCATGTCTGGTATTATCACAGTCACCACCTGCTGGTTTACCATCCTACCCAGAGAACATCATACATTTTTAATACCACAGTATCTCCTCAAGCAACAAAACACCATTTTTATTATCTGTATGGCATCTGTGGCTGTCGGGCTGTCCCGGGCAGCTACACGTCCGTAAGAGGAGGAGGTATGAGGAGGCGCAAGGTCTGGTCTGTTTGGAGTTCAAACACAGAGTCCATCATCATCTAGACCCCTGAACTAGATGAATACCAAAGATCAGAGCCCGAGTCCGAAAGTCACTTGTAAGTCTGGAAATCATAGACTGACGGTCGAGTTGTTGTTGTTGTTTTTGTTGCTTCTTGTGTTCTGTGTTCTTCTGCCAACCACTGTGGCCATGCTATGCTGGTGGTGGAATGTGTGATGACACTTGCGAGCAAGTCCAATTGTGCTTAATACAGAGGGGGTCTCCATGCTCTCTATCAGGGGTAAAGTCATTGTTAGGTCCTCTTCAGCTGGCTCCTCCCAGGAATTGTAGAGCTGTTCCCTGAGTCATGGCTTTGCCCATTCCGAGGGAAAGTGGTTGTGACTTCACCAGGTGATAACTCCAAATAAACAAGCAGGAAACAGGACCAGCCAGAACGTGTGACTAAACATGACTAAACATCAACCTCACTAAACATGAATCAGGAGGGATTGTGAAGCATTCTCCTCAAATTTGGCTACTTCCAGAAGTTTGTCTCAATCTTATGCTTGTTCAAAACAAAATATAAGCCCAGATGCCAACCAGAACCAATGATAACGAACACCAGTGTCAAGCTAGGCTGCATCATTGCTTCAGAGCTTTTACGTAGAACATAGAACAGTGGAGCACAATATAGATCCTTCGGCCCATGATGTTGTGACTATATGGGTTTCCTTGGGGTGCACCAGTTTCCTTCCACAGTCCAAAGATGTACCGGTGGTAGGTTAATTGATCATTGTAAGTTGTCCTATAATTACCCTAGGATTAAATCACGGAAATGCTGGGTGGTGTGGTTCGAAGGGCCAGAACAGCCTATTCCACACTGTATCTCAATAAATCAATAAATAAATATATAACCTTCCCATTGAGTGAAGCTAATCTGCAAACTTGATGGGAACCCATTCAACCAACATCAATTACATTCCAGAACCTCAGGAACAACTAGTACTTGCTTACTCAGAGACCAAGCTCCAATACGTTGTCTGTCCTTTCACTAAACTATATTAGAGAATGGGCCTTTCAATCATTCACAAGGCCAGGTCCTCTACCAACCTGACCTGATGCACCACACAATAAAGATTCTGGACAAGACCCTAGAAAAGCTAAACAATCTTTTGCATTTTAGAAGTCGGATCTCAGTGAAGACAGGCATTAACGATGAAAGACACTGCCTCCTTCAATGTATTTTTGGTTGGTGTAAAGAGCATGGTGAAGATCAGGATCTCAGACATGGCACAAAACTGACACACTACAGGGAAAGCATAAGCCATGCCCCCCACCCCCATGTGTTTCAGAGAGCTAAACTACACAGCAGCATTTATAAATTCACAGTAAGGATTGCATACATCATCTTCCAAGCCAACATCACCAATTCTGAGGCCCTGGTTATACTCTGTCTGCTACCTTAAGCAGGCCACATTGTTCGCATGTCGGACCGTAAGACATAGAAGCAGAATTGGGCCATTTGGCCCATCAGGTTCACTCTGCCATTCCATCATGGCTGATATACTATCCCTCTCAATCCCAATCTCCCACCTTCTCCCCATTACTTTTGATACCCTGACTAATCAAGAACCTATCAACATCCAGTTTAAATATTCTAAATGATCTGGCCTCCACAACCATCTGTTATAATGAATTCCACAGATTCACTACCCTTTGGGTAAAGGAATTCCTTCTTATCTCTGTTCTAAATGATCCACAAATCCAAAACCATCAGATGCCAGATTCCTGAAATGAACATTCTTTTCCAAGCCTTGTGGATACCAGGTGAACAGGTGAAAAGATTCATGTATGTACATCCCTTGAAAAGAAATCCAACATTCATCCAGATATTTGGATATCTCTGGCCCATAGCCAATCAAAATGGAGAAGGAGCATTCAGGATGTTATTAAGAACAAGGTCATGCAACAGAAACATGCAGAGGCCCCGAATTATCAGCAGGAGAATGGGATCACTTCACAAACCACCCACCTGTCCCCCATCCCAATCAACCATCGTCTGCCCCATCTGTGGAAGAGACTGTGGTTCTCACTTTGGCCACAGGATCAATGAAGAGGGAACTAAGTTATCCTTAGCAACACACACAAAATGTCGGAGGGACTCAGCATGTCAGGCAGCATCTACAGAAATGAATAAACGGTCAATGTTTTGTGCTGAGACCCTTCTTCGAGATTGGAAAGCAAGGGGGAAGACACCAGAATAAAAAGGTGGGAGGGAGGGGAAGGAGGATAGCTAGAAGGTGATAGGTTGAGCAAGATGGGTGGGAAAGGTAAAGGGCTGGAGAGGAAGGAGTCTGATAGGAGAGGAGAGTGGACCAGAGGAGAAAAGCAGGAGGAGGGGACCCAGAGGGAGGTGACAGGCAGGTGAGAAGAGGTAAAGAGGTCAAAGTGAGAAATAGAAGGAGGGAAAAGGGAAAAAATTACTGGAAGGAGAAATTGATGTTTATGCCATCAGTTTGGAGGCTATCCAGATGGAATATGAGGTGTTGCTCCTCCACTTGGAGAGTGGCCTCATCGTGGCACAAGTGGAGGCCACGGAATGGGATGCTACAGGGAAATTCACCTTTGGCAGATGAAGCAGAGGTGTCCAACGAAGCATTACCCCCGTTTATGACAGGTCTCACTGCGGTGAACTACATATACCTGTCTGGACTGCTCCTGTGGCTCCTCCCACAGACCCCTGTATAAAGGCGACTGTGGCTCCTCCCACAGACCCCCGCTGACAGCTCCTGTGGCCCCGCCCACAGACCCCTGCTGACTGCTCCTGTGGCTCCTCCCACAGACCCCTGCTGACTGCTCCTGTGGCTCCTCCCACAGACCCCCTGCTGACTGCTCCTGTGGCTCCTCCCACAGACCCCCTGCTGACTGCTCCTGTGGCTCCTCCCACAGACCCCCGCTGACTGCTCCTGTGGCTCCTCCCACAGACCCCTGTATAAAGGCGACTGTGGCTCCTCCCACAGACCCCCCCCCGCTGACTGCTCCTGTGGCTCCTCCCACAGACCCCCCCCCCGCTGACTGCTCCTGTGGCTCCTCCCACAGACCCCTGCTGACTCCTCCCACAGACCCCTGCTGACTGCTCCTGTGACTCCTCCCACAGACCCCCTGCTGACTGCTCCTGTGACTCCTCCCACAGACCCCCCGCTGACTGCTCCTGTGGCTCCTCCCACAGACCCCCTGCTGACTGCTCCTGTGACTCCTCCCACAGACCCCCTGCTGACTGCTCCTGTGGCTCCTCCCACAGACCCCTGCTGACTCCTCCCACAGACCCCTGCTGACTGCTCCTGTGACTCCTCCCACAGACCCCCTGCTGACTGCTCCTGTGACTCCTCCCACAGACCCCCTGCTGACTGCTCCTGTGGCTCCTCCCACAGACCCCCCGCTGACTGCTCCTGTGGCTCCTCCCACAGACCACTGCATAAAGGCGATTGAGGCCTGATGCCCAGCCTCATTCTCCGGGATGTAGTGTTGTTCACTCTTCCAGTCAATAAAAGCCGATACCTCGCTTCCTACGTCTCAGAGTGAGTTATTGATGGTGCATCACTCACCCGTGTAGTAGCGGCCAGATCGCGAGCACCAGATACAATAGACAACCTAACAGATTCGCAGGTGAAGTGTTGCCTCACCTGGAAGGTCTGTCTGGGACACTGAATGGAGGTGAGGGAGGAGGTGAATGGGCAGGTGTAACACTTTGGCCGCTTGCAGGGATAAGTGCCTGGAGGGAGATTAGTGGGGAGGGACAAATGAACAAGGGTATCACGGAGGGAAAAGTCTCTGCGGAAGCCAGAGAGTGGGGGGGGGGGGTGGTGGGGGAGGTAAAGGGGTGTTTGATGGTAGGATCCCAGGGACTAACTAAGAAAAGAAACATACTATCAGCTACATCCCAACACAAAATCAATAAAGAACTTTTTTGTTCAGAGGTTTTCTTGGGATCAGAGGTTGAATGAAATTTAATCTGACTGCTGTCAGTAGTGCGGGAGCTACTGAGATGAGCAAGACTTGTGTTTCTTCAAAATGGTCACCACTTTATCAATAGGGGGAGGATCTGCTTTTTCAATTTGCAGAGATGGGTCACATTCAGGGAAGCGAGGATCTTATTATTAATAGATGAGACGATAGATTTGGGCGGTATAAGGCGGTATTCACCAACAAGAGAAAAAAACATCAGCAGGAATTAAAACTAATGAACGATACCTATCAAAATCCAAATCACCTTCCGTTAACAAAAAAAGATCATGGATATTCTCAGAATGTAGAAGTGTGGGCACACTGAGATTGCAATCTCTGTAACAAATCACTTTCCTCATGACGCATTATAACTAGTATCCAAGGACGACTGTAACTACGTCGTATTTTTCAGTCATTTTCTAGGGAACTCCATTTGCCTAGTGTTAGTTGTGAGAAATAGGATACAGTCATAATTCAGAATCCCAGTGTCTATCTCAAATCACCAGATTTAAAGAAATACAAACTAACAAAATGAAATTAATAAAGAGATTTTGTAACAGTATATTAAGTGAACCAGCTTAAGTCCAGTGGTATCTGGAAAGGAAAATGCAGCCTTGTATTTCAGGCATGAATGAGGTTCCACATCTGGAATGCATTTGGAGTTTTTTTTTCTATTTTGAGATACTGATTGTCCGACTGTGCATTTTTGACATTTTCTGGGGAGCCTATTGGAAATAATTTCCCACCATCCTTTGAAATTTTCCCAATTTTCTTAAAACAACAATAATATTTTTGTAAATTGCAAAATACTGCACAGTCACTGTTCAAAACAGTAGCCTTACATTAAGACCATAAAACATAGAACCAGAATTAGCCATTCAGTCCTTCAAGTCTGTTCTACCTCTCAACACCATTCGCCTGACCTCTCCCCATAACTTTTGATACCCTTACTAATCAAGAACCTATCAACCTTTGCTTTAAAAATACCCAATGTCTGGCCTCCACAGCCATCTGGGGCATTGAATTCCACAGATTTACCACCATATGACCAAAGAAATTTCCCCTCATCTCTTTTCTATTCTGAGGCTGTGCCCCCTGATCCTAGACTTACCAATTATAGGAAACATCCTTTCCATGTCCACTCTATTTAGCCCTTTCCTGGAACAAATCCTAGGAACTGTGACTCTGAGCGGAGCAACCTTTTTTCTCTTACCATGCAGAAAAACCAAAAGATCATGAATCACAAACATTCTTTACTATTCATTATTTTCTTTGTATTTTATTACGTTTGCTTGGCTCTGACCCGAGTTAGCCTCAGAAATGGCTACAGTTAACTAGAGTACTCCTGCCCACTTTTCCACCCCTTCTCCCTGCACCTATCAGACTGTAATAAATTAGCCTCATGTCAAACATCTTGCGGAACGGACACAAAGTGCTGCATCTCTGGGGAATAATGAAAGGAAAGGGGAAGAAGTCAGAATGAGAAGTTGTGGTTGTACTCCTTCTCCTCCCCTCGACTTCTTTTTCTAGTTTCTTCCCCCTTCCTTTCCGGTCCTGATGAAGGGTCTCAGTCTGAAACAGCGACTGTTCATTCCTCTCATAGATGCTGCCTGACCTGCTGAGTTCCTCCAGCTTTGCATCTGTTACTCTGGATTTCAAGCATCTCCAGTATCTCTTGCGTTCAAATATCCTTGCCCTATTGTCCGGTTTATTATTTATTGTAATGCCTGCACTGTTTTTGTGCACTTTATGCAGTCCTGTGTAGGTCTGTAGTCTAGTGTAGCTTTCTCTGTGTTGTTTTTTACGTAGTTCAGTCTAGTTTTTGTACTGCGTCATGTAACACCATGCTCCTGAAAAACGTTGTCTCATTTTTACTATGTACTGTACCAGCAGTTATGGTCGAAATGACAATAAAGTGACTTGACTTGATTCTGTGCAGGTTTGTATTCTCTGAAATTGCAAATAATTAACTAAATACTACTGGAGCTGGTATTACATTAAGAATTTTCACACATTACCATGGGTAGCCTTGCTTGCCAGATGCTGAGATTGGAAAGGTGATATCAAATTATGGATTTAGGCATGTGGGAAATTGTGTACAATGTGCACCCAGCTCTAAAGGGTCCTTATTAGAGGGTACAAAGAACAGGATCGCAAAATTGGAAAATTAGCCATGCCAATTAATAATTATATTTACGTTATCTAATTCCACCTTTCAGTTACATTAAGGTCAATTTGCATCTTCAACTTATTTGACCACTCTACGACACTGCCCGGAGAAAGGCCATGGCAAACCACTTCTGCAGAAAAATTATTCAAGAACAATCACGGTCATGGAAAGACCATGATCGCCCATGTCATACAATACAGCATATAACAAAGGAATGAGCTTTAATTCAATCTCTTTGGCTTTGAAAATATCTTGCAATTTCAGCTTTGAAATAATCAATTTGCCTCCACCTTTGGGGGGGAAAATGTGTCCCAGATTTCCATGCGCTTTAAACTGTATCAACCTTGAACAACTCAACTTCTATTTTGTTTTGTTCTGCACTCTCCCTACCAAAGGAAATATGTTTTTACAATTATTTGGAACAGCTTGATTAAATAACATGTTAGCCTTCTACTATCCTTCACCAGAATGCCTCATTGGATTATTCATGTGAGTCTGCACCATCTCCAAAGCCAATATATTCCTCCCTGGAGTGTTGTCGTGGGAGTCTAAATGAGCTGTAACCAAAGCTTTAAATAATGGCATCATAATTTCCAGCTATTGACCTTCTGCTCCTTTATAAAATGTTTTCTCTTCCAGACAGTATTTCAGTGACAACAATTCAAAATTACTATTCAGTAAGAATCGTATATTCATAGAACAGTATATTGATCTATGCTCGGGATTCCCAGCCTTATTATTAACTAAGAGATCCATGGACGCCATGTTGGGAACCCCTGATCTATGAGGCAACCCTTCACATTGATCGTTACCCCATGGGCAGGCCTTTGAAATCCTACTTTTTGTTTTAATTTTAATTTAATACCATAGTAAATAGAAGCTATACAAAATTATAAAGGGGTTAGATAGGGTAAATACATGTAGGCTTTTTCCATTGAGGTTGGGTGAGACTAGAACCAGAGGTCATGGGTTAAGGGTGAAAGATATAATGTTTAAGGGGAACTTGAGAGGGAACTTCTTCACTCAGGGGATGGTGAGAGTGTGGAAGGAGCTGCCACCAGGTTTGATTTCAACATTTAGAAATTTAGTTAAGTACAGTACATGGATGTGAGAGGGCTATGGTCTAGGTGCAGGTCAATGGGACTAGGCAGATTAATAGTTTGGCATGGACTAGATGGGCTGTGGGGCCTGTTACTGTGCTGTAGTACTCTATGACTCGAAGACTCTAAGTAAAATTTGATTAAATTAAAATCATGGAATTGAATATGCAATTATAAGGAAGGCAGAACAGGAATGAAGGGAGGGATTCCATCTCCCAGCAGGGCAGGTTTAATTTCAACACTAGTTCATAGGATGGATCCCTAAGGTGAGTACTATTACATCTTTATACACAATTGGAAGAGAATTTTATTTTTACATAGATAAAACCAATTAGGACAAATTCTGACTTTAGTACAGAGGCTTTCAATGATCCAGTCTCCATAGACTCACCTTAACAAATATCCTTGAGGCTAGCACAACCCCTTTTACATATATGAATGTTCCAGAGCTTTGGAGCTTAATTCTGGTATCATTCTCCAAGGAACCTCTGTACATCCTCCAGTCAAATGCATGGGTTTTCTCCCGGTTCCTCCAGTTTCCTCCCGCGGTCCAAAGATGACAGGTCAATTGGTCCTTGAAAATTGTCCCGTGACTAGGTTAGGGTTAATCAGGGTTGCGGGGTTGCTGGGGGAGGGGCGTGTCTTGAAAGGCTGGAAGGGCCTGATCCGTGCTGAATCACTAAATAAATAAATTAACAGCTAGCTTCATTCACCTAATAACTATGTTGGATACAACAGATGTCTCACCAGACTGGACACACTGTTTTAAAGGTATCTATGCATCTAATATACCACACTGCTTTCCTTTAAAAAGCAACAAACCTTTAACATCAATGGCTGTTCATGGACTTTAAATGTTTTATCAATTAGATATTAATATACAATTAATTATTTACAAGTATATGTAAATACATTTAACACAAAGTACTATAAGTTTAGTGAAATTTCATGTCACATGCCAGTGATAATAAATCTGATTTTGATTCTGATATATATCCAGATTTTCTAATTCTCTCAATTACAGCATTCAAATATAAAACAAACTTAAACAATTTTACATTATATGTGATGTATATTTACATTAAATAAGAAATGCCTTTTCCACTGCATTCATATAACAATCCTCATATACTATCCTAAACTGCATACTTGAACTATACTTGACTGTATATAACTATCCAAACAATCTATCATATACATTTTTAAGGATCATATCTAAGCCCCAGAGTTAACATAGACTAACACACATTAAGTTCTATGGTAAATACTACATATTGTTTTCAAAGTATTCCCAAGTATCACTACTTTCAAATTAAGCTTTTCTTAATGCTTCCAATCTTCTTGCCCTCACACACACACACACACATACATAAACACTGTTTCACATTGCAACTCTCATTTTATTTCCCCACTGACAATGGAGCTATTCTTTCTCTGCTGACCCTTTCAAGGCTAGGAAGTCATCACCTCTGACCTTCTGTCTCTAGATGGTTTTCATTTCACATCACTCAGCCGTCAGGGTTGTCAGCTCCTCTGGCCAGCTTGGCTAAGTGTACTGACCTGACATCAGTACCCCACAGGCCAGAAGGCAGTGTCACATATGGGATGTTCAGACTCTTTAAATTGCCCTGACCAAGCATCACAACAAGCCTGCAATGTATCCAGCCCAATCTAAGCATGTTTCAGTCCACTTAACATCTCCATGAATAGCAGATTCCCCGGACAACCATGCCTTTTCCCAAGAGCAGCTCCACCAACACGATTGACTTGTTTTTACCACTCTGTATATGGAGTTTCACAACTTTAGCTTCTCAACGGTGTCCTAAATGTTTCATATTATCTGAACAAATCATGAAATCCTCCTTCAAACTGCTCACAAATGAGAACTGTGAACTCTCCTATCATTCAGAAAAGACAAGATGTGCATCTCCACCATGACCTAAACTCAAACTGCCCGTCACTCCATATCTCACCTGTCTCCACTTCTGACTCACTTAAGACTGTCTTCCATAATCTGCCCACCCTGTAGTACCCTCCACCAACACTTCCTCAATGGACACAGTACTCCAAGTAGCTCAGTGCCACTGTTCTCCACAATTTACTTTTCCTGCTGTTGTACAACAAAATAAATATGTCTGCAGCTCTTGTTGGCAAACACTTTAAACACCACATTTCCCCAGGTTTCAACAAATGCACCTAGAATAAAATGCATGAAGATTGATACAATAACTATAACCATACACTGTTCCAATAAAATCAACTCATCAATACAAGTATCTGTGTACTCACTCTGTCACTTTAAGAAAGAAGTTGTATCTAGAAATAGCTGATGTGAGGTTTGGTTAATTTGTGGAAATGTTACGGTCAGCCACTGCACTTTAATCAGAATTAAAATTAGTAAAGAAAAATGCTAGAAGATGCTCTTCTTCAAAGTTTGTGCAGGTTTCCTTAAAGGTTAACTTGCAAGTCGCATCACTGGTGAGGAAGGCAAACGTGATGTTAGCATTCATTTTGAGAGAGGCTTTATAAGGGATTGGTCAGACCACACTTGGAGTATTGTGAGCAGTTTTTGGCCCCTTATCTAAGAAAAGATTTGCTGACGTTGGAGTGGGACCAAAGGAAGTTCACAAGAATGATTCTAGGAGTGAAAGGGTTAACATGTGAGGCGTGTTTGATGGTTCTGGACCGGTATTTGCTGGAAATTAGAAGAATGATGGTGGATCTCGTTGAAACCCATCAAATATTGAAAGATCTGGATAGAGTGGATGTGGAGAGCATATTTCTCATAGTGGAGGAGTCTAGGACCAGAGGGCCCAGCCTCAGAATAGAGGGGTGTCCATTTCGAAGAAGGATAAAGAAAAAATTCTTTAGCCAGAAGGTGTTAATCTGTGGAATTTTTTTGCCACAGATGGCTGTACAGGACAAGTCATTGGGTGTATTTAAGGTAGAGGTTGATAAGTTCTTGATTAATCAAAGTGTCAAAGGTCACAGTGTGATGACAGAAGAATGGGGTTGAGAGGGATAACTAATCAACCATTATGGAATGGCAGAGTAGACTCAATGGGGCAAATGGCCTAATTCTGCTCCTAGGTCCTACAGTCTTATGGTCTGAAAGCAAGTTTAAAAATCATGTGACATGGTTTACATTTCCAATTGACTGAAGAGCAACATCAAAATATTCAATCCTTCTATTATCACTCTCGTTCAACCATAACTAAACGGAAAACTCAGGTCACTGTAAACACAGCTTAAGTCAATCCAAACATACAGTTCAAGTCAGTCAGATAATTCTCACGAGTCAAGTGCAGCTGACAATGTTCTTCTCCTTGAAAGGAGATTGAAAAGGTTAGTGTAACATTTAGTCTGATCCACATGGCATTGCATTGGGGCCACCAGCTCTTCTTCACCAGACATTGCAAGCATTTTGATAGATTCTAGAACATGGAACAGTACAGCACAGAAACTTCTTTAACCAATTAAATTAACCAGTTAAACTAATAATTAATTTAACAACTAAACTAATCCTTTCTGGCTGCGCAACATCCATATCTTTCCATTCCCCTCACATTCATGTGCTCATCTAAACATTTCTTAAAAATCCCTGTTGTATCCACCTCTACCACCACCCCAGGCAGTGCATTCCAGGCACCCACCACTCTGTGTAGAAAAAAAACTTGCCTCTCACATCTCCTTTGAATTTACCCCCCTCACTGAAATGCATGCCCGCTGGTATTAGACATTTCAACCTTGGAAAAAAGATATGGTCTGTCTACTCTACCTATGCCTCTAATAATCTTATAAAACTCTAACAGATCTCCACCACTCCAAAGAAAACAAGCCAATTTTGTCCAACATCTTGTTATAGCACATGCCCTCCAATTGAGGTGGCAAGCTAGTAAAACTTTCCTGCACCCCTTTCAAAGCACTGACATCCTTCCTATAATGGGGTGACCAAATCTGATGGAATACTCCGGATGTGGCCTAACTAGTGTTTTATAAAGCTGCAACATAACTTCCTGACTTTTGAACGCAATGCCTCGACTTCTGGTACAAGTCTCCGTTGCACTGCACAAAGCAAAATTTCTTTCAGCTGATCACGTTAATAGCATCCGCTCAGATTGAGCTGGAATGTGAAAAAGCCAGAGAATCACAAACCATGCTTGTGGTTACAGAAAACAAATTCAAAAGAGATTTCAATCATCATCCAGTTTTGGAAACAAATGGAGGCATTAGCAATTTTTACATTATCTGGTGCTTTGGATTATTCTACGTCAGACTCGCTAACTTTCTCAGGGTGACCTTATTGGCACCGGAAGCATTGCGCCGTATTTCAAAGTACAGAAAATTTATTATCAAAGTGAATATGCAGAACGTCACCATATCCTACCCTTTCTAATAAGCATTTACCGTACATACAAAGAAACGCAATAGAATCAATGAAAAACTACACACAAAGACAAACAGCAAACTGTGCAAATATATTAAAAAAGCAAATAATAAATAGATAATATTGAGAACATGAGCTGGGAGTTGTCCAGTGAAATCCTCTGATTGGATTTGACACCAACAAACATCACACAGTATATTTCAATGTACTGTACATGTGACAAAGAAAGAAAGCTTGTTTCTAATTATGCCAAGCAGTGGAATCAGCCCAGACCATCAGGGGTAAAGCTCTCCCAACTATTGAGCATATCTACATGAAACGCTGTTGTAGGAAACCATCGTCAGAGATCCACACCACCCAGGTCACGTTCTCGTCTCGCTGCTGCCATCGGTAAGAAGGTACAGGAGCCTCAGGACTCACACCACCAGGTTCAAGAACAGTTATGACCCCTCAAACATCAGGCTCTTGAACAAAAGGGGTTAACTTCATTCAACTTCACTTGCCCCATCATTGAAATGATCCCACGACCAATTGGCTCACTTTCAAGGGCTCTTCATCTCATGTTCATGTTATTTATTGCTATTTATTTATATTTTCATTTGCACAGTTTGTTGTCTTCTAGACTCTGGTTGAGCACCCTAGTTAGGTGGTCTTGCATTGATTCTGATAATGTTACTATTCTATAGATATGTTGAGTATGCTCACAAGAAAATGACATATATGTACTCTGATAATAAAATTTACTTTGAACTAAGAACTTTACTGGGAGCTGAAAACATCACCTCTGGCGATAGTACATCAATAGTGACATTGAAGAGGACCCACAATTGAGTTGTTTACTCTACAGACAGCAAAGTGCAACAACTGCTTACATAGTCCAACACCTGGGTCTGAAACTATCTAATGTACTTAACTAAGCACAGCATTTTAAATGTCCCACAGCAGCACAATAAATTTCCATCCCTCACAATTCCATTGGCTAACAATGTTATGAATGGAGTAAGGACATTTGGAAAAGGAAAATATTTTCTTGGTTTTGACTTTCCACTATTGATGACTCATGGTTGTTATTAGCTGGCTCTGTGTCTGATTACTGTGTTGCTTTGTACGCAGTCCTAGGCGTTTCAGGATTCACATCCTGAATTTGACTGCAACTTTGGAAGCAGCCAGCTAAGGAAAAATATCAGATAGAAAGGCAAGCTTAATGTGGGATAAGGATAATTTCACATTTGTAATGTGGTTGGAACAAGCATTTGTAACAAGCTAGACCAGAGCATTAGTTACTTTAATATAATGATGCAGGACTGGAAGTCCGAATCCTGAAGCAAGCAGTGTAAGAAATCAAATTCAAGTTCAATTTTATTTGTCATACAGCCATACACATGTATACAGCTAAAAGAAACACCATTTCTCCAGGGCGAAGGAGCAAACGCAGTGCATACAGCCACACATAGGACATATAGTTGGGATAGTGCATACAGTCACAACATAACATTAGCACAAATTCCCAAACACAATTACCACAACTGTAATTCAGTTTTTATTCCCTATATTGTCATGTATTGCGTTGTAATACTGCCGCAAAGTTAACAAATTTCACGACATGTGCCGGTGATATTAAACCTGATTCTGATTCCGAGTGGTATGGCCTACAGATTGATGGTGCATGGGATGTCACCCTGAAGCCAAGTGTCTGTAAGAATAAGCACATAGCAGTTCCTCATCTCACACTGGGTCAGCCACAGATGAAGGTGATCCAGTTTGTCTTCTGGGGAGCAAATGCTGGAAAGCTGAAACAACCCCAATGGTGCTTTAAATACATTTCGGTAGTTTAGGAATCTGACTATTATCATAGAATTTTTAAAGTAAAAACAATATAAGTGACCATGAAATGCTGGATTACTGTAAAACTTCACACGAATGTTCTCTTGTGAAGGAAGCCCTTTGCCCTTCCAGCCTCAGCCTATATGGATCGCCAAACCCTCATAATGCAGCTGATTCTCATCTTCTGTCAGCTCCGCACAAGCAGGCCTCTCAATTTTAGCAAAACTCTACCTAGTAAAACTGGAACAGACAAAACGTGCTGACATTGGCAGAAAGCCTGCGTCACAAGAAGGAGCAAAATAAATGTCTGTGGTGTTTGTTAAAATCCCGCCGACACTTACAACCACATAAATGAACCTAAGGGAAGTGTGGTAATGGAGACCTAATAACTATTGAAAGATTACTTAGCAACTGTTTTTTGTCGGATGAAGATGGTTAATTTTTTTTATAAAAGGGCAAGAGAAAAGTCTGTCCTTTTTCTAATGTACACATATTTCACTCGTTATCCACCCAAACCACCGAACAGCACAGTCTGACATCTAAATCCAGCAGCAAGCAACTCAGCTGCAATTGAGGGAACAGCCTTATAGGCTGTCAAGAGTTAGTTCTTTGATGTAGCTTTCTTTCTCCAGCATCACGAGGCTTCCTGCAAATGAAATTCAACTCAAATCTGGCAACGTTCATCCCTGCGAAAATATTTCGGGATGTATTTGAGAAAAGAGGATTTAATTTCTTCTGCAGATTCAGAGCCAAATTTATTTATCACGTCCATGGAAACATACAGTAGAATGTGTCACTTGCATTAACAACCAACACACCCAGTGATGTGATGGGGATGTACAGGTGTCACCAAGTATTCTGGCACCAACAAGATCTTTAATCTTAAGCAAGTATGCTTTTTCCTAAAATGTACACACATCTGATCTCTGAGTTTTATTATATGTTTCTCTCTTTACTAGATCAGTAAAAGGCACTGAAAAATAATTGATATGAATTTATCAACATCAATCATATGGACTGGGCAAATATCTCACCCTCAGCCTAAAATACAGAATAGCATCAGCCAGCTTCAATGAACAGGAAACCTAGGTGATCAAATGGATTATTGGTTTTACCTACTCCAGTTACCAATGAAAAGCAAACTCAGGTATGATTTGAAACCAGTAATATACCCTATTGTGTTCATTTCCACAACGTCCTTGTGGCCCAAGCCAGTACATTTACATAATGTGCCATTGTCAATAACATATGACATGGAATACAATTCATGATTGTCGCTAAATAAGTTACTGCAGCATAAATTACTGTACTCAAATAAAATAAAATAAATCAGCGAATGTTTCTTCCTAGTTAGTCCTTTGCCTGCACTGTTTTGTGCACTTTATTCAGTCCTGGGTAGGTCCATAGTCCAGTGTAGTTTTTTTTCTGTGTTGTTTTTTACATAGTTCAGTCTAGTTTTTGTACTGTGTCATGTAACACCATGGTCCTGAAAAAACGTTGTCTTGCTTTTATTATGCACTGTACCAGCAGTTATGGTCAAAATGACAATAAAAAGTGACTTGACTTGTATCTCATTGCGGCCCTCTCTGCAATGTTGCTTTTATGAAGAGAGATTCCTGCTCCCCAAAACAAAGATATTCCTGAGGAAAGATAAAGCAAAACTGAGAAACTTTTTTGTGTACTGGGCAAAGCCTAATCAAAATGAATGTAGAAAACCTGCCAACTCTTTGTAATTACTGAGAAATCCATGTCACTTCAAAATAAATTGGTAGATAACTTGCTAATACCATCACCATATCCACAGCATGCCCAATCAATGAAAGAGAGATGTTATATAGATACACTAATTATTGTTTAAAGTGATTATTAGATCAAGGTAGAATTTTTCTCACCTCTACCTGCCTGGAAAGTATAAGAAAAGATTAGCCTCGCTACATTGCAATATCAAAACATCCAGTGATAAAGTGATCAGCAGGGATTGTGCTAGGCAGCCTGCATGTGTCACCAGCACAGCATGCTCACAACTTACTCACCCTCGATGTGTACTGTACACACTTGGAAAGTGGGAGGAAACTGGTGCAACTGGAAAACACCCACACGGTCACATGAAGAACGTACAAACTCCTTACAGGCAGTAGCGGAAATTAAGCTACAATTGTGTTAAGCTAACTGCTTCTGAGTCTGGCCCTGAAGATAGAACTTAGGGTCATAGAGTCATAGTGCACCACAGCACAGGAACTTTGTCAATTCCTCGTGTTAAGATTCTGTTTCTGATTACACTCTATCTACTTTACTAATCAGTTATGTCTGGACAAGAGCTATTCATTTTGTTTGCCACATTTGAACAAACTTGATTTAAAAAAAATGAAATGCAGACATATTTTGAGAATTAATTAACATCCCTGACTGATCCAACAGCTCCTTCCAAATGCCTGGCCTCCACCACTCGATACAGATACATAGGAACACCATTACCTCCAGGATCCTCCCTAGTTGCATATAAATCTTCAGACGTATATTGGTGCTCCTTCATCACTAATCAATCAGAAGCTTCAAAACTCCTCATGAAGCATCCTGACAGAACCTCTTCACTCATATGGTTCATAAAAGCACAACTTTCTCAATTGCAAATAGGGATGGGCAAAAAATGCTGGCACTAGTAACACCACCACATGAATGAATGAGCAAGAGAGTGTTTTAAGAAAATAGAAGGCAAGGGCCTGAAAAATATATCATAGTCAAGGTTACATAAATCTTACTAATCACTGAAACAGGTGAGAACCTAAGTCAGCTTGGATGCAAAATGTTCATCATACAACAACTTGAGCGATGGAACTAACAAACAGCTGTGCTCATTTATAATTGCAACTAAAATAATTCCCATACAGAAGGAAGCACATGTTCTGCATGCTGTTTTGCCATTTGTGGTTCTTTGTGAATATTTGACTGCTAGCAGTTAATCATCTTTGTATTTATTGATACAATCAGTAACCAAACAATGTTTGCTATATTTGTCAATGGAATGTGGATGTTAGATAGCATTTCACCATTCAGCATTACTGTGTGAACATTTGCAGAGTTTATATTTAATTCTGCAATCTTCACTAAAACAAACAAGTTAAAATAAATGTAATATACTGTAGATGAGTAATCTATGTTGCATTGAAGGGTTGAGAATAATAGACAAAACTAATCATTACATTCTATAAGTGAAAATACATCACCAAATATGCTTTTAACTTGTCATCAGAAGTAAACAACATTGCCATTCGTGAAATCATCAAAAGAAACCATCAATTTTCACATTCAATTGAATTCCTGGAGATATTTATCACTGAGTTAAAGTCTATTTTATAGCTTATCTAATTATATCTTCCACTGGGATGTGTGTGTGTGTATAGAAGTACTGACACTGAGACAGAAAGAAGCAGAGCAGACAGTGAGGCATCTACCGGATCAGCACAAAATAAAAGCAGGAATATGCCATCTGGCCACTTGAGGCTGCTACACTCCATCAGCATGGTCTCATCCACTCTCAAAGCTGAACGTGTTCAACTACCGAACATCCACAGCTCTCAATGGATCGGACTTTATTATCACTGACATGCTGTGTGTCATGAAATTTGCTGTCTGGTGGCAGCAGTACAGTGTAATATATGTTAAAAGTACTATAAGTTACAATAAGAAATATATAAAACAAATAAATAGTGCAAAAAGAGAGCGAAGTAATGAGGTAGTGTTTATGGGTTCATGGGCCAATCAGAAAACTATAGCTGGAGGGAAAGAAGGTGCATCTAAAATGTTGCGTGCACATCCTCAGGCTCCGGTACCTCTTCCTTGATGGTTGTAATGAGAAGAATGCAAGTCCAGGGTGATGGATGCCCTGACGAAGAGCATTGCAAAGGTTAACAACCTCCGGAGTGCTCAAATCAATCATGAATAACTAGTTCCTTATCCTGAGATGGCAATGTCTGCCTAATTTGAGAGATAATAATCGATTACCATTTTAATAATGACATTTTTATCTGAAAATAAACTTGTGGGTTAGGTGGGATAACAGCCAGAAAATGGAAAAGGACAAATAGAGAAAGTAAATAATATCATAGCAGTTGGATGGGATCACAGTTATAAGTCTTGAGATTCTAGAAAGACTTATAAACAATCGAAAGAGGCGTTCAAATTAACACAGGGGTCTGTGTAGTTGATAGCACCAGAAGGCATTTAAAGACTGGTGCGTTTATAGTCAGTGGACACTTAATTACCGAATAAAACAGCAAATGAGTGTATGTTTGTGGTCTTCTGCTGCTGTAGACCATCCACTTCAAGATTCAATCTGTTGAGCATTCAGAGATGCTCTTCTGCACACCATTGTTGTAAAGTGTGGCTATTTGAGGCAAGTTAAAGATGAGTTTGATGGTTGGATTCCGTTGATGATGATGGAATTTGCTAAGAATTATCTGTTAGATGCAGAGTCTCATGGGGGTGGGGGGGGTTAGGTGAGGACAAGAGGAACTCTATCCTTGTTAAGGCAGCGGGAAAATAGGGTGAGCACAGATGTCTGGGAAATGGAGGAGATGCTAATGAGGGCAGAATCAATGGTGGAGTAAGGGAAACTCTGTCCTTGAAAGGCCTCATCCTGGGAACAGATGCAGTGGAAACAAAGGAACTGAGAAAACAGATCAGCATTTTTACAAGAGACTAAGTGGGAAGAGGTATAGTCAAGATAGCCATGAAAATTGGTAGGTTTATAAAAGATGTCTGTAGACAGTTAGTCACCAGAGGGGGAGACAGAGAGATTGAGAAAGAGGAAAGAGGTGTCAGAAATGAATCAAGTGAATTCAAAGGCAGGGTGGAAATTGGAGGCAATGTTAATGAAATTGCTGAGCTCAGCATGGGTGCATGAAGCAACACCAATGCAATTGTCAATGTAGTGCCGAAGGAGTTGGGGAGCGTTACCAGGGAAGGTTTGAAACATGGACTCTTCTACATAGCCAATGAAAAGCAGGCATAGCTGAGGCCCATGTAGGTGCCAGTGGCTACCCACTGAGTTTGGAAAAAATGGGAACCATCCAATTTTACTGGACTGTTTATGTTTACTGCTCAGAGTCCCAGCCTACATTTAGCTCACGCCCACATTAACCAGGACTTGATACAGAACACCTAATAGTCCCTCTGCAATCTTGACTCTAGCAGCAGGTCAGATTGCTGGCCAGGACACAAAAGAAAGCATAATGCAAAAAGATGCTATCCTCAAATTGCCTTCACAGTCTCTCCCAGTTGGCTAAGGTTGCTACAGCAGTTTTGTCAGCTGTGAAATAAACAATAGACAACAGACAGTAGGTGCAGGAGTAGGCCATTCGGCCCTTCTAGCCAGCACCGCCATTCACTGTGATCATGGCTGATCATACACAATCAGTACCCTGTTCCTGCCCTCTCCCCATATCCCTTGACCCCGCTATCTATAAGAGCTCTATCTAACTCTCTCTTGAATGCATCCAGAGACTTGGCCTCCACTGCCTTCTGGGGCAGAGCATTCCACATATCCACCACTCTCTGGGTGAAAAAGTTTTTCCGCATCTCTGTTCTAAATGGCCTACCCCTTATTCTTAAACTGTGGCCTCTAGTTCTGGACTCACCCATCAGCGGGAACATGCTTCCTGCCTCCAGTGTGTCCAATCCCTTAATAATCTTATATGTTTCAATCAGATCTCCTCTCATCCTTCTAAATTCCAGTGTATACAAGCCCAGTCGCTCCAATCTTTCAACATATGACAGTCCCGTCATTCCGGGAATTAACCTTGTGAACCTACGCTGCACTCCCTCAATAGCAAGAATGTCCTTCCTCAAATTTGGAGACCAAAACTGCACACAATACTCCAGGTGTGGTCTCACCAGGGCCCTGTACAGCTGCAGAAGGACCTCTTTACTCCTATACTCAATTCCTCTTGTTATAAAAGCCAGCATGCCATTAGCTTCACTGCCTGCTGTACCTGCATGTTTGCTTTCATTGACTGATGTACAAGAAATATGTAAATTACTTCAATAGATTTTTCAATATTTCTTATATTCAGAATCTGAGTCTGAATCTGCTAGAGCCAATGCTGGGGTTAAAAGACTGTGTATATGCATGGATGGGAGAGAGGAGTGGGCTTGTTTTGCTGATTATGTCTTGTTACTTGCTGTGTTCTGTGTTATACTGCCAAGCATTGTGGGCATGCGATGTCAGCACCAGAATGTGTGGCAATACTTGTGGGCTGCCATAGCACGCCCTCGGGTGTGTTAGTTGTTACGCAAACAACACACTTCATTTTATGTCTCAATGTACACATGATAAATAAACTTGAATCTTGATTCTTAGAACTATTGAAGTTCAAGTAACAAATTAAGTAAAGCTAAGATTATAAATAAATCAAACATGAATCTAAAAATAAGTAATTTTGTGACAATGTTCAACTTCTCTCCAAATCTACAGGTCTGGAAGCCTCCCTAAGTCAATAGAGTTGCCAGAACCGGCCAGGTACAGACCGGAGAACTGATTCCCTAGTATAATGAGGGGAATCTCAGTAAGACTGGGTCTCATCACTGAACACCACATGGAATACATCGCTGGAATGCAGTAGCAGATGAGATGCCACCTGTCACCTGGGACTGTGAGAACAGCTGAGAAGGTTATAGGGAGTCTCCCTACCATCCATTGGGAACATTTATCAGAAGCACTGTTATGCAGGGCCCTTAGTATTATTAAGAATACCACCCATCCATCCAGCATCTTCATTGACTTTCTAATATCAGACAGGAGACTGTGATGCATAAAAACAAGAACAATTAGAATGAGGAAAAGTTTCTTTCCCAGGCCATTAGGCTTCTGAACTCCCAGCCACATCATATTCAAAGAGTCACTGGTTAATCTGGTTCGTACCTTACCATATTTAATATTAATGAATAGTTTGTTATTTATGTGTGATTCATCTGTAGATTTCATCCTTACCTTCATAAGTTATCATATGTTATGCGTATTATATATACTACTTTGCACCCTGGTTCAAAGAAACATTGTTATACACGTTATATACATGTACTGTATACAGTTAACTGACAATAAACTTGACTTGACTTGACTTGGTAAGTTCCAGACTTCTGCAGTTGAAAGCGCGTTGTGCAGAGGTCTGGGCAATGCAAAAACTTCTATCAAAGCTATTAGAGATCACTGTTCAGATTTCTAACTACCAGAGAACCACAAGGAAAAATCAGCTGGAACTTTCCAGTTATTTTGTATTTCATTTTGTAAATGAAAAAATGTACAAATATAAATTGGATACTCTAAAATTAATTTTAGATTCCTTCTTCTTCAGCCTTTATCTTTTCTACCTATCTGCTCCCAGCTTCTCACTTCATCTGTCCCCTCCTCATCCACCTAACTTTCCCCTCGCCTGGTCTCACCTATCACCTGCCAGCCTGTTCATGTTCATATTCCAGTTTAATTGTCATTCAGCTATACACATAAATACAGCCAAATGAGAGAACATTCCTCCAGGACCAAGCTGCAAAACACAGTGCCAACAGTCACCCACAACACAAGACGCATACACCACACATTATCATAATAGCAGAAAAACATAGTCTCAAAAAAATTATAGCCCAAGTCCCTCTCCCAACCTTCTTCGGTTTCCCTTTCCAATCCTGATGAAGGGTCTCAGCCCACAATGTCAACTCTTTATTCCTTTTCATAGATCCTGCCTGACCTGTTAAGATCCCCCAGCATTTTGTATGTGTCGCTCTTAATTTAAGTTACCACGAAATTAACTACAAAACCCCGCAAAGTAGGAATTTCTCACTGCCGGTAATTAGAAGTCTACATTTGACTCAAAGCTAACCAAGAAACAGACATTAGGTAACAGAGCCACTAGTTTCAATGTTCCTTGGCACCATGCAGAGGTTTCAGTTGTTTTTCTGACCTTTATTGGCTGGCTGAATGTGGTACGACGTTTGCTTCTCAGCTGCACTGTATGCAGATGTGACTGTCTGGATCTAAGTATGCACTGGAATCTTTTCAGGGCTCAGTCACCAGCCATACTTCCACAGGAATGGATGCAAATAAAATGTTTCAAACCCGCTAACTGCAGAGAAAAGTAACTCCAACCAGCATTTTATGCCCTGTTTGCCAACAGAAATAGAGGCGGATTTAGACAAAAGCAAAAGGAGGCAATCTTTCTGGGGAAAGTGACAGAGCAAAAGATCTAGAAAGAGAGAAAGTGAATAAATACAAGGAGAATAGGGGGGAAAGACATGGCTGGGTTAATATTTATCTATTTATTTATTTAGAGATACAACACTACTCAGTAACCCACATATTTAACATTCCACAGTGACCAATTAACCCACTAGCCAGTATGTCATTGGACTGTCAGAAGAAGCTGGAACATGCAGAGGAAACCCTTGCTGTTCATGGGGACAATGTACAAACTCCTTACAGATGGTGCTGGAATTGAACTCTGAACTCCAGAACATCCCCAGCTGCACTACGCTACCATGGAGCCCCAGTGTACAGGATAATGGATAAACCAAGATGTACAGGACATAAAGAATAAGCAAAAGAAACACTTTCATAAGGTAAACAATAAAAACAGATTTGGGGCATTGGAGTGAGATGAGAAAATGTATTATAAGTTCATGAGTTGCAAGCACAGAGTGACAAGGGTTGGCTTCTCTTACAAGATACAACATGTGAACATTTGGAGAATAACAGCTAATAAAGAAATCTGTGTGCCATTCTTTTCATTTGTATTGCAGCTTTGCCAGCTCTGACATTATGCAAGATCTTTCAAATAATATTTAGCATGGCAACTGAGCTGGGGTGATTTGCACTCCTAGCATCAGCCCAATGAGATGAGCCCTGCCACATCAAATCAGTTGGCAAAAGTCCTCTTGCAAAAGTGCCCACAGTTCTTTACTTTGGCAAGAGTATTCATGCAGTGTTTCTGCCGACGATAACATCATACAGGTCCATTTATTACGACTGCATTGAGGGTATACAAGGTAAAACAAGAACAGCGCACCAGAATAAGGGGCAACAGATACAGAGAAAGTGTACTCCGGGTAGACGAGATGATAACGAGGTAGTCTGTGAGGTCTAGAGTCCCATTTAGCATAATTAAAGAGGTGAAGGTAATTTATGTTACTTTATTCATGAAAGTAGGTATCTCAGGCAAAGTGAGCTCTTCCAGCAGATTATCTGTTGCTCCAATTTCCAGCAGTTTCTGCTCATCCCTAATCGCCTTTGAGAGCACATTGCCTTTTGTCAATGATTCTCACTCCATCCCTTGAATTCATCTATAATATCCATGTTTAGACCGAGGCTGCAACGAGGTATGAAGCCAAGAGGTCTTGGTGAAGCTAGAACCCTTTTCCAGAATGATATCGTATGGCAAAGGGGGCATGAAAGATGCCTGTCGGGTATTTCAATGCAGTCATTTGGAAACTCACAGATAAGGAGGATTTAAGGGGCATTGGTCAGATATCACTTGGAGTATTGTGAGCAGTTTTGGGCCCCTAATCTAAGAAGGGATGTGCTGACATTGGACAGGGTCCGGGGAGGTTTATAGGAATGATCCCAGGTCTAAAGCATGAGGAGTGTTTGATGGCTCAAAGCCTATACTCACTGGAGTTTAGAAGAATTGAGGGGGGGGGGGAGAATATCATTGAAATCTATCAAATACTGAAAGACCAAGACAGAGTGGTCATAGAGAAGATGTTTCTTATAGTGGGGTAGTCTAGGACCAGAGGGCACAGCCGCAGAATACAATGAAATCCCTTCACAACAGGGATGAGGCAAAATTTCTTTAGCTAGAGGGTGATGAATCTGTGGAATTAATTACACCAATGCCAAGTCATTGGGTATATTTAAAGCAGAGGTTGATAGGTTCTTGATTAGTAAGGATGTCAATGGTTACATCTTCAGGTCTTACGGAGTTTGCACTTCGCTCTGATAACTCCTTTCAGTTGTTGATCTGATGCAGGTAGAAAGGTGAGAAGTGAAAGTGCAAGACAGAGCAGGCTATGGCATTAATGCAACAAGAATGATAGAATCATAAACTCCTGGTTCTGCTGCAACAAACTATTTGACATTGATATGGTCTTTACCGGCCCCAGCAGTCTCTTTTGAGACATCTGGTCAGCCTATTGAAAGCCCATAAAACTAACCTGATCTTGAGAGTGCATTTTCAAAGTAACCTTAGAAAATTTACCAAATAGTGTCTGAACAGAGCACTTTGATATTAAAATAAGCCTTTGATAATTTCAATTGCCACTACATCTGTCTAAAACAGGGTCCTGCCAAATGCATTGGTGATCTATTTACATACCTAAATTTACCAATACAGTAAATCAGTACTTCTACTCTTCTAGCATAGTCGTTCTCAGGAAAAAAATGTTTATTTAAGAAATTTATGTCAAGTGTTGAATTTTATTTGTTCTTAATCTTGAGTGATGGAGAAATAAAAGTATAAATTGTGCATTTCACAACTTTAGGATGTCCCAAAGTACTTTGCAAACTATTAAATAATTTTGAAATGCAGTGACTGCTGTAGTGACAGAAATGAACACACCACAGCAAGACCCAATACAAAATACCTGATGAATTATAACTAATATAAAAATGTAACTCTGTTTCTATCTCCACAGGTTCTGTTTGACCTGCTGAGTATTGCCAGCATGTTCTGTCTTTTCTTTATATTTCAAAACTCTGACCTTTGCAGTTTATTTTTAGAAAACAAATGTTGACACAAGAATCTAGGTAACAAAATAGTGTTTAAAGCATTTAGCAGTTTAGGCAACATCACTGGTAAGAGAAATCAAGTTTAAACGTAGTACTGAACAGTGCAGTATGGGAACAGGCCCCTCAGCATATGATGAATGTGCTGATGATGATGCCAATTTAAACCGCACATGGTCTATATCCCTCCTTTCCCTAGTTCTTCATGTGTCTAAATGCCTCTTGAATGTTGTGATCTTATCTGATTCTACCTGGGATTAAAAAAACTCATTATTCTCCTTTGAACTTTCCCCCTGTCACCTTGTATGTGACATTTCCACCCTAGCAAACGGATCTGGGAATACAGATCCATAATTCAATGAAAATGGTGTCACAGGTAGATAGGGTCATCAGTAAAGTTTTTGGCACATTGGCCTTCATAGATCAAAGTATTGAGTACAGGAGTTGGAATTTCATGCTGAAGTTGTATATGACATTGTTGAAGCCTATTTTGGAGTGTTGTGTGCAGTTTTGGTAACTTACTCACAGGAAAGGTGTAAATAAGGTTGACGGAATACACAGAAAATTTACAAGATAGTTGCTGGGACTGGAAGACCTGAGTTACTAGGAAAGATTGAGTAGGTTAGCACTTTATTCCTTGGAGCATAGAAGATTGAGAGGACATTTGATTGGGGTATATAAAATTATGAGGGTTATAGAGAGGATAAATGGAAGCAAGCTTTTTCTACTGAGCTTGGGTGGAACTTCAACTAGCAGTCATGGGTTAAGGGTGAAAGGTGAACATATCTTTTCCATAGATGATGCCTGGCCTGCTGAGCTCCTCCAGCATTATGTGTGTGTTGCTTTGATTTCCAGCATCTGCAGATTTTCTCTTGTTAGTGAAAGCTCGTTGGTTGCAGCTTATCAGTCCAGAACAGAGGCAAACAGAAGAAGATGAACAAGGATGGAAGAGAGAGAAAAACTAGCAAAAATATGTTTTTAATGTTGGAACGGTGAGACACAAAATATTGCAGCTGCTGGAAATCAGAAAAAAAGGAGAATAGCAGAAATATCACGCAGTGAGTCTACACTAGTGCAGAGTGAAAATCTGAGCTAACTTCATGCTTTGATGACCTTTCATTGAGGCCCGTTACTTCTGATATAAACTGGAAAAGCAATTTGACTAACATTGCTGAATTCAAGGTTGAGTCGTGAAGACTGTAATATGCCTCTTAAGATAATGAAAAGCTATTTCTTGGGTTTACTGAGGGCTTCAGTGGACAAGCACAAGAGTCCAAAGCTGGGGAGTTCAGTATGAGAGTGGTATGGAAAATTAAAGTGCAGGATCAACTTTGCAGGCTGGATGGAATGTCCTGCAAAACAATCACCAGTCTGCGTTTACTTTCTTTCCAATGTAAAGGAGACCAGTATGTGCACAGTACATAAGACTGGAATCAGTACAAGTGAATCGCTGCTTTACAAGATGTTGAATAAATGTTAGGATGAGAGGAGATGGAAGGCAGGAGTTGCATCTCCAACAGTTGTACAGGAAAGTGCATTGAGAATGCAAGTGTTGGCAGAGATGCAAGATGGACCATTGAGTCATGGAAGAAACTGGCAGCAAAGGTGATGCAATTATATATGCTTTTATGCTCCAAGAAGTAGCACGGATACAGGCATTATGTATTGGAAAATGAGGTCAGGAAGGAGGCCTGGGTAAAACCAAGATAAGGACTGTTCCATGTATTTTGCAATAGGGTATGCACAGCATGAATTCCTGTGGGTTTCTATTAGCTCTAAATGATGACCATGTACTTTTAACATTAACTGATCATCCCATTGTTTCAAGCACTTTCTTATACTCCAAACTTCTAGTTAATGCAGTTTTCTGTATCTGTAGTTCCAACATTTTTAACTTCATTATTCTTTCCTGGCTGTACATCTCTTGCTATTTCTCGGCATCCAGACAACACAGCTATGACCAGTGAGTCTCCAATATTTCCTTTCAGTTGGCAACTCCACTCTCTGTGCTTGACTTCTTACTTCTTAGTCTGATGAACGATCATTGACCTAAAATGTTGACTTTGAATCTCTCTGCATAGACATTGTTGAATATTTCTGGCATTTTTTTTTGTTTTTGATTCAGACTTCTAGTATCTGCAGAAGCCTTTCATAATTTTGATTAATTGGTATTTGTGGAAGGATAAATATCAGCTAGAATAACAAAACAATTTCTCCTTTTCTTTATAATATTGCCATTGGATATTTTATATCCATCTGCTCCTCAATTTAATGTCTCAATCTAAGCATTCTCTTGGAACATCAACTTAAATTTCATGCTTAAGACTCTGGAGCGGGGTTTGAACTCTGTCTCAGAAAAAGCAGTGTCTAATTCCTATGGGCATAACCTGGTCCGGGACTGAATTTCGTGTTTTTTTCACTTGGCACTTGGTAGGCTGAAAGATCTGTAGGTGAATAAGTCACTACCACAGGATCCCCTACACCCCAGGGTACTGAAAGAGGTAGCTGAAGAAATTATGTGGGCATTAGTAATGATCTTTCAAGAACCACTATTCAGGAATAATTCCAGGGGCTAAAAATGCGGAAATGTCACTCCACTCTTTAGGAAGAGAGGGAGGAAAAAGACAGGAAATTATATCGCTCCCTACACGACTTGCTTGTCCATTCCCCCCCCCCCCCCCATCCCTTCCCACCGATCTCCCTCCTGGCACTTATCCTTGTAAGCGGAACAAGTGCTACACTTCCTCCCTCACCACCATTCAGGGCCCCAGACAGTCCTTCCAGGTGAGGCGACACTTCACCTGTGAGTCGGCTGGTGTGGTATACTGCGTCTGGTGTTCCCGGTGTGGCCTTTTATATATTGGCGAGACCCGACGCAGACTGGGAGACCGTTTCGCTGAACACCTATGCTCTGTCCGCCAGAGAAAGCAGGATCTCCCAGTGGCCACACATTTTAATTCCACGTCCCATTCCCATTCTGATATGTCTATCCACGGCCTCCTCTACTGTCAAGATGAAGCCGCACTCAGGTTGGAGGAACAACACCTTATATACCGGCTGGGTAGCCTCCAACCTGATGGCATGAACATTGACTTCTCTAACTTCCATTAATGTCCCTCCTCCCCTTCTTACCCCATCCCTGATATATTTAGTTTTTTCCCCCCTCCTCTTCTTTTTCTCTTTCTCTGCCCATCACTCTGCCTGTTCTCCATCTCCCTCTGGTGCTCCCCTCCCCCTTTCTTTCTCTCTAGGCCTCCTGTCCTATGACCCTTTTCCTTCTCCAGCTCTGTATCCCTTTTGCCAATCACCTTTCCAGCTCTCAGCTTCACCCCACACCCTCCGGTCTTCTCCTATCATTTTGCATTTCCCCCTCCCCCTCCTACTTTCAAATCTCTTACTATCTTTGGTTTCAGTTAGTCCTGACGAAGGGTCTCGGCCCGAAACGTCAACAGCGCTTCTCCCTATAGATGCTGCCTGGCATGTTGTGTTCCACCAGTATTTTGTGTGTGTTGGCAAATTAACCTGATTGGGAGTGGTTGAGAAGATTTTAGTGCCCATTATTGAGAATGAATTTTTGGGATACCTGGAAACATCTGACATAACAAGACAAGGTCAACACAGTTTCCTTAAGGGCAGATCTTACCTGACAAAATCTGATGCAATTCTTTAAGGAAGTAACAGGAAGTACAGACAATGGAAAGTCAGTGGATATTGTTTACTTAGATATTCAGAAGATCTTTAACAAGGGGCCACACTTAAGGTTGCTAAACAAGATAAGAGCATATGGTATTACAGGATAGGTAAATGGATAAAAGATTGGTAACACACACAAAATGCTGGAGGAACTCAGCAGTTTAGTTCAGTTGGTATCAGTGGAGACCCTTCTTGGGAAAAGGGGGGGGGGAAGATGCCAGAATAAAAAGGTGGGGGAGGAGAAGGAGGCTAGATAGAAGATGATAGCTGAAGCCAGGTGGGTGGAAAAGGTAAAAAGATGGAGAAGAAGGAATCTAATAGGAGAGGAGAGTGAACCATGGGAGAAAGGGAAGGAGGAGGAGACCCAAAGGGAGGTGATAGGCAGGCAAGAAAAGGTAAAATGATAGAATGGGGAATAGAAGAGGAGAGGAGGGAAAGTTCTACCGGAAGGAGAAATCGATATTCATGCCATCAGATTGGAGGCCACGCAGAGGCTGGCCTCATCTTGGCACAGGAGGATGCCATAGACCGACATGTCGGAACGGGAATGGGAATTAAAAATTCGCTTTAGGCAGATGGCAAAGAGTGGGAATAAAGGGGCATTCTCTGGTTGCCTGCAGGTGATTTGCCATGTTATGCAGTTCTGCTACTTTTGATGATCTGGATGACGCAATTTGATGGTTTTTAGCCAGGTTTTGGACAACAATAAGATAGGTGCAGGTAGGTCGAGGAAGCAAGAAGTATGCAGAAAGACATGGACAAGTTGGGTAATTCCTGACTGAGCAAGAATCTGGACCTGCTAAAATTTGCCTACCGCCGTCGCAATCTCATTGATTTTCCACTCAGGTTTGAAGCACCTAAGTGAAACACACGTCAGGCTGCTACTGTTTATCGATTACAGCTCGCATTCAACGGCATCATTTGCTCAGTGTTTATTAACAAGCTTCATACCCTGGGTCTCTTTACTTCTGCAGCTGTACGTACCGGGAAACCACAATCACTGCGAATCGGCAATAACACCTCTTCGCGGTGCGTGTACGTGACCCACTGCTCTACTCTCCCCACACTCCTGACACTGCGGCTAAGCGCAGTTCAAACGTCACTTAAAAGTTTGCAGATGACACCATTGTTGTTGGCTGAACCCCAGACAACGAAGAGGAGGCGTTATAGATCGGTTGGCCGAGAGTTGCAAGAAAGCCGCTCTACTTCATCAGAAATTTGATATCTCCTTTCAAAATAAGCGCATTCTGAGCGGTTGCATCACAGCCTGATGTAACTAGTCAGAAATGCCTGAGCCTGCAATCCTCGGCAGCCGCGCAATATCACAAGAGATTCCAGAAGTCTCAACCAGTTCCATTATGGGCACAACCCTCCCTGTCAGCGCCTTTCAAGAGGTGGCCTCCGTCACTGAAGACCTTTACCATGCCCTCTCCTCGTTACTACCATCTGGGAGCGGTATAGGAGCCTGAAGACCCACACTCAATGATTTGGGAATAGCTTGTTCCCCTCCACCATCAGATCTCTGAATGGTCCATGAACACCATCTTGTTATTCGTCTTTTGCATTGTTCATTTATTGATGTAACGTATAGTAATTTGGTACGTCCTGCTTTATACTTCTGCCGCAAAACACCAAATTTCATGATATATGTTAATGATAATAAACTTGGTTCTGATTCTGAATTAATCCAGGGATGATAGAGTTAACGCTTGATGACTCTGATTACTTGTTGGAGTTAGAAGGATGAAGAGGGCTGGCATTGACATCTACTGAATATTGTAAGGTCTGAATAAAGTGTGCATGGAGGGATGTTTCTAGTAATGGGAGATTCAGGGACCAGCGGGAACAATCTCAGAACAGAGCAACTTCTGAGAGCCAGGGGGTGGAGAATCAGGGGAATTCATCAGGGTTGGAGGCCAAGTCATTGGGTATATTTAAATCGGAGATCGATAGGTTCGTGGTTAGAAAGGGTGTCAAAGGTTAGGGAGAAGTCAGAAGAATGGGAATAAGAGGGGATCTCCCATGATTGTATAATGTAGCAGACTCGATGGATAAATGGTCAAATTCCGCTTCTGTATCTAATGAATCATTCACAGAGGAGGTTATTTGACCCATTGAGCTCCTGCTAGCTCTTTGAAAAAGCTATCCAAACAGTCTCACCCACCCACCCCACCGGTCCCAAAATCACAAATTTTGCCTTTTCAAGTACTCATTCATTTAGTTTTTATTGCTGAACTACTTTCGCGCAGTGACGCATTCCATATGCTCTATCCAAACGCTATGAAACATCGAAAGAAATGTTATCTATTTCTTCGGTTGTTCTGGAGTTCCTAACCTGGGGTCCACGGGCCCCTCAGATAATGGCAAGGGCTCATGGTTTCCCTGAACAAGATTGTTTTTCCATGAAATAAAGTACATACAGAGACCTAGACTGATGGTGAAGAGCAGTCTGCTGCCCGTTGCAGATGCCGGTACCAACTAATAATTGTCCGCATTTACTCTTCCTGAGAGAGAGTACCTGATACATGCGTGTAAACATTTAAGCATTCGTTAAGATGTCTATATTTTTAGTGATAAGGCTTCCCCGGGAAAGATTCCTCGCCTTCTCGTTCTTGCTGGTATTAGGTTTTTGTTAAATTGTTGCTGAGATTGCTTTAAATCGGATTTTTTGTTTGGCAAACAGTGAGTTCTGGTTCATCGGAGAGCGAAGTGAGCCCGCCGGCACCCGAACAAATAAAACATAACCTCCCGTTAAGCACTCCCGGTTCAGTGAAGTTCTCGGCCGAGCCAAGTAACAGAGGAAGAAACATATGCAAAGAAGAGAACCCCCCCCCCCCGCCCCCCCCCCCACACACACCTTAATTGTTGGGTTTATTTTCGAGGGATACGGATAACAGGATTGCTTTGGTAATAGAGGGCTCGCCCTCATGTAGTACCCATTGCATTAACGCGGGTTTCCAATTGCAAAGGCGGGCGAGGGTGACGAGACAGGAGGGGGTGAGTTACTACTGAACTCTGCCCACGGTGTAATCTCAAACCTGTCATTTATTAAGATTTCGTTACACAAAAAAAAAATCCCTTCAATGGCCTTCATCCAGAACCTTACCAGTTTTCCAAAGCAGCAATTAAAAAGATAGACTTGCCCATACCAATACCCAAAATAAAATTAACCACAGATTCTCTCCTTTTATTCCATGCAATTTAAAAAAACATTTTGAAATTCTTAAACGTTTCAAATAGTTATTAATCGCAGCAATGCTATTAAGCGATGCAGTATGAATTAGCAATTTCAAATACTATAAAATATTTTGAGTTAAATTATTATGCATTTGTGTTGAATAAACTGTCATCCGTTTTTAAATCTCTACTGAGTGTCATTCGCGATCTTGAATAAACATGAATCGGGTTTCCAATCTCACTGTTAAATAGTTGAAGTTAATTTGCTCATGTGGAGCTGTTGGGAACATTTCAGCAGATCTGATTTACAGCGGCTTTGAAGGATTCTGGATATTTTCTATGTTGAATGTTTTGTGCAAATTGTTTTTAATCGGTGCATTACTTTAAAACTGTATTTAATAGTTGTACTGCGGGATTCCTTTCACAGGACAATGGTTAGTATGATCCACACCAAGTTCTAAGCACTATATTACAGTATGGTTTAGCTACTAAACCCAGCGAAACCGTCTCTACTGACAGGAAAATGGACAAAGGCGGGTTACTGGCACCTTAAAACCAGTCGCTTTGAGCAGATGGGCTCGTTAGCCGTGGCCGGCAGCTCACCTAGGAGAAGGAAAATTCAAACCCTGACTGACAACTTCAGTTACTTCGCTGATGCCAAAATGTACCGGTCTCTGCCGTACCTTAGAACCCGTCAGCTACGCAGAGAAGAGGAGCCTGCTCCGTGGGCAACAGTTTGCTCTCAATAGCCTACTGCCCCGGCTTGCTTACTGGCAACGGAGACCAACCGAGGCCTCAAGTTATAGTTTCCTTTTTAATAGCGTCAGCGCAACAGTTGAAACTTACGACCAGAGTCTTTCTCTGCACCAACGACAAGTCAGTCAAGGATATCACGGCATTGGCGGAGTTCGGAGAAACACCAGTTTAACGACATCTGTTGATGCTCTACATGAGCCCTATGATTACTGTACTGAGTCATTTGTGTCCCTGGAGTTTGCGAATGACCGTACTGGCAGAACGCGCTAAACTCAGGAGATGCTCAATTGAAAATTTTCGGCAGAAATTTTCTTAAGCAATATTAAATACAAGCTATCAGTGAGGAAGTCATTTGATTAAATTGGTGTCTGAATGCCAATCCTCTTCGAATCCACACCACCACCACCACCACCCCCCCCCCCCCGCCTTAAGTAATTAAATATGTACTGATTCCCGCCAAAACACGTCACAGAGCTACAGAGCGGAGAATATAACAAGCACCACTTCTGAAAGTCTCAGACTGGTTGGTACCTACAAGGTTCCCGCCTGGCCCTCTCATACAGCCCTGTTACTTTGTCTCACTGTGTTTTGCCTCCCTGTTCGTTGGCGATAGGTGGTAGTTTAGGATCTGGTAGAAAAATTTCAGGCGATGTCCGCACTAACTGCAGTGCATTGTGGAGACACGATAACCACACTGAAAGCTAAACAAAATTTTGTGACTGTTATGGAAAAGAACAACCGCTTATTGGGAAATTAGTCAAATGATGTGTGTGTGTGTGTGTGTGTGTGTGTGTGTGTGTGTGTGTGTGTGTGTGTGTGTGTGTGTGTGTGTGTGTGTGTGTGTGTGTGTGTGTGTGTGTGTGTAGCTAAAGCGAGGTATGCCGCCAAACACACCTTTTGTATCAAATGAAGCCAAACATGGAAACACCAAGGTTTATTTTAAAGACTCCAACAACTAACGGGAGAATCTAGCTCCAGAGGATACGGACTCAGAATAATACGACGTCACTTTGGAAGAGATGCCGAGGAATTTATTTACCCCGAGGGTGGTAAATCTGTGGAATTCACTTAGCACAGACCGCTGAGGGTATATTTAAAGCGGAGGTTGATGTGTTCTTCATTAGTAGGGGTGTTAAATGTTACGCGGATAAGGCAGGAGAATGTGTTTCAGATGATGGGATGCGTGCAGACTCGATAGGCCGAAAGCCTAATTCTGCTTCTATGCCTTATAAAGTTTTATAAACGGGTTATTCAGAAACCTTCTGCATGGAAAATAAGACGAGTCTTAAAAATCCGCTACGATAAACCATCTTAAAATCCAAAATAACGTCTTGGAGATGTTAGAACCCTCTGCACCCGAGATGTAATTGGCTGGTCAGGTAATACCAACTGCCTGATAGTGTCCGCCATAAAAGCCCAAAACGCTGGAAATGCTCTGCGGGTCAGCCAGCGTATGGGGAGGAAGTAATGTTTCAAGTCGATGGCTTTCAATCACATCAGTTCTAAAAGTTTAACGTTGTTTCTCTCTTTGTAGATGCTGCCTGACCTGTTGAGTTTTTACAGTTTTTGTGCTTTTATTTCAGATTTACAAGTATCCCGTTGTGCTGTACTTTTTAAAACCGAATTCTTCATTTGAAACCTGCCGTATTCCTTCAGATGGTTCCTTAAGGTTGTCATAGCCGGGGTTGGGGGCAATGAGTATGCCTTCCAACTACCTATTAAATGGTCCCAGTGCCGTGCGTCTCAAATAGTCTTTGACAACCAAAGCCAGGCCCTGGCCTTCACGTGTGGTTTAGCTACGAGCCCGGCGAACCACTCCTACTGACGGGAGAAGGGGGTAAAGACGGGTCATTGGCGCCTTAAAACCTGTCGCTTTGGGCAGATGGGGCTTGTCGGCCGTGGTTGACAGCTCATCCAGGAGAAGGGAAATTCTGATGTCAAACCTCCGCTACCCTGCGGCTATACCCGTTTATGAGGAAGCCTTCGGGCGTAAACGCCAAGGAAAAGTCCGGAGCTGGAGTCGCTAAGGCTTCAACGGTGAATCGCTGAAGTGTAGAGGTTTTTGCTGTTCCTTTGGATTCATCAGTGGCGTGGAGAAGGCGGAGACCGCTGCACAGTCAACAGCTTGCTCTACACATCGTAGTACCTCGGCGCTCGTATTACGTAGACAACGAGGATGCAATACCCATGGTCGATGCCTACCTACAGAAGGTCTCAATTGTCCTTCAGAAGTAAAGTAAACGCTCCTAAGTGTTTAAGCTGCTCTTTACCACGGCTAGAAACAATAAAGATCATCTCGTGAGTCTCTGTTCATTCTGGGACAAATAACAAGCGATTCCAAGTTGTTGCGCAGAAACTGATCAGTGGAAGAATGCCTGTGGTTATTTTTGCTATTCTGCTGAGTTTTGCTGGGAGTTTAAGGCAGATGATCTCCTGCTGTCAATACTAAATTGCGGTAGTTCTTCATAAAAATTGGAAGTTATTATTTATTTATAATTTATTTCATTTGACCATCGTATAAAAATACTGTGTCCATTGTTCATTTCTCCGAGGGTTTTTATTTGTTTCTCTGCACCTTAATGCTATTGAAAATAAAATCCATTGAATAACGGGATTGACGTAAAATAGTTTTTGTTTGGGACGCTGTAACAACCGTATACAGTACCTTGCAGATCGAGCTTAACACGTCAATGGTACTGATAAACTCTCCACAGTGAGGACAGGAACTGCGCCATTTCAACGAACCTGGATTTCACCCAGGATTCCCAGACCCTAAAACGATTGGTTGGCGCCCGTACCTTTTAGGGTGTGAGGATTAGGTTTACCACCAGTGATAAGATAACTTGCCATTGTTTACACAACGAATACGACGTTATTGTGAGTTACTGAAGAACTACAATAGTCGATTGAAATATATCGTAGCATGAGCATTCTAGAGAGAAAGTTTATACAGAATTTAACACATGTTCGATGTCTCAAACACACAGTAAATACACTTCTCATCTCAATATTCACACGCGTGATACCTTTAAATACACTAGCGGCGATTTTTCGTTTTTGAAGAAGTGAATTCTCTCTGATTGAATGAGGATACAGTCCAGAACAATGTTTAATGGCTGATTTATCTGTCCTTTCAATGATCCTACACTAAATGTGATAACTATAAAATACTAGGGCGACTACAGGACAAATCATTCTGCTTGTAAATTTCAGGTGTCAGTCAATGACTCTTTCTATGTAAGTAGTTTTATATCGTCAATGAAACGTAGCACGTCTGGTAAATGATGTCGGCCAGACTTTATAGATGCACCAATAATTCTCCTTTATCCTTGCTTATTATTTGGAGGAAGTCAACACAATCCACAACTCCAATTATGTTTGCAGCTCAAACATACTGACAGGATGAATTCATAACATCCACAGAATAATTTCGTTCATGGCATCTATGGTTCAGGAGGCATCGCATGTTATTTCCTGAAGTCCCATTCTAAAGGCTCGCGCATAACCACATTATTACCCTGTTGTACAATTTATTTTATTTTGATTACAACATGGGATTTTTATGTCTTGCACTCTACTGCTGCCACAAAAATAACCAATTTAACAATATATGTCAGTGCTGATAAACCTGATTCTGATGTTCCAGTGTAGGACCCCCAGAGTGCCATATTCATTATCAAAGGGTCTACCTATAGATGAGTTACTCAAACAACATTGAGTTTGTCTTGTTGGGTGGATGTTGGTAATCCATTTTTGTCACAAAAACATCTAGAAAAGACCTCCTGGTTTTTTTTGTCATGTCTCCATCAATCCTTACCTATCTTTATCAATGCACCATATAGCAAGCATTTTGTCTGGATGCATGATGGCTTGATATGACAACTACTCGGCATGTGACCACAAGAAATGACAGAGAGTTGCGAACACAGCTCAGACCATCACAAAAACAGCCACCCCTCTATGCATTCTGTCTATACTTCTCGGTATACTGCCTCATTAACAAAGCCAGAGTAATCAAAAACTCCACTAACCCCAAACATTCTCTTCTCCCCTCTCCCATTGGGTAGAAGATACAAAAGCCTGAAAGTATGTACCATTAGTCTCAAGGAAGCTTCGATCTCACTGCTATCACACTCTTGACTAGACCTTTCATAATGTAAGATAGATTCTTGGCCTCACAATCTATCTCAATATGATTTTGCATTTTGTTGTTTACCTGAATTCCACTTTTCAATAGCTTTTACACTTTATTCTGCATTGTTGTCATTTTATCTGATTCTAGCTCAATGCACTGTTAATGATTTGATCTGTGTGAACAGTACACAAGACAAGATTTACACTGTATCTTTGTACATGTGGCAATAATAAACTCAATGCGCTGTGTAATGATTTGATTGGTGTGAACAGTTTACAAGACAAACTTTACACTGTATCTGGGTACATGTGACAACAATAAACCAGCACTGTACCAATACCAATAGCAGTGGATGATCCCAAGCCCAGCTGTGAAAGAAGGCGGGCTGGGCATGGGGCTAGCAACAGCATCCCATTTAAAAAAACTGCACTACAGAAGCACCATCAGAAGTTCCAAGGACCTCGTCCTTAGGAGAGGAAGGATCTTCAAAGATGGGTTACACTAAGGAATAACTTGAAAGATTGCCCACGACAGAGGATTCTGATGAGCTGCTGTCAGTGGTTTATGCTTCAGCAGGAGTGATGAGCTTAACTAAATAAGTAATACCAATATATCAATTTCTCAACTAGTACCACTAAAAAAGATTATTGTATCATTATTCTGCCCTACTTTGATACAATGCACAAATAGCCATAGAATTGAACAATTGAAACAGGAATCTGAATCCCATGATGGAAGCTGCTACTTTAAGTAAATCTGGGATTTAAAATAAAGATAGAATGATTAATGGTGATCTGAAGCTATGGGACTGTCATAAAATCAAATCTGTTTCCAGTATAACCCTCAAGGATTAGATTATATGTGAATCCCAGCCTACCAATGTGTATTATGGTCAACTGCTCACTGAAGTGAATCAACAAGACTGCAAGCCACATACAGGGAAGGTGAATGGGTATTAGTTGTGATTATGCTCGGGTCATTTTATCCCTGATTTGGCACTTGCAGGGCCTTGTTTCTCTGTATTTTGTAGAGTCATAGATCACAACCCACTTATCCATACCTCTCATCAAGCATCTATTTGCCCCTTCCCCTTTTATTTTCCTGATTTCCCATGTACAGTATGATTGTGTTTTAAAAAGTATAAAACATATGGTAAGACGCACACCTTGGGATGAGCTATGAAAGTGCTGTGAAATCATAGGTCTTTAATTATAAAAAAAGTTACATTTAACAATAGAAGCAGTGGATCATTGAGATGGACATATAGTGAATTAGGGTCAAATCAGGTACCAAGAGAGAAATAAAGAGAAGAACTTTCAGTATGAATTAAGATAGAACACAGAGGCAGAATGGAAATATTAAAAGTATAAACAAATTGTACTATTTGTTGGCCCCTGAAGTGAGATGTTCTATTTCTGGCCCTGACGTTGAGCATCAGGCCTGCCCCAAATATCAACACAAGAAATTCTGCATATGCTGGAAATCCAAAGCGATCCACACAAAATGCTCAAGAGACTCAACAGGTCAGGCAGCATCTATGGAAATGAATAAACAGTTGACATTTCGAGTGAAGCCCTGGTTTAATTATTCCTTCCAGTAATTATTCCCCTCCTCCTTCCCTCTTCATCAATTCCCCATTCTAGCCTTTTACCTTTTCTTGCCTGCCTATCACCTCCCTTTGGGTCTCCTCCTCCTTCCCTTTCTCCCATGGCTCACTCTCCTCTCCTATCAGATTTCTTCTTCTCCAGCCCTTTACTTTTCTAACCCATCTGGCTTCACCTATCACCTTCTAACTACCCTCCTTCCCCTCCTCCCACCTTTTTATTCTGGCATCTTCCCCCTTCCTTTTCAGTCCTGAAGAGGGGTCTTGGTCCAAAGCATCAACCGTTTATTCATTTCCATTGGTGCTGTCTGCCCTGCTGATTTCCTCCAGTACTTTGTGTGTGTTGTTTTGGATTTCTTCTGTTTATACGTTATGTTCATGATATTTTAATACTGTAGTGGTGCCATCAAGTGGCAAACTTACGAACTGCACACTTCTGCACCTTTACCTCACTGGTTTGATTGGATTTGGACAATTGCCAGATCAGAGATCATGCATATTTAGGTAACAAAAAGTTGCTTAGCCTTTGGTTTTATTTCTTTCAGTAAATGTACTTGGGAATTTAGGTTTCCAAAATAATCAAAATTGCTAATTTCAATTTCAGGTCCATCTTCACAGGAATGGTCAGGATAAGGATAACGAGCTAAATTAGAGAAGCATTTCATTGCAAAACAAATTGTGATGCTATTTTCTGTAGTTCAAAGGAATTTTTAATGGGAGCAATTTCGATGGCAATAATTCCATTTTACTTACTTTGAGTATAAACTCAGTGGTCACTATTTTAGGCACCTCGAGTACCTAATAAAATGGCCAGAGTGTATGTTCATGGTCTTTTGGTTAGAGCTCATTTAGACTCCCATGACCATACTCCAGAAGGAATATATTGGCTTTGGAGATGGTGCACATTCACAAGAGTAATCCAATGAGGCATTCTGGTAAAGGATTGTAGAAGGCTAAGGCGTTATTTAATTGAGATGTTCCAGATATCTGTAAAATGATACACTCTATGGCCACTTTTTCTGGTATTTTTTATTCCTAATTAAGTGACCACTGACTGTATGTTTGTGGTCTTCTATAGCTGTAGCCCATCTACTTCAAGGCTTGGCATGTGTGCTCAGAAATGCTCTTCTGTACACCGCTTGAACCAGTTTGACATTCTTCTCTGACTTCTCTCATTAATAAGATGTGTTCACCCACAGAACTACTGCTCATTGGACTTTTGTTTTAATTTCTCGCACCATTTTCTGTGTCTTTTAGAGACTGGTGTGCATGAAAAGCCCAGCAGATCAGCATTTTCTGAAACACCCAAACCACCCTGTCTGGCGCCAACAATCCTTCCATGGTCAACGTCACTCACATCACATATCTCCTTCATTCTGATGTTTGGTCTGAACAAGAACTGGACCTCTTGATCATGAATGCACGCTTTTAGGCATTGAATTGCGGCCATATGATCAGTTAATTACATATTTGCATTAATGAGCAGGTGCACCTAATGAAGTGACAACTGAGTACTATATAAAATTAAGATGTACTATATAAAATTAAAATGTTTCAAAATTATTATTAAAATCCAGGCAGTATGATAAAGTGTGGTTTTAAGATAATAGTTCACACTTTCATTTGCAATCTTTAGAAAATTATTTTTGCATTCACTGTATCCAACAGCAATTAACGAAAACTAATCTATTAACTGTTAACAGAAATATTAAAGAAAAGTTAAATAGTATGTACTAAAAACACCCATGATAAAACTACAGTTTAAGGTTTTTTTCTGATAATAAATACATCTATTTTGGTTTCACTTGAATGGGACAGACTGGCCTTGATATCATTACTCTCACAAATCACTTACTTTGTGTTTTGAGATATGTCAAGTGTCATATCAAATAAGTTACATTTTTGAACTATTCTTTTATATTTTTTGTTTGCTTTGCCTATGTTTTCATTCTGGAAAGAACATAAATGATTTAGTCTCAGACCTTTGCCAGCATTGAGCTTAAGCCAAACTCATCCATGTGAACAATATTTGTTCCACTCTACTATACTTTGGGGAACTATCTGTTTTCCAGTCAGACACAGACTTCAACATACAATAAGATTTGGGAATTAGCAAAAGAGCAATTCTTTTATATAGCACCATCATGACCTCAGAACATCAAAGGGCTACACAGCAATTTTTGAAGGGCAGTCAGATTTGTAACACAATATTTGCCCTTATATTTGTAATATTGCAGATGACAACATCCCACTTTTAGTATTGTGATAATATTCAGGGTATTTGTTTTAGTATATTGGTTGAAGAATAAAGATTGTCCAGGACAAAAGGAATCTCAGTGGCTTGTTTCTCAATAATTATAATAGAATATTTCAGAACAAACCAAGACAGGAGACTGGGCCAAAATTAAACCTGATAAGCATTATGATATGCAATAACACCAGTGCATAATCTAAGAAATAACAGACCAGTGTAAAATTTTTAAATAAACCTATGACGTTATTGCAGAGGTGTAAGGTGCTATTATTCAACATTTTGAAATGGGATTTCTGTTTGATATATCCAAGAGAAAAGCAAGTGTTTTTGCCCTAGGTGTATATGAAACAGCCTGGGTATTCAAAGAATTACTTTTCATTGCAGAATAGTGTTCATATATTGCTGGCCAGATTAACTGAGATCAACCTATTCATCAACCAAGTTAGATCTATCCAATATAAAAACAAGGCTTAAAGATAGTGCATATTTTTATGTTGACTATGTGGCGCCTAGAAGGACCGTCATTAGTACTAAATATTTCCATAAGCATGTTGGAAGTTGACAGAGGAGTCCACTCATCTTAATTTAATTACTAACTATATTTCAAATGAAGTGAATTCAAAGCTTTTCACACTAGATTTTCCACTTTGTTTTGCAATATAATATTGTTGAATGTTTCAGTATAAAGTGCATTAAAACAGCTGAGTTATTGGAAATGGAGCCATATTAGAGAAGAATTGATCTGTATGAATCAAATTATTAATATCTCATTTGCTGGCAGCTACATTGTATTAATGAGTTGATATTTCAATCATAATGATCAATTATACAGTAGATATATATATTGATATAGATATCAATAAGATTGAAATAATGCAGAGAAAATTAGCAAGGATATTAGATTAGATTAGATTAGATTAGATTCAACTTTATTGTCATTGTGCCGAGTACAGATACAAAGCCAATGAAATGCAGTTAGCATCTAACCAGAAATGCAAAGAATAGTGTTATTTACAAAATAACTGTGAATAAAAAGTAAGTGTTACAGCACACAAATATAAAAGTACTGAGACAGTACAATATGGGTGCAATACTGCTTCGCGTTGTGATGTGAGGTTCAGCAGGCTCACAGCCTCAGTGAAGAAGCTCTTCCTGTGCCTGCTGGTGTGGGAGCGGAGGCTCCTGTAGCGCCTACCGGATGGGAGGAGAGTAAAAAGTCCATGGTTAGATTGAGATGCATCCTTGATAATGCTTTTCACCCTGCCCAGGCAGCATTTATATTGCCAGGACTTGAGGACTTGAGTTATAAGGAAAGGCTGAATAGGTTAGCACTTTATTCCCTGGAGTGCAGGGGAATTAGACGAGATTTGATAGAGGTATACAAAATTATGAGGGGTATTAATAGGCTAAATGCAAGCAGATTTTTTCCACTGAGGTTGAGTGAGACTACACCTCATGGGTTAAGGGTGAAAGGTGAAATGTCTAAGGGGTACATGAGGGGAAATTCTCTCAGAGGGTAGTGAGAGTGTGGAACAAGCTGCTAGCGGAAGTGGTGGATGCAGGTTCGAGTTCAGTACCTAAGAGAAATTTGCATAAGTACATGGATGGGAAAGGTATGGAGGGATTATGGTCCTGGTGAAGGTCAATGAGACTAGGCAGAATAATAGTTCAGCACAGACTAGGTGAGCTGGGGTGTCTGTTTATGTGTTATAGCGTTATGTGACTCTATTCTATGACCAATTAGGTGGCATGTATAGCATTATCTCAAAGGTTAGGAGTTAGAATTGTTATCAAAAATATAATATACAAATTATTTTATCATATTATGGTTAGAGTTGTGTGTGCTTTATTTCACTCCATGAATTTATAGCAACCTCAACTCTTTTCTTGCTTTTACAATAATTAAACGTTCAATATATATAGGATTCTGGTTGATCAATATCTAAAGGGATTTTAAAGGAAATTCTCCTTTTTTTCATACACTATATTTTGTAATGTTGACAGACTAACTTGACTAGTTCAGGCTACAGTCAGAGTGGGGTAATTGCAAGTCTTCATAACAGCATGAGACAGCAACCCTGAATATGAATACATTTTAAGACGAATTCTTCCAAAACTCAAATGATTTATTAATGCCTGTTGCGTTGGTGCCACAAATGTATGGTAAAATCCATCATATAATGCAAATGTCCTCCAGGGATTTATATAGCACGGCTAGTAGAATTTCTTCCTCACTGCTCCAGTGTCCCAGGTTCGATGCTGATATCCAATACCTTCTGCACAGAATTTGCATGTGTTTCCCCTGACTTACACCAACATCCGTCCACACAGGTGTGTGCGTTGATAAGTTAATTAGCTGCCTTGCCCCAGTGTGCAGATGAATGGTACAATCTGGGTGGGGGGGGGGAGGGTATATGGGATGAATAAATAAATAAGATTGGTATTGGATAGTCAACATGCACTCAATGGGCTGAATGGCCTGTTTCTTTGTTCTGTGACCTATGAGCTTTCTTACAGTGGTTTTCTGATCCAAGTCATATATCTTCCAGTATCCTGTGATCTCAATAACTTATTACCTCCCCACTCCACTGAAAAGAGTGATGTACTTGGAATATTGTGAGCAACTTTAGGCCTCATTTCTAAGGTCCTAGAAAGTGTCCAGAGAAGGTTCACAAGAATGAAAGGCTTAAGGGGGTGAAGAGCAATTGATAGCTCTAGTCCTGTACTTGATAGAGTTCAGAAGATGAGGGGGGATCTCATTGAAACCCACCAGGTACTGAAAAGCCTGGATGGAGTGTAGGCAGAGAGAATACTTCAATCAGTGGCAGAGTCTAGCATCTGAGGGCACAGCCTCAAAATAAAGCATAGTCCCTTTACAACTGAGATGAACAGGAATTTCTTCAGCCAGAGGCTGGTGAATCTGTGGCATTCTTTGCCACAGAGGACAGTGAGAGCAAATTATTTGGTGTATTTAAAGCAGATATTGATGCTCTTGATTAGTAAGGGGGGTGGGTTAAGGATTACGTGGAGAAGGCAGATCAATGGGGTTTAAAAGTCAGCTATTATTAAATGGAGGAGCAGCCTCAATGGACTAATTCGCTCCTATTTCTTCAGGTTTTACAGCACAGATACAAATGAAGGCAAGAATGCTCAAATTCAGGCATCTTGACAATGCTCCAGAGATAACGTCTTGAAGTCATCGCTAGTGTTGGATCTCAAATATCATTTGTTTTCAAGTATTTAAATTATTTGGATCTTTTAATTCAGATTCAATGCAGAGCCAAATAAATTATAATTACACAACTTTAACATTGCAGATAAAATATAGTATTTCTTTCTATAAAAGTAATCATTTTGCAACAGTTATAAATTATCACCCTGGCAGATGTTTATAAAAAATAGGACCTAGAACCAGTTACAGACAAGGGTGAGCCGGAGAATTGTCACACTCCCAGGTGCTACTGGAATAAAAGGAGACCAATGGCCACCAGGTACGAAGCAGCAAAATATTGTTTTATCTTCCTCTTCTTCAATATTCCATGTCAGCAAGTGAAAGACAGATGGATTGCCAACCTGCACCATCCGAGGAGAACAGCCACTGAGCAGATAGCAGAGGAAGTTCCAGTTTGTTTGGCTTATACAAGAGTGAATACACATAAGGATAATGAAATAAGGCCATAAAAAGACTACAAGATATAGGAGCAGAATTAAACCATTCAGCCCATCGAATCTACTCCACTATTTCATCATGGCTTCTTTATTATCCCTCTCAACCCCATTGCCCTGCCTTCTCCCCATAACTTTTGACATCCTTAGTAATCAAGAACCTATCAACCTCCACTTTAAATATACCCTGACTTGCCCTCCACAACGTCCATGGAAAAGAATTCTACAGATGAACCATCCTCTAGCTAAAGAAATCCACTCCCTCCCATCTCTTTTCTAAAGAGATGTCCTTCTATTGAAAATTCAATCTCCAAATGTAGAGTTTAAAAAAAATGAATATTCTATGTAATCGCACATTTAGATTTAAAATTCTCGTAGTGTGTAGCATTACCAGATATCTCAGGAGGTGTTTCCTCCTTAGGGCCCAGTATGTTGCCCAGGTCACCAGCACTCTCGTGAGTCTCTGGCTTTTGAATATTGGAATTCCTTTGCCATACAATCACGCAATCTCAATGGAATTCACCTGGATTTACTGGAGTACCAGTTCACTAGTCCCTGAGGTGATGGGTCATAGAGAAAGCACACGGTCCTTAATGGGTTTCGGATGCAATGCGGTAGCTCCAATCTGGCTGCCCGACGGAATTGCAGATTACACCATTCCAACGTCATCAATAAATCAATATACTGTATCCTAGTCTCCACAAACACTTGTCAATAAAAGGTATTAACAACACGCTGCATTCTTGGCTCCCAGTTCATTGATACTCCTAATTCTCATCTCTGCGGTTGAAGTTTACCATAGACTCACCACTTTACAACTCTATAACGGCCTCCAAACTTCTAACATCTGAGAACTCAGTTTTCCTCTCTTCCCCGCTGTTTGGGAAATTCCCAGTTTATTTCTCCCACCACGAGCAATTGTGCATCAACGCATCTTGGAACAAAACCGAGAAAAATCCTTTTTTTTCAGAGTCGCATCTTTCTCTAATACCACTTCAACCAAAGTTTTAGTCACAGTCCAAATATCCGCTTTTTGGGCTCAGCGTCAGTTTTTTAAAAATCGATTATAGTCTTGCACGTTGGAATATCCAATATAAAGCCAAATTTTCGCAATTATAAATTGTTGTGAAAAAAGTTCACTCAAAGTTTCTCCCTCAGTGCAGCTTGCACTTTTTTTCCTGTTGTTCGGCAACCTATTTTTAAAAAATCTCATATGACATCGATTAGATAAAAGTTTCAAATATTCCAACACACTAAAAATAAATGAACGAAAATGCAATAGTATTCATCTGAAACTGTCCATTTATTTTCAACGTAGGGTATGACTAATAAATCAAAGATCGATATTAAAAACATACATCCAAAACTTAGGTGGTTTTCTTAGCTAGCAAAATAAAACAAAATTAACAAAAAACGAAGATCTTTCATAATCAATCTATACTTAATCTTCCAAAGGAACTCCGAAAAGCCCCTCACTATCGAAATCCTGGGTCTGATCTACACAGACGCCATCACTCGCGCTGTAGGTATAAATGCTATTTGTAAACTTCACCGCAGGATGATAGCATCCATCATCATCCACAAATAGTAATTAAGTCCTATTAATAATTCTGCCTCTCACTGGTTTTGCAAAACAGGTGAGAAAGGGATTTATGTCTGACAATTGGGCTCCAAAAAATAAAATCTGAACGGAATTAAAACGCCCATAGGTATTGCCCTTTTAAGCCGTTTGGGGCATTCTTGCAACTGGTAGCAATCAGACGAGTGGCTGCAATGGACAGGAAATCTAAAATTAGTTTTTACTACCTATAATAGAAGATTTACGGTATGGTTTAATTTGTCGTCTCCGGGCTAAAGTGTAAGGAAGAACTGAAGCAGCCGGTCCTAGATATGCGCTTCAGTTTCTCAGAAACTCGCTGAATGGATGTCTCCGGCCACTTTCACTCGGCCGGACACTCGCGACACCGGCGAGTTTAGTCTTCCTAGCTTCGTGTTCTTCCACTCCTTACCCTCCTCGCTTTGTTCCTAACGGTTTTTAAATGCATTCAGATCCAGTACCGGGCCCAGCTCATTACTCTTTCGCGTACACTTTTCCCTCACGAAGGGCGAAATGTGGAATTAATAAAAGGAAGGATGTTTGACATTGTTCATTTGGTGTGCGCTCTCGAGGCGAGTAACGGTCGGATGCGAGCCCAATAAATGAAATATAACTTCAGTCAACATAATCTCGCACTGAATTCAACCCCGAAACCCTCTAGGAACTCGGCATTTACTCGAAATTAAATTTTGAAATTATTGTCCTAAAAGTAACGGGACAATGCAACAAAAACGACATTCGCAAACCAAAATGACGGTCCCTGTTCGCCACTCTTCACAAGAAGGATTAACTTTGGCTTTTATCTTTCTAAATGTGATCCTCAGACTAAGACAGAATGACTTTTTCAGCACGTGTCAGATATTGTTCAGAGTAGAGGTGAGGGTGGGGGTGTTATATTCATTCTTAGCGTGGAAACAAGTTTGCACACACTTAGAGAGGGAGGAAGGGCGGGAGGGTGTCTGGCAATAGGTCGGAAGGGAATAACTATGAAGGTGTGTGAGTCTGAAAGAGGGAAGTGGAAACCAGGAGAAATGCCAAGTTGCGAAAGGGGATATGAAATAAACGGCTGCACGGGAAAATGCGCGAGCAGTTCCCAGATTTTGTCCCCCGTCTCCAGTTCAATATCTCGAACGATTCTTTTAGGCAAATATGCGACACTGCAGCTAACTCGGCAGGAAAGAAAATATCCGAAAGGATGGAGGGAGCGGAATCGAACCCGCGTCTCTCCGCCTGCTCTGAACTCGCCCGCTATTCAGCTCCAACCATAAACACAAACTTTATTTGCTGTTGTTTCTGCTAAGAAAATTACTTCGAGACTCCAGTCAGGATATCACGTCACTACAGCGCCGATACTTTCGCTTTTACGGACAAACAAACGGAGGTAAATATCTCTCAACATCTGGAAAATCTTTTTTTTATATAACTTTCGCGCATTCGCTGTAAAGCGAGACACGGTTCAAAAGTATCGTTTAATGCAACTTGCAAAAAAAATGAACAGTTGCTGATCGAGTGGAGCCCATTTTGTAATAAATACAGATTTATTTCTTATATATATATATTTATACGCTGCAAAATGATAGGACCCAGGCAGCTGTGAGCTGGGTCAGCGGTGAAGGGTGCGTACTTACAGTGTCTGCAGCAGTCGGGTATCGGAGGCGCTGCTTCGGGTCTGAGTGCTGTGAATGGGAGACTCGGTGAATGGAATTCCTTGTTTCACTGAAATCTCCAATCACGGATCAGTGAGAGTGCCCAGACTCCCCATACACTTTACAGCACGGCCAGACAAAAAAAAAGCAGGAGGGAGGGGAGGAGAGAGTGTGAGCGAGCGAGAGGACGTTAGACAGGAAAAGAGAGAAGAGGATTTCGACGGGAAAGTAGAGGCAAAGGAAGACAGTGTCAGTCAGCAAGTCGATAAGAGAAATGCGGAGAGAGGGGAAAACTAGAATCTAGAGGGGGACAGGGTATAATCCCACAAAAAGCGAACGCAGGGGAGAGTGGGCAGGAAAGATGTGCAGTAGGAATGAGTGATTCGTTAGCAAAACAGTGAAACCGAAAAACCACAAATGAGTAAGAATCGGATGTGAATTCACAGGAAAACAAACAAATGGAAGAAAAAAATGGGATAAAGGAAAGGGGAGATGGAGTAAGAAAATGTCGGTTAAAGGGCGGTAAACATAAACAGCAGAAAATCATCTGGCTGCATTGGAAATTGACTGTGGTTCTGAGCAGAGCTTGTTTTAATGAAATCTTTACATCTCGGTAAACAGATGTTAGCAATATTTGTTAATTGTACAATAAGCCCACAACTGTTCTGTTTTACTGGGCGCTCTGGGGTTCCTGCATACAGAAGTCTGATTGTGGTACCTGTGTGTTCAGCGCCTCTTTTTCTCTTTTTTTTCAACAGACGTGTTTACATTTCTGCGGTTTAGTCTATAACTTTCTCTTTTTTTCAGAACATTAGACCACGCGCATGCCCCATTCCCTGAGCTCCCAGACATTCCTGAAGTCTGCCAAAAATATTCCTTACAGAAAAAAAATTAAGCTTTTTTTAAGAAGCACGCCGACCCCCAAGACTGGGTCAGACGCGGCTGGTATATGAATGAACTGGGTCGTTTTTCTCACTAACACCCTCCCATCCGTAACACCTAGCAAACCACACCTCTCTGTCTCTCTCTCTCTCTCTCTCTCTCTCTGTCTCTCTCTCTCTCTCTCTCTCTCTCTCTCTCTCCCTCTCTCTCACACACACAGCCTTACACATCACCTGCACTAGCTTACCATCATATACACACACACACACACACACATGCATGTGCGCACACAAATGCTACCTTCATCACCCCACCGATAACATCTCCACACGAAACCCGCGTCTAACACACACACACACACACACACACACACACACACACACACACACACACACACACACACACACACACACACACACACACACACACACACACACACACACACTACCCCAAGATCTCGGCTTCCTGTTTCTTGAACTAACCCAAATCATGAGTCAGTCTAGAAACTAAACAAGGTGATCAGTTTCGTGCAACCCAGACTCGTCATTGCACTTAAAAAATAACTTTTAATCTGAATTCAATCACCACCACCCTCCCTCTTCCTTTTCTTCGGACACTGCAGGTTGGTATCTACCGGGCGGCACTTGCACGACCTCAGATACCAACAATGCTACAGCCGTAATAGTGATGAGTACTTTTGTAGATTTATTAGATGTTAGATGTATCGAAATGATTCAGGCCCGCATGTGTACTTTCAGCCAGCTTCACAGTAAACGGAGAATGGACGGTTGGTGTTACAGATTGTAGTTATTTTTAACTGGGAATCACCGCAACACGATGACTTCGAAAACTGACTACATTCGGGGACCCTTTTTATAATCCTGATCCCAGTTCGTGTTTCAGTGTATGCTCGCGACTCTACATCAGCATTGCAGAAATATCAAGTGAAAATATGTCCAAAAGAATTTAAAAATCTGTGCCCCCACCATATACTCTCTCTCTCTCTCTCTCTCTCTCTCTCTCACACACACACACACACACACACACACACACACACACACACACACACACACACACACACACACACACACACACACACACACACACACACACACACACACACACACACACACACACACACCCCCGCCGTGCCGTTGCAGTTCGCAAAAGTTCAGCATCTGAACTTTATATGCAAACTGTTATTTTCACTGTCGCTTTCTAAAATAAAACTTGCATTTATATAGCGCCTTTCAGGACGTCCCACAGCGCCGTTAAACGCCCTTTGAAATGCAATTACCGTAGGGAACACTACTGCCAGTTTGGCACAGGAAATTCCATAAACATCAATGAGACAACGATAAGATCATTTGTTTTTAGTGAGGATGGCTGAAGGATAAATATTAGCTGGGCTATTGGGAGAATTCTCCTGTCCTTCTTGGAATTTTGTCACGGAATCAGTTTGCGCCTTGATTTAACTTCACATCTGGGACACTTCTGACAGCGCAGCATTCCCGTGGCGCTGCCCACAGTAAAAACTGAAGCCAGAATTTCTGAAACAGCGGGAAAAATATAAACAAGAGCTTTAGCCAAATGATAGGGGTGATTATATTAAATATTTATTTCCTGAAATAATCAGCATTTTATGTAACAGAAAACAAAATTAATTGTAACCGTTTCTTATTTTCAACACGTTCCAAAAGGTTTTACAACTAATGATTGAAGTCATTGAAAGTGTAGCCACAGTTGTAATGAAGGAAATATTCAAAGTTCAAAGTAAATTTATTATCAAAGTATTCATGATCGCCATATACTACCTTGAGATTTATGTTCTTGCGGGCATTCGCAGGAAAACAAAGAAATACAGTAGATTCAATGGAAAACTACTCATAAAGACTGACAACAGTCAATGTACAAATAGAAGGCAAACTGTCCAAATGAAATAAATAAGGAAATGACAGTCCTTGAAAGTGAGTCCAAAGGTTGTGGAATCAGTTCAAAGTTGATGTGGGTGAAGTTATCCACGATGGGTCAGGAGATTGATGGTCGTGGGGTAATTGTTCCTGAGCCTGATCTTCCTGAATAAGGCACCAACTTTTGCGCAGACTCCCTCAAATTTAGCTATGATGATAAACAAGTATCAAGGGTCTCGGCCCGAAAGTTGACTGCTGATTTCCCTCCATAGATGCTGCCTGACCTGCCGAGTTCGTTCGGCGTGTTGTTTTTTGTGTAATTCAGCATCTGCAGAATCTCTTCTGTTTACGTTTTACCTACTTTAAGTAATCGAGTTTGAAGGAGAGGTGTTAACCAGGGAGGTGCCCAAAGGACAAGTGTTAACCAGGGAGGTGCGCAAAGGACAAGTGTTAACCAGGGAGGTGCGCAAAGGATAAGTGTTAACCAGGGAGGTGCCCAAAGGATAAGTGTTAACCAGGGAGGTGCGCAAAGGATAAGTGTTAACCAGGGAGCTGCCCAATGGATAAGTGTTAACCAGGATGGCGCTTGTATGATAAGTACTAACCAGGGCGGAGTCTGATGGATAAGTGTTAATCAGGGACGCGATTGAAGGATGTGTATTAAACAGGATACCGGAGGAAATTCTCACGCTTTTCTTCACAACAGTAGCCCCGGACGTTTTACATTCTACCTGGGACGCCAGAACCGGAAAAGGCGCGCCTCTGGTGGTGCAACTTTGGAGCCTCAGCCTACATCGTGGGCAAGTCTCAGCAGTGGGACCAACAGCCTCTGAGGGCCAAGGGCCGTTTCCATTGTCCATAACCCTTTGAAGGGATTTAAATCGTCGTCCGCGCCGTAGAGGCAAGAATGATCTCAAATTAACTGTATCCTGATGCATCTGATTGCATATTGATGCATCCTGAGAAATATAGAGGCGGTGCATAGTAATATATGATTAGTTTGGACAGACCCCATGAAATATATTATACACGTGCCATAAGACCATTCGGCCCATCGAGTCTGCTTCGCCGTTCCATTGTGGCTTATTTATTATCCCCCTCAAGCCCATTCTCCAGCCTTCTCCCCGCAACCTTTGACGCCCTTCCTAATCAAGAACCTATCAACCTCCACTATAAATGGTGGTTGACGTTTACTCCGTTTAACATGTTTATTGGGTAAGATCCTATCCCTCTTTCTTTGTGCATGCCAGTGAATATATGGATTTTGTTATTCCGCTAAGATATTGAGCTCACAAGGAATTACATTCATCCAACGTGCATATATCTAAATTTGTGACCACTTTTAATATTTATCGTGTGTTCTGTGTCTGCATGTTTTGTGGCTTCATACACGGTCATATTTCGTAATAAATCAAATTACATCTACTGCACACAGTTTGCACGTAAGTTTATGCAGAGGAGTAGTTATATTGAGCAATTATGAGCCAGTTCCTTTAGAATCAATTCTGATATTTAAACGGTGCTAATGTGGAATATAATCCATGTTGAATCCATTTTGATTACTGCAAAATCTGCTAACTCAGTACATATCTGTCTTAATACTAAGGAATGTCCTGCTTAGGCACTTCTCCAGAATCCAGCGTGACTCCGGTTTTGTAGGTTCTGAGGTGTCTAATGAGACCAATATGGGAAAGCAGGCTGAGGGAGTATTCTAATTGTTGGCGATCACTTTCCGTCGAGACGTCACTTGGCGACCCAGACGCTGGCATCGATTTGACTTAATTTTGCAGAAGGCAGCCCCTCCTTATTCACTGCCAATATTTCTTCCTAAAACCAGCATTACCAGAAGCAATATATTTGGTCATTATCTCATTGTTTGGGGAAATTTGCTAAAGGCGCATTGGCTACTGTGCATCCCGCAACAGAGCACATTCAAAAAATAAATTAACTTGCCTGTGAGACACTTTGGAACACTAATTATATAACTACAAATCTGTATTTCTTTACACTTTATGCATATTATATGCATATTAACTCCGCCATGGACGGTCCCAAGACCAGCTCCGAAAGTAGAAGGGTGGGGACAGGACTAGCACCCCCATCCTGTAAACACCCAGAGCTACAGAAACATCAGCAGGAGCTTCAAATGCCTCCTTCCTGGGAGAGGAGAGACACGCCAAGAAGATGGGTTACACCTGGGGACACTTAAAAGACTGCCCAGGACAGGGGACTCCGGCGAGCTGCAGTCGGCGGCCTATCCCCCAGTAGGAGTGATGGGCTTAAGTAACTATGTTGTATGTTTGCCCATGCTTGTGGGTTTTATGTGCGTTCGTGTGGTATTTTAATATATATTTTGCGAGTAAGTAGCATCATTTTGCGGTTTGTTTATAAATGCGTGTGACGCATGATGCATATTCTACACGTGTGTATTGGGATGATGACTCTTCTTGTGAAACTTGTGTCTGTTTTCTAATATGGCTTAACTCTTTGTAATATTCAACACAAAGAACTTAAGGACGGTATTTTTGCAGATGCTTAGAATACTGAACAGAGTAGGCTCCTTACAGCTGCGAAGGACGTTAAGGACAGCAAAGAGTTAAAGGCAATAATTCAGTCCGGCGGAATGTTACTGATTATGTGAATTAGCCAAATAATTATTCGAAGTTGTTAGAATGGAGTCGTTGTTGAAATTATCTGGAAAAAGATCACCTCTCATTCACCATCAACGTTTGAGGCACCCAAAGTGTGTTATTCCTCATTCAAGATCCAATCAATTCACATCCAGAACAATCTTTTCTTTGGCCAAAATAGTGAGTGATCTTTATCAAAATGAGAAATCGTTTCAACTTTCTCTAAAATTTATGGAGGAATTTTTAAGAAAAAGATGTTTTAATATTTTAATTTATAAATACAATACTCCTTTTGTGTTCAGGCTGAAACTGAATACAGCCACTTTTAATATTTCGTCCTCTACAAGAATTATCTTTGTGTACCAGGCGAGGGATTGGATGGAAACGCATTATGTGCCAGATAATCAGACGACACGTACTTTGCAAAGCTCTTGGGCAGCAACGTCGCGACAGCGCGGATCTGTCGCACATCTTTATGAAATCTTGAAGGGTAGGCAGTTTTTTTTTTACTTTTGGCATTTTATTTTCCAGTTCGTGCTGCAGGAGAGAAGGGGGGGGAAAAAAACTCGCAACGTAGAGTCTAGACAGGGGAGATTCTGTCCAAATCTGGAAGCCATTCGGCCAGGCTGGGAACACTTACTGTGCAGTGTAACCGCTCCGAGAAGTGCAAAGCTCACATTTCACAGGATGGCGAGGTACAAAGTCAACTCTCTCAATGACGGATGAAAAATGGAGGCATTCGTCCCCCCGTCCCCCCCAAAGGAAAGGTCTAGCCTTTTGTTAAAAAGTATAATTTGATCATTTCAAAATATTCTCCAAGATATTCTAACAACAGTGTTCCTTAAAGCGGCAGAGAAGTTGGGAGACTAGAATTTTACCGGCAGCCCCGCAGCGCCCTCCAGCGAGGGTCCCGCCTTCACGTTCAAGCTGTACCAACGTTTTCTTGGGGGCGAACCTGCGCTTGCTTATCCGTTAAATGTGCTCCCACGCTGTTTTCTGTGCAGTGTTCCGTGTTCACAGTTCTAACGTGGAGGACGGTTTAAAATGGAAGTATTAAAGAACGGTCCGGAGAGGGTCCAGATAGATCGGTTGGACGGAGTCCAAGGGGATTGAGACCAGTCTCTGTGTGAGTTTTGTCGGAGTCACTTGGCTCCAGAGCTTATTACAGCCTCGGTCTGGTTATGGACAAAAGAGCTGAAATCCACAAGAGACCAGAGTGGCTGCTCCTGACATTAAGCCAACGGCAAGGAGATTGAGGAAAATGCAAACCACTGGGATTCAAAAAGAAAATACCCCACCTAGGGGGAAAAAAACCTAACACAGAGGAAGATGATTGTGGCTGCTGAAGGTCAATCGCCCCCAGCCTGTAGACATTGTGGCAAGAGTTTGTCAGGCCAGTGTCCTCTACCTAGTTATCCATCACCAACAGCCATTTCATTACAGTAAATAAACACAAAGTCAGGGAGTTAGTAGGTGTGGCAATATAGAACAAAGTAGGGAATGGGTGCCTTGCACCTCAAATGCTTGTGGTTCAGGAAATCATTAGACAGGAAGAGCAATACACACAAAATGCTGGAGGAACTCAACAGGTCAGTCCACATTTCGGACTGAGACCATTCACCAGGACTACAATGGCTTCTTCCCCATTCCACACCAGTCCCGATGAAGGACCTCTGCCTGAATGTTCAAAGCTGTCCCCCTCCATAGATGCTGCCTGACCTGCTGAGTTCCACCAGCATTTTGCATGTGTGTTGCTCTGGATTTCCAGCATCTGCAGAATCTCTTGTCTTAGACATGAAAAGCTTAGTGCCATTAATAGTTTCTTTTTAAAATAAGGTTGTTTTCAAGTGATTGAGGTAAGTCATAGGTAAAATATAAAGACTTTTAAGAGATTCTCTGCCTTTTAGACAGCCCCAAGAAGATATGCTTCCACTCCATTTCCCTGCACTCTGACAAAGTTAATAGAGTCACACATTCGATTCACAGTCTCAGGCCCAAGTAGTCTGTGAAAGGGGCTTCAGGTTAATAAAGGATGATGGACAGAGTTGTGGTAACTTCAAGTCAGGGTAAGGTGATTTAAAGGGAAAATAGATGGCCAGAGATCAAAGAAGCTTCTTGGATAAGTGGTAACATTTGAATCATACAGATAGACTTTCATATCAACAGAGCATTAGAACTAGAATTAGAAGATGAAATAGTTAAAAAGTGAGATCTAAAGGTCTTGTATATGAACACTTAAGGCAGTTATAACTAACCAGTGGAATTACCAATAGAGATAGATGGGTTTGACCAAAAACTAATTAAGAAACAGATTTGGAAGATTGGGGATTAAGTATTCGAGAGCACTTGAGATTTAGAAAGCCCAAAGAAAATGGGAAAAGACTGGTGGCAGCTCCGATTGTAAAGAATGACATAATGGCAATAGTGCAGACTGATTCCAGCCCTAAAGAACTGAGCAGAATCAGCATGGAGAACAGAGGAATATTGAGATGTAAGACCGTATATTGGCTGGACAGGTTTACATGTCCCTGAAGAGCAGGAGCCACTGCCTGCAAGGTGTTTGTACATTTTCCCTATGATTTTGTGGGTTTCCTCCCACAGGTCAAAGATGTCCCAGTTGGTAGGTTAATTGGTCTTTGTAAATTGTCCTGTGATTAGGCGCGGACTAAATCAGGGGATTGCCGGAAGGGCGTATTCCGTTTTGTATCTCAATCAATAACTAAATAAATACAAAGTACAAAGTAAAATTTATTATCAGAGTACATACGTGTCATCAGCTACAACCCAGAGATTCTTTTTTGTTTGGGCATACTTAGCAAATCTATAGAACAGTAGCGGTAAACAGGATCTGTAAACTGTCAACACCAGAAACTGTAAACAAACTGTGCAAATGAAAATAATAAATAAATAGAAAACATGAAATAAAAAGATAAAAGTCCTTAAATGAGTGTAGTTGTTCCCTTTTGTTCAAGAGCCCAATGGTTGAGGGGTAGTAATTGCTCTTGAACCTGGTGGTGCGTGTCCTGAGGTTCCTGTACCTTCTACCTGATGGCAGCAACAAGAAAACAGCACAGCCTGGGTGGTGAGGATCTTTGATGATGGATGCTGCTTTTCTACAGCAATGTTTCACGTAGTTGTGCTCAGTGGTTGTGAGGGTTTTACCTGTGGTGAACCCACTATCTTTTGTAGGGTTTCCACTCAAAGGCATTGGTCTTCCCATACCAGGCCATAACACAGCCAGTCAGCACACTTTCCACCACACATCTACAGACTTTTGCCATGGTTTTTGATCACATGCTGAATCTCCGCAGTCTCCTAGGGAAGTAGAGGCACTGTCGTGCTTTCTTCATAATTATATTTATAAGATGGGTCCAGGATAGGTCCTCTGAGATAGTGACATGGAGGAATTTAAAGTTACTGACCCTCTCCACCTCTGGTACTTCGATGATTACTAGCTCATAGACCTCTGGTTTCCCTCTCCTGAAGTTTACTATCAATTCCTTGGTCTTATTGTCATTGATTGACAGGTTTGTATTTTTAAACCACTCAGCCAGATTTTCAAATCCCTCCTGTATGCTGAATCATCATCTCTTTTGATACAGCTCACCAACAGTCATCACCAAACTTGTACATGGTGTTGGAGTTGTACTTAGCCACACAGTCATACTGCAAGTGTAAAGTGAGTAGGACAGGGGGCTGAGTACACAGCCCTGTGGTGTTCCTGTGCTGATGGAGATTGTGGAGGAGGTATTTTTGCCAATCCGAACTGACTGGGGTCTACAAGTGAGGAAATCCAGGATCCAATTGTACAAGGGGGTATTGAGGCCCAGGTCTTGGAGTTTACTGATTAATTTAGAGTGAATGATTGTGTTAAATACCGAGCTGTAATTGATAGAGAGCATCCTGATGTATGTATCTATGCTGTCCAAATAAATAGATAGATAAATAATAATGTTACAGAGAGAACTAACAAAAATGTAAGAAAAGCTTGTAGCAATGGTAATACAATCATCCTGGTGATTTCAACAGCTATCAATGTAAATTTTGTGTTGGCTCTATATTATTGCAATTTATATTTTTTATGTTTTGCACTATATTGCTGCTGCTAAACACAACTCTCAGAAGCTAGAGAGGAAGTTAAAAAGTAAGATCGCAAACATAATAATCAGAATAAGACAGGTTTATTAATACCTACAGTACATATGTCATGAAAATTGTTGTTTTGCAGCGCAGTTAATTGCAATACATAAAAAATATAAGTTACAATAAGAAATATTTTTTAAAAATAAATCAGTAGTGCAAAAAGTATGCAGACAAAGCTGTGAGGTGGTGTACAAGCTCATTCAGAGCAGTGCAATACATCAAATAATTACAATAGTTGACAGTAAGTGGGGGGTGGGGTGGGGTGTTAATCATGACCGCAATACTGTACAGCGATACTCGAAGGAGGTTCCTTATGTCCAGTCTATTCCACAATTTAGTTTCAGTGGCAATCAGCACTTGCTTCTGTCCCGCTTGCTCATGTTTTTTCCGCTCAAAAAACTCAACGGGTTTGTCTTTAAGTGCAGAGTGCTTGGACTCAAGATGCCGAAGCAGTTTTGAGGGTTTCCTTGCCTCATTAGACAGCCTCCGGGACCGAACTCCAGCCTCCCGCCCGCCTGCTGCCTTGGCCAGGTGCGGCTGGTCATGGGTGGTGTGAGAGGACAAGGTAAGGGCCAGTTGCAGTCTGGAGAAAGCGACCGACCGAGCAAGGAGTGTGACAGGGCATGTATAGGTAGGTAGAACCTATTGGCAAAAGTTTGGCTCAAGGGATGACCTTCAGTAGATCGCAGCGAGGTAGCTGCTCTGCTACTTATGAAACCCTGAGTCCGAATTAGGTCGACTGCGACTATTTTAGCACCGGGTTCCCCACGAACATTCGGTGTGCAAAACAGGTTCAGAGGTGGCGCCCATCTGTCCGCGCTCCAGGCCGGTAGCAAAGGCACTTCTCGCCGGCTGCGCGAGGTGGCCGGTTACCCAAGACCAACCAGTGATCCCTGGCGCAAGGGTATCACTGCGTTTAGGTGACTGATGACCTCATGTTGGTTCAAGTTCAACAGCGGGTGTGACAGGGAATGAGGAAAGGTGCAGCTGACTCATATCGTTTCATATCGCCAAATCATATCGTTTCCTCACGGCCCAGTTGCACATACTTGGCGGCCCGGTGGTTGGAGACCACTGGGGTAAACAACATCATGTAGAGAATGCAGATTACCTTCCACAGGGTGTATCTGGGTAGGAGCGTAGTTGAAGCAGAGGTTATACAGAGGAGGGAAAGGGCCAGAAGTGATCAATATCATGTAAGTAGTAAGCGCATAGTAAGAAAAGTGGTTGATTAGGGATTGTCATCATCATCATGTGCCATGTCATATGACATGGGCGATTATGGTCCCGTGACTATGATTATTCTTGGCAAATTTTTCTGCAAAAGTGGTTTGCCATTGACTACTTCTGGGTGGCATCTTTATAGGATGGGTGATCCTAGCCATTATCAATACTCTTCAAACAGTGACTACTTGGTGTCAGTGGTTGCATAACCAGGATGCACCAGCTCCTCATACAACCATCCACCATCTGCTCCCATGTCTTCACGTGACCCTGATCAAGTGGCAAAGCAGGGGCTACACCTTGCCCATGGGTGACCTGCAGGCTAGCAAAGGGAAGGGGAGCCTGGCATCTCGTTCGATCGAAATGTATATCCATCCTGCCACCCAATAAAAAATAATATCAAACATAGTTTGGACGAGAGCATAACTGGCATATTTACTAAGGAGGAACTTGTTGTTACAATCTTCATGGAAGATGTGGTAGTAGGGATTATGGCTTGGTGAAAAATGAAAACTGACTTAAAAAATGAACACAAACTACTTAAAGTAAGCCAAGTCAAAACAGAATTCATGGGATCCAGGGAGACTTGGCTGCATGGATTCAGAATTAGCTTGCCCATAGAAGGCAGAAAGTGGTTGAAGATGGAGCATTTTCTGCCTGGAGGTCAGTGACCAGTGGTGGTCTGTAGGAATCTGTTCCGGGATGCCTGCTCATTGTGATTTTCATAAATAGAAAGTAGGAAGTAGAAGGTGGATTAAATTTAATGATGAGATGAAAGTTGGTAGTGTTGTAAATAGAGTAGAAGGTTGCCATAGGTCACAAAGGGGCATCAATAGGATGATGGGCTGGGCTGAGAAGTGGCAGATGGAGTTCAATTTGGAATATGTAAGTGATATGCTTTGGAAAATTGAATGTGAAGATAATGTACAAAGTTACCGGCAGGATTCTTAGTGTGGAACAGAGGGATCTTAGGGTCTTGGGGTCCACCACCAAAGCTTCTTCAAAGTTGCTGCACAAATTGATAGGGTGGTTAAGATGGCATACGCTGTGTTGGCCTTCATTGGCCAAGACCCACGAGGTAATGTTACAGATCTATAAAACTCTGGTTGCATCACACTTCCAGTATTGTAATCAGTTCTGGTTGCCCCATTATAGGAAGGATGTGGAAGCTTTAGATTCACCAGGATTCTGACTGGATTCCAGAGCATGCCTTATGCAATGAGGCTGAGAGAGCTAGCACTCTTCATTTTGGATTGAAGATGAGAGATGACTTGATAGAAGTATACAAGATGATAAGAGGCACAGATAGAGCAGAGAGCCAGTGTCTTTTTTCCCGGGGCGGAATTGGCAGTACAAGACAGCATAATTTTAAAATGATTGGAGGGAAGTATAAGGGGCATGTCAGAGGTAAGTATGTTACATGGAGAGTGGTGCAGGCATGGAAATGCATTGCCAGGGATCGTGGTAGCGGTGGATGCAATATGAAATTTAAGAGACTGTTAGATAGGCAAATGAATGAAAAAAAATGGAGGGCTATGTGGGAGCAAAGGGTTAGATTAATTAAAAACACATCAATATGGGCTGAAGCACCTGTACTGTTCTTTGTTCCATGTTCTAAATTCTACCTGGTCTGGATTCGTTGCACCCTTCATTGCTGAGGGAAGCAGGAGTGGATTTTGCAAAAGGACATGTAATAATCCAGTCCTTGCTAGATACAGCACATCTAGTATATAGTCCATGCAACTGTGATGCACATGCCCTTCCCACCACCAGGGTAGATACAGGGCAGGTACCAGATGATTAGAAGATAGCAAATATGACACCCCTGTTCATAAAGTTCTGTACAGGCTCACCCAGCAAAACAGGAACTCCACCACTTCAACATTGTTAGTGACATAGCTTAAGAAACAATAGTGAGGGAAAGAAAACTTAGTAGAACCTTGAACAGTATAATTAACAGAAAACACAGTACAGTACATATTTATCAATGGCAGTTAGAACTTGACTACAGTGATGAAATATTTTGATAATGTAACAGAGAAGGCTGACAAAGGGTGTAGTAGAGGTCATCTGTATGGATTTTTCAGAAGGCAATTGAGAGATTCTCACATAAAAAGGCTGATTAACAGACTAGCACCCATGAAGTACAAATATCTGCAGTAAGGTGGACAAGAAATTGAATGAGCAGTCAAGATGGTGTTTATTTTTTCAGATTGGAAGATGGTTGACAGAAGAGCTCTCCAGTGGTCACTAGTTTTCTGGTACTTGAATATGTTTGTGTAGAGTAAATTTTTAAATTTTCAGCTAACACACTATATGAAGGCATGGAAAACTTTGGAGAAGATAGCAATAGGCTGCAAGAAAACATGGAAAACATGGAGAGAGAGAGAGAGAGAGAGAGAGAGAGCAAGAGCGAATGAGAATCAATACGCAGGCAGCAACAACAGATCAATTATTCATAGGTAAGCTATCAGTCCATACGAAGTGGTAAGGGGAGTCATTGCTCTAAAAGAAATAGATCTGATATTACACATCCTCCTCCTTTGGATGAATGTTATATAAAATTGTAAATATACAAAACATTCAACTTCCCTTTCACAAACCATATTCAAATAAACGTGATCTCACAGTAACGACCCATATCTAACTTTGCTATACTAAAGACTCAGTCTTTTTTTGGTGGTGTTCTGTTTCTTTCAGGATAGCACCTCAGGACCTGTGGAGGGGCATCAGGTTTGGTAGGTGTCTTCTCAAAGACAATGTTCTTGGTTTCCGGTATCACGTTGCAGTCAGTGACGTGATTATCATTGAGAGGTAAGTCCAGTGGTTGTAATGTATCCATCTTGTTGAATGCAATCAACTCAGATGTATTCTTCAGTTGAACATCCAGTATCTGGTCCACATGATGTCTCCATGTCTGATCCCCTACATCCAATGTGTTCATCAGTGGTCTAGTCCTTGTAGCTATCCTATTGGGTGTCCACTTGTCTTCTTGGTAATCACGCGCTAGGGCTTCCTGTTTAATCTTGAAGCTCCTTGCTGATTTACTTGGCAACAGGTTGAGCTGCTTATTCTGCACTTCCCTCCATAGATCTGGTTTCAGGAGGTCAAAGCAAAATCTCAGGTTCCTGTTCATGAAGAGCATTGCAGGTGTTTGATTTTTCATCGCAGGGACAGAGTTCCAATACACAGAAAGGAAGTTGTCCACCTTGCGCCTTAGAGGAATTTCCTCTTTGTCTATCATTTTAACAGTCTACTTGAATGTATTGATAAACTTTTCAGCTAATACATTCATTGCTGGGTGGCGAGGAGATGATTTGAAATGTCTGATGCCATTTTTCTTCATGAATATACCGAACTCCTCTGACATGCATTGTGATCCATTATCACTCACAATTTGTTCAGTTAAGCCATTTCTGGCAAAGATAGTCCTCAGAGCAGAAACAGTCTTTTCTGAGGTGGTTGACTTCATTGGAGTGACTTCAGGCCACTTAGAATGAGCATCCACAGCAATTAGAAACATGGAGTCAATATGTACTCTTTGCCACGGTGAAGAAGGTCACTCCCATGGGTGTAATGGTGCTGTGGGGGTGCATTTTGAACTTTTTGGCATCCTGAACAGCTTTTGGTCAAGTCTTCAATCTGCTTATCTCTTCCTGGCCACCACACGTATCTCCAGGCAAGACTCTTCATCTTGACTGTACCTGGGAGTCCTTCATGCAGATTCTCTAACACTCTGGTGCGCAGTTTAGTTGGAACCACAACACAAGATCCAAACATTAATGTTCTTTCACATACTGACAGTTGGTTTTGTCTCACTGAGAATTCTGGAAATGTAGGGTTATCATGAGCTGACTATCCTTGCCTGGTGATGTCATAGACTTTTGACACTATTGGGTCATTCCTTGTTCCAGTTTGTATTAAGAATTTGTTAGCAGCAACTGGTCCACCAATGCAGTGTGGAACACTTCTGCTGGGTCTCAGTATGAAGACTTTTCTTCTTCAGTTGCCAACAGTGGAAGATGTGAGAAGCCATCAGCATTGCTGTGTAGTTTGGTACCTTTGAACTCTATGTCATAAGAGTGGGCTCCTAGGAATAGTGCCCATTGTTGTAGCCTGGTAGCAGATATCACTGGAATTCTCTTCCTGGGATTGAAAATGGACACAAGGGGCTGACGATTTGTCATTAGTGTAAACTTTTGTCCATAGAGGTAGTGGTAGAACTTTTTTATTCCCCATACTAGACTAATCTGTGCATAGTTGTGTTCTATGCTCATCAGTGCAAGCGCAATTGGACGTTTAGGTTCATCTTTCATTGTGTGTGACAAATGGCCCCAATGCAATAAGGGGACATATCACATGCCAGTCTAATGGGCAGAGATGAGTCATAATAGGTGAGAAGTTCATCTGATGTTATTAGTCTCTCTGTTTCCTTCAATTCTCTTTCACATCTTTCTGAACATTCCCACATTGTCCCTGTGTGCAACTGTGTGTTCAAGGGTGCAGCATTGTAGCAACATTCAGGAAAAGCCAGTGATAGTGGTCCATTGAGCTTTGCCAAATTGCTGGAGCTGATGCTATGCCAAAGATGAGACAATTATACTGGAACAGTCCCTTGTGAGTGTTGATTGTGAGGAACTTCCTGCTTGAACCCTCAATGTCCATTTGTAGATAGGCTTGTGACAAGTCAATCTTTGAAAATCTCCTTGCCTGCCAAAGATGCAAAATTGTCTTCTATTTGTGGCAGGGGATACTGCACCATACGCACCACAGGTTTGATGCTGATTTTGAAATCCCCACATACGCGAACAGTGTATGAGTGGAGTGCCATACTGGACAATGGGTGTGGTCCAAGCACTCCACTCAACCTTGGAGAGAATTCTAGATGCCTCCAAGCTCTGCAGTTCAGCATCCACTTTGGGACGTAGTGCATAAGGCACTGGACGCACTTTATGGAATCTTGATGTTGCTGCTTCATCCAGTTCAACTCTGGCCTTCAATGACTTTGAGTTTACCAATACCTCTTTTGAGTGTTTTGACAATGCATACCACATACAAACCTGTCCCTTAGTGCATCAGAAAGTCCATCTCTAAAGTCACAGTATTGGGAAAGCTTGTGCCATTCTACAATGTATTAAGAAATGTTTTCATCCTTTGGTTCCTTTTGTGATATCTAAATCTCTCAGCTACTACCAGTGGTTTAGGGCTCAAGTGATTTTGTAAAGTTGCAACAAATTCATCAATCGTCTTGCTTGCTGGCTTTTCAAGGGTTGATATGTTGCATAAGAGTCTGTACGTTTTACTACCCATTAAGCTAAGAAGTGTGGGGGCTTTCTTTTCCTCATCCAAATTGTTCGTCTTACAATACAGTTCAACCCTTTCGATATATAACTCCCAGCTTTCATTAGCACTATCAAATTAATCAACTTTCCTGATTAAAGTCATTGCCATGTTACTTTCACTTTAGTTTTGCTAGTTGTGCACCATTCATTGTGTACTATGTATTTACTCACGCATCCTTTTGTTAGTGTCCGTGATGACCTTCTCCGTACTGTTTAACTCTTTCCTCTCACAGTCTCATCCTGTAACTGGCGGTGCAGTTGGTGATATTCTCTGACATTCAGGCTTGTACTCATCACTAATTTGTTGTGTCTGTGCAACTACATCTCAATTAAGTAAAAACATGCACGCAAGAGATGGCCTTAACTGGTGTATTCACATTGCAGAGAGAGAGAGAGAGAGAGAGAGAGAGAGAGAGAGAGAGAAAGAACAAATAGATCAATATGCATGCATAAATAACAAATCCATGCACATAGTTAAGTTATCAGTCGATACATATTGTTAAGGAGAGTCTTTGCTCTAAATAAATAGATCCACACATTACAGATAGGCTAGCAGAACAATCAGGCAAGTAGCAGATGAAGTTTAAAATATGAAGTGATGCATTTTAGCAACAAGAGCGGGAGAAAAAAAAGGCTAAATGTCACTGTTCTAAAGAATGCACAGAAGCAGATGGAGCTTGATGGCTAAGGACATAAATATTTGACATTGTCAAGCGATGTTAAGAGAACAGACAGTTAAGCATCTGTGCTCTTGCCCTACAGTGGAAAATAGTGACATTTATTAGATTTCTATTTTAAAAATGGTCAATCCATTATTGGAATTTTGGATCCAATTCTACTCACACTGATCATTTGGAAGATCTGAAAATTACAGAGTATGCAGAATTCCAGGGATAAAGAATTTCAGTCTCGAAGTTAGTCCAGAAAAGGCTATGGGTAACCCTAGGTAATTTCTAAAGTAGGGATATGTTCAGCACGGTATTGTGGGCCGAAGGGCCTGTATCATGCTGTAGGTTTTCTATGTGTCTATGTTTCTAGAAGTCATAGTTTTTCAATGTGGAGCAAAAAAACTTTGAGAGGACATTTGGTAAAAGATCGTAATATAATTATATTTGGAGAAGCTGTTCTCATTAATAAAGAAATCAAGGACATAGATTCAAAATTGATGGTGATGGAAGGAGAACATTTCTTTAGTACAGAAAATGCCTGAAGACTTGTAAATTTTAATTTTAACTATTCAAAATATTCTGGGCTAATTATCTTTTGCATCAGTCTTCACTATGGAAGACACTAGCAGGATGGTGGAAGTTCCAGGTGTCAGGGGGCATAAACTGTGTGGTTACCACGAGTAGAGAGAAGGTTCTTGGGAAACTGAAAGATCCAGTGTAGATAAGTCACCTGGACCAGATGGTGTACAGCCCAGATTTCTGAAAGAGGTGGCTGAAGTGATTGTGGAGGCATCAGTAATGATCTTTCAAGAATCACTAGATTCTGGAATAGTTCCAGAAGACTAGAAAATTGCAAATGTCACTCCACTCTTCAAGAAGGGAGAGAGGAAGGAATCTATAGGCCAGATAATCAGACCAGTGGTTGGAAAGATGTTGGAGTCGATTATTAAGGACAAGGTCTCAGGGTACTTGGAGGCACATGATAAAATAGGCCATAGTCAGCATGGTTTCCTCAAGGGAAAATCTTGCCTGACAAATCTGTTGGAATTCTCTGATGAAGTAACGAGCAGGATAGACAAAGGAGAATCAGTTGATGTTGTGTACTTGGATTCTCAGAAGCCTTTGACAAGGTGCCACACGTGAGGCTGCTTAAGAAGCTATGAGCCTGTGGTATAAAAGAAAAGATTCTAGCATGGATAAAGCAGTGGCTGATTGGCAGGAGGCAAAATGTGGTAATAAAGGGAGCCTTTCTTGGCTGGCTGCCAGTGACTAGTGGTGTTCCACAGGGGTTTGTGTTGGGACTGATTCTTTTTACATGATATGTCAATGATTTGGATAATGAAATTGATGGCTTTGTTTCAAAGTTTGCAGACGATATGAAGATAGATGGAGGGTCAGGTAGTTTTGAGGGTGTAGAGAGGCTATAGAAGGACAAGGAAATGGCAGATGGAATACAATGTTGGGAAGTGTATGGTCATGCACTTCGGTTGAAGAAATGAATGGGTTAAATATTTTCTAAATGGAGAGAAAATACAAAAAACTGAGACGCAAAGGGACTTGGGAATCCTTGTGCATGATTCCATAAAGGTTAAGTTGCAGGTTGAGTCTGTGGTGAGGAAGGCAAATGCAATGTTAACATTCATTTCAAGAGGACTGGAATATAAAAACAAGGATGTAATGTTGAAACTGTATAAAGCACTGGTGAGGCCTCACTTGGAGTATTGGGAGCAGGTTTGGGCCCCTCATCTTAGAAAGGATGCGCTGAAACTGGAGAGGGTTCAAAAGAGGTTCACAAAAATGATTCCAAGATTGAATGGCTTGTCATATAAAGAGTGTTTGATGGTTCTGGGCCTGTAATCACTGGAATCCAGAATAATGAAGGGTGACCTCATTGAAACCTATCGAAAGGTGAAAGGCCTCAATAGAGACGATGTGGAGAGGATGTTTCCTAAGGTGGGAGAATCTAAGACCAGAGGACACAGCCTCAGAATAGAGGGGCGTCCTTTTAGAACAGCGATGTAAAGGAATTTCTTTAGCCAGATGGTGGTGAATCTGTGGAATTTGTTGCCACCGGCAGCTGTGGAAGCCAAGTCTTTATGTATATTTACAGCAGAGGTTGTTAGATTCTTGATTGGTCAGGGCATGAAAGGGTACAGAGAGAGGGCAGGAGATTGGGGCTGAGAGAAAAATTGGATCAGCCATGATGAAATGGTAGAGCAGACTCAATGGGCCAAATGGCTTAATTCTGCTCGTATATCTTATGGCCTAATGATCTGCTCTTCACTCAGGTTACAAAAACTGGAGTTTAGATACCCATAGACAGAACTTCCTGCATTCCTGTGATTATTCATGACCAGAGGTCCATTTTCCATAGATCCATTAGTATTAGTCAAATTTGATGACCCATTTAGCTGAGCTGGGATCAATTACAAAAAGTACCTGCTCAAATCCCTGTTGTAGTTAGTATTTAATGTACCAAATTGAGTTGCACTAACTCAGAACATGGCAGCAATGAACTATTCTCCAGCTGTGTGTACCACAGAAGTGGAGTGTCGATTGAAGAACATGAATTGTTTGTGTCTACACTTGCCGTTCCTGTTGGCAGGTATAAAATTTCATGCTATTAACAAATCTAGTAGAATCTTGGTAAATAAAGCAGGTAGTCTTCTGAACACTAGTTCCTGAAGGCTCAATAGCTGTCAAAGCAGCCATTCAGCTAGACTACATTCACAAATATTCAAAAAAAAACTATTTAAAAACTAACACTCCTAAAAAAAATTTAAAATATTAGCAAATTGTAGTCATCTTGGAAAAGACAAATAAGCACGTGTTCAAGTCTAGCCAAGTGTGTGTGTGTGTGTGTGTGTGTGTGTGTGTGTGTGTGTGTGTGTGTGTGTGTGTGTGTGTGTGTGTGTGTGTGTGTGTGTGTGTGTGTGTGTGTGTGTGTGTGTGTGTGTGCGTGCGTGCGCGCGCGCGCGATAACTCAAGTCGAGTATGATGTTCTTCCAAAGGGTTGTCCATTGGTAGGTCTTCTGGTGGCTGTAGAAGCCAATCTGGGATCGAAACAATAAGTACAACTGTGGTGAGGTCCAGATACAATCCAAAGCCCGCTTACAGAAACATCAAAGACATATAGATTCAGACAACACACAGAGCATTAATTACACAGAAATTGTCCATAAATTATAGGAGATAGATAATGCTGAGAGGGGAGGAGAAGGGAAGGTATTCATTAATAACAAAAATTTAGGTGATATTTAGAATTTTAAAGATATTAAAATTACGATTTCTTGTTAATTTGTGCAATGCATTTTGTTTTATATTCTCTCTGTCCCTTGATCAACTATTTTTCTATCCCTATTTTATAAAGACAATTATGTAGTTGAAGGTACTGCCCTCAATTGTGAAGTAATTAAAATTGAAGATGTCCACGGCACCAATTTTAGAGAACTTATGGAGGTATAAATGTAGTGAGATTATAAGCAGAGAGGAGAGAGCCCTTATAAGGATTTATATATACAGAAAGGTGTTGGAAAAAGGTAAGCAATATCATTAAGTATCCCACACACCCTGCTTATGGACTGCTCGTCCCTCTCCCATTAGAGAAGAGGGTATGCAGCATTCATGCCAGGAACTCTAGACTCAAAGAAAAGTTATCTCCCCCAAGTCGTCAGGCTGATCAATACCTCCACCCATTAACCCACCCCACCACATCAGCCACACCTCTCCGCACCCACTTGGCATCCTTCATCCACCCATGCACGTTCAATCCACACATTCACTGTCCTACTGTGTTTTCACATGCCCTGCTGCCACCTCAAAGAGTTCCTTCTGCTAAGAGTCACTTTGTCATTCCGTCAGTCACCTTATGTTCGGATATTCCCGCACCTGGAGTCACTTACCAACATACAATCAGTCTATGTATTTAAGCTAATCTAAGTACAGAATATGCAACTGCACTCAAGCAGTCACATGAGAAAGTCTGGAAATCCAAAGCAACACACACAAAATGCTGGAGGAACTCAGCAGGTCAGGCAGCCTCTATGAAAAAGAGTAAACAGGCAATGTTTTGGCCCGAGACCCTTCTTCAGGACTGAGAAGAAAGGGGGAAATGTCAGAATAGAGAAGTGTGGTGAGGGGAAAAGGCTAACTGGGAGGTGATAGGTGAAGCCCAAGATCTTAAGGCACAAACTAACGGAGATGGGAGTAGACTCTCACATGGTGGATTGGATAGTGGACTACTTGACAGATAGACCTCAGTATGTGCGGTTGGGAGACTGTAGGTCTGACACGGTGGTCAGCAGCACAGGGGCGCCGCAGGGAACCGTACTCTCTCCGGTCCTGTTCACCCTGTACACATCAGACTTCCAATATAACTCGGAGTCCTGCCATGTGCAGAAGTTCGCTGATGACACGGCCATAGTGGGGTGTGTCAGGAATGGACAGGAGGAGGAGTATAGGAAACTGATACAGGACTTTGTGAGATGGTGCAACTCAAACTACCTGCGTCTCAATATCACCAAGACCAAGGAGATGGTGGTGGACTTTAGGAGATCTAGGCCTCATATGGAGCCAGTGATCATTAATGGAGAATGTGTGGAGCAGGTTAAGACCTACAAGTATCTGGGAGTACAGTTAGACGAGAAGCTAGACTGGACTGCCAACACAGATGCCTTGTGCAGGAAGGCACAGAGTCGACTGTACTTCCTAAGAAGGTTGGCGTCATTCAATGTCTGTAGTGAGATGCTGAAGATGTTCTATAGGTCAGTTGTGGAGAGCGCCCTCTTCTTTGTGGTGGCGTGTTGGGGAGGAAGCATTAAGAAGAGGGACGCCTCACGTCTTAATAAGCTGGTAAGGAAGGCGGGCTCTGTCGTGGGCAAAGTACTGGAGGGTTTAACATCGGTAGCTGAGCGAAGGGCGCTGAGTAGGCTATGGTCAATTATGGATAACTCTGAACATCCTCTACATAGCACCATCCAGAGACAGAGAAGCAGTTTCAGCGACAGGTTACTATCGATGCAATGCTCCTCAGACAGGATGAAGAGGTCAATACTCCCCAATGCCATTAGGCTTTACAATTCAACCGCCAGGACTTAAGAACTTTTTAAAAGCTATTATTAATGCTTTTTGAGATAGTGATTTAGATGCATATCATATTTTTTTTACTGAGTTAAGTATTGTATGTAAGTAGTTTTGCTACAACAAGTGTATGGGACATTGGAAAAAAAGTTGAATTTCCCCATGGGGATGAATAAAGTATCTATCTATCTATCTATCTATCTATCTATCTATCTAAGCCAGGTGGGTGGGAAAGGTCAAGGGCTGGAGAAGAAAAAATCTGAGAGGAGAGGAGAGTGGACAATAGGAGAAAGGGAAAGAGGAGGGGACCCCGGGGTAAGTAATAGGCAGGTTAGAAGAGGTGAAAGGTCAGAGTGGGGAATAGAGGAAGGGGAGGGGGGAATTTGTTTACCAGAAGTTTGAGAAATCGATATTCATGCCACCAGGTTGGAGGCTACCCAAATGGAATGCAAGGTGTTGCTCCTCCTCCCCAAGGGTAGTCTCACCTTGGCACAAGAGGAGGCTATGGATCGACACGTCAAAACGGGAATGGGAACTGAAATATTTGGCTACCGGGAAATCCCAGATGTGGTAGATGGTTCGGAGGTGTTCGGTGAAGCGGTCCTCAATTTATGACTAGTCTCACCAATGTAGAAGAGGCCACATTGGGAGCACTGTACACAATAGACAACCCGAGCAGATTTGCAGGTGAAGTATTGCCTCACCTGGACAGATTGTTTGAGGCCCTGAATGGAGGTGGGGGAGGTGGTGTAGGGGCAGGTCCACTTGCAGGGTTAAGTGCCAGGAGGGAGATCAGTGGGGAGGGATGAGTGGACAAGGCAATCACAGGAAGGGCAAGTGGAGAAGGGGGGTAGGTAAAGGTTTGTTTAGTGGTAGGATCCCTTTGGAGATGGCAGAAGTTGTGGAGGATAGCGTGTTGGATGTGGAGGCGGATGGGGCAGTAGGTAAGGACAAGAAGAACTCTATCACAGTTAAGGTGGTAGGAAGACGGGCTGAGTGCGGATGTCCAGGAAATGGAGGAAATGCAGGAGAGTGCAACGTCAATAGTAGAGGGAAAGAACCTCCATTCTTTAAAGAAGGAGGACAAATCTGATGTCCCAGAATGGAAAACTACAGCCTAGGAACAGATGCAGCAGAGGCCAATAAACTAAGAAAAGGGAATAGCATTTTTACAGGAGATAGGGTGGGAAGAGATATAGTTGAGTTAACCGTGGGAATCAGTACATTAATAAAAGATGTCGGTTGACAGTTTATCTCTAGAGTTGGAGACAGAGGGATTGAGAAATAGAGGTATCAGAGATGGACCAAGTGAATTTAAGTGTAGGGTGGAAGTTAGAGACAAAGTTGCTAAAATTGACAAGCTCTGCATGGGTGCATGAAGCAACAACAAGCAGTCATCAATGTAGCAGAAGAAGCGTTGGAGAGTATAACTGGGGAAGGCTTCAAACATGGACAGTTCTACATAACCGATGAAGAGGCAGGCATAGCTGGGGCCTTTGCGAGTGCCCAAGGCGATCCCTTGAGTTTGGGGAAAGTGGAAGGAGCCAAAGGAAAAATGGTTCAGGGTGAGGACCAGGTCGGCCAGACGGAGGAGGGTGGTGGTGCAGGGGGATTGGTTGGTTCGTTTGTCCTTTACACTTGTGCACTGAAGAATGACAATAAACAATCTTGAATATTTTAACAGAGAGGCTCTTCTAGGCCAAGAGCACAAGATGATGGTATGAGTTATGATAAAACCATCAGATAAGTTGATGGGTGATGGAAGGGATAGGGAAGTGAAGGCAAGGTTTTCATCATCTGATTTAGAGATTCAAATATATATAGGGCATGTGCACTCTGCCCTGGAAAGTTTTGACTGTCTGCATGAATTGTGTGGCCATAAAAGTATGTGTCAAGATTTTTCTTGTCAACTAATTTTTGTTTGAGTTTCATCAGAAGCAGAGAAAAATTTAACTTGTAAAATATTGACATCACTATTTGTAGGATGGAAATTTTCTCTAGTTTCCCTGGCATACACTTTTAAGTGGGACACTGTAAAACCATGCCAGGACCTCAGCAATGGAATGGGAGATTCTGAGGAAATTCCAGTAGCTGTGACCACAGTAATACTGTAATTCCAGACTTCCTTGAGCTGCCAATTCCTCACCACTGCACCGGAGCATCAAAACTTTTATTCTGTGACCTCTGAACTGGGACTCCATCAGAATACAAGGACGTCCCTTTAGATAGATAGATAGATAGATAGATAGATAGATACTTTATTCATCCCCATGGGGAAATTCAACTTTTTTTCCAATGTCCCATACACTTGTTGTAGCAAAAACTAATTACATACAATACTTAACTCAGTAAAAAATATGATATGCATCTAAATCACTATCTCAAAAAGCATTAATAATAGCTTTTAAAAAGTTCTTAAGTCCTGGCGGTAGAATTGTAAAGCCTAATGGCATTGGGGAGTATTGACCTCTTCATCCTGTCTGAGGAGCATTGCATCGATAGTAACCTGTCGCTGAAACTGCTTCTCTGTCTCTGGATGGTGCTATGTAGAGGATGTTCAGAGTTATCCATAATTGACCGTAGCCTACTCAGCGCCCTTCGCTCAGCTACCGATGTTAAACTCTCCAGTACTTTGCCCACGACAGAGCCCGCCTTCCTTACCAGCTTATTAAGACGTGAGGCGTCCCTCTTCTTAATGCTTCCTCCCCAACACGCCACCACAAAGAAGAGGGCGCTCTCCACAACTGACCTATAGAACATCTTCAGCATCTCACTACAGACATTGAATGACGCCAACCTTCTTAGGAAGTACAGTCGACTCTGTGCCTTCCTGCACAAGGCATCTGTGTTGGCAGTCCAGTCTAGCTTCTCGTCTAACTGTACTCCCAGATACTTGTAGGTCTTAACCTGCTCCACACATTCTCCATTAATGATCACTGGCTCCATATGAGGCCTAGATCTCCTAAAGTCCACCACCATCTCCTTGGTCTTGGTGATATTGAGACGCAGGTAGTTTGAGTTGCACCATATCACAAAGTCCTGTATCAGTTTCCTATACTCCTCCTCCTGTCCATTCCTGACACACCCCACTATGGCCGTGTCATCAGCGAACTTCTGCACATGGCAGGACTCCGAGTTATATTGGAAGTCTGATGTGTACAGGGTGAACAGAACCGGAGAGAGTACGGTTCCCTGCGGCGCTCCTGTGCTGCTGACCACCGTGTCAGACCTACAGTCTCCCAACCGCACATACTGAGGTCTATCTGTCAAGTAGTCCACTATCCAATCCACCATGTGAGAGTCTAGTCCCATCTCCGTTAGTTTGTGCCTTAAGATCTTGGGCTGGATGGTGTTAAAGGCACTAGAGAAGTCCAGGAATGTAATCCTCACAGCACCACTGACCCCATCTAGGTGAGAGAGTGATTTTTAAAACAGAGATGAGAAATTTCTTTAGCCAGAGGGTTGTGAATCTATGGAATTCATCGCCACAGATGGCTATGGAGGCCAAGTTATTGGGTATATTTATAGTGGAGGTTGATAGGTTCTTGATTAGTAAGAGTGTCAAAGGTTATAGGGAGAAGGCATAATAAAGCAGCCATGGTGGAATGGCAAAGCAGACTCAATGCGCCAACTGGCCTAATTCTGCGCCTATGCATTATTCTCTTACGGGACTTTAATCCATACCATTCTAATTCAGAGTGGCCGACTTCAGAAAAATGAAAAGATGAGAAAAACTGGGTTGTTCTACTTAAGAAGGTTAAGGCAAAATTTAATGAATCATTCTAAATTATGAAACATATTGAAATAAATAAGAAGATTTTTGGAAATGCAGGAAGACGTATTCAAGATTTTTTTTGCTAAAAATCCAGAGCAGTATTATGAAAATCTTCTACTATTTCTTTCCCAGAAAATAGTGGTACAATTCTCCACTGCTGTCATAGTGAGCATCCTCACATCAGCCATTACTGTCCGGTTTGGGACAGCACCCTCTCACAGTATACAAAAACTACAGTGAACTAGCAGGATGGCGGACAAGGTCTTTGGCTGCAGTCCACTACGGCACTTGTATATGTCAGGGACAAAGAAGCAGGCAGGAAGAATCTTTGCAGACACTGCCCACCTTTCCATCAGCTAATTCCAAAAACTCCCTTCTGGAAAGCACTACGGGGCTTCACAACATCTTAAAAGTTTCTTGCCCAAGCAATTTTTCTGATTGACAATTCTAGTTAGTCTCCCAATACCCCAACCCCCAACATCCACTGCACTACACTGTAAACCACTTTTTATAATGCTGTTTATTGTGTAAGTACATGCTAGTTATTTATATATTTATGCAATTTTATTCCATATCCATACTTCTAACTTTATTTAATTCTTTATTCTGGATAATTGTTAAATCCTGTTTTTCGTTGCATTTCATGCCAACACGCCATAGCAATTTCCTAATACACATATGTATACAGCAAACTAAGATGATCTTTGATCCTTGATCCTGAGGTAGCTAGTTGTTATGACCTAGAGCAGATATCTCTAGGGTGATGAAAGCAGATTTAAGGGTGATTTACACAGTGAATTGGAAGACTTAGAGCAAAGAGAAACGGGAAATGGATTAATTTAATTATTCAAAGAGCTGGTACTGACACATTGGGCCAAAAATAACTTCCTTCTGTTTTGATTCCCTGCAATTATGCTAATACACTAATTGACAAGCAGAGTTCAGGCTCTTAATTGCATCTTCAAAGTCTGCCCCTGCACAAACCAATTCAACTCACTTCAGTTGCCAAGAAGAAAAAGCTAAGAGCACTAGATGCAGAAAGGGTCATGGATTCTGGTAATATCCCATCAGCATTACTGAAGACTAGTGCTTCACAATTGGCCACACATTTAGCTAAACTACTTCAGTACAGATGCAACGGTGACATCCACCTGAAAAGAAAGTGGGAATTTGTCTAGAATTTACCATTGGTATGACATTACTTAATCCTCACCATCAAAATTCTATGGGTAACCGTTGACCAGAAATTCGACTGCACTACCATAATTAACATGCTTAAGAAAACAGGTCAAATGCTGGGTATCTTAACAGGCTTCTAACTCATGTTTGCACCATTTACAAGATACAAGTCAGCAATGGCAGGAGGATACTCTTTACTTACTCTCCACATCAACACTCAAGAAGTTTGACAACACCAGGATAAAACAATCCGTTTGATTGCCTTTATCCTTTCCACCATTACCACACCATGGTTGCTGTCTGCACCTTGTAATTACTGCCCTAGGGCACTCCAAAAGCATCTCAAAAACAATTTACCACCAAGAAGAACAAGGGCAGCAAATGCATGGGAGCACCAACAACCGCAGGTTCCCCTTCAGGTCATGCATCATCCATCGCTGCTTCCGGTTCTAAATCCCCACCCAAGGGCAGTGTGGGGGAACCTTCACCAGAACGACTGTAGTGGGTCACCACCACATTCTCAAGAAAATTAATGAAGGGAAAATTGATGACAGCGAACTCCTGATCTCTGAATCTACGTCATCATAGTCCTTTATTTGTCCTCCTGCACTTCGCTGTAACTTTATATTCTGCATTTTTTTTTTTGCTTTACTGCTACCTAGATGGAATGATCAGTATGGGTGACAGAAGCTTTTCATGATTTGTTTTCGGCACATTGGCCTTCATAGATCAAAGTCTTGAGTACAGAAGATGGGATATTATTTTGAAGTTGTATAAAATGGCTGTGAGGCCTAATTTGGAGTATTGTGTGCAGTTTTGGTCACCTACTTACAGGAAAGATGTAAATAAGGTTGAAAGAATACAGAAGAAACATTTACAAGGATATTGCCAGGACTGGAGGGCCTGAGTTATATGGATTTTATTCCTTGAAACATAGAAGATTGAGCGGAAATTTGATGGAGGTATGTAAAATGATGAGGGGTATAGATAAGGTAAATGTAGGCAGGCTTTTTTGACTGAAGTTAGGTGGAACTACAACTAAAGGTTGTTGTGTCTGTACACATCTATGTATAAATTAAATAAAAGTTGGAGATGGCTTATGGATGGTGGATTCATTTTGCAGCAAGAGAGAGAGAAAAACAAGGTGCATGTGAAGATAACAGCTCACGTGCAGACATGATCAATAAGTAGTGCTAAGTGGGAGATGTCATTGTTCTGAAAGAAATAGATCCATACATTTCCTCCCCTTTTAGATTAATGCAACATAAAACTGGACACATACAAATCACTCAATTTCCCTTTCATAAGTGGTGAACTCCTTGTTCATCACTTTAATGGACTGCTCAGAGTTTTGGATTAACCTTTCAGCTAGCACGTTTGTTACTGGGTAGTGAGGAGCTGACCTGAAATGTCTGATGCTATTTTTCTTCATGAACAGCCGGAATTTTTCTGACATGTATTGTGGTCCGTTGTCAGTCACAATTTGTCTGGTGAAGATAGTGCTCAGAGTGGAGACAGTCTTTGCTGTCATGATTGACTTCATTGGTACAAACTCTGGCCACTTCAAATGAGCATTCACAACAATCAAAAACATGGAGTCCATGAATGGCCCAGCAAAATCAACATGTACCCTTTGCCATGATGATGACAGTCACTCCCATGGGTGTGACAGTGCATTTTGAACTTTTTGGGCATCTCAAACAGCTTTTGGCCAAGTCTTTGATCTGTTTATCTATTCCTGGCCACCACACGTAGCCCTGGGCAAGACTCTTCATCTTGACTGCACCCAAGTGTCCTTCATGCAGATTCTCTAACACTCTTGGTGTGCAGTTTAGAGGGAAACACAACATGAGATGCACACATCAACGTTCTTTGAGATATTGACAGCTGATCTCGTCTCGCTGAGAACTCTAGAAGCATAGTACCATCCTTGCATGGTGATTTCACAGACTTTTGACAATGTCGAGTCATTCATTGTTTCCCTTCGTATTTTGGAATTTGTTACCAGGAATTTGTCCACCAGTGCAGTGTGGAACACTTCTGCTGGGGCACAGTATGAAGACTTTTCTTCTTCAGTTGCCAACAGTGGAAGATGTGACAAACCATCAGTGTTGCTGTGTTGTTTGGTACCCTCGAACTCTATGTCATAAGTCTGGGTTCCTAGGACTAGTGCCCAACTTTGTAACTGGGTAGCAGTCATCACTGGAATTCCCTTCCTGGGACTGAAAATGAAGAGGCTGGTGATCTGTCACTAGTGCAAACTTCTGTCCGTAGACATAATGGAGGTACTTCTTTATTCGCCAAACTAAGGTCCTCTCAGTCGATCTGTGCGTAGTTGTGTTCTGCACTCACCAGTGATCTTGAAGCAAATGCAATCAGGCGTTCAGATCCATATTTCATAATGCGTGACAAAATGGCTCCAATGACATAAGGGGACACATCAAATGCCAGTCTGATGGGCAGAGATGGGTCATAATGGGCGAGCAATTCATCAGATGTTATCAGTCACTTTGTTTCCGTGAATGCTTTTTAACGTCTTTCTAACCATTCCCATTTTATTCCTGTCTGTAACAGTGCATTCAATGGGTGCAGCACTGCAGCAGTGTTTGCGAGAAACCGGTGGTAGTAGTTTACAACGCTCGGGTAAGCTTGTAACAATTCTGTCAAAAATCTTGCTTGCTGTCTTTTCAGAGGTTACTAGGTTGCTTAAGAGACTGTGTGTCGTTGCACCCATTAAGCTAAGAAGTGTAGGGGCTTTCTTTTGCTTCTTCACATTGTTCATGTTATAGTACAGTTCAAACTTCTCAATATGACCTCCAGCCTTCATTAGTGCTATCAAATTCATCAACTTTCCCAACTGAAGCCATTGCCACGTTATTTTAACTTTAAATTCAGCATGTCTTTCACTGTTATTTAGGGGTCCTTCGGTGTACTCATGCTGCTTAACTCTCACTATTTCACCCTGTAACTGTTGGTGCAATCCATGATATTTTCTGACATTCAGGTTTGTCCTCATCACCAATTTGTTCTGTCTGTGCACAACCACATATCAATTAAATGAAAGCAGGCATGCAGGAGATGGCTTTAACTGGTATATTAACATTGCAGTGAAAGAGCGAGAGAGAGAGAGAGAACAATGAACATGCACAGACAACAAATCAATGCATAGTGTGGTCATTGCTCAAAAAGAAATAGATTCATACATTACAAAGGTTATGGGTTAAGGGTGAAAGGTGAAAAGTTTAAGAGGAACAGGAGGGGAAATCTCTTCACTCAAAGGGTCATGAGAGTGTGGAATGAGCTGCCAGCATAAGTGGTACGTGCGAGCTTAATTTCAACGCTTAAGAATGGTTTGGATAGGTATATGGATGGTAGAGGTATGGATGGCAATGGTCCTGGTGTAGGTCGATGGGTGTAGACAATTTAAATAGTTTGTCATGGACTAGATGCACCAAAGGGCCTATCTCTGTGCTGTACTTTTCTTTGTCTCTATGACGCTACATCTCAGTACATGCAACAAGAATAAACCAATTACATTTTGAAAAAGTGAATGCTTTTAAAAAAACTAAAATGGAGAAACATTATGTAAAAGGATGTATAGGTGTCCAGGGGAGAGTAGCACCTTGCTGAAGGGGCTCGTCATGTCCATTCTGGGGCAGTTCACTCACCTTTGGTCCCCACCAAACCCTCAGCCGTCACCTGTGGTTTCAAGTAGCTGTCCCCATGTGGCAGGGGTGCTATGCTTCAACAGGTGGCTGAGGCCTCACACTCTGGTGAGATGGGGACATGTCTTTCCTAGCATGTGAGGTCAGCTCCAGTGGATGAGAAAAACTCTGAGATCCAATGACAGGAAGGCGATTCTGCAAAACTCCATGGAGAATGACAGGTATGACAGGCCACAGAAAAAGTTGTAGTCGTCCATTGCAACCACGGACCCAGTTGCGATGACTACTCGTAGCACAGACACAGACTTCCAAGCCTGAGAGACTGAAACTGCCCCAGTGCAACAGCTTTTCCGCTTAAATAAAACTCTCCACCACAGGTTTCACAATGCAGCTCACATAAAGAGCTGTACAAATCCGTCATTGTCAAGTACAACGGACAACCAATTAATCATGCAAAAGTAAGGTCTATTTTAAATAAAACCTTTCATGACCTCAGACAACTGCTGCCTCTTAAATTGTACCACCATTGTAATGCAGGAAACATTGCAACTTGTTTGCATACAGCAAACTCCAAGAAGGAGCAATTTGATAACGACCAGACCATAAGATATAGGAGCAGAATTGGGCTATTTGGCCCATTAAGTCTGCTCAGCTATTTTGTCATGGCTGATCCATTTCCCTCTCAGTCCTGAGCTCCTGCCTTCCTCTTGTATCCCTTCATGCTCTGACTAATCAAGTATCTATCAACCTCTGCCTTAAATATACCCAAAGTCTTGGCTTCCACTGCCGCCTGTGGCAACAAATTCCACAGATTCACCACCCCTTGACTAAAGAAATTCTCATCTCTGTTCCATATGGATGTCCCTCTATTCTGAGGCTGTGTCCTCTGGTCTTAGATTCCCCTCCCCCCCCCCCCACCCCAGTAGATCACCTGTTCGATTGGGGAATAAATTATGGCCAGGATGGGGGAAATCCTTTTCTTTGGAATAAATCAAGATAGCACATATAATCACCTAACAGAAATAATAATGAGGTGTTATTGAGGTAGTGGAAGACACAATATAATTTAGAAAATGCACCCAGCAGATAGAGACTTTACAGAGAGGTGAAAGCATATGCACACAAAGCAATGGGGCCGCCACCAGCAGCTTGCTTGAAAAATTCCAGATGGCCTCTTATTTACCACCAGTCCTTAGCAGGCACCTGTTTCCGACAACTAACAGAAGAAGCAAACTGATGCAATCAGTCAATTCCTGACATACAGGAAGACCATGGAGCAACATATGAAGATTAATTTGCAGAAGAATTTCCAGTAGGACCTGAGATGAATGTATCAACAACTTTTCTTCCCCAGTCCTTCCAAATGGGCATCACTGACAAGTATCTGGGAAGAAAGATGTTTTGTCAAAGCACTGGGCAACACAAAGCAGTTCACTATGATGAGGCTATTTACCCAGGCAATCCTGCACCAATAACATTGAACACACAAAGATTACAGTCAACACTTGTATGTAAAGCTAGATTTTCATATACACTCAGTGTCCAATTTATTAGATATCTCTTCTAATAAAGTGGCTACCAAGTGTATGTTTGTGGTTTTTCTGCTGTTATAGTCCATTCACTTCAAGGTTCGACATTTTGAGATTTCAGTGATGCTCTTCTGTACATCACTGTTGTAGTGTGTTGGTTTTTTTTTGAGTTACTGTCCCTTCCTGTTGGCTTGAACTAGTCTGGACATTCTCCTCTAACCTCTCTCATAAACAAGGTTTTTGCCCACAGAACTGCTGCTCACTGAATGCTTTTTGATTTTCCTGCCAATCTCTGTAAACTCTAGAGACTGTTCTGTGTGAAAACCCCCAGAGATCAACTGTTTCTGAGATACTCAAAGCACCCCATCTGGCACCAACAATCAATCCACTGTCAGTCACTTGGATCACATTTCTTCTCCATTCTGATGTTTGGTCAGGACAGCAATTGAACCTCTTCTTCTAGTAATGTTTAATGGAGGTTGGAAGACCAACATAAAGTCTTCTATCACCGTCCCTTTCCAATTTGTATCACTACAACCCTACATAGTACTATGAGCATTAAAATCCCCTGACCATTAGCTATCAAACTTCTAGCATTCCATCAAAAGATTAAAAATGAAAAAAATAAAAGAGAAGAAAAATTAACAATGCTTGTTTGAAGTCTGAATATTATTTAACCCTCCTAGTAAAGCATCATTAATAACTTATCTATAGATGCTTTTCTGTCCTGCTTTTAGTTTGTGCTGTGCAATTTACCACACCTGACATGAAAGTAACAAATTTTAGTTTATCTACAATCAATGAATCCCTTGTTATAAAATTATTCTCTTTAAACATTGACTTTAGTCTATCTGTGTTCTAGGTATTAATGGGTCACATTGTGCAGTCTCCTGTACTTTCTGAAGAGCCTCTGCATATGACATGCCTATTTCTACCTGAGAATACTGTACTCACACAATTTTCTTATATACAGGATATCCTGCAGAAGCAGAGCTGTGTTTCCCTCACAGTTGCTACATTTTTGCTTAATGGGTTCTCAACAATTACTGTAATAATGTTCTCCGGCAAATCTACAAAAACACTTTTTACCCTTACACTCAGGTGCAAAATGACCAAACTTCTGGCAATGAAGAGATCTCATAGGGAGCAGCACATAACTCGTATAACTTCAGTGAACCCTATCCGGCAACTATTTTTCCATTAATTTTAATCAACACTGATAAGCTACCTGTTCTTACTCCACCATGAAATCTTTTTAAACATTTAGTATCTGCAACTTTTTCTCCATCTAAATTATTATCAACTTGGTCCTTGGATACATATGGAGATCCAAACATCTTGGCCTTGTCTTGCTTTTATGCATTGAGTTGCCACCTCATGACTGGCTGATTAGATACTTACATTAACGAGCTGGTGTACATGTGTACCTAATAAAGGCCATTGAGTGTATTGGTAACAACATCACCTTGAAGGTAATTACATATTTGGGTAGGGTCTGTCAACCCAGATGAGAGCAAATGAATTACAGTACGATGCCAAGAATCAGATGTCAAGACTGATAAGACTGTTGTGAGATTACTTCTTTCAGACCTTACCTGTGTCCAGTGGAAAGAAGACATATCTTTGAGATAACAGATATATTAGCTGTATCTGGTCTTTATGGATTGCACTTAACAAGCGTTGGACAAGCCTACAGCATACAAGCTGTACAGGAGTGAGATAGATCAGCTAGTTGACTGGCGTCAAAGCAACAACCTTGTACTCAACATCAGCAAGACCAAAGAACTGATTGTGGACTTCAGAGAGGGTAAGATGAGGGAATACACGCCAGTCCTCATTGTGGGGTCAGGAGTGGAATGGGTGGCAATTTCAAGTTCCTGGGTGTTAGCATCACTGAGGATCCATTTTGGGCTCTGCAGTTACAAAGAAGACGTGACAGTGGGTTACCTCATTAGGTGTCTGAGGAGATTTGGTACGCCACCAAACACACCGATAAATTTCTACAGATGTTTCGTGGAGCGCATTCTAACTGACCGCATCACCATCAGTCTGGGGTGAGCACTGCAAGGGATTGAAATAAGCTGCAGAAAGTTGTCAACTGAATCAGCTCCATTTTGGGCACTAGCCATCCCACCATCCAGGTAATCTTCAAGGAGCGGTGCCTCAAAAAGGCGGCATCCACCGTTAAGGACCCCATCACCCAGGACATGCCCTCTTCTCATTGCCACCATCAGGGAGGAGGACAGGATGATTCAGGAACAGCTTCTTCCCCCCCGCCATCAGATTTCTGAATGTACATTGGACCCATGAACACCACCTCACCACATTTTTTCTTTTTTTCACTACTTACTTAATTTAACATTTTTAATATATACTTATCACTGTAATTTACAGTTGTTATTATTATGTATTGTAATGTACAGCTGCCGCATAACAACAAATTTCATGACGTATGCCAGTGATATTAAACCTGCCTCTGATCCTGATTGGAATCACATGCACAGACTGAAAGTCAGTTTAGAAATCTGAACAATAACATCAATTAGACAAAACAAAAAAAAAGTGGAAGGAAAGAATATGAAACGCAGATTTCAATGTAGCACCTTGAAAAGAAAAGCTTTTGACATGGCTTAAAGATTTTTATGCATGTATGAAGACTTAATTTGAAAACTATTTAAGTTTTATGTTTGATATTGGCCTTTGAGATGCTGTTACAAAATTATTGATCACGTGGGTTACTGGCTGAAGTATTTTCATTAGTTACTTTCTCCGCCTCATTTGCTCCCTTTTCATTGCTAATTTTTCAATTTGGCATCAAACCTGCACAGTAATAACTTGGACAATGAGTATCATTCATTGCCAATCTGTTGATTCCTTAAGCTGATGTCTAGGTTCTTAAGGCAGAGATAGGATAGGTGAAGAAAATTTATTTTGTGGCGATGACTGGATCACAGATCAAAACCTTAAAATTACTACTAAGCTGGAAAGCATCTCATTACTCAACAATCAGTGGAATCTAAAACCCTTTCTCCCTTCCCAAAGGTTGTTAAAAATTACTGGGACAGTTATTGAAATATTTTCAATAAATGATTTTTTGTCAAACAAATTTAACAAGGTAGTTGATCCTATCTATCGATGATAAACCTGATTCTGATATGAATCTGTGGTGCAGACTGAGAGTGGGAAAGGGAAAGGGGCTCCTGATGTTTCAGAGCTCCATGTGTCTGCACCCGTGTAACCCCCGGCACTCCTTCTCTGCCATCTGTCCCACACCCCTCCAGCGGCACTCCACCCTCGCCATTCCCAACATCCTTCCTCCTGCCAGATTTACAAACTCACTCTCCACTCCACGATGGCCAATACAGTACTGTGCAAAGGTTCTAGGCACCCTAGCTGTATATGTGTGCTGAAGACTTATTTATTTATATGTTTGTTTGTTTATTTATTGAGATGTAGTACGGAATAGGCATTTCTGGCCTTTCGAGCCACACCACCCAGCAATCATAGGACAATCCTAGCCTAATCACAGGACAATTTACAATGATCAATCAGCCTATCGACTGCCGCTACCACTTTAGACAGTGGTGGGAAACCAGAAAACCCAGAGGAAACGCACGCAGTCACAGGGAGAACGTACAAACTCCTTACAGTCAGTGGTAGGAACTGAACTTGAATCACTGGTACTGTAAAGCATTGTGCTAACCATTACGCTAATATACTGCTTTTGTACAGTACTGCACATCAAGTCCGTCATCCCAGGAAGTGATATTCTCCCTAAATGCAACTTTCGTTAAACATGGAGACCAAAACTGTAGTTCAAAGTTCAAAGTTTGTTTACTATCAAAGTATCCATACTATATACAACCTTGAGATTCGTCTTCTCACAGGGGGCCACAAAACAGTAACAGAACCCATTTTTTAAAAAACACCCAACATGCGAAAGAAAAGAACAAATCGTGCAAACAGTAGAAGTAAACAAGTAACACTCAGAACATGAACCGCAGAGTCGATGCAAGTGAGACGACAGACACAAAGCCAGTTCACTGCCGCAGCCGGTCCAGGGGCCCAGTGGTTTCGGGTCATCCCGCCACAGAATCAGTTCAGCGCAGAGGAGGGTAAAGCTCATGGAGCAGCAAGCTGAACACTGGCCTGTCCCTCAGCGCGGCTCCAATACCCGACGTTTTCAAACTGCCCCAACGCTTAAGTCGGCCAAACATTGGCTCGTTCCTTGCATTTGGGTCCGGGCCTGGGCCTGGGCCCTGCCGCTTCAATCCGGCCCCCAAGGCTGCTCCAGCAAAAGCTGAACATTGGATTGCACCTCGCTCTTGGGCCCAGTATGCAGAACTCTCCTCTAAGTGCGGACTCATCAGTAATCTAAGATTTGGTGTCAAAACATCCCTGCTTCTATACTCTATACCCCTTGCAATAAAGGCCAATATTCCACTCGTCCTCCTCAGTGCTTGCTCTAGCAGCATGCTAACTTTTTGGTTTCATGTACAAAGACTCTGGACCATTTTGTACTTATTGTAGTCTTATTCCATTTAAGTATGCAAAGATCAAGGGAATGAGTCTGTTAAAGACATTTGTTCGGACTTGTTCAGAAACAAGTCTGTCTCTTCTAAATGTGGAGGTAAAGTTGTGATTGGATCCATGAAGATAGATCACAATTTGAAAATTTGTTATGAAGCTAAATCTACAGTTTACTGGTTAATCTGTAAACAAAACACGTCAAACATTTTAATTCCCATTCCAACATATCAGTCCATGGCCTCCTCAGGGTGGAGGAGCAATACCTTATATTCCATCAGAGTAACCTCAAACCTGATGGCATAAATATTGATTTCTCCTTCCAGTTAAAAAATAAAATGAAATAAAATAAATGTATTTCTCCTCTCCCTCCCCTTTTCCTTTATTCCCCACTCTGGCCTTGTACCTGAACTCACCTGCCTATCACTTGTCCCTGAGTCCCCTCCTCCTCCACTTTCTCCCATGATCCTTCAGGTTCCTTCTTCTCCAGCCCTTTACCTTTCCCGCCCTCCTGACTCCTCCTTCTTGCTGTCTTCCATTCCCTCCCCCCAACCTTTTTCTTATGCTGTCTCCCCCTTCCTTTCCAGTGCTGAAGAAGGGTTTCAGATCAAAGTATCGACTGTTTATTCATTTCCATGGATGCTGCCTGACCCGTTGAGTTCTGCCAGCATTTTGTGTGTGTTGCTTTGAATTTTAGCATCCGCAGACTTTCTCGTGTTTATGACATACACTCACTGGTCACTTTATTAGGTACACCTGTACACTAGCTTATTAATGCAAATATCTAATTAGCCAATCATGTGGAAGCAACTCAGTACATAAAAGCATGCCGACATGGTCAAGAGGTTCAGCTGTTGTTCATACCAGAAACAGAATCATGTTTAATATCATCAGTATATGACATTAAATTGGTTAAATTTGCTGCAGCTGCACAATGCAATAAAATAATAGAAAAATACTGTGAATTACAGGAAGCATACAGTATATATAGTTAAATATTTAGAGCAAAAATAAAAATTAAAAGTAGTCAGGCAGTGTTCGCGGGTTCAATGCCCATTCAGAAATCGGATGGCAGAGGGTAAGAAGAAGTTCCTGATTTGTTGACTGTGTGCCTTCATACTTCTGTACCTCCTCCCTGATGGTAGCAATGAGAAAAAGGCATTGCCTGGGTGATGGGGATCCTTTACGATGGATGCCGCCTTTTTGAGGCATTGCTCCCTGAAGATATCCTGAATACTTAGGAGGCTAATGCCCATGATGGAGCTGTGGTGAACTACATATACCTGTCTGGGCTGCTCCTGTGGCTCCTCCCACAGACCCCTGTATAAAGGCGATTGAGGCCTGATGCCCAGCCTCATTCCCCAGGATGTAGTGTTGTTCATTCTTCCAGTCAATAAAAGCCGATACCTCACTTCTTACGTCTCAGAGTGAGTTATTGATGGTGCATCAGGAGCTGACTAAGTTTACATCTCTCTGCAGCTTACTTCGAGCCTGTGCAGAAGATTCCCCCCTCCCCATACCAGACAGTGATGCAGCCAGTTAGAATGCTCTCCATAATACATCTATAGAAATTTGCTAGTGTTTTTGGAGACATACCAAAACTCCTCTGACTCTTCATGAAATATAGCTGCTGTTGTGCTTTCTTTGTAACTGTATCAATATGTTGGGTCCAGACTAGATCCTCAGAGATATTGACACCCAGGAACTTGAAACTGCTCACTCTCTCCACTTCTGATCCCTCCACGAGGACTGGTGTGTGTTCCCTTGTCTTACCCTTTCTGAAGTCCACAATCAGTTCTTTGATCTTATTGAGTGGTTGTTGCTGCAACACCACGCAACTAGCTGATCTATCTCGCACTTGTATGCCTTCTCGTCACCATTCTGCCAACAATGTTTATGTCATTAGCATATTTATAGATGGCATTTGAGTTGTGCCTAGCCACACAGTCATGGGTGTAGAGCAATGGACTAAGCACACATCCCTGAGCTGTGCTATTGATTGTCAGTGAGGTGGAGATGTTATTTCCAATCCTCATAGACTATGTCTGGTTAGGAAGACAAGGATCCAGTTGCACAGGGAATGTCATAATAGGTACAAAATGTAATCTGGGTGACTTTTATCATGGAATAGTTATTGGTGCAAGACAGAGTGGTTGGAGTATCTCAGAACTGCTGACCTCCTGGAATTTTCATGCACAACAGTTGCTAGAGTTTACAGGGAATGGTACAAAAAAACAACAAAACAAAACCTCAAGTGAGCGGGCAAAAATACTTTGTTAATGACAGAGGTCAGAAGAGAATGACCAGGCAGTTTCAAGCTGACAGGAAGGTGACAGCAACTCAAATACCACATGTTACACAGTGGTGTGCAGAAGACCACCTCTAAATGAACTACACTTCGAACCTTGAAGTTAATGGGCTACAGCAGCAGAAGACCATGAACATAAACTCAGTGGTCACTTTATTAGATACAGGAGCTACCTAATAAAGTGGCCACTGAATGTAAATTGTCATTTTAAAGACAGAAGCAGAGTTTAGTGGATTTACACACATGAATTTATTGCATTTGATTGATGATAGAAGGAGTGCAGTGCATTTATTCACACAGCTAATACTGTATTTGAGTGAGAGACACTCATATAATTTCCAATTGCTTCATTATTGTTGCATTTTATTACTGGACAATGACAGACTTTGATTTGCATGCCATCCGGACAGATAATTTCAGAACAGAAGTACATTAAAGTAAAACAAAATAAACACAATAACAGAATGTTGAATATAGTGTAACTGTTACAGAGAAAATGCAGTGCAGGTATACAATAAGGTGCAAGGCCATAACAAATTAACTTGTAAGGTCAAGAATCCATCTTGTTGTACAAGAGTTCCATTCAGTACACTTACAACAGATACATTTAGTTTGTGAGCCAGTAGGGTTGGTTGGTACCATCCGAGGGGGAATAATGCTCATAGTGATTTTTGGCAAGGTATACATCTCTAGAGTTAGAAAATATGCGATAGCATTGCACCAGTGGTAGCTTTATGTGTGTTATCATGCATTTTATAACACTACCCTAAAATTAGCATTTCTGAAAAGTGGCCAATATAAAGTACAACATACATATTCAACCTAGTGGTATTTTGTCAACAGTGATCCCTCAACATTGAAATTTGGCACAATGATAGCTGAGTTCAAGCATTTTTCATCAACTGTTGTTATAAAATTCTACATTGAAAACTGTCACTGGTGGCACTTACAGTACAGTGCCCAATTTCAGCAGAGTGTATCATTTCATTTTTAGAAAAATATTTGTCTGTTGTTTATTTTGGAAAAGTCAATAAAAAACCCTAGGACACATATAATCACATGGATTTTTAGGAATTTATTCAGGAATTCAAATAAGTAATCACTTTTTGTATATATTCCATATTAACATCAGTACAAATGTTACCCCAACCCCCAGAAGGTAAAAAACCTCATTTGGAGAGATTACTGGAGTTTTATCAATGTCATGATATTTTCCATATTGTTGTATCAAATCAAAACAATCTTAAACTTTTGTCATAGCATACAGTACAATAACTCAAATGTGGGGTTCCACACAGCGATCACCTAGGCCCCATTTGGTTGTAAAATAAATATATTTAATCAAAGACTGCTTTCCATACTTTGTTTTCCATCCTTTCATAACCTAATAATAATCATAATAATTTTCCACATCTTCCACGTCTTCCACATCTTCATCTGAACTTTCCTCACTCTCTGAGGTGGATGCCTAGTTCTCACAGTCTGCCAGTCTACACGTGTCAGTACACCTGAGGCCATTTGCAACACACATACATCTTGGGAGTGAACATTTCTTTGGACAGTTACAGACCAGTAGATCCAGGACAGCATCGGGTGCTGGCTGGCCTTCCATCCAGTGCACCACCAACTGTTCAGCTTCCTCTTCTCTCTCCATCTTCCATCCTCTCTGCCAACAGGGCTTGGCACTTGTTGGTCCTTCTCCAAACATCTTTTCTGTATACCAGCCTGGTAGTTGGCTCGCTGTGCATGTTTTGTTAAGCAGTCCTCGCATGGTGGGAGTTGGTGACTTTCGATTTCACCTTTTTTGGCACAGAAAAGGTGATACCTGAGCTCATTGGCCTTGGTGGTCAATGCTTTTGGGGCATACAGGAGACATGTAGATGCCTCCAGTTTGTCCATCAGTTCTGGGAAGAGGTCCCATTCCCGACCCACCTCTAAGAATGTGTCCTGAGTTTCCCTGTTGCTGGTCAGAAGTTTTAGGGTACTTGTCTTTAGGGCACCTCCTCACTGTCTTGAGATGTGATTCTGTAACATTTGTCATTCACAAATCTTCTCCTGTAGCTTTGTCTGTACTCCACCTTCCTCCATTTATGGATTATGAAGGTAATGAGACTATTTTTGTTACTGACTTTGGTCAGGAAGCTCCTCCACTGCCTCACCATCTGTGTGCCTGTGATACCTTGCAACTCATGACCAGTCTCTTCACCCCGTAGAGATCTTTCACTATTCTTGATAGAGTTCTCCTTGTATGTGTCGAACGCAACATCTATTCTGCTACTCTGACTGCCTTCCCTCAGAGCCATACCCAGAATTGTGGCAACATCTCTGAAAGTAACTTGATCACCTTTCACTCTTTGGACCAAGTTCACTCCATCAGCCACTGTAGCAGAGTTTCCTGGGAGTTGCTCTTCTACTGCTACGTTTTTCTGCAAGGTTGTGGCTAAAGTGGCTTTATTTGCCTTTCTCAACAATCCTTCTGGTGTGGACAGGGCCCAGGGCAATGGTCCAAGGGGATGAGAAAAGATATCCTCCAAACGTAGACTGCGCCCTTGTGCCGTCACTATGATGCGTCCAAACAAAGACCTGCCTGCTTTCAAGATGATCGCCCTCCCATTTGATTTCACTTCTCTCTTCTTACACATATCACTGAATGTTTTCAGCTTGTTGGTTATCATTGGGTCAAGGAATTTCTTTCCTGGCGGTCTTCCTCTAGTCTCTCATCCTTGAAGGTTGTAGAGCATTGCTCACCAATCTCATATGCCTTCGTCAGGTCGGAGGCAATGTCCTTGGGGGCTACCTTTGCCGTAGAGATGCTAATGAGGTCCCACTTCTCTGCAAATGGGTTGACCCATTCATATATGAGGCTAACCACTGCTGAAACTGCCTCCTCGTCTTTCTGGATTATTTGCCGCTGTAGCTCTGCATGACGAAGCTCTGATTTGTTGCCTTGCACCATCTCCCTTAACTGTCCCAGGAATGCACTGCGGTGCTCAGCTGTTATGTAGTAACGCTGGATAGCTCCAGCATTCAGGCTGAACCGTGATGTACCTCCAGGAGTCTGTGTGTCTTTGTTCACTGTGGCTTCAATAGCCTGGTCCACAGGGATCTGCCCAAAGGGGTTGTTACTTGACAGCTGCACTGAGAATTGGCCTGTCTCAAAGGCCTCATACACAGAAGGATTCTTCTCTGGGAGGTTCATCATCTGAGCAAAGTAAGGGGACAGGTACCTGGGATAATTCATCTTATCATAGGCAAAGCACCATGGGATTGTGGTTCTTATAGCACGGAGGTTACCATGCAAGCTACCACTGCTGCAATGCTATCACATTTTTCTAGCACTAGGGGGGCATACCTTGCCAAAAATCACTACAAGAATTATTCACCCGAGATGGTACCAGTGGCCCAAATTTGGGGTCCTGGCTCACAGACTAA